>NC_136068.1:749730344-750936844 GCF_964261635.1 Lissotriton helveticus | reverse complement strand
TGTTGTTAATTGTTAGTGCACACACTCATACTTGCACATGCGCGATGCACGCCCGCCCACACTACCCACATGCCACTAACTAGCATGCTTGCTATCATTTAGCCTGCAAATCAATACATTACCCAATGGCATGTCCCCCAGGGTCATCATTCTTATAGACTGCGAAAACGCTACCAATGACGGCCCTGGCCTTGGTGTGATCAGCCCCCGCGGTTCCCATATAATGCGGGCACTGACGTGAGCACGCTCTCTTTTGCCTGCCTGTGCTGCGATGACAGACAGACTGTCGAAAACACCCCAGACTCAGCGAAACCGCAGCCTTTCAAGACACGACAAAAGACGACAGAAGCAAAGGTAAGAGAAAACGTCACAACATCAGCCTCCGCTGTAAATTGTATATGCATAATGCTATTTTGTTATCCTTCATATGACTTTCCTACCCCTCAATGGTTTTAAATTGTACTTACATAATTGAAATATTTCTTTATAAGTAACGAGGTCCTATACACATCTAATCTTAAAAATTGTGCGTGCATAAATATCTGTGTCGTATTTCTGTACTACGCTACGTGCTTAGGCGTCTATTATTATTAATTGTGCGTCCATGATAGTATTTTTTTTCTGCGTCATGAGGCCGTCCCAGGCCTCTATTAACTAATTCATCTTCCTTTGTTTGCTGGAGCTGCATCAGTCTTAACTACGAACTATTAAGAACCCACATTAAAATTCACTTTTGATAGTAGTTACGCAACTCATTTTACGATGACTAATCAAAATGTCCTTTTGTTTCCTTCAGCAAACATCCTTCAGTAGCAACCACGGCCTATCAGCAATGGAATTCTCTGCAACTTATTGAATATACTTTGACGTATAGAGGCAGAGTTCAAGTCGAATGGTGAACTCCGGTGGCCGCTCTCTTTATACAAGGTAAGCACAGCAGCCTAGATCTACAAAGCCTTGATAGCAATGCATTAGAAATCAGTCGCCATAACGGGCATCAGTAACGCAGTAGGCACTTCCATATAAACACCACTTGAACGCGGCACTATAACAACTGAAATATACCACGTACACTGCACTCGTAAAACTGTTGTGAAACTTTTATTTATGATAGTAGAAAGGACCATATTATCAAACCTTGGCAACAAAATTATCGCCACTTTATCGGCAGCAAACTGCCGCTAAAGTGGCCATAATAGGTTTGATAATATGCTCTATTGAATTCCAATCGAAGCTCATGTTAGATGTGAAGGACATCTAACATGAGCTTCGATTGGAATTCCATAGAGCATATTATCAAACCCAATATCGCCACTTTAGTGCCACTTTCCTGCCGATAAAGTGCCGATAATTTTGTCGCCCAGGCTTGATATTATGGCCCAGAGTGTGTAGTGTACAACAGCTTCTCTGTAAAATAAATAATTACCTCCGAGCAGTGACAACAGATACGTTACAACAGTCTGACAAACAGATCCACAACCTTATTACGCCACTTTTGAGTCACTTTTAACATGGATAAAGTGATGCGAGGAGCTAGTAAATATACATCTAACTTTTCAAGAAAAAATCTCAACTCCAGACTCTACGACACAGTTTTAATGTTGGTTTCTTTCTCTCTCTTTCTTTCTCTCACTCTCTGTGACCTAATTTCTCTTTCTCTCTTAAACTTAGACACTGCTGTCTGCTTCGACATGTAGAAGAACAGCCCCAGTGAAATTGTGAAGTCCACTTCCTTATGTGTTTGGCCGCAAGGTTTATACAACGGTAAGCACAGAGGCCTAGATCTACAAATCCTTCATAGGAATGCATTAGAAATAATTCGGCATAACGGGCCTTAGTAACGCAGTAGGCACTTCCATATAGACACCACTTGAATGCGGCACTATAACAAGTAAAATGTACCAGGTACACTGCACTCGTAAAACTGTTGTGTAACTTTTATTTATGATAGTAGACAGGACCATATTATCAAACCTTGGCAACAAAATTATCGCCACTTTATGGGCAGCAACCTGCCGCTAAAGTGGCCATAATAGGTATGATAATATGCTCTATTGAATTCCAATCGAAGCTCATGTTAGATGTGAAGGACATCTATCATGAGCTTCGATTGGAATTCCATAGAGCATATTATCAAACCTATTATTGCCACTTTAGCGACACTTTCCTGCCGATAAAGTGGCTATAATTTTGTCGTCTCAGAGTGCATAGTGTACAGCAGCTTCACTGTAAAATCTATAATTACCTCCGAGCAGTGACAACAGATACTTTACAACAGTCTGACAAACAGATCCACAACCTTATTACACCACTTTTGAGTCACTTTTAACATGGATAAAGTGATGCAAGGAGCTAGTAAATATACATCTAACTTTTCAAGAAAAAATCTCAACTCCAGACTCAACGACACAGTTTTAATGTTGTTTTCTCTCTCTTTCTCTCTCTCACTCTCTGTGACATCATTTCTCTTTCTCTCTTAAACTTAGACACTGCTGTCTGCTTTGACGTGTAGAAGAACAGCCCCTTTGAAGTTGTGAAGTCTACTTCCTTATGTGTTTGTCCGCAAGGTTTATACAACGGTAAGCACAGAGGCCTAGATCTACAAATCCTTCATATTGAATTCCAATCGAAGCTCATGTTAGATGTGAAGGACATCTAACATGAGCTTCGATTGGAATTCCATAGAGCATATTATCAAACCCATTATCGCCTCTTTAGCGACACTTTCCTGCCGCAAAAACGGAGATAATGGGCTTGATAATATGCCATTGTGAATTCCCAAAGTAGCCCGGGTTAACACCAGAACCACCTGGACTGCTGTGGGAATTCACAACACCATATTATCAAGCCCATTATCGCCGCTTTAGCTGCAGTTTCCTGCCGCTGAAACGGCGATAATTTTATAACCGTTCTTGATAATATGCCCCATAATGCTTCAACTCATTTACTCACTTCTACATAATTCTAAACTCTAATTTTCTTTTTTCTTTTGCAGATTACCAATCGGATACCTTTTGGAATCCATTTCACAATTTGTTTATAACATTGTTTAAGTTATTTTTCCAGTTCTAATATAGTTATAATTGAGTTTCGTTTATATTTATTGTTTAATAAAAGTTAATAAAAAAAAACTACATACTTCTTTTATTTTGTGGGGGAGGGGTATGACAGCCCACAATAAAAATAATTTTGAAATACTATAGTAAGATATTCAAGACTAGGATTGAAAACTACTGAGTTCTAACTAACAGATATAATAAAAACAACGGTGAGAAACTACTAAAATAGCGGTGGACGGAGAACGTAATCAACGTTTGGCGCCTCAGCACTGCCTTTCAAATAAATATATAAAAAATATCACTATTAATACTGTACAAAAGTACAGCAGCGGATGACACACACAAACCGGGAAAAGAAAGCAACAGATTTACTAACTGATATAAAGAAAGGTTTGCTTGTAGAACTTGAAGAAAAAGAAAACGTGGGCTTCGAAACGACGCTGAGCATAAGAAGAGAGTACAACTGCTACACCAAAAAAAAGGAAAGCTTTACATACTATCATAGAAATGAAGGAGCATATTATCAACAAAAGGCGACACATTATCACACTACAGATAAAGTGGCGATAATGTGCTTGATAATAGGCCCTTGTAACTTCCCATAGCAGCCCAGGTTCTGGTGTTAACCTGGGCTCCTATGGTTATTCACAAGGGCATATTATCAAGCCTTGCGGCCGTGAAAAAGGCCGCAAGGCCAAAACGCGTCGGTTGTCAGACTGGCTCTGTTTGGTATATAAATCTTTGGATTAAGAAGGGCTGCTGTGTGCGGCTAAGTTTTGTGAGAAAATTGACTTTTTGGCCTAGGGTCCGGCCCGTAGCCTGCACCCGCTGCTGAGCGCTCTGCCACCTTTGACCCCATTGGCTTTGGATATATAGATGCTCCGGATCAGAAGAATCTGCAGTACGGATTTAGAATGTGCAGTTGCCCAGGAGGAGAGTAGGAAACGCTTTCTAGCCAGGGGTTATTCCAACGAAAGTCTTACGAAGGCGATTACACGCACTTTGTCCGTCACTAGACGGGATGCGATGATCCCTAAGGCAAGAGTAGATCCAGCTGAAGAACTGGTTCCTAAGGTACCCTCGTGTATTATATTAACGTATAATCACCAACATGGGGAATTAATAAAGATCCTTTACAAGAATTAGAACCTGGTCCAAAGCGACCCAGTGATTGGTCACAAAGTGCCCAGCAAGCCTTCTTTAACTTTTCGTAGATCTCCCTCTATGGCTAAAGCTTTGGTTAGAAACACCCTGGAACCTAAAGTATCTACTACTTGGTTGTCTCTCAGTAAAGGCTTCAAAACATGTCCCCAATGCAAGGCCTGCCGCTATGGGAGCAATAGGACGCACTACAGCAGCCCCTTTAGACAGGAACCTTTTACAATCAACAAAAGGTTAACATGCAGGACAGACTATGACGTGTATGTGTTGGAGTGTCCGTGTGGGCTCGGGTATGTTGGCAGCACCCGACTGCCGGCACATAAGCGGATACTCCAACACATGCGATTGTCAGGCATGATCAGGCCTACCCGGTTGCCAGGGACTTCGAAATGAAACATTCTAGTAATCCTGTGCAGCTCCAATATTATGTCATTGACACAGTAGTTGCATCCAGAAGAGGAGGAGAACAAGAGGCCAAACTCCGTCTCCTGGAGACAAGATATATATTGGAGCTCAATACCAAGAACCCAAATGTGTTAAATGACAGGGAGGACCTTCACACCTGCATATAGGATTTATCTAGAAAGAATGTGCCTGTCCGGGTGGTGGGGTCCAGTAAACTGTGGCTGAGCTAGGATTCTTGTATTCATGTAATATTTGTTTTTATGATCTGTTTGTTTTATGGATTATTTGCACATTTTGCACTATTTTCTTGCACTTTGCACATTACACTGGGCACTTTAACCTTTTGGGCAGCTAATAACCATCATTAAGGCCCACTTGGGCTGTATATAATTGGTTTATTTTTGATGACAGTTGCAAATTATAGCTACAACAGTGTGCATTATTATTACGTGTAAATTTGGGGCATAGTAATATACATGTTTATATTACGCAGTAGCTTTGTGAACTTGGGCCTGAAGATTGTAGGGCTATACTGATTATCTCGGTAGCCCTATACATTAAGGAATGTAGCCAGGAAAGGTGAATTCTTAATTGAATGTGGGCCACTTGGGCTTTCATGAATTTGTTAGACCTGGTTTTAATCTGTATGTAATAATTGTGTTTTATACTGTGTCCCACATTGCTGCTGCTAATTGCCCTTTACTTTCTTATTGCGTATAATATTTATTTATTTATTCCATGCGTGATTTTGCACAGTATTTTGTTCCTGTTTACTACTTGCTACTTTGCACTGTGACTTTAAAAGCCTGCCCTCTTGGTTTGCAGTATGTCATGTGATCAAGCCTCTTTTCGAGGCGAAACGCGTCATGGCGGACGCGCTGGCACTAATTAATTAAACAGCACTTTTTTGCACCAGCAACTTATGGGTCTGCTCTTCGTCATTTTGCAATGGTAGCGTGAGCTTTCCTTGTGATGATTTCTTAGAAATACATACAAAACCAATGAAATTGCTCCTATATAGTTATTGTACTAACTATATTTTGCGCACCCGCAATCCACTGCGGATGATGTCACATATTAGATCATTCATGACATGGTCAGTGACATCACTGATGACATCACTGATGACATCACTGATGACATCATCCAGTGAATGTGGTTTGCTTCGTTATTTAAATATGCATTATATATATAGCAATTTACATTGAAGAATGAGTGGATATATATAAATAAATATTTGGATGGAGGATTTAGTAGCAGTGTAATTGACTGTTTACTTGACCAATTTATAATGTCCCACTAAATATAGTGGATAGTGACTAAACTGTGTGAATATCTGTATCACTTTGTCAGTTGTTGTGTAAACTGATTCTACAGTTGGTTACTAGCTATGTGAAAGTCTATATTAGTTATTGATTAGTTAACTGAGTATTTGTATGGGAGTGTGAAAGTGTGTGTGGTTCGGTGGGGGGTGTGTGACTGTCCAAAGATGTGTGAATAGTTGATTGAGTAGATATATGAAGTTAAAACTACATGTTCTAACAGTTTGGGTGAGGGAATCTCTTTATGGGTGTGGTGATGAGCAAATATAGTTCTCAAAGGTACAGGTCCAACAAACTAGAAAAATAAAAGGCAGTGTATGTGTCAGTTGTTGTATATAAATATGTATACATAAGACACAATGATTGTGTGAGTGACTGTATGGATAACTGTATACTTGTAATAATGATTTTATAATTCACTAAGTATGACTTACTATCTAAATGAATAGAAGAAGTGGTGTTTGTATAAGTGTTTTGCTAAGTAAATATGTAAGTATGATCCATTGTTTGCATAAGTGAGTAGGATGACTTCATATGTGAATAGGATGCGTGCTGTTGTTTAATGTCGATATAGATGTATAAGTATTTTTGATAGTGTTCTATTGTTCATTGACAGCATGTATGAGTGAATCCATAGGTAAGTGATTAAATGTGTGTATACATCTATGAATCACTGAGTGGATTTTTAGATACTTGTATTGCTGTGATAATGGATTTAAATATGATACTCTGTATTTTACAAAGAGTGATGAAAAATTGTAATAGTGTATGAAAAGGTGTATGTGATTGTCACGTGGATGATGTCATCAGTGATGTCATTTGAGATGTCCTCAGTGATGTCACTGACCATGTCATGTATGATCTAATATGTGACATCATCAGCAGTGGATTGCGGGTGCGCGAAATATAGTTAGTACAACTAACTATATAGGAGCAATTTCATTGGTTTTGTATGAGTAAAATGTCCAGCTAACTATAACACCACTAAAACTTATAGTTTTTTGAGTGAATTTCAAAGGTTTTTTAAAAACTAATTCCTAACTATATAACTCCTGAAACCTATGGTTTTTTCAGTGAATTTCAAAGGTTTTTTTAAATGCTAATTCCTAACTATATAAGGCCTGAAACCTATGGTTTTTTCAGTGAATTTCAAAGGTTTTTTAAATGCTGATTCCTAACTATATAATGCCTGAAACCTATGGTTTTTTTCAGTGAATTTCAAAGGTTTTTTAAATGCTAATTCCTAACTATATAAGGCCTGAAACCTATGGTTTTTTCAGTGAATTTCAAAGGTTTTTTAAATGCTAATTCCTAACTGTATAAGGCCTGAAACCTATGTTTTTTTCAGTGTTTTAAAAAAAAAATTTGATTGGTTAACTGGCTTATTAAGTGTATCTTAGTGAATACATATATTAGCGAGTAATGTTTAAATATTTAAATATATGCATGAGTGATGTAATATGTGACGTCATCAGCAGTGCATTGCAGACGTGCAAGTTATAGTGAGTCCAACTAACTATAACGTGGGAATTTCAATGGTTTTATGCGAGTAAAATTTCCAGCTAACTATAACTGGTGTGAAACCTATGGTTTTTTCAGTGTATTTCAAAGGTTTTTTAAATGCTAATTCCTAACTATAACTGGTGTGTAACCTATGTTTTTTTCAGTGAATATATATATATATATATAAAATTTGTATGGCAAAATGAAACCCCTCATTTTGTTCCTTTTCAAATTAAATGTATTAAGTGATACCACTTTATTCCAATCAAGATGACTTCAGGTGTGCCATACTTTTGTCATAAGTAAGACTGTTAGCGTTCTAGTTGTTCTTTAGAACACTCTGGGACATTCTGTCATTGGGCTATAGTTGGGCTACATCTGGCTGATATTTGGGCTACATTTGGGCTCTTTTGTCTCTGGTGGCCATCTTGGGAGACTGCATATCAGAATTTTTTTAATGAAATATAAGAGGATTTGAGAAGTCACTCAAAATGGGCCCTATTTTTTCTTTCTTCAGCACTAATCATAATTTCTATGGCAAAATGAACCCCCTCATTTTGTTCCTTTGCAAATTAAATGTTTTAAGTGTTAACACTTTATTCCAATCAAGATGACTTCAGGTGTGTTTTGTCATAAGTAAGACTGTTAGCGCTCTAGTTGTTCTTTAGAACACTCTGGGACATTCTGTCATTGGGCTATAGTTGGTCTACATCTGGCTGATATTTGGGCTACATTTGTTTTTTTTGTCTCTGGTGGCCATCTTTGGGCTACATTGGGCTACATTGGGCTACATTTGGGCTCTAACATATATATAGCCCAATGTAGCCCAATATATATTTTTTTCAAAGTTAATTTTCGTAAAAACCACTGGAGCACATATCTTGAGACATAGCAAAGGCACATCGGGCTACCAGTCCCTACAATTTTGCCAAGTTTGGTGGAAAACCATTCAGCCGTTCGGGCTAAAAGTGAGACCAACCGCCCTATGGAAATTAACATGGGGAAATCACATTTTGGGACCCCCCATTTATCTCGTCCCCCGCTTTACAAATCCCCCCAAACTTTCAGGGAAGGAGCGGAGCGCCGCGAGGCAAAGTTAAGGAAAATTTCAGGAAGATTCCTCAACCGGCGCCAAAGTTATTCCCAATAGAATGTTGCGATTTCAATCCTAACTATATATACCTACTGGCTATCGCCAGTAGGTAATATATATATATATATATATATATATATATATATATATATATATATATATACACACACACACACACACATATATATATATGCATACAGATAGATATAGATATTTATATATATATATATATATATATATATATATATATATATATATATATATATATATATATTCACTGAAAAAAACATAGGTTTCACACATGTTATAGTTAGCTGGAGATTTCACTCATACAAAATCATTGAAATTCCCCCGTTATAGTTAGTTCAGCTAACTATAACTCACGCGCCTGCAATGCACTGCTTTTCTCCTGAAAATATTACGATTTTTTCTTACTGTAATAAAATACTGATAAATTAAGAGTACTGATCTCCGATCTGGCTACACAGATTAAACAGAAGATATTTCAAAAGAAAAGAAAAGTCTGGCATATCCTAAAGGATATCGGAACCTTCTTGATGATCAGCATAATACGACACTACACTATATTTATAACGAACGCGACCAATCAATTATCATGGCGGACAATTGCCTAGAACGAGTAAGCATTAACTCACACATCATAAGATATCCAACCATAATCTCCAAAAATGCAGCAAAAAAATGTAAACATAACCTATTGAGGAGAAACCCAGACACGCTGATCTCAGACCCCACATCCAGCACAGTTAGAGGCACTAAAGTGAATGACTTGATATTCTTTACAAGAAAAACGGCGAAATGGTGATATGTCATTACTAACTTACTAAAAGTAATTTCCATTACCAATATTCCACATGGCGCAAAAATCATGACAAAGTCTGCCCCAAGATGCAGAGCTGACCTTAGCATAACTATGTACAAGAACGGCATAGTGCTAATACAAGCCTCAAATTACGCATTAGAAAAATTTGACAACATATTCCATACATTAAAAGGGTACACGGAGAACACAAGAACGGAACAACACATAACTCTACAAGAAGGCACACAGGTCACCAGGAACACTACGTCTACAGATCATATAATAATCAGAGACTCGCAAAATACACAACAGTCTACGTAAGTAACAGACTCAAGCCGAATAAAAAGCACAACACCTAGAAATTAAGCAGAAAGAACAGAAACAGAAACTGCCTCGGAATATACGGAGAACAACAAAGAAGATCAGAAAAAAGATGCATCTCCATTGTCTAGGCCGCTCCATGAAACTCGGGAAAGCACAGATAAAGAAAACCCCAACACAGTGATATCCCATCCTACTCCGGTGCAAAGAATTTCACAAAGAACACCTCGTTCTACAAGAAAGTTATCTTACACGAACAAAACTAATAATCTCAAAAAGACAGGAATTTTGATGAAAAGAACGGATCAAAAGAAAAAAGGGAAATCAAATGGTGAATCACGCAACAAAAGAGGCAACATAACGAACACAGCTCCTCAAACCCTGAGAGAATTTGAAGATCTTAGAACAAAAATGAACATCATGTCGCAAGACATTCGAAGCTCCCTGCATAAGATAGGAAAACTCCATGAAAATACAGAAAACACCCACAAAAAAATAGAGCACATCATAGAGCTAATACATTACTCTCAAAGAAAAAGCAAGGAGATGGCGATGCCATTATCAAATAGACATAATAGACCAGACAGAACAGCTAAGGACTTAACGGAAGAAGAAACATTATCCGTACTAAGGGCTATGAGATGCTGGAGCACAATAGAGAAGAGAAAATCAGAACAGTCCAGATCAATGTCAATAGAATGCCTAGACTGAAGGATAGGAAACCCAACCTCAATAATTTACAACAATTTCAGATTATCTCTGAACCGCAAATTTTAACCGCAAACGGCACAGAAAAATCATTGAAATGCCTTTTGATCAACTGCAGATCCGCAACTAAACATGCATCAGACATAGCCGACCTCATCATTAGCCAAGAAATGGATTTAACAATCCTCACTGAAACATGGCTATCAGAATCATCATCTCCAGTCCTGGATCTACTAGTGCCCCCTCAATACAACATTGTGAGACTGGATAGACGACAAAAGAAAGGGGGTGGCATAGCCTGCATACATCGCTCGGATATAGAAATCGTACAAATGCAGTCAGAACCGCTTAAAGAGTGTGAATATCTAGGACTCAATATAAGGTCGGACAACAAATAAACATGCAACCTGCATGCACTGTATCACCCACCTGGTACCAATATGCCGTTCATAGAACAATTAATGGAGATCATCACAGCAAATCATAACACCGACGTAAACAATATATTCTTAGGGGAACTTAATCTACACTGGAACAACAGCAATGCCAAACAGATAAATGCCTTTAAAGATTTCCTAGCTGAGCTCAATCTTTCACAGTTATGTACACAGCCAACTCACTCGAAAGGAGCTACGTTGGACTGGATAATTTCAAAAAACGAGAACATCTCAGGTATAGCAATAGAGCCATGCGACTTGTCAGACCATCATGTCATAACATTCACGATTCCCACATGGAAAAAGAACAAACACACTCAGCCGAACAGAATTAAAAAGTGGGTGAGGGAAACAAAAGATTCGAACATTGAACTTTTATTAGAAAGCTGTGAAAAGGACCTACAACCACCAAAGAACATACAGAACGTAAATGATCTAACGGACTACTACTATACTTCTATAACGGATATAGTCAATTCCACAATGCCTCTTAAACTGAAAAGAGTTACAGAGAAGATTAAAAATCCTTGGTTCAATGGGAAACTTAATGAGGAAAGACTGAAACTGAGAATGGCGGAAAAAAAATGGAGACAACACCCTTCTTCTCCAGTATTGAAATCTCTAAGAGAAACCAGGAAAGAGTATAACAAAAAGATCCTCAACTTCAAAAAGGAATTTATCAGATCAGAATTGGATTCCGCCAAAAACAGACCGCGTAAATTATTCGAAATACTAAAACAACAGTCCAACAAGGCTGCCAAAACGACTCAAAAATTCACAAAAACACAGCTAAATTGCGAAGTTTTCTCTACCTTTTTCACAGACAAATCCAACATGTTGGAAAGTGAGCTCAAGAGTGCAGCGGATAACCTAGAAAGCCAAACACTTACAACGAGAATTTATAACGCCTTAATTGAGGATAATGGATCAAAAAACAAGGCCCATTGGGACTCTTTCAAGTTATTAGACCAAAACAACATTGCCAAAACGCTACGAGAAATCAGACCTAATAATCTTTATAGTGATCCACTCCCATCGAAATGCTTAAAAGAAATCAACTAGGCCGTGATTACCTTATGGACAAAAATTATTAACGCCTCTCTATCACAAGGGATTCTACCAGGATGCCTAAAAACAGGTCAAGTAGTCCCCATTATCAAAAAATCGACGGCGGACACAGACAACCCGAATAACTTTCGCCCGGTAACCAACATTCTGGTACTCGCCAAACTAATAGAGAAATGTGTGCAAAGTCAACTCAACCAACACATAGACAATGTCTCTCTTTTGGATGACTGCCAGTCGGGCTTCAGAACAGGACATAGCACTGAAACACCGATCTTACAGATAGTTGAAGATGCGTTACACGCCTTAGTCCAAAATAGATCATGCCTACTCATCCTCCTAGACCTATCAGCTGCATTTGACACGGTGAGTCATGTAAAATTACTAAACAGGCTACAGGGCAGGATGGGAATATCTGGTACGGTGTTGAAATGGTTTGAATCCTTCCTTCAGGATAGAACACAAAGATTTTTAGTCAATCAATCGCTTTCAACATCATGTCCTAACACGATTTGAGTACCTCAAGGATCCACACTATCTCCATCTCTGTTTAACTTATATATCGAACCGCTCACAGTAATTCTTTGAAACTCCAAAATTGCCTTTCACATGTACGCGGACAACACGCAGATATACCTCAAGATCTCGTCTTTAGAAGATATCAGGTTAATGAATGAGGCCTTAGAAATGGCATTAAAATGGTTAACAATCAATCACCTAAAACTAAACGCTCAAAAAACAGAATTCCTCCTAATTTCACCATCACAAAAACATACAGAAGTTAAGGAATGGGCCAGAATGATCACGGCGCTTAACTGCACCCCTACCTTAGTCGACTCAGCTAAATCACTAGGAACATCACTTGATGAGAACCTGGATATGAAAGAACATATCAAGGCTATGGCAAAAAGTGCCCGCTTTCACCTAAACTACATTAGAAAGGTGAAACCCTTCATTTCAAAAGCAGATCTCAAGCTAGCAGTCCAATCATTGGTCATCTCAAGGATTGAATATGGGTGCACTACGTTAGCAGGCATACCACAAATCTCTACAGCACCACTAAAAGCATGCCTCAACGCAGCAGCGAGACTTATAACCGGCTCATGGAAGTTCGACCATATCTCTCTACACCTCAAAGATTTTAACTGGCTACCGTACGAAGCCAGAATTCAGCTAAAAATGGCATGTATCACCCACAAAGCACTTCACTTCAACACCCCAAGATATCTTGCCCAGAAAATAGTTCTGTCTGGAAGAAATAGACCTGCTAGGAGTGTCAAGGAGTTGGTACTGAGACCATCCATGTTCAGGAAGAAAAGAACTTATGATAGAGCATTCTCTGGAGCAGCCCCTAGAATCTGGAACTCTCTTCCACCAAACATCAGAAAGTTAACAAACACAATAACATTTAAGAGGGAAACGAAAATATTTTTAATGAGCAAATTCCTACCATAGCTCTAGTTGGATCCTCTTTAACATTGCGACAGGGTTATACTCCATGGATGACGAAGATGGAAATCACAAGTCAAGATACAGGACAAATGAACTTAAATACCGAAAACCTATCTACCTCATGCCACTGAGAGAACACTTACAAAATCTGTAGATATTGTGTTTAATGTTTTTTTATATGTCATATCTCTTTATTTACTCTTCTGTACAAGATGTATCTCCTTACTCCCTCAAGATATGTAAAGTGCTCTGATACCCATGGGTCTTGTTCGCGCTATACAAAACTCTTTAAATAAATTAAATAAATAAATCATTCTTGTGAAAGAGTGGCAGACCTCCTCTCACCCTAGTATAACTTTTGATACACACATTCAAAAATTGAACGTAACATTTTCTAAAGAATGGAGATACCAATACCAGTTTGAACAACCTATTTAGTAATTCCTAAATCTACATACACATCCACTCATTCACCAATAGTTCTATATAGTCACTCATGCATGTACTCACTCATCATATGTACTCATACACCTATACATCCTCTTACACACCTACAGTTATACATAGAGTTATTCACACATATACTCACACATAGAAATAAACTATCAAACATCCATTGACTTGCATATACAGCTCTACACACACCACTACACTTATTTCTACAGAAACATACACAAACTTACTCTCTTAAACAATCAGTTATAGAAATACATACTTATTTATACAGGAACTCTTCCAATCTGTCACTGTCATATATCTTTACTTATATACATCAATACACACATATACTAGTTAAAAAGAAATTACTTACTCATAAAGACACTATTGAAGCAGTCATTCACTCACTAACACACCCATACACACAATCATCCACCCATACAGTCCTGCACACATGCTGTCTTCAAAACTCATACAAACAGTGACTCAGTCATTCATGCATCTGTGCGGTAAGTAATACCCCCCACCAAACCATACAGACACTCATTCTGATACTCAAAAAAACAACTAATAACCCTCATAGACACTCATGTAGCTACTCACTAACGCATGCAGCCACTTATACACAAAGTGAGACACTGATACAGATATTTACATATTTAAACATTACTCGCTAATACATGTATTCACTAAGATATACTTAACACGTCAGTTATACAATCAATTTTACAAAAAAAAACATTTAGACACCTATTTACCCATTTATTCTTCTATCAACCTTTAGATATACATATATAAAAAATATTTATTTTTCAGAAAGACACACATTTACTGGATGATGTCATCAGTGATGTCATCAGTGATGTAATTTGAGATGTCATCAGTGATGTCATGAGTGATATCACTGACCATGTCATGAGTGATGTAGTATGTGATGTCATCAGCAGTGCATTGCGGGCGCGCAAGTTATAGTTAGCTGAACTAACTATAACGGGGGAATTTCAATGGTTTTGTATGAGTGAAATCTCCAGCTAACTATAACATGTGTGAAACCTATGGTTTTTTCAGTGAATTTGCAAGGTTTTTTAAATGCTAATTCCTAACTATAATGTGGCTGAAACCTATTGTTTTTTTCAGTGAATTTCAAAGGTTTAGTAAATGATCATTTTTAAAAGTATAAATTATTACATTTCTTTCTTTTTATACTAATTTCTTACATTTTTATTAAAAATATTTATATTTATTTTATTTTTTAAATTATATTTCATATTCTTAATGTAAAATAATAACAAAACTAAATCCCAATTATTTTTATATAAACATTTTTTTCTCAATTTTTTACAATTAAAATCTGTATAATTCCTTTTTCATATTTTTTTTGGTAATCGCAACGTACGCGTACAGTGACCGCACCACACTTTGTATGGCAAATGGTCCTCTGCGCGTAGCCGCGCACTCGTTACGGATAGGCTTTGACCTTGCGCATCGCATCAATGCTTCTGCACGACATCATATGCGGCGCCCTGTAAGCGTACGGCGCAAAAGTTTCTAATTGTTCAAAAACATATATTTATGTATTTAATGTACATATTAAGGGAAGACAGTATCTAGGACAATCATGAAAATAGTTTTTTAACTTTTAATAAGCGAATATTACTTTTAAAAGCAATTACGCAAATCGCAGAGGTACGTCGTACGCACTCGCATCTTAAGAGCACCGTAAGAGCACTGTAAGCGTACGCAAAGTCATGTGACCATAAAAGAAAAGTTTTGATTGGTACATAATACTTCCTATTCCAACTGTTGAAAGACCCCTCTCATTTTGATCATCCTACTTTGACTTTCCCAGGAAAAACATCTATTCTGTGGAGCTTTAGTCTTTTACAACCAAACTCTACAATGGCTGCTCTTTTTGAGACTTCATCAGTACATTCCTCTAAGGAAGATTTTGTTACTGAGCCACCTCAGAAAAAGAGAAAAGAAGCTTTCATTTGGAAGTTTTCTTCATTTCCGGAGGGACAGAAAAAGGTGAATGTACCGAAAGTAACATGCAAGATCTGTGAGGTTACACTTTCCAGGGCTGACCCCACTAAAAAGTACTCTTTCGGGACAGCCTCAATGGTTCGCCATGTCAAAAATTTGCATCCAAATAATTATGGAAGGATGGCAACACAAAGGTTCCAGGAGAACCCTCAACCTTCAGTTCCTTCTACCTCAACTGCATCACCACCTCCTCCGAGCAGTCCGCATCCTATTATTGTGCCTCAGTTTGCAGATCTTACAATTCATTGTAAATTTTGCATAGAACTCCTTTGTTACGGTGAGCAGTCTATTCACCTCATTGTGAAGAGCAAAGAAGAGCACCGTTGCCCAAAACAATAATATTTTTTTTCTTTTTTTCTTCCTGTTCCACAGTTTTTTTGTTTCCAGTTTAATTTTTTTGGTTTAAAAAAAAACAACTAAAAACTTGCTGAAAAAGTACAAAAAAAATAGAAAACTAAAAAGAAAAAAACACTTCTTTTCAAAACTACCTCCACTGGCTTAAAAAAAGAACTATATTTCTATATTAGTGTGTAAAACTTTGTCAGAATGAATGTGTAGTGCATAAATGAATGAATGAATTAGTAGTGTATGGTGAATGTGAAAGTGCAAAGCTATAAGAGAGTGCTACAGCATAAATGTATAAGGTGTTTACCTATACTATACTGTAGTACCTCCAAAGCACTTCAATGTACACATCCATATAAATATGTTAGAAGTCTATACTTCAATTTGCACTGCTAGTGAAACTGCCTGGGTGAATTTGTATGTGTTTGTATGTGTTAGGAGCGAATTTACAACCCCCTTGTACCTCTTTTACACATCTTTTCCGTCACTTTTGTGATGCAGCGGTGTTGCAAAAGATGTACCATAGTACCATAGTACCTGATATTTGCATATGTAAGGTGCATCACATTCTAAAGCCCTGCGCCAGAAAGAGACTTTCCTGCACAGAGAGGGGGTGGGGAGGGAGTGGAGGTGTTCTAGCATAGGAACACCTCCTAAAAGTGACTGAGTGAAATCTATAATATTTAATTCAGTCACTTTTAGGCCTATGCTACGTCGAAACCCTGCACCTGCTTGAAACAAGTGTAAGGATTGACATAGCTTTGTGAGCATAGAACCCCAAGAGCATTGCTGGAGCTGTGTTGCACTTGGAATGCAAGTCAAGCAATGCACCCCCTTCACAACACAAATACATCACATATCTGTGCCGCTTTTGCTCCATAATACACTACATTGTAAATACGGTGCATCCATTGTGCTGATCTCACAGTGCACAATAACTGCCATATCTCTGGGAATGTTCCACTTATTGTACATCTGCTGAATACTGTTTGAATGTAGTGAATGCATTACTACACACTAATCAATGAGCCACTACAAAACTATAACAGGAATGGCAGAGTGTTTGGTGCAAGTGTAAGGATAGAGACTGGGGAATTCTAAATATAAAAGGTAAATTTGCACGTGCATAGAACAGTAATGCATAGTAAATAGGAGTTTGAAGCAGTCCATATACTAAGGCCAACTTTGCTCCATAATTACTTGGGTACTGACTGCATGATTACAGGTCTGCGAAGAGAGTGCATGACTGAATTTATAAAAGCTTCAGTTTTACCACAGTACATATATAAGGAAATACTGCTGAATGGTTCACTACAATATTGAAACAGTAGAGTGAGAGTGATTGTGAAAGTCTAATGATACAGACTGGACAATTGAATGTATAAAAAACAAATGTGCAGCTACATAGAAGAGTGCATGCATACTCTATACAGGTTTAAAGCAGTACATGGCCTAAGTCCTAATTTGCACCATGATTACTTGAATACTGACTGGATAAATACAGTTCTGTAAGGAGAGTGTCTGTCTGAATTTAGAAGAGCTTCATTTTTAGCACAGTGCATACATAAGGGCATTCTGCTGAATACTTCACTACATACTCTAGCATTGGATTCTCATTTTGCGTCAACAAACATATTACGGAGTTGTAAGTTGTTTCAAGATGACATAGGCATAGTACTTAGTTATAAATTGTGACTATTTGTCAATATTTAAACATTTATGGGCCATATGTAGGTGGCCAAATACCGGTCGGTAACACCGAAAATGGGTCTTTTTCGGCATTACCGGCCGGTATTTAGCCATGTGAGATGTACGTAATACCGAATGGAATCGATAATAACGAATCGGTAAGAAATTACCGATTCCTTATTTATCAATTGGAAAATACCGAAACAATGAATACCGAATTGGAATTAACGATTCGGTAAAAACCCCAAAAATGCGATGTAGCAAACCTCGTTATTACCGAATATGACCAAAATCGGTAATAACGATTCGGTATTTACCACTTATCAAGAGCAGGTGGTAATCAGGTGCAGTGCATAAAACAGGCCCAAAATGCATCTGTGTGAACACAATGGCGGCCCTCTACCTCATTGCAAGGTGGCTACGCTTGAGAGCAGCAGGAGTGAGGACCTGGAGACGGGAGGAACGGGTGTACAGACTACGCATTACATTGTTCCAATTGACTGAACCTGAAATCCATGAAAGATACAGACTGCACCCAGATACCATCCTTGACCTAATACGGGACCTAAAACCCTATCTGGAGCATCAGACACCAAGGGCCCACGCTATCCCCACCCATGTCCAGGTACTCTGTTGCCTGCACCTCCTTGCATCAGGAAGTTTCCAGGGTGTGATAGCTGCAGTGGGTGGTGTGTCACAGAGCTGTCTATCCCGTTTCTTCAACACCATGCTGGATGCCATGATGGACAGAATGGAACATTACATCACCTTCCCCAGTACACAGGCGGAGCTGCAGAGGACCAAGCTGGTGTTCTACCAACTTGCGCAGTTCCCACACGTAATTGGCTGCATCAATGGGACCCATATACCCATCTGCCCACCTGCAGCCAGTGAATACATCTACAGAAACCGCAATTCCACCCACTCCATCAATGTGAAGGTGCTATGTAATGCCAAGTACATTATAACATCGTGGCCAAATTCCCCGGGAGTTGCCACGACTCGTACATCTTCCGGAACAGTGGAATCCATACACGTCTGCTTGCTGGTGAATTTGGAGACGGATACATACTAGGTAAGTCAATGTGACACACCCTGATGTACACCCTGGTTCAAGCTGTTGGTCACACAAATTAATGGCACTTCCCTCTGTACATAGGTGACAACGCATATGCCCTCCGGCCTTATCTACTCACACCATATCTCAACCCAACCACCCCAAGGGAGAGGAGATACAATGTAAATGTAAATGTAAATGTAAATGTATTGCGATTTATATAGCGCACGTATCACCCGTAGGCATCAAGGCGCTTGCCTTGGGAACCCGTCCTGGTATTCCCCTGTGAGATAGCCCCAGCAGGGTATCCACAAGGTGAAAGCCAGGCATCCCGCCGCGAGGGGCCGTAGTGGAGATTAAGCAAGCTATTGCCCAGAGTCGCAGAGTGTGAACCCGTGAGTCGAGTAGGCACCGGAACGAGAATTATCGAGTCCATGGAATTTTTGAGCCCAAGACCCGGCGAGGCGGAGAATTGAACCCTGGTCCAGGACCGATCTCAGCTTACGGGTCTGCCGCCTCTAACCCCTGAGCCACACTTCTCCACATAGGAGCACACGCAACGTGGTGGAGCGCACATTTGGATTGCTCAAAAGCAGATTCCGTTGCCTCCACAAAACTGGAGGTGCACGTCTGTACAGCCCCATCAAATGTTGCAAGATAATTGCTACATGTGCAATGCTATACAATCTGGCCACAAAAAAAGGAACAGCAGTGGAACTAACTGACTCAGAGGACGAGGACGAGGACAACCCTCAGCCAGAGCAGCTGGTGTTGCAATTGAACATGATGGGAGACAGAGACGGGCAGAGATTACGTCAAACTATTTCTGAGTGAGTAACGAGACAGAGCCAGTAACAGTTACATGTTAAGGTGTTTATTAAGCACACCTCCAGTATTGTGATCAATGTCCAATTGTACATGGGTTACATCACCCATCTCATGCATGGCAACAGCAATAGGTCTCTACTTCCTGCGTCCACGCGCTGCACGTGCACGTTCCCTATCGACACTGTCTGGTGTGTTGGACTGTTCCTGTGCAGCCCCGTGGCGTTCACTACGCCTCCTGCACTCGGTGGGTGAGGGCGTAATGCTACCACGGCTGGTAGCCTCCTCACTGTCCCCCCTCCCTTCCATTGTGGCCGCTTTAGCATTTTGCAGGAGCTCTAAAGCTGAGGTCATAGACACCATCCCCCTGGCCACATCCCTGCTGCAATGCGCCATCTCCTCCTGCATGGCGATGGACCTGCGACACATCAGTGATGTTGCAGTGGCCAGCCAGTTCACGGACTTGGTATAGGCCTGGAGCCTCTGCCTCTCCCTGCGCCTGCCAAGACATTCCTGCTCCAGCTGGCTACAGAGGTTGTCCACAGAGGTTGCCACTCTCTCCATTCCCGCACACAAGTTATCTCCCATGGCACTGATGCCCTTTTCCATCCTGTGCATGTGTTTGTTGATGTGTGCCACCTCCCTGTGGATTGATTTCATCTCCCTCCATTGCAGGCGCTGGACCTTCAGCATGTTGCCTTCCTGTCCAGCAAACACACTTTCACCCTGCTCGGATGCTTCAGGACTGTCCGGCCTTGCCCTGCATCGTCTAGATGAAATGTGGGCGCCCTCGGATGGAGTACCAGTCCTCTCCCTGTTGGATCTCTCTTCTATTGGACTTTGTTCACCCACTCTGCCCTCCTCCTCCGACTCCTCCATCTGCTGGAGGGTGGCCACAGCATGCCTCCTGCCTGACTGTGGTGGTGGTGGTGTTGGTGATCGTAGCAGTGGGGACTGGGCGAGAGGGGATTGCGGCCTTCCCTGGCGCTGTGGTGATGGCTGTGGTGGAGGAATAGATGGCTGTGATGGCGCCGAGCTTGTGGTCCCTGCAGGCATGCTGTCATCTTCATTTTGCCTCCCCTCTGGCCTGGCTGACTAAGCTCTGCTGCCCTCTGCTGCACTGCGAGATGACTCGCCTGTAATGACACAAATGTAGATATACTCACTGCTCTGTCTGCAATGGAATTACATTAAACATCATGCCTACAGAGCACAGTGATTGTCCTGACGTAGCCAATTACTTTACCATGCAATTGTGTTTGCTAGCCTGACTGTCCTATACATACGTTCCCTCTGACTACATCACCCATAATGCATTGCAGGTAATCAGTAAGACATGGAGTGGATTAGGAGCCCCTATGCCACCATGGGGATTGGGGTTGGGGAGCGGGTAGCACAGCATGCTGGGCATGCTTCTTACCTTGTTTTCTTGCTGCTCTGGCGGAGCTGTCTGCGTCTCCCACGCCACTCACACTCTCCGGCTGGATGGTGGACTCCACCATCAGTTCCACTGGTGTTGGTGCTGGGGCTCGGTTTTTTCTTCCACCTGTTTTGCCAGCCTGCCTCTGTCTCTATGCCATCCTTAGTTTTGCTGTCTTCCTGAGGTCGTACCACCTCTTCCTGATGCCCTCTAAGGTGCGCTGGGTCACACCTATGGCATTGATTTTGTCCTGAATGCCACTCCAGATTTGCCTCTTCTGTGACTCAGGCACTTGGTGGGACTGGGCTCCAAAAAGCTTGTGGTGGTCTTGGCTGACATCCTGGATCAGTACCTCCAGCTCCTTGTCACTGAACTTCAGTTTTCTTTTCCTGTCACCTCCCTCCTTCTCCCTGTCCTGGCTTGCCATTTCAATGCTTGTTATGTTGTTTTTATGTCTTGCTTGTAGCTGTGTGGCTCTGTTGCTGCTGGCTCCTCCGCTCACCTGCCTGCCTGCCTGCCTCACAGTGAGCTCCAGGTCCTGGGCACCTGGCTAGGTGTGGCCACTTCCTGTTAGGGAGGTAATTGGGTGATTCAGGATTGGCTGATTCAACGAATTACGAATTTTTGAATTACCGAATCGGTATTTACCGAATCGGTAATGGATTCTGTAACTCCGATTCGGTATTTGACTTTAGGTATTTTTTTTTTTACCGATTCGTTCACATTCGGTATTTAATACCGATTTTTAACGAATCGGTAATGTTTAACGAATTTTTATCTACATCGCGTTTACCGATTTTTTAATACCGATTCGGTAAAATTCGGTATTAAGGATTCGGTATTCTTGATTTACCTACATATGGCCCTACATGTATAAAAAATATTATTGCATGTTTTTCGCTTTTTCTCTGTAACGTCTGGCTCTTTTTACCTTATATATAATGACTATTTATATTATAATATTGATACTGTACTTCGCTCGAGAGGTGTTGCTAACCCGTCGACGCAAACCCTAAACATTTACAATCAACGTTAATCTGCAGCTGCCAATAAAGAAGTCTAACTCTGCGTGAGGCTTTCGAAGTGTTGGAGTGTTTTTCGTTTGGAATATTAGCGGCCGGCTCGGGTCGCGAAAAGCCTCATCGCTGATCCAGGGAGTCTCCGGCGCCCGTGTGAAGTGGTGCGCGAGGTGAGCAACGTGACAATATTGACAGCAACACAGAAGGCGGATAACCTACCTGGCATGTTTCAAGGGAACCCAATGTGGTGCAAGAAGCAATCGTGGACTAGAAGGGGAGGCTCCCACTATGGATAAATAGAGGGGACTGCACTAACCAGAATGCCCCGCAAGATACACGCCCACTACACCTGGCTAAAAAACTGACAAATCACTTCCTGATTCCCCGTTTTCCACTACCCCATGCCAGTGAACAAGGGACTGTTTGTCCAGAAACGCGTATGGCATGAGAGGCAAGATTTACCCTAGAACTGCGAAGTTATTAATCTGCAGCTGCCAATAAAGAAGTCTAACGCTGCGTGAGGCTTTCCAAGTGTTGGAGTGTTTTTCGTTTGGAATATATATATATAGATATATATATATATATATATATATATATATATATATATATATATATATATATATGTGTATATTCCAAAAACAAAGCCACTCTAACACTTGGAAAGCCTCACGCAGCGTTTAACTTCTTTATTGGCGGCTGCCGATTAACAACTTAGCAGTTCAAGAGTAAATCTTGCCTCTTATGCCATACGCATTTCTGGACGACAGTAACACGCCCACCACACCTGGCTACAAAACTGCAAATCACTTCCTGCTTCCCTGTTTCCACCACGCCCTGCCAGTGAACAAGGGACTGTCGTCCAGAAATGCGTATGGCATGAGAGGCAAGATTTACGCTTCAACTGCTAAGTTGTTAATCGGCAGCCGCCAATAAAGAAGTTAAACGCTGCGTGAGGCTTTCCAAGTGTTAGAGTGGCTTTGTTTTTGGAATATTAGCAGCCGGCTCGGGTCGCGGAATAGCCCCATCGCTGACTCAGCGAGTCACCGGCACCCATGTGAAGTGGTGCACTAAGTGAGCAACGTGACGATATTGGCAGCAATACAGAAGGCGGATTACCTACCTGGCATGTTTCAAGTGAAACCAATGCGGTGCAAGAAGCAATTGTGGATATGAAGGGAAGGCTTCCACTAAGGATGAAATAGAGGGGACTGCACTAACCAGAATGCCCCACAAGTAACACGCCCACCACACCTGGCTACAAAACTGCAAATCACTGCCTGCTTCCCTGTTTCCACCACGCCCTGCCAGTGAACAAGTGACTGTCGTCCAGAAACGCGTATGGCATGAGAGGCAAGATTTACGCTTGAACTGCTAAGTTGTTAATCTGCAGCCGCCAATAATGAAGTTAAACTCTGCGTGAGGCTTTCAAGTGTTAGAGTGGCTTTGTTTTTGGAATATTAGCGGCCGGCTCGGGTCGCGGAATAGCCCCATCGCTGACTCAGCGAGTCACCGGCGCCCATGTGAAGTGGTGCACTAAGTGAGCAACGTGACGATATTGGCAGCAATACAGAAGGCGGATTACCTACCTGGCATGTTTCAAGTGAACCCAATGCGGTGCAAGAAGCAATTGTGGATATGAAGGGAAGGCTTCCACTAAGGATGAAATAGAGGGGACTGCACTAACCAGAATGCCCCACAAGTAACACGCCCACCACACCTGGCTACAAAACTGCAAATCACTTTCTGCTTCCCTGTTTCCACCACGCTCTGCCAGTGAACAAGGGACTGTCGTCCAGAAACGCGTATGGCATGAGAGGCAAGATTTACGCTTGAACTGCTAAGTTGTTAATCGGCAGCCGCCAATAAAGAAGTTAAACGCTGCGTGAGGCTTTCCAAGTGTTAGAGTGGCTTTGTTTTTGATATATATATATATATATATATATATATATATATATATATATATATATATATATATATATATATATATATATATATATATCTATATAGATATATATATATATTCACACATATATATGCATACAGATAGATATAGATATTTATATAGATATTTATGTATGTATGTGAATATGTTTATATATGCGTATTATAGTTAGGAATTGAAATTATATCCCACTTTAAATTGTTTCTAAACGTAGAAAGTCACTGAAAAAAACAAATGTTAAATGGACGTTATAGTTAGGTAAAAATGTCCTTTAAAACATAATGTTTTACACAAGAAAAACTATAACTCACACCGGCCATGCACACTGTTGTTATCAATTATGTTATTTTAGATTTTACTTTAGGTCCCGTCCATAGTTATTTGAGACAACTGTCACTTGTGAATTTCAGCTGTTTTGTTTGTTTAAATCAGTACATTTTAACTGACATTTCCACCTAACTATAACGTTAAAACATGTTATATATTTCATACAGCAGGAGAGAGGAGTAAGTCATGGCCCCAGGGGGCCCAGCTCCTGGGGACCCAAGAAACTCTGTCCTGGCGACTGGGAACCTATTCCCTGTGACAGAATATGGAGTGGTGCATCGGTAGCGTGTCCAGATGAACAGTGTTTTTTTCTGCCAGCGGACCCCGCGACCGAAAGTGGAGTGCTGCACTGAAAAGAAGGACTCCGCAGGTAAGGTGGAGTTTCCTTTATTAGAGCCAGCTGGACCAGCGCGGCCACCTTCTCTCTCTCTGCCACTGTCTACCTCCAACTCTCCATTCTAGAACCCCCATAACACATTCCCCTCGATCACCTGTATGTAAAAAACAATACTGTTCCAGTTAAAATTTTCAAAACATATGTAAACAAAAGTTGGAAATTGCAAGTAGGACTATGGAAATCATAAAGTAAATATGAAACATACACCGACAACATTGCCGAGTCAGTACATAACAACTCTTCAGCTTGGCATTGTAGAGTGAAAATGAATGCATGATATCCTCTTGGAATTTGGCAGGCAACCTAGAAATGTTGGAAGAAGGTACACGGGCACTGTAAGAAGGTACACAGGCATTAGACTCCTGGGCCCCCTAAACCCCATCTTTTCCAGACACATTGATTTGATGTGACCTAGGCACCCAGATCTTACTCTTGTTCCACCATCTGTCATCCTCCAATTTCACTGCACTTTTATTGCTTCTCACCACAGTCTTAAGTTCAGAAAATTTGATTCCCCCTTGGGAAGAGTCCTAGGACATTTTACTCTCACTCGATTAACAACATCAACACATACCCTTAACTCTCTGGCCGTGGTTGAATATATTTGTCCTGGGCTTCAATTCTCTTACTAACTGCCCCCTTTATTTTTTCTTCACGCAATTTAAACTTTCCCATCCACCTCCTCAACATTTTGGAAGAGGGAACGCATCCTCTCAACAAAATAAAGGGAGAAACCATAGTATCAGTATTGGCAGTAGTGCGCACTGCCCACAGCAATTTATTCAGCTCTTTTTTACAATTCAAACCACTGGCTTTTGACAGTTGTAAATTATCCTTGATCACCCTCTTGAACCTCTCCACAAGGCCATTGCTCCTAGGGTGATAAAGCGAAGTTCTAGAGTGTTTTATACCCATAAATTCCATAAACCACTTACATTGTGTAGAAGTAAACTGACAACCATTGTTCGAAAGTATCTCATCAGGAATTCCTTCCCTTGCAAACAATGATTCAAGAAGCTCAATGACACAAACAGCAGTGGGTGTCTTCACAAAATGTACTTCAGGCCAGTGACTGTAGAAGTCTACAAGAACAATATCATACTCGGAAACACCATTAACGGACAAAGACATAGGACCTATGATGTACATGCAAGCTTGGACCAAGCTTTAGTGGGCACCTCGAGTGCTTCTACAGGACTGGGCACTGTTACCTGTGACTTATAACTAATGGCAAAAGGCATGCAACCCCTCACAAAGTATTCTACCTCCCGGTCCAAACCAGGACACCAGAAGTTTCCGCTGATTCTCCTTTTCATGGCACCCATGCCAATTTGACCTTCGTGAGCTAATGCAAGAACTTTATTGTGCATGGCATCAGGGACCGCAAGCAAAGAAGTTCCATACAAGAATCCATTAACAATGGATAACTCATCAAAAACGTGTTTCAACTTACTGGGATGTTGTCCCTTGAATAGCTTCCAGACCAACTTATGTGCACCAGGTTCATGACTTTCATAATTTCCTCATCCATCTCATAAGCACTCCCCAACTCCTGTTCCATCAAAACACCATTGGAATTACACACAGTATGACAGATCATCTCAGTATCAGAGTCTCTTTCATGATCCCCACAACCTGTTTCTTCACAACTGGGTAATCTAGACAGACAATCTGCTAACAGATTCTTCTTGCCAGTAACGTATTCAACCATGAATTGTGCTCCAAAAGTCTATATTGCCACTTGCCAATCCTGGGGGTTGCCTTATTACCTCCTTTAGTGGTAAAAAGATGAACTAAAGGCTAGTAATGTTTGAAATGGAAAATGCCCCACCAGCAAGCTAAAGCTTTGTGTTCTACAACAGAGTATGTTGCCTCTGAAATTCTCAATCCTCTGGATGCAAAACCTATTACTTCATCCTTTCCATCTCTGTGTTGCATAAGCACAGGACCCAAACCCCTCTGACTGGCATCAATCATGATTATAGTATGATCCTTGGTATCAAAAGGTTTTAAGGGAATGGCATGTGCAATCTATCTTTGAATTAAATTAAATTCTTTCGTACATTCATTATTCCACTTGAAAATTTAGTTTTTCTTGATGAGACCCCTCATGTGGTTAGTTTTTACAGCACAATTAGGCATGATTCTTGCATAAATCTCCATGAGTCCCATGATGTACCTCAACTGATCCTTGTCCACAAGTGTGCTGAAAAATTCTATTGCTTGGACTAAACTGATCTTGGGCTCTACCCCCTCAGCGAACAATTTGTAACCCAAATACTCCACAGTGGGCCTATTCAATTTGCATTTGTCGAGGCTCAGAGTGACTCCTTTGCTTTCTAGAATTGACAACACAGAGTACAACCTTTCATTGTGTTGTTTTTGACTGGTACCAAAAACCAAAACGTCATCCTGAAAGGACATCACCCTGGACAAACCCTTGAACATGCTCTCTACAACTATTTGAAACAATGAAGAGGCAGAAGCAAGTCCAAAGGGAATGCATTTGAACTAGAATAAACCTTACGGGGTGAGGAAGGCTGTGTAATGTCTAGAGTTAGGGTGCAAATCGATTTGGTGATAGGCAACAGTCATGTCCAGTAACCTGAACCACATTCCACCCTTGAGAGTGGATGTCATTTCAACAATATTAGTTAAAGGGTGTTGATCTACCCATATGTGCTGGTTTCAATCACGTAAATCAACACACATGTGGAGAGTCCCATTGGATTTTTTGGCTAGGACAATCGGGAAAACCCAATCTGATGTCAATTACATCGCTGGCACATAACTTATTTAATTCTTTCTTCAGTTCATGACGTAAAACAAAAGATACCCTGCAAACCTTATATACAACTGGGTTCTGCCCCATCGACCAACTTTATTTTGTGCTTAAATCCCTTAAACAGACCTAGTTCCCTTTTGAAAACTTCTGGACACTTGTTCACCCATGATTCTTCTTTTATTGTTTGAATACAGATAAACTCTTTTTTCAATATAACTTGATGGGGATTATTGGGATCTAGTATAATACCTGGATTCGGTTGATCCTGCCACCCCAACAAACTAGCATCCTCCTTAGCTTCATAAACTATTCCGTGGGATTTTCTGCCTTTGAAGCATAGCTTAGCACCAAATTCACCAACTACATCAATAGCTTTCCCTCCATATCCAATAGGTCGTATGACGTAAGGTCTCAAGGTAAAACCTTGAGATTTGAACAAGCCCTCACAGACTTTTTCATTCATGGTTTAAATCTTTTATTGAATTTTCAAAACAGGAAAAACATACAGACCACATTTCCCCATCAGATGGAACAATGTCGAGCTCTTCCTGTGCGACCCAATCAAAGGTGTGCGGCAGAGAGAATAACGGCAACGCCAGGCATGTAGGGTCTCTGCACAGGGGAAATATTGTCTGACCCACCCCCCACCCCCCCTCTGTGTCCACAAAGCAAAAGAAAAAGAAAATGGGAATCACCACGCCACTAAGGGAGGGTAGTAAGTCGATCATCAGCCCTGCGTCTTGCACCTGCGCATCGGGGCCTTCCGCTCCTCGATCGGAGTGTCTGCTAGGCGCAGTAATCGCAGGTAGCGAGGGCAGCTCAATTCCCTAAACTCCCCAGTGAGCAGAGTTAAGAATGGTCGCCAAAGTTCCGCAAACTCCTCTCCCCTTCCCGCCTTCGCCAAGGACAGCTTCTCCATCCCCAGAACCATCCAAAGCCTGTGTAGCCAACCAGTATGCGGGGGAGGTTGTGTGGTCCTCCAGTGTGCCAGGATGTTCTGCACAGCTGCCCCTAGTGCGATCGCTATAAGCCTCCCCCTCCTAGACTTCAAGGGGTACATCAGAGCATTGGGGAGTCCTAACAGAATGTAAGCGGGGAATCTAGGGAGCTGAGTATCCAGGTGTGAGTCTATGTCATCTAAAATCAAACTCCAGTATGGTTGCAAACGGTCACAACTCCAAAGTAAGTGCTCCAAGGTGCCAAGCCCCCCGCACCCCCTCCAGCAGCGGTCACTAATGCGGGAATCCCATTGATGTAGGCGTTCAGGTATATGGTACCAATAGGTGGCCACTTTGGTCAGGGTTTCGGTGAGGCCCGTGTGGTAAGCCGAGTGTCTGGCCCTATGATATATGCCGCCCCATTCTTTGTGCGTGAGTGATCTCCCCAGGTCCCACTCCCATCTGTTCTTTCTGCGTTATGTGTGTAGATGTTTGTGAGGAGGAGCTGCTGATACAAGTCGGAGATCAGCTTCTTATCAGAGGTGCGGGTAACCAGCCACTTTTCATACGGGGTGTGGGAACGCTGCGTGCCCGGTCTGACTTCCGGCTGCAAAGCCCAATGTCGGACCTGCAGATAGGGTAGGCAATCAGACTCCAGTATACCATAGTCCTCCTTCACCTGCTGAAAGGAGAAGATACCGTTTAAGTCGAACATATGTCCCAGGGCTCTGCAGGGCGAACGTCTCCAGGCTACAAATGCCCTGAGGTCCAGTCCCGGGAAAAATCGGGAAATACGAAAAGCGGGGTCATCGGGGAGGGAAACGAGGTGAGTTTGTGCCGGACCACCACCCGATCCCATACATCCAGGACGGTGCTTATAATCTGTGATGCGTATAGATTGGGGGGGCGGTGGCATCCTGGGAAGAATGGAACCTCCTGTAAGGGCCTGCCCGCCACAGCTTGGTCTTGAAAGAGCCAATTCCTGCCCGATTCCAGCTGGAACCACTCCACCAAGGTACGGAGTTGTGTCACTTGATAATATAGAGAGAGGGCAGGCGGAAGAATCGCAATTGCATGCTTGAAGCGTGGACGGCCACCGTTCCAGATAAAGCGCGCCAGGTCAGACTGTGTCCGTTGGAGCCAACCCCTGGGGGGCGCAGAGGAAGAGTCTGGAACACGTAAAGGATTTGTGGTAGCAGGGTCATCTTAGTGGCTGCTATCCGCCCCAGCCAGGAGAGCGAGTGATGTTTCCACCTCCGGAGTTCGTTGCTGAGGCGCGAGCGGAGCCTAGTGTAATTCGCCTCAGCGGTGGTTTGGATGGTTGGGGCCAGCAGAACTCCCAGATAGGGGATGGTAGTATTTCACCATTGCATATCGAACTCGCCTTGAACCTCGATGAGAGTCTCCGGCGACTGGGAGATATTCAAGGCTACCGATTTCTCCACATTGATCTTAAACCCTGAAGCCAGTGCAAAGGTATGGAGTTTGATAAAAAGTGCTTGGAGCGACTGCATCGGCTCCGTAAGGGAAAGAAGGGTATCGTCCGCGTATAAACTGATCTTATGCACGTCGCCGCCAAAGGGGATGCCCTTGATGAGGGAATGTTGCCTGACTCGTTGCGCTACTGGCTCCATTTACAGGGCAAAAAGGATAGGGGAGAGAGGGCACCCCTGCCTGGTGCCCCTGCCGATTGGGAAGCGCGCGGAGGTGTGTCCATTGACACGGACCGTGGCGTTGGGCCGGAGATAGCAGTGCAGTATGCAATTGCGGAGAGACTCTCCCACCCCGAAGTGTTGCAGCACCAGTTCCAGATAGGGCCAGTGCACCCTATAGAAGGCCTTTTCGGCATCGATGGTAAGTAGCATACAGTCTGGCCTCGTCCGCGACCCTGCCTCAATGAGGTAGAGGACCCATTTGGTGTTATCGCTGGTCTGCCGTTGGGGAATGAAACCAGCCTGGTCTGGTTCCACCAGCTGCTGCATATATGGTGCCAACCTACTCGCGAGGATGCCCGTGTAGAGCTTAAGGTCCAGGTTTAAAAGGGATATCGGCCTATAAGAACTACAGTGTGTGGGGTCACAGCCAGGTTTGGGTATGACCGTCTCCAGAAAGTCCTCCGGAATGGCACCGGGTTGGCTGAAGGTGTTAAAAAGATCCCGCAGTAGTGGGGCAACCTGGTGGCAGAATGTTTTATAAAAGGCCACCGAGTAGCCGTCTGGGTTAGGTGATTTCCCCAGGCCAATGGGCCGATCTAGGAATTCCGCTCGCGCCTCGTTCAGGGACGGGAGGGGTATGCCTCCCAGGTATGCACGACCAGCCTGGAGGTCGAGCGAGTCAGCTGCGTATAGAGTTTCATAAAAGTCCCCAAAAGCCGCGTCTATGTCAACACCGTCGACGGCAAGGTCTCCCCGACTGGTCTGTATGGCTCTTACGCCCTGTCTCTGTATGGCTCTTACGCCCACTATAGTATGCATGTCGGAGGCGGGGAGCTGCATATTCTGCCCCATCTTGGTCTAATGCCGTCAGCATCTTCCTCTCCATACAGAGTTGGTGCCAAGCACAGGCTGCCCCCGTTCGTTGGTGCATTTGCTCCCACTCCGCTACCCGTTGAGTTATTTCGGCTCTATTCTGGGCACGGTCTCTGTTGTTGGCTATGGCGATAGAGATGAACTCTCCCCGCAATACTGCTTTGAGCACAGCCCATTGTGTGGCCTTAGTGGTGTCAGTGTTGGCATTGTGAGTTAAAAACTGGGTGGTGGCGGCTTTAATCCTCTCCACCACGGTAGGGCTTTGGAGCAAGGCATCCCACAGGCGCCAATGTCGAGGCGGGGCCGGCACATCCGGGAACAGGAATGTGGTCATCGCCGGGGAGTGATCCGACAGGGAGGTCGGGAGTATATCAACATCTTGCACTCGGGGCACCAGCTGTGAGGAGCAGAGGAAATAGTCAAGCCTAGCGTAGGATTTATGGGCCGCCGAGTAATAGGTGTATGCCGTGGAGTGTGGGTGGAAGTGTCTCCATAGGTTGACCAGGCCAAGGTCTGAGAGATGTGCGTGGCCCGCTGTGAAGAGTGATCCCAGCTGCCCCGAGCGTTGACATGAATGATACGCCGTGTTATGGAATATTAAATTGAGGTCGCCCCCCAGTAGTAGGTGTGGTTGAGTGTTCACTGTGGCTATCTCTAAGGCCGTGTGGAGGAATTTTTCCTGACCCTCATTAGGCGCGTATATGGTGCCCACTAAACGTGTCTGCCCAGCTATCAGAAAGCGGTGTATCAGCAACCTGCCCTTGATCTCTGCCTCCCTCCGCAGAACTTGACCCCTAAAGGATTTGGACACCAGAATCGCCACCCCTGCCACCTTCTTAGATGCAGACGAGAAAAACTGCAGGGGGACGGCCCGGGAATTAAGTCGGTGGTGGTCCTTCGGCAGCAAATGCTTCTCCTGTAGGAGGCAGATGTCCGCTGTGGAGTGCTCTAGGAGGGAAAGTATCGCCCGGCGTTTGATAGGGTTATTCAGTCCCCTCACATTAAGAGAGAGGATGTTCAATCGAAGAGACGCCATAGGTGAGTAGTAGGGTCTGCGTGTCTCCGAACAAGGCGCGGGGAAGCAAAAGGGAACTCAAAAATAGGTGGACAAGAAGGATCCCCCCCATTCCTCCCCTCCCCCCCGCTCCCCTGACCCCCGCCTCATCCCAGTCCCAACAGACCCTCCTCTCCCTCCCCCCTCCCCCAGTCCCCCCCCAAACCCCCATCCCACCAATCCCCAACTGAAGCCACCCCGTGCCCCCCAACCCCAACTGAGAAGTCCCAATCGTTCAGTATAGTCCCGGACCAGTCACAACCTAGTTCAGCCCCATGGAGTAAGTCAATAGAGGTAAACATGGCTCTGGCAACCCAGATGGCTTCCCCCAGCCCCAAGCAGACCCGCAAGGTAGTAAGGCTTAAGAGAGGAGAATCCCCCCCCCACATTTGAGTAAGGAAGTGCATTATTCAGCTGTAGCCGTATCTTTGGACACCTCCTGGATGGCCGCCGCCTGTTCCTGCGCCATCGTGGTCGGGTCCGGTTTGAGTGGCACCCTGGAAGACCGTCTACGTCGCACTCGTTGCCAGCCAGTCTCGGTGGCGCGTGGGGACTTCCCCTGTGAGGTGCCTCCGGTGTCGTCGCTCTCGGTTGCGTCCTCGGTTCTGTCAATCCCTAGCAAGGCACATGTGTCTCTCAAGGACCGAAGCTGCTGTAAGACCCTGTTCCACTTAAAAACCAGTCGAAAGGGGTGACCCCATGAGTATGGGATACCTTTGTCGTGGAGAAACGCGGTTCCGACCCCGAAGGCCTTCCTCTTCTGCAGGCTGATGGCGGAAAGGTCCTGATAGAGCGCCACTGGGTGTCCCTGGTATCGGAGGGGTTGTTTCTGACGGGCCTCTCTCAATATGCGCTCCTTCAATGGAAAGTCAGGTAGGAATGCCAGGATGTCCGGTGGGGGAGCGGGCGCCCTACGCGCCAATCCTACTCTGTGCGCCCTGTCAATGCGAATAATGAAATCCTCGCCTTCTCCCAGAATGTCTCTGAACAGGCCCTGGAGGTAGGAGGTAATGTTGTTCCCTTCCTCTTTAGATGGTACACCACGGACTCTTATGTTGTTTCTCTGGGAACGATTTTCAAGGTCCTCCGCGTGGGCCTGTAGATCCACCTGTTGCTCCTGTAAGCGTAGGACTTCCTGCTGCAGGTGTACCACCTCTTCGCTCCGTGCTAGGCCGGCTTCTTCAACTGCGGCCACCCGCTCTCCCAGTCCCTCCACCTCCCGGCGGAGCGCACGGTGCTCGCTTGCCATGTCCTGTTTCAGGGCTTGAAAGTCCGCACGCAGGGAGTTAAATAAGGACTCCAGAAATGCTTTAGTTTGGGGGCCTTCTCATCATCCGGCCTCGTGGTGTCTTTGGCAGCTGCATTGCTTGACTGGCTTTTCTCCCCTTTAGAGGCCCCTTTGGTCAGCATGTCTGTGATTGTGCGGCCACCCTTGCGCGGCATCGTCGACATAGCGATTCAGGGTCCTCACCTCAAAGTGTTCTGCTATGGGACGGCTTCTGAGGGGACACCACACTCCGTTGACCTTTATGCGTGCCGGGCACCGCCGTGACGTGGGCCAACCGTCTCCTCGGGAGTCCTCAGGAGCTCTCCAATTCTCAGCTTCCGGGCGGGTGTCCTCTGGCCACCATGCGTCCACTGCTGTCGTGTGTCCGTGCCGGTGCCAGCGGTCGCCGCGGGTGTGGGGAGGCGCCCCGTTAAGCTAAGGTGGGCCCCTGGGCAGCGGGGCAGCGTCCGATCGCCTACTGGAGAGGCAAGCCTTGCCGGTGAGGACCGCGGTGCCCGCCGAGATCCACCACGAGGCGAGCACCGGCCGGTAGTCTTTCGGAAGTAGGCCCGTGAGCCTGGGCCTCAAATTCCACCGGGATCCCTGGTCTCAGCCAGCTGCTATCGTCGGATGCCGTCCTCGGCCCACTTTCCCTTGGGCTCCGGTAGCAAAGGGGCGGCTATTGTTTACTGAGCCCCAGATGTAGGTCTGGAAAGTCTGGGCGCCGGCCGCAAGGACCGCTGTTGCCGCCTCCAGGGGTAGGCCCCAAAGCCTGGGACTCAATTTTGCACGCCGGCGATCCGCACCGGTCCCGACCGGGAGCCCTCACCCCTCCGCTCACCTCTGGTCCCGGGGCAGCCGCTCCGGCAGCACCACCGATTGAGGCACCTTGGGTTCGCGCTGTCCCTGCCGAGTCCAGTCTCGGCCCGCGGCCAGGAATGGTTTTGCGCCCTCCATGTCTGTGTACCCCATAGGCACGGGTGCATCTGGCGCCCGCTCCGTTGGGCAGCTGCTGCGGACCCGATGGTCCGGGTGGTCAAGGCACAGCCGCCACTGATTCGGGACCCCAGGTGGGTTGTACAGGGGGGTCTCCTAGGGCAATTTATGGGTCAAAGCTGGGGCCGGGACCGGGAGCTTCACGAACAAGCGTCCGTCGCGGTCGCCATCTTGGCCACGCCCCTGACTTTTTCATTTATTAAAGTAAATGGAGAACCAGAGTCTGGCAATACTTTGACATCCACCCCATTGATGTCCACAATGCACACCTGTTGGACTTGCCCTTCTGGCAGGTTCACCCCTAAACTTTTTGCTTTTAATGGTGACCCAGTAGTAGTGATTTTTGGTTTCTGCGCACTTTCACTGTGTCCCAGTGGAAAGTGCCTGTGCACTCTGAGTGCATGTGGTGCGGTTGACCTGCCCTCCCATAGGAATGCATAGGGAATGTATGTGTCCCTGGTAGTTCCTGATGCGTGGGGTGTACAGGCTCGAGTCTGGTATGTGCGGACTCGTTTGATTGAATGCTGCGAAATTATGCATGCGGCGTGTATGTGTCTAGTATAGAAGGGCCACTTCTAGACATGGCTTTGCGTGTCCTGTAAGGGTGCTGGAGTGTGATTGGCTGGAGCTGGCTAGCAAGCCTGGCTCTAGGAAGTCTGGATGGGTCTGCCCAGTGGTGAGTGGAGAGATTAGCATGAGTGATGTGAGGAAGGGCTGCACCTGGTTCCTGAATAGGGCTGGGCTTTCCCCACACAATGCTGGCTCCGCCCCCTGTGGTGCGTCAAACGACCCTAGCCTCCCTAGTGAATGAAAAGGGTAGTTGAGCACATCAAGGGTGCTCCAAAACCAGCTGCGACTGGTTTCTCCCCCACCCTGCACCTCAGACAAAGGTTTTCAGTGTATAAAAAGGGGCTGTGTCCCCTTACAATTTGTTCTCTTCCTGGATCCTACCTGAGGGCGGGCTGCTGCTGCTGGGCACCAGGAGGACCGCCACTTGGACTGCCTCCCTGCTAGGAGGGCCAGTGAGCTGGCCCCTGGGCCCAGCCTTTGCCCCCCTGCCTGGTTTAAAGACTCTTGCTGTACTTTTTGAGCCTCTAGCGTCTGGAAGTGCTTTATTGATTTTCTGCCAGCGCTTGGGAGTGCTTTATTGCCTGCTAGCGCTCAAAGCGCTTTATTTTTACTCTACTGGCTGCCCACGCCGCATTCTGCCGCTTATCTGTCGCTTTTATGCCCCGTAGCACTAGGAGCGCTTTCTTTTAATTATTGCCAAGCCGTCCTTTTTAATACGGGTGCCCACCCCGTGTTGTGCCCAGTGCTTCCACCGTGACAAGAAACCGCTGCCGCCCGGCACCTCCAGGAAGTCAGGCAGGCCGGGGGCGGGACAAGCGGAAACAGTGCCAGACCGGAAGCGGACGGGAGCCCACCCCTTGCTCCGGTCACCAGAGAAAGAACAGGCGGCATTGGCACCCTGGGCCCCCGTGAGGGAGGGAGATCCCCGTGGTGTCCAGAAGGAGTGCCGGTAAAGAACCGCCGCCCGGAGGAGCAGGCGGGGCTCCGTAAAGGAGCAAAGTCCATCCAGAGCCCAGCGGAGAAGAGCCACCAGGCAGAGGAGACGCGCTACTCCCTTAGAGCAGACCGAGGGAGCATCCACAAAAGCCCGGTGAGTGCCTGCAACGGGGAGGGGGCAGTTGGGGCACATTGCCGGTGCCCGCCCCTCCCCTCCAGTGCGAGGGCCTGAGTGGTTGTGAGCCCGTGAGGCTCAAGGCGGCATCTTTATTGTTTAAAGCCCTAAGAGGGCTCCGGGGGCATTTGTTCATTCTGAGTCCCCAGAGGGGGGACTCCGGCGCAGGCGGCATTTGTGCAGAGCCCCGAGAGGCTCGAGCTGCACCTTTGTTTGTGTAGAGCCCAGAGGGGCTCGGGGGCATCTGTGCAAGTTCAAGTTCGTGCATTTTGGGAGGTAGAGCAGCCCCGACAGGCAGCGGGCCGCTACCCCCACACAGGAACACCCCAGGGACATAAGTGAATGTTCCTCGAGTCTGAGAGGCTCACGGCGCCCCATTTGTTCAGAGCCTGGAAGGCTCCAACGTTGTCCCCATCATTATCTACACAGCTGCCCAGCACTTCGTGGGCAGCTGCCACGTTTAGGCCCCTGACACTGGGACACCAGGCGTCCTAGCCCCAACAAGGCCAGTTGGCTTAGGGACAGTCACAGGTGGTGACTTATGTGAGTTTGGCGCAATTGTTCTTTGATACACCTCTGAATGTTTTTAGTTATCATGTGTTTTCCTTCCCTGCACCTCTGAATGTGTTGTTTATGCATCATGTCCCTTGTTCCTTACACCTCTGAATGTATGTAATGCATCATGTGTTATGTGCTTATACCCCTACAGGTATTGTGATACTTAGGTGGTTGTTTTTCTCCTAGTGCAGGTGGTGCTAGTGAGGTCCTGGTTCCCTGCGTGACCTTTTCCTAAGGTGGTTAGGGTTGCGTAGGTGGTACTTACCTGGTAACAGTAGTTACTGGTTGTGCGCTACAGTGATTTTATATTCTATGTTCTAAATGCTAATTCTACCAAGTGCTAAGTTCTAAAAGTGCTGATTCCTGACAGTGGTCCAGGGTGCCCTGTCTTGTACACATCCCCTGTAAATTCTGCCCATGCCTGTTGGCACGTTGTAAAGTGTGTGTTTTCATCTAATGTGGTCAGGCAAAGCAGGCACTCCGAGATGGCCGTCTCAATGGTACGTCGTGACAAGGGCTCACGGAAAGCAACGACTGCGGTGAGCCCAGCTTCCCAAAAACACCACAGCACTGGTACTGGCGCTCCCCAAATGTGCTGTGTCAGTAAAGGTGCAACAAGATCTCACCTTGTTGGTTACGGGCAGAAAAAGGATCGGCTCATGTCGGCTGCTGAACAAGTTCCGTACAGAGTGCAGGAACTGTGTGCAGGAAGGTGGACTCCTGGATTTAACATGCATGGGGGCGGCTGCTGGCAAGCAACTCGTCGCCAATGAAAAAAGAAGGACTCCGCAGGTAAAGTGAAGATGAATCTTCCTTTATTAGAACCAGCAGGAACAGCGCGGCCACCTTTTCTCTCTCTTCCAACCGTCTACCTCCAACTCCCCATTCTAGAACCCATACAACACATTCCTCTCGAGCACCTCCATGCATCTATGACCCAACATGCACAGGCAGGGTGGCCAGATGAACAGTGTTTTGTTCTGCTGGCAGGAGCCAATCGACTCGGCGGATCCAGCCTGGTGGGCACAGAAATTGAATCATGCTGACTCCTGCACGACCGCAGAGGATTTGTGTGCGAAGAGGAGGCGATGCCACTGGGGTCTTGGGGATTTTCTCATGAGCCCCACACAAAAGACAAAGCTGTGGTTATCCAGGGTGGAACTGCGACACCCCAAAAAATTAATGAAATCATGAGGCGAGAGGCCGCAAAAAATAATAATATATGAGCAACCAGAGCCACTTATTTATTATTTACTGCTGCCAGCAAGGAAAACCCCATAAGGCCCTTTGTGGGCTAATTTAAATATTTGTCCTGGTTTTGGGTGCCCCAGTCTGGGCATGGGCAAGACCAACATGTTACAAAAGTGTTTTGGGCTGCTGCGGGAAGTGCAGAGCCTCACCAGAAGTTATTCATTAAATGTAATCCTATTTTTCCTGGGGTGCATACAACGTGACCCTTGAAAAGATTATGGTGTTTCTAAGCATTCCCAGAGCTGGAGCCCTGCTTTTCAGTTAAAGATTTCAGGGACCTCTTGTGGTTGGTCTCATAGCTACATTATGTGGCCTGAGGAGTGCAGAAGAAAAAACTCTGACACATATTCAATGTTATTTGAAATGCATATGTTTTATATCAAGGTTTATTGACAAACATTGCAATGCGTGTTATGAAAAATGAATGTCTTTGAATGTCTTTGAACATGGTTTTGGATTCTATTATTTTTTACCATTCAATCATTACATGATTTCTGTTATACTAAGGTGGTGGTGACCCTTTGACAAAGTCAACACATGACACTTGCCTTCATATATTGATGTAATGACTAGGGGTGGGTGGAGAATTCCGCTCTGCATGCTGAGTTAGTGAAGTGCAGAGTTTCAACAAACTCAGTGAAGTGGTGTGGAACAAAGTTTTTTCTCTCGTGTGGCTGGCCAAGGTTAAGTTGGCGAGCTTGAGTGAGAAAAATCATACGCAAGGCCACCTCCAGGCAAGGTTTCTCAACGCGGGCGGTGGCGGCAGGTCGCTACTGCTCACATTGAAAAAGCTGCTGCACGTGTAGAGGAAGCCGCCACTCAAGTAGCACCATCTACTCGAGTGGCAGATAGAAGCAGCACCCTCTTGTGCTGCACGTGATGCCATTCACATTGATTTTACAGCACAGGAGAAACTCCTGGCGCTAAGTTCACCACGAACAGCAAAACCTACCACACTCTGCTGCTGCCAGAATATCGCGGAGTGCAGCAGAATTTATTTGGCACATAGTGGAGTTCTGCATTAAAAAAAGCGTGCCTTGTATATTGATGTGGTCACAGCTTGGCTAAGCCAATAGGCTTGTCTTATGCATTGATATGGGCACCGCTTCATAAACATAATACTACCTTTTACATATTGGTGTGGTGACCCCCCTCACAAAGCCAGTAGACCAGTCTTATTTACATTTACACCCATTTATATTATGATGAGCACTCTCATTGGCTGGTCATGCATGGGTGGGGGTTAGCCACCCCCGGTGGGGTTGGATGTCTGGCAGTACAACGCGATCATTTAGATCACGGTACTTTACATCGCGGATTTTACAACGCAAGTCGTTACAGCGACTTGCGTTGGAGGGCGCGAATTGAGGATTATTATAATTTTCTATTCCAACACCAGCCCACGTAACAGTAGGGAAGGTGTTGGAATATAAAATTACAATATTCCTTAACCAACAGCGCCAACCAGCGCAAGTCGTTGTAACGACTTGCGTTGTAATGGCAGCGTGGTAAAGGTTGTGCGTTGTACACACCGCGTTGTAAACGACGTATACCGGTGAGGTTGAGTGCAGGGCCTGACCGCCACCGGCAAGTGACATTATAGTTAGGTATGGAGGAAAAGAAAGCTTAAATTGATGCTCTAGTTCATTATCTTACTTGACATTTTTAAAAAACTTAGAAATTCACTGAAAAAGCATAGGTTTAAGTAATGTTATGTTTAGGTGAAAATGGCAGGTAAAAATACAGTTATAAAATAAAATAATACTGAAATTCACCAGTCATAGTTCACTGAGCCAACTATAACTTGCGCCCTCACTATGCACCGCTTATGACCTCACATATTACCTCAATCATGGCAAGTTCAATAACATAATTGATGTCATCACTGATTACATAACTGATGACGTCATCAACCAATCTTCTGTTCATTTTACTCTACAAGCCAGTACAGCCTTTGAAATATGTAACAAAGTACTAAATGGTGCAGGATCATGTCAAGCCTAAATTATATAAACATAAATGCTTATATAAAATAATTACACTGTAGCCCATTTCCTCTAGACACACAAGCCCCATTAGGTGGTCATGCCCCTACTACGCACAGCCTTCACGACATGTACAAGTGTTCACTGAGATTCTCCTACCTCCAAACATTCCTACTATATACATAATTAACCCTCTGTAGAGCTCTTCAAGGAGAGCCAACTCCCTCCAGTTACTCAAATCCCATTAAGCGACTAATCCCCCTATTAGTCACAGCTTTCACCCTGTGCACAGGTATTTGTGAAAAGGACACTCAATCTAGATATCCAAGCCATATTAGGATTGCCAATCCCCTGCTAGGCACAGTCTTTGCCATGTGTACATCTCTTCATGGATAGAACATTACCCTTGGGACACCCAAGCTTATTAGGTCGCCAGGTCCTTACTACAAAGAGCTGTTGCCCTCTGCACAACATTTCATGGAGAGCCCACTACCTACAGACTCTCAAACCCTGTTAGGTGGTGAATCGCTTTATCCTGTAGACAACTCCTCACAGAAACCCCACACCTCCACACACACAAGCCCAATTAGTATGCCAAGCATGTTGCAAATGCATACACTGATTAGCACTACAGAAAAAATAGCATATTTGCTCTTGATGTAGCTCACTAAATACCTTTCAGTGTCACAAGCTTTATTGCAAACTGTCACACTCATTGGATGATGTCATCAGTGATATCCTCAATGATGTCATTGACCATGTTCTGAGTGATGTAATATGTGAGGTCATGTGCAGTACATGGCGAGAGCAAAAGTATATTTAGCTGAGCAAACTATACCTTGCAAATGTCAAAGTTTTGTTACTTTAAAATGGTATTTTTAACTGACATTTTCACGTAACTATAACATCACTATAACCTTTGTTTTTTCAGTGAACCTTTAAATACATACATTTGACAAAGGAACTTATCAGATAAGGGGTCCCTAGGAAATGGCCTTGTCAGACAGCACAGGTAAAGCAAACAACTCCTAGATACAAGTTCCACCTCACCAATTCAGAATAATGTGGAATGCACCCTTTCTGTGTCACTGTGGAGCCAAGACTGAATACCCTAGGGGGACATTGTCGAAAATCTCTTTCCAACAGATTATAAGTGCAGTAACAAGCACCAGTAATAAAAAAAAACATGTAGGGGTCATACATACCTAGGAAATCCATTTCATACCCTAATTGATAGTGGTAGAGAAACATAAGTCCTAAATATTCACATATTAAGTAAGGCCTAACCATTCTTCCAGTCAACATCTATTTGAGCTCTACAGATTTCTATGTATGTTACAAATGGATGAGCCACTCCAAGCCACCAAGGCACAGAAAGAAAATCAATTAAAGAAAACCAACCGCATCAATCCTGCATGAAGATCCCTCCCGCTGCTCAAACTCCACCCCATAATGTAACTCATAAAGTCTTTTTCAGACAGAGGTTTTACAAAAAATGAGACCCAAGTAAAATGAATGTGAATTGACTGGAGTCCAGAAAATCTGGACCCTAGAAAGGCACATGCAGTAAAAAATATATGCACTCAACTCTGTGTGATACATTGTCTAATATTCAATGTTGTTATGCTCTCTAATATTTCAAAATGTCATAAAGATGCTTTTTGTAACATATTATGGTTACTCCAAACACGATAAATATGTCTAACTTATGTTTCACCTTTTATTTATTTTCTTTTGTTTAGCCAAAGTATATTCAACGTTTTTTGATATTGCAGAAATAAATTAAATATGTTTACACAAGCAAAACATTAATTATATCTATATAATGCGTTAATGTTTGGGTTTGTATTAGGTGTGCAAGGGAAAGTGGCCAACTCCTTCTCTGGTGGCACCCACAGAAAATCATAAAAGGCTCATGCATCAGCATGGCTCAGTTGCCATGTACTTTTGGATGTTTGACATTGTGTCTCAATCTGTCCTAACAGACAGACACCTCTCTGGGGCATTATGTATAATATGGCCCCTGGTATGTCTCCTTTTACCTTGTTACTCTGGGAGTCCTTGGCATCAGGAATGTGATAAGCAGATAGGTTTTCAGTGAGTATTCACTGCTACATAAAAATATATTTATATAGGGTTATAAGTAGGAGACATAACTTTCTTAATTTTCAAACCTTTAACCTTAGTCACCATAAACCCTACAAGTTACCTTCCCACCCAAAAATGCATACCCTCTCTAAACACAAAAAATCCCTTGCCACCCAAAAACCCATATATATATATATTCACTGAAAAAACCATAGGTTTCAGGAGTTATATAGTTAGGAATTAGCTTTTAAAAAAACCTTTGAAATTCACTCAAAAAACTATAAGTTTTAGTTGTGTTATAGTTAGCTGGACATTTTACTCATACAAAACCATTGAAATTGCTCCTATATAGTTAGTTGTACTAACTATATTTCGCGCACCCACAATCCACTGCTGATGATGTCACATATTAGATCATTCATGACATGGTCAGTGACATCACTGATGACATCTCAAATGGCATCACTGATGACATCACTGATGACATCATCCAGTGAATGTGGTTTGCTTCGTTATTTAAATATGCATTATATATATAGCAATTTACATTAAAGAATGAGTGGATATATATATAAGTAAATATTTGGATGGAGGATTTAGTAGCAGTGTAATTGACTGTTTACTTGACCAATTTATAATGTCTCACTAAATATAGTGGATAGTGACTAAACTGTGTGAATATCTGTATCACTTTGTCAGTTGTTGTGGAAACTGATTCTACAGTTGGTTACTAGCTATGTGAAAGTCTATATTAGTTATTGATTAGTTAACTGAGTATTTGTATGGGAGTGTGAAAGTGTGTGTGGTTCGGTGGGGGGTGTGTGACTGTCCAAAGATGTGTGAATAGTTGATTCAGTAGATATATGAAGTTAAAACTACATGTTCTAACAGTTGTTTGGGTGAGTGAATATCTTTATGGGTGTGGTGATGAGCAAATATATTTCTCAATGGTACAGGTCCAACAAACTAGAAAAATAAAAGGCAGTGTATGTGTCAGTTGTTGTATATAAATAAGTATACATAAGACACAATGATTGTGTGAGTGACTGTATGGATAACTGTATACTTGTAATAATGATTTTAAAATTCACTAAGTATGACTTACTATCTAAATGAATAGAAGAAGTGGTGTTTGTATAAGTGTTTTGCTAAGTAAATATGTAAGTATAATCCATTGTTTGCATAAGTGAGTAGGATGACTATATATGTGAATAGGATGCGTGCTGTTGTTTAATGTCGATATAGATGTATAAGTATTTTTGATAGTGTTCTATTGTTCATTGACAGCATGTATGAGTGAATCCATAGATAAGTGATTAGATGTGTGTATACATCTATGAATCACTGAGTGGATTTTTAGATACTTGTATTGCTGTGACAATGGATTTAAATATGATACTCTTTATTTTACAAAGAGTGATGAAAAATTGTAATAGTGTATAAAAAGGTGTATGTGATTGTCACGTGGATGATGTCATCAGTGATGTCATCAGTGATGTCATTTGAGATGTCATCAGTGATGTCACTGACCATGTCATGAATGATGTAATATGTGACATCATCAGCAGTGGATTGCGGGTGCGCGATATATACTTAGTACAACTAACTATATAGGAGCAATTTCAATGGTTTTGTATGAGTAAAATATCCAGCTAACTATAACACCACTAAAACTTATAGTTTTTTGAGTGAATTTCAAAGGTTTTGTAAAAGCTAATTCCTAACTATATAACTCCTGAAACCTATGTTTTTTTCAGTGAATATATATATATATATATATATATATATGTGTGTGTATTACCTACTGGCGGTCGCCAGTAGGTATATATAGTTAGGATTTTTTCTCTATGGGATTTTTGAAAATTCTATGTCTAATAACTTTGGCGTTTGTGGACGGAATTGGCTGAAATTTTCAGGAAAATGGCACATTTTGTTTCTGAGCAGCCCTTGAAAATTTGGGGGGGGGTTTGTCAAGGGGGGGCCGAGAAAAAAGGGGGGTCCCAAAACGTGTTTTTAACATTGAGTTTGCCATAGGGCGGTTGGCCTCACTTTTAGCCCGAACGGCTGAATGGATTTGCATGAAACTTGGCAAAATTGTAGGGACTGGTAGCCCGATGTGCCTTTTGTAGGTCTCAATATATGTGCTACAGTGGATTTTGAGAAATTAACGTTTAAAAAAAGATATATATCTGTAACAGCGGACCGGGCAGCGCTCCAGGACGCGTACTTTTCGCGCAACGGAGCTTTGTGAAGCGAAGCTGATTGGTTCTCCGGCGTCTGTCAACATTCCAAACAGTCCGTAGCGGCCGCCATCTTGTCTCTCGGTAGGATCGAGAGACAAGAGGAGGCGAAAGCGAAGGGGCAAATGACCATAAGGGGGAATAGTAGATCCTCGCTGACCCCCTAGGTTTGATGTGGAGGTTTTAAAAGGGCCCCGCGGGGCAAAAAAAAATAAAAAAATAATAATAATCGAACGGCTGAATGGATTTGCACGAAACTTGGTAAAATATTAGGGACTGGTAGCCCGATGTGCCTTTGCTAGGTCTCAATATATGTGCTCCAGTGGATTTTGAGAAATTAACGTTCAAAAAAAGATATATATCTGTAACAGCGCTCCGCTTCGCGTAACGGAGGTTTGCGACGCTGATTGGTCATTCTGTCACTGGGCTATAGTTGGGCTACATCTGGCTGATATTTGGGCTACATTTGTTTTTTTTCGTCTCTGGCGGCCATCTTTGGGCTACATTGGGCTACATTGGGCTTCATTGGGCTTCATTGGGCTACATTGGGCTACATTTGGGTTCCAACATATATATAGGCCAATGTAGCCCAATATATATTTTTCAAAGTTAATTTTCGTAAAAACCACTGGAGCATATATCTTGAGACATAGCAAAGGCACATCGGGCTACCAGTCCCTACAATTTTGCCAAGTTTCGTGCAAATCCATTCAGCCGTTCGAGCTAAAAGTGAGTCCAACCGCCCTATGGAAATGAAGGAAATGAATGGGTAATTTGTAATTAGCAAATAGCTCATCGCAAACTAGGAATGGTAAAGAATCGCTATTTATTCCTTAAAGTTCGCTATTTAGGAAATGCAAAAAACTTTGATGATACATATGGCGGTTCATCTCTAACAAGATAAGAAGCATAGGGATAGATTTATGATGACTGGCGCATCACCAGGGATGTGTTAGTCATTCTGTGCCGCTGTTCCGTCACCTATGGTGTGCTGCATTTACAATGCGGCGCATCATGGGGCAAAAACAGCACAGATGCGTGATGTATCTGTGCCGTAAAGGTGGCGCATTGCTGGAGTTGTATCGCAAGTGTGATGAAGCTCCAGCAAGGGTCGGGGGTGCCCCTGTCGCAGGGTTTCTGTTCTCACACAGAACTGTGGACAGAGGATTGGAACCTCGGCGAATTAGGGTGTCCCAAAACTCACCTTAGTAATCAAAAACCCCTTAGCAAGCTAGGTACAGTGTCACATTGGATATAACAAATCTCAATGTTTAGACAATCCAGAATATGAACTTATAGTACCTCAGGATACGTGGAACTCATGAACAGTCGGTCGTTATATATTTCTTAGAAACCAGAACATGGAGTTAAGAAGAACACATGTGTATTTGAAATGTTTATTTACTAATGCCGTCTTCTCAGGCGTAGTATCTTAGATAATACAAGTACACATATTATCAGTAGCAAAATTACCAGCATAGTTACTAGTACATAAAAAGCGAATGGTGACAGTATGTTAACATGCTGTAAATGAATAAGAGTTAGCAACACTTATAAGCAGCCGCAGGCCGTGGAGGGAGTTACGGTGGGGCAGGGAGGCGGGGAGGGGGAGGGGCAGGGTGGAGAGGGCTCCACCCTGCTTCTCCCCCTCCCCGCCTCCCTGCCTCACCGTAACTCCCTCCACGGCCCGCGGCTGCTTATATCTCACCCTCCCTAATACACATATTATATTATTTGCTAAGAAGGTCTCTTTGTGTTGGTTTAGGGCGTGCCCATACTTTGGTGTCTTAGATTTGAAGGAATCACATCAGCATACACCAGCTCTCTCTTCATGTGAACCGCATCAAGTGTTGTGTATGTGTGTTCGGCAAAGCAATATAAAACCCGCCTCATGCCCAGAATTGGCAGAAGTTGCACTTATGTTATGAGTATGAAGTCGTGGAGATCAGACCTCATAACAATTCTGTATCGTGTTGTTCTTGAAACTTTAGCACTCGCTGTACAGATATAGTTTAACAAGCAAAGCAGATAGTAGAGCAATAACATATTATTCTCATGTAAACCACGATGAACTACTAGGTTGAAAGCTAAAGCAACAACTAAGTGTCGTGTGCAGAAGTTGCAAAAAAGGAAAAATGGCGTTTAAACCGGTAATGAGCCCATGCTAACTTAACACGGTGTAAAGATATCCAGGACGTAGATGACACCTCCCCATGATTCGGAAACGAACTGAATAAGATAATAGAAGTGCCATCTCATGAGAGCAGATTGCAAGTTTATATGTGGACGGTCCGCAAGGTAAAGCATTAAAAACTAGGAAAATTTAATGCTAAAGAAAAATAAAACAGCCAAGTACTTTATCGAGTCTTAAGCCAATAGGCAAGGTAAATAATAAAAACTTGACAAATAAGTCAATGAATTGTCAATGAAATGCTAGTACTCAGCATATCAAACATGAAAAAGGTCTATGACATAACTGTGTATGCAAAATAAGCTGCAACAGCCTCCAATAGGAAGTCACCGTCTTCATCCGAAAACAGTTCAGCCATCCAATTTAAAAGCGGAAAAGGACATACGTGCTCTCCCAGCACCGGATCCTCTATCACCATCAGAGGACAGCTCGGTGGGTTTTCAAGAAAGCTCTGTTCCAAGAAAGACTGTGTTGCCGCCAGTAAATTCCAGGGACCAATTAGTCCATGCATCAATGCCACAGCCATAATCCTTTCGCCAGGACAAAACAACTCGTGAGCAATGATAGGAGTCATCAGCTGATTAAAGTCGACGTCAGGAGAAACCGGTCCGCAGAGACACAAATCAATGGCCCAATCGAAATCACAGGTCAGGCAGTGAAATACAGGCTGGACACAGGTGAAGTAGGAGAATCGAAAAGATAATCCATATGCCGTGCTTAATATCGCCAACGGCATTGTGCCATAATATTCTAGCATGCGATTGCGGAACAGTGTCAGCAGCTGCAGGGCGGGAGGTTGCATAGGAGGGACATCCATATTTAAAAATGTAAAAAAGCACAAGAGCGTCCGCTGGTAATGCAAGTAAAAATGGCAATCCACGAAGCAGAGTGGAAAAAATCGAATGAAAGAAAGCAGGGATGACTCCAAAGATTTTCTCAAATGAAGTCACGAGACCACTGGTAACAACTTTAAAAAAGTGCGCCAGGGCCTTTGTGGAGGATGCGTTAGAGATAGTCCGAACCATCTTGCTGAAATGGAAAGGCAAATCTGAATTGAAAAGGGTCTGCACCTCTGTACGGGTGTTCGCTATGTGAAGCACGAAAGTTTCACGGGCCGAACTCAAGGCCACCTCTCTCTGAGACAAAAGAGCTCTTATTCTTGCCATGCCGTTGAAATCTGCTCCCAAGGTTGGTATTTGTGGCGAGATTGAAAACTCCCTATGTTCATGTGTGGGAGGAAATAGAACATTTCTGCAGCAAATAACCCGTTCACTTACTGTTACGATAAAAGGAATACTTTTAATTAACCCAGAGCAATCTTCATTATTGAGCATCAAATAACTACCATTTTCCAACAACTTGAACGTGGGGATGATAGCAGGAACTGGCGTGCCTTGCAACACGCAAGCCATATTTGGTCGGTGTTTGTTGCATGAACCGTGTAACTGTATGTGCCTACACATTAGTGAATGATCTGGCGTCTCAGTGCATTCCTCTCCATTCAGATAAACTTCTTGATCATCTTTGAAACATCTGTATGTGTATGGAAGCGACCAGACCTCATGAAGAAAAGCACTACCTAAAGGTTCATAACGACCTATTGGTATATATTTCATACAATTTGAAAACTTATATAAAGCAAAAGGCAGCGTTATTAAACCGTGGATAAGGCACGTTGCCAAAAAACCCGCAATCCTCTGCTGATGATGTCACTGAGCATGTCATGAATGATGTAATATGTGACATCATCAGCAGTGGATTACGGGTAATAGTATCTCTAGTTTACTCCCCTATAGCTGTCTTTCTTTTAACATAAGTGTCTGTTTCCTTCCCTTATACTTACTGTTTTTGGTTCGCTTCCGGTTCGCGTACCGGCGAGCGAACTGGGAAGCGAACTAAGAGAAATAGAGGTTGGCACAGTTCCAAATATTGTACCAATTTTTTAATAACGTGGAGGTAGTTCTGAAAAGAACTTTTTTTTAAATTGTTTTTGTTGTTTTATATTTTTTTATTATTTTTCGGAACATTTTTTTACTTTTTTTGAATTTTTCTGAACAGTTTTATATTTTTGGGGGTTTTTCTTGGAGGGGGCAATGAAAACGATTCATTGTAAAGGGCTCAACAGGAGCAACAAAACAAAAAAAGAAGTATTTATTATTTTGGGCGTTTCGTACAAACATGTATATGATAGTCAATAGCTCTGTTGATCAGAGTGATGCTTCTTTCTCCGTAGGAAATGAATCCATCGCAAAATACGCAGATGTGTTTTACTTCACCAAATTTCATTTGTATATTTGGCACCATCTCCCTGCCCTCTGGTCCCGTTACTTCCGGTACAACAGATCTTCTGGCCATAATAGGGAGATTATCTAGGTCGTTCCGAAACTGTGCAGCACTGTAGTTGTTAGGATGCCACCTAGTCATATGGCGATGCATTGTGTAGTTTCCGAAACTGTATTTTTTCTCGGTTCCTCTGGACAGTCTATCTTGACATATAAGGCAAGTTACGTATCTTGCATTTACTTTTTTCTGACCTTTGGGAATTTAAAAAAATTGCCAAATGAAGTTTTCTTTCCGGTGAGACGTCCTGGGCTGCTCAGGCAAAAACTGCCTCTCTTCGTGCTCGTCGTCCTGTTCCTCTTCTTCCTCTTCTTGTTGAATTATAACTTGAGCAGGTGGTCCACTCTTCCTTGGATGTGGTGGAGGTGGTGGGGAAGCACCAGCTGAAGCTACTAAAGAAGCCATTGCTCAGTGATCACAAAGGGTCTTTCTCTCACAATGATGAAAGTCAGAGTGAGGAAAGAAGGAGGGATTTTCATCATTTGGGAAAAACAAGAGTTCTCAACCAATGAAAAGTGTTCATTTTAGATTATATGACCTAGTCTTACATCATTAGGAAACCAAAAGTTAAATGAACCAATGAAAAGTGTTATTACCAAGTCACATGACCTGCTGTGTTTACGTTAAGCGCTTTGCAGGGCCTCCCGGTTTGCTTCCAGAAACCTGCGCTTTGCGACTCGCTTCGCGTACCAGTTCGCTAACGTAGCACGTCATATGACGTATCACGCGACAACGCGAAACGTCATGCGGACGGGAGGCGTCACGATGTTGTTTTCTAACGCGGCAGTTGCGGTAAAGAAACGTTTACCGGCTCGCGGTCTATTTCGCGGCATCAAGGTCAGCTAACGGGAAGCTTCCCGATTCGCGAAGCGGGAACGAAGAAAAAAAAATATTTAAAAAAAAAATTATTCATAAACATATAAAATATATTTTTGGATTTAAAGAAGAATACATTTTACAGCTACAGATATTAGCTGTTAAAAAACCAATGAAATTCACTGAAAAAACCATAGGTTATAGACCATATATAGTTAGGAATTAGCATTTATAAAACCTTGAAAATTCACTGAAAAAACCATAGGTTATAGACCATATATAGTTAGGAATTAGCATTTACAAAACCTTATTTTACTCACACAAAACCATTGAAATTCCATATATAGTTAGTTGCACTAACTATATATCGCGCACCCGCAATCCACTGCTGATGATGTCACATATTACATCATTCATGACATGGTCAGTGACATCACTGATGACATGACTGATGACATCTCAAATGACATCACTGATGACATCACTGATGACATCTCATTTGACATCAATGACCACATCACTGATGATATCATTCATGTGACAATACAATGCATCTCCTCACATTTTAATATAACCTCTGTTTCACCCAGTGTTAAATACAGAGTATAATTTTTGAAACCATTGACACACCAATACTAGTTTCTACATACGCACTCACTGATTCCTACGTCTACACACACCTTCACTCATTCACCCATACAATCATTCATACATACAATCACTCATCTTTACAACACTATCATATGCACTCATACACCTATACAGACAGTCACAGTCTGCCACTCATCCATGGAGTTACTCACTCACCTAGTCAGTCATGTAAAGAATCAATGACACTTCCATTTTCTTGTCTATACAGTTAAACATAGAGCACCTTACATTTTCAAACATATACTAACACATACTTACCTTCTTATACAATCATTGATACAAGTACACATTGATCTGCACAGAGTCACACACCTCCCAGCCAGCCACACACACACTCAGTCTCCCATACAAATACTTGGGCAATCAATCAATAACCCATATAGTTACTCATACAGCTACTGATCAACACATGCAGCAGTTTACAGAACAACAGACATAATGATGCACAAATTAAGACAGTTTAGTCACTAACCCATGCACTCAGTGAGACACATTTAATCACTCACTCATACAGTTAGTCATGCACCTACTAAATCCTTCGTCCAGACACTTACACATCCACTCAATCTTCAATATGTAAGACATATTTAAACTTTACAGAAACAAAAAATCACTGGATGTTGTTATCAGTCATGTCATCAGTGATGTCATTTGAGATGTCATCAGTGATGTCATCAGTGATGTCACTGACCATGTCATGAATGATGTAATATGTGACATCATCAGCAGTGGATTGCCGGTGCGCGATATATAGTTAGTGCAACTAACTATATATGGAATTTCAATGGTTTTGTGTGAGTAAAATAAGGTTTTGTAAATGCTAATTCCTAACTATATATGGTCTATAACCTATGGTTTTTTCAGTGAATATATATATATATATGAAGATGAAAAAAAAAAAAAAAACAATATATATATATATATATATATATATATATATATATATATATATATACGTATTACCTACTGGTGGTCACCAGTTGGTCGCCAGTAGATAGTTATATTTAGGATGTAGTTGTAATTTCCATAGGAAGTGCATTTTTTCATTAGCCAAAAATGTTGACATCGTTTGAAGAATACTTGCGAAATTTAAAAAAAACAGTTCAACATTCAATTCAGCTTCTGTTTTTAAAATGTTGGGGTGATCCATCAAGTGGGGGCCAAGAAAAAGGGGGTTTCCCAAAACGCGTTTTCCCCATGCATATTTCCATAAGAAACTTTAGACAAAGCTATAGCCCAAACTGCTGAACGTAATTACACTAAATTTGGCAGAAAGTTAGATGTTGAGAGGCCTTTTTGTGATTTGGAGTAAAAAGGGTCAGTAGTTGTGGAGTTATTTAAAGAAAATTGCAGTTGTATATATAGGGTTGCAGGGGATCTGCGACCCCTCCGTATCTCGTGCTGAGATCTGATTGGCTGCCAACACTTCAAATCAGGAAGTGTTGAGAGTCATCTTGGAACTCTGCTTAAGCTGAGTCTCCCAAAAAACATTGATAAAATAAAAGAAAAGGGGGCAGGGTGGGGGAGGAGCCAAGCTCGCATCCGCGATGGCCGCGTTTTAGCTCGGGTCCATTCGCTTTCCTTCCTGGAACATCTATCCTGTGTCTTATCCTGCCCCGGGAAGTATTCTTTGGTAGACTATGGAACTAAGACATTTCGCTGGCACTTACCGTCTGCTCTGTCTGTTCCTAGGTGCCGCGGATCCTGAGCTGCGCCCTTGTTCGCTTCGGGGCCTCCGGAGCGGGCGGGCCTGAAACTCCTCGGCGGCGCCCGGGCGGGGCGGAGCGCTGCAGCCGGCCCTTGGTGGAGGTGTGGTCTCGGTAGGAGAGGCCGATGTGCAATTAGACCGGTGACGGCTCTCCGGGCCTGGACCGGCGATCCTGCGACCTGGTGTTGAGGCGCTGCCTTCCATGGACGGGGGTTGACCGTGTATGTGGCTCGTCTCCCCTTTGTTCTCCTGTCCGGCCTTCTTGAGTCCCTCCGCCCGGACTCGGAGAACGGAGCCGGTGGCGTGGGGGAGCCGGCGACCCTCCTTATCCTGGTGGCCTGCCTTCCTCCCTGGGGGTGCCTCTGCTTGTGGTCGGCTGTATCCTGTGTGACCCCGCTTGTGGCCGGACGGGGGTCGGAGATTGCCGCGGCCCCGCCGGGCTTTCAAGATGGCGGCCGGCTCCCTGTCTCTCAACCTGGCCGAGACTGGCGATGCTGGTCCGCCGCATGGCTCGTTTGCTGAATACCGTAAAGGTGAGCCTACGCTTGGCGACATTCTCACCGCCTTGCGCTCCTGGAGTGCTTCCGTGACCGCACCTATCGCTGGACTGGATGATGATCATTTTGCCGGGCCTGCTGGGCCCCCCCCGATGTGTGCGGCTTCATCGCTGCTGTGTGCTGCTGGGCCTTTCCTGGAGGTCGTGGACCCGGCGGCTGCCGCTTGTGTGGGTATACGGATACCCGCTGCTCTCAATCATCATGTGCTTTCCCCTGTGCTGGGGGTCCGCCGGCCGGGTCATGTCCGGACCGGTCTCGTTGGATCTCCCATTCCTTTTTTGCCTCGAATGGCCGAACCAAGATCCTGTGGTTGCTCCGCCGAAACGGCTTTCCTCCTATTGACGGCGGAACTGTGCCTGCATTACCTGTGGTGGTTACCGTCTTTTCCTGTTCATCTGGGTCGAAATCGATATGACTTGTGTGGATTGACGATTGGACTCCCTGCTATTCGCCTCTGGTTCCTCATGATCTGGTTCCTGGTGCGTTGCATACCTACGGCTTTGGATAGACGAGGACAGGGTTGAGATGAACTTGCCTCGGTGGACTATTATTTTGCGGTATGGTCGGATGATCCGTTTGTGACTGTATGACTATGTTCGATTCTCCTTCATGTTCCTGGAGCTTATCCTCGTGATTACTATCTTCCCGTGGGCACTGAGTGTGTTCGGACGGGGGGGTGGGAGCTGATGGTTTTGATTATGTGGCTCCTCTCCCGTCGTTGTCTCCCTATTTCCCCTTCTTCTTTTTGTCTTTGTGGTTCTTTCTTTACTTTTAACTCTTCTATATTTCGGGTTTCTAGTTAGGGCGACAGGCACGCTGCTGGGGGGTAGGCCATAGCCTTCTGCAGGGGTGCAGGGTGGGGTGTGCGGGGTGGGGGGGGGTCTGTCATTTTGTTTTTTCCCCCTCTTTTCCTTTTTTGGTTCTATGGCTCTTATGTATCCCTTCTTCGGGACGCGGTGTCTGCATGTGGACCCCCTGGGGTGTTTTTGCTAGCATGGGCCCTCTGGTCTCCCTGCCGTCACGGTTTACTACGCAGCTATTACTCCTGTTACCACTGGTTCCCTGTGCCGGTCTATTTTTGAGTGCTTTATTAGCCATGGGGCGCATGCTGTGATGCCGCGTTCTTTCTTCCCCCCTTTTTCCCGATGTCCTTTTCCTTTTTCCCTTTCCCCCTTTTTTTTCTTTTTCCTCCCCTGGGTTGTGGTAGCAGAGGGCTCTTGTTTTGTAAGCCTATTTCCCGTTCTCTGTATCATTGTGTGTTCGCGTAGTGGTGGGTGGGCGCTGGGCAGCGGTTGCAATTGCTTACTAATGTGGGACTCACGTTCTGCCTTTGTTAAAATGTGACTGTTCTTTTGAATTTTCCTGTGTTCTGTATTACTGCTTGCTCGCGGCCCGCCACGGCCCTCTGGACTTTAATGATTGCCATCATTCTGCTATACCCCTTCTTCTATTATAAAATCAACCTTCTCTCATCCTGCTCGTGGTGGTTGCTCTGTGGCTTTTCGCCTTTGATTCCCGTTTGGATTATTGTGGTACCCTGCTGGAGCTTCTGTCCTGACCATTGTGCTTCTATAATTGTGGTGGCCGGCCCGATGGGTTGTAGGCCCGTATTTGTGAGCAATTTCTGCACAATAAAGGTTTTCAAAAAAAAAAAAAAAAAAAAGAAAAGGGGGCAGGGTGGAAATACCCTGACCTACTAGGTTTCTTGAGGGTGTCCCACAAAGACCCTGCAGGACCAAAAAAGCATTTTTTTTTAATTCAGCAAGAGGCCATGTGGACCCCCCTCAACCCCAGGGACTGCTACCTGCCTGGGGCTTTTGTTAAATTGAATGAGGGGGGCTGCATGACCCCTCGACGGCCCCGGGAACCACCACCTCCTGGGACAAAATCCAAGGAAAGAGAAGGGCCACTCGGTCCCCCTCCTGGAACCAATAATGGCCCTGGGGACTGACACCAGCCTGCTCTTGCTATGTCCCGGGGAGCAGATCCCTGGGATGTAGCTGTTTGCTATGGCTTGGCGGGAGCTTTACCGCTCCCGCCAGGCCTTAGGAAATGCTCGGCTTCCAGCAAGTAAGAGCATTGAAAATTGCTTTCACAGATAGGGAGCTGCATGTTCAGCAGTACCCTCTCTGTTACAGCAATGCCAGCTCCCACCGGAGGCGTGGAGCCTGCAGGGACTCTCGCAGTCCCCAACAGACGTAATTGGGTGCCCTGGGTGGGACCAGACAAATCAAAATTGGAGTGTTGCCTCCCAGACCATTAATCCAATTCTACTCATGGTAGAAGGAACCAAAACAGGGTGGGACCAGAGCACCCAGAAGAGAGGCTGTGCCCTGGAGGATGGAGATTTTGGGGCTAAAATTGGCCCAGATGGGGGGCTACTCTGCCACACTCCCTTTAATTTTAAATATTTTTTTATAAAGGCCAGGCCCTAGGGGATTAGGTCCCTGGAGCCGAAATTAGCTTGGGGAGGGCGGCCATGCAGCCCCTACCCCATTCAAAAAAAGCCCTGAGGAATTGGGTCCCTGGGGCCAAAATAGGCCAAAGGAAGGGGGCCACGTGCCCCCCTTCCTTAATAAATGAAAACATTAAAAAGTGGGACTGGAAAGTCAATTAAGGCCTCCCTGGGATCTCGGTTGACAGACAGCTGCCGATGATAAGGGAGGGCCCTTCGTTCTTTTGGTCTACAGAGATAAGAGCTGGTCAGGCCTATCTCCATTGGCTCTTCTTTTTGTGGTCACAGTTGGGCTATGTGGCCATAGGTTTCACAATGGAAACACTGGGGTCCCTGGGGGACAGGCGGGCTTGATACAACGGGTAGGGGACCAGGCAAGAGGGTCACGGTTTCTGGTTTCTTGGTAGGTGGGGGTCTGATGGTCCGGGCAGGGGTTACTCGGTCTTGATGTCTCCACGGGAGGTCTTCTCTCCCTTTCTGACTTTCTTGTGCCCGGCTAAAAGCGCTGGCTATTTCTACAGCATTTTCTAACGTGAGTTGGGTATGTTGTCAAACACATTTTTGTATGGGAGGGTGTAAGGATGATAAGTATTGCTCCAAGTACACTTTTTCCATTATCTCGTCCTTGGTGGCATTTGACGGTTGTAACCAGCGGTCCGCTAAGTTTCGTACTCCGTAGTATAATGCCCTTGGTGTTTCCTGGGGACCTTCTTGGATCTGCCGGAAGCGGATCCTGTACATCCCCGAGTCAATCCCCATATGCTCCAGGATGCTCCTTTTCACATCCTCATAAGGAGTGAGACACAAAGGATTGGCTGCTTGGTATGCTGCTTGCAAATCTCCTGATAGTAACAGCCCTAAGTATTGTCCTCATTTGTTCTGTGGCCAAGCTTCCGCCCTGGCCATTCGTTCAAAATTGGAGAAGTAGAAATCCTGGTCTTCACCGGCTAAATATTTTTGCATTACCACCGAGAGAAGGGTGGTGTGGGGTCTTGGTTGGCCTAGCATCTCTGCTAGTTTGCCTATGACTGTTTCTGGGCGGGGGTTTGTTCCATGAGTGTTCGATGTAGTTTCTCTCGGTCTTCCTCTGCTACAGCCAGAAACTTTTCCATAATCCTCCCTAATTGTTCCTGGTTGTCTGCCATTTTCTTCATGACAGCCTCCATTTCCCCCGATCCCACTTCTGTGGGAGGGATGGGTGGAAATAGAAACTAGGAGGCTTAAGTAGTCTGTCAATGGTTAGGTTTTATTGTAGTAATTTAGTAACATGATAAGAGATCCTGAAGTATGCTTGATAGAGAGTAGCTTCTCCTTGTTCTCTTCCTTCGTGGGGTGGGTACGTGTTATCCAGTATGTCTGTCGTCCCCCAGGATGCTCAAGAAAATAAACAAAAGAGGACGGTAAGCACTCTGTTTTATGTGGGTTCTTTTATGTGAAGGTTGAAGACTGTCACCGCACCCGGTGTATATGAAGAAAAAGATGGTCAGGAATGGCAGGAAGGTTCTCTTGTATCCGATCTCCCTGAGAATGTAGAGTGGATACGTCTTCCGTCCTGCTCCGCCTTTTCCTCTCACCGCTCCCGTCCTGATTTGTCCACTTCTTTAGGTCCGCCTCTGGTTTCCTGCAACAGAGAAGTCCCGGACTAAGAGTTACCTAGGTGGCTTATTGGTGGTTCCCTGACCCAGGTGATCTCTTCCGTAATTAGAGGTAAGAGGTCCGCTCTCGAGGTATCGTTAACGAGTCCCTTCCGACAGCGTGTTTTTATTGTCAAAAAGAAAATGAAAGTAAGGACTACTGGCTCCTGCCGTGGAGATATCAAATATCTCTATCCTTGGGCACTTCCAGGAAAGCTTTTGGGTGCTCGAGGAAGGGTCCATTCTCCTTTGCGCCGACAGGGACCGTCCCAAAGCAACAAAAAAGAAAAGAAAGAAACCACTGGCCAGTGAAAGGCACAGTGAGCCACTCTTTTCAGGAAGGGGGAGTGCAAGGATTCACCGAGGACCGCCACCACGTGTACCAGCACCAGAAAGCGGTGCCTACCCACAAAGTGCTACCCGTTCCCTCCCCCTGAGATAGGAAAACCCCATATGCGCCGTCATACCAGCTTCAGCCACACTCCTCCTGGAGAGTGGCGGGGCGTTGTGTGGGGTTGTTGGCCTCCTGGCGTCAGTCCGCCCCCCGGCTTCTCTGGTTGGACCCCTGGATCTTAGGTGTTTCGGTGATCCTGCTGTTGCTCTTTGGGTCGCCGCTCTTCCTCGTCGGCTCCTCCGGCTTGCCCATTTCCACTTCCGCGATCCTCCTCTTTCTGCTCGGTGGGACTTCCTGATAGGTGGGCAGGGGTCAACATCATTCCTCCTGTCTCCTCCTCCCAGTGGTTCCAGGTAGAATTAAAGGTGCCTCCCCAGTCCTGCACACGGAGGAGTGTCAAAACGTAAATATCGGGACGGATCCAAGGTCCTACTCCCCAGGGATTTCCCGACAAAGTAAAAGCAACATAATTAGAGAAACAAGGCAGTGAGTACTCTAGCTTCCCATTACGCATGCCAACATAAGCATTTTACAGTGTTACTTCTATTCGGTAAGATAGCATAGCACATGCTGCAGTGATTTACATAATAACCTGCAAGTAATACTTCAGACACTTTACTGGTGTCTTTGAGCGTTTCACCCTTTCATGGATCATAAAATGACTATCAATTGGGTAGTATAAGCTAAATTGCGCAAAGCTCATGACACAATTCCAATTGTGGCGCAAGCTATATAACATCATATCAGAAATCCAGTTAACCAAAGCAAATTTTGTTGAACCTGTTCATTCAAGGCTACCACTTTCAAATGTCACCAGCTGCCACTGACTTTGTCTTGGCTATCAGTGATGTCACAGACTAAGATGATGGTACTATGCATTGTATGGAAAGCACTGCATGGTCTGACGCCTAATTACCTTTCTAAATATTTTACTCTAACAATACCACAGAGATGGTTAAATCTGCAGCAGAGTCAAAACTTGCTATTCATAAGTGGCACTTTTATAAGATGATAGTGAAATGGCAAGCACTTGCGGGTAGCTGGGATTATGTTATTGATCCAGTTGTTGGTATCACTTTGTTCTGCCTCAGGTTTTTTTAGGTTTTCAGCATGAACTTTACCAGGGCCAGTAATATTTTCTACTTTTTTTAGAGTTTATTTATTCTTTTTTCGCAATGTGTTACTCCTTGGATTCTTATAAAGTGCACTTAGTTCATAGACTGACCTCATGAATTGTTGACCAGCGATATTAAACAGGTGCAGTGTATTACAAGAATTAAGTAAGGTTAAATGCTTGTCAAAGAGCTGGATTCTGAGCCTACCTTTCGACCCAGTCAGAACTCTAAGATCCATTCCAGGCAACAGAAAATAAAAATGTATTTCCACGCTGCCTAGCTGGTCTGAATCTTGACACACAGGGCAGCATGTTTTTTGAGGTCTGCAGTGCTTTCTACAGTTATATATTTTAAAACGTGAAAAAAAGGAAAAAATTGAGCCCACATGGCAATGTGATTTAATTGTGTGTGTTCCTTAAATGATATCTGTTGCTTACTGGAAGAAATTATGTGAGCCGCTGCATTTTGGATTTGTTTCAACTTATCAAGCAAATAGCTGCATACATTAGTTAAGACTTAATGGGAGAGTGTATAGAAGATAACTGTTTTTTTCTGCCGAAAAATGAGAACTGTAAAGCTCTTACTTAGCAAATGATTAGATGATAAAAACACTTGCAAATGATAAAGATCCTTTCACATAGAATAGTTGAGAGGGTTAATTCTGCCATCACAGGCACCTGATAGTTATCATTGTCTTTTATATACTGTAACACAATATTACCTTCATTTGTGTACTGCACGTTCACCCGCGAGGCTGCCTCTTGGCTTTCTTGACAATAACAGTTGTGTATTGTTATGGAACTCAATGTCATTCCTGTTATCCACCTAAAAGGAATGTGTTCCCACCTAGTAAGAAATCTGTGCAAAAGCCAATGTGTGTGGCCTCAGGAGTCCTGTTTCTGCAGCCTATAGCTGTTCCCTAAGTGGCAGTGTCCAACAACACAGCGGATATGAAAGCAGGTTGATTAACAGCATAAAACACAGTTGATGGACAGAATGTAGAACAATGTCATACATTCACCCCAGTACAAGGATCTGGGCCTAAATCCATCGTTTTTTTGCACACCACACCACCCTGGGTTAGACACTGGCTATATGCAAATCAGCTCTGACCCTGTGCCTCATGGGAACAGTCCAGTCCGAACTACCAAGCCATGTCTTTTCCAGACCAGAATCAAGCATCCAAGGACCGGCTTCTGGCTATCAGCCTTCATTCAGCCTGGATAGCTTGACTCCAGTGGTGTGGAGAGCCTGGGACTCACGTCTGAGCATCCCCAGCCCACTCGGGGTGAAAATTGCAAAAAACACAGTTGATGGACAGAATGTAGAACAATGTCATACATTCACCCCAGTACAATGATCTGGGCCTAAATCCATCGTTTGTTTGCACTCCACACCACCCTGGGTTAGACACTGGCTATATGCAAATCAGCTCTGACCCTGTGCCTCATGGGAACAGTCCAGTCCGAACTACCAAGCCATGTCTTTCCCAGACCGGAATCAAGCATCCAAGGACCGGTTTCTGGCTATCAGCCTTCATTCAGCCTGGATAGCTTGACTCCCACCTAGTAAGAAATCTGTGCAAAAGCCAATGTGTGTGGCCTCAGGAGTCCTGTTTCTGCAGCCTATAGCTGTTCCCTAAGTGGCAGTGTCCAACAACACAGCGGATATGAAAGCAGGTTGTTTAATATCATAAACAGGAAAGCCCTGCATCTGCCTCCAAGAGAATATGTATGCTTATGAGGCAAAATCCAAGGTAACGCTCTCAGTTTTCATTCATTCCTCTGCTCTGCCGGTCATCCGTTGAGCAGTAGTTCCACTACACTCCTCAAGGACTAACTAAACCAAGTTCATAGGCGGCACAGCCTAAACAAGAGTATATAAACCTTCACTGCCCATGAATAACAGAAGCCATTAGAGGACCCCCTTAAAATGAAAGTGGTATCGCAGTGGCAGCTGGTGACACCCACTGAGCAATACTGTTGCACACACGATAGATCCATTCAAAGAACAGTGAGTATAGGAGGAGGCCCAACAAATGTTGTCACTGGCCCATTATCATTCTGTATGTGATAATTAGGCCGACATACAGAATAATTATTGGCCTGATAGCAGCCTGTGCCAGGTCAGGGAGGGGCTGCTGCAGAGCGCGAGCTGGCCGCTGAAGTCAGGCTGCTTGCAGGGGGACAGCTGGCTCCAATGCCTGAAATTACGGACAAAAGGTGTCCGTGGAAGAATTTCTCACGGACAAGAGGCCCAAATTACGCCCAGTCCGTGAAATTTACGGACGGTTGGTCACCCTAACTGGGAGTACCCTAGGAAGAATTGCATGACATAAGCAAATCATCTCTGACAGTAGCGGAATTGAAACCAGAAGTGAAAGAGAGTGACAATAGGTGTAGAGACAGGGAATGAAACATAAGTGAAAGTGGTAGCAGCACTCACACACTCACTCATTGGTCCACCAGCCTGCTCATCTTAAAAACATCTGCTCTAAACGTTTGTGTAAGTCAAATGACATGGATGCCGATGCCTGAGCTATACATTTTCTGTCATCAATGGAAGCTTTAACAACTGTTGCAGTGCAAGATTTCTTTCAACCATGCATTGTGGTAATCTACCATTACTTTGCGGCCACTACTATGACTTACAATTACTACTCATTTTTTACTTAGCAGGATCTTTTACTTCGCATGCTTTAAGTTTGCATGCTTCTACTTCGCATATACTATTACTTCACAAAGTCAATTACTTTGCTGACTATTCACATAGTTTTTTTTCAAATATATAAATACCTTTATTGAGTTACCAAAGTATACTTCACATGGTTGTCATTATGTAGAAAACTAAGTTGCAGTACTTGTTAAACAACCCCCACATGGGGAACAGGTAAAAAACAACCCCCCAACCCCATAAACCTGTGCTGTCTTAATAAGCATACATTACATCACTTCCAAGCCTTTAGTCTAAAGCATGGGTACTCACAAACTTTCTATCGGGGGGCAAATTTACCGTGTGGGTTGTGTCTGAGGGCCGCACCAGTGGGGGCGGGGTCATTGGGGGAGAGGGCGGGGCTAGAGCAACAAAAAAAAACTGTGACCATGAGGTTGAACACAGGTCCCTGCAGCAGACGGCTTCATCCACTGAGCCACCAGACCCCGCATACACACATACCTCTCACTCTCTCCCTCTCCCTCGCCCTCCCCCTACCTCTCTCCCTCTCTCTTTCTCCTTCTCTCTCCCCTTCCCTCTCTCCCTCTCTCCCCTTCCCTCTCTCCCCCTCCCTCTCTCCCTCTCCCTCTCTCCTCCTCCTTCTCGCCCTCTCTACCCCTCCCTCTCTCTCTCTCTCCCCTCTCTCTCTCCCTCTCTCTCCCTCTCTCTCTCTCCCTCTCTCTCTCTCCCTCTCTCTCTCCCTCTCCCTCTCTTTCCTTCTCTCTCTTCCTGGTTCCCTCTGTCTCACTCACTCTGACTGTCTCACTCCCTCTCTCTCCCTCTCTCTCTTCCTGGTTCCCTCTGTCTCACTCCCTCTCTCTCCCTCTCTCTCTGTCTCCCTGATGACCTCTGTGTCACTCACTCTGACTGTCTCACTCCCCCTCTCCCACTCCCTCCCCCTCTTTCTCAGACTGTCTCACTCCCTCTCTCTCTCTCGGTCTCCCTCTCTGTCTCTCCTTACCTCTCTCTCTCTGACTCCCTCTCTCTGTCTGCCTGTCTCTCCTTACCTCTCCCTCTCTGTCTCCCTCTCTCTGTCTGTCTCTCCTTACATCTCCCTCTGTCTCCCTCTCTCTCCTTCCCTATCCCTCTCTGTCTGTCTCTCCTTCCCTATCCCTCTGTTTCCCTCTCTCTCCTTCCCTCTCCCTCTGTCTCCCTCTCTCTCCTTCCCTCTCCCTCTCTGTCTCCCTCTCTGTCACCCTCCTCACTCTGTCGCTCACTCTGTCGCCCTGCTCACTCTGTTGCCCTCCTCGCTCTGTCGCCCTCCCACTCCCTCCTTCTGTCTGTCTCCCTCCCTCTGTCTGTCTCCGTCTGTCTCCCTCCCTCTGTACGTCTCCCTCTGTCTGTCTCCCTTTCTCTGTCTCCCTCTCTCTGTCTCCCTCTCTCTGTCTCCCTTTTCCTCCCTCCCTCGCTCTCCCTCTGTCTGCCTCCCTTTCCCTCCCTCATTTCCTTCCCTCCCTCGCTCTCCCTCTGCTGCCTCCCTTTAACTCCCTCCCTCCTTTCCCTCCCTCCTTTCCTTCCCTCCTTCGCTCTCCCTCTGCTGCCTCCCTTTAACTCCCTCCCTCCCTTGCCTCCCTCCCTGGCTGCACACGGATGCCATGTACAAGATTACCTGCCAGGTCATGTGGGGATGCTGTTGCTGGGAGAACGGGGTCACCGTAGAGATGCACTTGTGAAAAGTGCACATCACTCGGTGTTGTCAGCCGGGCCTCGGAGTAGCGCGGCGCTCAGGCAAGAGCTGGAGAGGCTCTCTGCTACAAACGGCCTCTGTTTTAACCCCCTGTTCCCCGGGGATGTCACACGAGATCTGGATCAGTAGGGACACCCACAGTCAGGATTAAACGGGGGCCTTGTTTATGCAATTTTACAACAAGGCATTGAGAATGCAGAGCGTGCGCACTGATGATAGAGTGCATTAAGGATGCTCCCTTAATGGTATATGATTAACTCAAAAGACTCTTGTCACAACGCCGCCCAATGGCAGTATGATTTTCGATTTCACTTTTAACTCGATTTGAGTCACTTATAAAGCTGAAAGTATTTAGACGGAGCTCTTCAGAGATCGGCAGAATTAAGCAAAGTCCCAGCCCTGGCCTCAGGGGTCTCACACACCTAGACCCCCACCCCATTTGTGACGCACTCCAGCATCAGCCTTGTAGGCCGCCCAAGGGCTTTAGGTTTAAGCCCTGCAGTGCCCAGCCGTAACTGTCAATCCGGTTTCATCACAGCCGCACCCGAGCACTTCACAGGTCGTTAAAAGACCATTCCTATGTTAATGAGGCTTTTTTCTTATTTCACCTCTTGGCACCCCTGCAGCTCCACTCGGACTATCACTGGAATGCCCGGGCCCCCACCGAGCAGCAGAGTCTCGGCACGCAGTGTTTGCAGACACTCTTAATTGTTTTATTTTAAACATGGGTACATTGTCTGCAAGGTCCGCGGGCCGTCAGGGAAGGCTTGCCGGGCCGCCACCGGCCCGTACTATGAGTACCCCTGGTCTAAAGGGATATGTCGCCCAGATCATGTAGGAAACTTCCAGTCATCAAGGAACAGGCCAAACATTAGCTCAACATATCTAGAAACCACTTTTTCTATTATGGTCATCCATACAGTCCCTCGTAAGCCCGCCTCTCCAATTACTTACTTCCCACCAATCCCCAGGGGGGGAGAGTATAGGATTTTATACCCCTCAAGATGTGAGTCGGTCATCCCCCTCTACCTGTTCCATCACCGTGGCAGCCACCTGAGAGAGGAGATATGTGGTTAGTGGGCCCCATATGTCTTTTGGTCGTGACGAGAGTGGAAGTAACTCGGCATAACAGAGCGATTGTTCTTGCCAGGTAGCCAGGTCCTGTATCCATTACTTGAATTTAGGAGCACATCCCTGTCCCCATTTGCAAGCCACTCTGGGCTTGGTGTCAGATTCTCAAAAGGATACTCTTTTCGTAGCTGCACAGGAACAGAGATGCTAGGTCCCGAATCCACCTAAAAGCAGTAGCCTAGAGCTCGTATACTACAAGACTCCAATCTACTACCTCTAAGGGAAGGGGGAAGTAGATAAAATAATAAACAAACAAGAAGAGATCCTCTTGGATGGCTCCGCTCGCCGGTCCGACCCGCAGACCTCTCTGGCTTGAACCCTGAGGGAAATAAATCACAGTTAACCTTATATTTCTAACTAATCTATCTCTTTTCCTACAATCTGTTCTAATTCTCACCTACCATTATTTCCAAGAGTCTTGCCCTCTCTCCTTCTCTCTATCATTAGCACGTTGTGGTTGAGGCTCTCTTAGTTCTGTATATTTCTGTAATTCACAATAATAATTTCTTAGTAAATCCTCTATACTCCCAACTAGCTTTTATCTTGTTACTCTACTCTTCCAAACTCACTTCTTTTATGTCTTCCTGCTTCTCTATCCTAGGCGCCTCCCTGTGCTCTCCTGGATTCTTTCTGTGAACAATAGTACAAGTACACTGTAGTTATTATCTAAAGCCCTCTGAGTTAGTGTCACTTCCTATATGTAATATTTAAGGGTTTAAACTTACTTGCTGCCTCTTATTGTATTTCTAGTATTATGCTCTATCTGTCTTTTAACTTGACTTCTGTTTCTTTTCTTCTCTTTCCTCTAGGATACTCCTAAAGTCGGTTCCAGATTAACATATTGCTCACTCTCTCTCTTCGTTCTCAATTCTTTCTTAGTTTTCAAGGTAATTCAAGGTAAGTACTTTTCTAGAATTCTGGTGCAGTTAAATGTCTCAGTAACGTTCAAATGACTGTTTTAGTCTAGGTAAACATGACATGTAAATAACACTTATCTTCGTCTTCTGCTTTTCTTCTTCTTCTGACACTTCGTTATGTTCAAACGATCTCCGATAATATTCTCTGCGAACTGCTTCCTTTTGCTGCCTAATTGCCTGACGTCTTCGGAACCTCTCCTGTCAGACACTGAAAACCGAGTTTTCTTGTCAGCCGCTAAGCTCCGATATAAATTAGAGCCTAACAACTCAGAATTTATCAACTCGCTCAACTTGGAAACTGTAATGTAAACAAGGTTCTGTTTTCTTCGATGCGGTAACTCTCCTAAGAATTTCTCGAACTCTCGGAATACACTCCTTCTCCGAGATTGCCGTTGGTGAAGTGCGCTGTTCTCTGTCATCGCGCGCCCCACCTGAACTCCGTTTGATTATGGTACACTGTACCGCTGACCGCGGACCAAACCAGCGGCCATCTTGAGGTTCCACCTTTTTACGTTTTCAGTCCAGGAACCCCCAGCCGGTTTAGTTTTGGTCTGACAAGTTCTCACATGGGTTATAGCCGCGGCTTGGGGATCGAGAGTCCTGACAGTACCCCCCAACAAGGTAGATTCCTTCCCTCTTGGTTTGGTGGGGAACCGTTAATGAAAGGCTTTAACTAATCTTGGAGCATGAACGTCCTCCTCTTTTTCCCAAGATCGTTCTTCAGGACCATATCCTTTCCAGTCTATAAGATAGAACAATTTTCCTTTTGAACATCTTGAATCTAGTATCTCCTTGACTTCGTACTCTGTTCCCGTTTCCAAATTGATGGGCTTAGGAGGCAGTGTCTTCCGCAGATCGGTTGGAGCCTTTTTTAACAATGAGACATGGAAAACTGGATGGATTTTCAGTCTTGATGGCAAGGTTAATCTATAGGACACCTGATTAATCTTTTTCTCCACTGGGTAAGGGCCAATGAATCGAGGCTGGAACTTTCGGTTCCCTTTTAACCTCAAGTTCTTGGTGCTCAACCAGACCTTATCTCCTGTCTCTAACGGAGGGCCCTAACGTCTCTTTTTGTCTGCGTATCCCTTATATTTTTCCTTTGCTATTTGTAAATTGTCTATTGCCTCTCGGTGAATTTGTTCAAGATGGGACACTATCTCCTTAACTGCTGGGACTGATATGTCTACCTGCCTAAGAGTAGAATTTGGATGTCTCCCATAATTCATGTAAAAAGGGGAAAAACCTGTGGGCACATTTTTAGCATTATTGTGGGCAAACTCTGCTGCCCACAAATAATCTGGCCAGTCTCCATCTTGTTTCAGAAGGAACAGCCTTAAATATTGTTCCAACTCCTGGTTCACTCGTTCGGTTTGGCCATCGGTCTCTGGATGGTAACTGGTGGAATATCTGACTTCTGTTCCTAAACTTTCCATAAAGGATTTCCAGAAACGGGAGATGAACTGGGTTCCCCTATCAGAAATTATGACCTTTGGAATGCCATGTACTTTTACTATGTCTGTGTTAAAATGTGTAGTTAACTGCTTAGCAGAGGGGATTCCTTGTAATGCTGTGAAATGTGCCATCTTAGAAAAAGAATCTACCACTACTAAGATGGTGTCATACCCTTTACTAAGTGGTAAATCGGTGATGAGATCCAGTGTGATTGTGTGCCACGGGTAGGGTGGTGTAGACAGGGGCTGTAACAAACCTTTTGGGGCCTGCCGTTCAGATTTTCCCTGCGCACAAATCTCACAAGTTTTGACGTAGTTCTCAATATCCTTGTTCATCTCTGGCCACCAGTAATGTCGCTTGATCAGTTCCTTGGTTTTTGCCTCTCCTTTATGTCCTGCCATCTTTGCATCGTGACACTCTTCCATAACTTGTTGCTGTAATTCCTTAGTGGGGAGATACAAACTCTCATGGAAATAAGGGAGTTGACGAATAATTTTTCTACCTTCTTTCTCCTGCACCCAATCTTGCATTGCATCTGGTGTCATTACTTGTAAAATTTTGGTTTCCAAACCGATTGAAGTCGTGACACCAATGATTTTTTCTCTGGGTATGATGGATTGGTTTTCCAATGGCGTCTTCTGATTCTCTGTGTCAATTCTGGACAAGGCGTCCGCCTTTCCATTTTGTGCTCCTGGTCGGAAAGTGATTACAAAATCGTAATCGGCGAAGTATAGTGACCATCTTAGCTGTCTTGGAGTTAGGGTTTGGGCTGTTTTCAAAAATTTTAAATTTCGATGGTCCGTAAATACAGTTACTTGATGTTGGGCTCCCATGAGATGATGTCTCCATTCTTTAAAAGCGTCTTTTATTGCCAACAACTCTTTTTCCGTGATGGTATAGTTACATTCTGCCGGGGATAGTTTCCGTGATCTGTAAGCGACTGGGTGTAATTGTCCAGAAACCTTATTTCGCTGGGATGGGACTCCACCTACCGCTTGATCCGAGGCATCCGTTTCCACAAAGAAGGGTTCATTTGGATCTGCATGTTGAAGGATCGGGGCTGTAGTAAAATCTTGCTTCAACGAGTCAAAGGCCACTTCCGCTTCTTGGGTCCATTCAAATCGAACACCTTTCCTCAGCAACTTTGTAAGCGGCAGTATCTTATGGGAGAATTCACTGATGAACCTGCGGTAAAAGTTTGCAAATCCAATAAAGCTTTGGACCTCTTTAACACTTTTTGGAGACTTCCAATTTATCACTGCCTCTATCTTCCGTTGGTCCATTAGTATTCCTGTAGGAGAAATAACAAAACCTAAGAATTCCACTTGAGTCACGTTAAAAGCACACTTTTCCAGTTTAGCAAACAGTCTGTTCTCCCTCAATTTTTCCAAGACTCCTCGGACCTGATCTTTGTGTTTCTCCTTGTCTGCTGAATAGATCAGAATGTCATCAATGTATACTATTGCGCATTGATCTATATACTCCTTTAGCACATCGTTGATGAAGTATTGGAATGCTGCTGGTGCGTTGCAGAGCCCATAGGGCATGGCCTGGTATTCAAACAATCCGAAACGAGTCCTGAAGGCCGTCTTCCATTCGTCGCCTTCTCTCATCCTGACCAAGTGGTAGGCCCCTCTCAAGTCTAGTTTGGTGTATATCTGGGCTCCTTTCACTTGGTCTAACAACTCCGAGATGAGGGGTAAAGGATACCTGTTCTTTTTGGTGATTCTATTGATTTCTCTATAGTCTATGCAAGTCCTCAGACCTCCCTCCTTCTTCAGCACGAAAAATAAGGGCGAGGATACCGGGGATTGGGAGGGTCGAATGAATCCGTTGGCAAGATATTTGTCTAGATACTCCTTTAGGTGGCGATGTTCCTTCTCAGTTAGTGCATACACCCTACTGCAAGGCAGATTAGAGCCTGGTTCAATTTCTATTTTGCAGTCATAGACTCGGTGTGGAGGAAGTTGTTCAGCTTCTGCTTCATTAAATACATCTTGGAAATCTGCATATTCTTCAGGAATTTCTTGCGCGTTGATCACACATATCGAACCTTCGAGTTGACTCAAGGAGTGAGATGGGCTGACTTCAACTTCTGGTTCTCTTTCCTGGCTTCCAAAGCAATTTTCCGTGCAATATTTTGAGTCCATTCTAACAGTTCTGTTACTCCAATGGATTGTGGGGTTATGCTCGGTGAGCCAAGGTAATCCAAGAATTAATTCAAACTGGGGAGCATCTATCAAATTAAACTGGATTCTTTCTTCATGGCCACTATCAGAAACTAAATGGATCACGTCGGTGTGAGTCACTATGGGCTCAGATGACAAATTGGTCCCATCCACTGCTCTTACTGGTTCACTTTTACTCTTCATGATCGCTCGTATTCCCACCTTTTGAGCAAACTTCAGATAGCAAAAATTTCCCGTGGCACCGGAGTCAATCATTACTGATACCCCAGATAGAGCTATGTGTCTGAACTTCACTTCCATTGATAGCGTAAGGTGAGGAGCTGCCGACTGAAGGGTATTGGCCACTCGATGTTCTTCGGGAGTCTTTTCAAGAATCGCACCCACCTGTTCGACTCCTCCAACTGGTGGTGCTACTAGTTTTCCTTCGGCTTGTAGTTTGTTTTGGGCTTTTTTGGGCAATTTCGGACAAAATGGCCTCCAGCTCCACAATACATGCATAAATTACCGGTCCGCCGCTTCTCTTTCTCTTCTCTTGACAGGGGTCCTCGTATCGTTCCGATCTGCATGGGTTCCACCCCTGATGTTCCTTCATTACTTCGACTACTCTCTGATCGGGTCCGGTCAAACCTTGGAACGGTTGGTCTAAATTCTCTTCTTTTTTCGCATTTTCTTTCCCCCTGCCGAAAGTCAATCTCAAGCACAAGGTCCACCAATGCAGATATTTCGGTAGGTCTGTTCGGGATTCCAGCCAAGGCATCTTTCAATTCATCCTTCAGGCCACGGTAAAACACTGCGTTTCGTTTGCTCTCCGGCCAGTTTGTTTCCACGACTAACTTGTTGAATTGGGCCAAGTAAGATACCAGATCTCTATTCCCTTGCTTCAAATCAAGCAGTTCGTTGTCCACCACTTGAGATATCCTCCTCCTGTTGAATATCCGTAAAAATTCTTCCTTGAACTCCTCATAATTTCTTAATATTGGGTCATTTCTGGTTATGAGTGGCAAGGACCATGCTGCTGCATCTCCACTCAAGTAGGACAAGGCAAAAGCAACTTTAGATTGTGCGTCAGGGAATATCGAAGGGCGGCACATATAGTGCAATGTGCACTGGGTTATAAATATTTGCGCCTTTTTTGGATCCCCACTAAATCGCTCTGGAGCTGCCAAGGGTATCACTGGGGACAAGGAGTGGATTACTTGAGTGGTCATCTTGTTTGTGCTTTCTAACAAAGGGTCCTGTGGGTCCTGTCTCAAACTTAAGGGTGCCTTAATCTATGAGCTAACTCTGCTGTTTCCTTTCTGGAGTTTACAATCTCTAACTTGAGATTTTGATTTTCCTCCCTAACTGCACTTAACTATTTTTGTTTGGTGTCTAAGAGGTGCGGCGCCGTGGCTAGGGCGACTGACGCTGGAATCTGGGGACCACGGTTCGATCCCCGGCTCCGGCGGCAGGTTAGCCCAGCACCATGTGACTCTGGGCAATAGCTCGCTTAATCTTCCCGACGGCCCCCAGCGCCTAGAGACCCTTACGGGTGATTGTGCGCTTTAAAAATGCGGACTTTACTTTACTTTACTTTACTCCTAAACCTTGTAAGTCAATTCCTTCTGCCATCTCTGTTCGGGTGCAAGGTGCAACTTGGGCACTTCACTCTGTCAGATTCTCAAAAGGATACTCTTTTCGTAGCTGCACAGGAACAGAGATGGTAGGTCCCGAATCCACCTAAAAGCAGTAGCCTAGAGCTCGTATACTACAAGACTCCAATCTACTACCTCTAAGGGAAGGGGGAAGTGGATAAAATAATAAACAAACAAGAAGAGATCCTCTTGGATGGCTCCGCTCGCCGGTCCGACCCGCAGACCTCTCTGGCTTGAACCCTGAGGGAAATAAATCACAGTTAACCTTATATTTCTAACTAATCTGTCTCTTTTCCTACAATCTGTTCTAATTCTCACCTACCATTATTTCCAAGAGTCTTGCCCTCTCTCCTTCTCTCTATCATTAGCACGTTGTGGTTGAGGCTCTCTTAGTTCTGTATATTCCTGTAATTCACAATAATAATTTCTTAGTAAATCCTCTTTACTCCCAACTAGCTTTTATCTTGTTACTCTACTCTTCCAAACTCACTTCTTTTATGTCTTCCTGCTTCTCTATCCTAGGCGCCTCCCTGTGCTCTCCTGGATTCTTTCTGTGAACAATAGTACAAGTACACTGTAGTTATTATCTAAAGCCCTCTGAGTTAGTGTCACTTCCTATATGTAATATTTAAGGGTTTAAACTTACTTGCTGCCTCTTATTGTATTTCTAGTATTATGCTCTATCTGTCTTTTAACTTGACTTCTGTTTCTTTTCTTCTCTTTCCTCTAGGATACTCCTAAAGTCGGTTCCAGATTAACATATTGCTCACTCTCTCTCTTCGTTCTCAATTCTTTCTTAGTTTTCAAGGTAATTCAAGGTAAGTACTTTTCTAGAATTCTGGTGCAGTTAAATGTCTCTGTAACGTTCAAATGACTTTGTTTTAGTCTAGGTAAACATGACACGTAAATAACACTTATCTTCGTCTTCTGCTTTTCTTCTTCTTCTGACACTTCGTTATGTTCAAACGATCTCCGATAATATTCTCTGCGAACTGCTTCCTTTTGCTGCCTAATTGCCTGACGTCTTCGGAACCTCTCCTGTCAGACACTGAAAACCGAGTTTTCTTGTCAGCCGCTAAGCTCCGATATAAATTAGAGCCTAACAACTCAGAATTTATCAACTCGCTCAACTTGGAAACTGTAATGTAAACAAGGTTCTGTTTTCTTCGATGCGGTAACTCTCCTCAGAATTTTTCGTACTCTCGGAATACACTCCTTCTCCGAGATTGCCGTTGGTGAAGTGCGCTGTTCTCTGTCATTGCGCGCCCCACCTGAACTCCGTTTGATTATGGAACACTGTACCGCTGACCGCGGACCAAACCAGCGGCCATCTTGAGGTTCCACCTTTTTACGTTTTCAGTCCAGGAACCCCCAGCCGGTTTAGTTTTGGTCTGACAAGTTCTCACATGGGTTATAGCCGCGGCTTGGGGATCGAGAGTCCTGACACTTGGCTGTGAGGAATCCCAATGCAAGGAACTTTCAATGTACAATATCTATGTCTTGTTTGCATCCCAGCAGTGCTATCAGTGGGGACGGCCGTAGCTGTATTTCTAGCATGCGTGACATGCCCCCAAACACCTGTTGCCAATAGTCGTATATCTGCTGACATTGCCATGCTAGGTGGTAGAAATCTGCCCCCTCCCTTCCGCACCTCGCACACTTATCCTCCTCTCGTAGCTTGAATTTGTGGAGTTTATCCTGGGTGTAGTATAATCTGTGCAGAAACTTATAATGAATGAGTCTCAGCCGACTACTAGCAGTGAGAGTTTCTGTCTGCTTACAGCTGAATTCCCACTGATCATCTGTTAAGGGTGTCTCTAGGTCTTTGTCCCATTCTGCCCGGGCAATTGGGGTGTAGGCTAGTGGGGCCTTTTGCATGTGCTTATACAAGAGCAAGGTTACGTGTCTAGCAGGTTCCAATTGCAAATGCGCGTGTAGGGGTGGCAGTGTGAGTGACTCTGAGGGGTATGATGGTGTGGCAGCTCTCACGCTCTGCCTAAGTCTAATGTTCATAAAGAGGTCCATGGTGGTAGGATCATGAGTGCTAAAAAATTGGTCTGAAAATGCCTCCTATATATAGGTCTTCCCATGAAGTGTATTTAAACTTTTCTAACATCCGACAGCATAGCCCCTCATCGGTAACCTGCAGTGATGGGTGATATACCAAGGGCATCTTAGGTGAATACATCATTGAGACCTCCAGTTTGTCTTCTATCTTCCTCCAGGCCATGTTAGTGCAGTCAACCATGGATGGGTCCCGTTCCCGGTCCCCTCCCGAGGTGAACAAGTAGCCCGAGTGGGGGTGGGGGGGGTGTAGGGGCCATGTGTCTGTCCTCGACCGCCAGATGCTGCATAGAGGGAGGCGGGTGAAACCAATACACTGCAAAATGTGCCTGAGCACATTAGTAATAGAATTCGAAATTGGGGACGTCGAACTCCCCTAGTGTGTATGGCAGCATCAGTATTGTTAGGCTGATTGTCGCCTGTCTTCCCCCCCAAATTAGTCAGGTGACCTGCGTTTTTAGTGTCTTAAAAAAGAACCTCTCAGGATTGTACGGGATTACATCTCGTAGTGTTCCTATCCTCAAAAAGATTGTTTCTGATAACCGCCCGTCACTGACGTTAAAATGTAATGTTTCGAACAAGGGCGGTTATGAGGCTGCTAAGGAATTGTGAAACAATAAAGAAACAATCTTTTTGGGAATAGGAACACTACGAGATGTGATGCAACACTTTTGTCGCCATACATTCAAGCCTTGAATAAGTCTCTCAGTAGACGAAACGCGTTGGCTATGCTTTATGGAACTGTGGAGTGAATCCATTGATGAAAAAATAAAGTGAAAACTGCATTTGAAAATACATACCACAGGAGTTGGACAATTCTTCTTTATTGTGCTGATAATTTGTGGACTATAATATGATAAAGTAATATGTATGCACAAGAGTGCTGAAACCTTTTTGCAGTGCAATTTGTTGTGGGACTTTGTTCCACATTGTGGGGAGTATAGAGGGAAGTACTCCCTGGTTTTTTGTACCTTTTGTGTACCTTTTTGTTACTTTAGGACACAATTCAATTTGTTGTGTGCTGTTCTAAGTAGCCTCTGCCCTCTACTTGTGTGTTTAGGATTGTACGGGATGTTAGTAAAAAGGTATAGAAATTTGGGTAGGAGAATCAATTTAACTAATGAAATCCTCCCAGCCATAGAGAGGGGAAGGGATAGCCACCGGGTAATGGTGTCCGTCACTATTCTATTGCGACTCCATAGTTATTGTGCATCAGCTCCTCTTTGTCCCTAGTGACTCAGATTCCCAGATATTTATCCTCGTCGCATTTCCATACTAAGGGGTAGTCTAATTGGTGCAGCTTGGTCGAATCAGTAAGTGGGAATACCGCTGACTTGGCCCAGTTAAAATGTATGCCTAAGATGACACCAAATTTGGTGATTTCTCGCAGAACGGGGTTAAGATTGTCCTGGGGGTTCTTAATGTACAGCGTAACGTTGTCTGCGTATAGCGAGACTAAAAGCTGTCTAGAGGGATACACCAATGCCCATTGTTGCGGTCTAATTTACGCAGCAAGGGGTTCTACTGCTAGGGCAAACAAAATGGGGCAGAGGGGGCAGCCCTCCTCGTGCCTCTAGAAATGGTGAAACTAGCTGATCGGGCCCTATTTAGGAGAACAGTGGCAATCAGCTGTCTGTACAACAACTCCACCCAACCCAGAAAAGCAGGGGCATTCCATTGTACTACAGGGTGCCAAAAAGGTAATCCCACTCCACCTAATAAAATGCCTTGGTGGCATCGAGGAACACCGCCACCGCAGAGCTGTTGGGATCTATGTCTTGTAGGACTGCTAGAAGCGTCCTAAGATTATGCGATGTTGAGTGATTGGGGATGAACCCTGACTGATCCAGCAGAACCAGCCGCTCCATCAGGAGGTTAAATTGGTTAGAGAGTAACTTTGCCAGTATTTTATCTGGGCATCTCTCATGGTTCTAGGAAGGCAACCCTCCTCTCTGGCTTCATAAGCAACCTCTTTCAATATAGGGGCCAACAGCGTTGAGAATGCCTTGTAAAATTCTATAGGAAAGCCGTCTGACCATGCCGTAGGCACTGACTTCATTTGCATTATGTGTGTGCAAAAAATCCTAGGCAGTCTTAATGGTAGACAACAAGTTATGGTACCCACTTATGACTAGGAACAGGCGTGCAAAAAATACATAATCATACGTAAAAGACAAACATATTTTTAATATACATAATAAAATTCATATATAGAACTAGCATAATTCAAATTATATGACAGTACAGAGTTAAAATTATTATATGCAATTGTTACATATAATAACAGAATGTACACTATTACAAAAATGATTAAAAAGACACCACAATTGATTGTTACAGGGTGTCCATGAACAAATGAAGAAGAAAATACTCGACGCGCGTTTCGGCGAAAACGCCTTCTTCAGGAGTCACAAATAACCATCTGCAATTACATATAAAAGAAAATTGGTAAATTATATTTCTTAAGTGGCTTACATCTACAAGTAATACTATTAAATCAACAGATAATACACAAACCATACAAAACTACATAACATACTAAATGACAATTTGCCGCCGACCTAACATGAGAGGGTCCAACATTTCTACTTTGTGTCTAACTAGTGATATGATACACATATTTCAGACAGGAGATTGTATAGTACTCAAGGTCCAACTTCAAAGTCTATTCATAACATTTTGGTAACTATTTAGTTAATCAGAGAGACAAATTCTGGCGCGTTGATATTTTCATAAAATAATGTGAACTTACAGGGTATGACAAAAATAACCTTCGAGTTGGTAGTTTCACGTGAAGAAAAGGTCAAACATGTACCTGAAAAAACATATATACAGGCAACATATGCATTAAGGTGTGGCAATCAAATCTCTTGATACAAAAATTACGATGAGTTAAATGAACACAACATTGCCATACAGATGCAAAGGCACATAGAGTTTCATCTTCTAATCTATAGGTCTCACTCTTGATTAGAACAGATCTGTATATTTGAGATGCCTACAGGTGTAGCAATCAAACCTAAATGTTATGAGAGAAGTCCTAAATACGACAGGTTCAACAAATACTTCTCATAGTACCTGTTAAGAGGATATATTATTTCTTTGGTAAACGTCGATTTGAATTCACAAATATCTGTGGAAGATCACTTCGCTGTGTATCAATGACTGTAAAACATAATAGTAGTAGTTCCTATCGATTAGTTTTTAGAAACATGGAATTTGAAACTAAACACTCAGAATTTAATAAAAACGAGGCATGAAATAGGGAACCATTTACCTTAAATTTCTAAAATTGCCATATATTCGAGATCCGTATATTCAGGAATTATTAGCAAAGTGGGATTGTTAAAATCGATAAATCTAGGAAGAGAAGATATGTAGGAGTGAATCTCTAATGTTTCAAGGGACAACCTAGTAATCAAAACGATAAATAAATCAATTACCTGAGAAAAGGAATGAAATATATCTTGTCATTCATAAGAGTATAATCGATAAAAGGTCCACATATAGTTCCAGTCGTGTTTGTCTATATGTCGCAGGGTAGTGACTGTAAATATAAAAGACGGTCAAATTAGGTATAGAGAACATTTGTGAATAAATGTAGGTCTCATATTTAAATTTCGACCCATATCCCGTCAGTCGATATAAAGCCAGCCGAAGAAACTTGGTTTACAAGTGGGGCGCCTGATATATTTAGTTGGAGTTCCTTACCGCGCAACTAGTAAACAGTCTAGCAAGGCATTTTTATAAACGATTCTAGTATGAGACGAGCAAAGGCTGGATACAGACCCTATCTACTGATTTAAGTAAAAGATGGGGGGGGGGGGGAAAGGAACCGTAGATATTAGTAGTTATTCGATTAAACTAACGGATTCCGCCGAACCGGTGAGGGAGTTATCTGATGAATAGACACGCTGAAGCCCGGATGATACTAACGGCGTTCCCGTAATGTGGCGTGCCGTCGGCGAAGCAAGAATCAATCGGCATCTGTTAGCCAATCTCTTTAAATATGTTACTTGGAGGGCGGAGCTGCCAGAGTAGCTCGGAATTAATCATGAAAATAGATAAGGGACTAAAAATAAAAAAGAGAAAAAAGACTAGAAGATATCCTAAATGGGGGCCTCCATAGATAATGCGATGTATTGGGCATATATCGTCAATTTCGTGAGGGATATCTTTGAAACCAGTTTATAATTCAATATTCAGAAACAAGTAATCTCTAAAGGGATTCTTAAAGGAGAATACAAAAAAAAGGGGGGATAACAAGGAAAGATTGAAGGAAATAAATTCATAGAAACAAGATATATTAATAATGGCCACATGGATGGGAATTACTATATGTACCAAACTATAAACGTGATACATTTCAAATAACATTCGTGAATGAAATAAACTAAAATAAATAAAAATATAGCTGATAACCACATATAAAGTGTATAGTGTAAATGCGACAATGGATAAAAATCCAGGAAAATTATTATCGATCCAATACGAAGTATTTGCGAAAAACAGCATATTAATAGGAACTGGCTAGTTGTTACAAAAGGATATTGGAATGGACAAAGACACTCCCATACTTGGAAGGGCCTAGAATCGCTCTTGTTGATTCACTATATAAGTAATGGAATCATGAGATTATATGAGGGAGACAGACGCTGGAAAATGAATACTGGAGCTTTAGTAGATAGCATTTTCCCATGGAATTTCTGAGTTGAGGCCTTTCTTAAAGGTCCCAAGTGAAAAGATCCAAAAAACCTCTCGTTTTTTTCTAATTTTACCTCCACCTTTACTTTCAGGGAGTCTAATTTTTTCGATGATTCGCCATTTGAAATCATCTGGAGCGTGTTGTTTCTCATGGAAATGTTTTACCAATGGAGCTGTTAGTTTGTGGGTGCGGATGGCTGAACGATGCTCAGTGAGTCTCACTTGAATGGGTCTAGATGTTTCACCCACATATCCTAGCTGACAGGGGCATATGATGAAGTAGACACAGTTAGCGGTCTTGCAGTTCCACATATCCTTTGCATCAACACGGCAACCGTTATGTTCAAATGACTCACCTCCTAAAATGTTCAGGCACGATTTACAGGAGGAACACTTTACGGTACCCTTGACTGGGAAGTTATTATCAATGGTCCTTTGAATAAATTCAGATCTAGAATGATTAACAGTAAATCGCGAGTGCACAATTAAATCCTTCAGATATTTGTTTCGCTTATGTGCAAACAACGGTTTATCCAATTTAATCTGTGATGTGGGGTTAGAATTCAGAATGTGCCAATTACTATTCACGATATGTTTCACTGTGTTATCTAGGGTAGAGTGCTTGGTAACACAAACAAGTTGGGTATTTCCTTTTATAGCTTTTTTCCTTAAAAGCGAATCTCAATCATAAAATCTTGCTTGTTTAAACGAGTCCCTCACTAGTCTATGAGGATAACCTCTGTTCAGAAAGTTTTGGCGCATAATACTAGCTTGTGCATCGTAATCAGCTAGGTTAGTACAGTTTCTCCTAATTCGGAGGAATTGGGAGAAAGGGATGCTTTCGCGTTGACAGCGGGGATGGAAACTATTAAAATGAAGAAGGGTATTCCTAGCAGTAGGTTTCACAAAAAGATCAACAATCAATTTGTTATTTTCATGTTTAATTGTTAAATCGAGAAATTCCACTTGATGTTCGTCATGGTGGGCTGTGAATTTTAAATTAACATCGGTAAGATTAATCCATTGAAGAAATTCAAGTAGAGTATCTTTCCCACTGGTCCAGACAAAAAAGATGTCATCAATGTATCCAATCCAATCCAAAAATTCTTTATTTCGGTCATAAGACCATAAAAGATGCAATAAAATACAATACATATATTAAAAACAATGTTAATACATACAAAAAGTCTCTTCTCGACCAGCGAGGAGTAGGAGATACAGACAGTACCATGGTTCAGAGGGCTATTTTCTTCCTGATTATCCATGCTGCCATTAAAAATTTGGATATATCAATGTATCTGGACCAGTGGGAAACCGACTCATAGAATGGAGCCATTTTGTTGTAGATGAATTTCATTTCAAATGCTGCCATGTAAATATTGGCAATCGAGGGAGCCACCGAAGCCTCCATGCTGACACCTCTTATCTGTCTGTACAGAGTGTTGCCGAATTCAAAAATGTTCTCAGTCAGAACAATGTGTAAGAGATCCAAAATAAATTCTTTAGGGCATATGATGTTAAACTGATCAATGAACCAGCTAGTAGCCAAGAGCGCTTCTTTCTGAGGTATATTACTATAGAGCGCTTCAACATCCATGGTTACCATAATATCTGTTCTCGGATTAAAGGCTAAGTTTTCAACTTTGTTTATCATGTCGCCCGTGTCCCTGACATAGGACGTTATTCTCGGTATATGTGGGCGCAGAAAAAAATCTATGAATTTGGAGAGAGGTTCGGTGTTAGTTCCGATGGTCGACACAATGGGCCTGTAGGGAGGATCTGAGAGGCTCTTGTGAATTTTTGGCATGCCATAGATGCATGCAATTTTCCCTTGATTATAATTGAGGAAATCGTGGTCTTTTTGGTCAATGTCTCCAGATACGAGGGCCTGATTAGTGAGCATCAGGATTCTATTGGATACTTTACCTAAAGGATTTATTTTGATCTTTGAATATGTGGTGACATCTGCCAGCATGGTATTCATTTTAAGTTCATAAAGGCTCGAATCTAACAACACAATGCCACCACCTTTATCACAACTCTTGATTACTAATTTGTCATTGTTCTTTAGGGATTTTAGTGTTTCAAATTCGTCCCTGCTGAGATTGTAAATGGGTTTCGGTATAAACCGAAGGGCTCTTTCTAATTGTTGAAGAACAACAAGCTCGAATGTCGCTACCTCTGGACCTAGTTGGTCTAGATTAGGGTAAAATGTGGATGGAAGGGACAGACGTCTGACTTCAGATTGTGTCTCATTAGAATCTACCATTGATTCAAAGAAATTTTTAAGTGTGATCCGTCTGAAAAAAGAGATTACATCTGTTTGTAACTCAAAGATGTTTACATAGGCGTGTGGTACGTATGAGAGACCCTTGGAAAGTAAGGATTCTGTATAGGAATCTATAGTGTTGGATGAAAGGTTGAAAATGGGGATTACATCCCCTGACCCCAATATTGGCGGTTGCGCGTTTCGCGGATGAAGTGGGGTTCCTGCTGTTGATGTTGTTGCTGTTGGGGCTGATGTTGGTGATGTGACTGTTGAAAGTTTCCCCTGTTGTGACTCTGAAAACAGACTCTCGGGCGTCCCCGACGGAGGCCCCTGTTGGATAAAAAAGGCCTAGAGCGGGGGCCATTGTATTGATTGTAATTGCCCTCTGTTTCATAGAACGTGTTCGTGCCCTCATTTTCAGAGTCAGATGTATCTGTAAAATTATTTACTCGTTGTGGTGTGGATCTGGTCTCATCTACGTAGTGATTCTGCTTGTAAAAATCTTGTTTGAGATAGGGGTAAGTACCTTCTAATGTATAGAAGCGCTTATCTTTGGTCAATTTGTCATGTTTACGTTTATCAAGATAAGCGCTGAAGGATTCCAATTCTTTGTTGGCTTCTTCAATTTTCTTCATTGCTTCCTCTATATTGCCTGCTGCTCTAAGTTTAGATTCTAACTCGTCAATTTCAGTTTTAATTGTCATTGCCAATTCTTTGGCAGTCTCGACAATCAAGATCATAAGATCTCTAGAGCATCTATTGGCAATGAGGCTCCATCTCTCAAGGAATGGTCTGTGATGGACAAAAGGTCCAGGGATGTTTCGGACTTTCAGTCCCATGGGGATTATGCCGTTTCTAAGGTAGGCCAGCATGAAATCCCCATTTGCTTCCATTCGCTTTAGTTTATTTTTAAGTTCTAATAGTTTAAGACTGTCTTCATTTCTGTGGCTTACTATGTTGCCATTATTAACCGAGATGGGGTTAATGCCTACAAGTAGTTCGAATTCCTCGTCGGAGAAGCCAAATGTCTTTAGTTGGGCCATTTTAGTCCCACACGCATAGGTACAAAATAAAGGTCTGATAAATGACAGACAGCCAACCAATAGGCAGTAGTACTAAACAATCTTTGATATAGTATGTAATGATACTGCAGAAGGAACAGCCCTACACAGACAAGCTGTGGGTAATCAATGTGAGAAAAACAAGGACCCCCTGGGTAGTGATTATGAAAGACTCCTAGGGCAAGGAAAATCAAGTGTGTGCAGAAAATCCTAGGCAGTCTTAATGGTAGACAACAAGTTATGGTACCCACTTATGACTAGGAACAGGCGTGCAAAAAATACATATTCATACGTAAAAGACAAACATATTTTTAATATACATAATAAAATTCATATATAGAACTAGCATAATTCAAATTATATGACAGTACAGAGTTAAAATTATTATATGCAATTGTTACATATAATAACAGAATGTACACTATTACAAAAATGATTAAAAAGACACCACAATTGATTGTTACAGGGTGTCCATGAACAAATGAAGAAGAAAATACTCGACGCGCGTTTCGGCGAAAACGCCTTCTTCAGGAGTCACAAATAACCATCTGCAATTACATATAAAAGAAAATTGGTAAATTATATTTCTTAAGTGGCTTACATCTACAAGTAATACTATAAAATCAAAGATAATACACAAACCATACAAAACTACATAACATACTACATGACAATTTGCCGCTGACCTAACATGAGAGGGTCCAACATTTCTACTTTGTGTCTAACTAGTGATATGATACACATATTTCAGACAGGAGATTGTATAGTACTCAAGGTCCAACTTCAAAGTCTATTCATAACATTTTGGTAACTATTTAGTTAATCAGAGAGACTAATTCTGGCGCGTTGATATTTGCATAAAATAATGTGAACTTACAGGGTATGACAAAAACAACCTTCGAGTTGGTAGTTTCACGTGAAGAAAAGGTCAAACATGTACCTGAAAAAACATATATACAGGCAACATATGCATTAAGGTGTGGCAATCAAATCTCTTGATACAAAAATTTTGATGAGTTAAATGAACACAACATTGCCATACAGATGCAAAGGCACATAGAGTTTCATCTTCTAATCTATAGGTCTCACTCTTGATTAGAACAGATCTGTATATTTGAGATGCCTACAGGTGTAGCGTTCAAACCTAAATGTTATGAGAGAAGTCCTAAATACGACAGGTTCAACAAATACTTCTCATAGTACCTGTTAAGAGGATATATTATTTCTTTGGTAAACGTCGATTTGAATTCACAAATATCTGTGGAAGATCACTTCGCTGTGTATCAATGACTGTAAAACATAATAGTAGTAGTTCCTATCGATTAGTTTTTAGAAACATGGAATTTGAAACTAAACACTCAGAATTTAATAAAAACGAGGCATGAAATAGGGAACCATTTACCTTAAATTTCTAAAATTGCCATATATTCGAGATCCGTATATTCAGGAATTATTAGCAAAGTGGGATTGTTAAAATCGATAAATCTAGGAAGAGAAGATATGTAGGAGTGAATCTCTAATGTTTCAAGGGACAACCTAGTAATCAAAACGATAAATAAATCAATTACCTGAGAAAAGGAATGAAATATATCTTGTCCTTCATAAGAGTATAATCGATAAAAGGTCCACATATAGTTCCAGTCGTGTTTGTCTATATGTCGCAGGGTAGTGACTGTAAATATAAAAGACGGTCAAATTAGGTATAGAGAACATTTGTGAATAAATGTAGGTCTCATATTTAAATTTCGACCCATATCCCGTCAGTCGATATAAAGCCAGCCGAAGAAACTTGGTTTACAAGTGGGGCGCCTGATATATTTAGTTGGAGTTCCTTATCGCGCAACTAGTAAACAGTCTAGCAAGGCATTTTTATAAACGATTCTAGTATGAGACGAGCAAAGGCTGGATACAGACCCTATCTACTGATTTAAGTAAAAGATGGGGGGGAGGAAAAGGAACCGTAGATATTAGTAGTTATTCGATATCTTCTAGTTTTTTTTCTCTTTTTTATTTTTAGTCCCTTATCTATTTTCATGATTAATTCCGAGCTACTCTGGCAGCTCCGCCCTCCAAGTAACATATTTAAAGAGATTGGCTAACAGATGCCGATTGATTCTTGCTTCGCCGACGGCACGCCACATTACGGGAACGCCGTTAGTATCATCCGGGCTTCAGCGTGTCTATTCATCAGGTAACTCCCTCACCGGTTCGGCGGAATCCGTTAGTTTAATCGAATAACTACTAATATCTACGGTTCCTTTTCCTCCCCCCATCTTTTACTTAAATCAGTAGATAGGGTCTGTATCCAGCCTTTGCTCGTCTCATACTAGAATCGTTTATAAAAATGCCTTGCTAGACTGTTTACTAGTTGCGCGATAAGGAACTCCAACTAAATATATTAGGCGCCCCACTTGTAAACCAAGTTTCTTCGGCTGGCTTTATATTGACTGACGGGATATGGGTCGAAATTTAAATATGAGACCTACATTATTCACAAATGTTCTCTATACCTAATTTGACCGTCTTTTATATTTACAGTCACTACCCTGCGACATATAGACAAACACGACTGGAACTATATGTGGACCTTTTATCGATTATACTCTTATAAATGACAAGACATATTTCATTCCTTTTCTCAGGTAATTGATTTATTTATCGTTTTGATTACTAGGTTGTCCCTTGAAACATTAGAGATTCACTCCTACATATCTTCTCTTCCTAGATTTATCGATTTTAACAATCCCACTTTGCTAATAATTCCTGAATATACGGATCTCGAATATATGGCAATTTTAGAAATTTAAGGTAAATGGTTCCCTGTTTCATGCCTCGTTTTTATTAAATTCTGAGTGTTTCGTTTCAAATTCCATGTTTCTAAAAACTAATCGATAGGAACTACTACTATTATGTTTTACAGTCATTGATACACAGCGAAGTGATCTTCCACAGATATTTGTGAATTCAAATCGACGTTTACCAAAGAAATAATATATCCTCTTAACAGGTACTATGAGAAGTATTTGTTGAACCTGTCATATTTAGGACTTCTCTCATAACATTTAGGTTTGGTCGCTACACCTGTAGGCATCTCAAATATACAGATCTGTTCTAATCAAGAGTGAGACCTATAGATTAGAAGATGAAACTCTATGTGCCTTTGCATCTGTATGGCAATGTTGTGTTCATTTAACTCATCGTAATTTTTGTATCAAGAGATTTGATTGCCACACCTTAATGCATATGTTGCCTGTATATATGTTTTTTCAGGTACATGTTTGACCTTTTCTTCACGTGAAACTACCAACTAGAAGGTTGTTTTTGTCATACCCTGTAAGTTCACATTATTTTATGCAAATATCAACGCACCAGAATTTGTCTCTCTGATTAACTAAATAGTTACCAAAATGTTATGAATAGACTTTGAAGTTGGACCTTGAGTACTATACAATCTCCTGTCTGAAATATGTGTATCATATCATTAGTTAGACACAAAGTAGAAATGTTGGACCCTCTCATGTTAGGTCGGCGGCAAATTGTCATGTAGTATGTTATGTAGTTTTGTATGGTTTGTGTATTATCTGTTGATTTAATAGTATTACTTGTAAATGTAAGCCACTTAAGAAATATAATATACCAATTTTCTTTTATATGTAATTGCAGATGGTTATTTGTGACTCCTGAAGAAGGCGTTTTCGCCGAAACGCGCATCGAGTATTTTCTTCTTCATTTGTTCATGGACACCCTGTAACAATCAATTGTGGTGTCTTTTTAATCATTTTTGTAATAGTGTACATTCTGTTATTATATGTAACAATTGCATATAATAATTTTAACTCTGTACTGTCATATAATTTGAATTATGCTAGTTCTATATATGAATTTTATTATGTATATTAAAAATATGTTTGTCTTTTACGTATGATTATGTATTTTTTGCACGCCTGTTCCTAGTCATAAGTGGGTACCATAACTTGTTGTCTACCATTAAGACTGCCTAGGATTTTTTGCACACACTTGATTTTCCTTGCCCTAGGAGTCTTTCATAATCACTACCCTGGGGGTCCTTGTTTTTCTCACATTGATTACCCACAGCTTGTCTGTGTAGGGCTGTTCCTTCTGCAGTATCATTACATACTATATCAAAGATTGTTTAGTACTCCTGCCTATTGGTTGGCTGTCTGTCATTTATCAGACCTTTATTTTGTACCTATGCGTGTGGGACTAAAATCGCCCAACTAAAGACATTTGGCTTCTCTGACGAGGAATTCGAACTACTTGTAGGCATTAACCCCATCTCGGTTAATAATGGCAACATAGTAAGCCACAGAAATGAAGACAGTCTTAAACTATTAGAACTTAAAAAGAAACTAAAGCAAATGGAAGCACATGGGGATTTCATGCTTGCCTACATTAGAAACAGCATAATCCCCATGGGACTGAAAGTCCGAAACATCCCTGGACTTTTTGTCCATCACAGACCATTCCTTGAGAGATGGAGCCTCATTGCCAATAGATGCTCTAGAGATCTTATGATATTGATTGTCGAGACTGCCAAAGAATTGGCAATGGCAATTAAAACTGAAATTGACGAGTTAGAATCTAAACTTAGAGCAGCAGGCAATATAGAGGAAGCAATGAAGAAAATTGAAGAAGCCAACAAAGAATTGGAATCCTTCAGCGCTTATCCTGATAAACGTAAACATGACAAATTGACCAAAGATAAGCGCTTCTATACATTAGAAGGTACTTACCCCTATCTCAAACAAGATTTTTACAAGCAGAATCACTACGTAGATGAGACCAGATCCACACCACAACAAGTAAATAATTTTACAGATACATCTGACTCTGAAAATGAGGGCACGAACACGATCTATGAAACAGAGGGCAATTGCAATCAATACAATGGCCCCCGCTCTAGGCCTTTTTTATCCAACAGGGGCCTCCGTCTGGGACGCCCGAGAGTCCGTTTTCAGAGTCACAACAGGGGAAACTTTCAACAGTCACATCACCAACATCAGACCCAACAGCAACAACATCAACAGCAGGAACCCCACTTCATCCGCGAAACGCGCAACCGCCAATATTGGGGTCAGGGGATGTAATGCCCATTTTCAACCTTTCATCCAACACTATAGATTCCTATACAGAATCCTTACTTTCCAAGGGTCTCTCATACGTACCACACGCCTATGTAAACATCTTTGAGTTACAAACAGATGTAATCTCTTTTTTCAGACGGATCAGACTTAAAAAATTCTTTGAATCAATGGTAGATTCTAATGAGACACAATCTGAAGTCAGACGTCTGTCCCTTCCATCCACCTTTTACCCTAATCTAGACCAACTAGGTCCAGAGGTAGCGACATTCGAGCTTGTTGTTCTTCAACAATTAGAAAGAGCCCTTCGGTTTATACCGAAACCCATTTACAATCTCAGCAGGGACGAATTTGAAACACTAAAATCCCTAAAGAACAATGACAAATTAGTAATCAAGAGTTGTGATAAAGGTGGTGGCATTGTGTTGTTAGATTCGAGTCTTTATGAACTTAAAATGAATACCATGCTGGCAGATGTCACCACATATTCAAAGATCAAAATAAATCCTTATGGTAAAGTATCCAATAGAATCCTGATGCTCACTAATCAGGCCCTCGTATCTGGAGACATTGACCAAAAAGACCACGATTTCCTCAATTATAATCAAGGGAAAATTGCATGCATCTATGGCACGCCAAAAATTCACAAGAGCCTCTCAGATCCTCCCTACAGGCCAAATGTGTCGACCATCGGAACTAACACCGAACCTCTCTCCAAATTCATAGATTTTTTTTCTGCGCCCACATATACCGAGAATAACGTCCTATGTCAGGGACACGGGCGACATGATAAACAAAGTTGAAAACTTAGCCTTTAATCCGAGAACAGATATTATGGTAACCATGGATGTTGAAGCGCTCTATAGTAATATACCTCAGAAAGAAGCGCTCTTGGCTACTAGCTGGTTCATTGATCAGTTTAACATCATATGCCCTAAAGAATTTATTTTGGATCTCTTACACATTGTTCTGACTGAGAACATTTTTGAATTCGGCCACACTCTGTACCGATAGATAAGAGGTGTCAGCATGGAGGCTTCGGTGGCTCCCTCGATTGCCAATATTTACATGGCAGCATTTGAAATGAAATTCATCTACAACAAAATGGCTCCATTCTATGAGTCGGTTTCCCACTGGTCCAGATACATTGATGACATCTTTTTTGTCTGGACCAGTGGGAAAGATACTCTACTTGAATTTCTTCAATGGATTAATCTTACCGATGTTAATTTAAAATTCACAGCCCACCATGATGAACATCAAGTGGAATTTCTCGATTTAACTATTAAACATGAAAATAACAAATTGATTGTTGATCTTTTTGTGAAACCTACTGCTAGGAATACCCTTCTTCATTTTAATAGTTTCCATCCCCGCTGTCAACGCGAAAGCATCCCTTTCTCCCAATTCCTCCGAATTAGGAGAAACTGTACTAACCTAGCTGATTACGATGCACAAGCTAGTATTATGCGCCAAAAATTTCTGAACAGAGGTTATCCTCATAGACTAGTGAGGGACTCTTTAAACGAGCAAGATTTTATGATCGAGATTCGCTTTTAAGGAAAAAAGCTATAAAAGAAAATACCCAACTTGTTTGTGTTACCAAGCACTCTACCCTAGATAACACAGTGAAACATATCGTGAATAGTAATTGGCACATTCTGAATTCTAACCCCACATCACAGATTAAATTGGATAAACCGTTGTTTGCACATAAACGAAACAAAAATCTGAAGGATTTAATTGTGCACTCACGATTTACTGTTAATCATTCTAGATCTGAATTTATTCAAAGGACCATTGATAATAACTTCCCAGTCAAGGGTACCGTAAAGTGTTCCTCCTGTAAATCGTGCATGAACATTTTAGGAGGTGAGTCATTTGAACATAACGGTTGCCGTGTTGATGCAAAGGATATGTGGAACTGCAAGACCGCTAACTGTGTCTACTTCATCATATGCCCCTGTCAGCTAGGATATGTGGGTGAAACATCTAGACCCATTCAAGTGAGACTCACTGAGCATCGTTCAGCCATCCGCACCCACAAACTAACGGCTCCATTGGTAAAACATTTCCATGAGAAACAACACGCTCCAGATGATTTCAAATGGCGAATCATCGAAAAAATTAGACTCCCTGAAAGTAAAGGTGGAGGTAAAATTAGAAAAAAAACAGAGGTTTTTTGGATCTTTTCACTTGGGACCTTTAAGAAAGGCCTCAACTCAGAAATTCCATGGGAAAATGCTATCTACTAAAGCTCCAGTATTAATTTTCCAGCGTCTGTCTCCCTCATATAATCTCATGATTCCATTACTTATATAGTGAATCAACAAGAGCGATTCTAGGCCCTTCCAAGTATGGGAGTGTCTTTGTCCATTCCAATATCCTTTTGTAACAACTAGCCAGTTCCTATTAATATGCTGTTTTTCGCAAATACTTCGTATTGGATCGATAATAATTTTCCTGGATTTTTATCCATTGTCGCATTTACACTATACACTTTATGTGTGGTTATCAGCTATATTTTTATTTATTTTAGTTTATTTCATTCACGAGTGTTATTTGAAATGTATCACGTTTATAGTTTGGTACATATAGTAATTCCCATCCATGTAGCCATTATTAATATATCTTGTTTCTATGAATTTATTTCCTTCAATCTTTCCTTGTTATCCCCCCCTTTTTTTTTTCTCCTTTAAGAATCCCTTTAGAGATTACTTGTTTCTGAATATTGAATTATAAACTGGTTTCAAAGATATCCCTCACAAAATTGACGATATATGCCCAATACATCGCATTATCTATGGAGGCCCCCATTTAGGATATCTTCTAGTCTTTTTTCTCTTTTTTATTTTTAGTCCCTTATCTATTTTTATGATTAATTCCGAGCTACTCTGGCAGCTCCGCCCTCCAAGTAACATATTTAAAGAGATTGGCTAACAGATGCCGATTGATTCTTGCTTCGCCGACGGCACGCCACATTACGGGAACGCCGTTAGTATCATCCGGGCTTCAGCGTGTCTATTCATCAGGTAACTCCCTCACCGGTTCGGCGGAATCCGTTAGTTTAATCAAATAACTACTAATATCTACGGTTCCTTTTCCTCCCCCCCATCTTTTACTTAAATCAGTAGATAGGGTCTGTATCCAGCCTTTGCTCGTCTCATACTAGAATCGTTTATAAAAATGCCTTGCTAGACTGTTTACTAGTTGCGCGATAAGGAACTCCAACTAAATATATCAGGCGCCCCACTTGTAAACCAAGTTTCTTCGGCTGGCTTTATATCGACTGACGGGATATGGGTCGAAATTTAAATATGAGACCTACATTTATTCACAAATGTTCTCTATACCTAATTTGACCGTCTTTTATATTTACAGTCACTACCCTGCGACATATAGACAAACACGACTGGAACTATATGTGGACCTTTTATCGATTATACTCTTATGAATGACAAGATATATTTCATTCCTTTTCTCAGGTAATTGATTTATTTATCGTTTTGATTACTAGGTTGTCCCTTGAAACATTAGAGATTCACTCCTACATATCTTCTCTTCCTAGATTTATCGATTTTAACAATCCCACTTTGCTAATAATTCCTGAATATACGGATCTCGAATATATGGCAATTTTAGAAATTTAAGGTAAATGGTTCCCTATTTCATGCCTCGTTTTTATTAAATTCTGAGTGTTTAGTTTCAAATTCCATGTTTCTAAAAACTAATCGATAGGAACTACTACTATTATGTTTTACAGTCATTGATACACAGCGAAGTGATCTTCCACAGATATTTGTGAATTCAAATCGACGTTTACCAAAGAAATAATATATCCTCTTAACAGGTACTATGAGAAGTATTTGTTGAACCTGTCGTATTTAGGACTTCTCTCATAACATTTAGGTTTGATCGCTACACCTGTAGGCATCTCAAATATACAGATCTGTTCTAATCAAGAGTGAGACCTATAGATTAGAAGATGAAACTCTATGTGCCTTTGCATCTGTATGGCAATGTTGTGTTCATTTAACTCATCGTAATTTTTGTATCAAGAGATTTGATTGCCACACCTTAATGCATATGTTGCCTGTATATATGTTTTTTCAGGTACATGTTTGACCTTTTCTTCACGTGAAACTACCAACTCGAAGGTTGTTTTTGTCTTACCCTGTAAGTTCACATTATTTTATGCAAATATCAACGCGCCAGAATTTGTCTCTCTGATTAACTAAATAGTTACCAAAATGTTATGAATAGACTTTGAAGTTGGACCTTGAGTACTATACAATCTCCTGTCTGAAATATGTGTATCATATCACTAGTTAGACACAAAGTAGAAATGTTGGACCCTCTCATGTTAGGTCGGCGGCAAATTGTCATGTAGTATGTTATGTAGTTTTGTATGGTTTGTGTATTATCTGTTGATTTAATAGTATTACTTGTAGATGTAAGCCACTTAAGAAATATAATTTACCAGTTTTCTTTTATATGTAATTGCAGATGGTTATTTGTGACTCCTGAAGAAGGCGTTTTCGCCGAAACGCGCGTCGAGTATTTTCTTCTTCATTTGTTCATGGACACCCTGTAACAATCAATTGTGGTGTCTTTTTAATCATTTTTGTAATAGTGTACATTCTGTTATTATATGTAACAATTGCATATAATAATTTTAACTCTGTACTGTCATATAATTTGAATTATGCTAGTTCTATATATGAATTTTATTATGTATATTAAAAATATGTTTGTCTTTTACGTATGATTATGTATTTTTTGAACACCTGTTCCTAGTCATAAGTGGGTACCATAACTTGTTGTCTACCATTAAGACTGCCTAGGATTTGTTGCACACACTTGATTTTCCTTGCCCTAGGAGTCTTTCATAATCACTACCCAGGGGGTCCTTGTTTTTCTCACATTCATTTGCATTATGGCAATAGTAATGTCATCTATTTCCAGTTCGTCGCTCAAGAATTCCCGTTGGGTGTTACCGAGCCACACTAAGGCCATATCCTCACCTGAGGGTGGTTGGGCGACTGTCCTCTCTGACAGGTATATAATGCTTTGTAGGACCTCACAAATGTGTGTAATTGGTCTGGAAGGTTTCTGTGAATATCCCCATCCAAGTCCTGGATTTCAGCTATATAGCTGGAGAACTTGGGTGGGCAAACTAAGTTTGCCAGAACCTTCCCCGGGCGGTCCCCTTCTCCATACACTCGCGCTACTACGTGGTATTTACCCCAGAATTTAAATTTTTGTTCCGCTGTGGCCGTGTACTCTGTCAGTTTGTCATGCAGCTTGGTGCGGGTCTCCTCCTTCTCCCCCACCCCCCGTGGAAGCAAGGTTCCACTCGAGTGTTTTAATGTCATTTTCCAGCCGTATAAGTTCCCTCTAAATGTCTTTTAGTATCCCCCCACCCTTAGAGATACAACAGCCCCTGACCGTGACTTTAAAGGCCTCCCAGACCATGGTGAAGCTGGGTACTGATGCTATGTTACATGCAAAGAAATCCTGGATTTCTTGTTCGAGTTCGGTCCTGAAGACCATATCTCGGAGGTGTGTGGGGTTAAGGCGCCATCGGGCATAAGGGTCTGGTCTACCGGAAGTTTTAATACCAACTTGACTGGCGAGTGGTCCGAGTATGTACGTGCTAGGTGAATGACCGCATCCACCCAGTGTGCCATGCCCACTGAGAGAAATAGATAGTCAAGCCTGGACCATGTAGATGGACTGTGGAGTAGTGCGTACCCTCTTTTTCTGCGGGATGCGTGTAGCGCCTTGTATCAAGGAGATAGTTGGTAGTCACAAGGTCCGCTAGCAGTTTTTGAGTGGCCGTATAGTGTGATGCAGTAGCTTGGGGTCTGTCCATCTCTGGGCACACGGTTGTGTTAAAGTCACCCCCCATAGCAGGTAAGTGGAGCCAAGCGTCTGAATTGTACTCCATAGTAAAATTAGGGTCTGGGGGTCGTCTGCATTGGGACCATAATAGTTTGCTATTGTGATGTCTTGTGAAGCCAGTCGTCCCCAAATCAAGCAATATATACCCTGAGGTTCAACATCAGTTCCTCCCAGAACAAAAGTTATATTACGTCAGATAAGGATTGCAACCCCTCTGGACTACATGGAATAGGACGAGAAGCAGCGGTGGGAAGCCCATCTAGCAGCAAACACAGGCGTGGTCGCAGGGTCTAGGTGGGTTTCCTGCAAGAGGGCCATATGTATGTGCTGTCTCTCTAGGTATCCCATTACCTGTCGCTTCTTTCGTGAGTTATTTAAACCGCGGATGTTCCAGGATAGGATGAGCATCTTTTATTGATTTCTGAAGAGTCTGTCATTTCTCCAATTTAAATAGAGTTGCATTGCACATGTGCTTTGAAGGCTGGGCTGCTTAATAAAATCAGGCATTACAGGGCATAGCATAGCATTCCTTCCCCCTCCCAACATCCCCAACTAGTCAGCCATAGTTTCCCTCCCTGGTCAACTACAGACTAAAGTAACTTTCAACAGATCACGGAAAAAATGGGGGATCACCCACACAGGGAAGACACTAGGGGCTCACAACTTGCCATCACACTTCCTGTGTTACACCCATGTGTCACCAAGTCTTCGTCAGACTAGCAGCATTTATGGGAGGAAGGTGAGTGCCCGGGCGGTCCATTGGTCAGAGTCTCTTCGCATGCAACGGATCACTGGCTAAAATCAAGTAAAAGTACTATTAGGGGTCCAAGTAGAACAAAGCATCAGATCAACTAAGTGGGTAGTGCGTCATCAGTCCAGAGCCGACGATGGAGATTGGGATCTGGAACGTGAATGGGCGGCCGTCTCTGTAGGGGACAACTGGCGGCAACACTTGAGGTAATCTTCAGCTTGTTGAGGATTTTGGAAAAAATGCTGTTTTCCTCAGTGAGTAATACAAAGTTTCGCTGGGTACAGCATTGTGTATGGAATGTCTTGGGTTTTCAGCTTCTTCTTGACAGCAGCATCTTTGCGTCTTGCCTCCTGTACATTTTGTGTGAAGTCTGGATAGAAGGCGAGGGTAATATTTTCGTATTGGACTTGCTTCTTGTCACGGGCTAGAAGCAGCACTGTGTCGCGATCCCGGTAGTTGAGGTACCTGACTATCACCGGGCGTGGAGGTGCTCCTGGAGGTGGGCGCGCATTCAGAGACCTATGTGCTCTTTCTACCATCAAGTGGACCGAGAAGGATTCTTTCCCAAACAAATCGACTAGAAGCTGCTCAATGAAGTCCTCCATTCTGCCCATATTGGTCGTCTCCGCAAGGCCTAGGATTCAAACATTATTTCGCCTAGAGCAGGCCTCCAAATCCTCGTTTTTGTCTGCGATGACCTTGAGGAGTTTGTCCATTTGCCGAGACCAGAGATCCTGGTTTCCGCCTCCTTGAGTCTGTGGTCATGCTGATCTAGTTTAGGCACCACAGAGTCCAGACTCGCATTCATGGTGTCTATTTTTGTGTCAATGAATGTCAGACTGTTTTTCCTGCTAAGCAGTAGCTCCTTCCAGTCTTCAGCTTGGTTTCTGCTGTGCCCGAGTCAGCATGATCCGCGGAGCCAGGCTTGGACGCCTTGCATGATTCAAAAGGGATTTTTTGTTTGCTTTGTGTCGATTCTGCCCATCGCGTTCTCTGCAGTACAGTGGAGCCCTCCAGCAGGAATGTAATGGGTCTCAGGCCCTTTGGAAATAGGGTAATTTAAGCGCTGGAAACTTGTTGCAAAATGGCCGCTGCTGTTCTGTACCTCGCAATCTCGCCTTGGCTGCGGGGAGGGGTATAGCACCTGTCACGAGTTTCTGTACCGGAGTGTGGTCCCTATGCAGAGCGGCCAGGCCTTGTGATCAGTCAGTGTGGGGGTAGATGGTAGAGCCGCCGCCTTCCCCCCGCACCAGGCACGAGCCCACAGTGGATGGGCAGTGTTATCTGGCCACTCAGATCAATCAATCAATCAATCAATCAATCAATCACGGCATTTGTAAAGCGCGCTACTCACCCGGGAGGGTCTCAAGGCGCTGGGGGAGAAGGGTATGTTACTGCTCAAACAGCCAGGTCTTGAGCTGCTTCCTGAAGGAGAGATGGTCTTGGGTTCGCCGAAGGTGGGTGGGGAGGGAGTTCCAGGTTTTGGCTGCCAGGTAGGAGAAGGATCTTCCTTCGGCGGTGGCTCTGCGGATGCGTGGTACGGTGGCGAGTGCGTGGCTGGACGATCGTAGCTGGCGGGTGGGCGTGTAGAAGGTCATGCGGTCGTTGAGGTACTTGGGGCCCAGGTCGTGGAGAGCCTTGTGTGCGTGGGTTAGGAGTCTGAACGTGATTCTCTTGTTGACGGGGAGCCAGTGCAGGTCTCTCAGGTGTCCGGTGATGTGGCTGTGACGAGGGATGTCCAGGATGAGTCATGCGGAGGCGTTCTGGATGCGTTGGAGTCTTTTTTGAAGTTTGGCTGTGGTTCCAGCGTAGAGGGTGTTCCCTTAGTCCAGTCGGCTGGTGACGAGTGCCTGGGTGACAGTCTTCCTGGTCTCGGTCGGGATCCATCTGAAGATCTTGCGGAGCATGCGCAGGGTGTTGAAGCACGAGGATGACATGGCGTTGACTTGTCTGGTCATTGTCAGGGAGGAGTCCAGGATGAAGCCCAGGTTGCGTGCGTGGTCCGTTGGTTTGGGAGTGGTGCCCAGGGCCGGAGGCCACCAGGAGTCGTCCCAGGCGGAGGGTGATGATCCCAGGATGAGGACTTCCATCTTGTCTGAGTTCAGTTTAAGGCAGCTGTTCCTCATCCAGTCGGCGACGTCTTTCATCCCTTCGTGTAGGTTGGCTCTGGCGGTGGTGGGGTCGTTGGTGAGGGAGAGGATGAGCTGGGTGTTGTCGGCGTAGGAGATAATGTTGAGGTTGTGTTGGCGTGCCAAGGCTACGAGGGGGCTCATGTAGACGTTGAAGAGTGTTGGACTGAGTGAAGATCCTTGTGGTATGCCGCAGATGACTTCGGTGGCCTCGGATCTGAACGGAGGGAGGCGGACTCTCTGGGTTCTTCCGGTGAGGAACGAGATGATCCACTCCAGCGCTTTCTCTCGGATTCCGATGTTGCTGAGGCGCTTCACTAGGGTGCGGTGGCAGACAGTGTCGAACGCCGCAGAGAGGTCCAGGAGGTTGAGGACCGCTGTTTCCCCGTTGTCGATCAGGGTCGATTCAAATGGCATTCCCGCAGCCCCTCACCTCTGGGATGTGGCGGCAGACAAAGGTGTTTACTTTCTTCTGGGCCGTGCCCCTGGCAATACTGTTTGCTCCAGCTGTATCGGGGCCTACTCCACCACCCTAGGCCTCGACATGCACGTGGTTATAGCTCCGTCCCCTCGCACCAGGCCCTCATCACAGTATCCATCACAGAGAGAGCCGGCAACTTCTCACCGCCTCCACACCATTAGCAAGGGGCAGAGCGTGCAGCAGAGCTCCGTAAGGTTCTGGCTTCGAATCCCTAATATTTCCGCTCAGGCCGGAGGCAATTTTGAAGGGGTCTGCAACCCGATGCAGTGGGTGCAGCGGCCGCGTGTCAGTCTCCTCCTCTGCGACTCCTCACCTCAGGAATGCAGCTGCGGATCGTGGCGTCTTCCAATATCGTAGTAGCACCGCCGGCCGTGCCTCACGCTGCAGCTGCGCCGGGGCCCGGGCCTACTTTCCTGCCTCCGGCCGCGGACTTGCATATGTCGCAGCTCCACCTCCCTGCTCCAGGTCTCTAGCATGGTCTCGGACGCGGGGATGTTCGGCTCTTATCTGCATCACCCACCTCACTGGTCCAGGGTGCGCCTCGTCAATAGGACCCCTGGAAGTTCTGGCAGAGATTCGGCTCGAATTAGAGCCCTTAAGTCAACTCAGGATGGTTTTGAAGGAAATATTCCTGCCCGGCTGGCGAGAGCCTTACTGGTGTGCGGCCATCTTGGTAGCGCGCTACCTAGTGCCAACTATTTACATTGTTGTTTGGAAACGGAGGCGCTTCAGTAGTGGCCGTGCAGGGGGTTGTCTTTTAAGTTTTAGGGTTGTGTTTATGTAGTGTAGAGTAGTGTATTTGGGTGTAGGGTAGTGTTGTGGTGTTTGTGTAGTGTAGGGTAGTGTTTCAGGGTTTAGGGAAGTGACAGGGGGTGCAGGATAGTGTTTGAGTGTAGTGTGAGGAATGGGGAAGGGGAGGGTCGTGCAGGAGGTAGTGATTTAGTGTTTAGGGTAGTGTTGTGGTGTTTGTTTAGTGTAGGGTAATGTTTAAGGGTTTAGAGTGGTGGTGTTTGTGTAGTATAGTGTAGTGTTTAAGGGTTAAGGGTAGTGTTGAGGGGTCATGCAGGGTAGTGTAAGATTGTAGGGACAGGACTGGGGAAAGGGGGTAGAACATGTGGGGCTAGTGATTTAGGGTTTAGGGTAGTGTAGTTTTGTTTGGGTAGTGTAGGGTAGTATACTGTATGAGGGTAAGGGTAGTGGTAGTGTTGTGATTTTATTGGTTATTGAGAATGTGTTGAAATAGTGGAAGGTGGTACAATTTAGTTTAAAAAGAAATTGTATTCTTAACATTAAGACATTTTAAATTGTTTGCATAATGATATATATGTTGTATGTTTGTTTTGGGAATTTAGAATTAAATATTAAATTAATTATAAAAAAGAATTCTTTTTTTTAAATATAAGAAAGGGTGAAGGGCATATTAAATTTGTGTACTGAAAGAAATACTTATTTTTTTTATTTTAAAATAAAAGGGAATTTCTTTAAAAAAGGAATTTTGATTTGACTGTCGTTTTCTAAAAATATTCCACCACCCTAAACCCATATCATCCCGTAACAGTGGATACATTTCTATTACTGTGTTTATTATATTTAAAAAGAGTCAAAAATGTGTCGAAGTTGTATACTTAGTAATATACTGCAAAGTAAATGCATATTTAGTACTTTTAAATGTATTTGCGAACTAAAAGCATGCGCAGTTAAATCTTGTGTGGTAATGGTATTTGCGATGTCACACTGGTCCTCCTGCTTGTTCTTTACATGTCCTCGTGCCGATTAAGTTGTTCCCAACACAAAGCGAAATGCTTGAGACTTACTATTACCCCAAACAATGAGAGCCTGCAGGGGCTTCAGTAGAGGAGATAGCACTATCTGGGGTCTCATCCTTTTCCAACTTAAGGTTTTGTTGCAGTGTGTCTAAGAAAACACAAGGCAAGAAAATAAATGTGCTGAGCATGCAGGTCAGGGATGTGCAGCAGGACGAATTCAGGGGCCAGCGACAAACCCCTACCGGTGGGCAGAACCAAGAATGGCCAGCAGATGAGCCCGGAGAAATGCTAGGCGCCAATTGGTCAGCTTGGTTTGAAGCGACCAATCGGTGGCGGGCCCCTCAGGAGCGCCACTCGGTTATAAGGGTGTGGGGTGCCCCCGTAAGAGAACATGTGCCTTTGCCATTGGTCCATGTTGCCGTGGGAGAGGATTGCCACGGGCAGTGGCGTGAGAAGAGCTCACTACCCGGTGTGCGATCGCTCTAGGGTTTGCTGAATTGGGCCTCAAAGTTGCGGTAAGCCGGGCAGTAGCGTGGTGAGGAGTGCACTCGCCATCAAGATAGCAAGCTTTTGCATGGGGAAGCAGCATGTGAAGAGGGAGCTGCCCGTGTGCGGCGAAGTCGGGCAGCAGCGTGGTCACAAGCATGCTGCCCGCAAAGAACTGATGGCCTGCAGTGGATCATGGGCAGTGACGTGAGTGGGAGTGCACTGACCAGGAACTGTACCTTTTGCCAAGCATGAGCTTGCTGCCTGTGTGGGGAGCATAGCCGGGCAGCGGTGTGGCCAGGAGCACGCTGCTCGTGAAGTGCAGCCTTCACAGCAATCGGCTTTGGCAGCGGGAGCAGAGCCCATTACCCATGTTGTGTGGAGGAAAGGTAGTGGCGTGGAAAGAGCATGCTGCCCAGGAAGTACTAGGGACCTGCTAAGGTGGGCAGTGGCATGTGGTTGAGTGCGCTGCCTGTAAGGGTTCCTCCTTTTGAGGCCTGACCTACCTGGAGGAGCTTGGGAGCCCACTGATTGCTTCAAAGGCAGTTGGAAACTGGTTTGGTCACACCCTGCCCAAGGAAGTTTCAGTGCTCTTAAAGGGACAGCAACTCATTGGATTTTTACTGGCCCTACAGTGACTGGTCCTTAGAGCAAGTTTCTGGTAATCCTAGTTGCAAGAAAATTGTGTTTGGAGAACTGGACATTACTGGAGCGAAGGCCTTTTAGGTGGATTGAAAAGGCCCAGTACTGGGAGGAAGGGCCACTGTCAGAGTGCAAGTGGGGGCAGGCAATACCATGTCAACTTCCCTCAGGAAGGTGTCATGCCTATAACCCTCAGTGCTGGCACCCATCCTGGGGGCTCAGGTAGGGAACGTTGCAAGCCCACTAGGTAACGTAGGGAAGGTGAGGATGATGAAGGGGGAGCGCGACAAGTGAAATGTGGAAGCAGTAACCAGGAGAGCTATGAGGGACCAGAGATGGACAGCAACCTGCAAGAGCTACTGAGGAGAGCCCAAAACTTGGTGGCAAGTTGGGGCAAAGACTGGTTCAGCAAGCAAGTGACAGAGGTGCTCCAGCTGAACAGAGCTGGGGACCCCTCAGGAGCTGGAAGGAAGAAGGCCTTGAAGCCCCAATGCCAGACCCGTTGCAACAGGAGGCTTGCAGCCGGAACAGGGGCCACAGGAGTGAGGTCTATGAAGAAGCAGAAGGTGTGGGCAAGGGGCATAGGAGCTCGGCAACACAATTGCCCTCCCTGGGAAGGGCATCTGACAGAGAGGATGAAAGTGTTTATTGAGGAAGGATGATGCCTGTGACCAACACAGCGGCGGCCACGAAGCCCACAGCAGAAGAGTCCAAGGGCAAGACCGGTGATAATGATGAGCCGCAAGCATGCAGTGTGGCTGGGGCATGGGGGTAGCCCAGCGATGGCAGTGCACTGAGTACTGAGTACTGCAGTGGTCTCATCTGGGGGACTATTAACTATGGCATGCAAGTAGGGGTACTGAATGCAGGGGGCCTTCGTACACCAAGCCAATGCAAGGCAGGGGGCCTAGGGGCAGCCAGGACTTCACAGTATAGGGCAATGGAAAGTGGGCCAGGGGCATGGGGACAGGGCATACCACTGTCGCCTCTACCCCCTGGTGGCTTTGGCCGTGCCGGGAGAGCCCTCTAATGCCACCTGGCCCCCTATATCTTTGGCCCGGCATGGGTCCATGGCCAGGACAGGAAAGTGGGGCACCAAGTACGACAGCGCCAGCTGAGGGCAACCCACAGCCAGCAGCACAGGAAGGAGGGCTGGCAGTGGTACAGCCAAATGGGGAGGGGTCAACAAAGTAACTCAAAAGCAGCAGAGGAAGCCAACAAGCAAACAGGTGACACAATGGTTCAAAGAGCTAGGCAAACCGGTTGGTTAACCTCATCCCACTAACTGTGAAAGAGGGGATCTGGAGTATATAGACATTTTCTCACTGTTGAAAGTAAAGCAGGCAGGGTTGGACCTAAAATTTCAGGATAAGAAGGATGAGGATAAAAGGGAGAGGCGGAAGCCACTAGTAGAGTGTAACATCAAGAATTGTCTTGGACCTTCAGAACATTTGCTAGTGTGTTTGTGGAGAAGTTCCAGCAAAATACAGCAGCCCTGTTCTTGCACAAGCAAAATGTGCACAAGACGCAGCTGAAACATCAAGGGGATGCCTGGCTCCTGTATGATGTGGGCTTCAGGTTAAAAATGCAAACCTAGCCATGCTTAGACTAGTAACACCAGGATGAGGAAGGGTATACAACCCATATGGTGGCTGCCAGGGAAGGAGTCAGTAGTTCTGGGGAACAGGGCATAAAAGAGGCTGGATGAGATTCCCCATAATAACAAACCAAGGGTGTATGCAGTAGGTAAAGCAGGGAAAAGCTGCAATACAGCATGCTATAGGTATGACAGGGACGATTGCAAGTGGGGACAGTCCTGTAAGTTCAGGCATGCCTGCAGCAACTGCGGAGGACAGCATCCAGCCATCAAATGCAAGAGCCCCAAAGGGCAAGGGGATGCCAAAATCACAATCAACAAAAAATAAGAGCTTGTGAGCGGTGACAGCGGAAGCTGAGGATTGGTTCCCCACACAATTGCCCACACACATTGTTGAAGTTGTTGAGCAGCAACCCTGAGTCTAAAGAGAAACAGTTACTAGCAGAAGGATTCATGGAATGGTTTAAGATCCCATACCAAGGCCCCGTAACTCTTCTTGTTAGGCAAAACTTGAAGTAAGTCAGGGACAACCCACCCATGGTAAGGAAAAAAGTAGACATGGAGGTCCACCTGGGCCAGGTTGCAGGACCCTTTGCAGAACCCCTGTGCAACTATTTTGTTGTGTCACCGCTAGAGTTTTTTATTTAATTCTTTTTAAATTTTATTTATAACATTTTCAGTTAGAAAAAAAACAACAACAGTCAGATTTCATTCTTTAGCAAGTAGTACAGAATATATAGCGGCAATGCATGACAACAATATGACAATCAAGTATATACCAAGTTCATACAGTGAGAGGACGAATAAATTAACCACAGTTGAGGAAGCAGCAAACAAGAATATAAGTCACTGGAAGAATGAGCCATTACATATTCATTGAACGGTCCCCAAAAATCCCGAGACCTAGAGGCCTGTGGCAATTCTTCCCCATAACATACCAGTTGGTCACGACTATAGGCAACATCTTTCAGCCATTGCGTCAGCTGGGGCGATGGTCTACCATCCCAATGGATGGACACTCTGCACCGCGCTAATAGCAGGCCCATCGCAACCAGCTTCCGATTATTGGCCTTAAGCTTCAACACATTTCCCAGGAGGCAGACTGTCATATCACAGGGTACAGGCTCACCAATCATCTCCCCCAGAGCCTCTGTAACTTTGACCCAGAAGTTCGATACCCTTGGACAATTCCAGGCCAGATGACAAAAATCAGCACCTTCCACCCCACATCTTTCGCAGCAGGACGAGGTCCTAAGCCCATACTTATGAAGCTGCAAAGGCGTATAATACATTTGATGAAGATAGTTATAATGTATTAATCTCAGATTGCCATTAGACGCATATAGACCTGTTAATTTACAGCAGGATTCCCATTCATCTTCTGTGAGCGGTTGAGGTAGCACAGCATGCCATCTACTCATAGGCCCTAGTGCGACATTTGTCTCATCTGCCTGTGAAGCATTGTATAGTCTGGTAACCAATTTAGTTCAAAGGGGTGAGGAATACAGTATCTGTAATGCTGTCAGAGGAGGAGGCTCATCAGGAAACCCAGGATATAATGCCCTAATCGCAGCTCTCAAGCAACTGTAAACGAACATCGCCATTGCAGGCTTAGTATTCCCACCCATAAACGTCTGCATACTAATAAACTTACCAGCATCATAAACATCTCCCATATTGCGTATCCCTGTCTCATGTAATACCGCAAAGAGCCAGGTTCCCCAGTCACTGAGATCTCATCATGGTGCAGCAGTGGCATGGATGGTGCATATAATGGTAATCTCGCAGCACGTTTACCAAGCGCCATACATTGCACTGTGTCTACTTTGCCTTTCTCAAATACAGATGTGCTGTTAACAATCATCGCTTGTAATGGTACCGGCCGCACTGCCCCAGCTTCAACAGCAACATGCGCCTATAGGGAGGAGCACTTTACCAATAGAAAGCATACTGTGCTTGTGCACATAAGTAATGCAGATGCATGTCAGGCACCTTAAAGCCACCTCTCTCATAAGGGCGTGTCAGGACATCCCAGCTAATACGCAGTTTCTCCCCCCCCATACCAGATTGATCAATAATCCGCGAAGTGTAATAAAAAAATGAGACTTCAGCACTATAGGTAAAGTATTGAAGAAGTACGAAAATTTGGGCTGTACTACCATTTTAAGCAAGGCTACGTGGTCCGAAAACGTCAAGGGCAGGCGTATCCAATGAGCGATTTGCTCCTCAAGCCGAGTAATCGCAGTGCCATGGTTTTCGCTGATGACACATTGTGGATCTCTGTCTATCCACACACCCAAATATTTGACAGGTTCTTCACTCCACAATAAAGGCAATTCAAACGCAAACCACTGTGTGGCCGTCATCAAAGAGAACACCACTGACATATTCCATTTGATCCCTAAACCAGAATTCCATTCAAATCTTAGGTATTCCCTGATAAGTTGGTATAAGTATATTGCTGGCTCCCGCACATATAAAACCATATCATCAGCGTGCATAGACACCGCTAAGGGTCTTTGGTGAAAGCGCAATGCCACCTTGGCATGTCGTTGTCGCAATATACAAGCCAATGGCTCCAGCACTATAGCGAAAAGTATAGGCGACAGCTGACATCCCTGTTGTGTCCCACGCCTAATTGGGAAGGGTTTCAGACATCCTACCATTCACCCTCACCCTAGCCACAGAATGTTCATACAGTAACTTATTCCAATTGGTGTAAATATAGGGGACACCCATACGATGTAGTACTGCTATCATACACCGCCAAGAGATAGAATCAAAAGCCTTCGATGCATCCAAGAGGACAGCCGCAGCCATCAGGGTGGGTGTTAGAACATGCAGGACAGCAAAGAGCGTACGCAAGCTGTGGGCCGTGGATCGTGACGGACAAAACCTGACTGATCCGGCAAGACCATGACGGGCAACAACAACTGCAACCTCATGGCCAGGACCTTTGCAAGTATTTTGACATCCGTATTCATTAAGGATAAAGGACGATATGACTCACATTTGTCAGAATCCTTTCCTGGCTTCAATAAGGCTATAATCAAAGCCTCCCGAAGGGTGCCCGGCAACATCTGTTGCTCATAAGCATCTTCGAACATGGCATGCAGTTGTGGCACCAGCAACTCCGCATACTCCTTATAAAACTCCACAGGGAGCCCATCCGTGCCGTAGCTTTTCTATTTGGCAAAGCATTACTCGCATCTTGGGATTCTCCAATCGTGAAAGGATGCATTAAAAATTCCTGCTGCCCCTTGGAAAGCCACACCAAGGCTATGTCTTCAAGATATTGAGCTATATCCTCTTCCTCTGCGGTCTGTCTAGCTTGATACATGGCCGTATAATATTGCACAAAAGTAGTAAGGATACCCGCAGTATCACAAAGCCTATCATCCCCATCCACAATGGAGTGTATCATTCTGTTTGTTGCCCAGGGCCCTATGATCTGCTCCGCTAATACCCTGCCAGGCCGTCTGCCCTAGCCATAATATCTAGCTGTCGAACGACGCAATAAGTGCTTGATCTATGAGTCTGCTAGGTCGTTGTACTCAATAACTTTCGGTCTGATGGACGCCAGAATCTGAGGCTCCGGTGTTGCGTCATATTGACATTCAAGAACTAGGAAGTCCTGCTCTAATGGCTTCATAGATCCCCGTATCGATTTCATGACCCCGCCTGCAATTCTATACACCCCCCAATAGTAAATTTGAACGCTTCCCATATCGTGCCCAAACTATCAACGGAGCCAATGTTTTCTTAAAAAAAAATAGCAATAGCTTCACGCACACCCTCCCGGAATACCTGATCTTGCAATGCCGAGACCTGCAGTCTCCACTGAAACAGGGGAGGCGCGTAAGTAGGTATAAGCATTTGAATTAGAACTCGGTAGTGATCTCATAGCGTTCTAGGTAAGTGGTGGGCTTTAGTGATCAGTGAATTCACCTCGTCTGTGACTAACCAATAGTCCAGCCGTGACCATGAATGTTGTGCATAAGAATGACATGTACCATCCCTCTGCCCTGGATGCCTCAGCTTCCAAACATCTATAAGAGACAGCGCTTGCATACCATCTTTAACCGCCTGCGAAGCTTTTTTGATTACCGGATCCGCCCTGGATTAACAATCCATTTGTATATCTAGTACCACATTAAGATCCCCTCCACAGAGAATCGGAGCTAGGGGCAAATGGTAGACCTTATTCCAGGCCTCCTCATAAAAACCAGGGTCATCAATATTAGGACCGTACAGGTTAACCAGAGTCAGTGATATGCCACACAGCTTCCCCTGCACAATGAGATACCTGCCATCGTCATCTATGTCCACATGAGTCGTCTGGGTGTCACTGCTAGAGTTGGTACCCAAGGAGGAGCCCAGTCAGTTTAGACTCATTCACCACCTGTCACACCCAGCCGGGCAGTCGGTCAACAACTGACTGGATCAGGAAGCTGGTAGGTATCCCATGCCACCATCGATGATGCCATAGATCAGATAAGGTCAAGCGGGAAAGGGTTCATGCTGGCTGAGGCCGATATCGAATCTGCATTCCACTTACTACCTGTGCACCCAGAAAGCTATCAGTTGCTAGGTTCAAACTGGAGAAAGAGTACTATCACAATAGGTGCCTTCCGATGGGATGTCAGTGGCGTAACAAAACTTGGGAGGGCCCACTTGCAAAGTAAATGGATGGGGCCTCCTCCACTACACTCAGGAGCTCTCAGGCCAGGGTACTGTGTTGATGGGGTGCGTGGAGCACGGGCACCCGTGCAGCAGGGGTTGTGGGGGCTTTGTTATGCTACTGTGGGATGTGCAATCTCCTGTGCTTCCAGGCCTTTAGCAGCTTTCTGGAATGGGGAATGTCACCCAGCTGTGTGATGGATTAATTACCCAGTTTACTTTTTGTTTGTTGGTACTACGGGCTCTGCTTAGTGAGTGGGTCTGTTGGGGCAGTTGTGGCTTTGGCTGAAGAGCTAGGGTTGACCCTGGCTCGGGAAAAGATGGAAGGCCCCACTGCACAACTGCCAGTATCTAAGGTGAAGTGTCTGGAGTGAAATGAGAAGGGAAGTGCTAGTGAAGAAGAAAGCTACGCTGGGTGAAATTCAACAGCTTCTAGGCAAGCTTAACTTCGCCAACTAGGTGATACGAGCAGGGAGGCAGTTCGCCAGGTGACTGGCATGCAGTGCTTTAAATGGGCCAGTACTCACCGGTACGGAGTACCAGCACTTTTTATTTTACTCCCTTTGAGTACCGGCACTTTGCCTTCGCCAAGGACAGTACCGGTACTCTTACGGGAAAGTCAGGCAGGGCAGACTCGATGGCATTGATGGCTGTGCTGCTGTGCAGAAAGTGCTCTGCTCAGCTGCTGCTGAAAAAGAGAAGGCAGAATGGAGGGAGGGGCAGTGTACACCTCTGAATGGAGCCGCTGCTGAGCATCCCGCAGCGGCTCATTGCATCAATTAAGGGCTGTTTAGGGTTGTGGATGCCCTGCGCCCCTCCGTAAATAAAAGTGAAGGGTCCAATCAGACCCTGCCCAGTCAATCACACTGCAGGTGTGGGACTCTGAGCCTGTTCCCTACCCCACAAATCAAATTACAGCGTGACACCCAAGATCAATGCACCTCTCAGCACAAGTCTGCGAGGAGGGGAGGGGGAGATTTCTCACACTACCCAGCATCAGATTGGGAAGACAGACATTGGGCAATGATATGGTGCCTAAGGGTCTCTCTGCTTTTCTTCCCTGCTTGTCCAGGCTAGCGCCCTGAAGCTATACTTTGCTGGGAAAGGAGGAGAGTTAGTGAATTGGCCTTGCTGTGTGCCTGTTAGCACCTTCGCTCCAGTGTCTTTCACGCCTTGGGGGGGGGGGGTATATTTGCACAGACTGTGAGGCATCTTTCCCAGATAGGAACATTGAGAGGATGTTAGGGTTAGAGCTGCCGAATAACGAACTATGGAAATAGGTTTGAGTCCCAGCTTCACCTCAACATTCCTGTGATTCTGGGCAAATTACTTTTATGTTTCATATGTGTCTAGGCTCAGAGACAATCTGCATTGGTATGACATTCCCACAATAATAAATCTAACCTATTGCACATGGGAGGAAACACCAAATACTCTACAGAGAGCAGAAATATTTCTGTATTATCAAGCACAATTGGCACTAAGAAAATGTGGCTCCCATTAAATGCCTGCCTCCAAACTCCACCTCTAGCCCCGCCCACAATTGCCCCTCCTCCATTCACTGCTTAAATTGATAGTACCTGCACTTATTTTTTCCCATTTAAAGCACTGCTGGCATGGTTAACAAGAGGGCTGACACAGAGACAGCACAAGGTCAGAATAAAGTCCACATTTGTAAAGCGCACAATCACCCGTAAGGGTCTCTAGGCGCTGGGGGCCGTCGGGAAGATTAAGCGAGCTATTGCCCAGAGTCACATGGTGCTGGGCTAACCTGCCGCCGGAGCCGGGGATCGAACCGTGGTCCCCAAATTCCAGCGTCAGTCGCCCTGGCCGCGGCGCCACACCTCTCCCGTATGACACAAGGGGTAAAGGAGGAGCTGCAGCAAAGGGCAGCATTCCTAGCCAAGTTCAATGGAACCTTAATCTGGTGGAAACCGTGGGTGACGGCACAAGATTTGGAACTTTCTATCGATGCAGCTGAGATCGATGGCATCGGGGTCATCTTAGGCTCAGCATGGGGGCGGCTGGCATGTTGACATGTGAAAGAGATCACCAAGAAGTTGGCGGTACTAGAACTCTTGTTAATCACAGACGCCTTCCTTGTATGGGAAGTGTGTTTTGCCAACACGCAGATCACATTATGGGTAGGCAATCACTGTGGTCCAAGCTTTTGAATTTTTGGAATGGCACATTGGCCGATAGTGGTCTGCTTGCTGAGGCATTTGGTACGCTGCCCGTTTAAAGCTAATATTGCAGTCGGGGCCAGGCATGTTCCTAGCATTGAAAATACAGTGGCTGATGCAGTGTCTTGTATTCAGTAACAAAGATTCAGGGAGCTAGAGCCGCAACAGGACAGCAATACCATGAAAACTGTGGAACGTGGTAGACCTGACCTGAGCACGCTGGTGAACAGTGCACTAACTTCCATGACAGCGACCAAGTACCATAAGTGCTAAGAGACTTTTAAGGCTATAACCGGTGCCCAGGGAATGGACAAAGTTCCAGTAGGTACGTGGAGGAATTTATACAGTGGGACTTTTCCAAAAACAAAACTAGATGATCGGTGCAAAACCACGTTAACGTAGTTTCTTACTATGCAAAATTAATGGGCATCAGCGACCTAGCCGGTACTTTTTACTGTAGAGCAGCCATGAAGGGATGCCTCATATGTTTCAGCACCTCGCAAAAGGTGTTCACGGACCTTCAAAGCATCTGCACACATAGGCATTGGCTACTGCTCTTTCGAGTAGCTTTCTCCCTGCCATTTTTTGGGGCATACAGGGTCAGCTAGCTGGTGGCTCTGGCCAGATTCAAACCGGGGTTGGCCTGCTTGAGAAGGAGTGTTCTACATATAGAGGAAAGCACCAAGACCATATATATATTTTAAGTTATTTAGATAAAATCGTTTTGTGTGTTTACAGTTTGTCTTGTAAGGGTAAAAAAAAAAACACTTACCTGCTCTCGGGTGCCTGCGGGCTGCCCACCTCACTGTTGTGTCTCTCCTCCTTGCCGCCATTCTTGTTTTCACTGCAAACCCCTAAATTTTATATCTCGCGTGGAATGCGCATGCACATTCCACGCCAGACGTAAAACTTAGGGGGTTGCCGCCGGCAACGAGGAGGAGGACGGCGGCAAGGAGGAGATGCCATGGCGATGAGGAGGGCGGCCCGCAGATGCCAAAGAGCAAGTACGTTGTTTTCTTTTTATCCTTTTAACAATTTTTGATGGGACATGGGGAAACTGAGTTTTTGTTTAACTCCGTGGAACTCTGCGGAGTGCCACTCCGCATACTCCGCCCAGGGTTACTTGGGATGCCTTACGGTAGAGGCACAGGGAGTAGGCTATGGGTCAACTTGGGGTCAGCAGAGGGCAGACACTGCACTTGCAGCCTGGATCAGACACGAGGGCCGCCTACAACGTTAGGCAGCAAGGCATAGCCTAAAGGCTGCATGTGAGGCTCTAGAGCCTTACTCGGGCTTAGACTAAATTGGACGGCTTCCCCTCTCTAAAATTTTTGGTGGCAGACTCAGTCCACCCTCGTCCACACCCGACTTGTGCTCTGGCTTTCCTATAGGTTTGTCGTATGTGACAGTGTAGACCTTCGTCTATGTTGATTACCTCTGTATTATAGGCTTCAGTGTCCAAAGTTAGTGTCTATAGTTACTCTAACTTCTATGCCTGCAGCCGTCCTGGTTTTTGGTTCTACAAATTTGGTCACCCTAAGTGAAATGATATCCTTGCACATCCTGAGTCAACACTCTGAATGGTACTCATTTGTGAAGATTTCGTGGGACCAGCTCGGGTCCCGTTTCCTGCTCAGGACTTCCTTCCAGCACCATAGTCTGGCTGGTTGACTCTATATTTTAGCACTTGTCCTAGGAAACCTACACTATCTAAACCTCTTTTCTCTGATGCTTGGGCTGTTTTTCAAAGGTGGAGAATGCTGATCAATAAAGTAAAGTCTACATGTCCTCCACACTACTTTCCCAGTCACCACGGCCATGATGCAGTGGTGTGGCAGGTTTATCATCCCATACCAAGGCTACACCCTCCCTCAGCCCTGACGAAAACGCCAGTAGTTAACTCAGAGGCAGTTCAGTTATTCTGTAAAACCCATATGTGTCCTTGATTCTTATTATAGATGGAGTCCACACTATTTTCAGGCATTGGGTGTGGTGCTTGAACACCTGGGACACAGTGATTCACCAACTGAAGTCAGCTCTTAAATATGGTACTCCCTGCTGTAACATTGGTATTCCTCTATCTGAGTCCTCTCATGTCAATTAGAAGTCTCAGACATAGGATCAGCATACCAAGTCAGGTCTTCAAATCCCCCAGCACAGCACCTCTCACATCCCTTAAATTCAGCATGAACTGTCACCCATCTGTCTTTGCACTGTAAGAGTGAGTCACAGGGCCAGTGCTTGTGCTGGCATTATATCTGCTCTGAATATGTCAGTACAAACAGATACTTTTCCTGACAGTTCATTAGCACCCCAATGAGTACTTCTTATAGTGCTACTTATTGAGTCATTGTGTCATTCTGAAGTGTGGTAAACAATGAATGTACTGATAAATTGGGGCACATGTTTAACACAATTGCTGGAGTCACAGTGGCATGGGTGACTTTAGAACTTTTTTTAACATACCCGCCAACAACATGTTATACATCATTCTGAGATATCTCACTGCTACACTGTCTATTATGATCTTCTATTCCAACCAGTAGTGGCCAAGTCACAATGTCATATCAAAGATATCATGTTTGTCATTGTAGAATCTTCTGCTATTGGGGTACCAATCCAAAGTGCACATAAGACAACCACAAGTCATTGTGCAGTATCAAGATTCTTCGTAAGATTCGGTAGCAGTGCTTGCCCTGTCTCAGGATTTCTCATGTTTCATTGCCCAGCAGGTAGATGTACATGACCTTCAAAGTCAGTAGCTCATTTGTACGGCTCAGCATGAGAGCAAGGCAGGAGCTCTAAATGCACCAGCATCTGGGTCATTTACACACATTCATCCACATATAAATCCACCTGGCCACACTTGAACACATGCACACTCATACACAAGACCCATCCAAATGTATACACATCCATGCACACGCTTAACTATAGATGGTGTGATGTACTTATTTTGGGAGGGAGGGATGTTTTCATTGAAAGTGCCCCTCTTATGTTTCGGAAGCATTATCACACCCACTGTTGTACATGTCTGTAGGTGCCCTGGGGGTGCACCTGACTGTAGATTCTAACAAATGATTGTGAACTTTCTGTGGGTGTCCTCATCTTCTTTGAAGACCTACTGGGAGGGTTACCATCCCCCTCATAGAACAATACTAGACATTTCTTGTAAGCTGTGGTTATGGAGGGTCCAGGAAATAGTACTTAAATAGCAGTTTGTGTAAAAACCATCTGTATTCCTTTTCTTTAACATATCAATTACGCCTCTGTTTTCATTAATAGAAAAGTAGGAATAGTCTTGACAGTTCTAATATTGTTTTGACGTGTATTCATCTTGTTGCTGCTTTATATTTATACTTCAAATGGGGGAGAATATTGTAGTGTGATGATTTTTATGATTTGTTTTTAACCACCTTGCCATGGAATTATTGGCCAGACCAATGGTCACAGTTTCAATCCTCTGAAAGTAGCTGGATGGTTAATGTACCTGCACCAGAGCATTATATATAATATTAGAACTCATATTTGAGGATTAAATATGATAGCCTAGGAGTTAAAGTTTTTGTTACAGATATACTTGTGTAACCTTTGGTCCGACTTGGTCATTTGCTAATGGGTCTACCTAAGACCCCTCAACATCTGCTGTACATGGGGTTGTGGTGGTGGGTTTGTTGATTTGGAGTTGGGTTCTCTCATCCTCTGCCTTCTTCACCCGATTCCATCTACCCATTCTATTGTTATTGTGCTTCAGGTCATTGTGTTGTATTGTCCTATCACGTGCCAGTGGGTGAGGGGGCAAATCCTGGGGCAATCAATCAGCTAAAAAACATCTACATGTTTCAGTATTTTCTTGATCAATAGTGTATGCAGCTCATACAGCTCATGCCACACTTACATATCATCCTAAAACACCAGTGCACATTAGGCCCAATTCCTGTCACCATTATTTGTCCAGTACAGATTAAAGCCCTACAGTTATCTAAGTGTTTGCTCTTTCGGTGGCACATCCTTTCAAGTTACAGTGAATGAATGATATTGTATCGTCAATCTACATATCCATTGTGAAAATCTTAAATTAAACCTACCAAATCCATGAACAGTTAGAATAGCATCAATGCCACACATTTAGGAAAAGTAGCTACAAACTTAACAATCATTGGAAGCTGAACAATAGACCTATGTTTGTCCCAGTAGAACAAAACAAGCTGCAATGTTCTTCAGCACACAAGTCCATGGCTATAATCTTTATATGTTTATATTTTTGACATGATTTCTATATTTTCAATTAAAAGGGAGAAAGAAAGAGGTACAATGTATTTCGATTGATTGATTGATTGAGCTTTTTTTCGATATGCAAGATATCTTGTAAGCGTACACAGAATACAGCCATTTGCAAAACTAAAAAAGACATTATTTAAAAAGCAATATTAAATGCACATTTAAAAAAATAAAAGGACATATAATGCCAGCATAAATTAGCTTAGCCTTCTCTTCCTGATACAGCTCTTCATCCATGCGAGCTTGAAAGCTCAATCCAGGCAGCTAGATCTGCCAACCTTAGCCTAGTCTGTTGATCTTAGGTATGAACATATGCTAGCCTGCTCCCTTTGCCTTTCTGCCCTACGTTGCTGTGAGGAGGAGCTAGTCTAGAGTGGACACCATAGACCAGACATAGGGGCTCATTAGGATGGCGGACGGAGGAGCTACCGCCGCCCTGGAGTACGCGGAAAATGCCTTTTCCGTGTCCGCCTGCCGCGGACACTCCGTCCGCCATATCAGGATAGGAAACAGTGTCAAATTTCCGTCCGCGACGGAAAATCACGCATCGCCGCCCAACTACACCCGACCACGCGGCGGACGGAACACATCCTGAGACTCCGCCGTACGTACTGACGTCTAAGACCGTCCCCCAAATCAAGATGGTGGAAATTACACATAAAACCGCAGCGGAAAAACAACCTGACTGAACACGGCGGATTCCCCACAGCGAAGAAAAGAGACATAGCAGAGATACCCACCACAAGCTGCTCGCCACCATGGACCCAGCGCTACACGCTTTCCCGATGCTCTTCGCGATCCACCACGTCCTAGTCTTGGCCCAGCATGGACGCCGACGCAGGTAAGGCACAAACCATTGGCTGCATGGAGGGGAATACCTGCAAGGGTCGTGACGTAGGGAGAGGAAGTGTCATGTTACCGAAACCACTGATGAGAAGCAAATAGAAATACACATTTGTAGTACGCCAGCATGAATGACAACGACAAACCACGAGACTTGATTGACTACCTTTATTGCACATAATAGGGGTATAATCACAGTGTTTGCGTGAGCATGGGCAAAGTGGGCACCAGAGCATGAACATCAGAGGCAGCACGTGAGAGGGCAGAATGCAGTATCAGAACAGCAACAGGGCATTGTGGGCACCAGAGCAGGTACATCATTGGCAGCACGTGAGAGGGCACAATGCAGTATCAGAACAGCAACAGGGGATTGTGGACAACAGAGCAGGTACATCATTGGCAGCACGTGAGAGGGCACAATGCAGTATCAGAACAGCAACAGGGCATTGTGGACAACAGAGCAGGTACATCAGATGCAGTAAATGAGAGGGCAGAATGCAGTATTAGAACAGCTACAGGGCATTGTGGACAACAAAGCAGGTACATCAGAGGCAGTAAACGAGAGGGCAGAATGCAGTATCAGAACAGCTACAGGGCATTGTGGACAACAGAGCAGGTACATCAGAGGCAGTAAATGAGAGGGGCTAAGTGCATCAACAGTCCATAGCACTGAACATGTCCATCAGAGGCAGCACGTGAGAGGGGCTAAGTGCATCAACAGTCCATAGCACTGAACATGTCCATCAGAGGCAGCACGTGAGAGGGTCTAAGTGCATCAACAGTCCATAGCACTGAACATGTCCATCAGAGGCAGCACGTGAGAGGGGCTAAGTGCATCAACAGTCCATAGCACTGAACATGTCCATCAGAGGCAGCACGTGAGAGGGGCTAAGTGCATCAACAGTCCATAGCACTGAACATGTCCATCAGAGGCAGCACGTGAGAGGGGCTAAGTGCATCAACAGTCCATAGCACTGAACATGTCCATCAGAGGCAGCACATCAGAGGGCAGAATGCAGTATCAGAACAGCTACAGGGCATTGTGGACAACAGAGCAGGTACATCATTGGCAGTAAACGAGAGGGCAGAATGCAGTATCAGAACAGCAACAGGGCATTGTGCCCAACAGAGCAGGTACATCATTGGCAGTAAACGAGAGGGCAGAATGCAGTATCAGAACAGCTACAGGGCATTGTGCCCAACAGAGCAGGTACATCATTGGCAGTAAACGAGAGGGCAGAATGCAGTATCAGAACAGCTACAGGGCATTGTGCCCAACAGAGCAGGTACATCATTGGCAGTAAACGAGAGGGCAGAATGCAGTATTAGAACAGCAACAGGGCATTGTGCCCAACAGAGCAGGTACATCAGAGGCAGCACAAGTACGTGTCCCAACCAACCCGTCCCAGGGACCACAACAGTGCAAGGCTGTTCTCAATGGACAATGGACACACCATGTGAACTAACATGTGAGTGAAGTGATCAGCACCTCACATCACAGAATCAGGTGGACTGCGTGAGCTACCTGCCTCGGACACACTGCCAGCACCAGAAACAGGAGTGTGAGACACAGCCACAGGCCGAGTGACACACACATGGGCCACAGACCCAGACACACTGCCAGCACCAGAAACAGGAGTGTGAGACACAGCCACAGCCCGAGTGACAGACACATTGGCCACAGACCCAGACACACTGCCAGCACCAGAAACAGGAGTGTGAGACACAGCCACAGCCCGAGTGACAGACACATGGGCCACCGACCCAGACACACTGCCAGCACCAGAAACAGGAATGTGAGACACAGCCACAGCCCGAGTGACAGACACATGGGCCACAGACCCAGACACACTGCCAGCACCAGCAACAGGAATGTGAGACACAGCCACAGATGTTGTGACTGACACGTGAGCCACTGACCCAGACAGACTGCCAGCACCAGAAACTGGAGTGTGCGACACAGCCACAGATCTACTCACTGACACATGAGCCATAGACCCAGGTACACTGCCAGGACCTGCAACAGTAGAGGGCACAACTGAGACTGTGCTACTACATGATGCATGACCGCAAACAACAGACACAGTGGCACTATCTGATACATGAGAGTCAACTGCACCTGCGGCACTGGGACCACTGAAATGATGAGCCACAGGGCTGTATGGGCCAGGAGGCAGGGTGGCCCTGGGAGCTGGGGATAGCTGACCTTGAGCTACATCGGGGTGGGCAGGTGTCAATGGTGTGTGTCTGCGTTTCTTAGTGATATGTGAGTGCACCCTGGACAGGACAGGACTGGCAAGTGGTGGTGACTCCAAACAAATATCACCCACCATAGGTGGAGCATCTGCAGCCGGGGATCGGGTGTCTGGGGACGTGCTGGAGCATGCTTGTCGTTTGCTGTGTGCCTGCCGCCTGGACTCAGATTCATGTGTAATGGGGGATGCAACAACAGGGGACTCCCTCCTCTGCTTCTGACTGGCCTGGATGGGAGTGGAGGTATGGGGGGACTCCGCCGCGGAGACATCTGTTTGGCGTTCAGTCGAAAACAGCAGCCGCAGTGCAGCCAGGGGTGATGTATGCCTGTCCTTGACTGCGCCATCGTCCATGGTAGAAGCCTTGTCCGTAGGAAGTGCCTTACCCGTAGGTGGAGTGTTGTCTCTGGATTTTGCCTGTGCCTTGGTCGGTGCCCTGTTCCTGCCAGCAGACTTGTCGTCTGTGGTGTACCTGTCTCCAGTAGACACCTGCTCTCTGTGTGTGTCCCTGCCCTTGGGAGATGGACCATGCTCTGTTGTGTGTCTGTCCTTGGGACTCTCCCTGCTCTTAGGAGGTGCCTTTGTCTTTTGACTGTCCTTGTCCCTGTCCTTGGGAGTGGCCCTTTCCTCTGTTGTGGACCTGCCCTTGGGACTCTCCCTGCTCTTAGGAGGTGCCTTTGTCTTTTGACTGTCCCTGTCCCTGTCCTTGGGAGTGGGCCTTTCCTCTGTTGTGGGCCTGCCCTTGGGACTCTCCCTGCTCTTAGGAGGTGCCTTTGTCTTTTGACTGTCCTTGTCCCTGTCCTTGGGAGTGGCCCTTTCCTCTGTTGTGGGCCTGCCCTTGGGACTCTCCCTGCTCTTAGGAGGTGCCTTTGTCTTTTGACTGTCCTTGTCCCTGTCCTTGGGAGTGGCCCTTTCCTCTGTTGTGGGCCTGCCCTTGGGACTCTCCCTGCTCTTAGGAGGTGCCTTTGTCTTTTGACTGTCCATGTCCTTGGGAGTGGTCCCTTCCTCTGTTGTGTGCCTGCCCTTGGGACTCTCCCTGCTCTTAGGAGGTGCCTTTGTCTTTTGAGTGGCCTTGTCCAAGGGACTGTCCATGGACTTGTGAGTATCCCTTGCCTTGGGAGTACCTTTTGTGTTGAATGCCTGTGTAGCATGTGAAGGCATGTCCCCCAACAACACTTGTGGATCCTGTGTGTGTACTCCAGTGTATCTGACGTTGTCTTCGTGAACAGATTTTGCTGACCTAGGGGATGGTGTCTGTGGCCTCCGTGCCCTGACGTGCTGTCTGACGCTGCTTCTAGTGCAATAACCTGTATTAGAGTCCTGCTCAGAATAATCACTATCCCCTGAGACATCCAGTGGTGTAGATGCGGAAACAGAAGTAGCACCCTGTCCATGAGACTGTACTATTGCAGACGACACACTGCTTGCCAATGACTGCACTGTCCTGTGTAGACCAGCAAGATCGCCATGCATCCCTTCCATGAATGCCACCACCTGCCCCAACTTCCTATCATGGTCTTGGAAAGCATTTGTCATATTGGTCTGCCCCACACACAGCTGTCGCAGCAGATCAACGGCCTCAGCACACAGTGCATTTTGGCTCACCGTGGCAGGGGCAGCGGTGCCTGCACCGAACGCCACTCTGCTCCCCCTACTCCTGCGTGCACGAACAGTACATGGTGCAGTTGGTGGCAGTGTGGGCCCTGTGTGCTGTGTTCCGACAGAAGGTGTTGATTGTCCACTCCCAGTCTGTGACAACAGTGCAGGCTCACCAAGAGTTTCCGAAGATGAGGACGATGGTGTCTCCACATGCGAGTCCTCAGGGACGGTCCTATCCCCCTCTCCGGCGCTGCCCTCCTCTGTGTCAGTCTGCGTGTGTGCGAAGTCTGACCCGGACTCATTGCCTCGACTAATCTCCTCCGTCTGTGGCTGAGTGTCCTCTGTCATAGCTGAAATGCACATAAAAGAGGTGTAAGTCATGGGCACACTCACATACAGAAGGACAAGGATTCCCTAATTCCATAGCTGACAAAGTTCTTGTAGCCCCCATCCTGCACACGGCCCACTTCTACCAGTCATCTCACATTACATAAGCGTTGGTGGCCGTGACACATGTACAGCATGCGGACAGGGCAGGAGCACGTACATCTGCACACATGTCTTGCCATGGGGCCACGGACCACTACGTCATGTGCTTCAACACTCAACTACTAAGCAAGTGGCGTGTCAACATGCCGGACCTGGATGTCAAATTACACCCACCCAATGGGACCAACATGACATCGCAGTGATACATACGCACCACGGAACTCAATACTGTGTCTGTGCTCCAATACCTGCATTGCACTCACAAGTTTCCTACACAGACAGTATGCTCACCGCTAGTTTGCTGTTGATCGACACTCAGCCGTTCGGACAGGTCAGGATGCGTCACAGCAATGATACGGTGCATGAGAGGGGTCATGGAGCATCGGGCGAGACGTGGAGTCCTTGGAATCATCCCCAGTGTCACTTCCGCTACATTCTTGCTCAGCCTGGAAATGTCGTCCCACCGTTTGTGGCAGTGTGTATGTCGTCTGTTGCACACCCCCAATGCCCGTACTTCACATGCAATGCTCCTCCACACGTCCTTGCGAAGGTGCAGCTTGACCTACCATGATGGGAGACAAAAGGGTGTACGTCAGTGGACAGTTGGCCTGTCACACAGATAGGGGCAACACGTATCTGTCATCCGCCATGCACAATCCTGAAAATATGTCGAGCCCACACTACACAGCTAAGATTGCAGTAGCCAGGAGTCATTGGCCCCCTGATGCACACCAACATGTCCCACACTGCACTTACCACCTGTCCGGGTGCGCCGTAGAGCCGTCCATAGTTGCGGAGCTAACCGTCCATGAGGACATCAAGCTCCGCGGCGGTGAAGGGACGAGACCGGATCTCTTTGCCTCTCGACATGGCAAGATCACGGAGTATGGCACTAGAGCAGCAGTCGGTGGTCAGCTCAGCAGCAGCAGGTCGAGGTGATGGTCACAGGCAGCAGTCGGTGGTCAGCTCAGCAGCAGCAGGTCGAGGTGATGGTCACAGGCAGCAGTCGGTGGTCAGCTCAGCAGCAGCAGGTCGAGGTGATGGTCACAGGCAGCAGTCGGTGGTCAGCTCAGCAGCAGCAGGTCGAGGTGATGGTCACAGGCAGCAGTCGGTGGTCAGCTCAGCAGCAGCAGGTCGAGGTGATGGTCACGGGCAGCAGTCGGTGGTCAGCTCAGCAGCAGCAGCAGGTCGAGGTGATGGTCACAGGCAGCAGTCGGTGGTCAGCTCAGCAGCAGCAGAAGGTCGAGGTGAACAGGCAGCACTGGTTCCCAGGGTAGGATGTGTGCTTTTGGACAACACACATATATAGGGCCCTCAGCACGTGTCAGTGGCATACGTCGCCAGCAATTGGTCAGCCCTGGATGCGTGTTCGTAAAAGGGCCAATGACTGGCCCTGGTGTTGCGGCGCACAGCTTCCGCTACTTTCGATTGGGCATACGCGGCCAGCGTCCCTCTTCCCATTGGCTGCATGTGCACGGACCGTCACGGGCACACATCGGCAACCGCACGTGCAAGCTTCAGGCACGGATGCTTCAGTTGCAACAATGTTCAATCACTGGCGCCACCATGGCGGTGCACGTACTCAGCGGGGGAGGTGCAGGCCTACACACCCTTTAGATGTACTCAATGGACATGGCAGTTCATGTCCCCTCTTACAGTCACATTGCATCATCCACCGTACACCGGCTGGAGCGGCCGGGCCTAGGACGGCCGTGCCGGCCATGTCCACAACCGCCGTGCCAGCCATGTCCACAACCGCCGTGCCAGGCCGGGCCTAGGACGGCCGTGCCGGCCATGTCCACAACCGCCGTGCCAGCCATGTCCACAACCGCCGTCCTAGGCCCGGCCAGGCACGGCGGTTGTGGACATGACTGGCACAGCGGTTTTGGACATGGCCGGCACGGCCGTCCTAGGCCCGGCCTGGCACGGCGGTTGTGGACATGGCTGGCACGGCGGTTGTGGACATGGCCGGCACGGCCGTCCTAGGCCCGGCCTGGCACGGCGGTTGTGGACATGGCTGGCACGGCGGTTGTGGACATGGCCGGCACGGCCGTCCTAGGCCCAGCCTGGCACGGCGGTTGTGGACATGGCTGGCACGGCAGTTGTGGACATGGCCGGCACGGCCGTCCTAGGCCCGGCCTGGCACGGCGGTTGTGGACATGTCTGGCACGGCGGTTGTGGACATGGCCGGCACGGACGTCCTAGGCCCGGCCGCTCCGGCCGGTGTACGGTGGATGATGCAATGTGACTGTAAGAGGGGACATGAACTGCCATGTCCATTGAGTGCATCTAAAGGGTGTATAGGCCTGCACCTCCCCCGCTGAGTACGTGCACCGCCATGGTGGCGCCAGTTATAGAACATTGTTGCAACTGAAGCTTCTGTGCAGGAAGCTTGCACGTGCGGTTGACGATGTGTGCCCGTGACGGTCGTGCACATGCAGCCAATGGGAAGAGGGACGCTGGCCGCGTATGGGCATTGGAAAGTAGCGGAAGCTGTGCACCGCCATGGCGGCGCCAATGATTTTATCTTGTCAGACGCTGCACCGTGATGAGTTGTCTGCAGTTGCGTCATGAGGGTTGTGAGCGTGATAGGGAAACCTCATATGTCATTCACTATTCCATGTGTGTCCATACTATGCCCATCGGTGGGCACACAATGTGCAACAGATGTGCATTTTGACGTATTGACGTCGGGTGTGACCCTACAGACGTTATTACATCTTCACAACTACACAGTACATCATGGCTGTATGGGCAAATTATGATTCTGTTGTCAGTGTGTGGGTCTGGCGAGGTGACTACAATGGTGGTGGTACACATGCATTCAGTGTATGTGTCTTGGATGTTGTGTCACCATGCATGTAATTACCGTATGCTCAACATTATTGGTGTTGGCATTTGTGCATGATGACATGGTGTGTGTATCATTATCGTTTGTGTGCATGCACTTGCATGTGTGTCTGTGATGTGGCTTCTAAACATTAGGGTCAAGACACACGTATTGTCAGTAATGTTCACATGTGACTAAGTAGCGTTGTACGTGTTGACACACTTCCTGTTGCAAGTGGCTGCACATTGTTAAAGGGCCACTCCGTATTGTATTAACTATCAGAGATGTCACACATAGGACCATTCTCCTAAACATTTTTTTTCTTGCTAATGTAGGCTTACATGTAATGGAGTTGCACACGTATGCGTCGTTTGTAAGTTGACTCAAGTTACATCTCTCTCCCACACAGGGGGGCTCCAAATGTGCATCGGCCATACACTGTGCTGGAGGATATGGTTGACGAGGAGGTGATTAGGAAATTCCGGCTGGATCGACGTCGGTTGATGGAGCTTGTTGCCCAATTGTCTCCTCATCTGCAGCCACGAAGGACGTATCCTGGTTCTATTACACCCACAGCAAAGGTTATGGCGGCACTACATTTCTTTGCTACTGGCACCTTTCAGTACACAGTTAGATATGCCGGGGGGATGTCACAGTCCATGTTCAGCACGGTACTTCGGGATGTTTTAAGAGCTATGATGCTGTACAAGAATGACTACATCCATTTTCCACGGCCGGAAGAGTTGCCAGCAGTCAAAGCAGACTTCTATGCACTGGGCCAGATACCACACGTAGTGGGTTCAATTGATGGCACACATATCGCTATCATTCCACCACGGGCACGTGAGCAGGTTTTTAGGAATCGCAAGCACTTCCATTCGCTGAACGTGCAGGTGGTGTGCCTGGCAAACAACATCATCTCCCATGTGTGTGCAAGATTCCCAGGCTCCGCACATGACGCCCACATCATGCGGAGCAGCATTGTCCCCCAACTGATGGCAAATCTGCGACCCGGTCAAGCGTGGCTTGTTGGTGAGTGTGCAGTGGGGACTTTTGTGATCTCTGTGTGGCATGGGGTACCCACCATATCTTGTTGTGATATTTGTGTCTGTCATCCCCCTACATAGGCGGCGACTCGGCGTACCCAAACCGGCCCTGGCTCCTGAGTCCCCTACGTAATCCTACAACAGCGGGTGAAATGCGCTACAATGATGCACATGGAAGGACACGGAGAGTGATTGAACGTACCTTTGGACTGCTAAAGTCTAGGTTTCGGTGCCTGGATAAGACCGGAGGGGCCCTGCCTTACTCGCCAGGAAAAGTATGCAGGATCGTGATTGCCTGCTGCATGCTCCACAACCTGGCCGTGCGCAATGACATTGAACTGCTCTTGGACCCTGAAGACGAACAAGTTCCTCGGCCTCCCATCCCACCCATGTCGACTGATGAGGATAGTGGTGAGGAGGAAGGTGTGGACCAGAGGCGCCAGCTCATTGATCGCTACTTCCCTTGAATGTGAGTAACTACCTCCTGTGCCGGTTGACAATGCCTTATGTATGTTTGCTGGTGTTGTGTGGATGTGGGGTGCATCAGCTGTGTGTTCTGGTTTGTGATGGTTGCATATGTGTGTCTTCATTTCTTTGGACATACAGGTCTCCATGATGTGTGTCCTCTCATCCCATGCTTTAGTGATGAGTGTAGTTTGTGGAATGTTGCTGTGCAGTGTGTTGTGATGTGTGTGAATCTGTTTCATGACGTGTGTTTGCTGTCTCTGATTTTCCCTAGGTCACTCCCGCAGCGCCATGATTATGTACGACTAGGATCCCTGCACCTGTTGACGTCTGTTTCTGAAGGCAATCTTGTGAATAAACATGGAGGCAAAACATCATTGAGTGTGTAAGTGACATTTATTTACAGGTTGTGCATTTGTGCTGGTGATTATTTACAAGTAAGTGGGGGGGAGGGAGTTGGAGTTGAAGGTAATGGCAGATGAAATGTCCGTGCTGACACCACATTGGGGGGTGTCAGGCTAGTCCAGCAGACCAGTGGCAATGATTGTCTATGTGGGACAGGATACTTAGCAGGATGAATGTCTGGCACAGGCAGTGACAAAGTCATTGGCGGCCCCTCTTGGAGCGTGTGGATGGCGCTCCAACACTGCTCTCATCCACTTCCAGCCTCGGGCGGCCCCTCCGTCTTTGAGGTGGAACTGAGTCAGCTGGGGGTGCAGGTTGTTCATGGGCCATGTTAGGATGCGAGGTGAGGGCAGGGATAGTCCTTTTTTAGTGTTCATGGACTGCGATCACATGATCGAACAGGAACTGGATATAAGTCTGTCCTACCTTCATTTCCCTGCTAGTTATTGCTTCTTGTGAGGTTCCTGGTTCCTGGTTGCTGTTGGTGCTTTCCTTGCTCTTATTGGATTTCCCTCACGGGCTCGTGAGGTGTAGAATTGATACTCTTTCCTAGAGTATCTTGCCTTTTTGTCCCCTGACCTGTTGTCCTTCGTTTCCCTCCTTGTCATTCCACTCCTCCTAGCTAGTCAGTCTTGCCCCAGCCCCTTCGTTTTTGCTTCCCCTTTATTTTGCACTCGTTTTTGGAGGTTAGTTAAGGATAGGGGCTCCTATCCACCTCCGCTTGTTTTTTGTGGTCTGGCTTGATTACATTGACTGCGAGGAGACGCGGCTCATTGCTGGGCTTGTTTGCCTTCGTGACGCGCCCTTGCTTTTGTAGTCGGTCCGCATCGTTATGCGGAAGTGACCCGTTTTTCGGGCCGTTCCGCGAGTGCAGTGGTAGTGTATTGGTTTATTTCTTTCCTGGGCTGTTTCAGTCCATTGCCTTCGATACGGCAATAAGGATAGGGTTTTTTTTGGTGTGCTCTAAGAACAGGGAGCACTTCGTGCCTTTTTTCCCCTCTAAGACCCAGTCTTCATTTTTAAACTGATTGACACCATACTAAAGCGTCTTTACTTGGGATAGATACAGACTTCCTTCCATCTACTCCCACTGAGTTCCTCGTGGCAAAGCCTGCATTGTATATAGGTAAGCTGTGTGACTGTGGTGGCAGGGCATGTTCACTAGCATTGGGGGAGGCTTTGGTTTTCTCTCGTTTGTTTTATAATTTGTGATGTGTACTCCCTCTTGTTTGTGTGCATAGGTGCAGAGGCGAGGAGACGGGAGCTGTGTCATTTTACATACTCCAGGGTGGAAGACTGGGTGTCAGTACAATACCACCCTCTTTTCAGGTCCATTGGCGCACTCACAGTTGTTTGTCTGTGAAGTGGTACGTGGGCAGGGAGAGGGGATTGGTGCATTCTTCACTTCGTTCCTGCAGTGCACGGGCTGAGTGGGCGGAACCACAACAGAATAACTAGCCCACGTGTTATAGCACTGCCTGGACGAAGATGAATGAGGATTTAGGAAATCCCTCGGGTGGAGGTACGGGTGTGCCCACCATGCAGGACGTTATGGGGGCTTTGACAGCGTTACAGGCTCAGGTGCAGGATTTACGACAGGAGAACATGGGCCTGAAGCAGGAGCTAGTGGCTGTGAGAGCCAGGGAACAGTTACAACAGAGGGGGCAGGCAACAGTCATTCAGCCAGCGACTTTCCAGTACAGTGGTGGGTCAGGTTCTAGTGGAGCGGGAGGAGGGGTTCCTCTCGCTGTTACGGTGAATACTCTGGTGGTAGTGCCCTTGGCTCCCCTGAGAGATTTTCTGGGGACAGTGAGAAATATGCCACGTTTATGAACCAGTGCCAGTTGCATTTTATGTGCAAGCCTGGTGCCTTTCCGGATGATTCGGCCATGGTTGCCTTTATCATTTCATATTTGGCTGGCACCGCTGCTCAGTGGTCCATTCCCCTGATTGATAGTGATGATCGTGTGTTGTATGACTATGCGGCATTTAAGGAGTTAATGCGGGGCTTGTTTGCGAAACATGAATTCATGCAGGCGAGTGACGCGGAACTCCTAAAGTTACGGCAGGGCAGGCAGGATCTATTGTCCTACATAGCCTCGTTCAATCGGTTGGTGTCTGAAACCCATTGGCCAACAGAGAAAAGAACCTCACTGTTTTACCAAGGCCTTTGTGAGGAACTTAAGGATGTGGTGTCTCAGGTGGTAGATCCACCAGGGGATTGTGCAGCGTTCATTGATCTGGTGGTCAAACTGAACCATCGATTGGCGGAGAGACGTGGGGAACGTAGTCGTTTTCAGGTCTCACGGGGAGGTTACGTTAAGCCAGAGGTAAAATCAATAGGGGATAGCAAAACAGTGCCCGAACCTATGGAGATAGGAGGGATGCGTGGGCCTTTGACTCCTGATGAGAAAAAGAGGAGAAGGGAGTTGAATCTGTGTCTGTATTGTGGACAGGGAGGCCATTTCGCCAGGGAATGTCCTGTGAAACCATCGGGTATGGGGTATGGAAAGAAGGTAGCTTTTGTACATGTAGAGGGACACAATCACCAACAGAGGGAACGAATGAGACAGTATGATGTGTTGGGAGCAGTTGATCAGGCGCCAAGACATTTTATCATCAATGCCCATCTTTTGCTTTCTGTGTCCGAACGGGTCCCTGTGTCAGTCTTGTTGGACTCGGGTGCAACCGGTAATTTTATTGACATATCGTTGGCTGAGAAACTACGGATTTCCTGTCATCAGAAGGAACAGCCAGAACCGGTGAGAGCTATAGATGGGACTGAACTGACGTCTGGATGCATTACCCGCCAAACCGTTCCTTTACAGTTGTTGTGTGAGAACGGGCATTCGGAAGCTGTGGTTTTTGATTTGATAGATGCACCTTCTTTTGGTCTGGTGTTAGGGGTTCCTTGGCTGCAGGAACACAACCCAAAGATCGACTGGGTGCAGCGGTTGGTGACGTTGGATTCCGCTCATTGCCTGAGACATTGCTATCTTGAAGCTAGGGAGCGGATTCATCCTTTGTCGTGTGCGGTGACGGAAGTGAGCTCCGTTCCTTTACAGTATTCGGAGTTCAAGGGGGTTTTTGACAAAGGTTGTGCTCAGGGTCTTCCCCCGCATCGGTCATTTGACTGTAAGATCGATCTGGTACCGGGTGTTCCGTTACCTTGTAGCCGTATTTATGCCTTGTCGGAACCTGAGGAGGTGCATCTCAAGGAATACATCGAGGAGATGTTGCATTTGGGCTACATCCGTCCCTCCACTTCGCCCGTGTCATCGGCGATCTTCTTTATTCCGAAGAAGGAGGGGTCCTTGAGAGCCTGTGTAGATTATAGGGCCTTGAATAAAGCAACAGTAAAAAACAAGTACCCTCTTCCCCTCATCCCCGTGTTATTGGACCAGCTGCGCAAAGCCACAGTATTTACTAAACTGGATTTGCGGGGCGCTTACCACTTGATACGAGTTCGACCCGGGGATGAGTGGAAGACAGCTTTTAAGACCAAACAGGGACTGTTCGAGTATTGCGTAATGCCGTTTGGCTTATGCAATGCACCGGCAGCGTTCCAGTTCTTTATAAATGAGGTCCTTAGGGAATATCTGGATAGAACTGTCATCGTCTATCTGGATGACATACTCATTTATTCAGAATCGGGTGCTGAACATCAAGAGCACGTGACACAAGTGTTAAGGAAATTGCAGGAACACCATCTGTATGCAAAATTGGAGAAGTGTCAGTTCAGCTCCCCTGAAGTGGAGTTCTTGGGGCTTATTATCTCGGCGGCTGGAGTCCGGATGGACCCTAAAAAGATCCAGGCAATTGTATCCTGGTCCATACCGTCTACTGTGAAGCAAATCCAGGTGCTCTTGGGTTTCGCCAATTTTTATCGGCGGTTTATCTCCCACTTTTCTGATGTGGTGGCTCCAATGACGCGTTTGTTGCGGAAAGGGGTTCCCTTTGTGTGGTCTACTGAGCCACAGGAGGCTTTCCGACTTTTGCTCGAACATTTTACAACAGCACCTGTGTTGGTGCACCCTGATCCTGCCCTGCCGTTCTTTGTTGAGACCGACGCTTCCATGTGTGCGGTGGGTGGGGTGTTGTCCCAACGGGATGAAGTCACTGGCCATATGCATCCCATCCCTTTCTTTTCCAAGACGTTGTTACCAGCGGAGCGTAATTATACTGTGGCGGAGAGGGAATTGTTGGCTGTGAAGTTGGCTTTTGAGGAGTGGCGTCACTATTTATGGGGTGCACGACATGTTATCACTATTTATACCGACCATAAAAATCTGGAGTTCTTCAGATCTGCTAGGGCGTTAACACCTCGTCAGATGCGGTGGGTTCTGTTTTTTAATGAGTATGACTTTGTCATTACTTATAGACCTGCAGCACAGCAGATTAAGTCGGATGCGTTATCCCGGATTCATGTTGGTCCTGGTGATATGAGTACCTTGAGTGAAGTCAGACCAATGATTGATGGTCAAAGGATCATTGGGGCCGTCGCAGCTAGCGATTTTCCGGATTTGGTGAATTTGGTTAAGGAGCGATTGGGTCAGATGGATATGGTTCCGTGGTTGTCTTTGCCCCAGGTCATCGAGAAGGATGGATTGTTATACCATGAGGGGAGGTTGTTTATCCCGCCTGTCTTGAGGGAGGAAGTGTTGGAATGGTGTCATTCTTCGGCATTAGTGGCACATCCTGGGATAGGGAAAACAAAGGAATTATGCACAAGATGGTTTTGGTGGGAGTCAATGGCGAAGGATATTCAGAACCATGTGACAGCTTGTCCTATATGTGCCATCAATAAACCATCCCATTGAAAACCCTCGGGCCTTCTGCAGCCCTTAGACGTCCTTCCTTCTCCTTGGCATACCATCAGCATGGACTTTGTGACCGATTTACCATCAGTGAATGGATTCACCGCCATTTTGGTGGTGGTGGATCTGTTCACTAAAGTGGCGCATTTTGTTCCGTTGCCCAAGATCCCTGTGGCTAAGGAGATGGCAGTGGTGTTTATGTCTGAGATTATGAGGCTACATGGCATGCCGTTGGCGATCGTTTCCGATAGGGGGGCTCAGTTTGTGTCTCACTTTTGGACTGAGCTCTGTTTGGTGCTGAAGACTGAGATACGATTATCATCAGTGTATCATCCTCAGTCGGATGGACAGACCGAGTGCACCAATCAGACCATGGAGCAGTATTTGAGGTGTTTGGTTTCATCTTTGTCTTGCGATTGGCTGACTGCATTGCCCATTGCGGAGTTTGCATACAATAACAGCTTGCACTCTGCCTTGGGCATGACACCCTTTTATTGCTCCTTGGGGTACCATCCTAGGGCCATCGCTATCCAACTCACTGGGCATGTGCCGGCCATTGATGAAGGGTGTAAAAAGCTGAGTGATATCTGGGGTTTGGCTCGAGTGAGGTTGTTGGAAGCTAAGGCTGAGATGAAGAGGCAGGCAGACGGACATCGGGCCCCTGCCCCTGTGTACAAGGTGGGCGATATGGTTTGGTTGGCCTCCCGTAACTTGAGGATGCAGGGTTCCCGTAAATTGCAACCGAGATTCGTGGGCCCTTTCCCGGTAGTACAGGTTGTTAATTCAGTGGCCATGGAGCTTCAGTTACCTCAGGATTATAAGATACATCCTGTGTTTCATACCTCGTTGCTGAAGCCATATGTACCCTCTGCTCAGGTGTTGCCCCCGCCCCCGCCTTTGGTTATTGATGGGGAGGTTGAGTTTGAGGTTCAGGCTATCCTAGACTCAAGGCGTAGGAGGGGCCGCCTATACTATCTGGTTGATTGGAAGGGATATGCCCCGGAGGATAGGACATGGGAGCCTGCCGGGGGGGTGCATGCACCACGTTTGATTCGTATGTTCCACAGGAGGCATCCCGCTAAACCCCGCCCTGTAGGGAGGGTCATTGGGGGGGGGGTACTGTTAGGATGCGAGGTGAGGGCAGGGATAGTCCTTTTTTAGTGTTCATGGACTGCCATCACATGATCGAACAGGAACTGGATATAAGTCTGTCCTACCTTCATTTCCCTGCTAGTTATTGCTTCCTGTGAGGTTCCTGGTTCCTGGTTGCTGTTGGTGCTTTCCTTGCTCTTATTGGATTTCCCTCACGGGCTCGTGAGGTGTAGAATTTATACTCTTTCCTAGAGTATCTTGCCTTTTTGTCCCCTGACCTGTTGTCCTTTGTTTCCCTCCTTGTCATTCCACTCCTCCTAGCTAGTCAGTCTTGCCCCCAGCCCCTTCGTTTTTGCTTCCCCTTTATTTTGCACTCGTTTTTGGAGGTTAGTTAAGGATAGGGGCTCCTATCCACCTCCGCTTGTTTTTTGTGGTCTGGCTTGATTACATTGACTGCGAGGAGACACAGCTCATTGCTGGGCTTGTTTGCCTTCGTGACGCGCCCTTGCTTTTGTAGTCGGTCCACATCGTTATGCGGAAGTGACCCGTTTTTCGGGCCGTTCCGCGAGTGCAGTGGTAGTGTATTGTTTTCTTTCTTTCCTGGGCTGTTTCAGTCCATTGCCTTCGATACGGCAATAAGGATAGTTTTTTTTTTGGTGTGCTCTAAGAACAGGGAGCACTTCGTGCCTTTTTTCCCCTCTAAGACCCAGTCTTCATTTTTAAACTGATTGACACCATACTAAAGCGTCTTTACTTGGGATAGATACAGACTTCCTTCCATCTACTCCCACTGGGTTCCTCGTGGCAAAGCCTGCATTGTATATAGGTAAGCTGTGTGACTGTGGTGGCAGGGCATGTTCACTAGCATTGGGGGAGGCTTTGGTTTTCTCTCGTTTGTTATATAATTTGTGATGTGTACTCCCTCTTGTTTGTGTGCATAGGTGCAGAGGCGAGGAGACGGGAGCTGTGTCCTTTTACATACTCCAGGGTGGAAGACTGGGTGTCAGTACAATACCACCCTCTTTTCAGGTCCATTGGCGCACTCACAGTTGTTTGTCTGTGAAGTGGCACGTGGGCAGGGAGAGGGGATTGGTGCATTCTTCACTTCGTTCCTGCAGTGCACGGGCTGAGTGGGCGGAACCACAACAGGCCACATCTGTCGCCAGGGGCACAGGTGGTGGTGGCGGTGGCGGTGGAGGTGGAGGTGGAGGTGACGGTGGCGTTGGAGGTGGAGGTGACGGTGGCGGTGGCGCAACGACAATTGGTGGAGGGGGGGTGGGGTTGTTCCGGGCAATCCATTCCCTCCACATTGTTGTCTGCTGGCCCATGATGTGCACTATCTGGCCAAGGTACCCCGACATTTCGCGCAACATGTTCGTGTTGTCCACCGAGTCCTGGTGTGCACGATCTGCATGTTCCTGGGAACGGTCGTATGACGCCTGGCACCTGGCAAGGGCTTGTAGGGACTCTGCCACAGGATGGGGTAGCTGTCCTTCCTCTGTACGGCGGAGTGTGGGTCGCCTGATTGCCTGATGTCCCGTCGCCTCTCTCCTTTGTGGCCCACTCACCCTGCTTGGGTGTGAGGCCGATGGACCTGCGTCGTGTGCTGGGTTAGGCAGGGTGGCACAGGCAGGAGTGGTGGTACTGGTGGTACTGGTGGTACTGGTGGTGGTGGTGGTGGTGGTGGTGGTGGGGAGTCTGCAGATCACTGAGGCAGGTGTCGCTGGAGTCACACATGCGACGGTTGTTGGGCCCGGGAGTCCCTGTGAGCCAGATGGCCCTGGCTGTCTGCTTGGCCCCGCACCATCCTCCGCACCGGAGCTGCCTGTGTCATCGTCCCCAGAGAGTCCGGTATGTGTGGGAGGCGAGTCTTGCGGCCGGGTGCTGGTTTCCCCAGTCAGTTCACGATCACCTGAGGGACAAGAATGAGCTGGTCAGTAATGTGGACATTACATGTTCATATCAATTTGTAAACATTTCTGTGTCCTGTTGCACACACCCCACACACCCTACCCTCCACCACCACCGCCGCCCTCCCCGTGAACATGGGGGCCTGTTGGGAGTTGTAGTTGTGAGCTCTCACACACCCCACCCACCACCACCACCACCCTCCCCGTGAACATGGGGGCCTGTTGGGAGTTGTAGTTGTGAGCTCCCACACACACCACCCACCGCCACCGCCATCCCCGTGAACATGGGGGCCTGTTGGGAGTTGTAGTTGTGAGCTCTCACACACCCCACCCACCACCACCACCGCCATCCCCGTGAACATGGGGGCCTGTTGGGAGTTGTAGTTGTGAGCTCTCACACACCCCACCCACCACCACCACCACCCTCCCCGTGAACATGGGGGCCTGTTGGTAGGCATGTACATATTTGTGAGTATGTGTCCGACGTGCATGGGTTGGGGCGTAGGAGACGTGTCTTCTCAGTTTTGTGAGCCTGACCATGTCGTACTGATCGTGGTGCTTGGTTTGTACTTACCAGCCTCTTCTCCTTCATCAAGTCCGTCTAGGCTCTCTGGGCGAAGTATAACCAGCACCTTGTCCTCCCAATCGGTGTAGGGTATGGGCTCCGGGGGTGTGCCGCCGCCAGTGTGAATGGCTCTCGCATGGTTTTTGGCACGGATGCCTTTCACCCTGGTTTTCAGGTCATGCCACCGCCTCTGTATTTCGTGCTTCGTCCTTGGCACGGTCCCTGACGCATTCACCCGACTGACGATTCTGTCCCACATGTGATTCTTTTGCGCCACGGAAGTCTGCTGGACCTGGGCCCCGAAGATGTGGGGCTCAACACGGATGATTTCATCTACCATTACCTTCAACTCCGTCTCCGTGAATGTAGTTTTTTTTTTGGGTGCCATGGTGTGTGGTGCTCAGTGTGTGGGTTGAGTAAGTTGGGGGGTGCAGGTGTGTGGTGTGTGATGTGTAGGAATGGTGTGGTGGGTGTTTGTGTGGTGGGTGTGGTAGGGTGGTGGTTGTGTGTCTTCTATTTGAGTAAGCTGTATATCGATGTGGGCCTCTTGCTAGCAGCAATGCTGTGATGCAAAGGATTGTGGTAGTGGGTGGGTGTCATTTTAAAGTCGTGTCTCAATGGTTGTTGGCAGTCAGGTGGTAGGTGGGCGTGTTGACTACTGTGCATTATTGGGTACTTGGGGGTGTCATGGAGGCTTGTGCTTGGTTTTGGTGTATCAGGTGGGGGGGTTGTCAATTTTCGTGTGTTTGCTAATTACTTGCGGTACACTTTCTGACATTTGTTTGACGTTAGGGATGTTGTGCGTGTTGGCCTTCCGCAGTGATGCACTGTTTATCGTTACATTCTTTCCGCCGCGGACGTGGATGGCTGTGCGTACCGTGGTACAGGCGGATTTATCCTAATTGCGGACACGGAGTTTTCACAGGTATGGCGGTAATTGTGTATTTTTCTGCGGTCATTGCCGTCCGCGGCCGTGGCTGTTCATTAGGCTCCGTCCGCCGCGGACGGAGTTAGATGTGTGCCGTCCACCGCGGACGGTGTTTGTTATGATCCGTCCGCCGCGGTCGGAGTTTCGTGACATGAATATCCTAATCGCAACCGCGGATTCTCTGCGGCGCGGCCGGGAGTAAAAATTCCCTGAACATGGCGGACAGTACCCGTTTCCGTCCGCCATCCTAATCGACCCCTAAATCACTGGACCCCACTCAGACTAGCCTTACTGTTCCAAACAACTGAAAAAGAATACCCCTAACCCTGTCCTTTACAAATGTCCTCCGGCCTCACCCCGCTTTATACTTTTTATTTGAGTGTATCTTGTTACTTTTTGGGAAATCTCACACTCACCAACCAAAATTATTAATTAAGCTACGCCCCTTCCTGAGGAGTTCAGCAAACTGTGCACACTCACCTTCATTGCCGATTGTTCAATTTTCACTCTTCATTCCATTTTACATTTCCCATTTCTCCCATTCCGTCTGCTGTTTTCTGTATTTACCTTCTCCCCATCTTTTCTCTGTTTCACTGGTCTCTTCTTCACTAGCAGCCTTAATTTCTCTCATTCAACTTTTAGTGGGTTCTTCTTATTCTCTTCCATGCTTTTACTTTTCTTTGATTTCCTTTATCACATCTACTCTTTTCTCTTCCCCCACTCCTTTTTCCATACTCTCTTATCCCTTCCTCTGTCTCCCTTCTATAACGCCCTTCCCTTCCATGACTCTGATTATCTTCCTCTCACATCTAATATTTTCCATTGCCATACATTTCAATATCTACATTCTTCTTTTCTCTCCTTCGCTTTCTATTCTTTTCAAATACTGTTTTCTGGTATTTCCATTTTCTTTCATCGCACCTTTCCCTTCTACATTGTTCTATCTTCTTACTTCCATTTTCTCTTTCCGTTACAGCCTTCTCTTCTCTTTCCACCCTTCACTTCTTACCTATCCCATCTTCTCTCCCTTTTTTTACTTCTTTCTCTACACTTTCTTCTTATGCTTTTTCTTTTTTCGCTACCCCTCTCTCTCATTCTACTCGCACATCCATTTCCTCCACTCATTCCCCATTCCTTAATTTTTATTTCTTGAATATCTTGCCCTTGCTCTCTTGTGAGGCTTTTTGTTCTCTTGCTGTAAAGTCTCCCTTCACATTTTAAAATCTCTTCACTCTCGTCGTCAAATTATTTCGCCCCAACTGCCTCACCTGGATTATCATTTTGTTATAACCCCAGGGTGCGTTTCCTTTTTAGGTTTCGCCTGTACATTGCCTGCACTGTATTTGTGAAATCTACTGTTTTTCATTGGTTTGTGTGCTTGTTTCTTACTTTTACTTTGTTTCTATTGGGTGTAGCATATTATTTCCTGTTCTTTGGGTGTTTTGTTTTGTCAGTTTCCCATGGGTCAACCCTCAGACTAATGGCCTCATTTAGAGGATGAATCGGGTGGTGGGAGAACGTATCAAGTGGGCAAAGTCTGGGAACCATGATATTGTTAAATCATTACACAGTATGCTGTGGTTCTACAGAACTACTCCTCATTGCTCTACCAAGATCTCTCCTTTTGACTTACTTAGAGGACGCAAGGCCAACACAAGTTTCAGACCTGGTTGGATGAATAAGTGGCTTAAGTCTGAGTCTGACTCACACAAACTCATAGAAATTGTGAAACTAAATATGTCTGAATCTCAGAGTAAACTTAAAACATAGTTTAATCATACGTAAGGTGCCAAAACTGTTCCATTCATTGTTGGAGCTGTAGTCAAGATCAAGTCTTCTGTACATGTTAAAAAAGGTGAGAGAAAGTTCAGCAAACCTGTTAAAGTTGTGAGAATTTGTAATAATGCTGTTCAAGTTTCGGGGGGACATTGTGGAATCTGTTAAAAATTGTTAAAGCACAAATTGGAAACAATGTTTGTATTGAAAATAATGTGGAGAGTAATAGTTCTGGTTCAGTTCATGCTGAAATAAGGAAGTATTCAAGGGTACGTGTCATTCCCAAGCGGTTTCGAGAGTGATTGTATCATTAATTATATTTTATTTTCTTAATTTTTCTTTCTTTCTTTCCTTCCTTATTTTTCTTTTAGTTTGTTGTTTGTTTTATATAAGAAGGAGGGGAGGTATGTAGTATGCTACCTGTAATGAATGCCTCTCTGGCATACTTCACCAGAATTCCATGTTGCCTGGCGATGACTCTCCTCTGTGTGCTCATTATTAAAATGTTTAAGGTTGAATTTGATATTACTGTTGGAAGGCTTGTAACTGGTGGTGCTACTGATTTATGCTCCACAACCGTGTAGCCAGCAAATAAACTTAAACAACTTACCTTGGCTCCTGAATCATTACTACAGGCAGATTGGAGGATTCAATAGTGTCAGCATTTCCTTTTTATTCTTTACCATTTTTCTCGAAACCTCTAACACTCCTCGAACCTTTTCTGCTCCACCCATTAAGTATTCTAGACTGGTGTCTTCCCTTATCCTCACAAGGCCCATATCCCCGATACAACAATTCCTAGAATCAAACTATCTTTCGGGAAAAATTGGGACCTGAAGGGTATAATTCAAACAAAACAATTGCTGTGTGACATGACTCCTCTTACTTTTTCCAAAATTCTAAACAAATTTGCTATTCCTTCGACTTATTCCGTCAAATATGAGTCTCTCAGAGATGCTCCTAGGCAGACCATCTCCACACTCACTCAGTTCCAATCTCATTGGTTTTGTATGAGTGAAATGTCCATCTAACTATAACGTGTGTGAAACCTATGGTTGTTTCAGTGAATTTGCATGGTTTTTAAATGCTAATTCCTAACTATAACGTGTGTGAAACCTATGTTTTTTTCAGTGAATATATATAAATATATATATTCCCCCGTTATAGTTAGTTCAGCTAAATATAACTCGCGCGACCGCAATGCACTGCTGATGAAGTCACATATTACATCCCTCATGACATGGTCAGTGACATCACTCATGACATCACTGAGTCAAAAACAATAGTGGAGAACGTGAAAAGAGGGCAGGGTAGAGACTCCCTGACCCCCTAGGCCTTCTCAGGTTTTGTATGAGTGAAATGTCTAGCTAAGTATAGCATGTGTGAAACCTATGGTTTTTTCAGTGAATTTGCAAGGTTTTTTAAATGCTAATTCCTAACTATAACATGTGTGAAACCTATGGTTTTTTTCAGTGAATTTGCAAGGTTTTTAAAATGCTAATTCCTAAGTATGACGTGTGTGAAACCTATGGTTTTTTCAGTGAATTTCTAAGGTTTTTTCCATGATAATTCCTAACTATAACGTGTGTGAAATCTATGGTTTTTTCAGTAAATTTCAAAGGTTTTTAAAATGCTAATTTCTGTATCAATTTTTATATTTTTTATATATTTATTTTTCCACAAACTGCCTTTGTATATTGTAATACATTGACTGTATCCTGTAATATGCAACGGCACAGCTAGTTTTTATGATTTGGATAAAGTTGAACAGTATAGTCTACATCTTCAATCAACATATAAACACTCAAATTTGTTATTTAACTTTTTTTGGGGGGGGTTTTCTAACGTGCGCGCAACGTGCGTGCACCTCGCGATTTTTCTTTTTTTTTTAAAATGTTTTTTTTGCCCTTCGGGGTCCCAGAGGGACCCCCTGAGAAGGCCTAGGGGGTCAAGGAGTCTCTACCCTGCCCTCTTTTCACGTTCTCCACTATTGTTTTTGACTCACTTCTGCCTCAGGGGTGCGAGCACCTAGCGGGTTTTTAAAAAAAATAAAATGTTTTTTTGCCCTTCGGGGTCCTTCAGGGACCCCCTGAGAAGGCCTAGGGGGTCAGGGAGTCTCTACCCTGCACTCTTTTCACGTTCTCCACTTTTGTTTTTGACTCACTTCTGCCTCGAGGTGCGTGCAATGTGCGCGCACCTCGGGATTTAAAAAAAAAAATAATAATTTTTATGGGCCTTCGGGGTCCTTCAGGGACCCCCTGAGAAGTCTAGGGGGTCAGGGTGTCTCTACCCTACCCCCTTTTCACGTTCTCCACTTTTGTTTTGGGCTCTCTTCTGCCTCCGGAGTGCGTGCAACGTGCGCGCACCCCGCGTTTTGTTTTTTAAAAACACATTTATTTTGGGCCTTTGGGGTCCTTCACGGAACCCTTGAGAAGACCTTGAGGGTCAGGGAGTCTCTACCCAGCCCCCTTTTCACGTTTTCCACTTTTGTTTTTGGCTCTCTTCTGCCTCGGACACAAAATGGCGGCCAACACTTCCTGATTTCGACCGATTGGAATGTTGACAGACGTCTAACAGCAAATCAGAATTCCGCTCGCGCACAACCGATTCGCGCACGGTGCGTGCTTATAGATATATATATATATTTTAGCTTTTAATTTTCTCAGAAACTACTGGAAGGATTTACACCATTTCAGCAAAAGCGTGATCTGCGAATCAGACTCCACCACTTTGCCAAATTTCTTGTAATTCCGTTCAGCCGTTCGGGCTGTAGCCGTGTCTAATCGTCCTATGGAAAATAACATGGGGAAAACACGTTTTGGGACCCCCCTTTTTCCTTAGCCCCCACTTGACAAATCCCCCCAAAACTTCCAGGGAATGAGCGGAGCAGAGCGGGCCATCTTCTTTGAGAAATTCGCGAAGATTCATCAACCGGTGCCAAAGTTATTCCCAATATAATGTTGCTGATTTCCTATGGAAACTAGGTCCTAACGCGACCGCCAGTAGGTAATATATATATATATATATATATATATATATATATATATATACATATATGTGATCAGGGATGGTCGAAACGCGTCATGGCAAGCTGTTTACTTGGGAAATAAACTGTATGCTGCAACAAAGTTGGTTCATGCCTCGTATTTCACCTGAGGGGTGGAGCGCTGCTGCGAGGTATTGCAGATATATATATATATATATTCACTGAAAAAACCATAGGTTATAGACCATATATAGTTAGGAATTAGCATTTAAAAAACCTTATTTTACTCACACAAAACCATTGAAATTCCATATATAGTTAGTTGTACTAACTATATATCGCGCACCCGCAATCCACTGCTGATCATGTCACATATTACATCATTCATGACATGGTCAGTGACATCACTGATGACATCACTGATGACATCTCAAATGACATCACTGATGACATCACTGATGACATCTCATTTGACATCACTGATGACATCACTGATGACAACATCCAGTGACTGTATTTTTCTGTAAAGTTAAAATATGTCTTGAGTGGATGTATAAGTGTCTGGATGAAGGATTTAGTAGGGGCATGACTGACTGTATGAGTGACTGATTAAATGTGTCTCACTGAGTGCATGGGTTAGTGACTAAACTGTCTTAATTTGTGCATAATTATGTCTGTTGTTCTGTAAACTGCTGCATGTGTTGATCAGTAGCTATATGATTAACTATATGGGTTATTGATTGGTTGCCCAAGCATTTGTATGGGAGACTGAGTGTGTGTGTGGGTGGCTGGGAGGTGTATGACTCTCTGCATAGATGTGTGAGCAGTTGATTGACTAGATGTATGGGTTCAAAAGTGCATGTGGAAACAGCTGTATGGGCAGTTGACTGTGTGCATGAGTGTATTGGTGAGTGAATGGATATCTCACTGCTACATGTTAAAGTAAGTACATATGTAAAATACAGTACATGTGAGAGTTGACATATATAAATAACTGTGCATAAGAGCCAGTGAATGTGTGAGTGGCTGTATGGATCATTGTGAACTTGTATCCAGGATTGTATAAGTGAGTAAATATGTTTTAGTATATGTTTGAATAAGTAAGGTGTGTATAACTGTATAGTTGAGGAAATGGAGGTGTGATTGATTCTTTGTATGACTGACTAAGTGTCTGAGTAACTCCATGGATGAGTGACAGTCTATGAGTGTCTGTTTACACTGATTGTATCTAAGGTTATATTAGAGTCTGAAGAGGTTCATCGTATTATCACATGAATGATGTCATCAGTGATGTGATCAGTAATGTCAAATGAGATGTCATCAGTGATGTCATTTGAGATGTCATCAGTGATGTCATTTGAGATGTCATCAGTGATGTCATCAGTGATGTCATTTGAGATGTCATCAGTGATGTCATCAGTGATGTCATTTGAGATGTCATCAGTGATGTCATCAGTGATGTCACTGACCATGTCATGAATGATGTAATATGTGACATGATCAGCAGTGGATTGCGGGTGCGCGATATATAGTTAGTACAACTAACTATATATGGAATTTCAATGGTTTTGTGTGAGTAAAATAAGGTTTTTTAAATGCTAATTCCTAACTATATATGGTCTATAACCTATGGTTTTTTCAGTGAATTTTCAAGGCTTTGTAAATGCTAATTCCTAACTATATATGGTCTATAACCTATGGTTTTTTCAGTGAATTTCATTGGTTTTTTAAAAGCTAATATCTATAGCTGTAAAATGTATTCTTCTTTAAATCCAAAAATATATTTTATATGTTTATTAATAATTTTTTTTAAATATTTTTTTTGTTTCGCTCCCAGTCCGCGAACCGGGAAGCTTCCCGTTAGCTCAATTTAATTCCGCGACCCGGTCCGCGAACCGGTAAGAAATCAACATAGTGACGGTATCGCGTTGCCGCGTAATGCGTCTTATGACGTACTGCGTTAGCGCACCCGGAAGTGCCCCGGGGCGCGGACCGAGGCGCGAAACGCAGCTCCCCGGAAGCGATCCGCGGCGCGAAAGCGCGACGTATCGCGTTGCCGCGAAATGCGTCTTGTGACGTATCGCGTTAGCGCACCCGGAAGTGTCCCGGGGCGCGGACCGGGGCGCGAAGCTTAGCGACCCGGAAGCTAACCGGGGAGCGTTCCGCAGCGCGTAACATGAGCGTGAGAGGTCATGTGACTTGTTAATAAAACTTTTCATTGGTTCATTTCACTTTTGGTTTCATAATGATGGAAGGCTAGGTCAGGTGACTTAAAAATAACACTTTTCATTGGTTGAGAAGTATTGTTTTTTCCCAAATGATGAAAACCCCTCCTTCTTTCCTCACTCTGACTTTCATCATTGTGAGAGGAAGACCTATTTTGCTTGTTGGAAAATGGCTTCATTGGTAGCTTCAGCTGGTGGACCCCCACCACCACCACCACCTCCTCATGGGAAGAGAGGACCACCTCCCCAGGTCCTGACCAACACTGAGGAGGAAGAGGAAGAAATGGATGAGGAGGGAGAAGAACCACAATTTTTAGAAGAGTTGCCCCGGGTTTCCAGAAAGAAAGCCAGTTTCATCTGGCAGTTTTTTTCAATACCTCGTGGCCAAAAAAAAGTCAACGCGAGGTATGTCACCTGCCTGATATGCAAGGAACAATTGTCCAGAGGGACGGACAAAAAATATAGCTTTGGAAATCATACAATGCACAGGCACATGACGAGGAAACATCCCCTAAATTACAGCCGGGCGGAATTAAGGGATATGCACGACAATCCAAGACCAACTCCTGTGGCCAGACCAACAATACCGGTTTCTTTAACACCAGAAGAGGCACGGGAAACTGTGCCAAATATTCAAGAAAATTTTGGGCACATGATTCACTTATGTATGCACTGTCGTGCATTATTAGCTTGTGGCAACATGAGCATCAATGCACTCAACCTGGCGTATGAACACCATGATTGCCCTAACCGCCCCCAGTAATTTTTTTTGCTCCTGTTGAGCCCTTTTCAACGCCTGTTTTTTGTTGTTTCCCCCCCCCAAAAAAAACCAAAAAAAATATAAAATCGTTCAAAAAATACAAAAAATACAAAAAATGTTCAAAAAATACAAAAAAAAATATAAAACAACAAAAATATTTAAAAAAAAGTTCTTTTCAGAACTACCTTCCCTTTCCAAAAAAATTGCTAGAATGTTTAGCACTCTGGCAAGCTCTATTTCTTTTGGTTCGCTTCCGGGTTAGCTTCCCGGTACGCGGACCGGGAGCTAAATAAAAAAATAAAAAAAAGTGTAAGTATAAGGAAAGGAAACAGAGAGTGATGTTAAAAGAAAGACAGCTATAGGGAGTAAAGAAGAGATACTGTTTAATAGATCTATTTACCGAAGAAAAGACAGAAGAGGGTATAATTGTGAAAAACAAAATAGATAACGAAGTGAAAGAAAAAAAAAGAGAGTATAACATTAACAAAGAAGAGTTTCTTGGAGAATGTGAGTGAATGTTCAAAATAAGATTAAAACATGAGGAATAACAGAGAGAAAAAATAGAAAACAGAAAACAAAAAATAACAGAAAAAGATTAATTGAAACAGCAAAGAAATGTAAGTAACATAGAGCCATATCATCAACATAGGCAATAAAAGTTTTGCAGCTTTTATTGGCAGAAATGTGTCGCTAAAGCTGCTTTTGTGGCAGAAAACTGCCACTAAAACCACTTTTGCACCAGTTTTCTGCCAATAAAAAGAGCAATAATTTTATTGGCTGTGTTCATAATATTCCCCTTAGTGTGCTTCAACTACACAGAGAAAGCATTATGAACAAGTAGTGATAGAGTGATCAGTCAAAGACACTAAGAGTAATAGAGACGCAGTGAGTGAACAAGAGTGAGGAACTATGAGAAGAGAGGGACTGAGAAAAAGAGTGGAAGGAGTTGAGTAAGTAGGTAATAGAGAAAGGAATGAGGGAAGTAGCAAAGGCAGGAAACTGAGGGTTAAAGAAATGAAGCTGTCAAACTACTAGTAGGTGAATGTGATAGAAATGTAACGAAAAGAGTACAAAACATTTACCTTATAATTGTCATTAACTTACTCACTTTTTGTTTTTATACTTTCAATCTGTGAAAGAGAGAACAAACATTTGAAAAATATTAAAACATGTATTTAAAAATTAGAAAAGACAAGGGAAAAGATTGAAGGACAAACAGTTTTTCAACAACTTTGACACTTACAGAAGCTTCTGCTTCTCCAGGCCCCCTACACAGTCCTAAAGATATACATTTTAAACTAACAGTATCTTGATGCAGATGAAGTGAGGCCTATCTTAAAACATGGTGCATCTTTTGCATTGCTGTTGTTTCAGAAAAGTGTCGCAAGACACTAAAATTTTAAATAATTGCTTCAGGATGCCAATAAGATGTCTACTATCCAGAGGTTTGTTTCAGGTGAGGCCTACTCAGGGTTGCAGATGAGATTTACACTTGTTGAAGAGTACAGAGGAGATAATACATGTGAAGGTCTACCAATGAAGTGAGTCATGTCCACTGCACTCTTCAACAAAGTTCAAACCTCCTATGTTTCCCTGGACAGACCTAAACTTGATCTGCACAATGTGATTCGTAATGATAGGAAACACAGGTGATGTAAATGAAATACGTGCAATTTATTTTGCTCATTTCACAATCACATCACTTGTGTTTCCTTTGCTTAGGTATCTCATTGTGCAGATGTAGTCTATCATATGAAAGAGTACGCAGAAGTGCAGCACTGCATGCAACAACTTTGACACTTACAGAAGCCTCAGCTTCTCCATGCCTCCTACACAGTTCTACATATACATCATAAATGCAAACAGTACAGAATTAATTATACATGTTAAATGGTTTATTTTTGCTGTTCTCAGAATGTATCAAAATTCACTAAAAACAGTGACTTGAAGGTATTCATCATATAACAGCGGGGAAAAAAAACACAATCAAAATGATTGTGTTTAAAAAACCCATACAACATAAGAAATGAAAATTCAGAACTCCTTAAAGTTAACTTACTTTCCATGACGTCCAAGGATGTCCTATGAACAGCTTACACTCTTTTGTGCTGTTATTACTTTCAGCCCGCCACTTTCTGAAAGAAAATCTCCATCGTTTTTAAAAACACGTTACATGCAATAAATGACTTCTTGCTCTCTACCACAAGTTTCCACAAGGCCAAATCTGGTCAGAGACATTTATAACTCTTGGATTTCTTGTAAGCCAATCCCGTCATTTGGCATTTCCGCAACTTTCAGAATTAAAATGTTGAAGATCATTTTCACAATCCTGGAATAGTAATATCTTCCCCTTCTTGCTCAGTCATGTTCTACATTTCCTATGACACTGATACTGCTTACTATGAAGCAGACTTACACTACCTCTATGACTACTACAATTATTTAATTCTCTACATCACTTTTAATCACAAAGCAATGTAAAACAGTAGACAGCATTGCAGACTTACATTCCCTCTACTCCATGTTTTGATTGGCTGCTTCAATTAGCTTATAAAAAGAAACAGTTTTTCTGAACTCATTCACAGTGCACATATTTCTCCATGATGTCCAGTCCTATGGTTAGAAGTTATGTCTCTGAAATACACTTATCCTCAAGGCCAAATTGTGTAGGAGCCATTAGAACTTCTTGAAATTCCACAGAGCACATCCCGAGATTATTTCCCTAAAATTTTGGTTTTAAAAACACCAGGTAAGAGTTTTTAAGGTCATACGGCAATTTTTTTTTGAAAATTAAAACAGAATCATTGCAGAATGACCAGCCATTTCTAGACTTTAAATAAGCTGTGTAATGTCCTGATGTTATTGAAGGGCCATCATGATATATAATTGCTGCAGTTACAAAAGTCCTTCCTGATATTGACAACTGCGAAGCTACAAAATTTTTAATTAAAGTTGTCAATTTTGTTCCATCAGGCCTACATCGTTGGAACATTAAAATGACATACTGGCCATATGTTCGTATAAATAATGTGGACATCATTTCAGATTTACATTGGCTACACTCCATGTTGTGATCAGCTGCTTTTACTAGCTTATTAAAGGAAACTGATTTACTGTCTGGCAAAGTTAAATATATAAATCTTTCTGAGTCTACACTAGTAGTACTTGATACCATACAGTTCTCGCAGTCATGCTGCCATTGATAAGAAAGCCCAAACAGCTGATCTACATCTACACCTTCAGCATGTAATACATCAAGCATATACATTAAAAACTCCTGACAATCTTGCTGAATATTTTGAGAGAATTGTGTTTGGCCTGAACATCTGTCTAACAGATTTCGAATTTCAGACACACTTTCTATGTTTCTTCTATCAGTGGTACATTTCTCTAACACAGAATTTAACAAACTGCAAAATCTTTGATCAGAATTGACCACAATCTCTTCTTTTACATTTTTTAGAGAAAACAAAACATTAACCACTACATTAGCATAGCAGTTGACACCAGAACTGTTTTCAAACTGAAAACCAACAACATCTTCAACAGAATCCTTTTTGTTTCTGCTTGTAATTTTAGGTTCATTGACTTTTTGTCTTTTTGCTACAACCTCCCCAGTATTGTTCTCATTTCTTCGTTTCCGGCCTACCACACGTTTCTCAAACAAAGGATACTGAGGCAAATGTGGCGCATACTCTCTTCTTAACCTATTGTATTCCTTAACACAATCTAGATCCGCACAAATGTTTGTGACATCACACTCAATCAAGTACAATCCCGATAAAGTTCTAACTCGTGACAATGCCACATATGCCATACCCTCCTTAAACACAGAACTGCCAATATTCACCAATGCACTGTCTACACTTAAACCTTGCGATTTATGAATTGTCACCGCATATGCCAAGCAAACAGGAAACTGCTTACGGCGAACATATAAGTCTTTTACAAGCAAAAATCTAGCAGAACAACGAGCAATTAGCTGTACTTCCTCAATGCCATCAAATTTAATTTTTAAAAATTCAATTCCATCTCTATTTCTGTATTTCACAAAATCAACAACATTACCCATTGATCCATTTACCAGACCTCTTTCAACATGTAAATTCCTTCTTAAAATTATACGGCAGTTCAAGCACACATTCAGAGTCTTTTCAAAACCTGCAGTTTTAGATATACTCTTCTCTAATGAATCCAATTTTGTTTTCAGATTCTCAGACAAAATAATTGTTGATCCCATATGCTCTACTCTATCAATAGCTTCCAGTTTCACAATCTCTTGCTTTTCTAAATGCAACATTTTGTTGTTAAATTTGGCACATTCTGCAAGAGTTGGCATCAAACATATTCCAGATTTCTTCTCAGTAATTTTCTGAAAAATATTCTCAGGCACAACATCTTGTTTTGGATATAAATTTGACAGTAATCGTGCATGTAAAGCTTCTTTCCCATGCTCGGTCACTTTTCCAATTCTAACATCTTGTAGAATAGTCTTGTAAACTTCATCCTTCGCCTGACGCATATTTTCATGCAGTTCAGCATAATTGAAGTTTAACCATATATTGACATTGCCAATGCTGCCTAGGCACTTCCTGGTATCTTCATGCGTGAGCATTTTGAACACAGGTTGCCCTTTCACTGGTGTCAGCTGCAGAAGATCTCCGAAAACAATGATGTGTTTGCCACCAAATAACACATCATACTCTGTTTTGAGAACTTCTTGCATCCTCAAATGCACAAAGGGAAGCATGACATTGGAAACCATGCTTACTTCGTCAATGATAAGAAGTTTCATTTTCCTCAAGATTCTTGAAACTTCAAAACAAGCATCTCCAGATAGCTTGTGATATTGTAATTTGTTGTCATGCTCCACTGGCAGCATCAGTAAACGATGTAAAGTAATCCCTTTAATATTATGTGCTGCCAGTCCAGTTGGAGCAGTGACAACACAAGACAGCGATGACTCTGTCCTTTCCTGCAAATAGCATGAAATTGCTTTAATGAGGAAACTTTTTCCAGTTCCCGCTTCTCCACTCACGTACAGTCGGACAGGCTTCAACGACGTACATGAGCACTCTTTCTTATCATGACTTAATCCATGATCAATTTGCATGGTAACTTCGTCATATATTTTCCTCTGCTCAACGTTGAGTTGTCTTTCCAACTCTTCTAAGTTAACCGCATCCTCTTGAGCATGTGCCATGGCTCTTTCCACTTCATTCATAGCAGTGGCAGCTTCATTTTCAATAACAGGTCCTCCTAGTGGATCCTGACTCAATGAAGCAGAACTCTGACTGTCCTGAGAACTGTCTCTGGCAATCTCGGCTGCAATCGTTGCTTCCTGCTCAATTTCCGCATTCAACATTTCTACATATTTGGGAAAAGCAGGACATTCTATGGTCTCCTTGGCGGCATTGAAAGAGTCTTCGTAACAGAGGAAATCTCCAAGCAGTTCCTCTTCTGCACGCCAAGGCTTGAAAAGTTGCAAAAGTGCTAAATAGAAAAACTCCTTTTTTTCAGGAGATTCGCCACTCAATTTTCGATGGTTTACCAAGTGGCATTTTCTTTGCTTGACCAGACATCCCTCACTTCCTATTACAGCATACACTCTTTTCTCAGTATCTTCTTTGATGTTCCTCTTGAATATGTAATTTTGCAGAACCTCATACAGACAAACATTCTCGAGGTGACTGCTTCGATTTGGATAATATGTATCCAACATGTTTGTCTTCAAAATGTCGGTACTGTTTGGCTCCTTTTCCGCCAAATACTCAATTTCCCGCACAGGTTTGAGAACTCGATTACGCGTTGCTGCAAGACCAAGACTCGCCCAAACGATACTCCTGGACTTGGCATAGAGACTTGCTGAAGACAACCGGTCAGAACATTCGTACGCTCCGATTTCTCGATGCGACAACATCTTCAGACTGAAACTGTACAACTTCTTGCTGAGGCTCTTTTCATGGGAAATGTCCTCCCACATATCCTTCAATTCTGTCTTCTCTTTTTTGGTGATGTAAGACGTCACATACCGAGCCACAGCCATACAGTTATCAGCCACAAACTGTATATCCATGTTAGCATTCCACATGGACAAAATCACCGGGTTGTAGTCGTTGATGTACTTGGACTCTTCGTTCCTCTTCAAATTGTAAGTGTTTTTAGGTGATTTCTTCATGACATTGTGTCGCAGCGAAGACATCAAACTGTTTACTCTTCCTTTAGAAATCACCGGTCGTGGAAAGCCGAAACGACATTTAGTGTAGAACTTGTCCTTGTTTCGGAATTTACGATGGCAGTACTTTCCACATCGATGGCTTTGGAAACGCAGAACTTTTTCTCTTAGGCTTTTCTTCTCCTTTGCGTTTGGAACAGCACACGTAGAATACTGTTGGATGAAACTCATCACTGAGTCTTCTGGATCCGTTCCAAATTTAGGTGCATCCTTGATCCACAGCAACATATGTATATGAGGAGCACCTCTTGCTTGGTACTCCTTTCTCCAGAAGAAATCCAACACCTCTCCAAGAGGTGGATTCTTCTTATTCATGATGAAAGACATCATAGCTTCAAATCTATGATTGAAGTACCTACATACATTGACTGGATCCAAAGAGCACAGTTCTCCGGGTGTCTTGAATTCGATGTTATCTACGTTAGCATTTGCCTCTCGTAGAAATTCAAGTAAGTCTTCCCAGCCATACTCGGCACAGCTCAGAGTGAGGAACCATGTGGGAGTACCTAAGTTCCTCAACATACATTTTAAATCACCATGACGACGGTACCAGTACTCATTAGTACCACGCTGACACGCCATGAGATTAATCAGGTGAGAATCCAAAATACTGTCTTGGACATTGACTTTATCCATAAAGTCACTTGCCGAGATGTTTTGCATGTGTATACCACTTTTCAAGATGTGGTTCACTGCATATGACAGTCCAGACAGATCGCTTTCAAACAGGAGATGAAACAAATAGGGAATGCATTGTCGAAACCTAGCATCTCCTGCATACAATCGCAAAGTCCGGTATTCAGAAGCAGGAATTTGATGAGGTCGCTCATCATATCTTCCTCCCTGACCTGTTGGAAAAAGCTGTGGGAAACACCGAGCTTCCAAACTTTCCTCCCAAACACTAATGGGACTCCCTTTGGCTTGTTTCATTTGAAACAACTCAATAGCATTCCCCATGACTTCCTTGGAATGCAAAGGATGAACACTATAATGTTCATATATTTCTTCACTAGTAGAGGGTTCTACTTTCTCAATTTGACCAGCACACAAATCGCTATCCTCTTCCTCACTTACTTCCTCTTCTGCAACATATACATTCTTATAGTATTTATTATTTTTTTTCAAATACAATGTTGCCTTTTTAACTTTCCTAACATCTACTAAATCTTGCCATATTTTCTTATTCTTTGTCGGAACCCCATTAACTAAGATAACCAGAGGTTCCTCTTCCACTTTTTCTACTCCAATTGTGTTAATGTTTTTCTTCAAATCTAGAGGCAAATAAACAACTCTTCCCTTTAATCCTCTCTGTAAATCTGATGGAGGCAATTTCCCTGTCTTTGGCTCCATTCTTACAATAGCCTGAAAGGGATGGATACTTTGAATCAAAATAGATTCATAAGTATTTAAATCCTTCAATTCAGAAGGAATCTCAATCAATTCCAGATTATTATGAACTGCTCTAGCAGGCATCTGGTTTTGATTTAATTTGTTACAACAATAAGTACACACACGTTGATCCAATCCCAAATCAAAACAATTTTCTACCATCAAGTATGTTGCGAAATCCTTCCATTCACTATTATTTTCCCTTTCACTTTTTGCATATAAATCCACTAACTTAGTCTGATTCTTATAATAAGTGCGTCGACAACACACACAAGTGAAATTTGGCCTCTCACTTGATTTGACCTGAAACGTCGCAATTTCCCTCTGGAAATTATCTGTACTGGAAACCTGTACACTATCTTCCACATTACCCGCTTCTTCTTGGTCAATTTCAACATTCTCCTCTTTACTTCCAAAGTAACAAAACTCAATTTCTTCACATATATTCTTCACATCTATTTCAGAACCATGCAAAAGAGCAGCGCATAATTGTTTAAGCATAATTGCTGGACTCTTAGCATAATACAACATTCTAACTAATTTCCTCACTTTATTATGATGCACTGCTAGCATCCTGAAATGATGAAAAACACTCTGGCATACTCTCCTGGAAAGACAAGCCAGTGAATGACCATGCAAACCTGTCACTTCTCTCACTCTGCAAGGATCTAATTCTTGCAACAACATCATTTTCTGCTTCAAACTTTTCTTATTAAATGACCGTACAAAATCACAAAGCAAATTGATGGAATCCTGTCGCACACTGCAAATACTACTACACTTCCAGGTGTACACAGGACCCTTAGCACGTCTTCCTAAAACCTCATTACCTAACACCTCTTCTGCCTCTGTTGTCACAAGTTTTTCTTTTTCAACTGGACAACCATCTTTCACTTCATAAGCACGACCACTGGTGTCAACTGCATGCACCAAATCATTATCCTGGAAATAACTCTCCTCATTAAAAAATGCCTCACAGCTTGAACTATGCATCCATTCTCCAGAAAAAACTTCACAAAAATTACTACGATTAACTATTCTCTTCCATCTACTATTTCTTTTGAAATCATAAATTGCCTTGTTTAGCTTCCTAATTCTATTGATTATCAAAATAAATAACTTACGTTTAATTTCAAATGCCTGATCAATAACTTTCTCAACTTTTTTTTTTCTCTTATAAAAAACCAGTTTCTGTTGACCTTTCTTAATATTTTTTAACAAATTGCCAATTATCCTGTTGCGGAACATTCGTTTACGAATCTCCCTAAACTGTTGTTTCCTTCTACTATCATGCACAGAGTTATCTCTTGCTCTAGCAGTAACATTTTTCATTGGCCTTTCCTTTCCATTTGAATTCCTTCTCGTTTTATGGACTGAAACATTTTCTGTAGTAATATTTTTTTTACTACACATATTTCTTATGAAATATTTTGTGCTCTTACCCGGTGCATTCTTCGTGACTTGACAAATCTTTTTGTTAGAGGACTGCTGCTTATTTTGTTTCACCTGCTGTCTTTGACGTTTTGCAGCCTTTCTCTGTCTTTCTATTGTTGGCATGGTGAAATCTTGAAATGATCTGCAGTTGAATCTGTGGTAAAATATAATAAAAAATGTTATTAACCATTATTACCAAACAGTAAAACAATAACAGTGATCAAAAACTTAACACACTACTTGACATTTTAAATAGAAGATTTTTTAGTCCTTGCAAATTTACAATACAGAAATAGCAGAAAAGAAATGACATTTATATTTATGTTACCTGTGCTATTTTATATGTGAATCTGATCTAATTTTATGAGCATATTTTAATATTTTATTGAAGACACTACACATAACCTGCTTTTGAAGGTGTCTTTATTTTTAAATTAAACGGTTTACCTTTTTACTTTTTATTAATTATAAATTTTAAAAATAAATGTTTATATTTCCATAGGCTCAAGCAGGTCAGCTTCCCATCCTATGTCATATAATTCGGACAAGTCTGCATCCTCATCACGCTCTTCTTCATCCTCAGGATTTAAATCATCCAAGGGATCAACATCCACTGATGTTTCAATTACAAGTTCAATGATGAGGTCAAAATCAACTGATTGCAGATTGTCGCTCATGTTGAGGTTGTCTTTATCTTTAAAGAAAGATAACAACAATGAGATGTTGCAGAGTAAGAGACAAATCTCAGAGATTATAATAGTAAAATTGTTTAACAAGAGTAATATTTTGCAGCTATTATTTAGCCATGTCCAGCAATGCTGAGCAGGTGAAGACTATGTCTAAATTTTCAGTGAACAGGACTCATCTCTTCTTAACCTTGGATAAGCCTCACCGACTCTGTGTGTCCTGCACATACTTAAATGTAAAGGGGCAGATTTATGTTAAATGGCACATCCCCAGGCATGCACCAGTTAACGTGCACCACTACTCTGCCACCCATGGTGTGCCGTATTTACAATCAGATAGGAGAAAGCTTCGTCAAAACCCTTCGCCTGCTTTAAGCAGGCATAGGTCTTGACGCAACATTGTGGAGATGGGGCACCCCTGAGCCTTGCTTGAGCTGCATCGCACTTGCGATACAACTCCAGCAATCACTACCTTTACAGCACAGATACGTCACGCATCTGTGCCATTTTTGCCCCATGATGCCCCGCATTCTAAATGCAGCACACCATGGGTGGCGGAACAGCGGCGCAGGATGACTGACACATCCCTGGTGATGCACCAGTCATCATAAATCTATCCCTAAGCTTCTTATCTTGTTACAGATGAACCGCCATATGTAGCATGAAACTATTTAGCATTTCCTAAATAGCGAATTTTAAGGAATAAATAGCAATTCTTTACCATTCCTAATTTGCAATGAGCAAATTGCTAATTGCAAATTAGCACCGCCGCTGCATCATAAAAGTGACGCACAGTGGCACAAAAGAGGCATACACCTATCATAAATCTGTCCCTAGCATTTTAAATGATTAATCCAGGATGACAATAAGGTGTGGCCTATCCAAAGGTTTGTTTAAGGTGAGGCCTACTCAGGATTGCAGATTAAAGTTACGCTTGATGAAGAATACAGAGGAGATAATACATGTAAAGGCCTACCAATGAAGTAAGTAATGTGCACTTTATTGCGCCAGTCATCATAAATGTATCCCTAAGCTTCTTATCTTGTTACAGATGAACCACCATATGTACCATCAAACTATTTTGCATTTCCTAAATAGCAAATTTTAAGGAATAAATAGCAATTCTTTACCATTTCTAATTTGCAATGAGCAAATTGCTAATTGCAAATTAGCACCGCCGCTGCATCATAAAAGTGACGCACAGTGGCACAAAAGAGGCATACACCTATCATAAATCTGTCCCTAGCATTTTAAATGATTAATCCAGGATGACAATAAGGTGTGGCCTATCCAAAGGTTTGTTTAAGGTGAGGCCTACTCAGGATTGCAGATTAAAGTTACGCTTGATGAAGAATACAGAGGAGATAATACATGTAAAGGCCTACCAATGAAGTAAGTAATGTCCACTTTATTGCGCCAGTCATCATAAATGTATCCCTAAGCTTCTTATCTTGTTACAGATGAACCACCATATGTACCATCAAACTATTTTGCATTTCCTAAATAGCGAATTTTAAGGAATAAATAGCAATTCTTTACCATTCCTAATTTGCAATGAGCAAATTGCTAATTGCAAGTTACCCATTCACTTCCATGGGCTAGGAGGCTCATAGGAATGAAGGTTGCAATTTGCGATTAGCAATTAGCTCATCACAAAATAGGAATTTTTTCAAGCGTGCAGGGGTATCTCAAGAACACCCTGCTACACCCCTGAAAAAGAAATTTGGGGGCATATGGCACACATACATGCCCTAAGGACATGTATAGGCGTCATATGGCACCTTTTGTTTTTTGGAAAAAAAATGCTTTTTGAAAAGAATTCGCAAATTACCACAAACTAGAAGTTGGTGGTAGTTTCCAAATCCTTAATATCATTTTTTACATATTTTTTGTTTGATACATTGCATTTAAGGAATCGCAAAATTTGCAAATCCTTCAGTGCAATCGCAAAATAAGGAATAGCAAATTTAAGAATTAAGGACATTTTAAGTAATTTCCACATGTGCAGTGTTTTCAAATTATGATTTGAAAATCGTTTTTGGGGAAAAGTAATGGTTTGCAAATTTATGACAAGGACATAATGGTGTATGCTTCTCTATAAGGCATTTCAGTGTCTCTGATGTCATTTTTCCCATATTACATTATAAGACCTTTCCCCATAGAGCACATTCCTTGTAAATATGCTCCCACCTGTGCATGGTGAATTTAGATTTTGACTGTTTGAGTCACATAGCCATGTTAAAAGTCACCCCAAAAAATTGCAAACGCTTTAAAAAAACACATTCATGTGTCTTAAGGACATTTTAAGTCATTTCCCCGTGGACAGTGTTTTGTAAGTGGCGCAAAAGAGGCATACACCTATCATAAATCTGTCCCTAGCATTTTAAATGATTAATTCAGGATGACGATAAGGTGTGGCCTATCCAGAGGTTTGTTTAAGGTGAGGCCTACTCAGGATTGCAGATTAAAGTTACGCTTGATGAAGAATACAGAGGACATAATACATGTAAAGCTCTACCAATGAAGTAAGTGATGTCCACTTCATTGCGCCAGTCATCATAAATGTATCCCTAAGCTTCTTATCTTGTTAGACATCAACCGCCATATGTATCATATAACTATTTTGCATTTCCAAAATAGCGAATTTTAAGGAATAAATAGCGATTCTTTACCATTCCTAATTTGCGATGAGCAAATTGCTAATTGCAAATTACCCATTCATTTCCATGGAGCAGGAGGCCCTTAGGAATGAAGGTGCAATTTGCGATTAGCAATTAGCTCATCGCAAATTAGGAATTTTTCCAAAGGTGCAGGGGTGTCTCAAGAACACCCTGCTGCACCCCTGAAAACGAAATTTGTGGGCATATGGCGCACATAAATTTTAACAACATTCCTTTACCTCAAAAACGATTTTCAATTCATAATTTGAAAACACTGCCCACAGGGAAATTACTTAAAATGTCCTTAAGACACATGAAAGTGTTTTTTTATTGCCTTTCCAGCATGGTTGGGTCACTTTTAACATGGCTATGTAACACAAACATTTAAAATCTAAATTTCCCATGCACAGGTCGGAGCATATTTACAAGCAACTTGCGCCACAGAGAAAGGTCTTACATTAAAATGGGAAAAATAACATCAGGGACAGTCAATTGCCGTATAAAGAAGCATACACCATTATGTCCTTGTCATAAATTTAAAAACAATTCCTTTTCCCCAAAAACGATTTTCAAATCATAATTTCAAAACACTGCACATGGGAAAATTACTTAAAATGTCCTTAAGACACATAAAAGCGTTTTTTGATTGCCTTTGCAGCATGTTTGTATCACTTTTAACATGGCTATGTAACACAAACATTAAAAATCTAAATTTTCCATGCACATGTGGGATCATATTTACAAGCAATTTGCGCCACATAATTCATAATTTTCTCCTTAAAGCACACTATTCTCTATCTAAATTAAAGAAATATTTTCTCACCTTAGCAAATACTTTGAGTTTGAAAACAGTCTCAGAAACACACCAATTTGTCTTCAGCAGAGCAAAAGGTATGCACTCCAGAGTCTGCAGCTATCAAAAGCACAGAAATGCTGTAAATCTTCACACATATCTCTCATGTCACCCAATCAAAACTCTTCCCTCACTTTTTTTCAAATGAAAACCCTTCCCCCCTCTGCCATTTCATGCCTTTTCTGCATGGCAACCACCTCATTGGAAGACTTCTGGTGTTTGCAAGTTCACACAACTTTGTTGCAATTGAACTCTGAACTCTCAGTGCACCTGCATATCCAGTGCATTCTTTCATTTAATGATTTTTTATTGACCATTCAAAATACATCTTTCAAAGAACACATCCGTGCACCCTAACTTTCTGTTTTCAGCAATCAAAATCCACCAATCACTGTTACTGCTTCATGAACACAGAAACTCCACAGTTTTTTTCATTTTAAACTCTCATTTTTTCAACTGCCATTTCATTGCCACACTTCATCTGACTGCAGGAGAACCTTCTCTCACCATGTTTTCTGTCTGGATTGTTGGACATAGTTATATTCACTGGGCTCAAAGGTACGTTGAAAACAGGAATTTACCTAACCTCAATTTACAAGATGTGGAAATTAAGTGGTTTGGCCACAGAGGATTAAAATGTCACCAATTGATACCATTGGTGAAAACCTTTATGCATTTGCCCAAACCTGACCTGTTAATTGTGCACTGTGGAGGTAATGACTTGGGCACTTTGACTGGGGTAGGTCTGGAAATGCTTTTAAAGGACACCTTTGAGCAATTGATGGCACTTTTTCCTCAGACTGCCTTGGTATATTCAAATATATGCCAAAGACAGAAATGGAGGTGGTCAAACCAATTTTGTCCACAAATTGAGAAGTCGAGGAAGCATGTAAACAAATCTGTTTCAGCTTACATGAGAGACCATGGAATGGGCTCCCTGTACAACAATAACTTGCGTTACTACATGCAAGATATCTACAGAGGAGATGGAGTTCACTTCTCAGATGAGGGCAACAGAGTTTTCACTCTGAATTTAAGAATGTGCATTGGTACCTACTTATAAGTACCTAAATGTACCATAAACCCAAAAGCTCTTCTCAGAGCTACCCTACATCTAATCACTCACAATTATTATTTTACTCTAACATTTTTCACTAATTTTCAACAAAGTACGCTCCCCGGGGCGCTACCCGGTACGCGAACCGGGAGCTAAAAAATGGTTTTTTTCCGCACATATAAGCCTCCTCAGCCACCCTCACAAAACCTAGGGTGTCAAGATAAGTCTACCGTGCCCCCTTCTACCCATTCTGAACATTATTTGCCCTCCATTTTGTATCTTAATTTGACCGAAACACAAAATGGTGGACTCCCGTAACGCTTAAGGTTCGCGTACCGGGGCGCTCACCGGTTCGCGTACCGGGTCGCTCCCTGGGAAGCGCACCATCAAAAAAGGTGGGAAAGTAGTTCACAGAAAAGCCACTGGAGACAATTTCACCAAATATAGATTAGCTCATACTACATACCAATCCCTACCATTTTCACAAATTTGATTGGAATTCCATTTAGTCATTTAGCCTGTAGACCTCTCTAAATACCCTGAGGTAAATTACTTCACAAAACACATCTGAAGTGTTGGAATTGACAACCAATTAAAATGTTACTTTCATTTTCTACTTTTTTTACCTGACATTTCATTGGTTATATACCTGAATATATATAAAGGAAGAGAAGAAAACACAGCCATTTTGACTACTACTTCTTGCTGTACATTTCAATAGTATTTTCACTAATTCCTTCAACTTCTTTCTAAAGGTAAGTTTTTATTTTTAAAACTGAAGTATATTGTGCACTATAAGTTAATATGGTAAACTTTTTCTGATAGATATATACTATCCCTCTGTAGTAGTTATAGATTTAGAGAGACTTCTCTGTTATAGTTATGGATGGAGTTAGGCTTCTCTTGTATAATTATGAATTTACTTACGTTAAATCACATACACTTTTTTAAATTCCTACTTCCACTCTGATACTATACACTGCCCAAAGATAAATTCACTGATAAAAAATGCCTATCTAAAATTATTCCCAACATTGCCCTATCTCTACTAATATATATTTTTTTAATCCAAATTTCAGGCAAAATGGAAGGCGAAAACCAAGTTTCTTTTGAAATGGACCTGCAAGAGAGCAGCCAAGAATTGATTGATACAATTGGTCAAATTGACATTGAATTTTTCGATGAAACTTGGGACAATGAACTACTGCAATGTGTACAAGCAGTAGATAACCTCCTTGCAAATGAGGACATTTTACACCCTCAGAGACTACAATGTATATTCCATGATAATTATGAAATTTCTGACAATGAAATGTTAGAAAGTTTAATAAATTATGAAACACAATCACAATAAAAAAAAATGCTTAAAAAATAAAGAAAATAAAAAATAATCAACAAAACCAACAATCAATTAACATACTGCATTTGAAAAGTCTCTCATTCTTTTTTCATTGTAGTACGCTGCCCAGAACGCTTCCCGGTTCGCGTACCGGGCGCTACCCACGCAAAAAAAACAAACAAAAAATTTTTTTTTTTGCCCCGCGGGGCCCTTTTAAAGCCTCCACATTAAACCTAGAGGGTCAGGGAGGATCTACTATGCCCCCTTATGGTCATTTCCCCCTTTGTTTTGGCCTCCTCTTGTCTCTCAATCCTACCGAGAGACAAGATGGCGGCCGCTACGGACTGTTTAGAATGTTGACAGACACCGGAGAGCCAATCAGCTTCGCTACGCGAAGTTCCGGTACGCGCCCCGGTCCGCGAACCGGGGCGCAGACCGGAGCGCGCTTACAGATATATATCTTTTTTTAAACGTTAATTTCTCAAAATCCACTGGAGCACATATATTGAGACCTACAAAAGGCACATCGGGCTACCAGTCCCTACAATTTTGCCAAGTTTCGTGCAAATCCATTCAGCCGTTCGGGCTAAAAGTGAGGCCAACCGCCCTATGGAAAACTCAATGTTAAAAACACGTTTTGGGACCCCCCTTTTTTCTCGGCCCCCCCTTGACGAACCCCCCCAAATTTTCAAGGGCTGCTCAGAAACAAAATGTTCCATTTTCCAGAAAATTTCAGCCAATTCCGTCCACAAACACCAAAGTTATTAGACATAGAATTTTCAAAAATCCCATAGGGAAAAAATCCTAACTATATATACCTACTGGCGACCGCCAGTAGGTAATATATATATATATATATATATATATATATATATATATATATATATATATATATATATATATATATATATATATATATATATATATATATATATATATATATGTATATATTACCTACTGGCGGTCGCCAGTAGGTAGTTATAGTTAGGATTGGCTACCATAGGAATTCCGCAACATTCTATTGGGAATAACTCCGGGGCCGGTTGAGGAATTTGTGTGTAATTTTCCAAAGTTTTGGCCAGTTTCGCTCTGCTCCTTCCCTGGAAGTTTTGGGGGGATTCGTAAAGTGGGGGCCGAGAAAAAAGGGGGGTCCCAAAACGTGTTTTCCCCATGTTAATTTCCATAGGACGGTCTGACGAGTCTACAGCCCGAACCGCTGAACGGAATTACGCGAAACTTGTCAAAATTGTAGGGACTGGTACGCTGATGTGCCTTTGCTATATTAAGTGAAAATTGCTCCCGTGTTTTTTTGAAAATGAACTTCAAAAACACATATATATCTATAGGCGCGCTCCGAGCGCTCACAGGTGCGCGTACTGGGGAGCGCACCCGGCGCGCTACGGGAGTGCGCGAGCGGAAAACTGATTGGCTGTCGGGTGTCTGTCAACATTCTAAACAGTCCGGAGAGTCCGCCATCTTGTGTCTCGGTAGAATCGAGACACAAGAGGTGAAAAAGAAAGGGGTAAATAATTAAAAGGGGGCAGAGTAGACACCCCCTGACCCCCTAGGTTTTCTGAGGGGAGCGTAGGTGGACTTTGAAGGGCAAAAAAACTTTTTTTTTTTTTTTAATTTTCGCGGGGTAAGCGCTGGCTGCGCTCTCGGGTACGCTCTCCGGTACGCGCACCCTGAGCGCACCACGGGGAAAAACAGTGTAAAACAATAGAGTGAAAAAATAATGTAGAGTGTTTAGAGGAAAGTGATGCATTGCTGGAGTGTGTCACAAAAATGATGCAACTCCAGCAGCGCATCCTTTCACATGGGGCCAGTCCCATGTGAAAGGGCCTGAGTCAGTCTTATGCCTGCTGTGAGGCAGGTGCAAGATTTAGACGTAACAGCGTTGTAAAAGTGACGCAGTGAAATCTCATAGATTTCACTGCGTCACTTCTACGACCCTTCCTTACGTCAATACGCCCCCTTTGCATACATTACAGCTGGCGCAGGTATAATGTGGCGCAGGGGTTTACAAAGTGACGCATCTACCTAGATGCGTCTCTTTGTAAATATGACTCAACGAGGTGCATTTTTTACAGCATTGGTGCGTCCCAAAAAGTGACGCACCGGTGGCGTAAAAGTGACGCATGGCCTCATAAATGAGTCCTTCAGTCTTCTACTCATGCGTCATATTTAATGTATGACGCATTATGTCGCAAGGAGTTACAGATGCGTCAGTATTTCTGACGTATCTGTAAGCGCAAAAGTGATGCATTGCTGGAGTGTGTCACAAAAGTGACGCAACTCCAGCAATGCATCCTTTCACATGGGGCCAGCCCCATGTGAAAGGGCCTGCATCAGTCTTACGCCTGCTGTGAGGCAGGCGAAAGATTTTGACGCAACGGTATCCTAAAAGTGACGCAGTGAAATCTCATAGATTTCACTGCGTCACTTCTACGGCCCTCTCTTGCGTCAATACGCCCCCTTTGCATACATTACACCTGGCGCAGGTATAATGTGGCGCAGGGGTTTACAAAGTGACGCATCTACCTAGATGCGTCACTTTGTAAATATGACTCAACAAGGTGCATTTTTTACAGCACTGGTGCGTCACAAAAAGTGACGCACCGGTGGCGTAAAAGTAACGCATGGCCTCATAAATGAGGCCTTCAGTCTTCTACTCATGCATCATATTTAATGTATGACGCATTATGTCGCAAGGAGTTACAGATACGCCAGTATTTCTGACGTATCTGTAAGCGCAAAAGTGATGCATTGCTGGAGTGTGTCACAAAAGTGACGCAACTCCAGCAATGCATCCTTTCACATGAGGCCAGCCCCATGTGAAAGGGCCTCCGTCAGTCTTACGCCTGCTGTGAGGCAGGTGCAAGATTTTGACGCAACAGTGTCCTAAAAGTGACGCAGTGAAATCTCATAGATTTCACTGCGTCACTTCTACGACCCTTTCTTGCATCAATACGCCCCCTTTGCATACATTACACCTGGCGCAGGTATAATGTGGCGCAGGGGTTTACAAAGTGACGCATCTACCTAGATGCGTCACTTTGTAAATATGACTCATCAAGGTGCATTTTTTACACCAGTGGTGCGTCACAAAAAGTGACGCACCGGCGGCGTAAAAGTGATGCATGGCCTCATAAATGAGGCCTTCAGTCTTCTACTTGTCTCACACTCAATTGTCTTTATCCAGTCTGTATCTCCACTCTTTTCTAAACATCACTGCTCTTTTCTTACCCTTCCACACCACCGTTCTTTTACTACATTTTCTTCACTTATTCACATTCCCCATGTTCACTCTCCTTCTCCTCACTCTCCTTCCCCACACTCACCTTCTTTCAGTCCCCCTACTTCACTTCCCTTCCCCTCTCGTCCCTTTCTTTGCTTTCTCACTCATTTTCCTCTCCTCTCTCACTGCACTCCACTTCAGTTACTCTTTTTCATTTTAAGAATACAGCTCTTTGATGAGAATTGGAGTTAGTTCTGAAAAGAACTTTTTTTCTTCTTTTTTCCTTTTTTTTGAACAAAAACAAAAACAGGGAATGGGAAACTGCTCAACAGGAGCAAAAAAAAATATCAAAATTAGGACTGGGGACGGCAGCGGTGGTTGTCTAATGCTCGAACGATGAGCATAACACTTTGTTCCCCATAACAAAGTAGCTGATCACATTTTCTGCATTTAATTACGGCTTCATTAAAAGCAGGCTGAATATTAGGGATCAGCTCTTCTGGTCGCCCCCTCACCGATGTAGTTGGTCCTCCGGTTGAAGTAGAGGCACCATCCCTGGGAGCCTCTCGTGCCAGAGCCCTGACACTCTCCCGGGCATAGTTCTGGGGTGCCTCCTCTCGACGTGGCGAATCATAGTGGAATTTCCAAATGAATATTTTCTGGTGTGGTCACCCCTTGACAGAACAGTGTGACAAATCCTGCACTCCACCTTTGGAGCATTTACTTTTTTTTTATCATCTGGAATGGAAAAAACTTCCATATGAAGTGTTCTTTTACTCTGGGCTGAGGAACCTCTTCATCTATAAATCCCTCTGTGTCATCTTCGCTGCTGGATGCTCTGGCAGCCATGGTAATCCAAGAAAGATTTGAGAGCAAAAAGACAGGTCTTGCAGTCACAAAAGTGAAAGAAGAAGTGAAGGAAATGGGTGGGGATTTCATTCTTTGTAAAAAGAAATGTTAGCAACCAATGAAAAGAGTTATTTTAAGGTCACATGACTTGACGCGCTTACGCTGCGCGCACCGGAGCGCTTCCGGGGGCGCTTACGCGGCGCGAACGTAGGCGCTTCCGGGGGCGCTTACGCGGCGCGCCTGAGTGACGTTTTGATAGCTTTATGGAAATGCAAAATCATTTTCATTTCGTAAATCAAAAATACTTTTATAAGTATGGTACTAAATGTCTTGCATTATTATTTACTTTTTATACATATTTTTACGAAAGCAGAAATAGCGCTCTTGGTGCGCTCTCGGAAGAGCTTACCGGTGTAAAAAACAGCTGATAAAAAATTTAAAAAAACGTAGGTTATAAAGTCGATATACAAAGGAATTAGCTTTTAAAAAAACTATGTAATTCACTGAAAAAACCATAGGTTTCAGAAACTTTATAGTTAGGAATTAGTTTTTAAAAAACCTTTGAAATTCACTAAAAAAAACATAGGTTTCACAATCGTTATAGTTAGGAATTAGCATTTAAAAAACCTTTCAAATTCACTGAAAAAACCATAGGTTTCACAATCGTTATAGTTAGGAATTAGCATTTAAAAAAACCTTTCAAATTCACTGAAAAAAAACATACATTTCACACCAGTTATAGTTAGCTGAACATTTTACTCATACAAAACCATTGAAATTCCCACGTTATAGTTAGTTGGACTCACTATAACTCGCGCGCCCGCAATCCACTGCTGATGAGGTCACATATTACATCATTCATGACATGGTCAGTGACATCACTGATGACATCATTGATGACATCTCAAATGACATCACTGATGACATCACTGATGACATCATTCATGTGATAATATGATGCACCTTCTCACACCCTAATCTAACCTTTGATACATCCAGTGTTGAATACAGACTACCATTCCTGAAACCATTGACACACCAATACCAGTTACTACATACGCACTCACCGATTCCTAAGTCTACACACACATCCACTCATTCACCCATACAATCACTCATACATACAGTCACTCATCAATACAACACTATCATATGCACTCATACACCTATACAGACACTCACACACTGCCACTCGTCCATGGAGTTACTCACACACCTACTCAGTCATGCAAAGAATCAATCACACTCCCATTTCCTCATCTATACAGTTATACACACAAAACCTTACTTATTCAAACATAGACTAACATATACTTACTCTCTTTTACAATCACTGATACAAGTATACATTGATCCATACAGTCACTTATGCAATCGCAGGCTCTCATGTATAGTCATTTGTATATGCCAACTGTCATATGCACTGTATTTTACATATGTACTTACTTGGACATGTAGCACTGAGATATCCATTCACTCACCAACACAGCCATGCACACAGTCAACCACCCATACAGCTGTTTCCTCATGCACTCTTGAACCCATACACCTAGTGAATCAACTGCTCACACATCTATGCACAGAGTCACACACCTCCCAGCCACCTATACACACACTCAGTTTGAAGTACTGGGTTTTTCAGAACCGGTACTGAACCGGTAACCAAGCGGTGCCAGGGATAATACCCTAAGACTTCGGGTCCTTCCTGTTTCAGACTACAGAAACACAAAGTCTTCTAGGAGAAGTCAAAGATCGAATTTATTGGCTGCAACCAAGTAACAGGTATCCTAGAAGTACAACACGGTGTAAATTCTCAGGAGACTGCTCAATCTTACAAAGCCAGCCTTCTCTTTTTATACAAAATATTATGCTTCAGGCAAACATTCTTTACAGTACAGTTGACCATTCACATATTTTCACTATAAAGAAAAAGCAGAGTCATGATGACAAGCCCATATTTCAGTTTGTTCAGCCCACAATCAATTACCCGGCAAGGCCCAGTATTTTCATCAGATATCGACGAAACCCCAATAAAAACGGGCGCCTCCTCCTCGTAAAGCAAGTCATAAAGAAAGAAACAGGGGCAGGTGTGTGTAAGATAAGGAAGGGTTTGTGTGCGATGAAAGGTTTATGGCATGTTGTGCCTTGATACTATCTTGTTCGGCCACTGGGAGAGGAACTGACCGAACAGGTTTGGCCTTGGGCAGTGGAGTCAGCTTGCCCAGGTCGCAGAGAAGTCAGGGAAGGTGTACGTGTCCTTCAGGACCGTGTTTGGCCTTAATCATTGGCCTATGTGAGGGCAACTCACAAAATGGCTGCCGTACACAAAATGGAACCTGAGGGTTCAGGACGAAAACTACGATTTCAAGGTGAAATCGTCACTCGAATATGACGAAAATGCTTGTGCATAGTGTACCAGCCATTCTCGGTCTACTGATATCAAAATCGTCATGGTATGATGATGTTTATAACACGGGTCCAGAATTTTCAGTACTACAGCCCTCCTTTTGCCCTTACATAGGCAATAACCTATACTCACGCTAATCTGAGTCCAGGTCTATATTCCTAAAGTCATTAAGATGTTGCTGTAGCATCATCCTAATACTTAGCTCGTCCCTTGATACAGGTTTTCTTACACATGATGTAGCACAGAGGCTACATACTGTAGGAGCACATTGTACGCACAGACAGAACAGGAAAAGAATGGCTAAGAACATCCCAATGACCATCAGAATTTTCCAACCCCAGGCGGATATCAGTTCCCAGAACCATCCCATTAATGACCAATCTCCTTTATCCACATGAATAGATTCGGAAATCTTATGCAGTTTGGAGATAGCCCGGTACACTGTTGGAGCGTTATCTGGAATGAAAACACAGCAACTCGATTGGATCAATTTGCATACCCCACCTCGGTCTGCAAGTATGACATCTAACGCAACCCTGTTCTGAAGGGTCATAAGACGATCCGACTGGAGCTCAGCAGTCAAGTTACTAAGGGCACCGGCAGTTTCAACTACGGTGGATTCAACCACCCTTGTCAATTGCCTAATGTTCCTGCTGTTAACCATGGGTCCCCAGAACGGCAGAAAACCTTTTACGACACCCCCAAATTCTTGTCCTGCAGTGTCTTCTTTACTGAAGACACCTCTAACTATCCTTGTCTTATGGTAATCTGCCGCAGCTGTGTAGGTGGGAGGCAACAGGAACGAAACAAAGCAAGTGCCCGAAAAGTCAGGGGGCAACCATGTATAGGCTCTATCATGGCAGATCAAATAGGTACCCTTAGCCGCTAGGAACGAAGGGGAAGTCTGGGACGCAAAAACATACGTTTCAGTGCAGACGCTCTTCCCTAACTGAGCTCTGGGATTCTTGCCAGTACCTTGCAGACATAGGTGACCCTGATGGGGTACAATCCAGATCGGGGAAGATCTCTTAGCTTGCTGTTTCTCACTCAGAGTAGCTCCATATCCGGTCACGTTCCATCCTATGTATACTAGTGTCTCATCTCTCGGGATAGTCTCATAGGAAATATCTTCCTTAATCATATCTACTATACCCTTAACTAGAGCACTATTCTTAGGATTATCTTCCACAGAACATAGGGGTTAGACTTCATGTACATAGATGAACATTGTTCTGTATGCCCACACAGAACCATTGTGGCTGAAAGGCAGGACCAGATAAGGGTACCTTTATCCGTTGTGTGAGGCATAAGACCACACACCCAACAGTTAGTCGTGTTCATTACTAGTTGGTGTTGGTGCAAAAGCTGAACGAAAGAGTTATTAATAAACTCTAGTCTCCTAGCGGATTCATGTTCAGGGAGAGGTTGAAAAGAATGTGAGGAAACAGTAGAAGGAGGAGGTATGGACGTTGTAGTGGGTGCAAATGTCACTTGAAAAGAGAATAAAACATATCCTATTAAAAACATCATTACACTGAAAAACATAAAAATGCATATTATCAAAAAGCTTTTCTTGGTCATCATTTTACATATTCTTGCTTTAAAGTTCGTTTTCTTGGCAGTTCTCTCCATCTCGAAAAACTCCATCCTCTCTAGAATGCTGCTCGCGATGGTAGGGTGTTCTATGCTAAGGAATGCTTCTGTCAGTCCAGGGCAACTCCCTTAGACCAACCAGAACGGTCGACCTAACGTCTTCAGCTGCACCCCAAAGACTTTGGGCAACCGCGACCCTACAGCGGAACCCGGATGGTGGTTCGAAAAACAAAAATAAAAAAGTTTCTCAGATGAGAGAGCTGCACTTTCGAAAAATAGCAAAGAAAAGGAATATTTGTATTAGTTCATAGTTCTCGGCCTCAGGTTATATATTTTCTTTCCAAGTTTTGTCTGGTCTTGGAAAAGGAGTTCAGGCTCTGTAGTGTCCAATCGAATTGGCGGCGGCACAGCCTCTTGCAAGAGATTGTCACTTTCTTGTTCAAAAGTTGTTCCTTTTATGCGTGCATCACTGAAGGGCAGAAAACGAGGCACAGTTTCAGTCTCTGAGTCAGCGACACCCTCCTGGACCCACCGGTTGTACGGTAGAGGCAAAGGCACCCTCCTGCAATGTACACCGTGGATCCAGTGCTTCTTCCCTTCCACTTGAACGGCTGATCTCGTTGAGAGAAGAACTAGGTACGGGGCGGTCCACCGGGGCTGGTCATTCTTTGTTCGCTGAAAATTTTTCACCAGCACCCAGGATCCCGGATCGATTTGGTGTCCTGGAGCTTCAGGGACCTGAGGCAGAGTATCGTGAACCTGTTGGTGTAAAACACACAATTTAGCCGTCAATTCATACAAATAGTCAAGCAGTACAGGGTGTTCGATCTCACTAAATTTTGTCGGCCTTGGCACTCCCCATATGTAGGCCGGACGGCCAAACACTATCTCATACGGACTAAGTCCCACTCGCGAATGCACAGTCATTCTTGTTGATAGGAGTGCCAAAGGCAGAGCGTCAGGCCATTTAAGACCAGAGCTTGCTTGAATTTTGGCAAGTTTTAGCTTTAGCGTGCCATTATAGCATTCTACTAGTCCAGCTGACTGGGGGTGATTTGCAGTGTGGAATTTCTGTTGGATGCCTAGCCCTTCACATACTTTTTTCATCACTCGACCCACAAATTCACTCCCATTGTCACTCCAGACCATTCTCGCCATTCCAAATCTAGGGAAGAACTCTTTCACAAGGGCTTTAGCTGTAGATAAGGCAGTGTTATCTTTTAGGGGGTACGCTTCTACCCATCTTGAAAAGGCACAAACAACAACAAGTACGTATTTCAGATTGTTGCACCTTTCCATGTGGATGAAATCTAGCTGCAAAACCTCTAACGGATACGTTGGAGGCGCAAAATGACCAGCTGGAGTTGGGGTTCCCCTACCAGGATTGTATTTCAGACACACCATGCAATTCTTGACCACATTCTCTGCACACTTAGGAATTCCAGCATTTTGCCATACTGGAGCCAAGAACTTACAAATCCCTTTCACACTGATGTGAGCCATTCCATGGGCCATTGTAACCACTGCAAGCATATACGCATCGGGTAACAACCATCTCTGATGCTCTGACAATTCAACCGAACAACCATTTGAATCCAATTTCCCCTTACTCTCTCTCCATGTACTCAACTCTTTCTCTGTAGCTTCAGCTTGAATAGACTTCACACTCTCTATCTTGTCTTCACACATTCCAACGTCACCAATCCATCTTGCAGGGCCCGCAACATACATTCGACTCATCACATACCTTGCAGTTTCTTTTGAGACTTCGTCAGCAAATGCATTTCCACGACCAACATCATCAGTCACCTTCTTGTGTGCACTGCATTTTACAATCGCAACTTGCAACGGGAAAGTCAATGACTCAAGAAGCTCATTCACCAACTGACCATGCTGTATCTTAGCTCCATGCGAAGTCAGGAACCCACGTTCTTTCCACAATCGTCCAAAACTGTGAGCCACTCCAAATGCATACTGGCTGTCGGTATATATGGTCACTTTCATTCCTTTCGACAATACACACGCTCGTGTAAGTGCAATCAACTCTGCTGCTTGAGCTGAATTATGTGGGATACGTGCAGCTTCAACAATCATATGCAAAGTCGTGACAGCATATGCCGCAGTCGTATCTCGATTCGGAAGCTTGAAGCACGAACCATCCACCCATAAGGTACCATCACACTTTGAAAGAGGAGTGTCACTAAGATCTATTCTCCCTTTCGTTTCTTCTTCTGTTCTGAGAAAACAATCATGCTTTTCAGAAGCATCTAGCTCTGCTACAATTGGCAACAACGTAGCTGGATTAAGCGTGTTGCATCTTTTTATGTGCACATGACTCGCTAACAATGTCAACTCGTAACCTGACAACCGAGCACTAGTTAAGTGCTGTGTCTTGGTCCTGTTTAACAACGTGTCTACTGCATGTGGAACCATCACAATCAATGTATTATTCATCACTAGACCAGCAGACTGCCGAATAGAAACAGCTGCTGCTGCTGTGGCTCTCAAGCAACTTGGCAATGCTTTAGCTACCGGGTCCAAAGTCGACGAAAAATACGCGCATGGACGCTGCTTGTCTCCGAACAACTGGGTCAACACTGATAATGCACAACCTTCTTTCTCATGGACATACAATGTAAAAGGCTTACTGTAGTCGGGGGTACCCAACACAGGAGCCGAGCATAATGCATTGCGTAATTCGGAAAAACTTTTCTGACACTCTTCAGACCATGGGATGGGATTCGGTGTATCTTTACAGGTTAATGCCACTAAGGGCTTGGCCAATAAGGAAAAAATCGGTATCCATTGTCTGCAATATGATGTAATACCCAAGAAAGCACGCACTTCTCTCTGTGTCCTTGGCACACTCAATTTCGCAATTGCCTGAATTCTTTCTGGGGTCAGTTTCCTTCCCTCCTTCGATAAGAGATGACCTAAGTAGGTCACTTCTTGTCGACAATATTGCAATTTTGAAAGCGACACTTTGTGATGTAAGTCAGACAAATGACGCAACAATGACAACGTGGCTTCTTTACAGATTTCCTCAGTATCTGCAGCAATAAGCAAATCGTCAACGTACTGAATAAGGGTAGCGCCATCAGGTAAAACAATCGTATCAAGCTGTGTTTTTAGAACTTAACTATATATCAATGGGCTTTCACAGTAGCCCTGGGGAGCGCGTTTGAAGCGGAAGATTTGACCTCCTAAACTGAATCCGAAAATATCCCTGCTCTCCTCGGCAATCGGGATGCTGAAGAAAGCATTCTTTAAGTCAATTACCGAGAACCAAGTCGCGGAAGCTGGAATCATAGTCAATAGGGCAGTGATATCAGGAACAACTGGAAATTGTGGCACAACTATTTTATTCACCTCTCTAAGATCAATCACAAACCTGTAAACAGGTGGCTGAGAGGGGTCAGTACGCTTTAAAACAGGCAGAACAGGACTATTGCAAACGTTGCCTCTTGTCTCTTCAATTACACCTTTTTCAATCAAATCATAAATGATCGCTAGCAACGCTTTTTCACCTTCACTAGAGATTTTGTATTGGGGAATGCGTGGCATTTTGACATTGGCTTTCAATGTCACAACATATGGCGGTATTTCCAAAAGACCCACATCATTAGGACCAGTAGCCCAAAGAATATTAGGGAGAGACGACAATTCTGTCGGAAGTTTGTCCCTCGACAAATACATTGGGGACACCACTTTCTTACCTAGTGTAAGTTGTACTCTCGAAGGAGAACAATATAAAGTTGCATACAATCTTTTCAACAGATCTAATTCCAACAAGTTTTCACCACAACCTGTTGTCAGAATAAGGGGTGCTTCGAATTCACAAGGTCCAACAGAAAGGGACATAGGACTAGAAACTGGGTTTCTAACCGGGGCGCCAGAAAAACCTACTGAAACATTCGTTTTGCCAGACAAAGGTGCGCCAGGGAGTTTAGAGTGCATAATAGAACTCTTTGTAGCACCAGTATCCAACAGAAAAGGCTCTGACACACCTGATGTAATAACCTCAACATAAGGTCCACTCTGATCTACTGGAACTGAAACAACTCCCTCTCTTTGTCTATGGCTGTCCTAGCAATCATTACCTTCCATATGTTCATCTTCGGCATAGTAGTCATCAGCATAGTACTGAGCTGTCCTACCGGACGCGTTATTCTGCTGATCATACCTATTCATTGAATTTTGAGGTGGAAAGGAACGTGCGTTTTGGGGGAAATTTCCACGTCCTCTACCTCTAGGTGCTTGTGAAATACCTCGACCTCTTGCGCTGGAAACACCATTCATGCGCTGTAATAAAGCAGGGCAGCTACTTTTAAAATGGCCCTCCTCTTTACAATATGCACACTGATTAGGGCCTACAGGAAAACGTTGTTGAGGATATTCGGTCCTTTGCGTGTCTCTCTGAAACTGCTGAGGCTGCTGATAGTTACTCTGACCACCACGAGGCGGGTACGCCTGCTGTAAAAGGACCTTTGTTTTTAACTCTTTCGTTTTCTTGTCTGCTCTATCTTTGTCATCTTTATCTCTATTTTCATAATACTGTGCAGTAGCCTATATCTGTGCTGAAGAGGAAACGGCCCAAGAACTTTCTGAATCTTTTAACTTCTTACATAACTCAGGAAGCAAATTATGCACGAACTTGTCAACGAACAACCGTTGCCCACCTTCTGTACTCATATCTTGACCACTGTGGTCGACAAACGTTTCTTCAAACCTGGTGAAGAAATCAGACACTGTTTCATCTTTCTTCTGCTTACACGCAGACAACTTGTCCCAATTCACTCGCATCGCAGGCATTAAAGTCTTCATGTAATTAATGATCCTAAAAGGGAGTTCTGCTACTAAAGGCTCGGGTTTAGCACCACCAACTTGTCGGCCATCTGCAGCAGTAATATTAGCCCATGAGTCACGTAACTCTTGATCATGATCCGCATGACGAATCTTTCCCCATAAAGGCAGTGGAACAACATTTCCAAACAACATGTCTATATCGGCTAAATTCATAATACAAGAGCTTGCAGTCTGTGACAATTCCTTGTAATACCCTGCAGGATTTTTATGGGGATCAGGCAATGTCTGCTTAAGGGCCAAAACTTCAGCTCGCTTCCAAGGAACATGTACCCAGACCCGCTGAAAATGAGCTGGTACAGCATCAACGTGATTAGCTACATCAGCCGCAACGGCGTCCTTCCATACTGGAGGAACTTCTCTCATTGGGTACTGTCTTACCTTCTTTTCAACAGAGGAATCAGACTCAAACAATGACCGAGAAACACTTTCACTCCTCAACGACAACAATGTCGCAACTGCTTTCTTAACATCTGAACCCACAATTGCGCCTTTTCCAAACTCGAACCGTATACGACACAACTCAGGCAGATTGGGCTCCAAATCATTCTCCTCTAAATCCTCACTCAGGAAAGTACTCATTTTCTCAAAAACGTATCTCTGTTTTGGTGCTTCCCACTGATGGAAGACATCCATAACAGATTCTAGCTCATATCTCGTTGGTTCAGTAACCCATTTATGTGCCAAATAATTCAGCGTTTCCTTCTCCCTAGAATCAGGCAGTTGGCTACGCAACTGTTTACGCTCTGAGATAGGAGTCGGACTTGTCACTCCAAAGAGAGGATATAGAAGACTAGTAACAGTACTAGCCACTCTTTGTCGAACAGAGGGAGAAGTCGATGAAAGGACAGGCGGAAGAGCAGAGTAAGGCAAGGCAGACGCAGAGGCAGTGTCAGGAGAAATACCAGGGGTGGTAGTCGATACAGTAGTCAAAGTTGTAGGAAGTAAAAGCAGAGCAGATGTCAAAGGCGGTGGCCCTTGAGGAGGCTGCACCGGAAGAGTAGGGGCCAACTGAAGAGCAGCTGGTGGCTGTGGAGGAGCAGGAGGCAATACGACTAAAGGTTGCGCAGCTAAAGGCTGCGGAGATGCCGTAGCACTCTGCGCATAAGGGGGTGGTGAACTCAATAAATGCGACATTAGGGGGTCTTTTTCAAGATCTTTTGTTGCTTCTTGCTGAAGAGGTGGCAAAACTGGATAACATTTATCGATTACCATTTTACGTTGCCTGTGCAACTGTTCGCTCATCTGTTCCTCTTCGTTATCTTTATACTGCATAGCAGCTTGCATTATCGAGATACCCCTTTCTCTCTTATTTTTCTTCTCTAATTTAATTTCCTTCTGTTTGGCTTCCTTACGCCATAGGCGGAAAGAGTCAAACATCGCCGGCCGGGCTTTCTTCTTGAAAAGTTTAACTTCTAGATTACCTAGGATCTCCGTGTCAAAGCTACCATATTGGGGCCATTTTAAAACACTATCCTTTCTGGTGTATCTGATCCACACTTCATTATATGTGATGGGGCCTACGCCATGTTTCACATATAGTTCATATGTTGGAGTTCCAATCGGAGGAACCGGACACGAGTCCTCCAATCGGGAATCCCTATTACAACCAAGACAAAACAAATTTCCAAGTCTGCTAATACCAGGCATCTTCGCTCTCTAGTCTAGCTTCAAACTTCAAAGGAGTATCGAATACAACAGTCTCGTGAATACACGAGTCCTTTGGCTTTGGTACTTGCAAGTTCCAAATCAAAGATCCCAAGGGGATACCCAAACTAAGAACCAACTAAGGACTGGGAGACGCTCCACTTAAACAGGGGCAGGTGTGTGTAAGATAAGGAAGGGTTTGTGTGCGATGAAAGGTTTATGGCATGTTGTGCCTTGATACTATCTTGTTCGGCCACTGGGAGAGGAACTGACCGAACAGGTTTGGCCTTGGGCAGTGGAGTCAGCTTGCCCAGGTCGTAGAGAAGTCAGGGAAGGTGTACGTGTCCTTCAGGACCGTGTTTGGCCTTAATCATTGGCCTTTGTGAGGGCAACTCATAAAATGGCTGCCGTACACAAAATGGAACCTGAGGGTTCAGGACGAAAACTACGATTTCAAGGTGAAATCGTCACTCGAATATGACGAAAATGCTTGTGCATAGTGTACCAGCCATTCTCGGTCTACTGATATCAAAATCGTCATGGTATGATGATGTTTATAACACGGGTCAAGAATTTTCAGTACTACAAGTCTCCCATACAAATACTTGGGCAACCAATCAATAACTCATACAGCCACTCATATAGCTACTGATCAACACATGCAGCAGCTTACACAACAACAGACATATTGATGCACACATTCAGACAGTTTATTCACTAAGCCATGCATTCAGTAAGACACATTTAATCACTCACTCATACAGTCAGTCACACACCAACTAAATCCTTCATCCACACACTTATACACCCACTCATTCTTGAATATGTAAAACATATTTAAACTTTACAGAAACACACAGACACTGGATGATGTCATCAGTGATGTCATCAGTGATGTCATTTGAGATGTCATCAGTGATGTCACTGACCATGTCATGAATGATGTAATATGTGACATCATCAGCAGTGGATTGCGGGCGCGCGAGTTATAGTGAGTCCAACTAACTTTAACGTGGGAATTTCAATGGTTTTGTATGAGTAAAATGTTCAGCTAACTATAACTGGTGTGAAACCTATGTTTTTTTCATTGAATTTGAAAGGTTTTTTAAATGCTAATTCCTAACTATAACGAGTGTGAAACCTATGGTTTTTTCAGTGAATATATATATATATATATATATATCTGTATTACGTTACTCCTTACTGTCCTAAGTCCAAACTTGAGACATTGTGAGAATCTGACCTTCAACATTCCTTATCTTTAAGCGATTGGGGTTCCATTTGGAATAAAATACACCATACATCGCCTAATGCTAGCACCACCAAACCCTTTATTATTTTTATAATAGGCTATTTATTACCCCACATTTTTGCAAAAATATAATCCAAAACGTTCCAATATCGGCTGGTCTTGTAAAAATCTTCCTATTACATATTTGCACATGTTTTTTCATTGTCCACCAACCACTGTTTTTTGGTTACAGGTTTGCAAGACTATCTCTACTATTTGGTCCATTGATTTCCCCTTAGATGTAAAATGTATTTTTCTAGGAAGTACCTCACGCTTTTGGTCAATACATTCTAAATTAGGCAAATTTTGAGATCTGTCACTTGCTATTGCCTTTCAAGTCATTACATCCACTTTGAAAAATGCCAAAAATCTTAATGTTACTAGTTGGTGGAATCTTCTTTGTTCTCATCATAGACTCGATACAGCAGCAGCTACATCTACGTTACACATGATGAATATGGGCCTCTTTTGGTCTCCGCTTACTTGTTACTTAAATAAAAAGTGTAAAATCCCCAGTGATTGGTTTTCCAGCCACCATGATTGCTTCTTCCCGTAATATTTTAAACATCTTATCTAATTATTTGCCATTGTTACTATATGAGATGAGCTTTTAATAACATGGCTTTATTATATGAACTAATTATTAGATGATATAGGTTTTATTTTGTGATATATGTGCAGACATGCAATATGTAACATTTCTTCTTTCTTTTTTTCCTTTCTCTTTCTCTCTTCTTCTGTTTTCTTCTTTCTTTCTTTTTTCTTAATACACAAAATACCAAACATGTGATGTTTTAAGTACAGAATGATCGTATTTAATAAGTATGTGATGTAACTTCTCCTTACGTATTAGGTATTAGTTATTTTTTCTTTCCTGCTTAAAAGTATATTTCATACCTTGATTTCTCATTCCGAGCAATATATATTTCTGTACATTTATATTTTATTCAATAAAGCTTAGTTAACTAAAAAAAAATCAGATTAACTTGAAGCTTGATACACAATGGGGGCAACCTTGCATTATTAAAAGCATGCATGCTTTTCATCTTTGTTTAGCAGTTTTAAGAGAAAGATCGCAGTCAAGCTAGGAGGAGCAAATGTCCAAAAATGCATTCACTATCATTCTTCAGAGTAAATGTGAATGTAAATGTTTTGAAAAATAAAAGCTTAAGAATGGGAGTTTCCTTCTGCAAAGGTAGCATAAGTGATGGCATAAGCCCCTTATTTATTTACAGTGATGGCTTCTAAGGTTACACCACAAAGATTCTCCATAATTTTTTGATTGGTAAACGCATTAACATCAACCTGGGAAGGAGGCTAAAATTACATTAAAGATGGTATAAATTTTGTGACAATTGAGTTAAAAAGCACAGAAAGGGGTGAGGTAATCTGTAAACACAATTTTTTCAGCAAGCCAGTGAAATAGCCCAGCTGTTGAAGTGCTTCCTACAATAGGGTTCATTGTAGTAGGCCGTATTAAGTTTTACTTTCTACTGCACTATAACCATGAAAGTGTAAACAAGCATTGTTTTGTCCTTAGATGTCGTACCCTTTTTATTAGGGTCGAGCCTGTGAGTGCATGCGTTAACTCTTGTGCTATCGCTTGGTAGACACCATTGTTTACAAAAAGGCATTGGAGCTCACCCATTGTTTACCACCTGATAGCTTCAGTGTCTCTCTTCTTTGCAGCATCCATAATTGGCCACTACATGCCAAACGTCACTTAAGATCCTTTGTGTTGAGCACGGACCAAGCACAGATTGATTCAAGTTAATCAGTGCCTATCCACTGCTCCCAAATGTAATTTGGGTGCTATTTCTTTCCACCTCTCACTATCTGGGCCTATTGTGCCTTCTGTGCAAGCTGCTTACTCCATATGTGGGTTAGTGGAGCAGAATATTTTTGGTACAAGTGTGTGTGTGTGTGTGCCTGTCTGCGTGTGTGTGTGTGTGTGTGTGTGCATGTCTATGTGTGTGTCTGTATGTGTACTCACATAACTATCTGGTGTGTAAGATGCTTAAGGCTCTGTTAGTTGGGGGTTGATCCTGGTAAGGAAGGGGATTGTGATGTGTGTGTGTTTATTTAATGAAGAGCTTCTTCATACACAATACCTGTCATCCAAATGTCCCACTGTTTAAGGATCCTAGAGGTTACAATTTGTTTTGTTTCCTTTAACCCCCTGCTTGCAGGCTGTGTGGTGGTGTATCCCCATGTAACATCCTTTCAAAATGGTGTCCCAGGAGAGTGTAGGATATGGTTCAAAGTGCAGTGCTGTCTATGCTGCTCCGGTCCAATTTTATGGATCACAGATACTCAACTTGAGGGTGACCAAGAGAGAGAACACTGCTTTTTGTGCTTTCTCCCTGCTTTTCTCCTTCTTTATTCTCGCCCCTACCCATTTCTGACTAGTTATTTCCTCTCGTCTGATTCCTGCTCAACTGCTCCCCAAGCTAAAACTTACAAAAAAGTATTATTAATCACATAGGCGAAGCCAATTGCATTTGCAAATGCTTGTTTCTAGTTGGGAGCTTCTCGTGAAAGTTGAAGGCCTTGGCGTTCGAAGTTGACAGAGCTTTTTCCTTGTCCCATTATGTGTCTCCAGGGCTCTCCTCCGACTGAGGAACCAAGAACCAGGTGGAGCTACGTCATCCGAAGCCCATGGCATGTGGGTTCCAGATGACATGGCTCCTTATGGGAACCGGGCAGGGATGTAGTGTACGTCAAAATAGAAAACGAGTACAGTAGTTCAGCCCTTGGTGGAAGATGTTCATGGCGTCTTTGCTTCCAATTAGGCACGAACCACTGACTGCTCCCTGGAGGGGCACTGAGGGCACAGATGCTCGCAGCAAAAGAAAGTTATGTGTGCAAATCGCCCTCTATTTTGCTTGAGTGTTTTATGTACCAAGAATAATTTCATTTACTTCGTTTCATGAACATGGTCTTTCGTTCCACCACAAACAATTAATTGACAAATTACCTTTCAGACAGAGTTCAGCCTGAAAGGGTGGAGCGCCGGAAACTAATTATTTTACATCAAACCTCACTGTCTGGTAGTTTTTCCACTGACCAGAATTCGAAACGTCAGTACACATGTTTGTTATTTGTCTGGGCCTTCTGCTTCTCAAACAATTCTTTGGAAAGTACCCACGATGAAATCATTAACAAGCACTAGCAAAGCCAACACATCCGGCCTTTAGCTGAAAGTGCTGCGCGTGAGTGTATGTGTGTGTGTGGGTCATTGCAGATGAGTGAGTGGGTAAATGGAACGAGTCAAGAAATGATGAATTGGTCCATGAGTGCAAGGATAATATACAGAGGGCATAAATGATAAGTGAGTGCCTAAACTCAACAATCAATGAGCAGTCGCCTTCAATTATTATTAGACCAAACAATGTATTATGTCACAACCGTCTCCGCTTTTCGACAGTAACAAAATGTCCAGTGCATATGAAGACCCACCAAAGATTATCTCTATGACCGTTTCTACGTAAAATAGCTTTTTTTTTCATTACTTGATGTTTTTACCTGATATTCTAGACTGCTGTATCAGTAGGAGTACAGGTAATCCAGTATTTTACTAAATCTGTTTTTATGGGCCTAGGAGTTTTTTACATATTTGAAATGGGAACAATTGGTTTCTTTTTACGTAATATACAATTATTGTAAATGGTTTCTTTAACCGACACAATACTTCGTAATTTTACTTAAAACCCCATCCAACCTCTGAGGAGGTAACCTATAAGTAGATAAACTGGAGATAGATTAATGAGCCCTACATCTTTCATGAAGCTTAGCAAGTCTAGTTCAACTCTTCAAGAAGGAGAACACGTGTATCCTATCATTTGGGGCATGGAATCAAATCTGTCCATCCATAGAGGTGATCTTGGTTTGGGAAATCTGAAGCAAAGGTCAACAGTGGTCTACTGAGGTGGGATGCAGTCTCATTGCTTTTGGAGATGTACTGAAAGCCCCATACAGTGGTTGGATAATAGCTGGTGAGATGGCCCTATCTTTTTATGACCTCCATTACAAGATAGGTGTAATCATTGATGGGGAGGTACACTTACCTTCAGAGATGTCTTCTCTAAGAAATGTGGATCCCTTAAACCTTTTTGTGCAGCAGCCAAAGTCCTCTTTAGAAGCTCGTAGCTGCATTCCAGTGGCATAGTATTATTGTTGTATGGCTCATCAGAACAATCAATCTCTGGTTAATCTGGCAATGATGGGATCCATTTCTTAAACAATATGATGGACATTCAATCTCCCTAGGAAGCATGTGCTGATATCTAAAACACTCTGCCGGTTCAGTGGCACTTCAAATTGATTCATTAGGAATTTTAGGTCTGAGCCACATTCATCTTTGCCCGCCTATATATATAACTTTGGTGCCCCAAAACCACCTTCGTTACTCTAAATTCTACATCCTGATTCACAAAATGAGGATGAGTGGAATTTTGAATTGATGAGTACACCTAGGATGGTGGCGTTTGATAGTGGCAGGAAGGATGAGTGTTGGTTGGGAGGGCCCTTAAAATCATACAACATCAAGGCCAGACTGGTCATATCGGGTATGTGGCGTTTCCCATGGAGGCTGGAAGGGTGGGGTCGCTTTTGCTACTGGGTGGTGGTTTTGTAGCAGTGTAGCAGTTTTAAAAGCTCTGCAGAGTTCCTTGTAAATCCAATCGTTTTCCGGCAATAAAAGTGCCAAGAAATCTCTGGTGATTAATGTATACAGATCAGAGAGATCTGAATTTTGTCTAGTGGCAGTTTTGACTCATCTAAGGTAGCGCAGAGAGTTAAAATGCTTGCTGGAAAGAGCCTGTACTGTGCAGATCACAGAACAGTATTTTATGTGCATAGTTCAGTGGGTTACTGCTTTTGTCAGAGAGATCCTTTTGTTACTGTGCAGTTCATAAATTGCCATTGTAATCTAGGTTAGAAAGTTATGTTGTTTCCCCCAGTCTTTCATTATCCTAATTTTGCTAAAAAAGGGTTTGTGTGGGTAGAAATAAATTCTTATTAGTTCAATCAATCCTAACCACTGTTACGTTCTGAGTCCAGAGTTTGTGCTTCCCCAGACCAAGCACTCTTAAAAAATGCCCACCAGTATGGATGACATGTGAATCCTACACCATGTAGTCCTCTTTGTCTTATGTAATATTTTCTGTACACTGATTTACACACGTATGATTCATTGTCTCGGTACGTGTGTGATGTTAAATTCTGCAACACCCTACAGTGGTGTGAGAGGCGCTATAAATAAATTAAATACATGTGAGAGAGGGGCTATGGAGAAATGAGAGGCACTGTTGGACGGTGATAGTGCGGGAATCATTGAAGAGCCCCAATAAAGATTGCTGTATCCTGGTGCACTGTAACGTCATCACCTACTATGTTTTAAAAACTCATACAATTGAATATATAATGAAAATGTGTTGCAGAATGCACCATTTTTTTCCCAAATGTTGTTTTGGGGGGAATCCACCCCGTCAAGCTTCCTTGTAGTGGTCAGGCTCGCTCACTGCACACCGTGTGAGGGCTGGTCTGACAAAATTTTCCAGGGCTGCTCTGGGTTCCCAGTCCGATCCTGCACAATATCCACAAGATCATATGCCTGTGGATGTTCACAAACATTTTTCAAGACTAATCCCACTCTGGTCATGCTTGTTAAATTGTTGTCAGAATGTTGATAATAACTCTATAATTGCATTCGTATATTGGGAATGCTTAGGGGACGACCATAAACATCAATCAAGAGTCAGGGAAGAAGGAAATCTATTTTCTTTAAGAAGATGAAAAAGACAAAAAAGTGGAAATTCACATTTTGCCATGATGTACTCATAACAGCATTTGCATTTAGTAGAAAATCTATATGAGTAAGTATTGTGCATGAGGAGACATCCTGAAAGTCTAGGAATGCCATAGAATTTAATGACTGACAGGGATGTTTGTGAATCTCGAAGAAAAACTTAAGTTAATTAGTAATGTGTTTTTCAATGAACTAGTAAACCTGGATATACAATTAAGACCATTTATGTAATATTGAAGTACAATGAAGTGACAATCATTTAGGGCCTAATTGCGACTACCGTGATCCACAGAACCTTCGTAGTCACAATGACGGGTCTGACAACCGCCGCACAGCTGGACCGCCCGCAGTATTACAACTGCGGCGGTCGGATCGCAACGAGACTGCTGCAACCACCAGGGACCCACATTCCGTGGCAGTCCTCCACTGGTCTGAGGGCCACAATATGCTTGGTGGTGCCCTGAGGCACCGCCAAACATATTATGACTTTCCCTACTGCCAGTAGTGTCACGGAGGTTCTTCTTCCATGTTACTGCTGGCAGTGAGGAAAGAAAGGATGCCCTACAGGGCCACCTCTTGCCACGTGCACAGGAGTGCATGCAGGGGGGCACGTGGTGTGCCCCCTGTCTTTCTGTACCCCCCAGTTCCAGGACAGCATGTACTTTAAAGTCCATGGCGTACTGCACTGCACTGTGAATGGCCCTATGAGCTTTTGAAAGGCAGTGCCCTGGGCCAGCAGCTGCAGGACCGCCTGCTGAATTTTAACTTGTAATCTGGCAGGCGGTGTGCGGACGGCTTTGGCGGTCCTGGAGCAGGGCGGCGGTGTGGGGCTGTGCTTCAGGACTGAGAAAGTCAAAATCAGGCCCTTAGTGTTTTTCTTCTTCCATGTATAAGTAAAGCTCTCTGTGGAGTTGACATTTACGTTAATATACTGTTCTTGATAGGAGTTCCAAGGGCTATGTTTTAAAAAAAAAATGTTCTTTTCACATTGATCACTTGGACAAATTGCCTAGCAGTAATCCAAATGAAAGCAAATACTTATATTTAATTTTCCCAAAGAAGTAATTCAGAAACATTCCATTCACTCTCTCCAATCATGGTTAAACCCAATCCCAGAATCAGTATTTGGTAGAAATGGAACAGTTTAATATTCATCAATGTCTTTTGTATCCAACTATTAATCCAATTTGAATGGCAAAACATTTACTGATGCAGGGAGGGTTGCAGACAGATGTAAATGTAAATGTAAATGTGGGATACTTGTAAAGCGCACTGTTACTCTACCTGAGTGTCCTGGCGCTGTAGACCGCTGGGGAACCGGTCCTGGCTTTCCCTGTGAGATGGTCCCTTTTCTGGGTATCTCCAGGGTGAAACCGGGCATCCCCAGCGTCTGTGGGGGGCCGTTGTAGAGATGAGGCAAGCTTAATGCCCAGAGTTGCCGAGTGTGTTCCCTGGTTAGAGTATGCACTGAGGCGAGAATTATCGAGTCCGTTGACCCTGGTCCAAGACCCTGCCGCGTCGGGAATTGAACACTCGTCCCGGGCCGTTCTCTGCTGACAGGTCTGCTGCCTCTAACCATTGAGCCACACCACTCCACTATGGGTTTATTCTGTAGCAAAGCCTCTCTCAGAGTAAAATTGTTTTAATCTGATAGTTGTCCAATTGGCCTTCATGTCAACCCAAATGTCTGTGCTAGGACCTTGCTGTTATGCTACTGAACAGTTAATATTTTCAGGCCTCTGATGGCTGACATCTATTAAAAGTAATTACGTTCACAGTCTGTTTCACTGTCTCCATAACAGAACACAACCGATCGCATCTCATCGCCTTACACAAATCCTTAAAACATCCAAATTGTGTGATACATCATTGCTATGTTGAGCAGAATAGTAAATGCATTAGTCTCTTAACTCATCATCTCCAGCATCAGAAAACACCTTAGAACTAAACAATATAGATTTTGATTAAGAATGGCCAGGTTTAGCAACTACTACCAATCAATCAATCAGTTCATTTGTAGAGCGCACTACTTACTCGTGTGGGTCTCAAGGCGCTGGAGGGGGGCAGGGGTGCTGCTACTGCTCAAACAGCCAGGTCTTGAGGAGTCTCCTGATGGCCAGCAGTTCCTGGGTCTGTCGTAGGCGGATGGGGAGTGTGTTCCAGGTTTTTGCGGCGAGGTGGGAGAACGATCTGCTGCCGGTCTAACCAGTCTCCCCCGGCCCCCAGCGCTGCTTATATTAGATCAGCTCTCTGGGATCACACACTCAGTAGCAGTATACACATTTTTCTACTTCTTTCCCAACCTCTGGCCCTCAGGAGCAAATAGAAGCCTATTAAGAATTTATGAATAGGGCAAGTTGTCAATGTTGAAATGTTAATAGAGCTCAAACAGTGTCACTTCTGTTATCTCAGGCATTTTGGTCAATCACCTTACATGATCTACAATGGAAGTTTGGATTACAAAATACTGAATCATCTTATAATTCCTTTCTGCCCACTCTTGTCATAACACAAAGAAAATCAACAGTTCCAGGAACCAAGACCTGGTCCTCCTTTCATCTTCAGATCTACTTCACCAGCATCAGACTGAGTGATTGACTAAGTACAGTTCTATAAATTAATGCACCTGGGAAGGTATGTGTACCTAATTGACCATCTGGTGTAGATAGAAAAGGTGTGCTTCAAGGAAGCATTTGAAGCTGGTTATATCAGTGACGCTAAGAGTATGGAGTAACATTCCAATACAAATGACAGCTACCTAGATCAAAATGAACAAGTTGCTTACCTTTGGTAACACTCCTTCTGGTGAATATTCTTTCTAAACACGGATTCCTCACCTTGGGTTATTCCAGGTGCCAGACTAGATCCGAAAACGTTTCTTCAGCAGTGCTCCCACATGACAATAGGTGGTGCCATCCAGCTCCAAGCTGAGTCCGTACTGTCAAGGAAGTGAAGGACAGGGCTGCATATAAGCAGTGCACCACCACTGCAAACTGATGTTAGTGTATTGTTTTTGCTGTTTGGCACCCTCACATGCAGAGTGTTAGCTCTTGTTGGTATCAGTGGGCTGAATACTAACTTAGGACCTCTTTAGATGTTAAAAAGAGAGCACTTCACAGAATGGGAGGGAGGAGGAACCTGTGGTTATAAAGAGTATCCACCAGAAAGACTGTCACTGACAGTAAGTAACTTCCGATAGTTAATTCTAACTGCAGATTCCTTACTTTAAAATAGATACCAAAGCAGTATCTCCCCAGGTGGAGCGTCTGTGGAGGAAACTAGAATAAAAAATCCTGCAGGACTGCGTAAGCAAAACACTCTTCCCACCAGACCTGGCTGTCAAGCCAATACTGCTTCATGAACATATGCACTGATGCCAATGTCACAGCCTGACAGATGTTAAGAACAGGCACTCATTGAGCCAATGTAGTAGTATCAGCCTTAGCCCCGGTACAATTTGTTTTTAAACCTCCTGAGACTGTTTTTTAGAAACTTGTAGCAGATCTTGATGCAGTGACCTATCCACCTCAACAGGGTCCTCTTATGTACAACCTTCATGTTCTTCATATAGCAGAACCTCACAAAAAGCTGATCATCCACAGAGTTCTTTGCATTATCAATGTAAAAGCATAATGTATTCTTGGAGTCTTGATGATGAGCCTTCTATCTCTCTAAAGGATCGAAACATTGTTTACTAGTTCTACAGACTCAATTAGATTGTACATAAGAATAAAATGAGCCTTGTTGTTCTTACTTTACAGACTCTTGATCCCGTATTGTCACTCTTGTGTAACACTTGTATAAGAGCACCAAGCATGTTTCTCATCAACAACCCACTGCGCCTTCACATTGTTTTTATGTTTTTTATATACAATTGAATATATTGATCATTTGATCTATTTGCACAATGAATCATCAATCAACCAGAATTTCACCTGTGAGGGTCTCAAGGCACTGGGGGGTGGGGTTAGAGCATTTCTGTGATCATACGAAGAGCCAGGTCTTGAGATCCTTTCTGAATAGGTGCAGTGTCAGGCATCATCTGATGCAGAGAGGGAGTTCGTGGCCGTGATGAAGGATCTGCCAACAGCTCTGGCTCTGTGGATGCGGGGCACATGGCTAGGGCTAGGACGGCTGAGTGGAGGTTTCTCTTGGGGGTGTGGAAGGAGATTCTTTCGTTGACGTATTGGGGTCCTGTGTTAGGGAGGGCTTTGTAGGCTTCTGTGAGCAGTTCGAATGTTATTCTTTTTCTTGAGGGGGAACCAGTGGAGGTCGCGGAGGTGTTTGGTGATGTGGTCATGTAGTGGGATGTCATGGAGCAAGTCTGGCTGCGGTATTCTGTATGGTCTGGAATTTGCAGAGGAGTGTTTTGTTGGTTCCGGCATAGAGCACATTCCCGTAGTCCAGTCTGCTGGTGATGAGTTCGTAGGTAACTGTCTTCCTGGAGTCCGGGGGATACATTTCAAGATTTTGCAGAGTATGTGAAGGGTGTTGAAGCATGTGGAGGACACAGCGTTGATCTAGCGGTTCATAGTGAGTGAGGCGTCGGGTATGATGCTGAGGGTGCGAGGGTGGTCCGTAGGGGTGGGTGGGTGTCCAAGGGCGGAGTGTCACCAGTGTTGTCCCATGTAGAGCTGGTTGAGCCGAGGATGAGGACTTCTCTTTTCCTCGAGTTGAGCTTCAGGCAGCTGATGTTCATCTAGGCTGCGACGTCCTTCATCCCTTCTTGGAAACTGTGCCTGGTCTTCGGGTTCCTTGGTGAGGGAGAGGATAAGTTGGGTGTCGTCGGAGTATGAGACTATGTTGAGTCCGTTTTCTGGCGATGGTTGCGAGGGGTGCCATGTAGACGTTGAAGAGAATGGGGCTGAGTGAGGATGGTTTGGGTGCTCGCAATCTGATCTCTGTAGTTTTGTAGAGGATGGGCGGGAGTCTTATTCTTTGTGTTCTGCCTGAAAGGAAACATCAAATCTAGTCTAAGGCATTTCCATGGTTGCTGGCGTCGTGGAGTCTGGTGGCTAGTGTGCGGTGGGAGATGGGAGATGGTGCCGAAGGCTGCTGAGTGGCCTTGGTCGTGGAGGGTGTGGATGTCATTAGTGGCCGCTATTAGAGCGGTCTTGGTGTGGTTGCTGCTGAATACTGATTGAGAGGTGTCGAGAATGTTGTTGGTTTCTATGAAATGCGCTAGCTGGGTGTTAACGACTTTCTCGATCACTTTGGTGGCAAAGGGGAGAAGAGTGATGGGCCTGAAGTTCTTGAGGTCTGTCGGGTCTGCAGGGGTCTGCTTGAGGAGGGGTCTAACTTCGGCGTGTTTCGAGTCATCTGGGAATGTGGCTATCTCGAGGAAGCAGTTGATCGTTCGTTGTAGTTTGGGTTCAATGGCTGTCCAGTGGAAGATGTGTGGTGGGCAGGGGTTAGTGGGTGCTCCGGAAAGGATGCTTTTCATAGTCTCTGTGGTGTCTTCTGTGGGGTGGGAGGGGTCCAGCTGAGGCAAGTCGACTGAATGGCGTTGCTAGTGGGGGATGTTGGATCAGTGTTGTTGTCTTAGTCTTTGAAGTTATCGTAGAGCTTCTTGATCTGGTGGTGGAAGAAGGAGCTGAGTTTGTTGCAGAGGGCTTGGCAGGGAGGGATGCTAGTAGTTTTGCAGTTGGATCTGGTGAATTATTGTATGATGGCAAAGAGTTCCTTGGAGTTGTAGGAGTTTGAGAGAATTCTGTCTTGGATAAAAATTCTGTAATGCGGTGGAGAAGGAGACAGGGAGATTGTAATGATGTTCAAGCAGTAAGCGGTTAATTGAATGAGTTAAGAAAAAGAAAATCAGCAAAGGAAGATAATAAAGTCTATCAGAAGCTCTTCTCACTTTTACTTCAGAGAGTAGGAGTGGGCTTGCTGGGTTCTGCTTTCTTAGATTCAGTCCATATGATTCTCCATGCTTCCATGATAATGCAAAAGAAACAAACAAAAAGAAAACCTGGTAAGGAGGACGTTTCTGATATCGTGTAACACAAAGGGCAAGGAGTGGGGGGAATTAACACCAGACCGTCGCTGTGAAAATTGCGCTACTTCTTCTTAAGTAAGTTACACACACTCAGTCCGATTGTACACCCCTCTCTCCAACTCTCCCCCTGTTCCAGGCAGTTCCCAAACGGCCCGTACCTTCAGAAGCCACGACTCTCCTGAGCCGTGGCTGGTTCTTGCACTCTGCCGGAAGGGGTTCTGCTCCCTCTTTTCTTCACTTCGGGTTGGCTCCTCTTCGGCTCGTGTTTCCGCTTCGGCCTCGCTGGCGATTTTCGGTCCTCCAAATCCCGGGGAAACAAAGAAGGTTTCCGGTCTCTTCTCAATCCTCCAGGACGCCGATACTCCATGGGAAGGGGGCGGTGACCAACAACCCATCGCGTCCGCTTCCTGTTCTTTGAAGGGCAGGTAGTCAGCTGACAGGATCACGTGTTCCTCCTTGGAAGCCGGTGCTGAAAATTTAAATGGCCAGGGCATCTCGCTTGCATCGATGGGAGACTGAAAAGATAGAAGCAGACAAGGCAACAAGTAAGTGGGTAATCGTTCAGTCAAGGCATTGGAAGAGGGGTCCACATGCGGCCCTTTGTCACATACCCCCACCCTTACCTGTTCACTTTCGGGGAACAGGGGGAGACGAGAAAGAAAGTCCGCGTTACCATTATCTGTGCCCTTGCGATGGCGTACCTCAAAAGTGAAGGGTTGCAAGGACAGGAACCAATGAAGGACCTGCTGGTTATTTCCCTTGTTGCGGCTCATCCAGCGGAGGGGGACGTGATCCGTATACAAGAAGAAATGGGAAACCTCAAGGTAGTACCTCAACTTGTCTACTGCCCAATTGATATCGAGACATTCTTTCTCAATGATAGAATAAGCCCGTTCCCTGGGGAATAGTTTCCTACTCAAAAAGAGGATGTGATGTTCAATGCCCTCAGGGGATACCTTAGAAAGAACAGATCCCAACCCATTCTCAGAAGCTGGAATGCCCATAGGGCAGTAGGGGATGGCGAGAGGAGTTCTTTGAGCCGTATGTTCTTCCTAAGGAGGTCAGTGAGAGGGGAGGATAGTTCAGAGTATTGAGATATGAAACGGCGGTAGTACCCCAGGAGGCCAAGGAAAGCCCTAACTTCCTTTTTTGTAGTAGGGAAAGGGGCCTGGGATATTGCCTTCACCTTTTCCTCCTGGGGTTCGATGTAGCCATTGCCTAAGATATACCCCAAATACTTCACTTTTTGGAAGCCAGCTTTTGATTTTTTTGCGTTAATGTGTAACCCGGAGTTTTGGAGATCCTGAAGGACCAGCTGGCAATGGTGGAGGTGGGTTTCCCATTTGGGACTATAGATGAAGATGTCATCTAGGTATGCCGAGGAATAGGCCTGATGGTAAGATAGGACCTTGTTCATAAGACGCTGAAAAGTAGCAGGTGCCCCATGGAGCCCGAAAGGCAAGACAGTAAATTCAAATAAACCAGAAGGGGTTGCAAACGCTGTTGTTTCCTTGTCTTGAGATCTCAGGGGCACCTGCCAATACCCTTTTGTGAGGTCGAGTGTCGTAATAAATTGGGCATCCCCCAATCGCTCTATTAACTCATCCACTCAAGGAAAGGGGTAGGAGTCTAACTGAGAAATAGCGTTGACAGCCCTAAAGTCTAACTGGCACCAAAACGATTAGTGAGCACCAATCGCTTTGCGATGGTCGTATGACTCCTAGGGCAATTATGTTCTATGGCCTTCCTCCTAGCAGCTGGAACACAATAGGGTTTTTGTTTGACAATTTTTCACAGTTGTGTGGGGATGGCATGTTCGGCCATGGTGGTTCGGCCGGGGAGGTCATAAAATAACGAGGCATATAGAGACAAAGTGGTGTATAAGTCCACTTTTTGCTTTTCTGTTAGCTATTGGTTGACAACAAGGGAGGGCAAGGTATTCTCTGGGTTAGTCACAGGATCTGTTACATGGAGGTCCTTAGAAAGTGGACCCAGCCATTTTTTAAAGAGATTTATATCCTAAAAGGACCCTGCCAACTAGACCTTACCTTTGTGATACTAGTGGGTGTAAGTACTAAAACCCAATCTCCAACCTTTAGGTGTTGCACTTTTTTTCCTTTGTTATGAAGGATTTGTTGTTTGGTGTGGCCTGCTCTAGATTCCCATCAGCAAATTCCCTTAATTTATGCAGTCGTGAGCGTAGGCTCTGGTATATTCTAAGAAGGACCTGGTTTCCTCTTCTTTCTCTTGTTCCCAGAATTCCTTGGTGATTTCTAGTAAACTTCGGGGTTCTCTACCATACAGAAGCTGGAAAGGAGAACTGCCCAGACTGGACTGGGTCTGGCTTCATATCACATAGAGGGCTAATGGGAGGAGGTTATCCAAATCTTTCCCTTCCACATCTAGTACTTTTTTAAGCATTAGCTTAAGGGTGGAATTATACCGTTCACATAAACTGTCTGTTTGAGGGTGGTATACAGATGTCTTGATGTGTGAGATATCAAGGGATTTGCAGACCTCTCACATTATCTTGGAAATGAAAGGGGTTCCTTGATCCATGAGGATCTCCCGTGGGAATCCGACTCAAGAAAACAATTCTAAGAGTCGGTCACTGATGTTTTGGCTGGTAGGAGTACGTAGGGGAAAGGCCTCCGGATAGCGTGTGGTGTAGTCTACGACTACTAGTGCGTAGAGGTTCCCTCTTTTAGTTTTAGGAAGCGGGCCAATAAGGGCCATGCCAATTCTTTCAAAAGGAACCCCTACGATAGGGAGAGGCTGTAATGGAACTGGTGGGGGTTTATAGGGATTTCTCTTTTGACAGATCTCACATTCTTGACAGAACTTCACGACATGGGCAAATATACCTGTGTAATATCATATCAATGGGTTTCTGGGCACCCCTATGTCCAGCTAACAGGTGAGAATGCGCAAAAAAGAGAACCTGTTCCCTGAAAGCCTTAGATGCTTTGTCTCATTTTCATAATGGCACAAGGCATTATAACATTAGATATTATTATAAATATGGTGTTACTCTGAAAAGTGAGGTCTAAAGGATCTGACTATTCAATTAAAAAAGATTGACACATGTAGAATGATCTAATTTTCGTGTATAACAAATAACTTGTTTAAACAAGGTTGTCCGGCCATTCTTAGCACATTTATCAATGGCAACAATGTAATCTTATTATTCTTGATGCCTGCACTTATGTGCTTTTTTGTTAACTTGAAATAAGGACTATACTACATATTAATGTGCAAAATCTTTTGGTTAATTATCTATACCCTTTTAAGTATACAAACTTAAACCAAATAAATGTGCGACTAAATAGAAAATTCAGTAATCTTCAGTGCCCCACCTGCTGCCCACTACAAATCTAAATGGAGACTATGACATCATGTATAGAAATGACTCGTTGTTCATGGTTTTGATTAAAGTAGCGCTGCTCATGAGTACTGACATCGATATCCCAATAGAATTGATTTAAATTGAATAAATATTAATAACGTAGTTGGTATTATTAATAGTCAAGGATTTGTGTCTATTCTTTTCAAGAGGAAAAGACTTTACCGCGGGCTTGCCACTCCAAGATGGCGCGGCCTCCAGACTTACAATATCAACAATGTGATAGACCGTCTTTGTTTCTAGGAAGATGCCCCCTTCTTTATAAAAGTATGGGCTTGAATCAACGAGAGATCTGACGAGTTAACACATGCTCATTATGCGACGTTGTACATGAGGAACTAATACTCGGTACTTTGTTTTGTATTAAAAGACGGCTAAAATCTCCGGCACCATGATAAGATAGGCCGAAATCGCTAGAATACAGGTATAAATAATAACAAGAAGTTAATTTAACAAGCAACTCTAAATAAGTTACGAGATATTGCGACTATTACTATAGCTCATAGTGTTGATAACACCCCGCCGAGTCGCTTTTGCCATTCCAAGATGGCGCTGGCGTAAGCTAGAAACAATTGACGATCGAACAAAACCGGCCCAGGTGATTTCAATTTACCCGATCAAGCGGGCTACTTAGAGCGGACCATGGCTCACTCCTTCGCAAAGTGCGGTGGATACGACGCCACGGAGCCGAATGCTACGGAGATTTATAGTAAGTACATGGGGCTGTCCTGCTTGCTGATATGGCCGTTTAGATTAAGTTCTCTTGCACAGTGGGGAGATTCCTTAACCTTTTAAAAACTCATATACTGCTGCAATATCCTTTCTGTGTAGTAGGCATACGGGGCTGTTCTGTTTATTGATATGGTTATTTGACTAAGTTCTCTTGTGCAGTGGGGAGATCCTCCAAATATTTGAAACTCATACATGTCAGTATCAAAATTTTCCTTTTTATGTAACAAGCACACGGGGCTGGTTGTTTGCTGATATGGTCATTAGACTAAGTTCTCTTGGGTAGTGGGAAGATCCCCTAGCCATCAAAATATATATACAATAGTAATAATATATTTTTTCTGTGCTGACTCTTTTCCTTGAACGATCGTGATAGTGATAGTATATATATATATATCTCGTCATTTTCAGTATGTTGGAATATAAAAACCCAACGTAGTTCATATCGTAATAAAGAAAAAATCTGACCAATGGATACCAGAAACGATACTTTGAAGACCAATAAGGTATGAAAGAAAAAAACTCTTACCAATCACATTTTACAAATAAGGTTGTTTAAATGGTGATGATTTTAAATAATCAAATAGGGTGGACCCTTATAAAATGTGCACAACTTGTCCCTTTCCCCACAGAGATTTTAAATGCAGTATTCTTCTCATTATACTGAGGAAGTGATCCATATTGAACCAAATATATTGAAGGAGGTGTTTTTCAAGCACTTCATCAATTAAGAAACGTATTCCATTGGTAAGGAATATTAAATACCCTCTATGAAAGGTGCCATTTTTAAGATTAGGTCATGTCCAAAAAATGAAATCTCATATTTATCCTTTTCAAAATAGAGAATTGGATCTACACTTGCGTTAGCAGAGAGGTGTTCCTTTGAACTTTAGAGACCGACCGTATTTCACAATCTTAGGTAAGGAATGCTGATGTTCTTAGACTTCAACTGTTTTTTCTTAGATAAACTAGCGACAACCCACCAGACTTAATAAAGACATAGGAATGAAATAGTGAGATGAAAAGAATCATCTTAAGATACAATATGACTCAAGTATAGAAACTGATAGTGTCGGTATACACTTAGGAGGAGAAAGCTTCAGTGGAATTGAAAAATGTTTTAAATAATTGTTGTGATAGGTTATTATTATATAAAAAGTTTGTAAATATTGTATTATGTTGTAAAATGTGTATAGATAGATTGTATGATATGCACAGTGTGTAAATAATGTATATATGTATCATTTGTAGCCCTGAAGAAGTCCTTGTGGATGAAACGCGTTGGCATCGGCTACAGTCTGTTTTTATTGAAGAAAGAGCTTTTGAAAAAATAAAGAATTTATAAATATTCCACTGAAGATGCATCATTTGTCAAGATTTAACACTAGCAACAACTGGAAAAAATGAAATAATCTTGTGTTATATAGACTATCATTACCTTTTTGTAGAGTGCTGGACTTAATAATATTGTAAAAAGAAAACCTGGTAAGGAGTAAGTTTTGGATATCGTGTAACACAAAGGGCAACGAGTGAGGGGATTAAAGTCCGACCGTCACCGTGAAAATCGCGCTACTTCTTCTTAAGTAAGTTACGCGCACTCAGTCCGATTGTACACCCCTCTCTCCAACCCTCCCCCTGTTCCAGGCAGTTTCCAAACGGCCCGTACCTTCAGAAGCCACGACTCTTCTGAGCCGTGGCTGGTTCTTGCACTCTGCCAGAAGGGGTCCGGCTCCCTCTTTTCTTCACTTCGGGCTGGCTCCTCTTCGTTGTGTTTTCGCTTCGGCCTCGCTGGTGATTTTCGTTCCTCCGAATCCCGTGGAAACAAAGAAGGTTTCTGGTCTCTTCTCAATCCTCCAGGATGCCGATACTCCATGTGAAAGGGGCGGTGACCAACAACCTAGCGTGTCCACTTCCTGTTCTTGAAGGGCAGGTAGTCAGCTGACGGGATCACGTGTTCCTACTCGGAAGCCGGTACTGGAAATTTAAAGGGCCAGGGCATCTCACTTGCATCGATGGGAGACTGAAGAGATAGAAGCGGACAAGGCAACAAGTAAGGGGGTAATTTGTCAATCAAGGCGTTGGAAGAGGGGTCCACAGGCAGCCCTTTGTCACAGTTTCTCTTAGTTGATTTGATGAGCTGGATGGCGTGGTTGCGGCCTTGTAGGCAGAGCATGCTTCTGGGGGTTTAGCTGTTTCTTCATGTTTTTTCCAGTCATCGCAAGAGCACTTGGATTCTCAGATGTCTGTAGTGAACCGGGTGGCTTTTGTGTTGTGTCGTCTGGCAGAGTTCTGGAGTGTTGGCACAGTTGGTGATCCATTGGTGGAGGTTATTTGCTGCTGTGTTGGCGTCTGTCGTGGTAGGGGGAGCAGTGCAGCTGAGGGCAGAGGTGAGGTGTTGTTGGGTTAATTTGTTTCAGTTTCTGCATGGGAAGCATGGCGTGTGCTTGTGTGTGGTAGGTTTTGAGAAGGAGAAATGGATGCAGTGGTGGTCCGCCCAGAGCAGTTCAGTTGTGTGACTGAAGTGAATGTTGTTCCTCCGGTGAAGATGGGGTCGAGAGTGTGTCCTGCCGTGTGAGTGGGGGTGGAGACAAGTTGCTTCAGTCCAGTGTTGGTGAGGCTCTCCAGGAGGGCAGTGGTGTTGGGATTGCTGAGGTTGTCATGGTAGAATTTCAGGTCTCCGAGAAGTATGTAGTCCATGGAGATGAGGGCATGTGGAGCGATGTAGTCTGTAATGGCGTTGGTGAATGGGGAGCGGTGTCCGGGCGGCCTGTAGGCGAGTGTTCCATGGAGCGTCGTTCTGGGGTTGAGCTGGATCTGGAAGTGTTCCATGAGGGGCGAGGCGTCATCCAAGTTGGTGGTTGTTAGTCGGAGGGAGCTTTTGTGGACGATGGTGAGGACTCCTCGGGCGGTTGGGGTGGTCTTTCCTTCGGATCATACATTTTTGGGGGATGGCGGTTGAAATGGCATGTGCAGTGCTGGTGTTGGTCCAGTTCTCGGTGAGGAAGGCGGTGTCGGTTGAATGAGTGTTGAGGAGGTCCCAGAATTCTACAGCGTGTCTGTGCAGGGAGTGCACATTGAGAAGGATGCAGCTCAGGGGCTTGTGCAGTGTGGCATCCGATGGGTTGAGGGTGGCTGACAGGGTCCAGAGGTAGTTGAAGGTGCAGCGGCTTTGTCGGCAGGAAAACGGGCACTGAGAATTGCTTGGTGTTGAGAGCTGGCAGTTGTTGTGGCATCCAGGGTTAGGTGCATGGAGAGTGCTAGGGTCGTAGCGGTGGGGAGTCGGGTGACCAGGGTCCCTGGCGCTAGCTGCTTTCAGATCGCTGACGAGCTTGCCTTTGGTGTGTCTTTGGTGCACCAGCGGCACGACCGCTGCATGCAGCCCTGCAGCGGCAGCCATTAAGTAGTGTTTGTGGATGGGTGAGCAGGTGGGAGTTGGAACACGCTGGGGGAGAGGGGCCCTGGGGGCTGCGAGCGGTGGGGAATAGGAATAAGACACAGGAAAAACAAACAGAGAAAGACAGATAAAAGGAAAAACAGGCACAGGAAAAACAGGCTACAGGCAAATAATAGGAGGGACAGACAGAGGCAAAGTCAGAAAGAGGAAGACACTCCCAGAGCAGATTAGCAGAGGAGCAGGCTATTCCACAAAACCACCAGGGATGAGGTGCAGGCAGGAGCCTGGGGGTGGAGGAGGGCTTCGAAAACCTACCTGGGACACCAGAAGGTGCGGCAGGCAGTGCCTTAACTGCTCAGCTGCGCGAGGAAAGAGCAATTACTCTGACCAGGAGGTCAGAGGTCTTGCTCCGGCACATTGATTGTGATATCCATGGTTTTAGGACTACTGTTGTTTGCGCAGAGGCATACCCAAGGTCAAGGGCGACACTCTCTTCTCTTGTTACTAATAACTTTCTAAAAGTAGCCTTTTCAGAATTGTGGCTTAAAATCCAACTTAACCTTTCAAGAGGGCTTTAAATTACAATCCTTTAGGCACCAAACTCGGGATTCCTATCAGCTCCCAATTTAAAGTTATCACTTATTAAAAGTAATAAGTCAACCCAATGATATGTTATAGGAGAGGTAGGCCTTATAATTGTTAAAAACAAATTTAAGAATTTTTCACTACCAGGATATGTAAAAGTTAAAAAATACATGTCCAACCTTGTAAATACATAGTAACCTCCCATATGGGCTAATTAGGGCCTACCCTGGGTGTGACTTATATGTAATAAAAAAGGTTTAGGCCTGGCAAAAGGTTTATTTTGCCAGGTCGCAATGGCAGCACACAGGCACTTTAGCACTGGCTAGCAATGGTAAAGTGCAAATAATCCCAAGGCCAACAAAAGCAATAACAGCAAAAATGGAGGAGAAAAGCAAAATTTTGGCAATAAAGCCACCTGAGTCCACGAAAAAGGTGGTGTATGGCAGCTGCATTGAGAGTGTCTGGAGTTCACTGACACAACAAGCTGACATCCTCACAACGAGGAAGACAGTCTTCAAAGGCAGGACATGCAGCAAGCAACAAGGCATCATGTCAAAGGGTGTACACATGAAAAATGTCAAGACCAAGTTAAGGTCCCACTGTGGCATCACAAAATGCTTTGGAAGGACCATGTGTGTTTAATCCCTAATACATCTCATCACAACAGGAGATTTGGACAAGGATGGTTGGTCAGTTAAACACAGAACAGCTGAAAGGGTGACCAAATAACCTTTAATAATGCTTACTGCAAAGTCTTCAAAGCAAAAAAATGCCTGTCAGCTTTGCTTGTAAAGGAATACACTACAGGGCTACACTTGTTCACAAAGTTACCTCAGCACTCAACATATATGAATTTCATGGAAGGACATCCGGCAGCAAAGAAGACTCCACCATCTCAGGCGGCTGAACAAAATGCAGCCATTTGCAGCCACTCAATCTGAATGCATGAAGGAACAGATTGCACATATTTAGGTGGTAGATTCTCCTCTATGGCTGCGAAAGAAGATATTTCCAAAGTGGCTGCCTCATCAGAGAATGGATGCTCATGGCCTGATTATCTAGATACCATGTGCTCCCAGCCAATCTGGAGAGTCTAGGACAACTTGGGCCAGGTCGCTCATGATCTTTTTCAGAATTTGAGGCAGGAGAGACCTGCTAAGCTTGTCTGCTCTGGTATTCAGAGACCCTGTCAGATAGTTTGCAATAAGAGAAATTCCCTGGTGATCCAACCAACTCCAGAGGAGCAAAGTCTCATGGCACGGGACCCATGACCCGACTAGGCACTGCTTGTTGCAATACCTCATGGTGGTGGTGTTCTCTGTAAGAACCTGCACTAGCCTACCTTGATGGCTGACAAGAGGGCTTTATAGCCAGATGAATAGCCTACAACTGCAATAGAATGATTTGGAGCCAGGCTTCTGTCCGAGACCAGACTCCTCTGATCTCCACCTCCCGCAGATGACCCAGCAGCGATACTCTGTCACCACCATCAGCTTCAAGGGGGATAGGGAGAAGGGCCTGCCACTGGACAATTTGCATTTGAGCAGGCAGCACGGCTAAACATGAGCTGTCTCCCCTGAGATTATGATGATGTCTATCAAGTTTCTTTTGATGCTGGGCCCATAGGAGCTTCAGATAGCACTGCGGGAACTGCATTTGCCAACTGCAATATCTGGCAAGGAGGATGCAGGAGGCTAGGAGCCAAGATGCATCAGAGATGCTCTCACCAAAATACAGGATATGGATGAAACATCAGGATCATAGTCAGAATGTCGTGGATTAATTTCTGTGCTAGGAAGGCCATGAACTGTGCAGTGTTCTGTATAGTTCTAATGAATGGAAGCTTCTGAGAAGGAGTCAGATGCAACTGCAGCTCATTGAGAGTGACCCGCAACAATGTCAGAAGGTTTGCCATCGCCTGGAGTTGAACTTCAAATATGGTGAGCCCATCTTCAACAGTCAGACATCAAGCTAGGGGAAAACTGGTATCTCTGATTTCTGAAGGTAAGCAGCAACCGCCACCATCATTTTACACCCGTAACATAATCCCTCTTTTTGTATGGCCACTCCCAAGTTTTTTTACTGATAGTACAGGTTTTTAAACTCAGAGAGTGAACTGAGGCCTGCTACACCAGAACTTAGTGCCAGTGCCCATATGTCATATTGGCTATGCCCAATTGGCGTAGGCTAACTTACTTGCAAACCCATAGTGTTATTATTATTATTGTTATTATTATTATTATTATTATTATTGCTATTATTATTATTAATAATAATAATAATAATAATAATAATAATATAGTGTATGGTACCCAAGGACTGTAAGTTAGAGAGTTACCTCTAGAGATTAAAGCACTGGTGCTGTGACCCTGGGTGTGACAAAGGAATTCCAGCGATTTATAATTGAAAGAGCAGTTTTGGACTGCCAGCCTTACAATGACATTTAAAGCCATGGCTAAAAGAAAGGCCTCCTGAAACATGTCTAAGTCACACCTATGGCATGCCTACTGAGGCCTAAGGCAGGGTACAGCCTATTTCATGGGTACTTTGTTTGGGTTCTGGCAGTAAAATGCAATACTGTTGTTTTTACTGTGGAAAGACTTGGTTGCCCCATTGGCAAGTGCGGGGTTACACGTTGACCCCTCAGCTGTGCTAAATCCTGAACAGAGCGACCAAAGTTGATAATCCAACGTACCAGACAACTCATTACAGTAAACCTGACTTGATTATCAAGTCAAAATTAATGTAACAAGATACAGCATGCAACTTTTATAAAGTTGTCACTTTGTTGCCTTCAATCTCATTTGCTCTTAACAGTTACACCTGGAGCTTGAACCCAAGACAGCTATCTGCCCTTCTAGGAAGACATGGTAATGACTCCCAGGAAAGAAGACAATAGAGCCTTGCACTGGAGAGAGGTGTTACCTCCCTCCTGCGGCAAGCTAGGCAGGTGTTGGTCCAAAAGGTGAGCTTCAAAGCAGAAGCCACCTTTGAAAATAAAACGTGGAACACTTCAGAAAGGATCAGCCTCATTGCTTAGGCAGACTAGCTGGCACTCAGGAAGGAAAAGGGAAACCTGGTGTCAAACTAGTTTCTTTCAGGGGGATATTGCCCCACTGGTAGCCACATCCCCTGGTTGGGTAGGGAGCTCTGGACGCAAAGAGAGGGGCTCTGCCTTATTATGAGTGGGCCAGATGCCACACTTCTCAGGAAGTGGACATCAGGAGGGAGGGAACCTAGTAGCTCACTGCTGACTGACCGCATCTACCCTGAGGGCACTTTCTGAGCATGAATAGGGCACCCCTGGCACCCAGAAATCAGATCTCATCCTGACTGGAAGAGAGACCAAAAAAGTACTCCCCTGCTGCACCATGGGACCGGCAAAGAAAGGCTGCACCAGCATGGACTGCACATGCTGCACCTTGTGGCTAGCAAAGGAGAGGGCTTGTGCCTCCCGTGTTCAGTTCATGCAGAAGATGTCTTCAGAGCATAGCCAAAGTTAAGAGGCTCCAAGGTCAATTGGTTGACCTCCTGTTCACAGCACAGGGTCACAACAGCTGAGAAGCCTGCTGGGGCAAGTTGGTAGCCCAGAATCTTTAGATTGCCATTAACCACTGTCGTGCTTCACAAGAGACCAGGACTCAATGCTCAAAGTTGCACCCAAATTTGTGAGTAACGAGAGTGCAGCTTGGTCACCCAGAACCTGAGTTATTGCTCAGGGAAGGATTTGGCTGTGACCACGAGACCCGGGTGACTGACAGCTCAGGGTTAACTGGGCTTCTGCAAGTACTGAGAGGACTTCGAGGGACATCGATCCTGTGACCAGGACCACTTCACCTCCTTTATAACCCAAAGAGTAGCTGCAGGAAGACCATTATCAACCGCATTGCATGCACAGCATCCTTGATCCCTTGTATCAAGACCACTTCCATGGGAAATCACTACAATGGATACAAGTGCCTAGAACAGATTGCAGATTGCTTCTACCCTTGATGTAACTTTTTATGAGGACCTTACTGGGCCCCTGGCTAGCTCCCTATTGGAGTCAGTTGCCTAAAGTGACTCTAAATGGCAACATTACAATTAGCTCAACTGTTGAAAAAAAAAGTTCCTAAGTGTAAAATTTGTTTAATTTGCCAATGCTTGTTCTTGGTTGACAAAATGCTTTGATTTAATATACCTTGTAAATTCTATATCTCTGGAACCCTCTGATGGGCATTTTTCATCCTGGTGTTTAAAAAATACATACAAATAGAGTCTATTTTTATAAATAGGTGTCGGATTTTCTTGGTTTGCATCAACTTCTTCTTCATTTGTTTTGGTGCTTTTTAAATGCTCTACAATCGTATCTTTTTGCAAGCCTTGGTGCTCAGAGCCACAGCTACCCAGGGTTGAGATGAAGGTCCTAAACACCACCTACATCCACTTTAAAACCTTTAATTGCACAAACTAAAATATCCACCAGCAAAACCCTTCTGCCCCAAGAAATACCAAAATATTGAAATACCTGAACACTTAAAAATAACCTGTAATGAGGACTGCTGTGGTGGCAGGGTGGGGACCAGGTGCACAGCTGAGGGGCTGATTTTGTTGCTAGTGAGCGCCCGGTACTTCTAAATGAACAATGCAAAACAAATAGCTTCAAAGTGTACTTTTTAAAAACATTTGTTTTGCATTGTTTATTAAGGAAAGCCCAGTAGCTAGTCCGGCCCTGAATGAGGAACCCTTCGTGTTATATGGCAACCTAAACAATGATAGATAACTCCTATAATATCTCTGATAACTTACTAAAAGTAAGCCATTGTCAAACCTGTACTATGAAGGAAGGGCAAACCTGTATGATGGGTAGTACCTACAAAATGTGTCCCAAACCATTCACTCAAGTACACACCATACATGGTGAATGTCAAAACACAAATATCCCTTTTATATATGACCTACTACCAAATAAACAAAGTAGCATTAACTCTGAACTTTTAAACCACATTAAACATAAAAGAAATAACTACTACCCACAAAAAAATAATCATAGACTTTGAACAAGCCATTTTAAAGTATACCCATAGCTGAATATGCTACAGACAGTCAATATGACTTTGAAATAAAAAATAATTATAGCACAAGCCTATGTTGTTGGCACAGAGGTAGCTAAGCATTAAAATCACTAATTTAAAGCGTTTTTTTATTAAGAAAACGAACACAAACTAAGCCCCCTAATGGATTATTTTGAAGATACTTGAGTTGGCAGACTACAGCGCTCCAGGCGCAGACAGCAACCCAAATACCATGGTGGAATGTCTCTCACAACACCTTGGCACAGGAAGCCAAAACAAACAACACAGTGGAAGGATAGAACAATACTTTCCATTTCTAGAAGCATTACAAAAAGAGTAAAACTACCAAGAGCTACGAATGGCGCAATCTTGAACCCAAAATTCACCGTAAACTTAGCAAAGAAATCAAAAGAATGTACCACGTGCTGCAATTTAAAGTAAAACTCTCCCTAAACAACAAAGGAATAGATTACTTAGCAATAAAAGCCGAAAGCATATTATAAAAAAAATACTGACCTACAAAACTCCCAAAGAAGTATAGCATAAACGTAACCAACATTACAAATAATTGTTATATCAGTAATAAACATAATATTTTATTAAATCAATCAAAACATTAAAAAAATACAATCTTAAATCAGACTGATGTAATAAAATAATAACTACATTATTTATATGCATCACACTATTTGTGCTGATTTTTAGCACCAGGAGCTTGTTCCTTGTTGTAAAATCAGTGTGAACTACACCATGCGGCGCACCTGAGTGTACTGCTTCTTTCTGCCGCTTGGGTAGATTTTCTGCGCGAACAGATGTGACCTGCCGCGACGGCCTGCATTTGAGCAAATCTCACTAAGAGAAATTTAGGCGCCCCAACATCACGTTAGAGAGTGCAACTTCTTCCTCGCGCTCACCAACTTAATGTTGGTGACCGGTGCGCAGAAACAATTCCATCACATGTAATTATCAGGACTAAAAATGTATTTATGAAGCAAAAGAAAAGTTGCTGCAAACAAAAGAAGAGAACCAGCAGTTTAAAGAAGATGAGAAACTAGCGGTAATGGAGAAACATGCATGCATGGTTACTCATGTAAAACTTTATTGAGGAATTTATTCTGAAAAATGTATTAAAAATATCATATGTTAAGTGAAAAATATATTTGAAACAATAAAGTTTAAATAAAACAAAATTAGAGGGGGTTAAAAGTGCAACCATAGTGAACAACTGTGCCAGAGTGAAGCCCAACTCAATGGTAGAAAATCTTACTATCTAAAGATATTGATAAATTCATAAGTTTAGGAAGGCATAATAGGTAAATTCCAGGGTCTTAACTAGTTTAGATGATCACCTGAAAAGAAGAATTGGAATGTAGAGGGTGGACAAACCATGGATTTGAAAACTCTTGCAACTGCAAGTAGAGAGACTTACTGAAAAGCAGAAGTTCTACAAGCCAAATGGGAATGTGCACAGCAGTCTGAGTCCCATGCACCCAGTGGCGCTCCTTATAGCGGATGAGCGCCGGGCCACTGTTTCTCACAGTGCAAGAAGCCAAAACATAAAATGGTAATAACCTTTATTTATTACTATTTTATGTTTACCTTGCGGGCGGGTGGGCAGTGCTGCTCTGCTCTCTGAGCAGGGCAGGGAAGGAGTGGTTTGTCACGGCGCTCCAAACCAATCACAACACTACATGCAGCGTTGTGATTGGCTTAGGCGAGGGAGCCTGGCTGCCTGTTTCCTGTACCTGTCGGAGGAAGGAGAGCAGGAGCAGTGAAGACGCGCGATTCGGCAGAGAGGTAGGTTTAAAAAAAATCATTTTTATTATGACCCCCAACATGTGACCCCCCTCCCCGAACAACCCTACCTCCCCTCGTGAACCCCCATGCCCGCCCCCACCCCTGCGAGCCATGCCGGCTGCTACTGCATGTACCATTTCAGAAGATTGGAGATGTGTGCAGGACACTACCAGGAGTCAAAATGGCTGCCCGGGCACATGAAATTAATAGAAATAAAAAAGGAATTACTCCCGCATTCTAGATACCCAGGGACAGAAAAAACTAGAAGTCAAAAAAAGACTCGATAAAAAGGAAAAATGGTTACTAAAGAGGAGTCGCAAAATCTCAATGTGCTCAGATGTCACATGAAAGGAAGTCAGGGTCGTCACATCTAGTTCAAAAGAGACTTGCAGTTCGGAAATAAATTGAAGTGAATGCTTGGTCATAAAAGTAGTAAAGGCAATTGGCCAAAGAAGGCAAACATTAATACTGGGATTATAGGCTCTAAAGTAAACAGATGTGCACAAAACTGAAGTTGCAATGTATGACATGTGAAGTACAAAATCCAGGCCTCAAATGGATATATCACAGGAAGGAAGGTTGTTCATTACAACAATAGCACAGGCCAAATGTCCCAACTTGAAAGACATAGTGATATGCTACAAGCATTGCAATATGAAGCATGATATCATAATACAAATGAAATTGTGACCTGTCTCACCAGAATAGGCATAGTAACATGCTACTTATTGAAGCTAGATAGTATATTATAATTTCAACAGAAGCCTGACTCAACAGTAACAATAGTACATAAAACTCATGTGAGGTCATTTACATGGTAAAGAGAATAGCAAATATGTTCCAATTTAGAGAATTAACTAGGCTATGTGAATCTTACATGAGATACAGGGATTGTTGCAAATTGAATCATATTGCATAAACTGATTCAAACATATGATGGAGTATAGATATGCCAAATAAATGTAACACTGAGGGCAGAGCGAATATTTTCAGATCCTAGTAAGCTTGGTGTATACCATGGAGTTGCATTTCTCAATTGTGTTAGGACTATCTGTGAGAGGCTGGCTCAGTATATGATGTCCACTTGTGTAAATGGACACCTTGCACTGATCCAGGCAACCCTTATGGTGATTTTAGTGGTCTTAGAAAACCTTAAAAAGTGCTCTAAGTGGTAGCTTTGGAAAGTAGCCTTCAGGCTTAGTCCAGAATTAATGTAAAGCAGCTTGTTTTACCAAAACATAATATTATAGGTAAGGATTAAGTGAAAAAGAACAACACAGTGGATTTATAAAAATATGTATTTATTATAAGACACTCACTAACACATACAGATATCTCCCAGCCAGACACATACACAATGTACACAATATTTTAATATTTTGCAATAGAAACAGGTACGTAGCACAGAATAGACAGTAGTCACCAGGGGGGACCAAACCATATACTAAAATAGTGGTATGAGAACCACGAGTCAAGACAATAGTCAGAGGACGTAGAAGTGCCGGCGACCCAAGGAACCACCCAAGGTGAGTATCTAGGAGCCCCATGAAGGCTGCGTTCTCCAAACAAATCAACGTGTGAGTTGCAATTACAATTTTAAAGAAGAAGGACCCTTCCCAGTGGACCTTGAAGAAACCCATTGGAAGACAGAAGGTTGGAGAGCCACCCCATCTGTGGATACCTTAGGAACCAGGATACCTACCCCAGGGGAGCCTGGTGCATAGGTAGGAAGTGGCATCAGGAACTGCCGTCGAACCCAATGGAGGACTTCAGGAAGATGCCGCTGCTGGAGAAGGTGAAAGTGTCCAGTAGAACCCAAAGGTGGATTCAAGTCAAAAAGTACCTGAAAGCAGAGAAGACAGAGTCTATGCCACTTAGAAGTGACCAGGAGGCACGGAAGACGAATTGCCACCAATGTTGGGTGTTGTAAGAGAGTTTACAGTACCCTTGACACTGCAGCTGTTGGGACCAGGCGATGCTGTGGAAAACCAGGAACCATTCACGAGCAGTCCCACTTTGGATGAAGAGAGTTGAGGGGTCGGTGTCTGGCGGAGGCACCAACAAGTCTTGACGACTACAAACAATGTGAAAGTAGAAGAAGGTGCAATGTTGGGACCAGCAAGGTCCAGGAGACTCACCACAAGCAGGGAAGTCAGGGCAGGCCCGAGCAATCATGGAGCCCAAAAGAATTCAAAAGAGACCCTCAAGAGGATCCGCAAGCAGAAGGGACCGGGTCGCAGAGGACCTTGAGCAGCTCAACAGAGATGCAGGCCCACAATGCAAGTGATGTGGTGACAATGAAGATCTTGGTTGCTGGAGATGCTTGAGGTTGGGGCTACTGGAAGCCCAAAGATCTTTGTGGAAGGAAGCTGACAAGCCTTTGCAACTGCGAGTCGACACGCTGCACAGGGGTTTTGTTCCTGCGTCTCCAACAAGGGATATTGGCCTCAAACTTGGTGAGAGGACAGGGCAGGCCTGGAGGGATGTGGAGAACCAACACCTGTGTTGCTGAGCCTTTTGGGGTCCGTAGGAGCCCAGAATCAGCAGACCGGTCAGCTTGGTTGCAGTGCCTGAAGATGCAGGAAAGTGACTCTTTCACTTCAAGGGAGATTCCTTTAGCTGTCTTGGATGTCCACAGGCCCAGGACGGTTTCATGTATGGACCACAGGCATGGACGTTGCAACAGACAAGCAGGGTGAAGAGATCAGGAGCAGCAGGAGTCTTCCCAGTTGCAGCCTTGATGCCCAGAGCGCAGTCCATCAAAGTCCAGAGTGTCCAGATGGTCAAAGTTGAAGTGGTGTCTGAATTGTATTGTGCCCCATGACAAATCTAGGGACCCACCCACAGGTAAGCCCTTAAATAACCTAAAGAAAGGGTTGAGACGATACAGGGGTCCCTCCCTAAGGAGTGGCTAGACAAGGTGAGGATACTCCCTTGTACTTTGTCCAGTATTGCGCCATTGGGGGAGCCAATGGCTTCCTGAACTGGTTTGAGCTGTACTATGAAGGAAGGGCAACAAATGTGCCTTGCACGCAAATTATGTGGCACTGGCAAGCGCTACCACCCTGCCCCAATACACTAAATCCTGTCTGGGAGGTGTTCACACCTCCCTGTGTCAGGATGCCTATTGTTCTACCTTCCCCTGCTTGAGCTTGGTTCAGCAGCTGAAGTTCAAAATCGTGTCTCTGGTGGCAAGTAGGTTTCAAAGAGGGGGGAGGCGAGAGGACACTATTAACCACTCAAGATGGTGGAAGGTCCAGTAGCAGCTTAGTGTCCGTACTGAGTACTAGAGAGTCAAATCAAAAAAGGGGGGGTTTGCTGCACTGTTCCTAGAGGAAAAGGAGGTAAGGGGATTTAGCTGGCGTGACCAAGGGGGGGATTTAAATGATACCCTGGGGCATCCATTTTGTTGGATGTATTTGCCTCACACACCCCGAGGAGTGTCATGCTTCATCATCGGCGGTTGCTCCTCGTCGGGGAGGCGGTGCAATCCCCGACGGGCACACCTCAGAGAGGGGCTCTTTGGCGGAGATCTTTTTCCAACTGCCTTTTGGTGAAGTGGGGGTATGTGGGCAGGGTCGTGTATTCCTATGATAAGGCGGCTAAAATGTAACAAGGGGTACCGGAATGGACTTTATTCTGGGGGTCCCCTGGCTACAGGTAAAAGGTGAAGCTAGTTGCCTAGGTGTCAACCTATTATGTTGTGTAACCCCTAGTAGAAACTAGCAGTGCATGTGGTCAACATGTTTCTCGCTAATGGTATATTGACCGCGATTCTTCAGGACCAAAGTGAAGACAACAACATGCTAGTATCATATGTGTTGTATTGTTACCTTAGTGGATTCTCCTATGCCTAATGGTCATATGTTTAGAGGTCGGCGGGGATGGGTAGGTCACAACGCCCGGACGCAGAAGACTTCAGCCACACCTCCGGGGCTTAGCTCTGCAGTTCAGCCCCGCCGAACACTCACGTGGCCTCTAAACATATGACCATTAGGCATAGGAGAATCCACTAAGGTAACAATACAACACATATGATACTAGCATGTTGTTGTCTTCACTTTGGTCCTGAAGAATCGCGGTCAATATACCATTAGCGAGAAACATGTTGACCACATGCACTGCTAGTTTCTACTAGGGGTTACACAACATAATAGGTTGACACCTAGGCAACTAGCTTCACCTTTTACCTGTAGCCAGGGGACCCCCAGAATAAAGTCCATTCCGGTACCCCTTGTTACATTTTAGCCGCCTTATCATAGGAATACACGACCCTGCCCACATACCCCCACTTCACCAAAAGGCAGTTGGAAAAAGATCTCCGCCAAAGAGCCCCTCTCTGAGGTGTGCCCGTCGGGGATTGCACCGCCTCCCCGACGAGGAGCAACCGCCGATGATGAAGCATGACACTCCTCGGGGTGTGTGAGGCAAATACATCCAACAAAATGGATGCCCCAGGGTATCATTTAAATCCCCCCCTTGGTCACGCCAGCTAAATCCCCTTACCTCCTTTTCCTCTAGGAACAGTGCAGCAAACCCCCCCTTTTTTGATTTGACTCTCTGGTGGCAAGTAGCCAAGCTGTGCTGTCTGGATTTAGAAGACTGGTACCGGGGTATGATTTTAACATGTTTGATACCAACACTACAGGGTTCGTTACAGCCAGTTTTGAGATAGCCTTCGCGTAATGAGGCGGTGCCCCACTATATATATGGCTGTCTCACTTACAATCAGGGAAAATGGACTCCGAAGGCTGTAGTGGTGTCCTGCTCATGCAGGGGCAACCTCACACATAGAACCAAACACCCTGCCTTCAGGATTGAAAATGCCTGCTGTAGGGGTGACATATGTTTTAAGTGCAGTGACCTTAGATATAGGGGAACCTATATCTTTTGTAAGTGGTGTTAGTACCAGCTTACACAGGCTGCAATGGCAGGCCTGTAGAGATAGTTTGAATGGTCTTCCATAGGTGGCATAATACGGGAAAAGGCGTTTAAAACGCTACAACGCTGCCATTACATCGCAGTACTCTTACAACGTGGTCGTTACAACGACTGCGTTGTTAGTAAGCAATGCATTTACATTGCAAGTCATTACAATGACTTGTTGTAACAACCGCGTTGTAAAAGCATGCGATGTAATAGATCGTTTTGTAATGTACTATATTCACATAATACATGCTTCAGCCTATGGGGGACCTCTAGGGTATATATGCTCTGGGTATCTTAGTACCACTATACTATGGATTGATACGGGTACCCCAGTATCCAATCTGTGATGTACCTTAGTAAGTAAGTAAGTAAGTAGTAAGCTTATAAAGCGCACGCATGCTGAGGTGTCTTGGCGCTGAGGGAGGACATAGGTTTAGTACAGGTGAGGGACCTTAATTCTGCCTTGCAAACAGCCATGTCTTCAGTAACTTCCTGAAACGAGGTGTTGATGTTTGGAGTCTGATATCGTCCGGAAGCTGGTTCCATAGTTTAGACGCTCGGTATGTCAGGCTCCTACCCACCCATCTGGCCCTGTGAATCCTGGAAATCTGGACTAGACCTTTGCTGGATGATCTAAGGTTACGCTGAGGAGTGTACTGTAGAAACAGTTTTTGTACATCCGCCGCTCCACCACCAAATTGGGTTTTATTTACCAGGCACAGAGCTTTAAACTCAATTCGCTGTCACACCTGCAACAAGTGGAGGGTTTTAATGCTGGCAGATATGTGGTGGAACTTTGGAATGTTCAGCAGCATTCTGGCTGCCGCATTTTGGATACATTGCAGTTTTGAAAGTTGCCGCTTATTAATGCCAATGAAGAGGGCATTACAATAGTCGATCCTAGAAAGGATCAAGGCAATGACGATGTCCGCAATTCAGGAGGAAAAAATGGGAAGATTTTACGGAGTACTTTTAGCTGAAAGAAACATGCTGATGTAAGCTGTTGAAAACTCAGATGGTCGTCCATTAAAATTCCCAAGTTCCTGACCTTTCCTGCGGTTGCAGGACAACATCCTGCCTCTGCCGGCAACCGACCCTAGTTCCAGAGTGGTGCACCAGACCCAAACTCCATCACTTCAGTTTTCCCTGCGTTACGTTTGAGAAAGTTCTGGTGCCTCCAGTCCATGATATGTTTTAGACAGTTGTGGAACTTCCCTGCAATAGTGTCAACAATGTAAGAGATGGAGATGACCAGTTGGGTGTCATCGGCATATGACACTAACGAAAAACCATGTCCTCTGGTTAGCTCAGTCAGAGGTGTCACCTAAATGTTAAAGTGTGTTGGGTACAGTGCAGACCCCTGGGGAACTCCCCAGGGGAGGGTGAAGCTCTCTGATTGCTGGTTGCCCCAACAGACCCTTTGTTCCCTATCTGAGAGGAAAGAGGTCAGAAGACTGAGCACCCCTTCACTGACACCTATTTCCTTCAACCTTAGAATCAATACCTGATGGTTAATGGTATCAAAAGCGGCTGATAGACCCAGGAGGATTAAGATGGCCTTTCTACCACTGTCCTATTTTCTACGTATCTCCTCCGTAGCCATAATCAAGGCAGACTCTGTGGAGTGATGTTGTCTGAAACCATGTTGAGAATGGTCAAGAATGTTATTCTGCTCTATAAATCCCATTAAATCTTGTTTCATTGATTTTTCCAGTATTTTAGCCACCAGCGGCAGGCAGGAGATGGGACGGTAATTTTCGATCACATAGGGGTGAAGAGAGTTTTTTTTTTTTAAGATTGGCCTAATACAAGCCTTCTTCCACGAGGTGGGGGAAATTCCTGAGCAGATAATGTTGTTGAGGAGAGGGGCAAGTAGGGTGCTTACTTTGTTCAAAGCCTGAGGAATAATTGCCGGCAGAGAGGGGCATGCTAGGGAACCAAATTTAGCTGCTAATAGCAAGTCATTTGTTCTTTCCATGGAGAGAAGAGATAAACTGCTGAGCTGACTGTATGTGGACAGCCTGGCTGAGATTACTGTCTCCTGCATACTAATGTTGCAGGGGCTTGAAGTTTTAACTTCCAGTTTGTCGTAAATCAATTGAATTTTTGTCTGGAAGAAACTTGCAACCTGGTTGAAGAAATTCTGGTTCGCCACAAATTGGTTTTCTAAGTTAAGTTTAGATGGTGCCGTGACCATCTTAAAAAGCTCTTGTGATGAGTTTTAGCCCCCTCTATTTTGTTAGTGATGTACAGCTTTTATGCACTAATAATGGTGTGCTTGTATTCCTCTAGGGCATGTTGGTAAGGTAGTTTACTCTGTTCACTGTAATCTGCTCTCCAAGAGCTCTCCAGGTGCCTGCATGTGATTTTTATGGCTTAAAGGTGAGGATTACACCAAGGGGTAGAAACCCTTTTTTGCCGTTGTGTGTTTAATCTATGCAGAGCTAACTGGTCAATAGCAGCTTGGATCCAACTGTCCATGTTATCAGCTGCCTCGTTAACATTTCCACCTGGGGGTGGTGGGCTAGTGTCAAGCAACTCTATTAGCTCGTCTTTTCCTATTTTATGCCAGGCCCTAGATTTGACCTGGGGCAGGTTCTTGGACTAGGAACTGTCACTCTCTTTGTATGTATGTTTCAAAGAGATGACACTGTGATCCGACAAGGTTACTGGAAATATTTTATCAACCGGTATATTGGGGTGGTTGGTGAAGATACCATCAAGAGAGTGTTGGGCCTTATGTGGCTGTGTCTATGTTTTTGTCTGCTTCCAAGTGGAAATTAAAATCCCCTAGCATAGTAAATGTTGGGAAGTCCAGACATGATTCCATGAACATTTGTAGACCCAGGAGAAAAAGCGTTTTTGGGCCAGGGCACCGGTATAGGAGCACGCTAGGAAAAAAACCAGTGTTGGAGAATGTAATATTAAACTTCATGACTTCTGCAACTGGAAGCTGACAGGATGCAAATGTGGCCTTGAACATGGACCGGTAGATAATCGCTAAGCCTCCCCCTTTTTTGCCTGATCTCGTAGCACTGGACAGGGAGTAGCCTACTGGTGTAACTGTGGCCCAGTTAGGCTCCGAGCAATCCATAGCCCAAGTTTCAGTGAGAAAGACCAAGTACAGGTCTAGGGATTGAAGTAGGAGTTCTAGTTCCTAATTATGCTTGATAGTCGATCTGGTGCTCAGAAGTATAGCCTTTAGACCAGCCAGCTTTAGTTGTCATTTAGTATAGTTATTGTTATCAATTTTTAGCACCCTGTACACTGATAGCCATCAGTGTAATTGCCCCCCGGCCACCTGGCACAGTTGTCGCAATTACCAGTATTGAAAGTTTATAACTGTGTTGCATAGTATTTAATTTTGTTTAATTGGGCAGGGGTTCTGGCACATGGCGCTGTCCTGGCACTGACGGGCGCAGACGGGCTTGCCTTTGGCGCGACCGCTGCGTGCGTCTAGTGCATGCTCAGGACTGCATGACTGAAATATGCCCCGGGAGTCGGAACCGGAAGTGAGGGAACCGGAAGTGCGTGAAAAGACTAGACCGCCACCTACTATGATGGTGGAACGGTTAAAGAAAGAAGAGGCGAAGCCGAGTGTTGCTCTTTCCACGCAATTGAGGGAAGAAAACTTGCGGCAGACCGAAGAGCAGGAGTCCGGTAGGGAAGAAACTAACCCCCTCTCAACTTAACAGGTCAATTGCTAACTCACACCTTTAATATTAAAAGTATTAAACAATAAAAGGTAAAATACGGTTAAAAGCCTTTTAGGGTAGAAAGCAGAGAGACTGGGGTCCTGATTAGCAGGATCCCAATCAGAGTAGTCAGAAACAGCATTAGATCAAGCAAAAAGTGGGGGTAACCATAGAAGCACCCCCTTGAGCCTGCATTGGCACATTGTAGCCCATTGTCTGCCAGCACAAGGAAAAAGGACAGGAATTCCTGCCCTTTTCTTTTGAGACACGGCAGCATAGCAGGAAGGCTTGCTGCACTGTCGTACATTTAGATATTGTAAAGGAGGCCCTCTTTGTCTAAATAAACAAACCACTCATAATTTATGTAAAAATTAATCTCATCAATGTGGTTAATCATGTACCTGCTGTCGCGTATATAGCTCTCAGTAAAAGGCACAAATTTATTAATGAAGTGATCAATGTATTTTCCCAGTGGTTCCAGTACTGACACTTCGAAACAATGGGTCTATTAGGAGGCTTTTTGGTTTACTTGTGGACTTTTGGAGGAATATAAAGTGCTGATGTGCACTGGGATTTTGTATTCAGAAATTAATTCAAACTCAAGTTTACTCAAGTACATGTCTATCTTTGTCTCCAAAGTAATGTTTTTACTAGTTTATTCGATCTCCCATAGGGTGTAACCATTAAGCGGTATATGATGACATTTGTTGTTCAGTTGTATAGTCTATCCCTTTATAGTCTGTTAGATTCTGTATCACCATCCCGTCCCCCTTGTCAGTAGGTTTAATGATGATGGAACCGTTCTTCATAAGGTTGATGAGTGCCTGCCTTTCCTCAAAGCTCATGTGTAAGGGTATGTTTTTCTCAGTTAGTTTTGAGTATGTTGATGTCTTTAAGGACCATTTTCACAAATGTCAACATTTCCACAGGTACTTTGTTACTAAGAGGATTGGACACAGGATGACCTCAACATAAGGGGGTTGAAAGACTCATTGCAGGGATTGTCCATAAAAAGGGCTTGTTGCAAAGCCTTTGGAAAATTTGGAAAAGTGCAATCTGGATGTTGAAAAAGTCTGTTTTTCCAGTCCGACCGAAAGATAGTCCCCGGCTAAGCAGAGAAGAGAAAAGGATATGCTCAGAAAGGTTACAAATGTGTATTGTTTCAGGTATTGCCATGTTCTCAATAGTGGTCAATGTTCCTTTCATGTTGTTGTCAGTGTACAATGTTGTGTTTATTGTGGAGGACCCCACTGGTAGAGCTTCCTCCACGTCTGCCTTTCTCCCTTTTGTATTAAGCTGAAAGAATTGTTCACAAGGAACTGATTTAAAAAAACAAGCATTGGCATAGCCAATAGGTCTCGCTTGTGGGACCTTATAAGTATTTTGTTTTGCAGCACAATATCCTTGTAACTAAATACTCATAAGGTCCCACAAGCGAGACCTATTGGCTATGGCAATGCTTGTTTGTAAGGGCGCGTCTCTGTTCCTTCAGAGGGGATTGGGGATGGGCGATGATAGCACGGCCTCGCCTCCTAACGTAGGAGGGGCTGGTAGTCGCATTTTCCCTCGAGTTTTGTAAGGAGTTGGCTCTCTGGGCTTTTGTGTTTTTTTTCCCTTTCTTTTGGGGGATGGGCCTTGGTGGGTTCTGCGCTCTTATGCTCAGCGTGTAGAGGGACTGTTCTCTAATTAATGTAGAATATAATTATTTAATGTTCGGGGGGGAGGAGGGTGTTAGGGTTTAATAAATAAATTAGATATTTTTAAATGGAACAAATAAAATATTTAACTATTGGGTCGAAGCAAGCACGGTGAGGAATGGTAGGGTGGCATGCGTTGTTTTTTCGTATCACTGTGGCTGCTTTGTGGTCGTAAACAAGAACCCACCTCCCCTTTATTGTAACCATTTCTGTGTTAAAAAAAAAAATTGTTAATGTTGGCGGGGCTGGGTCAGTCCTGAACCTCCCGAATAAACTAAAACATTTCATGCATGTGTGTTTTTATTTACGCAGAGCTCACTCGGATTGAGGTGGTTGCAGAATTCACATCCGAGCTTCTGTTGGTAAGGAGAGTGAGAAGTTGCTGAAGACTGCAGAGCCGGCCATCTCGCGCACTGGATTTTTTTCCGGTGTAGTATTTTTACGTGTCTCAGCCATGGGACCCTCGGCGCTAACGCACTGGACGTATCTACTTATTAAATACATGTAAATACATGTAAAGGAGGTGGCATAGGGACTATCGGTACACATGGCTGTGTTTTACGTGCTGTGTGGCATCGACAGTATACTGACTTTTGACAGTTTAATTTAGGTCTTCAAATACTTAAAAAGAATTGTTGTATACGTATGTTTTTAACAGTTTTATATAGCGGTATTTCGGCACAAGGGCATTAAGGCATGCGCGCCACATTATATTACAAGGTCAGATTATGTTGTTTGTTGTTTGTGTTTTTATATTTTGTAGGCACGGGGATTAATTGATTTGCCTGAAATCGACGGATGTTGAGCCTACGCCGGTACTCGAACATGGTTCCTTCGTTTCAAAGTCGGCAGTTCTGGCCGTTAGCCCACACCTCCTGTTTAACATATTCACCAGTTGGCCCTTTCAAGTCTTTAACTGTTAATGGGCTGTTTGCTTCAAACAATACGGCCACTTAGAGGGGACATGCAACCAAGTGAGTTATTTGAGCCTTTTCCACCAGAGGTATCATCCTGTAGTTCACTGTCCGATGCATCCAATTTGAAGATGCCCTTGTGAAGCTTGAGGTCCCTAGCGAAGAAGGGACTTGATCAGTAGGTTACTTTGTGTTAAATTTAACATGGATATTTTATGTAACATGTTTGTTTCGTCTGCAATTGGTAAGGTTAGCTCTTTTTCTGGTCACTTGGACAGTCGAGCTGCATCTAAATTTCATCAGTGTCAAAGTGGAAAGTGTACTGAGACGCAGCCTACAAAAGCAAACGTTACGTTACATGAGACAATAGTGACAGTTGTGCAAGTATCAAGAGCAACAAAATACAAGAGGTAGCAAACGATATGTGACGTGCATGTCTTGTAGAGGGGGAGGAGGGAGGAGAAATGCTTGAAATAAAAAAAAAATGCGTGCGCCGGGAGAGGAAGGAGTGACAGTTGTGCAAGTATCAAGAGCAACAAAATACAAGAGGTAGCAAACGATATGTGACGTGCATGTCTTGTAGAGGGGGAGGAGGGAGGAGAAATGCTTGAAATAAAAAAAAATGCGTGCGCCGGGAAAGGAAGGAGTGACAGTTGTGCAAGTATCAAGAGCAACAAAATACAAGAGGTAGCAAACGATATGTGACGTGCATGTCTTGTAGAGGGGGAGGAGGGAGGAGAAATGCTTGAAATAAAAAAAAAGCGTGCGCCGGGAAAGGAAGGCAGAGAAGGGGAGGGGGAGGAGAAATGCGAGACGGCGGGCAGGGGAGCGGCGAAAATGACTAATTAGGGGAGGAGAAGCCGCAGAGCGCACGCTGGGCGAAGCCCTTTGATGTGCTCTGCGGCAAATGGAGGGAGGCTGATGCGCGTTCATGTTTGAACACGTGGTTCACATGAACTGCAGGAAAACGCCATGAAAACGCCAGCAAAAAGCTGGTGGTTTCATGATGTTTTCGCTGCTTGAATTCTCGCTCCGCTCGATGCGCATGCACGCATCGATAGGTCGCGAGACCTAAAAATGAAAATGCTTCACTGGTTTTTAGGTCTTGCCCGAGCCAGCGCATGCGCTACTCTGGCGAGACATCTAGTAACTGGGTGTTAAAAGTGCTACTGTCAGGGTCTGACATGTGCCTACCCAGTTATGAAAATACGAACTACATCTCCCAGAATCCTTATGGGCACCTGGAAGGGGAGAGTCTTTAAATATGTGTGAGACGCTGGGGGCGGTGCACGTGATTTGTCTTTGTTCGTCTTGGAGTTTGAGAGCGGTGGAAGCTCTGTGCCTTCGTGTCTTGAGAGACTTGGTTGTCCTGGAGTTCCTTTACCGCTGCTGTGGCTTTTCCGGTTGGTGGTTACCGAGCCGGCTCAACAGCAGAGGATTCCTTGGTTATTTGTTCTGGGCGCTTTTAACGGATCGGAGACGCGGGTTTCCTCCGATCTGTTGTTTGTGACTGAGTGCTTTGTGGTATCGCCAGGGACGCTGGATTTCCCCCCCTCGCGGTACTATTGACTTTGGAAATTGGTAGACTCGGAGAGACGCTGGATTTGCACCCTCTCGAGTCAGCCTGCAGTAGAACCGGCAGAGAGACGCCGGATTTCCCCCTCTCTGAGCCGGAGGACGCAGGGTTGTGAGTGAGAGATGTTGAGCGTTCCCTTACTTGCAGCGGAACGGCTTTCTTCAAGGTCGCTGGTAAGACCTATGTCCTAGGTTTGAACTGCGACATTCTTCTGAAATACTGTGACACTATATATCTTTTCCTTGGTTGCTATATCTCTTTACTTTTGGGACTATCACTGGATCATTACAAGTGTGGACCCTAGGATTCCTTTGTGCTACGAGGCGAGAACGTATGGTATGTATGTGGCATTGTGTGGAGCGTGAGATACATCGAGTGGTAATCAAGTGATGCCTCTAGAGTGTTATTCATTGTGCTTTTGTATTTACAGGCGCTTATCCTTAGAAGTGAGAGATGTCATCTCATGTACTTGAATAGAAGAAGGAAGGGCCTAGCAGCATCTGAGATGTATCAGGTGGGCGACTGTCCTAGGGTTGTAAGGGAGTAGGGGGTAGGAACGAGAACACTTCTAATTCATGTTCTCTTGTCCTCTACAGATTCCCCTTCCATGACGGTTCCCGCCCGGCTTCTTTTTTCCCTCACCTGCTGACCATCGTGCTCTGTACCTCAGTTGAGTTGGAGCACGGGGACAGCTGGAGGTGGACCCCATTATAGCATCTCATCGATCCTGAGGAATCGTTGGTCCGTGACAGCTACCCAGAGGCTTTTTCCGGCCACCAGCTTGCTGTTACGCGCACAAGTGCACACGACGTGCACAGCTGCCATCTGTAATGGCTCATTAAACCTTACAGCGCACACGTGAATCCCCTCTTCCCCCTTCCTTCTCCCACTCCCTCATCGTCAGCTCATTGCTTTCACTTTCGCGCCGCGCGTGAATACCCTCCACCCTCCCCCCCTTCTCCCACTCCCTCCTCGTCAGCTTTATTGATGTTTCTGCAAGAGTTCCGGGACTCTCTCGTACCAAATTGCACGCACGCACACAACTCCCGGGCTTCTTTTCACGCGTGCACCACTCACGTGCTTGTTTCCCCACCTCAGAGAAGTTCTGACTTCAAGTGAGTTTCCTTCGACTCCTTGATCAATCACTCTCATCCGCCTTTTCACTCTCCTCCACCCGCGTTTTATTCAAAACCAAAATCCATTTTCTGTAATGTTTGTGGCCCGTCTTCCGTTTCCTCCCCTGTGCTTCCTTCTGTAGCCTTTGTTGGTTTCTTCCTGTTCTTACGCTGTCCTCTTTCTATTTTGAGCTCCGGGCATTGAGAGGCAGCCGACAGGGGACCGGTTTCAGGTAAGTGACTTCTTATTCTTTCCGCCTCTCCCTCACCATTCCTTTTCATAATTTCTAAACACTATGTACAATTAAAGTCGTTCACCCATTCCCCTCATGCCTTCATTTGCTTAGATCCCCACTCACAGCTTTATTTTCAATTTTTTTGTTCCTTTATTTTATGTCTTTTATTGTGTCCTTTTAGTTTTTTTCTATCTTCTAATTATGCGTCACGAGCTAAGAGCTTCTGTTTTCTATTTTTTCCTCCCAAAACATTGCCACGTTATAGACACCATTCAATCACGAGTCCCTCCTTCGAAGTACTCTCTGTGCCTATTAGTATGGTGATACACACAGAGTGCCCCCGACGTAATGGACGTGATGGATTCCATGCCACCCAAGGCGCAGAGCTCCGGTCATAGGCCTTTAGGAAATAACCGAAAGCATCCTGGTTGCTATGGTCTTGATTACCAATAACAAAAATATAGCTAAATCGTCAAAATACCGTGGTCTGAAAACATTGTTTCCATTGTCAATCTATTTACATGAAACCTTCTCCATCTTCCTCCACCCCTGCAATCTCTGTCCCAATGGAACTTGTCCTATGAATCCCTTTCAAATAACAGGCTCCCTACGAACCTCTACACTCCTGAATATCCTGATGATAACCATCCCTCAACTGTCGGTCCCATTCCCATGACGAACCTACACTGTATTTCTGCACTTTCACCGGACGTCAGTTTCTGTAATGAAGCAACAGTCATTGCGAAGAAACAGTTTTTCGAATCTCTTATGCTTTTACTACTGTTTCTAGTAAGTGCACTATTTGTTTGATTTTGAAACTGTGCTCTAAATATGAAAGTTCAGATTTGCTTTTTTGGTGTTTCCATCCTATCTAAGAGAAAGGAACACCGGCATTTAAAAATCTGTTCACACTGAGGTCACTCAATCGTTGTCCTCTCCTTCTATAGCTCTTGCCTGTTGTCCCGCATTTTGCTGTTTCCCTCTCCTTCCTCAGAGACCTTCACACTGGGCATAGTAAGGTTTTCACATTTTGCTTCTCCTTCCTGTCACTACCCTCCTCTAGTTCCATTCCCTCCTGGCACTGCTTATCTTTCTCTCCTATAACCAGGGCCACTGGAATTATGCAATTGTGTGGCTGCAGCGATTTTCGCATAGTTATAGATTTTCTGCATTCACCACATATTCCTAATCTGGTGCAGCTGCAGATTTCAGCAAAAATCATTTTGTTTCTAGCTCAAACTGTTCAAAAGTTACTACAAGTATTGTCATAGCCAATAGGTCTTGCCTTTGGGACCTTTTAAGTGTTTAGACATGCAACAGTTGTTGTTACACCAAGAATATTGTGCTGCATAACTAAATACTTAGAAGGTCCCAACAGCGAGACCTATTGTCTATGCCAATGCTTGTTTCTAGTGCTCTCAAGACAACCATTAAGGGTAGTCTTGAGAGCACTAGAAAAATCCTGGTCCTGGATCTGAAAACATCGAATCAGGATATTATAAGACATCCTGTTGTATTCCAATAACCTGTCCTTCAATACACACAGTCACTTCATGTTTTTAAATTAGAAATTGGTTATGGTCACTTCACTGGGGTCCCAAATGTCACTTGCCTCTATTCTCCATATGAATTTGAAATATGTGTGTTTTTGATAAGGATCTTGCATTTTCAAATAAAAAGACCACTCATTTTGGCTAAAGTGAGCATTAACTGCATACAATATTTTGGGCTACTTATTTTAATGCGTTAAGTAAAAAACCTTTAATGTTGAATTATTAACATAGGGCCCTATTCACAGAACTAACTTTAGAGAAAATCCTAAACTTACTACCATTTTGGTATTCACAGAAAGCACTTACTCATTTCGGTTTTCACAGAAGTTAGGAGTCCTAACTTTAGGGCTCCTAAATGCCTTCTGTGAATACTGAAAGTCTTAAAGTTAGGATTTTTCTCAGTTTAGGAGTAGTAAAGTTAGGACTCCTAAATGCCTTCTGTGAATACCGAAAGTCTTAAAGTTAGGATTTTTCTCAGTTTTTGAGTCCTAACATTACTACTCCTAAACTGAGAAAAATCCTAACTTTAAGACTTTCGGTATTCACAGAAGGCATTTAGGAGTCCTAAAGTTAGGACTCCAAACTTCTGTGAATACTGAAATAAGTAAGTGCCTTCTGTGAATACCAAAATGGTGGTAAGTTTAGGATTATGTCTTAAGTTAGTTCTGTGAATTGGGCCCATAGACATTATTCTCCCACGAGAGAGCATTTGCAAAAAATCAAGATACTTGCATCATTTTCAAATATTTTTCTTTAAATGAGTTCCTTGTAAATAATTGTTTCAGCTTAATAGCTATAGCCTAGTTCACGTGGACATATGGGTTGCTCTTGTGTTTTTGAAATATTTCTCCCTTTTGAAAGCAGAGTGGTTGGTCTCGACCCCGTCCTCTTCCCCTGCCCTGGTTCTTTTTGCTCGGTTTTGCTTTGTGTCCCAGGATATGTTGTTGGTCTGAGCCAGTGCCTACACCAGGATCTGAGTTGTCCACAGAATTGTCTAATGACTGAAAAAAATGAAAAATGTCTGCTTCCTAAATCTACCACACGATCTTGGGGTTTCTGTGACCTATTTTATTACACATATGTCCACACTATTTTGGTATTATTAACCACATGATCACCTGAGCACAGTGCACTTGCTTTGAAACATACTGTTAATGCATGCAACATGTTACACTGAATGCATGTATCACGCCTTTCTATTCCTGTCATTAATTCATATGATTGACCCTAGCATTGATTAATTGTAAACATATGTCATTGTTGTATATTGTTCTACTTGGAACTTCTGTTTTTGATGTGTCAGAAGTAGCAAAGGCGTTGCAAAGAGCAGAATGCAAACAGTGTTCTGATAAGCGCTATTCACATTCATCAGCAGCTGCTGAAATCCACCACACTACATGTTCTGTAAATAAAAATATCTTCAGTTGTGCAATTCACTCTCTTATGATTGAATAAAAATAAAAAGTGAAAATGTACCATTTTTAAACAACCTGTTTCCATAATACATTATTGTTGCCACACTGGGGCACATGCATCAACATTTCATTTTGCGATTCCTTATTTGCGAAAAATATGAAATTGCAATTAAGGAATCGCAAAATGAAATGCATCATAAAATTCGCATTTATTTTGCGATTCGGTAAAAATCGCAATTTTTACCAAATCGCATTAATTTTGTGATTCTGTATTTGCGAATTCGCAAATAGCGAATGTTGAAACCCGAGGTCTCTGGTTGGCACAGGTATGCACTTGTGACAAGCAGGGACCCTCACTTCCAGTCAGGGCAAGGGAACTACTCCTTCGAATAACCCCTGCTCACCCTCTAGGTAGTGTGGCGCGAGCAGACAAGGCTAATCCCCAGGGCGATAGTAAGTTAAGCATTTATGACCACACACAGTAAACCCACTGACCCACCACAAATGGACACCAGTCGTATGATTGTATCAAAAATACGTATACTTTATATAAAAGATAGATTCAAGCAGGATTATCACAAGACCATATAACGTTTAGCGATTTGAGGCCACCAGATTACAATAGGCAATTTAGTCTTTAAATGTTCGTTGTTCAGCAAGGTACGATGACAGGGAAATAAGAACATTGCGGACCCTGGATCCGATATAAACTCGAGACGGCGTTCAAGTGTACCTTGCTTGTGGAAGTCCAAGGCGTTTCAGGGGCGGCTACTGGTGAGGGCGGACCTGGGACGAGGCCGACGGTTCTCCAGAGGATCTCTCCAGCTCGGTCCCCCTCGAGGAGCAGGATGGGGCATCAGGACTGTGGAGGGTTGTGGCGATCCGGGGTCGATGCAGCTCATGGGGCGAAGCGCCGTTCAGAACTGCGGGACGTACTACTTCTTAGCACGCCGGGTAGTACTCGTGGATCTGTGAGGGGCGTTGCGTTCTCGGGCAGACGGGTGCAGCAAAAGGCTTCCGGTACCACTGTACGGGGAGGCCTTTCTTGAGGTGCGGTACAAGCCTTGGTATGCAGGAGGGCAAAGCGAGACAGTCGGGTACGTTACGACGTACGGACCGTCCGAGGCTATGGAATGCGCTCCGTGCAGATTCCGGCTGGAGAAGATGAGAGGCACACAACGCGCTCCGTTAGCGGCGAGGTGACAGGAGAGCGGTCGGCCCGGCACTGGAGCGGAGAGCGACTCAGGGATGAGCGGGGCTCTCTGCGGTGGGGTGACCAGGCTCCGAGCTGTCACGACCTGGGAGGGGGCGAAGGCACCCGAGTCACAACTCTGGCGAGGGAATAAGAACTAAGGCCCAACAGCAGACGGGCACAAGCAGAATAGAACCCAATGGTCCTGGGGTTCTGTTCAGGGGGCAAGCTCTCGATCAAGCCCTTGCAGATCGTTTCAGGCACAAGTCTAAAAAGTCCTCTCTGGTCCTTTCCTCTCCGTTCTCAGCAAGGCACCACTGCAGGCCAGTCTTACAGGATACAGACTGGTTTCCGTCCTTCAGCTTCTCTTGGTCCTTCTAGTCAGGCAGAGGTTCGTCGTGGTCAAAACTGGATCTTATTTGTAAGGAGCGGAGCTCCTATATTTATACTGCGTTTCTTTTGTCTCTGCAGGCCAGGGGGCCTGAGCCTAGTTCAACCCGGTTTTGGAGTACTCTGTTGACAGGACGCTGCCGTCTTCTTTCAGGGCGCAGGGCAGAGACATCAGACGCTCTGCGGGAGGTGGAGCCAGCATTGTGGTGGGGGAGCACAACCCTATTCAGAGTCAAGGACTACTCCGCCCACCCATCCTGGAGTAAGCACCCTATTCACCACTTGGAGCCCCAAGACTCCCCGGGAATCTCCCAGCCCTGTCACTCACACAAACTCAGACAGCAGATACACATCCTCGCAGAGGCGGGCTGAAACAGCTAGGCCAGCAAAGGCTAACTTTCTAAAAGTAGCATTTGCAAACACAGGATATTAAAATAAACCTTACTAAAGGAAGTATTTTATTATTCTGAGTTCAGGCATACTAAACTCGACGTGCTACCGTGTTCCCTGAGCCTACCGGGACTATAGCGTGTAATAGTTCCGACAGCTCATCTTGGCCTAAGAGAACAGGTAGCCCTTCAATAGTGAAGAACGAAAAGGGCGGTAATTCACTACTAGGACATGCTACACTCTAGGCTTGTCCTACCTTACGCTTACAATGCACCCTTCCCGTAGGCCTACCATAGGGGTGACTGATATGAAGGTTAGGGAAGGTTCAGGGACTGGCAAGTGTGGGCACTTGCGCAGTCAGCGTGACAGTAAGGGACCGTACGCGGGGTCTGCAATGGTGGACCCGAGACACATCTTACGAGGCCGCTTCTGTGGGTGGTGCAACCAGCGCTGCAGGCCCACTAGCAGCATTTGTATCTACAAGCCCCGGCACTCCTCGTGCACTTTACTGGGGACTGACAGTAAACCAAATAAGCCAATCGTGAAAATCAATTACATATACACTTTACATTGGGAGCACTTGCACTGCGCCACAGATTGGCTGTGGCGCAGTGCCCTGAGCATCGAATACCAGCAAAACATCTGAGGCACATCAGCAAAAAGTGGAAAGGAGATTCACGCCAAGGTGCCAGGTCTAACACGTGTCCCCTCCAGCTGAAACGTGAGGAGAACTACCCTTCCCCAGGGAGTTCCTCATCACTAAGGTGGAAAAACCTTGACAGACCGTCCGCATTGGCGTGGTCGATGCTAGGGCGGTGTTCCACCGTGAAGTCCATACTCTGTACAGAAATGGACCACCTCACCAGTTTCGGGTTCTCACCCCTCATTTGCATCAACCACCTGAGGGGCCTGTGGTCTGTCTGAACTCGGAAGTGAGACCCAAACAAGTAGGGTCTTAGCTTCTTCAGGGCCCAGACCACAGCAAAAGCTTTTCTCTCGATCGCACTTCACTTCTGTTCCTGTGGAAGTAACCTCCGACTGATGAAGGCCACAGGTTGATCCCAGCCCTCCTCAGTCGTCTGTGAAAGGACAGCCCCTATCCCATGCTCTGAAGCGTCTGTCTGCACTAAGAACTCTTTGGAGAAATCAGGAGCCAGGAGCACGGGCGCCGTGCACATGGCTGTCTTCAGGGTGTCGAATGCTATCTGATAGCCGTCAGTCCAGATCACTTTCCGGGGCTGCTTCTTCGAAGTCAGCTCTGTCAAGGAGGCAACGATGGTGCAGTATCCCTTGACGAACCTCCTGTAGCACCCGGTGAGTCCGAGGAAGGCCCTCACCTCCTTTTGGGTCTTGGGGGCTTCCCAAGCCAGGATGGTCTGAATTCTGGGTTGAAGGGGCGCCACCTGGCCGCTCCCAACTTGGTGTCCCATATACACCACCGAACCCTGCCCGATCTGGCACTTGCTTGCCTTGATCGTGAGGCCTGTCTTGCGCAGCGCCGCGAACACTTCCCACAGGTGTCGCAAGTGTTCTTCCCACGTACCGCTGAACATTGCGATTTCGTCCAGGTAGGCGGCACTGAACGCGTCCAGTCCAATCAACACCTGGTTGACCAACCTCTGGAAGGTGGCAGGGGCGTTTTTCATCCCGAATGGCATGAACCGGAATTGGTAGTGCCCATCTGGGGTTGAAAACGCTGACCTCTCTTTGGCCCCATCAGTTAAGGCGATCTGCCAGTACCCAGACGTTAAGTCAAACGTACTGAGGTACCGTGCAGCCACCAACCGATCCATTAACTCATCAGCTCTGGGGATGGGGTTCGCGTCAGTCTTCGTGACCGAATTGAATCCTCCATAGTCCACACAGAACCGTAGTTTGGGTGTGGCTCCCGGCGTCGCAGCCTTCGGGACCAAGACCACTGGGCTGGCCCAAGGACTGTTGGAGGACTCAATCACCCCAAGAGCAAACATCTTCGAGACTTGCTCCTTGATGCAGGCTCGTACCCTGTCAGTCACGCGGTAAGCTTTGTGCTTCACCGGCAAACTGTCTCCCATGTCCACATCATGGACGCACCAATCTGTGCCACCCGGAACCAGGGAGAACAAGTCAGAGAATTGCCCCAGCAGCTGGCGGCAATCACTCTGCTGCTCAGGGGTCAAGGAGGGTGAGAGGTTAACTCCATCCACTGACCCGTCTGGCTCGGAGGCCACCAAGAGGTCCGGAAGAGGCTCGGTCTCCTCCTCCATTCCGTCATCGGTTGCCAACAGCATGCCCACTTCGGACCTCTGCAAGTGGGGCTTAAGGCGATTAACATGTAGGACCCTCAAAGGGTTCCTGGGAGTTTGCAAGTTCACCAGGTAGGTGACAGGACTCTTGTGCTCCACAACCTCAAATGGACCCATCCACTTATCCTGAAGTGCACAGGGCTCCACTGGGGCCAAGACCCACACCTTTTGTCCAGGTTGAAGCTCCACCAGAGTGGCATTCTGGTCGTACCACCGCTTCATCTCCTCCTGGCTGGCTTCCAGGTTTGCCTCAGCAAGTTGCCTGAATTGCCTGGTCTGGTTTCGGAAGGCCAGCATGTAACTGTATACATTCTGGGGAGGTTTCCTGGGAGATTGCCCCCAGCCTTCCCTAACCAGACTCAGAGGTCCTCGGACCGGGTGACCATACAGAAGCTCGAAGGGACTGAACCCGAGCGACTTCTGCGGCACCTCTCGGTACGCAAACAGTAGGCATGGTAAGAGGACGTCCCACTTACGCCTCATGGGTCCTTCTAGGCCCATGATCATGCCTTTCAAGGTTCGGTTGAATCTTTCAACCAACCCGTTTCCTTGGGGGTGGTAAGGGGTGGTGAACTTGTACATTACACCACACTCTTGCCAAAGGGACTTCATATATTTCGATATGAAAATATGAAATTGGTGCCCCTGTCAGACACCACCTCTAGAGGGAATCCCACTCGTGAGAAAATTCCAATCAGTGCTCGTCCCACCACGGGGGCCGTCACTGTCCTCAGAGGGATGGCTTCAGGGTACCGGGTGGCATGGTCCACCAAGACCAGGATGAACCTGTTGCCCATGGCTGTCTTGGGGTCCAGAGGCCCCACAATGTCAATTCCCACTCGCTGGAATGGGGTACTGACGACAGGGAATGGTTGGAGGGGAGCCTTGTTCTTCCCTCCGCACTTACCACTTGCCTGGCAAGTTTGGCAGGTCCTACAGTGAGCGTCTGAGCTCCTGTGCATTTGGGGCCAATAAAAGTGGGTGACAAGCCTGTCATAGGTCTTGTCCATCCCCAAATGTCCTGCTAAAGGCACATCGTGAGCCAAACCCAGTAGGAAGGCTCTGAACTTCTGGGGTACCACCAGCGCACGGGCTGACCCAGGTTCAGCAGCCTTAGGCTCTGAATACAGAAAATCGTTTCCCAGTAGAACAAGTGTTTTCCAGACTGAACACCATTGGCCTGGTCTGCAGCCTGCTGCCGCATACCCACGAGAGAAGGGCATTCTTTCTGCTCCTTGCAGAATTCCTCCCTGGAGGGGCCTCCTTCTTGCTGCCAATGGGTCAACTCAGGCAGGTCTCCCAGTTCGGCGATCTGTTCCCCGGTAGGCTCCAGGGCATCCCCCTCAAGGTCTGCTTCCTCCTGGTCCGTGGGAACTTCGGGGGCTGGCTGTCCGCGCCTCCCGTGCCTTCTCTCTAAGGCCGGTTCCTGGGCCTCTCCTTCAGGCTCCAGGACTTCTTCAACACCCCTACTGGCTGCCTTGGACCGCATGGTCACGCACGCCCTGTCGGGTAGACCCACCATCCGCAGATGAGTCGTTTTCTCCACCTTTCCCCAAGGGGAGTTCTCCAAATCGTTCCCTAGCAGACCATCTACAGGCATGGATGTCCTTACAGCGACTTGCAGAGTACCAGAGACCCCTCCCCCACTCAAAGGAAACCTGAGCCATCGGACACTGGCTCTCAGAATGGTCAGCATTGACAACCCTACAGTAGGCTTGCGGTACTACCTGCTCTTGAGACACCAGGTGCTGCCTCACCGCAGTCACACTGGCTCCTGTATCTCGAAGAGCCTCCACCTTCTTACCGTTGATGGTCACTACCTGCCCATATTTCTTAGTGTTACTGGGTAGGTAGTTCTCGGGGACCATCTCACTGTTTTCTAGTGAGACTAGGATCATCTGTACGGGATCCCCACCCATTTGGACGGCTACTTCCTCCCCAAAATTAACACTAGCTAATTGCCGGGGTGGAGCACCAGTGGGTGCGGGTTTTGCGAACAAGCGACACTTAGGGTCAGATGCAACGTGACCCAGGTCGCCACACCTAAAACAGGTGATGGGCCCTCTTTGAACAGGTTTACCTGTCGGGGCCCCGGTCGGTTTCGGGGGTGGAGGAGGCTGAGAACCTTTCCCTTGGTTCCCTTGGGGATTACTTTGGGGGCTTTTGTGGAACCCTTTCTGTTTTCCCTTGTACCCCCCACTCTTCTTCTGGGGACCCTGCCCACCTTTGGCTGAGTCTCCCACTGGACCCTTGTGGACCCTGGTGCTGAGCCAGCGGTCCGCTTCCTCAGCAAGCTTCCTCGGGTTGGACAGCTTGCTATCGATCCGGTGCTGGCGTAACTCAGGAAAACAATTAAGCGACAAGTGCTCCCATGCCATTAAATCAAGCAGCCCTTGAAAATCATTTACCTTACTGCCCTTCACCCAACCATCCAGCGCTCTGCAGAAAAAGGTCACATACTCCACATACGTACCCCCTTGAATCTTCACACAATTCCTAAACCGCTGTTGGTACATTTCAGGGGTTAACCCAAATCGATTCATCATGGCATCTTTCATGTGCTGGTAGGAGTTGGACTCTTCAGAGGGAAGATCTAGCAGGGTATCCCGCCCCTCGGTCAGGAACCGTCCCCACAACCCCGCTCCCCAATCTCGCTCAGGGACCCGGTGGGAGGACATGGCTACCTCGTAGGCCGGAAACACTGCCATATGTAATCCCCCTTAAAATACTCCTTCGATATGTAGACCCTTGACTCTACCTGGGCTGACATTGTGCTGCCACCAGGAGCTGCGTCCAAGCTCTTTGCTTTCAGCTCCATTTCTTTAAGGCGTATCTCGTGCTCTAGCTGGAGCTTCTTCTCCGCCATCACCATCTGTCCTTTCAATCTGGCCATCTCCACTTCATGCGCTCTGGTTGCGGCCCTGTCAGCCAGCTCTTCTGACGACGGGCCTCCCTGCACCTCGACAAGGCTATCTGGTGGATCTACTACCACCCGATTTTCTGTCTCTCTCGACTCTTTCCAGGCTCTCAGTGCCTTGAGGGTCTGCATTCTGGTTTTGCAGCCCGTTTGGGAGACTCGGAACTTTTCGCAGAGGGCTTTCAATTGATCCCATTTGCTTTTGTCAAGCCCTTCCCAGTCAACATTGTCGAATCCAGAGATAAAAGAGGGTGCTCTTTCGGGGAGTGAACCAGGCATGGTTTGGAGATTGGAGATCTCTCGACAAGGAAGTAAATCTGTGGCTTCGTTATAGGTCTGCTCTCACTACGTGGTGATCAGTAATTCACTGTACATGAATCATAAATGCAAATCAGAAATCATCACCGCTGCCACCAATGTTGGAACCGGAGGTCTCTGGTTGGCACAGGTATGCACTTGTGACACGCAGGGACCCTCACTTCCAGTCAGGGCAAGGGAACTACTCCTTCGAATAACCCCTGCTCACCCTCTAGGTAGTGTGGCGCGAGCAGACAAGGCTAATGCTCAGGGCGATAGTAAATTAAGCATTTATGACCACACACAGTAAGCCCACTGACCCACCACAAATGGACACCAGTCGTATGATTGTATCAAAAATACGTATACTTGATATAAAAGATAGATTCCAGCAGGATTATCACAAGACCATATAACGTTTAGCGATTCGAGGCCGCCAGATTACAATAGGCAATTTAGTCTTTAAATGTTCGTTGTTCAGCAAGGTACGATGACAGGGAAATAAGAACGTTGCGGACCCTGGATCCGAAATGAACTCGAGACGGAGTTCAAGTGTACCTTGCTTGTGGAAGTCTGAGGCGTTTCAGTCGCGGCTACTGGTGAGGGCGGACCCGGGACGAGGCCGACGGTTCTCCAGAGGATCTCTCCGGCTCGGTCCCCCTCGAGGTGCGAGGCGGGTGAGCAGGACTGTGGAGGGTTGTGGCGATCCCGGGTCGATGCAGCTCACGGGGCGAGGCGCCGTTCAGGCCTGTGGGACGTACTACTTCTTAGCACGCCGGGTCGTACTCGTGGATCTGTGAGGGGTATCGCGTTCTCGGGCAGACGGGTGCAGCACCAGGCTTCCGGTACCACTGTACGGGGAGGCCTTTCTTGAGGTGCGGTACGAGCCTTGGTATGCAGGAGGGCAAAGCGAGACAGTCGGGTACGTTACGACGTACGGACCGTCCGAGTCTATGGAATGCGCTCCGTGCAGATTCCGGCTGGAGAAGATAAGAGGCACACAACGCGCTCCGTTAGCGGCGAGGTGACAGGAGAGCGGGTGGCCCGGCACTGGAGCGGAGAGCGACTCAGGGATGAGCGGGGCTCTCTGCGGCGGGGTGACCAGGCTCCGAGCTGTCACGACTTGGGCGGGGGCGAAGGCACCCGAGTCACAACTCTGGCGAGGGAATAAGAACTAAGGCCCAACAGCAGACGGGCACAAGCAGAATAGAACCCAATGGTCCTGGGGTTCCGTTCAGGGGGCAAGCTCTCGATCAAGCCCTTGGAGATCGTTTCAGGCACAAGTCTAAAAAGTCCTCTCTGGTCCTTTATTCTCCATTCTCAGCAAGGCACCACTGCAGGCCAGTCTTACAGGATACAGACTGGTTTCCGTCCTTCAGCTTCTCTTGGTCCTTCTAGTCAGGCAGAGGTTCGTCGTGGTCAAAACTGGATGTGATTTGTAAGGAGCGGAGCTCCTATATTTATACTGCGTTTCTTTTGTCTTTGCAGGCCAGGGGACCTGAGCCTAGTTCAACCCGGTTTTGGAGTACTCTGTTGACAGGACGCTGCCGTCTTCTTTCAGGGCGCAGGGCAGAGACATCAGACGCTCCGCAGGAGGTGGAGCCAGCATCGTGGTGGGGGAGCAAAACCCTATTCAGAGCCAAGGACTACTCCGCCCACCCATCCTGGAGTAAGCACCCTATTCACCACCTGGAGCCCCCAGACTGTCTCCAGGAATCTCCCAGCCCTGTCACTCACCTAAACCCAGACAGCAGATACACATCCTGGCAGAGGCGGGCTGAAACAGCTAGGCCAGCAAAGGCTAACTTTCTAAAAGTAGCATTTGCAAACACAGGATATTAAAATAAACCTTACTAAAGGAAGTATTTTAATATTCTGAGTTCAGGCATACTAAACTCGACGTGCTACCGTGTTTCCTGAGCCTGCCGGGACTATAGCGTGTAATAGCGTGTAATAGTTCCGACAGCTCATCTTGGCCTAAGAGAACAGGTAGCCCTTCAATAGTGAAGAATGAAAAGGGCGGTAATTCACTACTAGGACATGCCACACTCTAGGCTTGTCCTACCTTACGCTTACAATGCACCCTGCCCGTAGGCCTACCATAGGGCTGACTGATATGAAGGTTAGGGGAGGTTCAGGGACTGGCAAGTGTGGGCACTTGCGCAGTCAGCATGACAGTATTGAACTGTACGCGGGGTCTGCAATGGCGGACCCGAGACACATCTTACGAGGCCGCTTCTGTGGGTGGCGCAACCAGCGCTGCAGGCCCACTAGCAGCATTTGTATCTACAAGCCCCGGCACTCCTCGTGCACTTTACTGGGGACTGACAGTAAACCAAATAAGCCAATCGTGGAAATCAATTACATATACACTTTACATTGGGAGCACTTGCACTGCGGCACGGATTGGCCGTGGCGCAGTGCCCTGAGCATCGAATACCAGCAAAAACATCTGAGGCACATCAGCAAAAAGTGGAAGGGAGACTCACGCCAAGGTGCCAGGTCTAACAGCGAATTTCCCATGTTGCTGAATTCCATGACATCACAACCAGGAAGCAAGGCCACTGATTGCACACACCTGGTTCTAGGGAAAGCTGGAGGAGAGGCAGTTGGCAGTTGGAGCTCAGCTAGGAGGAACTGGAGCTGACTGTGAGCCTGCAGCACAAGGGGAAATGGCGTCAGAAAATGCAGGAGAACTACAAGCAAGAAAATGAAAGATTACATTTAGTGACCAGGAACTGGAAATTCTAATTCAGGAAGTAACTCAGAGGCAGGACCAGCTTTTTGGCAAACAATCATTGAAAGTGCCAGAAGCTGCAAAAAGAAAACTATGGCTTGCAATACAAGCAAATGTAAACGCTATTGGGGTTGCCCACCGTGACATTAAAACTTTACAAAAGCTCTGGTATGATCTGCGCAGTCGAGCAAAGGAAAGGATTGCCAACAGGATGAAGGCAGCTAAGAAGACTGGCGGAGGAACACCCAGGGACAGGCCTAATACCCCCCTTGAGGACTTGGTGAAAGGCACCCTTACTCCAAAGGCAGTTGGCGCAATAGACATTGACACCTCGGAGCATGCAGATACATCTAAAGGTAAGAACACAACATGTGTGTTGCATGTAAATGTGAGTTTGAGAGACCCCTAAGTTTGTTGTAGTTCTTAAGAAATTGTCCCCTTATTGTAGAAATTAAAATGTATGAAATTGCAGTAACTACTAACCCTTTCGCTTACTGCACTCATGCATCATGGGAGTTGTAGTCATTTCAAAATAAAATTCTGAAATACTATGGCAAAGTCTATAAAAGTTAATATTTTGCAATAGGAATGTAAGATTAGGAGACATATAATGCATTATGTAGGTTTTATTTACAAAATACTTGATTTTACACAGTAATAAGTGCAAATTCAAAAAGTAACAAACTGTTTGCACTATTTCAATCATAGATACAGAACAGGACAGAAATGAACATGAAGGGTCCGAGTTTCACAGTCAGGACTTTCAAGACACAGATGTATCAAATGCAGCCACATCTTCACCCACAATTGCACGTAGGAGTCTGACAAGCATAGTGCGCCAACTGCAACAGTCAGAGAGTGAGGATGATGACAAATTATCTGTCCAACAACAACAGGCTGCTCCAACTCCAGCAACCCTAAACACACAGCAGAGCAGGCGTAGTAGGTTGCAACAGTTCTATAGGCGCAGGCCACGACCTTCACAAAATCAAACGGCAGGAGAAGATGAATGGAACGCCATTGTTGTGGAGGTTAAAAGCCTGAAAGTCCAGCGCCTGCAAGGCAAAGACATACGTGTCATGAAGGGCAAAATTGTTAAAATCAGTCATGACCTTGGTGGCATACACAACTGTATTCAGCAAATATCAAATGTCATTGAGCAAGGACAGAGAGCGACAGCTGGGAAACTTGACCGTGTGGCAACAGCAATGGAGAAACTGTATACAACATTACCAGCGCAGCAATTAGCAAGTGACCATAGGCATCATAGTGCAATGTCCAGCATGCAAGGGTATACCAGGGCATTGAGGCGTCTTTGCAACACTACAGCTCAGCTTTCAAAGCGAACAGTTGCCATGCAATTGGAGATGTCACAATGTTGCGGTGATGTTGACAGGGGCATGATGACACTCATGAATGTTGTGGAGGGCATGCAAAGTGAAGCTGCAAGTGGGAGCCTACTTCATGTTGGAGGGAATGATGGGGGCTCAAATGTAAGTAGCCTGCTGAAACCTTCTGTGCCTGGGGGACGCCGAGGCACCAGAAGACAAGAAATTGCAGAGAGGCCTACTTTGGTTGATGCAAAAAATTCTGGAAAGGCGTTAGGGGTACGTGGACGCAAGAAGTAGGATATGACTTAATAACCTACATAGCTTTTGTACAAAGGACATCTGAAGAAAATGCAGTGCAATGACTATGACCAGTAAATGCATTTTAATTTGCTGTCAACACACTGCATGGACTAAGATGTGTTAAGTACCCTTAATCCATGCTGAAGAAAACTAAAATAAAAATATTTCAGTTATGCAGAAAGCTGTGTTGTGTGATTCTTACCTCTATTAAAAGTAATGTTGAGTTATCTCTGTCCTTCTTCTTCTCCCCTCTGCTGCGTCAGGTCCACGTAGTCTTGGTTGTGGTTGTTGAGGCTGGTTATAATTGTAAGGTAGTACATCCTCCTCCTCCAGTTCTATGCCTCTTCTAGTGGCTAAGTTGTGCAACATGGCACATGTTGCAACTATTTTACAGCATATATCAGGACAATATTGTAAAGCACCGCCAGTCTTATGTAGTATACGAAATCGAGATTTGAGGACACCAAATGTTCTCTCAATTTCGTTGCGGGGTGATATGTGTGCGTGGTTGTAGTGCTGTTCTTTCCATGTAGCTGGATTCAAATAGGGTGTGAGAATGTATGACCTCATAGCGTATGCACTGTCACCAATGGAATGGGATGGAAGATAAACTTTAGGAGTACAATGTGACATCAAGGTTCAGAGATGTATGGTAATTGAAGGGAATATATTTATCAAGTAAATAGCCATCTCCAAAATCTCCGGCAAGCAGTCGTGCATTTATGCCACTATGCCTAAAAATGTAAGAATCATGGGCATTTCCAGGGTAACTTGCAACTAAGTCAGTGATTATAATTTTGGAATTGCATTTTACCTGAATGTTTAGTGAATGGTAACATTTCCGGTTGCGGTAAATGTACTCATTTTCAGATGGAGGACAAATGGGGACTTGCGTGCCATCTACACAGCCAATCACATGTGGAAAATGTGCCATGTTGTAGAAATCTAATTTTGTAAGTAGCAATTCCTGTGGTGTGTTTGGAAATTTAATGTAATGCCTAATCCTTTGCAACATTGCATTCAGGAAACCAATAAAGAAACGCGATAGGGAACTCTGGGACACACCTCCAGCAGTAGCTATGACACCCTGAAATGACCCCGACGCAAGGAGGTGTAGTGAACACAAGACCTGTACATGGGTTGGTATGGCTTGTGTCCTGTGTGTCTGTCTCTGCAAGATTGGGTCTAATTCATCTATCAAATCCAAGATTAAGTCAGCATTGAGTCTATACTTATAATATATTTCTGCTTCTGTCTGCCCTAGTAAGGTGACACGTACTCTAAAAATCCTCTCATGTATCCTCCTTCTCTTCTTTGCTGCAGCTCTCAGCCTCAACCTCCATGCCGCAAAAAAGAGTGCTGCCATTGTGAAATATTTTTGGAGCCAATCTGGGCTCCCTAAAATACTATCCTAATGATTTTCACCTGTTTTTTTTCTTTCATACTTTACCACCTGGTCTGAGTTCTTCTAATTTTAAGAATTCCTTTTTGCGATTTTTTAAGGAAACGCAAATAGCGATTTTTCATGCATGTACTTTTTTTAGCTAAATTTGCGATACCTTCATTTTGCGATATTTTAAGGAATTGCTAAAAATTTACCGATTCCTTAAATTGCGAAAAAACAAAAAAATCTTCATGCATCCCAAAACTTGAAATTGCATGCGCAAACAGCCGAAATGTGCGATTTGCACCATTTGCAAATGCAATTTCAAACGATGCATGTGCCCCACTGTCTTTCCCTCTGTGTTTCTCACTACTGTGTTATAAGTGATCAAAATGTATTAACAATAAGGAATAATTTTTAAGCCAATAGCATAGTTCATTTTTTTTAGCTTTATTCAGCTTCATTTAAAACCATCAAAGCATAACATTACATAAACCATAAACCTTAAAATACAGTTAAAATACATAAGACGTCAATCTTTCTGAATAAGCCGCAATATGCTACAATCTCAATATAGCTTTTAAAAAACAAGCAACATTAAAAATAATACATTCATCAGATAATAATTATAACAAAATGAGAGCAGTTTGAACAATGAAAACTCTCCTGTGCTCAACATAATACCCACCGATCATAGTAAAGTGCATTGTGTCTTGCGGGGAGACATTGCCAATGCCTCAAGGGCGCAATGAGCCTACCTCATACCATCCTCTGGGATAAGCTAATAGCAAATGCAACAAGCTAAGCCTAAATCTAGTAAGCAAAAAGTGTTTCACATTATTTTTCAAATTTTTTAGATAAAGTGTAATCAGCTGGGTTGTGATCAACAGAACATACCCCCGTACTGCTGGTTTTAACAGTTCCTCTTGTTCCCTGACAAGCATTCTCTATTTTAAAAAGTGTTCCATTTTCCGAAAGGACGACCCGGGTGAGGACGCGTGATATAACTTCTAGACCAGCGCTTGGAGTCTCGAGAGTCCAATCAGAAGGCACACGATCTGAAACCACACCGGGGACCTCATCTTAAAAAGAAAAAACCCACCTTTTTAATAACCATGAAACAGGGGTAAAATTGCTGAATTCCCTTGCAGTCGCTACACATAATCTTGCGAGGCAAAGAAGAAGACTTTATATATAGCGCAAGCAGAAGGAGATAAAAAATAAATAAAATAACAGCAAGGAAGGGAGAATCAAGAACCAATGACTAATGGATGTGGCATGTAAAAAATAAAGAATACTGTGAATTAAAGAAACTATCCTGATAACTGAAAGGTGTAAAAATATGAGATGTGGAATAAGTCCAATACAAATGAATAAAAAGATATAAGGATTCCTTTGAAAGTGGCAACCATCCAGTGCCCTCTATAGGAGAGACGTATCAAATTTGTCTTGAAAAGGATGGTCTATTATAATTAAAACCATCGAAACACGTTGACGCCCAGATCTACATAATTAAGGGACAGGGCTTTTTTTGTAGACATGAAAAACTGAGTTTTTACAGGCCTAGCTTTTTAAAAAATTGGGTTCCCTGATGTGTATACATATGACAAATAGGATTGTCAGTTGCCTGTCTCTCCTTTTCTCTTTTTTTGGATTATATATTGTTTTAGAAATACTTTTAGTATAATTTTTACTGTTGTCTTAATGAAAAACAGATATAAATGTGGTCCTAATGTATATGTTTCCGATGCAATTGTAATGTACCGTTTTTAGAATTTGTAATACCTAGGAATTGTTTTTAACCAAAAAAGAAAAAGAAAAATTATAGAATCTACTGATTGTGTATTATCTTGTGTTAGTGATCACTTCTAATATTGGTGTAATTTTTACACTAATTGATTGATTAGAGTGTTTCCACTAAGGGATTTCCTCCTTTTTTTACTGTTTATTAGTACTCTAATCCCCTGGTGTGCTAAGGGTTCTCTCTCAAACTATAACACATTAAAAAGTGTTCCTACAACCATTTCTAGTATACCTTTGGCATATTCTTGGGGCTTGAGAATAACTCCTCCCTGCCCATACTTTAGAACGACTTTTTTTAATGTATTTGAGCCAGTGGATATTAAATGCATGTTCAAGGAACATCCAGTACCTGAAAATATTTTTGTTCAATTTGGATTCCACCATTGTCCAAACCTTAATGCAGTAAAGCAGGGGTGAAGGGTGAACAGGTCACTAAGGTTATTAACCCATTCCGTGCTGGCGTCGGCCATGGGCGACGCGAGCACTACCTGCTCAGTGCTGCACACGACCGTTGGCCGACGCAGCCCCGCCCACCCTTTAGAACTCCTGCCCTGCGGCGAAATTTGCACCACGGTTAAGGAGTTAACACCCAGCTCCTCATAAAAGGGTCCTTTTGGTGACTTATAACAAGCGCCTTCAAACTTCATTTTCTTTAATGTGAAGTTGTTTGACATCTGCAAATCCCCCAGATGTCACAGCTATATGAGACCATAGTGATACACTTTGCCTGATAGACCTTAACTACGGCCTTCATTTGTCTACTCCCCAATCTTGAGACAAAACTAAACACAGCGGCGTTGGCCCTTATAAACTCCTCTTTTTTCCCTAATAGTAGAGGTTTCCAACTTAGGGCATCATTTAGGGCTTGGCAGTCCGATCGATAGCCCATGACGGCGGCAGGCTCCAGTACTCCATCGGGTTGACAGAATCCCAACCGCCATATTCAGATGTATACGTGATACACAAAAGACCACCATGGTCTCGATGTTCTAGTTGGGTTGGTAGTGTTCTGTCGGCAGAGTGAAGATAGTGGGCTACCAGGGTGGTGGGGATACAGTTAAGTGACATTTTATTTTTTACGTATAACACATATATGTTGTGCATGTGTCCATATTTGTATGTAGGTTATGTGCAGTGACCCCATGTTGTACATTCTGCACTGTACCCCACCAACATACACACACCATGCACTGTATACTCACACACACCACATACACTTACCTTCGAGTCCGTCTAAATAGGGTTCAGCTCCGTTGCGGTCAAGGTGCATCAGGACAGGGGGTTACCTGGGCAAAGGTGAAGAGGAGGAAACCGCAGCATGTACCCTGAAACAAATTTGAATTCTCACCCCTTTTCGTCCATTTCTGTCATCTCGAAGTAGGAGTGATTTCTGTAGGAATTCCCCTAGAAACAAGCCATTACCAAATAGCAATGGTGGACATCCTGGCTGGGGTCTCATCGCTGCCTGCTGCAGCCCACAGTGCCAAAGGGGCGGGGAGCAAAGTTCTTGCTGAGTCAGTGGGAGCGTGGCAGGACCCCAGTGGTCTTCTTACTCATTGAACTGCACACCTAAATTGGGCAGCCGGATCACCAGGAAGGCACGCAGGAATCCCACCAAAAAACCCCACTTTGCTGCGATCCTGCCAAACTATATCAGGCACTTAGATTTGTGTCAAACAGGACACCCAAGTAATGGAAGGCTGTGAGTTTCAACCCTATAGGTTTAGGACCTGGTTGAGAGAGGGTCCACCACCATAACGAAGGATTTGGTGAAATTAACAAGTCCAGCTGGTCCCTAAAGGCCAGAAAGGTATTCAGTAAGGTTTGCCAGCCCATTGCGGTCCTGGCATGTTAGATGTGAAGGACATCTGACATGAGCTTCGATTGGAATTCCATTAGGCATATTATCAAACCCAATATCACCACTTTAACAACACTTTCCTGCCGATAAAGTGGCAATAATTTTTGTCACCAAAGGCTTGATATTATGGCCCAGAGTGCGTAGTGTACAGCAGCTTCTCTGTAAAATGTATAATTACCTCCGAGCAGTGACAACAGATAGGTTACAACAGTCTGACAAACAGATAATCAACCGTATTATGCCACTTTTGAGTCACTTTTTACATGGGTAAAGTGATGCAAGGAGCTAGTAAATCTACCTCTGGTTCAACAAAAAATCTCAACTCCAGACTCTGCGACACAGTTTTAATGTTTACTCTCTGTCTCACTCTCTGTGACATCATTTCTCTATCTCTCTTAAACTTAGACACTGCTGTCTACTTGGACGCGTAGAAGATCAGCCCACCTGAAGTTGTCCATCGCAGTGGATGCAGTGTTTGGCCTCAAGCTTTATACAACGGTAAGCACAGAGGCCTAGATCTACAAATCCTTCATAAGAATGCATTAGAAATAAGTCGCCATAACGGGCGTCAGTAACGCAATAGGCACTTCCATATAGACACCACTTGAGCGCGGCACTATAACAGAACAGGAATATACGAGTCACACTGCACACGTAAAACTGTAGAGTTACCACAACTTGTAATGCTTCAGCTCATTTACTCACATCTACATAATTCTAAACTCTAATTTTCTTTTTTCTTTTGAAGATTACCAATCGGACACCTTTTGGAATCCATTTCACAATTTCTTTATAACATTGTTTAACTTATTTTGCCAGTTCTAATATAGTTATAATTAAGTTTTTTTTATATTTATTGTTTAATAAAAGTTAATTGAGTTTTGTTTATATTTATTGTTTAATAAAAGTTAATTTAAAAAAACGACATACTTCTTTTATTTTGTGGGGAAGGGGTATGACGGTCCACAATAAAAATAATGTTGAAATACTATAGTAAGATATTCAAGACTAGGATTGAAAACTACTGAGTTCTAACTAACTGATATAATAAATACAACGGTGAGAAACTACTAAAATGGCGGTGGACGGAGTACGTAATCAACGTTTGGCACCTCGGCACTACCTTTGAAATAAATATATAAAAAACTATGACTATTAATACTGTACAAAAGTACAGCACCGGATGAATCACACGAACCGGGAAAAGAAAGCAACAGATTTACTAACTGATATAGTTTGCTTGTTGAACTTGAAGAAAAAAACGTGAACTTCGAAACGACGCTGAGCATGCGAAGAGAGTACAACTGCTACACCAAAAAAAAGGAAAGCTTTACATACAAAAGGCAATACATTATTGCCGCTTTTATCGACAGCAAACTGGCGATAAAGGAGCGATAATGTGCTTGATAATAGGCCCTTGTAACTTCCCATAGCAGTCCAGGTTCTGATCCTAACCTAGGCTGCTATGGTTATTCACAAGTACATATTATCAAGCCCATTATCTCCGCTTTATCGGCAGTTTCCTGCGAATAAATGCGACGATAATGTATAGCCTTTTGTTGACAATATAGACCATTGCTCTTTTTTTTACCAGTAAACTTAGATGCATATTATCAAGGACCGGTGTTAAAATTATTGCAGTTTTATTGGCAAGAAACTGCTGATAAAACGGCGATAATGAGCTTCATAATACGGCCTTGTTATTTCCCATAGAACCCTATGTTAGCACCAGAACATAGGCTTCTGTGGTAATTAGCAAGGACGTATTATCAAGCCCACCCTCCCAGCATTAATAAAAAACTGCAGACAATGCAGATACCCGGAGCTGGAAGGTCATTTTACATATCACTGCCCCCAGAAAGGTGACGTTCCCCGCGACGTGTACGGGGAGAGAGTGAGAGAGCTCAAAACATATATATTTTTTTAAATACCCGAGGGGTGCCGCTCTCCCAGTCTGCGGGGAGTAGGACCGTAACCCCCCGCATACTTCAAAATAAAACCAGAGGAGTGCCGTTCCCCAGTGCACGGGGCACCTTACAAGCCCCCATTATGCAGAGAAATTGCCCCCGTAATTTACCCACCCGGGACCTAATGAATAAAAATTGCCCCCGTAATTTACCCCCCCAGGACCTAATGTATAAAACAGACTTCTACTTTTTTTTCACCTTTTCCACCGCGTACAAGTACTGCACGAGTACCCCGCCATTTTTTATTTTTTTTAAAATAGAAGTTGAGCCTAAAGATCCACGTACCACCCCCTGACCAGGACTATAGTCTCAGAATGTTTCTACCCGACCTCCCTTTCCTTGTTTCTCAACTTTGTTTTACTGTTTTCTTGTGACTCTGCTCTTCCGACAAACAACATGGCTGCCAATACTTCCTGGTTTGGAGTATTGACAGCCAATCAGCATGCAGCTCCTGCTCGTAATTGTAGGTATTTACATACGCGTACGCCGCGATTTTTCTTTAAAAAAAATAACATAAAAAATAGAGCCTAAACATCCATATACGACCCCCTAAGCAAGCCTAGAGGGTCATAATATCTCTACCCTACCCCCTTCCCTTATTTCTCAACTTTGTTTTACTGTTTTCTTATGACTCGGTTCTAGCGAGGCACAAGATGGCCGCCAACACTTCCTGGTTTCGAGTGTTGACAGACAGTTCACAGCCAATCAGCATGCAGCTCGCGCTCGTAATTGAACAGATTTCAGTACGCGTACTGAACTCCGACTCTAGATATTGCTATGATTTTACTTGCAATTTTCTCAGAAACTACTGAACGGATTTACACCATTTAACAAAAAGCAAAATCTGCGAACAGAACTCTACCTCTCTGCCAAATTTCGTGTTCAGCCATTCGGGCTGTAGCCCTGGCTAAAGGTCCCTATGGAAAATTACATGGGGAAAACATGTTTTGGGACCCCCTTTTTTCTCAGCCCCCACTTGACGAATCACCTCCACACTTTCAGGGAAGGAGCGGAACCGAGCAGGCCATTTTCTTGGAGACATTCACGAAGATTCGTCCACCGGCACCAAAGTTATTCCAAATAGAATGTTGTGGATTTCCAATGGAAACTAGGTCCTAACTATAACTACCTACTGGTGACTGCCAGTAGGTAATATATATATATATAAATATATATAAAGTAAACAAAACAGGACAAGATCACACCCTTGCCGAACACCCCTACCAGTTTTACAACATTGAGCACAAGCTGAGTAATTGGTATATGGAACCGATACTGACATGTGAACATGGAGGTCCCTCAGAAAATAGTCCAGGTCCATCCCATCAAAAAAATGATATGGCACAATTTGACACAGTTCACCTTATCAAACCACTTTTTAGTCTGGAGATTTTATTTGCTTTGCCTGGTCATGTTCAGAGCTAATACTGCATTTGAACACACACTCAGCAGAGGGATTAAAGGTTTTGGTGATGGCTGGGAGGGGCAGTATATGGGCATAGTGAGTCAGAGGACTGCACAGATGAAGGCTGACCAGTCACTCTTCACAAAGGGACTTCTACTGTGCAGGAACACGTGTCACCATGATGTTAGTAACTTTTGATCAGTTTGAGCAAGAAACATTTTGTTGTTAAAATCTGTAGATTGGGCAGCAGATGATGGATTAAGTGGCAAATGAGCCAAATCCATTACTATAGGAAAACAGCCACGACTGCTAAATCATATATTTTCAAGTACCGTGTTTAAAGCTTATTCAGTGTTGGTGCTAGAAATTGATATTGGTCAGAAGTGGTGCACATGTTGTGGGGACACTGCTGAGATACTTTGAACCCATGGTTAACATAACACAAGGCCTCCATGGCCTCAGCTAGTCCTGGGACCCAAGCACAGTATATGCTGCCAATTCAGGAAAGGAGTGACGAGCAGTGGAGATGGGTCTGAGCACCTTTCTTTCTACCTTGTGCTCCAGACATAAACTGTATCTTTGGTGCGGGACAGTTTGGAATAGATGTCTCCCCTCACTACCTGGAGGCATGCTTCGAAATTAGAGGCATATCGGACACCCTAGCATGTAAACAGATAGACCAGATTCCAGGTAGAATGGAACCCTGAGTCACATTCGACCACCTGAAACTCGAGAGTCTCTACCGGCCATTGTGAAAGTGCAGCTCTACAGAGTTGAACTACTCACAATGTTAGACCTAGAGCACAAACTCTGAATGAAGATTTCTTGGCAGTGAGATAGCTTGATTTGATACGAACCAATGAATGTGGTTTTAAGGCTAACACTAATTGACCAGCACAATACCCTTAACCCGTTTCATGCACCCGAGATTTTGCGGAAGTGTGGCACTTCCGCAAAACTGGCGGGGCATCATCGGCCATTGGGCTACGGCAGTACTGGGCAGGTAGTGCTGCCGTTGGCCAAAGGCCGACGGCAGCATGGGCGGGGTTAAAGTTCTATTAATGATTCCAAAACTGAGAAGACCTTATTGTAATTCAGAAGTTCTTGAGATCACCAACATACATGATGCAGTCCTCCTGCGATTAATGAAAGTAAGTCTCAATCAGTAACTTGAATTGTTTGTTGCTCAAACAGAGGAACCAAGGTGTGGAATAACTGTAATAACACTGGCAAGAAGTACAAACAGGACCATCACACCTGATTCAGCATGCTGTATCAAAACAAGAACAAATTGCTCAAAATCAGCAAAATGTAGACATGGTGCTTAGACAGGGCCCGTAGCCCCCCATGGACTCCGGGAGGGTGGGGGGGTGCACATGGGGGGTACCTATGGTACCCCCTGAAGGTCCATGCACAGCATGGCAGGCACAGCGCGGTGCCTGCCATGCTGTGCATGGAGGTGCACTGCATGCCTTCTGCATGTCCATGTGCTGAGTGCACCGCCCACCACAATGGTAGGAATGCGGGATGCGCCCGCCACTGTGGTGGGCGCATCCTAATGCCATGCACGGGACCCCCGCCCTTATGGCGGGCGGTCCCTAGTACCGTGAGAATGGCGGGCAAGTAAAGTCCGCCTGTCATCCTAATGTGGGCCTAAGTGTCCATGGTAATCATTCTACATGAGATCTAGAGTATGAACCATTGTTTCCTGAAAAGAGTGGAAGGACCACACTTCATCCTAGAAGAACCAATTTGATTAAACCAATGAAAATCTGTATGGAAATGAGAGAGAACGACCTAAAGTAAAGAATATAGGTGATGCCCTGGACATACAGAGGGACAAAGAACTGCTCCATCTGCTTTAATGCACACAATAAATTACAGGTGGTCAGGAGAACAAATAACTTGAATGCACAGATGTATTAGACTTTGTGGAAGTCACTTTTCAACCCACGAGAGAATATTAGATTCCATGTGATCTGAGCCCACAGAACCCTGTGATCTCCGCTGAATGTGGACTCTGAACCCCCAAGAGCAATCTTGGCCTATTTCTTTGGATACTGCACAAAAAGTAGTATCCGAGGTCTGGAAAAGGGGTGCAAAGTATACATATAAGGGAACAGAAATCTTCATTGACAATGATTATGCAGAAGCAGTTTAGAAATGATGTTTCCACTTCAGAGAAATTAAGATGCAGCCTAAGGCAAAGGTAATCACTTTAAGAAAATATTCCGACTGAGTTACTGAACTGGCTGCAGGTAAAACAACAACATTTTCATAAAATTATTGAAGTAATTCCCTCAATGAAGGGTCTGGATTTAGAAGTCAGGAGAATAAAATTGCTCTAAGCATAAAGGACTTTGAATGCAGAAACTGGATCTGCCCCCCAGAAATACCTAATGGACAGAGATGGAGATCGCCTATTAGCGAGCCTGTCAAGCATTGTTTAAATTAGAATAAGGATGAATCTCTTCTGAGAACATCTTAAAGGTTTTTTTGAGATGACTTGGTCTCCTACACTAATAAGGGCCCTCATGGGTATCCTAATGGGCCAATTTCATGAACACCGATTGTTTTGGGGGAAAAAACATCAAGGGGGTATTGACTTCCATTATGGGACTGCATGACACATGCCTTCCTGTATCTTTAAAAAGCCACTCGTAATATCATGCTCACTTCTTAAGGCAATCCTTTTATTCTTGGTTTTCACAGACAAACTCTGAGCAGAATAGCTTTACTCTGTCCCCCCTTTTCAGATCATCTGTGTCCTTTTTGGGAGTAGATTAAGATTCCCTTTACTCCGTCACCTTTTCTCAGAGGTGAAGACTATTTCTTCTTATTGCTTAACTTTTTAACAAGGTTCCCACTCACTCTTCATTGAGGTTTTTTCACCCACAATTCAATTTTAAATTTACTGCTATCTTTAATTGGGCCAGCTCAGAGACTGCCTGACCAGGAACACACATATTTATATCACTTAAGGATTGTGTCCCTTCCACGTGAGCACAGTGTTGAAATCAAAGTTGTTTTTGTTGGTTTTGTTGTTATTTCTAATCCTTTTGTTGACCATGTGTCACACTCCCTTATACAGATACACCTCAGAATTCTGTAAAGAAAACACAGAACTTTAAATCGAAAATCTAGACTACTGAAACACCTATGCCTAAACAATAGCTGGAAGAGTTGGTGATGATAATACCGACACAAGGAACAAAGTTATTGGCGGTCACATCATACTGCCCCATATCTGTCTTAAAACTGGACTATACAATCAGAAAAAAAATATTTTGAAGAGAATTACAGACTATTAACCATCCCATGCCACAAAGGTCAAACAAAATGTATCCTAGGTTGAATTCGGTGGGACAATGTGAAACACCTCTTGAAAGTGGAAGGCTCAGTGAACCATATTATTAAACCATGGTCAGTGAATACACTTCATGGCCAGAAGCCCTTCGACCATGCCAAGTGGCCCTTTATTCCTGTTCAGGGGTGTCCTCTAATGTCATTTCATTTTTTTGCATTGGCCATGGAGTTTCTGGTGGAAAAATTTAGATCAGAAACTTTTATGAAGGGCGCTGAACTGCAGGGTGTCTAAATACAAGTCTGTCTTTTCAAATAAGATCAAAATACTTATGTCGTTACAGCTATTTATGTGTTTAGCCATGTTTCTAGTTATAAATATACAGAAGACTGGATGGTTAGATATGAAGGGATCTCATGTAGACCTACTGCACACAAGGCCGTTTGGACCAACCAACATGGACACCGAGCTTTCATTCAGAATGTAAATATCTTGAGATAAGGGGGACCGAGAACCCACCTTCCATAATTTTTGAAAAGAGAAGAGTTGATGATGTTTGAAGACTTTCATGTACAATTTAATTTTTCCCATATACACTTTTGTAATTATTTGAAAATGTATCATTACTGTGAGGCATGCCCCTGTAAGAGCCCAGAGGTATGTACTTAGAAAGTCTCCCTGAGGTTGGTTTGCTTGCTCTAACACAAAAAGCCCCATTTACTTGATACCTGGTTTCTATATATTACGACATTGTCCAGAAAATGTCTTCACCAAATGTCTTCGTAAACATATGCAGATATTGGAGGAATTACTTTGGCCAAATGTGCGACACAGAGCAATTTCATCAGCTTTTTATTATGACTTTGTGTTTGTTCAGGAGCATCAGTGTATAGTATTACTTAGGTACTTTTGTAATCCTTCCCAGAAGTGTCCTTGGGATGACGGCGAGCAAATACAGTGGAGGGGTTGTGGTCATACAGGCACACTGGTTCATATCCTTAGGACAAATCATAAAATTATATAAGTTCTAACCAAAATACATCATGAGGTTCAAAGAATTTTGGGAACTGATTTTCCGCATGAAGCATTGATGTCTCTGTCTGCGACCTGCCTAGCTTGAACCCATACACAAAAGGAGAACAACCTTCTCCAAATCCTGGCAACAATGGCAGACAAATGTGTTACTTGTTATTTTGGAAGAAAAATATTTTCTCCTAACTTAGCCAATAGAGGATTAAACTTAGAACAATTTGAGGCAGTGAAAAACTGACACATAGGGGTCTATTCACAAACTAAATTTTGTAGCATGTTATGTTTAGTAGTACTACAATATTAATAGTCACCTACTACAAAATGCTGTTAACAAACTTACATATGCCTCACCCGTTCCTGTCTTTTCTGAACGTATATCTCAGCCCCAACTGTGGAGAGCTCCGCATATGTACACCTGAATTTGAGTATTAGATGTGGGAGGGACCTAGGCAAGCAGCTGGAAAAGGAGTAAGATTTACTACGAGTACAGGGGTTTGGCAAGACTAGGGAGGGGTGAAGAGAGGGAGAGTTTAAGGGCAGGAGGGGTTTAGGGAAGGACATACACCTACCAACAAAGGAGTAATACCATTGCGTGGTGTTCTGTATCCAGGTGATGATGCGACATTCTGTAACCAGTTGTATTACGGTATAACGCAGGTAAATACATCTTATGCCTTTGCCACGCATTTTTTAGCACGTATGTTTTTACCGCAAATATGCATTTACAATGCATGCCAAAATCATGCATTCTTTTTAGATTTAAAAACAATTTATTTGTGGGGGAGACCCCCACTTACCTTACATGCGTGGTATTGGCATGCGTTGTAAATGCATATTCGCGGTAAAAATATGCATGCTAAAAAATGCGTGGTAAAGGCTCGACAAGGTAAAAAACTTGTTGTAAAGGTTGTTTCCCCTGTAACCTAGCATCATCACCTGGAACGTAAGTGGTTGAGTGGAGTCAGTTGGTGTTGGCAGCAGCTAGATGCGGTGGAGCGGTGGTTGTGGATGGGGTATATCAAGCTGTACTTATAATAAATGTCCTTCTCTGAAACTTTGCCTCTGCAATTAATCTTACACATTGCTATTCACAAACTGCACTTCTAAAGTTACTACAGTCAAAAACAGCCAAAACCGAAGTAAATCTACTCTGGCTCAGACCTGTACTAAATCCAGCACCACTGTTTCTGCAACACAATTTTATGTAAAATATTGAGGCAGAGACTTAAAATAAAACCCAATAGTATTTTTTTTTTAAAGAAAAATGTATTTATTTTGACATCTTAAAAATGTATATACATATAAATACATGTTAAACAATACATACAACTGAAAAAAGTTATTTGAATTTAAAATATTTATTAACCTTTTTTAATTTAAAAATAAATTAAATGGCCTGCAGGGATACCGTGATGTATTATTATTATTATTATTAAATGAGATTTGTAAAGCGCACTGACACCATGGGTTTCCTGGCGCTATAGGACAGAGGTGAAACACAGGCTGGGGGTTTAGCAAGGTTAGCAGGGTGGGGGGAAGAGGAAGGTTTTGAGCAGCTTCCTAAAAAGGAGGAGGGAGCTGCTAGATTTGATGGTCAGGGGGAGAGAGTTCCAAAACTTCGGGGCCAAGAGGGCAAACCTTCGTCCACTGGATTTGTTGGTTCTGGTTTTGGGTACGACAAGCGAGTGAAGATGATTATTAAAGGGGCTTTTAAAGCGCCTGGTGATGCCTCCCGGCGTGTCCCCGCGCTGTGGAGAGAGAAACTTAACCAACCCAGGGAAAGGTGGCGGTTAGAGGGTAAACAGATGTGTCTTAAGCAGTTTCCTGAAAGAGGCCTCATTATTTTCTAGCCTAATGGGAGTAGGGAGGGCCTGGCCGCAATAGTGCGGAAGGACTTTCCACCCATCCTAGCTTTTTTCACGAACGATGTTTTGAGCAGCCCCATTCCCTTAGAACGAAGGGACCTATTCGGCTCATAAGGTAGGGCTAAGTCGGACAGATAGGAGGGGGCTTTTAGATGGATAATCCTATGGCACCACAGGAGAGCTTTAAATAGTATCCTCTGCCCAATAGGCAGCCAGTGAAGGGAGGCCAGGGAGGGTTTAGAGGGAGCCCTACGAGGAAGTCTTAGCACTAGACGTGCAGCTGAATTTTGCAGAACTTGTAACTTCCTGATGTTTTTGTCCGATGTTCCCAACAACAGCACATTGCCATAATCTATACGGGAGGTAATAAGTGCCTGAGTCATGGTACGCCTGGAATTCAGCGGGAGCAGGTCCAGGGTGCGGTTGAGAGTTTTCATGACTCCAAAGCACTTACCTACCGTTTTTTTTGACATGGCTGTCATAGGAGAGCTTGTTGTCTATCCAGACACCCAAGTTCTTAGCTTCCTGACTAGGAGTAGGTAAAGGTCCTAAGCAGGAAGGCCACCAGTCTTTTGTCCACATTGTCCTCTTTTCCTCCAATTACGAGTACCTCCGTTTTTGTACCGTTTAATTTGAGGCAGTTTTCGTTCATCCACCTTGCAAGTTCACTCATGCAGGATTTGAAATTATCGGCCTCAGAGGAGGGAGCTTGAGATAGAGAGATCAACAGTTGAGTATCGTCGGCGTAAGAGACTAGCTCTACGCCGAACGATTGAACAACTTCTGCCAGAGGGGCCATGTACAGGTTGAACAGGGTAGGGCTCAGGGCAGAGCCCTGAGGCACCCCCTGTCCCAATGTCATATTGTCTGAGAGGAAGGTCCCTCTTTGGACCTGAAAGCTTCTGTTGGTGAGAAAAGCTTTCAGCCATCCCAGAGCCTCTTTGGTGACACCCGCCCGGTTTAGACACTGTAGCAAGGTGAAATGAGCTACAGTGTCAAACGCGGCGCTGAGGTCCAGCATGATAAGGGCCATAGTCTTGCCCTCATCGGCTCCTTCTCGCAGGGTTTCGGTAGCTCTCAGGAGGGCTGTTTCAGTGGAGAATCTAGATCTGAAGCCGGACTGTGATGTATGAAATGCATTTTGGGCTTCAAGATGGACCATAAGTTGGACATTGGCAATTTTCTCTGCTAGTTTAGCCACATAAGGAAGCAGGGAGATGGGGCGTAGATTCTCCAGAAGATCATGACTCATGTTGGGTTTCTTTTTGATGGGGAGCACTATAGCTTTCTTCCATTCTGCAGGTAGGCAGGTATTGGAAAAGGATAGTTGCAGTATGTGTCTGAGGTGGGGTTCTAAAACCGACAGACTGGCTGCTAGGATTTTAGGAGGCGCAGGATCACTTGGGGAGCCGGATTTAATACTCTTACAGGCAGACACTAGTATATTAGCAGAGGGAACTGAAAAAGCGTCTAGATGGAGTTGGGTGTTTATGTGATCATTGCTCTCTACAAAATCAATACCAGGTATTTTGTTTCCCGGAAAACCTGCATATATGTTCGCGATTTTGCCAGAAAAATAGTTCGCGATTTTATTGCAGGTATCCACAGAATCGTTATGGGAGGTAGGGCTCGAGTCAATTATTGATATTTCCTTAAATATCTGAAAAAGCTCTTTCGAGGAGTTTTCAGCTTCCTGAATCCGGTCATTGTAGTGAGAAGCTTTGGACACACGTATCTTTTTATTATATTCTTTTTGTGCAGCTTTGTACCGGGCTTTAATTTCAGGACAGAAATTTGCAGAGCGTAGATTGCGATTTGGGCGGTAAGGAGTGATGAGTGAGGTCAGGAAGGCGGGGCTGGTGCAGTGGAGAGCTTTGAACGTGAGGCAGCCCAGTTTGAAGGCCACCCTCTGTTCTATAGGCAGACAGTGCAATTTGTGCTTCAGGGGTTTGGCCGATTGCCATTTTGGAGATTTGAAGGTGAAGCGGGCTGCCTGGTTCTGGACTACCTGAAGGCAGGAGAGAAGTGTTTTAGGAAGTCCTTGATAGATGGAGTTGGAAAAGTCCAAGCGGGAGAGCACAAGGGAGATGATTACTTGGATCAGAGCCGGTGGGGGAAGCAAATGGCTGACCTTTCGAATCTTTCTGAGTTGGAAGGAACAGGATGAAATCACGGAGCCGACATGGGGTCGGAGGGAGAGTTCGGCGTCGATGGTCACGCCGAGACTCTTTAGAGAGTTCGAGGGGGTTGGTGGAAGGCCCAGTTCAGTGGGCCAGAACTGGGTACCCCAAAAAGAGGGGCTGGAGCCCGGGAGAAGGAGCTCCGTTTTCCCGGGGTTCAGCTTCAGTTGATTGGAGTTCATCCAATCTTGGATGTGAAGCATAACGGAGTGGAAGTTATCTACCGCATTGTGGGGAGTTGAGTGGAAAAATGATCTGCAAGTCATCAGCATAGTTATAAACTGTGATGTCCCAGTTACGGAGTGAGTGGAGTAGGGGCCGGAGGTAAAGGTTAAACAGTAAAGGTGACAGGGAGGAGCCCTGGGGAACTCCGCATGACGTGGGGGTCTTGGGTGCTGTGTAGGGGCCCAGCCGGACGGCTTGAGTTCTACCAGACAAGAAAGACCGGATCCAGCTGAGGGCGGGGTCCTGGATACCAGCCTGTTCGACACGGTGAAGCAAGATGTTATGATCAACCGTGTCGAACGCGGCTGAGAGGTCCAGGAGGACGAGGGCCCGGGGGTCCCCGAGTCGGCGTTTCTCCTCAGCGTGTCCAGAACGGCTAGGTTGACAGCTTCAGTGGAAAAGGAAGCCCTGAAGCCGGCCTGATTAGGCTCCAGGTAGCAAGAGGTCTCAATAAAGTTGGAGAGGCATCTAGTGGCATGCGCTTCGAGTAGTTTGGAAAGATAGGGCAGAAGCGATATGGGGCGGTAGTTGGATAATTCAGCTGGGTCTGCGCCAGGTTTCTTCAATAGCGGGACTAAGATAGCCTCTTTGAAGGAGCTGGGGACATTACCTGTGCTGAGCGAGCCGTTCAGTAAAGGTAAAATGCATTCCGGTAGGGAATGACAGACGCTTCGTAGGACTGAGGGTGGACAGCCATCATTCGGGGAGCCTGATTTTATCCGGGACGCAAGCTGTGCTAGGGAGGCAGGGTTGATGGGGGGGAATTCGGTGAAGACGGATGAATTGTTGAGGGGAGTGTCAGAAGTAGTGGTCTGAGGGACAGTGGGGATCGATGCTTTGATTTTATTAATTTTTTCAGTGAAAAAAAGATTGAAAGCGTCACAAGTTTCTTGGGTGGGGGTTTGGCCTGGGAGGGTTCTGTCATCAGATGTAAGTTCATTCATAATTTTAAAAATGTCTTTAGATTTGTTGTCCGAGGTTGAAATACGGTTGGAGAAGTGGGCTGATTTAGCTGAGGCGATTGCGAATTTGTAGTCTCTGCGAGCCGAGGTGTATTGCAGTCTGTCTGATTCAGAGTAGTTGCGTCTCCATGTCCTTTCCAGCTGATGTACCTTCAGTTTGAGTTTTTTGAGGTCGTGCGAGAACCATCTGTGGGAGTTGTGGTGTCTGGTTGGGGGGAATTTGATTAAAGGGGCAAATTGGTCGCTGGCTGCCTGCAGCCAGGTGCGTATGTCACTTTCTAGTTTATCGATGTTGGTTCGCGAATCGAGGGCAGGCCGGGTATCTGAGAGAATCGCAAGAAATCCTTCGGAGTCATATGAACTCCATTTGCGAGAGAGGTCGCCAGCCATCAGTGGGGTAGAAGTTCTGCCACTGACCGTGAGGGTGGTATCTATTAGGTGGTGGTCTGACCAGGTACAGGGTGAGACGGTTGGGGGGGAGAGAGTTAGGTTTTGGGTCCATATCTGGTCCAGAATGTGGCCCTTAATGTGAGTAGGTGAGGTGATTTGTTGAGTCAAGTTGAGGCTGGTGAGAGCCTCGAAGACCTCCAAGGCGTGGGGCCCAGCGTTGATGTCGTTAAACCAATAATTAAGGTCACCGAAGAGGGCGAATCTGGGGTTTGAGGTGAGAAGGTTAATCAGCTGATCGGTCAGGGTGGCCACAAAGGAAGGCATCTGTTGGGGGGGACAATAGAGGAGAAGGAGTGTTAAGGCCCCACTGTCCGTCTTTAGGCTGAAGATAAGATTATCTACTCCCAAGAGGGAGATGGACGGAGTGGAGAAGAAGGTGAGGCGTTTAAATATTATGGCCGCTACTCCACCCCCAGAGCGATTGCCTGGTCGATCGGCACGGAGAATGTAATAGTCTGGGGGGAGGGCCGCCAGGATGTCAGGGACAGAATCTGCAGTCAACCATGTTTCGGTGAGCAGGAGAACGTCTGGTTTCTCGTTGGATAGGAGAATGAAGATATCGGCGTGATGTTTTACCAGGGAGCGGGTGTTCAAATAGAGGACCCTGATGGTATTATTGCTCTCGGTAGTTTGGGTAGGGGGCGCGCTCCTACTAGTGGGGCGCCGATCGGACGAAGTGATACCGGTCATGGAGATGCGTCTAATGGTGGAGGGGGAGGGCGCAAGGTTAGGGAGTTGTATTTCCCTCAGGGAGTCAGCCGAGTATGAGATAGAATAGCCAGCTTGGCTGGCCCCTGGGCCCGGTCTGGCGCGGACGGGCGCAGACGGGCTTACCTTTGGCGCGCCTTCGGCACGCTGGCGGCGCGCCCGCTGCGCGTCCGGGGAATGCACGTTAATGTATACAATTTACTACTTTTTACTTCATAATAAATATAAGTATTTTAGTTTAGCTTTTTAAAATAAATCATTTACAATAATATCTATTTAAATTAACATGTTTAAATTCATGTAAAGGTGCCGCTCGCAGCCGAGAACTGGGAATACCATTGCTGGCTAAAATTTTAGCCGTGGCTGGACACTGGGTGTAAACTCTTCACGACCTGCCCCTCATCTGGAGCCTGATTTTCGAGGACCTTGAGGCTGTCATCGCCGTTGCTGCCGGGGCAGGGACTGCGAGACCCAGGGTGCTTTGCGCATTACCATCCCAGCGCACCTGGTGTCTCTTCCCGCCCCCAACTCCCTTATTTTAACCTTTCTAACCCCGCGCTCGCGGAACGCGCGCGGGACACAGCCCGGGGCTAAGCCCGGGCAAAGGGCAGGCCCTCTGTGGCCCTCCGAGGCCTGCAGAGTCTGGTCTGGCCTGAACTGTTGATTTTGCTGTAAGCCACTTTTATTTTTCTCCTTATATATTATTGCGTAGTCTCTGTGGCCTGCTATTATTGTGAGTGTACTGCTTGTTCCTAAAGTAACTGTTTTGTACTCTGTAGGGTTGTGTTTTAATAGCTAGGCCTAATTCTTTGCATTAGGAATGTGTACCCGTGAAACGAGAAGTAAGACCGCAGCTGGTGCTTCAAAATTAACAGGCACTCTAGATAATTTTATTGTACGTACGAATTCCCTAATTGACGAAGGTATTGCCCTTATGGAAAGAAGGGTGTCCCAGGACCTCGGAAAAGCGAGAAGATCGTCTTTAGGTATTATAGCTTCTGCACGCACGCCACTAAAAGCTCATCAAACCTCTGAACCAAATTTAATTGTGTCCTCTCCTATAACCCATTTCTTCAATAGCACCCAGCCAGCCCCTTTGGATCCCCTCGTTTTGATCCCCCCTCCCACAGCCCTTCCTATCCCCTCCGTGACCCCCCAGTTAGTTATCGACTGTCAGGAAGAGCCACTCAACCATAGGGGCATACGGGAGGGTGCTATCCCTAAACGGCCTAAACCAACCAGTAAGGAAAGTAGTGATTGTATGGGGGTTGATGAAGGGGCAGGGGGTCCTATTGAGTCTGCCAGCATCAATAGTGGCCATATTGAGGGAAGGGATAGTATGGCTAATTTGGGCAACAGTGCAGTGAGAGTAGAGGTAAACCACGTATCCAACCCCATCCTGATGAGTATTCCTGACGATTCAGATTCAAATACCAGCCTTGCGAGTCTCCTGGAGATAAGCAGCCTGGATGAAACAACAGAGGGATTGGAAGATAGAAATGGCTTATTTATGAGTTCCCTATCCAACCTCATCAAATCTCTACTTACGCCCTTGGAGATTAGATTGCAGGGGATTGAACAGCAGCTCCAGGCTCTACACCCGGAGCTAAAAACTTCACCAAAAGTCCCTGTTCAAAAAGCATTGGGTACTCCAGTTTTGTCTAATACTAAACCACCGGCACCTCCTAAGCAGCCAGTAGGGAAAAATTCGGCCAATGAATCACTTCCACCTAAACCACCCACTCCCATGATCACTAACAACGGTACAGCTAAGTTGAAATCTAACGCCCCTAGCAAACCCCAGAATTCTGATGGACCCCCCCTCCCGGCACTTAATCTACCAACACCCCCACCTGTGAACCCTAAGATACGTCGCAATATCAGTTTACCACCTGACGCCTGCCCATATGTAATAGTGTTAACAGGCGTCCCTGAGCATGCCCCCTCAACAACAGAATCTTTTTGGGCTCTCAAAAATAAAGTCTGCCATTGGTTAGATAAGAACTATCCATTACCAACAAATATTCATAGTAATATGCTTATGGTAGAGAGAGCCCCATGGGTGGGTGAGAATAAAAAAAATATTCAAGGGGACTGTGTTGTTGTGACATTTGAGGACTCGCGTCCGGTTGAACATATATGTGCAGGGCCCCCATGCAACATTAACTCCACAATTTTAGCTAAACCACTATCCTATCTCTATATGCTTACAGACCATCGTAGTAATAGGTGGAGTTGGTTGAGAGGCTCTAACTAAACGGGAGGAGGAACAAGAGGGGGGCCTTGGCTGGACCACAACTTAAATCAATGGGATGGTAGTAACAGCGGAGGGTGGCCTTTAGCGCAAAGAACAACTGGTAGGCGCCCTCCTGCCGTCAACCAGCAAAATGGGACATGGTCTGGTCAACATCTTAATAACCCCAGCCAGTGGGATGGCGGCGACAATGGAGGGTGGAGCACAGTCCCCAGAAGAATTGATAGGCCCCTGTATGGGGCTAACCCCCTCAATGGGGCATGGACAGGTCCACAGTATAATCCTCCTCCTATACCTTGTTTTAATCGTTATAGTGGGTTGGAAGCCGTTGACTGACTCCCAGCTTTTTTACCGGGTAATGTAGCTCTGAGGGAAATGCTGGATGATCCAGGGGTTGATGTGGATAGAGCTGGGGAGGGCCCAGTATACGTGGAAACCTGTAGCCTTAGTCTAAGTGAAGTCGAAGATGACTTTACACACGCAAATTCAACGGATAAAGAAGTTTTGAGGAACGCGCTAGACCCTCCAGGGGCTGAAGCTGGTAGTGCTAGGGAGGGCCAAGTACACTTGGAGTTCTGCGGCTCTAGTCTTAGTGAAGAGGAAGCGGGTGCCACACACTTAACTACTGTACCGACTTTAGCCATTACTCCCATTAATATTCTTTCCTGGAACATAGCAGGGCTTAGGAAAAACCTTACAATTCCAGACTGGAATGATTTTATTGATCCCTTCCACATCTGCATGTTTCAGGAAACCTGGTGTCTGTCCCCGCAATACAAAAATGGGTACTCCACCTATCACGTTCCGGCAGTCTCCTCAGGGAAAGGTCGCCCGTCTGGTGGCCTTCTCATATGGGTGAAAGAACAGACTCTCTTACCGAGGCTGTCCCATTCACCCCGCGAGAGGTCCGAGATGCTATTTCTAATATCCTACCAGGCAAGGCACCTGGTCCAGATGGCTTGCCTGGAGACTTATTTTCTTACGACCCCCTAATTTGGGCAGACTTTATAGCATGCCTAATGAATCTAATCCAGTCAGGCCATCCCGTCCCGGAATCTTGGAAAGGGGCGGAGGTGATCACGATTTATAAAAAAGGTGATAGAGAGGACCCTGCCAACTACAGACCAATTAGTTTAATTGATACCATCCAAAGGGTAGTTGGCAGGGTCATTATAAGTAGAGTAGAGACATGGCTTATGGATGAACGTGTACTAACACATTTTCAGGCCGGGTTTAGGCGGAATGTTGGTGCAATGGACCAGGTGTTTCGGTTCTGTGCGGTTTATTGGAAGTCAGTATCTCTCAATAAGGGCAGCCTCTATCTGGCTTTCATTGATCTTAAAACCGCATTTGATGTTATTCCACGAGCTAAATTATGGGAGGTATTATTGTCCATGGGGTTCCCAAGCTATTTGCTGCAATTGGTCATCAAGCTCCATGAGGACAATTTTGCAAGGATACGGTGGGGGAGTCAGGGGCAATTGACAGGGAGGGTATCAGTCAACAGAGGGGTGCGGCAGGGATGCGTGATGGCCCCAACACTATTCTCCCTCTTTATAAATGGGGTGGTGGACCATTTGAGGGAGGACCCTGCGGATGCGCCTGTCCTTGCCGGAGAGAAGACCCCTTCACTCCTCTTTGCGGACGATACCCTCCTGATGTCTAAGACCCCGAAGGGCCTGCAAAAACTGCTTGACCGTTTTGTAAAGAGCGCGGTCTATCGATAAATACCTTGAAACCAAAGCTAATGGTTTTATCTGCAAATAGAAAGGTTAGGAAGGTACACATTACATTTTGCGGGTCCCAACTGGAGGTGGTAAATGAATTTGACTACCTGGGGGTTAGGCTACCCAATAATATGTCCTGGGGCTCCCATATATCTAAAATGGTACTTAATCTCAAAAGGGTCTCTGGAGCGATACTAAAGAACCAGCGCCTCTCCATCAGCAGACCGGTTGCCCCAGCCTTGGCAGTTTATGAAGGGAAGGCTGTAGCCTCGGCAGTTTACGGTTCTGAACTATAGGGTACCGAAAATATTAAGGCCCTGACATCCGCAGAGAATAAGTTCATTAGAGATTTGGTTTCACTCCCAGTGTCAACCCCTTTGTTACCATTATTTTTTGACATGGGTAAAAAACCAATTTCTGATAAAATCCATCTTAGGCCGCTGTTATTTTGGGTGCGCCTTAGAAGGACTCAAGAATTAACAGAATATGCTCGAGTGCTGGACGAACTAATATCCCTAAATGTCAACAACAAGATAAAGTGGCTTAACAACCTTAAATTGTTGACAACATCTATAGGCTTGGGAGAGTCTTGGGCCTCGCAATGTGCACCTGCTAAAAAATTTGTCAAAAAATTATATTGGGACTGGGTTGAGGCCAAGGTTCATGTTAAACCCAAATTGGGAACTCTGACGACCAACTTCCTTGATCATAAACCAACTTGTAAGCTGGAACCCTTCCTGAATTTTATCCAGCTACCTAGAGACAGGACTTTGTTTTTGAAGCTGAGATACGGTACTCTGCCCCTCAAGAAATTTATGGAAGGTTGGAAAAGCAAGGGGGTGCATGACTTAAATTGCCCAGGCTGTAGTTGCCCGGAGGAAACCCTGGGCCACTTTCTATTCGCATGTATAGCCTATTAGCATGTTAGGAATAAATGGTTGAAACCAGTGTGTAGGGTTTTGGGCGTGAAGGATCATAGATCAGCCCTGCGAATTATGCTAACCAACACTGCCTCTATGTATATTGATTGTGGGTTGCAAAATACCTTGCGGGTGCTTGGATAATCCGTTCAAGGTTGCTGGGCAATGTATAAAAGCTATTTAGGATGATTGTATTGTTTTAAAACCCTCTTTTTTCCTTTTTTAATTGTCTTGTGCTGTTCTGTTGGAAATGTAATACTATTGGGTAGATTGTTTTTATGTATTTTGTATGTTTGTACTTTTATGATAAATATCTATCGAATAAAGTATTACAACAACAACATGTAAAATTGAATTTCATATTAAGTTAACAAGGTTGCTGTGTTATGTTATCCTACATTTAAAATAAACATATTAAATACATTTACAATAATATTTAACATAAACATATAGTTAGTATTTTTTTAAAGTTTAATAAACTTTTTCACGTTTTCCTATACTATGCGTTATAAATTACAAGTAGTAACTTTACATTCGTAAATTAGGCTTTTCCCCTGGTTTCACGGGTTGAAGACATTTAAGTCTACACTTTGTAGTAAATGTACACTCTTCAGTGATGAAGAGTCAAAAAGTAGTAAATTTACTACAAAGAGAAAATGTACCTCTATTCCGACAGTGATAGGCTTTGTATGATACTGTGTTTCTTCCTGAGGGATAATCCCACATAGATGAACTTGAATTGTGTTCTCTGCCCACTAATTTCGCCCTCCTATTGGACTTGTTCCCAATTAGTTGCCAAAATTACTGTTTACATAAATTCAACATCCTGTCACCTAATGTGTTGTGCCTTCAGTGTTTAGTTTCCACTCCTGTTCATCTACACCTTCCCATCTGCCAAGTTATTTGTATTTTTTTAATGTATGATCCCTCATTCTTCTTCCTTACTCTTTTTCGAATTACAATGGAAAGTTAAACATATGCCGATAGATCTTTGTTTGCTCACCCTTTCACCACAACAAGTACATCATCCTGTAGTATTTTTACTCCGATAAATAAAGATTGTGGAAATTAGTTAAAAAGTTATGAGATGAATAATCCTATTCCTCTTTATATTGTAATTGCAAACCAATGACCCCGTCATACACAGTAGACTGTTCTACGTAACTACATGATTTGTCAGCACTTGTTATGTACTTGTTCACTCAATAAAATATGTGTTGAAGAAAAAGCTTCAGTGAATAATAGAAATCCGGTGAACCTTAATCCATTAACTATATCGTACCGATTTATTAAGAGTAATTGAGGGAGGGGGCGTGGCTTGGCTGCTGCGCAAGATGGCCGGCTAGTTGCGGAGCTCCGCCGCACTGGAAAGCCTCCTAGCAGTTTTCCCGATGTGACGGGGACTGTCTTCGTCTCGGCGTAGCGGTTTCTACAAGCGGACCCGACGGTGAGCACCCGGGTCCTCTCTGTGGCCCTTACAGTACCGCTTTTCACCCGCAATTCGCGATGTGTATATCGCGTATTCAACGGCGGCCATTTTGCAGCTTCAGCTTCACCAGCGGACCTCACGCTCTTCTCGCCTGACATGCTTTGGTCTTTGCGAGTTGCTGCCTTTTATCTGCGACATCTTTGGTGAGCATTACGCTACTGCTGGCACTGTTCCTGCTGTTTTCCTTCTCATTTCTACTTCACGAACTGCTTGTTAGTCAGAAGACCGCCATTTTGATTGCGCAATAGCTGATTTTCGAGCTTTCCCTCACAAGTGTAACGACGCGAACACTGTTGCACCTACAATGATTGTTTCTTATGTGGGGTGATGGCCGTTTATTTACATTTTGCGCACTATAGACTGAACCAGTCGTCATGGTGATCTCCTTTCTGCGTGCCTCACGAGGTTCTTCACGGTTTGACTCTCGCAGATTCCTATAATGTGCCTCTACGCCACTGTATGTACTACCCTACTTATGTGTAGGTACTTCCACCACTTTTACTAGCAGGACCTGTGGCCCCTGCACTCTCTTCAGCTTAAGAGTGGAAGGCGTTATTCGTCATTTTTGACCTTCTGTTTTGTACAACAACATACTTGCTTCCCCATCTAGGCTGTGGTGTGCTTCTCTCAGTCTCCGATGGTGAACACTCTCGACAGCTCATTGGTTGTAACTGGACCCATCAACTTATAATTGACTCATACTGCCTCATCTTCACCAAGTGGGTCCTATTTATGTACTTTTGCCGATTGTCTTTTCATCGATTTCATCTCCTATGGTGAATCTGCGCAAACCTAAGTTTGTGTTCAGCTCTTCTAGGATTCCTACTGTACATTCCTCATCCTTGGGTGCCTCCTCACGACCTCTCAAGATGGCAACCTCCTCCTCTCAACGTTCTTCTTCAGCTCATTCATCATCATCCAGAACACCACCTTCTGAGTCATCTAGTAAAAGACTGAAGCAGAATTCTCCTCCACCAGATTCTCCTCCTTCACCTTCCATTGCATTAATCCTAGAGGAGATTTGTGCGTTGCGTCCATTCATTGAGGAAACGAGCAGAGACATGCAACATTTGAAAGACAAGTGGGAGGTTATGGACACTCGCATCTCTTCCATAGAGCAACAAATTCCGGAGGTCCACTCCAACTCGCAGCGCATAGAATCTTTGGAAAAGACTGTTCTATCTTTACAACGCCACACAGAGGATTTGGAAAATCGAAACAGGAGGAACAACCTTCGTATTTATGGTCTACAGGAAACTCTTGAGGGTGATGACCCAGTCACTTTCTTCACCTCTTTCCTTCCGAAATTAGTGGATTTACCGCCTTCCACGTCCATCAGTATTCAAAGGGCACACAGACTGGGTTCTCGCTCCTCCACGTCTACGAAACCTCGAGGTGTTATCATCCTCTTTTTGAAGTACACTGATTTGTTATCCATTCTTTCCGCAGCCAGAACCAAACGTCAATTATCCTGGCAGGGTCAACGTATCTTCATATCTCAAGATGTTTCTAATGCCACCGCTTCTAGGCGTAAGGAATTCCTAGCTCTTCGACCCTCTTTGCGATCTCTTGGTGCCCGATATGGCTTGTTCCACCCTTGTACTTTCAAAGTCACCCATCAAAACAAGTCCTGGTCTTTTCAGACAAGAACAGAGAACAGGTAGCCCTTCAATAGTGAAGAACGAAAAGGGCGGTAATTCACTACTAGGACATGCTACACTCTAGGCTTGTCCTACCTTACGCTTACAATGCACCCTTCCCGTAGGCCTACCATAGGGGTGACTGATATGAAGGTTAGGGAAGGTTCAGGGACTGGCAAGTGTGGGCACTTGCGCAGTCAGCGTGACAGTAAGGGACCGTACGCGGGGTCTGCAATGGTGGACCCGAGACACATCTTACGAGGCCGCTTCTGTGGGTGGTGCAACCAGCGCTGCAGGCCCACTAGCAGCATTTGTATCTACAAGCCCCGGCACTCCTCGTGCACTTTACTGGGGACTGACAGTAAACCAAATAAGCCAATCGTGAAAATCAATTACATATACACTTTACATTGGGAGCACTTGCACTGCGCCACAGATTGGCTGTGGCGCAGTGCCCTGAGCATCGAATACCAGCAAAACATCTGAGGCACATCAGCAAAAAGTGGAAAGGAGATTCACGCCAAGGTGCCAGGTCTAACACGTGTCCCCTCCAGCTGAAACGTGAGGAGAACTACCCTTCCCCAGGGAGTTCCTCATCACTAAGGTGGAAAAACCTTGACAGACCGTCCGCATTGGCGTGGTCGATGCTAGGGCGGTGTTCCACCGTGAAGTCCATACTCTGTACAGAAATGGACCACCTCACCAGTTTCGGGTTCTCACCCCTCATTTGCATCAACCACCTGAGGGGCCTGTGGTCTGTCTGAACTCGGAAGTGAGACCCAAACAAGTAGGGTCTTAGCTTCTTCAGGGCCCAGACCACAGCAAAAGCTTTTCTCTCGATCGCACTTCACTTCTGTTCCTGTGGAAGTAACCTCCGACTGATGAAGGCCACAGGTTGATCCCAGCCCTCCTCAGTCGTCTGTGAAAGGACAGCCCCTATCCCATGCTCTGAAGCGTCTGTCTGCACTAAGAACTCTTTGGAGAAATCAGGAGCCAGGAGCACGGGCGCCGTGCACATGGCTGTCTTCAGGGTGTCGAATGCTATCTGATAGCCGTCAGTCCAGATCACTTTCCGGGGCTGCTTCTTCGAAGTCAGCTCTGTCAAGGAGGCAACGATGGTGCAGTATCCCTTGACGAACCTCCTGTAGCACCCGGTGAGTCCGAGGAAGGCCCTCACCTCCTTTTGGGTCTTGGGGGCTTCCCAAGCCAGGATGGTCTGAATTCTGGGTTGAAGGGGCGCCACCTGGCCGCTCCCAACTTGGTGTCCCATATACACCACCGAACCCTGCCCGATCTGGCACTTGCTTGCCTTGATCGTGAGGCCTGTCTTGCGCAGCGCCGCGAACACTTCCCACAGGTGTCGCAAGTGTTCTTCCCACGTACCGCTGAACATTGCGATTTCGTCCAGGTAGGCGGCACTGAACGCGTCCAGTCCAATCAACACCTGGTTGACCAACCTCTGGAAGGTGGCAGGGGCGTTTTTCATCCCGAATGGCATGAACCGGAATTGGTAGTGCCCATCTGGGGTTGAAAACGCTGACCTCTCTTTGGCCCCATCAGTTAAGGCGATCTGCCAGTACCCAGACGTTAAGTCAAACGTACTGAGGTACCGTGCAGCCACCAACCGATCCATTAACTCATCAGCTCTGGGGATGGGGTTCGCGTCAGTCTTCGTGACCGAATTGAATCCTCCATAGTCCACACAGAACCGTAGTTTGGGTGTGGCTCCCGGCGTCGCAGCCTTCGGGACCAAGACCACTGGGCTGGCCCAAGGACTGTTGGAGGACTCAATCACCCCAAGAGCAAACATCTTCGAGACTTGCTCCTTGATGCAGGCTCGTACCCTGTCAGTCACGCGGTAAGCTTTGTGCTTCACCGGCAAACTGTCTCCCATGTCCACATCATGGACGCACCAATCTGTGCCACCCGGAACCAGGGAGAACAAGTCAGAGAATTGCCCCAGCAGCTGGCGGCAATCACTCTGCTGCTCAGGGGTCAAGGAGGGTGAGAGGTTAACTCCATCCACTGACCCGTCTGGCTCGGAGGCCACCAAGAGGTCCGGAAGAGGCTCGGTCTCCTCCTCCATTCCGTCATCGGTTGCCAACAGCATGCCCACTTCGGACCTCTGCAAGTGGGGCTTAAGGCGATTAACATGTAGGACCCTCAAAGGGTTCCTGGGAGTTTGCAAGTTCACCAGGTAGGTGACAGGACTCTTGTGCTCCACAACCTCAAATGGACCCATCCACTTATCCTGAAGTGCACAGGGCTCCACTGGGGCCAAGACCCACACCTTTTGTCCAGGTTGAAGCTCCACCAGAGTGGCATTCTGGTCGTACCACCGCTTCATCTCCTCCTGGCTGGCTTCCAGGTTTGCCTCAGCAAGTTGCCTGAATTGCCTGGTCTGGTTTCGGAAGGCCAGCATGTAACTGTATACATTCTGGGGAGGTTTCCTGGGAGATTGCCCCCAGCCTTCCCTAACCAGACTCAGAGGTCCTCGGACCGGGTGACCATACAGAAGCTCGAAGGGACTGAACCCGAGCGACTTCTGCGGCACCTCTCGGTACGCAAACAGTAGGCATGGTAAGAGGACGTCCCACTTACGCCTCATGGGTCCTTCTAGGCCCATGATCATGCCTTTCAAGGTTCGGTTGAATCTTTCAACCAACCCGTTTCCTTGGGGGTGGTAAGGGGTGGTGAACTTGTACATTACACCACACTCTTGCCAAAGGGACTTCATATATTTCGATATGAAAATATGAAATTGGTGCCCCTGTCAGACACCACCTCTAGAGGGAATCCCACTCGTGAGAAAATTCCAATCAGTGCTCGTCCCACCACGGGGGCCGTCACTGTCCTCAGAGGGATGGCTTCAGGGTACCGGGTGGCATGGTCCACCAAGACCAGGATGAACCTGTTGCCCATGGCTGTCTTGGGGTCCAGAGGCCCCACAATGTCAATTCCCACTCGCTGGAATGGGGTACTGACGACAGGGAATGGTTGGAGGGGAGCCTTGTTCTTCCCTCCGCACTTACCACTTGCCTGGCAAGTTTGGCAGGTCCTACAGTGAGCGTCTGAGCTCCTGTGCATTTGGGGCCAATAAAAGTGGGTGACAAGCCTGTCATAGGTCTTGTCCATCCCCAAATGTCCTGCTAAAGGCACATCGTGAGCCAAACCCAGTAGGAAGGCTCTGAACTTCTGGGGTACCACCAGCGCACGGGCTGACCCAGGTTCAGCAGCCTTAGGCTCTGAATACAGAAAATCGTTTCCCAGTAGAACAAGTGTTTTCCAGACTGAACACCATTGGCCTGGTCTGCAGCCTGCTGCCGCATACCCACGAGAGAAGGGCATTCTTTCTGCTCCTTGCAGAATTCCTCCCTGGAGGGGCCTCCTTCTTGCTGCCAATGGGTCAACTCAGGCAGGTCTCCCAGTTCGGCGATCTGTTCCCCGGTAGGCTCCAGGGCATCCCCCTCAAGGTCTGCTTCCTCCTGGTCCGTGGGAACTTCGGGGGCTGGCTGTCCGCGCCTCCCGTGCCTTCTCTCTAAGGCCGGTTCCTGGGCCTCTCCTTCAGGCTCCAGGACTTCTTCAACACCCCTACTGGCTGCCTTGGACCGCATGGTCACGCACGCCCTGTCGGGTAGACCCACCATCCGCAGATGAGTCGTTTTCTCCACCTTTCCCCAAGGGGAGTTCTCCAAATCGTTCCCTAGCAGACCATCTACAGGCATGGATGTCCTTACAGCGACTTGCAGAGTACCAGAGACCCCTCCCCCACTCAAAGGAAACCTGAGCCATCGGACACTGGCTCTCAGAATGGTCAGCATTGACAACCCTACAGTAGGCTTGCGGTACTACCTGCTCTTGAGACACCAGGTGCTGCCTCACCGCAGTCACACTGGCTCCTGTATCTCGAAGAGCCTCCACCTTCTTACCGTTGATGGTCACTACCTGCCCATATTTCTTAGTGTTACTGGGTAGGTAGTTCTCGGGGACCATCTCACTGTTTTCTAGTGAGACTAGGATCATCTGTACGGGATCCCCACCCATTTGGACGGCTACTTCCTCCCCAAAATTAACACTAGCTAATTGCCGGGGTGGAGCACCAGTGGGTGCGGGTTTTGCGAACAAGCGACACTTAGGGTCAGATGCAACGTGACCCAGGTCGCCACACCTAAAACAGGTGATGGGCCCTCTTTGAACAGGTTTACCTGTCGGGGCCCCGGTCGGTTTCGGGGGTGGAGGAGGCTGAGAACCTTTCCCTTGGTTCCCTTGGGGATTACTTTGGGGGCTTTTGTGGAACCCTTTCTGTTTTCCCTTGTACCCCCCACTCTTCTTCTGGGGACCCTGCCCACCTTTGGCTGAGTCTCCCACTGGACCCTTGTGGACCCTGGTGCTGAGCCAGCGGTCCGCTTCCTCAGCAAGCTTCCTCGGGTTGGACAGCTTGCTATCGATCCGGTGCTGGCGTAACTCAGGAAAACAATTAAGCGACAAGTGCTCCCATGCCATTAAATCAAGCAGCCCTTGAAAATCATTTACCTTACTGCCCTTCACCCAACCATCCAGCGCTCTGCAGAAAAAGGTCACATACTCCACATACGTACCCCCTTGAATCTTCACACAATTCCTAAACCGCTGTTGGTACATTTCAGGGGTTAACCCAAATCGATTCATCATGGCATCTTTCATGTGCTGGTAGGAGTTGGACTCTTCAGAGGGAAGATCTAGCAGGGTATCCCGCCCCTCGGTCAGGAACCGTCCCCACAACCCCGCTCCCCAATCTCGCTCAGGGACCCGGTGGGAGGACATGGCTACCTCGTAGGCCGGAAACACTGCCATATGTAATCCCCCTTAAAATACTCCTTCGATATGTAGACCCTTGACTCTACCTGGGCTGACATTGTGCTGCCACCAGGAGCTGCGTCCAAGCTCTTTGCTTTCAGCTCCATTTCTTTAAGGCGTATCTCGTGCTCTAGCTGGAGCTTCTTCTCCGCCATCACCATCTGTCCTTTCAATCTGGCCATCTCCACTTCATGCGCTCTGGTTGCGGCCCTGTCAGCCAGCTCTTCTGACGACGGGCCTCCCTGCACCTCGACAAGGCTATCTGGTGGATCTACTACCACCCGATTTTCTGTCTCTCTCGACTCTTTCCAGGCTCTCAGTGCCTTGAGGGTCTGCATTCTGGTTTTGCAGCCCGTTTGGGAGACTCGGAACTTTTCGCAGAGGGCTTTCAATTGATCCCATTTGCTTTTGTCAAGCCCTTCCCAGTCAACATTGTCGAATCCAGAGATAAAAGAGGGTGCTCTTTCGGGGAGTGAACCAGGCATGGTTTGGAGATTGGAGATCTCTCGACAAGGAAGTAAATCTGTGGCTTCGTTATAGGTCTGCTCTCACTACGTGGTGATCAGTAATTCACTGTACATGAATCATAAATGCAAATCAGAAATCATCACCGCTGCCACCAATGTTGGAACCGGAGGTCTCTGGTTGGCACAGGTATGCACTTGTGACACGCAGGGACCCTCACTTCCAGTCAGGGCAAGGGAACTACTCCTTCGAATAACCCCTGCTCACCCTCTAGGTAGTGTGGCGCGAGCAGACAAGGCTAATGCTCAGGGCGATAGTAAATTAAGCATTTATGACCACACACAGTAAGCCCACTGACCCACCACAAATGGACACCAGTCGTATGATTGTATCAAAAATACGTATACTTGATATAAAAGATAGATTCCAGCAGGATTATCACAAGACCATATAACGTTTAGCGATTCGAGGCCGCCAGATTACAATAGGCAATTTAGTCTTTAAATGTTCGTTGTTCAGCAAGGTACGATGACAGGGAAATAAGAACGTTGCGGACCCTGGATCCGAAATGAACTCGAGACGGAGTTCAAGTGTACCTTGCTTGTGGAAGTCTGAGGCGTTTCAGTCGCGGCTACTGGTGAGGGCGGACCCGGGACGAGGCCGACGGTTCTCCAGAGGATCTCTCCGGCTCGGTCCCCCTCGAGGTGCGAGGCGGGTGAGCAGGACTGTGGAGGGTTGTGGCGATCCCGGGTCGATGCAGCTCACGGGGCGAGGCGCCGTTCAGGCCTGTGGGACGTACTACTTCTTAGCACGCCGGGTCGTACTCGTGGATCTGTGAGGGGTATCGCGTTCTCGGGCAGACGGGTGCAGCACCAGGCTTCCGGTACCACTGTACGGGGAGGCCTTTCTTGAGGTGCGGTACGAGCCTTGGTATGCAGGAGGGCAAAGCGAGACAGTCGGGTACGTTACGACGTACGGACCGTCCGAGTCTATGGAATGCGCTCCGTGCAGATTCCGGCTGGAGAAGATAAGAGGCACACAACGCGCTCCGTTAGCGGCGAGGTGACAGGAGAGCGGGTGGCCCGGCACTGGAGCGGAGAGCGACTCAGGGATGAGCGGGGCTCTCTGCGGCGGGGTGACCAGGCTCCGAGCTGTCACGACTTGGGCGGGGGCGAAGGCACCCGAGTCACAACTCTGGCGAGGGAATAAGAACTAAGGCCCAACAGCAGACGGGCACAAGCAGAATAGAACCCAATGGTCCTGGGGTTCCGTTCAGGGGGCAAGCTCTCGATCAAGCCCTTGGAGATCGTTTCAGGCACAAGTCTAAAAAGTCCTCTCTGGTCCTTTATTCTCCATTCTCAGCAAGGCACCACTGCAGGCCAGTCTTACAGGATACAGACTGGTTTCCGTCCTTCAGCTTCTCTTGGTCCTTCTAGTCAGGCAGAGGTTCGTCGTGGTCAAAACTGGATGTGATTTGTAAGGAGCGGAGCTCCTATATTTATACTGCGTTTCTTTTGTCTTTGCAGGCCAGGGGACCTGAGCCTAGTTCAACCCGGTTTTGGAGTACTCTGTTGACAGGACGCTGCCGTCTTCTTTCAGGGCGCAGGGCAGAGACATCAGACGCTCCGCAGGAGGTGGAGCCAGCATCGTGGTGGGGGAGCAAAACCCTATTCAGAGCCAAGGACTACTCCGCCCACCCATCCTGGAGTAAGCACCCTATTCACCACCTGGAGCCCCCAGACTGTCTCCAGGAATCTCCCAGCCCTGTCACTCACCTAAACCCAGACAGCAGATACACATCCTGGCAGAGGCGGGCTGAAACAGCTAGGCCAGCAAAGGCTAACTTTCTAAAAGTAGCATTTGCAAACACAGGATATTAAAATAAACCTTACTAAAGGAAGTATTTTAATATTCTGAGTTCAGGCATACTAAACTCGACGTGCTACCGTGTTTCCTGAGCCTGCCGGGACTATAGCGTGTAATAGCGTGTAATAGTTCCGACAGCTCATCTTGGCCTAAGAGAACAGGTAGCCCTTCAATAGTGAAGAATGAAAAGGGCGGTAATTCACTACTAGGACATGCCACACTCTAGGCTTGTCCTACCTTACGCTTACAATGCACCCTGCCCGTAGGCCTACCATAGGGCTGACTGATATGAAGGTTAGGGGAGGTTCAGGGACTGGCAAGTGTGGGCACTTGCGCAGTCAGCATGACAGTATTGAACTGTACGCGGGGTCTGCAATGGCGGACCCGAGACACATCTTACGAGGCCGCTTCTGTGGGTGGCGCAACCAGCGCTGCAGGCCCACTAGCAGCATTTGTATCTACAAGCCCCGGCACTCCTCGTGCACTTTACTGGGGACTGACAGTAAACCAAATAAGCCAATCGTGGAAATCAATTACATATACACTTTACATTGGGAGCACTTGCACTGCGGCACGGATTGGCCGTGGCGCAGTGCCCTGAGCATCGAATACCAGCAAAAACATCTGAGGCACATCAGCAAAAAGTGGAAGGGAGACTCACGCCAAGGTGCCAGGTCTAACAGCGAATTTCCCATGTTGCTGAATTCCATGACATCACAACCAGGAAGCAAGGCCACTGATTGCACACACCTGGTTCTAGGGAAAGCTGGAGGAGAGGCAGTTGGCAGTTGGAGCTCAGCTAGGAGGAACTGGAGCTGACTGTGAGCCTGCAGCACAAGGGGAAATGGCGTCAGAAAATGCAGGAGAACTACAAGCAAGAAAATGAAAGATTACATTTAGTGACCAGGAACTGGAAATTCTAATTCAGGAAGTAACTCAGAGGCAGGACCAGCTTTTTGGCAAACAATCATTGAAAGTGCCAGAAGCTGCAAAAAGAAAACTATGGCTTGCAATACAAGCAAATGTAAACGCTATTGGGGTTGCCCACCGTGACATTAAAACTTTACAAAAGCTCTGGTATGATCTGCGCAGTCGAGCAAAGGAAAGGATTGCCAACAGGATGAAGGCAGCTAAGAAGACTGGCGGAGGAACACCCAGGGACAGGCCTAATACCCCCCTTGAGGACTTGGTGAAAGGCACCCTTACTCCAAAGGCAGTTGGCGCAATAGACATTGACACCTCGGAGCATGCAGATACATCTAAAGGTAAGAACACAACATGTGTGTTGCATGTAAATGTGAGTTTGAGAGACCCCTAAGTTTGTTGTAGTTCTTAAGAAATTGTCCCCTTATTGTAGAAATTAAAATGTATGAAATTGCAGTAACTACTAACCCTTTCGCTTACTGCACTCATGCATCATGGGAGTTGTAGTCATTTCAAAATAAAATTCTGAAATACTATGGCAAAGTCTATAAAAGTTAATATTTTGCAATAGGAATGTAAGATTAGGAGACATATAATGCATTATGTAGGTTTTATTTACAAAATACTTGATTTTACACAGTAATAAGTGCAAATTCAAAAAGTAACAAACTGTTTGCACTATTTCAATCATAGATACAGAACAGGACAGAAATGAACATGAAGGGTCCGAGTTTCACAGTCAGGACTTTCAAGACACAGATGTATCAAATGCAGCCACATCTTCACCCACAATTGCACGTAGGAGTCTGACAAGCATAGTGCGCCAACTGCAACAGTCAGAGAGTGAGGATGATGACAAATTATCTGTCCAACAACAACAGGCTGCTCCAACTCCAGCAACCCTAAACACACAGCAGAGCAGGCGTAGTAGGTTGCAACAGTTCTATAGGCGCAGGCCACGACCTTCACAAAATCAAACGGCAGGAGAAGATGAATGGAACGCCATTGTTGTGGAGGTTAAAAGCCTGAAAGTCCAGCGCCTGCAAGGCAAAGACATACGTGTCATGAAGGGCAAAATTGTTAAAATCAGTCATGACCTTGGTGGCATACACAACTGTATTCAGCAAATATCAAATGTCATTGAGCAAGGACAGAGAGCGACAGCTGGGAAACTTGACCGTGTGGCAACAGCAATGGAGAAACTGTATACAACATTACCAGCGCAGCAATTAGCAAGTGACCATAGGCATCATAGTGCAATGTCCAGCATGCAAGGGTATACCAGGGCATTGAGGCGTCTTTGCAACACTACAGCTCAGCTTTCAAAGCGAACAGTTGCCATGCAATTGGAGATGTCACAATGTTGCGGTGATGTTGACAGGGGCATGATGACACTCATGAATGTTGTGGAGGGCATGCAAAGTGAAGCTGCAAGTGGGAGCCTACTTCATGTTGGAGGGAATGATGGGGGCTCAAATGTAAGTAGCCTGCTGAAACCTTCTGTGCCTGGGGGACGCCGAGGCACCAGAAGACAAGAAATTGCAGAGAGGCCTACTTTGGTTGATGCAAAAAATTCTGGAAAGGCGTTAGGGGTACGTGGACGCAAGAAGTAGGATATGACTTAATAACCTACATAGCTTTTGTACAAAGGACATCTGAAGAAAATGCAGTGCAATGACTATGACCAGTAAATGCATTTTAATTTGCTGTCAACACACTGCATGGACTAAGATGTGTTAAGTACCCTTAATCCATGCTGAAGAAAACTAAAATAAAAATATTTCAGTTATGCAGAAAGCTGTGTTGTGTGATTCTTACCTCTATTAAAAGTAATGTTGAGTTATCTCTGTCCTTCTTCTTCTCCCCTCTGCTGCGTCAGGTCCACGTAGTCTTGGTTGTGGTTGTTGAGGCTGGTTATAATTGTAAGGTAGTACATCCTCCTCCTCCAGTTCTATGCCTCTTCTAGTGGCTAAGTTGTGCAACATGGCACATGTTGCAACTATTTTACAGCATATATCAGGACAATATTGTAAAGCACCGCCAGTCTTATGTAGTATACGAAATCGAGATTTGAGGACACCAAATGTTCTCTCAATTTCGTTGCGGGGTGATATGTGTGCGTGGTTGTAGTGCTGTTCTTTCCATGTAGCTGGATTCAAATAGGGTGTGAGAATGTATGACCTCATAGCGTATGCACTGTCACCAATGGAATGGGATGGAAGATAAACTTTAGGAGTACAATGTGACATCAAGGTTCAGAGATGTATGGTAATTGAAGGGAATATATTTATCAAGTAAATAGCCATCTCCAAAATCTCCGGCAAGCAGTCGTGCATTTATGCCACTATGCCTAAAAATGTAAGAATCATGGGCATTTCCAGGGTAACTTGCAACTAAGTCAGTGATTATAATTTTGGAATTGCATTTTACCTGAATGTTTAGTGAATGGTAACATTTCCGGTTGCGGTAAATGTACTCATTTTCAGATGGAGGACAAATGGGGACTTGCGTGCCATCTACACAGCCAATCACATGTGGAAAATGTGCCATGTTGTAGAAATCTAATTTTGTAAGTAGCAATTCCTGTGGTGTGTTTGGAAATTTAATGTAATGCCTAATCCTTTGCAACATTGCATTCAGGAAACCAATAAAGAAACGCGATAGGGAACTCTGGGACACACCTCCAGCAGTAGCTATGACACCCTGAAATGACCCCGACGCAAGGAGGTGTAGTGAACACAAGACCTGTACATGGGTTGGTATGGCTTGTGTCCTGTGTGTCTGTCTCTGCAAGATTGGGTCTAATTCATCTATCAAATCCAAGATTAAGTCAGCATTGAGTCTATACTTATAATATATTTCTGCTTCTGTCTGCCCTAGTAAGGTGACACGTACTCTAAAAATCCTCTCATGTATCCTCCTTCTCTTCTTTGCTGCAGCTCTCAGCCTCAACCTCCATGCCGCAAAAAAGAGTGCTGCCATTGTGAAATATTTTTGGAGCCAATCTGGGCTCCCTAAAATACTATCCTAATGATTTTCACCTGTTTTTTTTCTTTCATACTTTACCACCTGGTCTGAGTTCTTCTAATTTTAAGAATTCCTTTTTGCGATTTTTTAAGGAAACGCAAATAGCGATTTTTCATGCATGTACTTTTTTTAGCTAAATTTGCGATACCTTCATTTTGCGATATTTTAAGGAATTGCTAAAAATTTACCGATTCCTTAAATTGCGAAAAAACAAAAAAATCTTCATGCATCCCAAAACTTGAAATTGCATGCGCAAACAGCCGAAATGTGCGATTTGCACCATTTGCAAATGCAATTTCAAACGATGCATGTGCCCCACTGTCTTTCCCTCTGTGTTTCTCACTACTGTGTTATAAGTGATCAAAATGTATTAACAATAAGGAATAATTTTTAAGCCAATAGCATAGTTCATTTTTTTTAGCTTTATTCAGCTTCATTTAAAACCATCAAAGCATAACATTACATAAACCATAAACCTTAAAATACAGTTAAAATACATAAGACGTCAATCTTTCTGAATAAGCCGCAATATGCTACAATCTCAATATAGCTTTTAAAAAACAAGCAACATTAAAAATAATACATTCATCAGATAATAATTATAACAAAATGAGAGCAGTTTGAACAATGAAAACTCTCCTGTGCTCAACATAATACCCACCGATCATAGTAAAGTGCATTGTGTCTTGCGGGGAGACATTGCCAATGCCTCAAGGGCGCAATGAGCCTACCTCATACCATCCTCTGGGATAAGCTAATAGCAAATGCAACAAGCTAAGCCTAAATCTAGTAAGCAAAAAGTGTTTCACATTATTTTTCAAATTTTTTAGATAAAGTGTAATCAGCTGGGTTGTGATCAACAGAACATACCCCCGTACTGCTGGTTTTAACAGTTCCTCTTGTTCCCTGACAAGCATTCTCTATTTTAAAAAGTGTTCCATTTTCCGAAAGGACGACCCGGGTGAGGACGCGTGATATAACTTCTAGACCAGCGCTTGGAGTCTCGAGAGTCCAATCAGAAGGCACACGATCTGAAACCACACCGGGGACCTCATCTTAAAAAGAAAAAACCCACCTTTTTAATAACCATGAAACAGGGGTAAAATTGCTGAATTCCCTTGCAGTCGCTACACATAATCTTGCGAGGCAAAGAAGAAGACTTTATATATAGCGCAAGCAGAAGGAGATAAAAAATAAATAAAATAACAGCAAGGAAGGGAGAATCAAGAACCAATGACTAATGGATGTGGCATGTAAAAAATAAAGAATACTGTGAATTAAAGAAACTATCCTGATAACTGAAAGGTGTAAAAATATGAGATGTGGAATAAGTCCAATACAAATGAATAAAAAGATATAAGGATTCCTTTGAAAGTGGCAACCATCCAGTGCCCTCTATAGGAGAGACGTATCAAATTTGTCTTGAAAAGGATGGTCTATTATAATTAAAACCATCGAAACACGTTGACGCCCAGATCTACATAATTAAGGGACAGGGCTTTTTTTGTAGACATGAAAAACTGAGTTTTTACAGGCCTAGCTTTTTAAAAAATTGGGTTCCCTGATGTGTATACATATGACAAATAGGATTGTCAGTTGCCTGTCTCTCCTTTTCTCTTTTTTTGGATTATATATTGTTTTAGAAATACTTTTAGTATAATTTTTACTGTTGTCTTAATGAAAAACAGATATAAATGTGGTCCTAATGTATATGTTTCCGATGCAATTGTAATGTACCGTTTTTAGAATTTGTAATACCTAGGAATTGTTTTTAACCAAAAAAGAAAAAGAAAAATTATAGAATCTACTGATTGTGTATTATCTTGTGTTAGTGATCACTTCTAATATTGGTGTAATTTTTACACTAATTGATTGATTAGAGTGTTTCCACTAAGGGATTTCCTCCTTTTTTTACTGTTTATTAGTACTCTAATCCCCTGGTGTGCTAAGGGTTCTCTCTCAAACTATAACACATTAAAAAGTGTTCCTACAACCATTTCTAGTATACCTTTGGCATATTCTTGGGGCTTGAGAATAACTCCTCCCTGCCCATACTTTAGAACGACTTTTTTTAATGTATTTGAGCCAGTGGATATTAAATGCATGTTCAAGGAACATCCAGTACCTGAAAATATTTTTGTTCAATTTGGATTCCACCATTGTCCAAACCTTAATGCAGTAAAGCAGGGGTGAAGGGTGAACAGGTCACTAAGGTTATTAACCCATTCCGTGCTGGCGTCGGCCATGGGCGACGCGAGCACTACCTGCTCAGTGCTGCACACGACCGTTGGCCGACGCAGCCCCGCCCACCCTTTAGAACTCCTGCCCTGCGGCGAAATTTGCACCACGGTTAAGGAGTTAACACCCAGCTCCTCATAAAAGGGTCCTTTTGGTGACTTATAACAAGCGCCTTCAAACTTCATTTTCTTTAATGTGAAGTTGTTTGACATCTGCAAATCCCCCAGATGTCACAGCTATATGAGACCATAGTGATACACTTTGCCTGATAGACCTTAACTACGGCCTTCATTTGTCTACTCCCCAATCTTGAGACAAAACTAAACACAGCGGCGTTGGCCCTTATAAACTCCTCTTTTTTCCCTAATAGTAGAGGTTTCCAACTTAGGGCATCATTTAGGGCTTGGCAGTCCGATCGATAGCCCATGACGGCGGCAGGCTCCAGTACTCCATCGGGTTGACAGAATCCCAACCGCCATATTCAGATGTATACGTGATACACAAAAGACCACCATGGTCTCGATGTTCTAGTTGGGTTGGTAGTGTTCTGTCGGCAGAGTGAAGATAGTGGGCTACCAGGGTGGTGGGGATACAGTTAAGTGACATTTTATTTTTTACGTATAACACATATATGTTGTGCATGTGTCCATATTTGTATGTAGGTTATGTGCAGTGACCCCATGTTGTACATTCTGCACTGTACCCCACCAACATACACACACCATGCACTGTATACTCACACACACCACATACACTTACCTTCGAGTCCGTCTAAATAGGGTTCAGCTCCGTTGCGGTCAAGGTGCATCAGGACAGGGGGTTACCTGGGCAAAGGTGAAGAGGAGGAAACCGCAGCATGTACCCTGAAACAAATTTGAATTCTCACCCCTTTTCGTCCATTTCTGTCATCTCGAAGTAGGAGTGATTTCTGTAGGAATTCCCCTAGAAACAAGCCATTACCAAATAGCAATGGTGGACATCCTGGCTGGGGTCTCATCGCTGCCTGCTGCAGCCCACAGTGCCAAAGGGGCGGGGAGCAAAGTTCTTGCTGAGTCAGTGGGAGCGTGGCAGGACCCCAGTGGTCTTCTTACTCATTGAACTGCACACCTAAATTGGGCAGCCGGATCACCAGGAAGGCACGCAGGAATCCCACCAAAAAACCCCACTTTGCTGCGATCCTGCCAAACTATATCAGGCACTTAGATTTGTGTCAAACAGGACACCCAAGTAATGGAAGGCTGTGAGTTTCAACCCTATAGGTTTAGGACCTGGTTGAGAGAGGGTCCACCACCATAACGAAGGATTTGGTGAAATTAACAAGTCCAGCTGGTCCCTAAAGGCCAGAAAGGTATTCAGTAAGGTTTGCCAGCCCATTGCGGTCCTGGCATGTTAGATGTGAAGGACATCTGACATGAGCTTCGATTGGAATTCCATTAGGCATATTATCAAACCCAATATCACCACTTTAACAACACTTTCCTGCCGATAAAGTGGCAATAATTTTTGTCACCAAAGGCTTGATATTATGGCCCAGAGTGCGTAGTGTACAGCAGCTTCTCTGTAAAATGTATAATTACCTCCGAGCAGTGACAACAGATAGGTTACAACAGTCTGACAAACAGATAATCAACCGTATTATGCCACTTTTGAGTCACTTTTTACATGGGTAAAGTGATGCAAGGAGCTAGTAAATCTACCTCTGGTTCAACAAAAAATCTCAACTCCAGACTCTGCGACACAGTTTTAATGTTTACTCTCTGTCTCACTCTCTGTGACATCATTTCTCTATCTCTCTTAAACTTAGACACTGCTGTCTACTTGGACGCGTAGAAGATCAGCCCACCTGAAGTTGTCCATCGCAGTGGATGCAGTGTTTGGCCTCAAGCTTTATACAACGGTAAGCACAGAGGCCTAGATCTACAAATCCTTCATAAGAATGCATTAGAAATAAGTCGCCATAACGGGCGTCAGTAACGCAATAGGCACTTCCATATAGACACCACTTGAGCGCGGCACTATAACAGAACAGGAATATACGAGTCACACTGCACACGTAAAACTGTAGAGTTACCACAACTTGTAATGCTTCAGCTCATTTACTCACATCTACATAATTCTAAACTCTAATTTTCTTTTTTCTTTTGAAGATTACCAATCGGACACCTTTTGGAATCCATTTCACAATTTCTTTATAACATTGTTTAACTTATTTTGCCAGTTCTAATATAGTTATAATTAAGTTTTTTTTATATTTATTGTTTAATAAAAGTTAATTGAGTTTTGTTTATATTTATTGTTTAATAAAAGTTAATTTAAAAAAACGACATACTTCTTTTATTTTGTGGGGAAGGGGTATGACGGTCCACAATAAAAATAATGTTGAAATACTATAGTAAGATATTCAAGACTAGGATTGAAAACTACTGAGTTCTAACTAACTGATATAATAAATACAACGGTGAGAAACTACTAAAATGGCGGTGGACGGAGTACGTAATCAACGTTTGGCACCTCGGCACTACCTTTGAAATAAATATATAAAAAACTATGACTATTAATACTGTACAAAAGTACAGCACCGGATGAATCACACGAACCGGGAAAAGAAAGCAACAGATTTACTAACTGATATAGTTTGCTTGTTGAACTTGAAGAAAAAAACGTGAACTTCGAAACGACGCTGAGCATGCGAAGAGAGTACAACTGCTACACCAAAAAAAAGGAAAGCTTTACATACAAAAGGCAATACATTATTGCCGCTTTTATCGACAGCAAACTGGCGATAAAGGAGCGATAATGTGCTTGATAATAGGCCCTTGTAACTTCCCATAGCAGTCCAGGTTCTGATCCTAACCTAGGCTGCTATGGTTATTCACAAGTACATATTATCAAGCCCATTATCTCCGCTTTATCGGCAGTTTCCTGCGAATAAATGCGACGATAATGTATAGCCTTTTGTTGACAATATAGACCATTGCTCTTTTTTTTACCAGTAAACTTAGATGCATATTATCAAGGACCGGTGTTAAAATTATTGCAGTTTTATTGGCAAGAAACTGCTGATAAAACGGCGATAATGAGCTTCATAATACGGCCTTGTTATTTCCCATAGAACCCTATGTTAGCACCAGAACATAGGCTTCTGTGGTAATTAGCAAGGACGTATTATCAAGCCCACCCTCCCAGCATTAATAAAAAACTGCAGACAATGCAGATACCCGGAGCTGGAAGGTCATTTTACATATCACTGCCCCCAGAAAGGTGACGTTCCCCGCGACGTGTACGGGGAGAGAGTGAGAGAGCTCAAAACATATATATTTTTTTAAATACCCGAGGGGTGCCGCTCTCCCAGTCTGCGGGGAGTAGGACCGTAACCCCCCGCATACTTCAAAATAAAACCAGAGGAGTGCCGTTCCCCAGTGCACGGGGCACCTTACAAGCCCCCATTATGCAGAGAAATTGCCCCCGTAATTTACCCACCCGGGACCTAATGAATAAAAATTGCCCCCGTAATTTACCCCCCCAGGACCTAATGTATAAAACAGACTTCTACTTTTTTTTCACCTTTTCCACCGCGTACAAGTACTGCACGAGTACCCCGCCATTTTTTATTTTTTTTAAAATAGAAGTTGAGCCTAAAGATCCACGTACCACCCCCTGACCAGGACTATAGTCTCAGAATGTTTCTACCCGACCTCCCTTTCCTTGTTTCTCAACTTTGTTTTACTGTTTTCTTGTGACTCTGCTCTTCCGACAAACAACATGGCTGCCAATACTTCCTGGTTTGGAGTATTGACAGCCAATCAGCATGCAGCTCCTGCTCGTAATTGTAGGTATTTACATACGCGTACGCCGCGATTTTTCTTTAAAAAAAATAACATAAAAAATAGAGCCTAAACATCCATATACGACCCCCTAAGCAAGCCTAGAGGGTCATAATATCTCTACCCTACCCCCTTCCCTTATTTCTCAACTTTGTTTTACTGTTTTCTTATGACTCGGTTCTAGCGAGGCACAAGATGGCCGCCAACACTTCCTGGTTTCGAGTGTTGACAGACAGTTCACAGCCAATCAGCATGCAGCTCGCGCTCGTAATTGAACAGATTTCAGTACGCGTACTGAACTCCGACTCTAGATATTGCTATGATTTTACTTGCAATTTTCTCAGAAACTACTGAACGGATTTACACCATTTAACAAAAAGCAAAATCTGCGAACAGAACTCTACCTCTCTGCCAAATTTCGTGTTCAGCCATTCGGGCTGTAGCCCTGGCTAAAGGTCCCTATGGAAAATTACATGGGGAAAACATGTTTTGGGACCCCCTTTTTTCTCAGCCCCCACTTGACGAATCACCTCCACACTTTCAGGGAAGGAGCGGAACCGAGCAGGCCATTTTCTTGGAGACATTCACGAAGATTCGTCCACCGGCACCAAAGTTATTCCAAATAGAATGTTGTGGATTTCCAATGGAAACTAGGTCCTAACTATAACTACCTACTGGTGACTGCCAGTAGGTAATATATATATATATAAATATATATAAAGTAAACAAAACAGGACAAGATCACACCCTTGCCGAACACCCCTACCAGTTTTACAACATTGAGCACAAGCTGAGTAATTGGTATATGGAACCGATACTGACATGTGAACATGGAGGTCCCTCAGAAAATAGTCCAGGTCCATCCCATCAAAAAAATGATATGGCACAATTTGACACAGTTCACCTTATCAAACCACTTTTTAGTCTGGAGATTTTATTTGCTTTGCCTGGTCATGTTCAGAGCTAATACTGCATTTGAACACACACTCAGCAGAGGGATTAAAGGTTTTGGTGATGGCTGGGAGGGGCAGTATATGGGCATAGTGAGTCAGAGGACTGCACAGATGAAGGCTGACCAGTCACTCTTCACAAAGGGACTTCTACTGTGCAGGAACACGTGTCACCATGATGTTAGTAACTTTTGATCAGTTTGAGCAAGAAACATTTTGTTGTTAAAATCTGTAGATTGGGCAGCAGATGATGGATTAAGTGGCAAATGAGCCAAATCCATTACTATAGGAAAACAGCCACGACTGCTAAATCATATATTTTCAAGTACCGTGTTTAAAGCTTATTCAGTGTTGGTGCTAGAAATTGATATTGGTCAGAAGTGGTGCACATGTTGTGGGGACACTGCTGAGATACTTTGAACCCATGGTTAACATAACACAAGGCCTCCATGGCCTCAGCTAGTCCTGGGACCCAAGCACAGTATATGCTGCCAATTCAGGAAAGGAGTGACGAGCAGTGGAGATGGGTCTGAGCACCTTTCTTTCTACCTTGTGCTCCAGACATAAACTGTATCTTTGGTGCGGGACAGTTTGGAATAGATGTCTCCCCTCACTACCTGGAGGCATGCTTCGAAATTAGAGGCATATCGGACACCCTAGCATGTAAACAGATAGACCAGATTCCAGGTAGAATGGAACCCTGAGTCACATTCGACCACCTGAAACTCGAGAGTCTCTACCGGCCATTGTGAAAGTGCAGCTCTACAGAGTTGAACTACTCACAATGTTAGACCTAGAGCACAAACTCTGAATGAAGATTTCTTGGCAGTGAGATAGCTTGATTTGATACGAACCAATGAATGTGGTTTTAAGGCTAACACTAATTGACCAGCACAATACCCTTAACCCGTTTCATGCACCCGAGATTTTGCGGAAGTGTGGCACTTCCGCAAAACTGGCGGGGCATCATCGGCCATTGGGCTACGGCAGTACTGGGCAGGTAGTGCTGCCGTTGGCCAAAGGCCGACGGCAGCATGGGCGGGGTTAAAGTTCTATTAATGATTCCAAAACTGAGAAGACCTTATTGTAATTCAGAAGTTCTTGAGATCACCAACATACATGATGCAGTCCTCCTGCGATTAATGAAAGTAAGTCTCAATCAGTAACTTGAATTGTTTGTTGCTCAAACAGAGGAACCAAGGTGTGGAATAACTGTAATAACACTGGCAAGAAGTACAAACAGGACCATCACACCTGATTCAGCATGCTGTATCAAAACAAGAACAAATTGCTCAAAATCAGCAAAATGTAGACATGGTGCTTAGACAGGGCCCGTAGCCCCCCATGGACTCCGGGAGGGTGGGGGGGTGCACATGGGGGGTACCTATGGTACCCCCTGAAGGTCCATGCACAGCATGGCAGGCACAGCGCGGTGCCTGCCATGCTGTGCATGGAGGTGCACTGCATGCCTTCTGCATGTCCATGTGCTGAGTGCACCGCCCACCACAATGGTAGGAATGCGGGATGCGCCCGCCACTGTGGTGGGCGCATCCTAATGCCATGCACGGGACCCCCGCCCTTATGGCGGGCGGTCCCTAGTACCGTGAGAATGGCGGGCAAGTAAAGTCCGCCTGTCATCCTAATGTGGGCCTAAGTGTCCATGGTAATCATTCTACATGAGATCTAGAGTATGAACCATTGTTTCCTGAAAAGAGTGGAAGGACCACACTTCATCCTAGAAGAACCAATTTGATTAAACCAATGAAAATCTGTATGGAAATGAGAGAGAACGACCTAAAGTAAAGAATATAGGTGATGCCCTGGACATACAGAGGGACAAAGAACTGCTCCATCTGCTTTAATGCACACAATAAATTACAGGTGGTCAGGAGAACAAATAACTTGAATGCACAGATGTATTAGACTTTGTGGAAGTCACTTTTCAACCCACGAGAGAATATTAGATTCCATGTGATCTGAGCCCACAGAACCCTGTGATCTCCGCTGAATGTGGACTCTGAACCCCCAAGAGCAATCTTGGCCTATTTCTTTGGATACTGCACAAAAAGTAGTATCCGAGGTCTGGAAAAGGGGTGCAAAGTATACATATAAGGGAACAGAAATCTTCATTGACAATGATTATGCAGAAGCAGTTTAGAAATGATGTTTCCACTTCAGAGAAATTAAGATGCAGCCTAAGGCAAAGGTAATCACTTTAAGAAAATATTCCGACTGAGTTACTGAACTGGCTGCAGGTAAAACAACAACATTTTCATAAAATTATTGAAGTAATTCCCTCAATGAAGGGTCTGGATTTAGAAGTCAGGAGAATAAAATTGCTCTAAGCATAAAGGACTTTGAATGCAGAAACTGGATCTGCCCCCCAGAAATACCTAATGGACAGAGATGGAGATCGCCTATTAGCGAGCCTGTCAAGCATTGTTTAAATTAGAATAAGGATGAATCTCTTCTGAGAACATCTTAAAGGTTTTTTTGAGATGACTTGGTCTCCTACACTAATAAGGGCCCTCATGGGTATCCTAATGGGCCAATTTCATGAACACCGATTGTTTTGGGGGAAAAAACATCAAGGGGGTATTGACTTCCATTATGGGACTGCATGACACATGCCTTCCTGTATCTTTAAAAAGCCACTCGTAATATCATGCTCACTTCTTAAGGCAATCCTTTTATTCTTGGTTTTCACAGACAAACTCTGAGCAGAATAGCTTTACTCTGTCCCCCCTTTTCAGATCATCTGTGTCCTTTTTGGGAGTAGATTAAGATTCCCTTTACTCCGTCACCTTTTCTCAGAGGTGAAGACTATTTCTTCTTATTGCTTAACTTTTTAACAAGGTTCCCACTCACTCTTCATTGAGGTTTTTTCACCCACAATTCAATTTTAAATTTACTGCTATCTTTAATTGGGCCAGCTCAGAGACTGCCTGACCAGGAACACACATATTTATATCACTTAAGGATTGTGTCCCTTCCACGTGAGCACAGTGTTGAAATCAAAGTTGTTTTTGTTGGTTTTGTTGTTATTTCTAATCCTTTTGTTGACCATGTGTCACACTCCCTTATACAGATACACCTCAGAATTCTGTAAAGAAAACACAGAACTTTAAATCGAAAATCTAGACTACTGAAACACCTATGCCTAAACAATAGCTGGAAGAGTTGGTGATGATAATACCGACACAAGGAACAAAGTTATTGGCGGTCACATCATACTGCCCCATATCTGTCTTAAAACTGGACTATACAATCAGAAAAAAAATATTTTGAAGAGAATTACAGACTATTAACCATCCCATGCCACAAAGGTCAAACAAAATGTATCCTAGGTTGAATTCGGTGGGACAATGTGAAACACCTCTTGAAAGTGGAAGGCTCAGTGAACCATATTATTAAACCATGGTCAGTGAATACACTTCATGGCCAGAAGCCCTTCGACCATGCCAAGTGGCCCTTTATTCCTGTTCAGGGGTGTCCTCTAATGTCATTTCATTTTTTTGCATTGGCCATGGAGTTTCTGGTGGAAAAATTTAGATCAGAAACTTTTATGAAGGGCGCTGAACTGCAGGGTGTCTAAATACAAGTCTGTCTTTTCAAATAAGATCAAAATACTTATGTCGTTACAGCTATTTATGTGTTTAGCCATGTTTCTAGTTATAAATATACAGAAGACTGGATGGTTAGATATGAAGGGATCTCATGTAGACCTACTGCACACAAGGCCGTTTGGACCAACCAACATGGACACCGAGCTTTCATTCAGAATGTAAATATCTTGAGATAAGGGGGACCGAGAACCCACCTTCCATAATTTTTGAAAAGAGAAGAGTTGATGATGTTTGAAGACTTTCATGTACAATTTAATTTTTCCCATATACACTTTTGTAATTATTTGAAAATGTATCATTACTGTGAGGCATGCCCCTGTAAGAGCCCAGAGGTATGTACTTAGAAAGTCTCCCTGAGGTTGGTTTGCTTGCTCTAACACAAAAAGCCCCATTTACTTGATACCTGGTTTCTATATATTACGACATTGTCCAGAAAATGTCTTCACCAAATGTCTTCGTAAACATATGCAGATATTGGAGGAATTACTTTGGCCAAATGTGCGACACAGAGCAATTTCATCAGCTTTTTATTATGACTTTGTGTTTGTTCAGGAGCATCAGTGTATAGTATTACTTAGGTACTTTTGTAATCCTTCCCAGAAGTGTCCTTGGGATGACGGCGAGCAAATACAGTGGAGGGGTTGTGGTCATACAGGCACACTGGTTCATATCCTTAGGACAAATCATAAAATTATATAAGTTCTAACCAAAATACATCATGAGGTTCAAAGAATTTTGGGAACTGATTTTCCGCATGAAGCATTGATGTCTCTGTCTGCGACCTGCCTAGCTTGAACCCATACACAAAAGGAGAACAACCTTCTCCAAATCCTGGCAACAATGGCAGACAAATGTGTTACTTGTTATTTTGGAAGAAAAATATTTTCTCCTAACTTAGCCAATAGAGGATTAAACTTAGAACAATTTGAGGCAGTGAAAAACTGACACATAGGGGTCTATTCACAAACTAAATTTTGTAGCATGTTATGTTTAGTAGTACTACAATATTAATAGTCACCTACTACAAAATGCTGTTAACAAACTTACATATGCCTCACCCGTTCCTGTCTTTTCTGAACGTATATCTCAGCCCCAACTGTGGAGAGCTCCGCATATGTACACCTGAATTTGAGTATTAGATGTGGGAGGGACCTAGGCAAGCAGCTGGAAAAGGAGTAAGATTTACTACGAGTACAGGGGTTTGGCAAGACTAGGGAGGGGTGAAGAGAGGGAGAGTTTAAGGGCAGGAGGGGTTTAGGGAAGGACATACACCTACCAACAAAGGAGTAATACCATTGCGTGGTGTTCTGTATCCAGGTGATGATGCGACATTCTGTAACCAGTTGTATTACGGTATAACGCAGGTAAATACATCTTATGCCTTTGCCACGCATTTTTTAGCACGTATGTTTTTACCGCAAATATGCATTTACAATGCATGCCAAAATCATGCATTCTTTTTAGATTTAAAAACAATTTATTTGTGGGGGAGACCCCCACTTACCTTACATGCGTGGTATTGGCATGCGTTGTAAATGCATATTCGCGGTAAAAATATGCATGCTAAAAAATGCGTGGTAAAGGCTCGACAAGGTAAAAAACTTGTTGTAAAGGTTGTTTCCCCTGTAACCTAGCATCATCACCTGGAACGTAAGTGGTTGAGTGGAGTCAGTTGGTGTTGGCAGCAGCTAGATGCGGTGGAGCGGTGGTTGTGGATGGGGTATATCAAGCTGTACTTATAATAAATGTCCTTCTCTGAAACTTTGCCTCTGCAATTAATCTTACACATTGCTATTCACAAACTGCACTTCTAAAGTTACTACAGTCAAAAACAGCCAAAACCGAAGTAAATCTACTCTGGCTCAGACCTGTACTAAATCCAGCACCACTGTTTCTGCAACACAATTTTATGTAAAATATTGAGGCAGAGACTTAAAATAAAACCCAATAGTATTTTTTTTTTAAAGAAAAATGTATTTATTTTGACATCTTAAAAATGTATATACATATAAATACATGTTAAACAATACATACAACTGAAAAAAGTTATTTGAATTTAAAATATTTATTAACCTTTTTTAATTTAAAAATAAATTAAATGGCCTGCAGGGATACCGTGATGTATTATTATTATTATTATTAAATGAGATTTGTAAAGCGCACTGACACCATGGGTTTCCTGGCGCTATAGGACAGAGGTGAAACACAGGCTGGGGGTTTAGCAAGGTTAGCAGGGTGGGGGGAAGAGGAAGGTTTTGAGCAGCTTCCTAAAAAGGAGGAGGGAGCTGCTAGATTTGATGGTCAGGGGGAGAGAGTTCCAAAACTTCGGGGCCAAGAGGGCAAACCTTCGTCCACTGGATTTGTTGGTTCTGGTTTTGGGTACGACAAGCGAGTGAAGATGATTATTAAAGGGGCTTTTAAAGCGCCTGGTGATGCCTCCCGGCGTGTCCCCGCGCTGTGGAGAGAGAAACTTAACCAACCCAGGGAAAGGTGGCGGTTAGAGGGTAAACAGATGTGTCTTAAGCAGTTTCCTGAAAGAGGCCTCATTATTTTCTAGCCTAATGGGAGTAGGGAGGGCCTGGCCGCAATAGTGCGGAAGGACTTTCCACCCATCCTAGCTTTTTTCACGAACGATGTTTTGAGCAGCCCCATTCCCTTAGAACGAAGGGACCTATTCGGCTCATAAGGTAGGGCTAAGTCGGACAGATAGGAGGGGGCTTTTAGATGGATAATCCTATGGCACCACAGGAGAGCTTTAAATAGTATCCTCTGCCCAATAGGCAGCCAGTGAAGGGAGGCCAGGGAGGGTTTAGAGGGAGCCCTACGAGGAAGTCTTAGCACTAGACGTGCAGCTGAATTTTGCAGAACTTGTAACTTCCTGATGTTTTTGTCCGATGTTCCCAACAACAGCACATTGCCATAATCTATACGGGAGGTAATAAGTGCCTGAGTCATGGTACGCCTGGAATTCAGCGGGAGCAGGTCCAGGGTGCGGTTGAGAGTTTTCATGACTCCAAAGCACTTACCTACCGTTTTTTTTGACATGGCTGTCATAGGAGAGCTTGTTGTCTATCCAGACACCCAAGTTCTTAGCTTCCTGACTAGGAGTAGGTAAAGGTCCTAAGCAGGAAGGCCACCAGTCTTTTGTCCACATTGTCCTCTTTTCCTCCAATTACGAGTACCTCCGTTTTTGTACCGTTTAATTTGAGGCAGTTTTCGTTCATCCACCTTGCAAGTTCACTCATGCAGGATTTGAAATTATCGGCCTCAGAGGAGGGAGCTTGAGATAGAGAGATCAACAGTTGAGTATCGTCGGCGTAAGAGACTAGCTCTACGCCGAACGATTGAACAACTTCTGCCAGAGGGGCCATGTACAGGTTGAACAGGGTAGGGCTCAGGGCAGAGCCCTGAGGCACCCCCTGTCCCAATGTCATATTGTCTGAGAGGAAGGTCCCTCTTTGGACCTGAAAGCTTCTGTTGGTGAGAAAAGCTTTCAGCCATCCCAGAGCCTCTTTGGTGACACCCGCCCGGTTTAGACACTGTAGCAAGGTGAAATGAGCTACAGTGTCAAACGCGGCGCTGAGGTCCAGCATGATAAGGGCCATAGTCTTGCCCTCATCGGCTCCTTCTCGCAGGGTTTCGGTAGCTCTCAGGAGGGCTGTTTCAGTGGAGAATCTAGATCTGAAGCCGGACTGTGATGTATGAAATGCATTTTGGGCTTCAAGATGGACCATAAGTTGGACATTGGCAATTTTCTCTGCTAGTTTAGCCACATAAGGAAGCAGGGAGATGGGGCGTAGATTCTCCAGAAGATCATGACTCATGTTGGGTTTCTTTTTGATGGGGAGCACTATAGCTTTCTTCCATTCTGCAGGTAGGCAGGTATTGGAAAAGGATAGTTGCAGTATGTGTCTGAGGTGGGGTTCTAAAACCGACAGACTGGCTGCTAGGATTTTAGGAGGCGCAGGATCACTTGGGGAGCCGGATTTAATACTCTTACAGGCAGACACTAGTATATTAGCAGAGGGAACTGAAAAAGCGTCTAGATGGAGTTGGGTGTTTATGTGATCATTGCTCTCTACAAAATCAATACCAGGTATTTTGTTTCCCGGAAAACCTGCATATATGTTCGCGATTTTGCCAGAAAAATAGTTCGCGATTTTATTGCAGGTATCCACAGAATCGTTATGGGAGGTAGGGCTCGAGTCAATTATTGATATTTCCTTAAATATCTGAAAAAGCTCTTTCGAGGAGTTTTCAGCTTCCTGAATCCGGTCATTGTAGTGAGAAGCTTTGGACACACGTATCTTTTTATTATATTCTTTTTGTGCAGCTTTGTACCGGGCTTTAATTTCAGGACAGAAATTTGCAGAGCGTAGATTGCGATTTGGGCGGTAAGGAGTGATGAGTGAGGTCAGGAAGGCGGGGCTGGTGCAGTGGAGAGCTTTGAACGTGAGGCAGCCCAGTTTGAAGGCCACCCTCTGTTCTATAGGCAGACAGTGCAATTTGTGCTTCAGGGGTTTGGCCGATTGCCATTTTGGAGATTTGAAGGTGAAGCGGGCTGCCTGGTTCTGGACTACCTGAAGGCAGGAGAGAAGTGTTTTAGGAAGTCCTTGATAGATGGAGTTGGAAAAGTCCAAGCGGGAGAGCACAAGGGAGATGATTACTTGGATCAGAGCCGGTGGGGGAAGCAAATGGCTGACCTTTCGAATCTTTCTGAGTTGGAAGGAACAGGATGAAATCACGGAGCCGACATGGGGTCGGAGGGAGAGTTCGGCGTCGATGGTCACGCCGAGACTCTTTAGAGAGTTCGAGGGGGTTGGTGGAAGGCCCAGTTCAGTGGGCCAGAACTGGGTACCCCAAAAAGAGGGGCTGGAGCCCGGGAGAAGGAGCTCCGTTTTCCCGGGGTTCAGCTTCAGTTGATTGGAGTTCATCCAATCTTGGATGTGAAGCATAACGGAGTGGAAGTTATCTACCGCATTGTGGGGAGTTGAGTGGAAAAATGATCTGCAAGTCATCAGCATAGTTATAAACTGTGATGTCCCAGTTACGGAGTGAGTGGAGTAGGGGCCGGAGGTAAAGGTTAAACAGTAAAGGTGACAGGGAGGAGCCCTGGGGAACTCCGCATGACGTGGGGGTCTTGGGTGCTGTGTAGGGGCCCAGCCGGACGGCTTGAGTTCTACCAGACAAGAAAGACCGGATCCAGCTGAGGGCGGGGTCCTGGATACCAGCCTGTTCGACACGGTGAAGCAAGATGTTATGATCAACCGTGTCGAACGCGGCTGAGAGGTCCAGGAGGACGAGGGCCCGGGGGTCCCCGAGTCGGCGTTTCTCCTCAGCGTGTCCAGAACGGCTAGGTTGACAGCTTCAGTGGAAAAGGAAGCCCTGAAGCCGGCCTGATTAGGCTCCAGGTAGCAAGAGGTCTCAATAAAGTTGGAGAGGCATCTAGTGGCATGCGCTTCGAGTAGTTTGGAAAGATAGGGCAGAAGCGATATGGGGCGGTAGTTGGATAATTCAGCTGGGTCTGCGCCAGGTTTCTTCAATAGCGGGACTAAGATAGCCTCTTTGAAGGAGCTGGGGACATTACCTGTGCTGAGCGAGCCGTTCAGTAAAGGTAAAATGCATTCCGGTAGGGAATGACAGACGCTTCGTAGGACTGAGGGTGGACAGCCATCATTCGGGGAGCCTGATTTTATCCGGGACGCAAGCTGTGCTAGGGAGGCAGGGTTGATGGGGGGGAATTCGGTGAAGACGGATGAATTGTTGAGGGGAGTGTCAGAAGTAGTGGTCTGAGGGACAGTGGGGATCGATGCTTTGATTTTATTAATTTTTTCAGTGAAAAAAAGATTGAAAGCGTCACAAGTTTCTTGGGTGGGGGTTTGGCCTGGGAGGGTTCTGTCATCAGATGTAAGTTCATTCATAATTTTAAAAATGTCTTTAGATTTGTTGTCCGAGGTTGAAATACGGTTGGAGAAGTGGGCTGATTTAGCTGAGGCGATTGCGAATTTGTAGTCTCTGCGAGCCGAGGTGTATTGCAGTCTGTCTGATTCAGAGTAGTTGCGTCTCCATGTCCTTTCCAGCTGATGTACCTTCAGTTTGAGTTTTTTGAGGTCGTGCGAGAACCATCTGTGGGAGTTGTGGTGTCTGGTTGGGGGGAATTTGATTAAAGGGGCAAATTGGTCGCTGGCTGCCTGCAGCCAGGTGCGTATGTCACTTTCTAGTTTATCGATGTTGGTTCGCGAATCGAGGGCAGGCCGGGTATCTGAGAGAATCGCAAGAAATCCTTCGGAGTCATATGAACTCCATTTGCGAGAGAGGTCGCCAGCCATCAGTGGGGTAGAAGTTCTGCCACTGACCGTGAGGGTGGTATCTATTAGGTGGTGGTCTGACCAGGTACAGGGTGAGACGGTTGGGGGGGAGAGAGTTAGGTTTTGGGTCCATATCTGGTCCAGAATGTGGCCCTTAATGTGAGTAGGTGAGGTGATTTGTTGAGTCAAGTTGAGGCTGGTGAGAGCCTCGAAGACCTCCAAGGCGTGGGGCCCAGCGTTGATGTCGTTAAACCAATAATTAAGGTCACCGAAGAGGGCGAATCTGGGGTTTGAGGTGAGAAGGTTAATCAGCTGATCGGTCAGGGTGGCCACAAAGGAAGGCATCTGTTGGGGGGGACAATAGAGGAGAAGGAGTGTTAAGGCCCCACTGTCCGTCTTTAGGCTGAAGATAAGATTATCTACTCCCAAGAGGGAGATGGACGGAGTGGAGAAGAAGGTGAGGCGTTTAAATATTATGGCCGCTACTCCACCCCCAGAGCGATTGCCTGGTCGATCGGCACGGAGAATGTAATAGTCTGGGGGGAGGGCCGCCAGGATGTCAGGGACAGAATCTGCAGTCAACCATGTTTCGGTGAGCAGGAGAACGTCTGGTTTCTCGTTGGATAGGAGAATGAAGATATCGGCGTGATGTTTTACCAGGGAGCGGGTGTTCAAATAGAGGACCCTGATGGTATTATTGCTCTCGGTAGTTTGGGTAGGGGGCGCGCTCCTACTAGTGGGGCGCCGATCGGACGAAGTGATACCGGTCATGGAGATGCGTCTAATGGTGGAGGGGGAGGGCGCAAGGTTAGGGAGTTGTATTTCCCTCAGGGAGTCAGCCGAGTATGAGATAGAATAGCCAGCTTGGCTGGCCCCTGGGCCCGGTCTGGCGCGGACGGGCGCAGACGGGCTTACCTTTGGCGCGCCTTCGGCACGCTGGCGGCGCGCCCGCTGCGCGTCCGGGGAATGCACGTTAATGTATACAATTTACTACTTTTTACTTCATAATAAATATAAGTATTTTAGTTTAGCTTTTTAAAATAAATCATTTACAATAATATCTATTTAAATTAACATGTTTAAATTCATGTAAAGGTGCCGCTCGCAGCCGAGAACTGGGAATACCATTGCTGGATAAAATTTTAGCCGTGGCTGGACACTGGGTGTAAACTCTTCACGACCTGCCCCTCATCTGGAGCCTGATTTTCGAGGACCTTGAGGCTGTCATCGCCGTTGCTGCCGGGGCAGGGACTGCGAGACCCAGGGTGCTTTGCGCATTACCATCCCAGCGCACCTGGTGTCTCTTCCCGCCCCCAACTCCCTTATTTTAACCTTTCTAACCCCGCGCTCGCGGAACGCGCGCGGGACACAGCCCGGGGCTAAGCCCGGGCAAAGGGCAGGCCCTCTGTGGCCCTCCGAGGCCTGCAGAGTCTGGTCTGGCCTGAACTGTTGATTTTGCTGTAAGCCACTTTTATTTTTCTCCTTATATATTATTGCGTAGTCTCTGTGGCCTGCTATTATTGTGAGTGTACTGCTTGTTCCTAAAGTAACTGTTTTGTACTCTGTAGGGTTGTGTTTTAATAGCTAGGCCTAATTCTTTGCATTAGGAATGTGTACCCGTGAAACGAGAAGTAAGACCGCAGCTGGTGCTTCAAAATTAACAGGCACTCTAGATAATTTTATTGTACGTACGAATTCCCTAATTGACGAAGGTATTGCCCTTATGGAAAGAAGGGTGTCCCAGGACCTCGGAAAAGCGAGAAGATCGTCTTTAGGTATTATAGCTTCTGCACGCACGCCACTAAAAGCTCATCAAACCTCTGAACCAAATTTAATTGTGTCCTCTCCTATAACCCATTTCTTCAATAGCACCCAGCCAGCCCCTTTGGATCCCCTCGTTTTGATCCCCCCTCCCACAGCCCTTCCTATCCCCTCCGTGACCCCCCAGTTAGTTATCGACTGTCAGGAAGAGCCACTCAACCATAGGGGCATACGGGAGGGTGCTATCCCTAAACGGCCTAAACCAACCAGTAAGGAAAGTAGTGATTGTATGGGGGTTGATGAAGGGGCAGGGGGTCCTATTGAGTCTGCCAGCATCAATAGTGGCCATATTGAGGGAAGGGATAGTATGGCTAATTTGGGCAACAGTGCAGTGAGAGTAGAGGTAAACCACGTATCCAACCCCATCCTGATGAGTATTCCTGACGATTCAGATTCAAATACCAGCCTTGCGAGTCTCCTGGAGATAAGCAGCCTGGATGAAACAACAGAGGGATTGGAAGATAGAAATGGCTTATTTATGAGTTCCCTATCCAACCTCATCAAATCTCTACTTACGCCCTTGGAGATTAGATTGCAGGGGATTGAACAGCAGCTCCAGGCTCTACACCCGGAGCTAAAAACTTCACCAAAAGTCCCTGTTCAAAAAGCATTGGGTACTCCAGTTTTGTCTAATACTAAACCACCGGCACCTCCTAAGCAGCCAGTAGGGAAAAATTCGGCCAATGAATCACTTCCACCTAAACCACCCACTCCCATGATCACTAACAACGGTACAGCTAAGTTGAAATCTAACGCCCCTAGCAAACCCCAGAATTCTGATGGACCCCCCCTCCCGGCACTTAATCTACCAACACCCCCACCTGTGAACCCTAAGATACGTCGCAATATCAGTTTACCACCTGACGCCTGCCCATATGTAATAGTGTTAACAGGCGTCCCTGAGCATGCCCCCTCAACAACAGAATCTTTTTGGGCTCTCAAAAATAAAGTCTGCCATTGGTTAGATAAGAACTATCCATTACCAACAAATATTCATAGTAATATGCTTATGGTAGAGAGAGCCCCATGGGTGGGTGAGAATAAAAAAAATATTCAAGGGGACTGTGTTGTTGTGACATTTGAGGACTCGCGTCCGGTTGAACATATATGTGCAGGGCCCCCATGCAACATTAACTCCACAATTTTAGCTAAACCACTATCCTATCTCTATATGCTTACAGACCATCGTAGTAATAGGTGGAGTTGGTTGAGAGGCTCTAACTAAACGGGAGGAGGAACAAGAGGGGGGCCTTGGCTGGACCACAACTTAAATCAATGGGATGGTAGTAACAGCGGAGGGTGGCCTTTAGCGCAAAGAACAACTGGTAGGCGCCCTCCTGCCGTCAACCAGCAAAATGGGACATGGTCTGGTCAACATCTTAATAACCCCAGCCAGTGGGATGGCGGCGACAATGGAGGGTGGAGCACAGTCCCCAGAAGAATTGATAGGCCCCTGTATGGGGCTAACCCCCTCAATGGGGCATGGACAGGTCCACAGTATAATCCTCCTCCTATACCTTGTTTTAATCGTTATAGTGGGTTGGAAGCCGTTGACTGACTCCCAGCTTTTTTACCGGGTAATGTAGCTCTGAGGGAAATGCTGGATGATCCAGGGGTTGATGTGGATAGAGCTGGGGAGGGCCCAGTATACGTGGAAACCTGTAGCCTTAGTCTAAGTGAAGTCGAAGATGACTTTACACACGCAAATTCAACGGATAAAGAAGTTTTGAGGAACGCGCTAGACCCTCCAGGGGCTGAAGCTGGTAGTGCTAGGGAGGGCCAAGTACACTTGGAGTTCTGCGGCTCTAGTCTTAGTGAAGAGGAAGCGGGTGCCACACACTTAACTACTGTACCGACTTTAGCCATTACTCCCATTAATATTCTTTCCTGGAACATAGCAGGGCTTAGGAAAAACCTTACAATTCCAGACTGGAATGATTTTATTGATCCCTTCCACATCTGCATGTTTCAGGAAACCTGGTGTCTGTCCCCGCAATACAAAAATGGGTACTCCACCTATCACGTTCCGGCAGTCTCCTCAGGGAAAGGTCGCCCGTCTGGTGGCCTTCTCATATGGGTGAAAGAACAGACTCTCTTACCGAGGCTGTCCCATTCACCCCGCGAGAGGTCCGAGATGCTATTTCTAATATCCTACCAGGCAAGGCACCTGGTCCAGATGGCTTGCCTGGAGACTTATTTTCTTACGACCCCCTAATTTGGGCAGACTTTATAGCATGCCTAATGAATCTAATCCAGTCAGGCCATCCCGTCCCGGAATCTTGGAAAGGGGCGGAGGTGATCACGATTTATAAAAAAGGTGATAGAGAGGACCCTGCCAACTACAGACCAATTAGTTTAATTGATACCATCCAAAGGGTAGTTGGCAGGGTCATTATAAGTAGAGTAGAGACATGGCTTATGGATGAACGTGTACTAACACATTTTCAGGCCGGGTTTAGGCGGAATGTTGGTGCAATGGACCAGGTGTTTCGGTTCTGTGCGGTTTATTGGAAGTCAGTATCTCTCAATAAGGGCAGCCTCTATCTGGCTTTCATTGATCTTAAAACCGCATTTGATGTTATTCCACGAGCTAAATTATGGGAGGTATTATTGTCCATGGGGTTCCCAAGCTATTTGCTGCAATTGGTCATCAAGCTCCATGAGGACAATTTTGCAAGGATACGGTGGGGGAGTCAGGGGCAATTGACAGGGAGGGTATCAGTCAACAGAGGGGTGCGGCAGGGATGCGTGATGGCCCCAACACTATTCTCCCTCTTTATAAATGGGGTGGTGGACCATTTGAGGGAGGACCCTGCGGATGCGCCTGTCCTTGCCGGAGAGAAGACCCCTTCACTCCTCTTTGCGGACGATACCCTCCTGATGTCTAAGACCCCGAAGGGCCTGCAAAAACTGCTTGACCGTTTTGTAAAGAGCGCGGTCTATCGATAAATACCTTGAAACCAAAGCTAATGGTTTTATCTGCAAATAGAAAGGTTAGGAAGGTACACATTACATTTTGCGGGTCCCAACTGGAGGTGGTAAATGAATTTGACTACCTGGGGGTTAGGCTACCCAATAATATGTCCTGGGGCTCCCATATATCTAAAATGGTACTTAATCTCAAAAGGGTCTCTGGAGCGATACTAAAGAACCAGCGCCTCTCCATCAGCAGACCGGTTGCCCCAGCCTTGGCAGTTTATGAAGGGAAGGCTGTAGCCTCGGCAGTTTACGGTTCTGAACTATAGGGTACCGAAAATATTAAGGCCCTGACATCCGCAGAGAATAAGTTCATTAGAGATTTGGTTTCACTCCCAGTGTCAACCCCTTTGTTACCATTATTTTTTGACATGGGTAAAAAACCAATTTCTGATAAAATCCATCTTAGGCCGCTGTTATTTTGGGTGCGCCTTAGAAGGACTCAAGAATTAACAGAATATGCTCGAGTGCTGGACGAACTAATATCCCTAAATGTCAACAACAAGATAAAGTGGCTTAACAACCTTAAATTGTTGACAACATCTATAGGCTTGGGAGAGTCTTGGGCCTCGCAATGTGCACCTGCTAAAAAATTTGTCAAAAAATTATATTGGGACTGGGTTGAGGCCAAGGTTCATGTTAAACCCAAATTGGGAACTCTGACGACCAACTTCCTTGATCATAAACCAACTTGTAAGCTGGAACCCTTCCTGAATTTTATCCAGCTACCTAGAGACAGGACTTTGTTTTTGAAGCTGAGATACGGTACTCTGCCCCTCAAGAAATTTATGGAAGGTTGGAAAAGCAAGGGGGTGCATGACTTAAATTGCCCAGGCTGTAGTTGCCCGGAGGAAACCCTGGGCCACTTTCTATTCGCATGTATAGCCTATTAGCATGTTAGGAATAAATGGTTGAAACCAGTGTGTAGGGTTTTGGGCGTGAAGGATCATAGATCAGCCCTGCGAATTATGCTAACCAACACTGCCTCTATGTATATTGATTGTGGGTTGCAAAATACCTTGCGGGTGCTTGGATAATCCGTTCAAGGTTGCTGGGCAATGTATAAAAGCTATTTAGGATGATTGTATTGTTTTAAAACCCTCTTTTTTCCTTTTTTAATTGTCTTGTGCTGTTCTGTTGGAAATGTAATACTATTGGGTAGATTGTTTTTATGTATTTTGTATGTTTGTACTTTTATGATAAATATCTATCGAATAAAGTATTACAACAACAACATGTAAAATTGAATTTCATATTAAGTTAACAAGGTTGCTGTGTTATGTTATCCTACATTTAAAATAAACATATTAAATACATTTACAATAATATTTAACATAAACATATAGTTAGTATTTTTTTAAAGTTTAATAAACTTTTTCACGTTTTCCTATACTATGCGTTATAAATTACAAGTAGTAACTTTACATTCGTAAATTAGGCTTTTCCCCTGGTTTCACGGGTTGAAGACATTTAAGTCTACACTTTGTAGTAAATGTACACTCTTCAGTGATGAAGAGTCAAAAAGTAGTAAATTTACTACAAAGAGAAAATGTACCTCTATTCCGACAGTGATAGGCTTTGTATGATACTGTGTTTCTTCCTGAGGGATAATCCCACATAGATGAACTTGAATTGTGTTCTCTGCCCACTAATTTCGCCCTCCTATTGGACTTGTTCCCAATTAGTTGCCAAAATTACTGTTTACATAAATTCAACATCCTGTCACCTAATGTGTTGTGCCTTCAGTGTTTAGTTTCCACTCCTGTTCATCTACACCTTCCCATCTGCCAAGTTATTTGTATTTTTTTAATGTATGATCCCTCATTCTTCTTCCTTACTCTTTTTCGAATTACAATGGAAAGTTAAACATATGCCGATAGATCTTTGTTTGCTCACCCTTTCACCACAACAAGTACATCATCCTGTAGTATTTTTACTCCGATAAATAAAGATTGTGGAAATTAGTTAAAAAGTTATGAGATGAATAATCCTATTCCTCTTTATATTGTAATTGCAAACCAATGACCCCGTCATACACAGTAGACTGTTCTACGTAACTACATGATTTGTCAGCACTTGTTATGTACTTGTTCACTCAATAAAATATGTGTTGAAGAAAAAGCTTCAGTGAATAATAGAAATCCGGTGAACCTTAATCCATTAACTATATCGTACCGATTTATTAAGAGTAATTGAGGGAGGGGGCGTGGCTTGGCTGCTGCGCAAGATGGCCGGCTAGTTGCGGAGCTCCGCCGCACTGGAAAGCCTCCTAGCAGTTTTCCCGATGTGACGGGGACTGTCTTCGTCTCGGCGTAGCGGTTTCTACAAGCGGACCCGACGGTGAGCACCCGGGTCCTCTCTGTGGCCCTTACAGTACCGCTTTTCACCCGCAATTCGCGATGTGTATATCGCGTATTCAACGGCGGCCATTTTGCAGCTTCAGCTTCACCAGCGGACCTCACGCTCTTCTCGCCTGACATGCTTTGGTCTTTGCGAGTTGCTGCCTTTTATCTGCGACATCTTTGGTGAGCATTACGCTACTGCTGGCACTGTTCCTGCTGTTTTCCTTCTCATTTCTACTTCACGAACTGCTTGTTAGTCAGAAGACCGCCATTTTGATTGCGCAATAGCTGATTTTCGAGCTTTCCCTCACAAGTGTAACGACGCGAACACTGTTGCACCTACAATGATTGTTTCTTATGTGGGGTGATGGCCGTTTATTTACATTTTGCGCACTATAGACTGAACCAGTCGTCATGGTGATCTCCTTTCTGCGTGCCTCACGAGGTTCTTCACGGTTTGACTCTCGCAGATTCCTATAATGTGCCTCTACGCCACTGTATGTACTACCCTACTTATGTGTAGGTACTTCCACCACTTTTACTAGCAGGACCTGTGGCCCCTGCACTCTCTTCAGCTTAAGAGTGGAAGGCGTTATTCGTCATTTTTGACCTTCTGTTTTGTACAACAACATACTTGCTTCCCCATCTAGGCTGTGGTGTGCTTCTCTCAGTCTCCGATGGTGAACACTCTCGACAGCTCATTGGTTGTAACTGGACCCATCAACTTATAATTGACTCATACTGCCTCATCTTCACCAAGTGGGTCCTATTTATGTACTTTTGCCGATTGTCTTTTCATCGATTTCATCTCCTATGGTGAATCTGCGCAAACCTAAGTTTGTGTTCAGCTCTTCTAGGATTCCTACTGTACATTCCTCATCCTTGGGTGCCTCCTCACGACCTCTCAAGATGGCAACCTCCTCCTCTCAACGTTCTTCTTCAGCTCATTCATCATCATCCAGAACACCACCTTCTGAGTCATCTAGTAAAAGACTGAAGCAGAATTCTCCTCCACCAGATTCTCCTCCTTCACCTTCCATTGCATTAATCCTAGAGGAGATTTGTGCGTTGCGTCCATTCATTGAGGAAACGAGCAGAGACATGCAACATTTGAAAGACAAGTGGGAGGTTATGGACACTCGCATCTCTTCCATAGAGCAACAAATTCCGGAGGTCCACTCCAACTCGCAGCGCATAGAATCTTTGGAAAAGACTGTTCTATCTTTACAACGCCACACAGAGGATTTGGAAAATCGAAACAGGAGGAACAACCTTCGTATTTATGGTCTACAGGAAACTCTTGAGGGTGATGACCCAGTCACTTTCTTCACCTCTTTCCTTCCGAAATTAGTGGATTTACCGCCTTCCACGTCCATCAGTATTCAAAGGGCACACAGACTGGGTTCTCGCTCCTCCACGTCTACGAAACCTCGAGGTGTTATCATCCTCTTTTTGAAGTACACTGATTTGTTATCCATTCTTTCCGCAGCCAGAACCAAACGTCAATTATCCTGGCAGGGTCAACGTATCTTCATATCTCAAGATGTTTCTAATGCCACCGCTTCTAGGCGTAAGGAATTCCTAGCTCTTCGACCCTCTTTGCGATCTCTTGGTGCCCGATATGGCTTGTTCCACCCTTGTACTTTCAAAGTCACCCATCAAAACAAGTCCTGGTCTTTTCAGGATCCTGGAGAACTCCGTAACTTCCTTCTTCTACACAACAACGATGGAATGGATTCTTCACCCTCGACTAGTGGCTGATAATAGTGATTATAGTTTTTGACCAACTGTGATTGTTCTGCACTTGTAATGTCTTTAACGGTTTCTTTTTCCACTTTTCTTCCTTGTTGCAGTTTCTCGTTGTTAATTCAGCTTCTCTCTCTTCTTCTTTGTTCCCTTCTATGTTGTTGACCTTGTTCTCCATTGATCTTTCTGGTGATTGACCCATGTAACTTCCTTGTTCTTTTTCTTCCCTTTTTACAGATGTGTTTCGGTTATCCCCTTCACCATGTTCTCAACCTTTGTTCTGTTGTGAGGTTCCGGTGCGGTTGGGCCTCTGTTCCTGGTCTGCCAGTCTTGTTACGCATCACCACTTCCCCACCTCCCTTTGTGTATCTTCCCCTTCAGGTATGTTTCCCGCAGTCATCCTTTTGGATTTGTACTGTCTTCTATGCGCTCTCTCTTTTCTCTCTTCATCCCTTTGCTATACCTCTTCTCTCTACCTTCTTCTATTCCCCCCCTTCTCCCTTTCTCTCATGCTCCCACCTATTTTTCATTCTACTCCTCTAATAATTGTGATGGTTCTTACCTTCTCTAATTTGCCTTATCACATGTACAGTATATTTTTGCACTTGTTGTTTTTGAACAGTTTTATGCGTTTTCATATTTAAAGTTATTTCATGGAATGTGAAAGGATTTAATCATCCTATTAAGCGGCAGAGAGTACTTTCCCACCTCTCCTCTTACAATCCTGATATTGTCCTCATTCGAGAAACCCATCTTTCTGATGCTGAATCTTTGAAACTAAAAAGACTTTGGGTGGGCAATGTTTTCTTTTCACCTGCCTCTCATAAAAAGAATGGTGTTGCTATCCTAGTTCACAAACGTCTCAAATGTAAAGTACTCCTTGAGGAGAGGGATGAAGAGGGTCGTTGGGTTTTGGTTAAATTACTTATCAATGCTATCCCGATTACTTTATTGAATGTTTATGGTCCTACATGCTTTGACTCTTCCTTTTGGCCCTCGATCACAGCAAAATGTATCCAATACAAAGATGATTCCTTTTTATTAGGCGGAGACTGTAACCAGATTGTTGACCCCTTTTTAGACCGTAAGTCTTCTGTTCGTTTCACCCCTCATAAGACCCACAAGCAGTTCCTTGATACTATCTCTCAGGTTCATCTCGTAGACTCATGGAGGATAACACACCCTGAAACCATAGATTTTTCCTTTTTCTCTCCCCCACATGCTTCCTTCTCCCGCCTGGATTACCTCTTCCTCTCTTCCTCCTTATCTCAAAACCTTCTCTCCTCTTCTATTGAACCTATTGTCATTTCTGATCATGCCCCTATTATTACTATCTTTGATCTTCTTCCTCCTGCTCCTAAATCCTCTCGCTGGCGTTTTAACTCCTCTCTTCTCACTGATCCTCTTTTTTCTTCCTCCTTTCGCTCTTTCACCTCAGAATTTTTCCAAATCAACTCTACCCCTGACACCCCTCTGCATATCCTTTGGGATTCTTTTAAAGCCACGGCCCGCGGCTTCATTATCGACTTTGTCTCCAAAAAAAAGAAAGCATTCCTTCAAAAACGCAAGATCGCCCTAACACAATTAAAAAGTCACTAGAACACCAATTTTATACCTCCTCTCCAAATCAGATGTCTCCTGAACTTCTTCGATCTAAAATTGCCTTTAACAAACTCACTACAGATTCAGCCTCTTCCTATCTTCTCCGAAGTAGTGCTCGTTACTATGGTGGTCGTAACAAATCAGGTAAACTGATTGCTAACTATCTAAAATCACGAAAAGAACGAACTATTATTGATTCTATTTATTCCCCGTCCAACACTCTTCTACATACAGACAAAGACATTTTGGAACAATTTCAATCTTTCTATGAATCTTTATATTCACCTGAAAATCCCCCTACTCCAGATCTTCTTCAATCATACTTTGATCGTTTACCTACGCCTGATACCTCCCAGCTCAACTTTTCTACTCTAGACTCTGACCTTAGCCTCTCTGAATTGTCCACTGCGTTGACGTCTCTCACCAAAGGCAAGACCCCCGGCCCCGATGGCTTCCCGGTTGAATTTTATCTGCATTTTTCCGACATTCTTTTACCTCATCTTCTCCTCCTTTTTCAGTCCTTTTGTTCCGACGGCCTGGCTCAAGGCTCCTTCCAAGACGCTACTATATGCCTCATCCCTAAAGAAGGTCGGGATCCTAAATTTTGTAAAAATTATCGGCCAATATCTTTAGTCAACGTAGATTATAAACTGTTTGCTAAACTTCTAGCTCTTCGCCTTGATCCCCTTATGCCACACCTCATAGGGAAGGAGCAATGTGGCTTTGTTAAAGGTCGCCTCACTTCGGACAACTCCAGACTACTCCTCAATGTCCTTAGTAAAGCCTCCTCCCTATCTATCCCTCTTGCGGCCATCTCAGTTGATGCTGAAAAGGCTTTCGACCGAGTTGATTGGTCCTTTCTGATAGCTTCACTGAAGTGGCACGGTTTTGGCCCGAAATTCATTTCCTATATTTCCTTAATCTATTCTATGCCCAAAGCATCTGTTCTAGTCAATGGTAAACTTACTTCACCCTTTACACTTAAACGCGGTGTCCGCCAGGGTTGTCCTCTTTCCCCTCTTTTGTTTATCCTAGCTCTTGAACCCTTTTTGACCTCCATTCGCAATAATCCTTCCATCTCTGGCTTTCCGTACGGACCCCACCAACTTAAATTATCTGCATATGCTGATGACATACTTCTATTTATTTCTGACCCTACTACCTCGGTCCCTTCCTTATTAGCTGAATTTGAGAACTTTTCTTTGGTCTCCGGTTATAAAATAAACTCGGATAAGACGGAGATTCTTCCCTTAACTAAATTCTGCCTTCCACACTTCTTTTCTTCCACTGGTTTCGCTTGGAATAGTAAGAAAATAAAATATCTTGGTGTCCTTTTTTCCAACTCTATTTCATCTTCTATTCAGCTTAACATGAACGCAGTTATCTCTAGGATAGACGCCCTACTTTCCTCCTGGAATCCCCTTTTCCTCTCTTGGTGGGGTCGTCTTGACTCCATCAAAATGATGATTGCCCCAATCTTAATTTATTTACTTTCCATGCTCCCTATCCATATCCCGGCTCTTTACTTTCGTCGTATTGACTCTGTCTTGTCCAAGTTCCTCTGGAAACAGAAAAAAGCACGAGTATCACTCTCATCCCTTCGTAAACCCAAAATTAATGGTGGAACTAATTTCCCGGATTTCCGTCTTTACCACAAATCCTTTTCCCTCCATCAAGCATCTCGTTGGTTGTCACAGGACATTTCCCTTTTTTCACCTCTTTGGCTTTCTGTTGAACGTGACCTGTTACTCCCTTATTCATTCCAGGAAGTTCTCCATTTTACCACTAAAGCTCCATGTCTTATCCCCCCTTTATTTAGGCACACTTCCTCTCTTTTATGACCCTTGATATCAACTGGCCCTATTTCTCGTGAATCCTTTCTGTTATTACCCATATGGTATAATTCACTCATTCTCATACGAAACAGACCCATTGCCTGGCCTACCTGGAGGTCGAGGGGTATTATCTGGGTCCATCATCTTTTCGATGGTTTATCTCCTCGTTCCCTTCCTCAATTTCAGTCCTTCTTCCACTGTCCTTCCTCCTTTGCAAAGAAATACTTCATTCTTATGGAAACTGTTCTTGACCGGTACTACTCTCTTGAATCGGACATCTCACCCTCATCATCCTCTTCTCTACTTACACTTCTCTCCAATGTTCCTAAGACCTCTCTTATCTACAGGTTTTTCTCTGCTCCTGACCCTGATCGCCCCAAATCAAAACTGGAACTCTGAGGGAGGAGCTTGGCGGGCATCCGAGATGGCCGCTTGAGCACAGCGCTCTCCGGACCCTCGCCGCTCCCGACATTTTATCCTGGCTGAATCCTGATTTCTTGCAAGAATTCGTGTAGGGGACGTTTGGCTGATTACCCTGGCACTTTTCAGAAATCGATTTGGATCTCGTATTCCTGAGATATGGTGCTCTGAACTTTTGGGCTCCGCCCTGGAGGTGCGCCCGGGACGGGGTGCGGTACTGTAGCCGTCCTGCAATTGAACAACAACGGCAGGAGATCTGGCCTTGTGGGTCCCCCCTTCCTAAGTTTCGGTTTCGATTCCGTTCCGACTTGGGCCACGGACGTGGATGTCGTGTTGCGACTGAGACTTGGAGACAGATCGGCTGTTGGGCTTTCATGTGACCTATTTGCTGGCTTGGCAACCTCTACCCGAGTTGTGCCCCCTTTTTATGTACTTTTGATCCTGTACTTTGGGTGTCGGGCCCGTCGAACCTGGTGGCTTGTCCTGTGACGCATCTTCAAAATGGCGGGCAGAGGGGACAGAGAGACGCGCAAGACGAAAACACCTCTGCGCGGGGCTCCAGTTCAATCAAATGTCATGGACCGTTATACCCATTCTAAGGGGTCCCCCGGAGCTGCCCTGCCTGGTTCTGGTATAGCGTCCGAACGAATTGTGGAAGAGTCGGCGGAGCCCTCCCTACAGGATATCATGGGCGCCATCTCGGGCGTGAGGGAATCCATCGGCCTGCAGTACGAGGCCTTGGCCCACAAACTTGACACCGTGGCTATTGAGGTGAATCTGATTCGTGCTGATCTCGGCAAGACGAATGAGAGGGTACAATCACTGGATATTAAATCCTCTAGCCTTACGAATGACGTCTCGGAGCTCCAAACAGAGATTGGAAATCTCCGTCGAGGGAACGACTTCATGACCCGTCGCCTGGAGGACTTTGAAAATAGGGCGCGTCGCTGCAATGTTCGCCTGGTTGGTGTACCGGAAAACCCTGAACCCCACTCGGTGGATCTCCTGGTTGAGGATCTGGTCCTGAACCATTTGGCCCCTTCTGGTCTCACAAAATTTTTCACGGTGGAACGTGCACATCGTGTTCCAGGGGGCAAAGTCAAGCCGGGATCCCCGCCGAGACCCATTGTAGCGAAGCTTTTTCATTATAGAGACCGGGACGCTATCCTGCAGGCCTCGCGGGTGAAGGGCCCGGTGGCCTTTGAGAATGCTACGGTGAACTTTTACCCGGACTTTTCCCAACAGGTTCAGAGACAACGTATGGAGTTTCGTGGTGCCAAGAAGCGTCTCCGGGATCGGGGCCTACGTTACGCCATGCTCTTTCCCACTAGACTCCGGGTTGAATACAATGAACGTACCCTTTTCTTTGATCGGCCAGATGCTGTTAATGACTGGCTGGACTCATTGCCTGACCGTCCTCCTGAGACAGACTCCGCCGCTCACCCTGGTGGTGCCGAAGGTGGTGTGGAGATCTAACTGTTCGGCTCTTATCTCTTATTTTGAATACATTCTCAGGAGTGTTGGCCGGCGTCCCTCTACATTGTGATCACCCTGTCTTTCGTTTATTATTTTTGTTCTTGCTGAGGTCGGGGGGTGGATGGAACGGAGACCTTTCCTCCTCCGGGGTCTTTGTGTAGAATAGGGGTTCTTGGGCGACAGGCACACTGCAGGTTGGGGTGGCTCTTTAGCTTTTTGCAGGGGTGCAGGGTGGGGGGTGTTTCTCTTCAGGTTGGGGGTGGGGGGTTGGGAAGTGTTTTCTTTTTTGTGTGTTGTTTTCAAGGCGAGTTGCTCCTGTGTTTGCTGCTGTTTCTGATGTCTAGCTCATGGACGAGGGGTTTTGGATCGGGCGGTTGGGATGGGGGGTAGAGGGTTGAAATTTCTTTCCTGGAACGTTAATGGCCTGGGAGATCGTATTAAGCGCAGTGTGGTCTTAAAATGTATACGACGTTTGTCACCGGACATTGTTTTCATGCAAGAAACCCATTTGATTGGTAATGTTTGTTATGCAATGAATAGATGGGGCTACCGCCTTGTGGCGCACTCCGGGTTTACCTCCGGATCTAGGGGTGTGGGTATTCTTGTTCGAACCTCCCTCCCCCTGGCTATCGATGAGGTGATTCATGATGACCGTGGGAGATATACTGTCCTGGTGGGTAGATATGAAGGCCGCACCCTATCTCTTTTCAATGTTTATGTTCCCCCGGGTTTGCAGGCCTCTACTTTTACTGACTTGGGCCGTGTTTTGTTAGATCTCCCTGATAGCTCTCTCTTCCTTGCCGGTGATTTTAATTCGGTGCTCTCCGGCCTTCACGATCGCTATCCCCCTAGAGATACCCCGCAGGCTCAGCAGTGGTTGGGTGGGTTTTTAGATACCTTTGGCCTTGTGGACTGCTGGCGACTGTTGCATCCTACTCAGCTCCAATACACCTTCCATTCTGGGGCCCATGGCAGTCTGTCCCGGCTGGATTATTTCCTGATGCCCGCAGCCCAATCATCGGCGGTTCGCGAGATTTTACATTTGCCGAGGGGTATTTCTGATCACTCGCCGCTCTGGCTTCGTTTTGAGGTTGGGGTAGAGGCGGCGGGCCGAGTGGCTCCCATTAACCCTTGGTATCTTTCCTCCCCTGAGACTCGTACCCTCTTGCTCAAGTCCATGGATGCATATTTCCTGGAAAATGAGGGGTCGGTCTCTTCGGCTGTGTCCCTGTGGGAAGCCTTTAAAACGGTGATTCGTGGTCAGGCCCTTTCCTTGATTGTTGAAGCTAAGAGGGCAGGGAGGAAGGAGGTGGTGGACCTTGAGGGGGAGATCTCTGCTTTGGAGGACGAGTTGGAATCTGGTGTCACGCCTGAGAAACTCCATGCCCTGGGTCTAAAACAGTTTGCATATAAATCTCTGGTCACTGACGCTGCGAGGGTGATGTTTCGTGAACAGCAGGGCAGATTGTACGATATGGGTGACAAGGCGGGCAAACTCCTAGCGTGGTTGGACAAGAAAGAAAGAGTTAATCGTGTGGTGCCCGTGATTCAGTCTGCAAGTGGTGAGAATGTGATTGATCCGACCGCCATTGTTGATCGTTTCGCGGAATATTTCCGTGTGGTATACGCTCCCGTGTCTGTGAGGGATGTTGCTGACTCCCGCCTTCTTTTGCGTGATATCTCTTTGCCCTGTGTCACCGACTTGGACCGTATTGCTTTGGACTCCCCTTTTACGAATGATGAGATAGCCAATGCAGTTCGATCGCTCCGTTCGGGCAAAGCACTGGGCCCGAACGGTTTGCCTATCGAGTTGTACAAGTTACGCCCCGATAAGGTGGCGCCGTATCTCCGCGCCATGTTTCTAGAATCTCGTGAGCGGAACATACTTCCTTATGATCAGCGTCTGGCGACAATCGTCGTCATTCCCAAAGAGGGTAAACCGCGTGACCTTTGTTCCTCGTATAGGCCCATATCCCTATTAAATGTTGAACCTAAGGTGTTGGCTAAACTTTTGGCGACCCGTCTCCTTTCGGTTCTTGGGGAGTTGGTCCATCCGGATCAATCTGGCTTTATCCCGCATCGCAACACTGCTCTGAATTTACGTCGCCTCCACGGCGCGCTGGCGAGGGCGGGGCTTTTGACTGAACCGGCCATTTTGGCGTCCTTGGATGCCTCGATGGCCTTTGACACTGTGGAGTGGCCCTATTTATGGGCAACACTTGAGAAATTTGGATTCGGGTGCGAGTTTATTAGCTGGGTTAGGCTGTTGTACGCGGAACCTCTGGCGCAAGTTGTAGTGAACGGTAGAGTGTCTGCCCCCTTCTCCTTGGGCAGGGGTACCCGTCAGGGTTGCCCCTTGTCCCCTCTCTTGTTCGCGCTCGCTCTTGAACCATTGGCGGCCTGGCTCCGTTGGGAACCGTCCCTTAAAGGTATTCGTTGGGCCCCGGACTTCGAAGATCGCGTCTCGCTTTATGCGGACGACATCCTCTTGTATCTTACTTCTCCTCGCAAGTCTTTATCTGTTTTATTTGACGTCCTTGCGTCCTTTGGCGCTAACTCAGGCCTCGTCATCAACTGGTGTAAATCCTGTGTATACGTTTTATCTGGTATCTTGCCTCCGTTACCGAGTAGACTTCCTCTTCAGGTGGTCCGGGATGGTTTCAAATACTTGGGGGTTTTCGTTACCTTGGATCCGTCCCTTCGTTTTGATCGTAATCTCCTTCCCCCGTTGCTTAGGCTCCGTTTGGACGTTGCCCGCTGGCGCAAACTTCCCCTGTCTCCACTGGGTCGGGCGGCCCTGTTTAAGATGATGTCCCTACCGCGGTTTCTCTACGCTCTCCAGAATTATTATGATCCTATCCCCAAGACCTTTTTTCGGGAGATTGAGAGCCTTCAGAGGCAACTTATTTGGGATGGGCGACCGCGCATTGCTCTCGCGAAACTTTCCATCCCGTGGTACGATGGGGGCATGGCGCTCCCCGATATTAAGAGATACTACTGGGCTTCCCATCTGTCCGCTATTAATCACGCTATGTTCTCTCCGGGTCGTAATCCGGCGTTTGAGATGGATAAACTTCAGCTTCCGGGAGGTGACTTTAATAGAGTGCTCTATTCCCGCTCCGCTGGGCGCCATCTTGTGGGACCTACTTTGACTGCTTTGACAGTGTGGCGTGCTGCGAATGTGAGCCTGGGCTGGGAGGATCGCTTGACGTTGGCGACGCCGCTTTATGCTTCGGAACGTCTGGGCGGTCTTTGGTCTTCCAAGGGTTTTGACCGTTGGGACTTGATTGGGATCTCTAAAGTGGGGGATGTATATTCTAAGGGTTCTGTGCGCCCGTTTCAGGACCTCCAGGCTGACTACGGCCTGAGTAGTCGGGAATTCTTTCGTTATTTACAGGTCAGGCACGCTTTGGTTTCGGTGTTTGCTCCTGGTGAGATTCCGCCTGACTCTTCCCCACTTGAAGACCGTATCCTTGACGAACATCTTCCTGATAGCACTATCTCCCTGATCTATAAAAAGTTGATTAACAATCGGACTGACCTATTGGCCCGACTTCGGGAACAGTGGATGGGAGATGGGTTGGAACTTGATGATGAGGATTGGCAATCGGCCCTCTCCTCTCCGAAGGAGGTGGCTATACCGGCTCGACTCCGTCTGGTCCAATTGAAGATCCTTCATCGGGTGTACGTGACGGGACCGCGACTGGTGGTGATGGGCTTTTCCTCCGATGGACTGTGTAAGCGTGGATGTGGTTTGCGTGCTACTTTCCTGCATATTCTTTGGGAATGCCCGATGGTGACTGCTTATTGGGTGGCCGTGCTTGATCTGATGACTGTGGTGACAGGGATATCCTTGCGACCGGAACCTCGTCGCTGTCTTTTGAATGTTTGGGAGCCCACGGACTATTCGGTGGCACAGACTAGATGGGCTACCCTGGGCTATATGATTGCGAAGCGAGATATTGCGCAACTCTGGGGGGCCTCCAGGCCCCCTGCCCTCTCGCAATGGGAGGATAATATGGATTGGTCCATGTTCCGTGAGAAAACTGTCTATGTGGCCAGGGGTAGACCCAGGGCATGGGTGAAGGTGTGGGGTCAATGGAACGAATACCGTGGCGACATTTGTACTCCTCCCCTTGTGGACACTATCGAGATTACCCTATCTCCTTAGGCTAGCGTTCCCGGAATCTTTATATGGGGACTGAGCTGGTGTCTCCGGCTCTTCCCCCCTTCTTCTTCCTGATCTCTGCCCCCCTCCCCCCCCCCCCCCCACTCCATACTCCTTAGTGCTTAGGATATTACTACTGCACTTCCGCTGCTGTCCCCCCCCCTTGCGTCCCTTGAGCTGACCTTCAGTGATACACTCTCGCCTTTCTGTATGTTTGTTCTTTCATATATATAAAACCTGTTTTGGTCCTGTATATAAAGTGGAGTATTGCATTGTTGATTGACGGTTACCACTGCGGGCATATGTGATATGTGTCTCCTCCTTTTTAGCGGCTGGCCCGTGTGGTTGTAGGCCCATCCTTGTACATTTCTGCTTGCTCGAATAAAGGTTTTAAAAAAAAAAAAAAAAAAAAAAAAAAAAACTGGAACTCTCTTGGGAAAAAGATCTCGATTCCACATGGCCGACTTGTCTTTGGGATAAAGTCTGGGCTAAATCTCTGAAAGCTTCCCGCAATGCCTCTCTTACTCAATCCCTCTTTTTCTTCTATCATAGACTCTACCTTTCTCCACTCTCCCTGTCTCGCTTTCTCTCCTCTTCTAGTGCTAATTGCTGGACCTGCAATGCTACCAATGCGGATTCCTTTCATCTTTTCTTTCTCTGCCCTTCAGTTCGTCTTTTCTGGACACAGGTGTGGACTCGTATTTCTCATATCTTTCACCTCTCTATCCCTTTCTCAGCCTCTTTGGTATTTCTGGGGAGTCTTTCAGAATCTCTTGACCTCCCTCTGCACTCACGGGGTCTCCTAGACCTCATGCTTGCCCTTGCACTCCAACACATTTCTTCTAATTGGAAGTCTCTGAACAAACTTTCCATAATATGTTGGTGGAACTTACTTTGTCACTCCCATAGGCTCGACGTTGCCTTTGCAGCCTCTTGCAAACCCTCTCGTAATGTTGATTTGTACTGGTTACCCCTTACTCTCCATTTGGATCAATCTGCCAAGAAGAAACCCTCTACATTCTCCTCTGCCAATTTTAAACCCCCTTGAATACTTGTACTCCTGCTTATAAGTACATTCCTTAATCTTTCACTTATGCTGTTTTATTAGCTTCATGCATATTTTCTCTAATGCCTTTTAGGACATGTATTTGCCGTTATTGGTGCTTTTACTGTACTTTATTGTGATTGCTGTTTATGATTATTGCAATTTTACATTTATGACTTATTAATAGGTTTTCTTATCCCCCCTCCCCCCTCCCCCCCCTTCCCCCCTCTCTTAAAACTCAAAATGCTTTGTTTCCTCATTCGTGCCATCGGCTTTATTATGATTATCTCCTCATAGTTCCTCTTCCTCATTTATTTATGCTGATGTCACCTTGCTGTACTGATTATTTACTTTAATAAAGCTTTCAAACATAAAAAAAAAAAGAGTAATTGAGGGAGAACACTAGCCATTTAGAATACTAGGTTGTAGACAAGCCTGACTATGTCTACCTGACAAATAGATAATTGCACCGATTTTATAAAGGAACTATAGAAAGTACGCATTTGCCAAGGCTTTGATGCCTCGTTTGCCATACCTAATAAGGCACAGTGGTTGCGTTCTGTATAGAATCTGGCTATCCAGCACTCCAGACCCCCCACTTTCAAGTGGCCCAGGGAGGATGCAGCCACCACAGTAGTATTAGATGTTTTTTATGTAAATGAAGACATAGCTTCACAACAGCAATCTTAAGCAGTGCTTCAGTTGCGCCAGATGAGCTCTACCACTAGGGACCATGATTTCCCTACTCATAGCTGTGATGTTACAAGCATCTGAAGACCAGCAGCCTCTCACCCTCACAACCTACATTCTTGTTCAAGTCTGCAAAAAGCACCCTGAAACAAACACGTGCCAGGGTTACACTCAAAGAGAGAATGGTTGGCCTTCATTAAATTAAGTGGGCCCTGCTTTGTAATATCTCTATTCTGCGAGACACCAAATTCGTGGCAGTGGGCTGGTATCTTCTGGCAGAATTTTCAATGAGTTTCTTTTTCTCATTCCAGCTAGAACACTCCGCCTATTACAGTATTTATTTTCAATTCCAGGGATGCTTGTTGCACGAGCACATAATGGCAGAAAAAGTATTTTAGTGGAATAGTGATGAGTCCAATGTGCCCATTTCTTAGACTTAATTGTGATGTGATGTGATGTGGGAAGGTAAGGAACATGTTTTAATTCTGAAACACATTAGTCAGCCTATCGTTACTTTAGAAGTATTAATGGCTTTCATGAGTGATTCTAGTTTGCAAGAGCATATGTCAGTACAATTCTCTGACATGTTGGATGCACTGTTGTAGTGGATGTTATGTAATGAATATTAGTAGGCTGGTTGTGGCACAATAAATGTAACCTTAAGGATCCAAGTTTAAATCCTAATATCCACATGAGAGCGCCACCTATTAAATATACACTACTAGGACAGATAGTTCATTATTAGGGAAAAAGATTAAATATTTCTTCTACAATTAAATATATCATTATTTTAGGCACTTAAAACATTTTGGATGTGTTTACGGTGCAGTTGTAGCATACACTCATCTTCTTTTACTCTCTTTTTGTTTTTTTTTACTTACATTTTCCATCGTTTTCCGTTTTCTCTCTCTCATACCTACTTTCTTTCTGCCTCCCTTAAATACAGCACAACCTCTCTCTCTCTCTCTCTCTGCCTGTGGGGGTAATCTGCCACCCAACTTAGTTGATGCCCGGGTCACCTACCTATTCTTGGAATCTTCTAGAGCCGCAGCCCTGTGTGTCTCTATGCCATCTAATAATTCATCAAACAAGATTGCACACAATTTTATTTACACACTTTTTTTTGCAGAACCGGTGTTTGGCTCATACACATCTCTTCCATAGCCATTTGTAACAATTGCAGTGTCATTTGCAATGTAATCCTCTCTATGCAGCCCTAGCTCATTGCAATTCCTAGTTCCATGAGTCACCTAACCTCATTGCACGCAGATGTAGCCCTATATTGCAACATTCTGATTACGCTGTGGGAAACTGGTATAGCATGGTTGAAAATGCCACGTGGTAAAATCGAAAGCAGTAGAATTTTCAGAATATTTCCCACCATTTTTCGTCACAGAAAAAAATCAAAACACCAACGTGTCCCTGTGAACTATATATAGACACTTCTGCCATAAATGCGGTTTTTGGCCCACGCACAATGTGCTTACTTTTAATTTTAGAAAAATCGTACTTCCTAAACTTTGACCAAAAGGTGAAACAGAGAGCCTGTAGTCTCTACAGAATAAATGGAATTAGGAAGCATTAGGCCCTCTTTCAAAAATAGCTTGCAATGCACTGCTGTTTGTAGGGATTCCATTTGCATTTTCTGGTACAGACAGTTTAATTTGCCTTGACTTCTACAAGTTACATGGGTTCTTGTCAAAAGCGTTACTGAGCTCTGTTTCGGGGACTCCAGATATTTGCACTAGAAGAGCATTGAGTCGGCTGTCTTTGCCTGGGCGAGATTCCGTTCCTGAAGCAAATCTTTGTACTTTGATAGGTCTCAGGATCCAATTGACTGCAGTCTCGCCTATGCTTGAGAAACTTTTGATGGAGTTGTATTATCTTCTCGAAAAGGGCTTTGGGTCTGGCGAGTGAGTGCCTATATGTAACAGAATGAGTGCCGGTTCCCAAAGCTGTGCTCAGAAGCCTGCAGCAGGTGCGATTAAATGTGGGTTCACTGAATAGCAATGTTGTGTAGTCTTAAATAAACCTCATTCATACCTGTTAATCCCAATGCCAGATACTCCCCGTCCCATCATCTCACTTTTGCAGGTTCCTGCTTTCTTCCTTTGAAACAAGTTTTCTGTCTTTCTATATCTCTCCGCTTTTTGTGTGCTTCACTCCATTGCTCTCTGAATATGTCTGGTGCAAAAAAATGTATTTGGTTCCAAAAATTGAGTGCCGGTGGCCCCCAACAGCAACTATTGGTGCAAATTAGGCCCTGGGTCAGCCCCTTCGGCCATTGCTTAGTTAGATCATCATTTGCATTCTCTGATATGCCCATGGAGCGGTATGAATAGAGAGGGCAATGGGTCAGCCGCCTTCAGCCATTGGCTTAGTTGCCAGCGTCCTTCATGTTTTAGTTCAGCTCGCAGAACAGTCATTTAGTGATTGGAGTGTCAGACATTGTGAGTGTTGAAAAGTTCACTCTTAACACCCTAGTCTTCCTCAGGAAGGCACAGTATGGAGAAGTGAAGGAGTCTGTCTCAGGTGACACTTTACATCCATTTGCTGTAAAGGTAAATTGCAGGCTGGGTGCGATGATACAGGAGGCGCTGAACGAAAAGAGTCTTCCTTGCTGATATAGAATGGAAAGCTCGGCAGCACAGGAGCCGACACTGCAATTTGTCGCTGTAAATCTAAATGCTCAGATGCCTACTGTAAATCTAACTGAAGTGTCAAAACCTGGAAAAGAATGACACTTAGAATGCCGTAACGTCTGGTGAGCATTTATTTACCTAACATTAATCGAGGAGTTTGCATGATTGTCCAGGTTTCATAAAAAACATGGCTCCAAAACAAGGCAAGGCTGACTCAAACAACTCCACTTTGGTGCAGCGCAAAGTTGCCCACACTTTACACATCACAAATTATGACAGAAAATGTTACTAGATACAGGACCTGAACGTGCACTTAGAACATGTTTCTCACTTGATTCAATGAATATTGAAAATATTTCACTCGACATTACTACTAAAGAGTGCATTTATTGTAGAATTTGAGAATTTGTTCATGTGTGTGTTTACCTAAGCTAGTAAAGTTGTTTCAATGAAGTTTTAATGAATATAAAACCATCCTCATTTAATCGATAACGCACTTACTCTGAAGGAGAAACCTGACTCTCCTAAACGTGTGCTATAACAATTGATTAACACAAAATGACTTGAAACTGTGATTAAAACCATCTTATTATATGTAGAATGTAATCTTACTAGAAACATCAAAGTTTGTGTAATGTGTACACTAATATTACAAGTATATGCATTCAAATGTAGTTCTTAGTCATACTTACATTTGATTTATTTTAAGGATTTGCTGTATGTCACATGTAGTATGAATTAAATAGCCTGTACTAGGGAGAGGTATTCAAATTTTCCCAGAATTCCAGGGGTAAACACAGCAAGTATTTAACAGTGCCTGCCCTAAAACCGGAATAGGAATCTTCTCTCCCAACATCCCACAGGTTTCGTTAGATACACAGCAATTGATCTATCCACACCTCAGTTTGTGTAGGTCATCACACTTTGCTTTGTATTCTCAGTCCTGAACAAGGTTGAAGGGTGGTTAGGGGAAGAGGACGATGGTCTTCAGATGCAGGTGCCAGAGATACTAACTACTGATCCCAAAAGGTGTGCAAAGTTATATTAATGTACAGTTATTTATATAGTGCTTTAGAGGACATTTCTAATTGTAATCCCAATTTTGCTCAGGATTTAGAGGAAATGAAGTAATTTCTCCATGTCTACACAATGTCACTAGTGAGGTAATCAACATATGAACTCAGCTTTCTTGTTTTCACAATCGCTTTAAACACTGCAGACCTTATTTAGAGTTTGGCATACAAGATTCCCCAGCATGAACCCGGTGGATGCCCCATCCACCATATAGATATGCATAATAGCCAATGGCTCTTGTAAGAGGGTGGGATGGATATCCACCCATTTTTAACAGCGGATCTAGTCCGCAAAGCTCTAACTAAGGCCCTGAGGGCTTGAGCATCAGATCATACTCCAACATCTCAACAAGGAGGACTGGTTCACAAAGGTAAACTTAGACGTTTGGTCTAAACTTAAATCAAATGTCTAAATTTACAACTTTGGGATTTCACAAAGGGCATTTACGAGTACTACCTTTATGTCCAAACTCGGGCGGAGATCTGGCCCGAGTGCGGACATAAAAATAGTACTGGCAAATGCTCTTTGTGAATTCCTAGAGTTGGAAAGATGGACATTTGGTCGAAGTTTAGACCAAATGTCTAAGTTTACCTTTGTGGATAGTGCCCACAGTCTTTTTTAGCAATAAGGCCTTTTCATGTTTGAAATCTTTTCTACCCAGCATAACACAATAAATTCAAAGGGGCTATTTTTCTCCATCTGCCCCCTGCCCTTTGTTGAGGTGTCTCCCACAGATCTTTATTACCCCGTTTGAATTTAACATACATGTTCAACCGCTTCATAAAATTCCTTTTTTTTTGTTGAATAGTTTTTATTGAAGATAAGAAGAACACAGGATTAAAAATAACATTTAAAAACATTTTTGATGAACAGGTGAGGACAAAAGTATGAGTCATGAATATATATAAAATACATGAAATATATCCTAAGAGCCAACTATACTATAATAAAACTTAAAAGAAAAGGTCAAAATTAGTGATTATAAGAATAAGAATACATCGTAAACCTAAATATACCATAGTACTAGTAGATAATCAACCTGTGTAAATAGAGAATGTATACAATAGAAGAGGAAATAATAGTAGTTTTCTTTATAAAAAACAGAAAGGAGAGAAAGCAAAGAGTTGGAAGAGATAGGAAAGAAAGAAAGAAGGGAAGAGGAGGGGGGAGAAAGTGTGAGAAATAAAGTGATAATACTGAAAAGATTTAAGAAGATAATGATAAAAAGGTAGTGAAAGGTAACCATAATAGATCAGATTTAATTTGTGAAGGAAGTGAAGATTGAGGGACCGATGAGTTTCTATGTTCATCACATATTAAATTCCACCAAAAAAGAAAGGATAATTTAGAATTGTCTTTCCAGTAAGTTAATATAACTTTAAAAGCAACAGCAAGAAATAAGTCAAATAAGAGAGACATGGAGGAAATTTGATCAAAATCAGGTGACATTGTACCAAGAAAAACATTTATAACGTTAAATGGAATCTTATGATGAAAAATTAAATTAAATTTCGACCATATAACTTTCCAAAAGGTATATACATTAGGACAATAAAACAGTAAATGAGTCAGAGACCCTTCAGCAGAATTACAAGACCAGCATGTTGAGGAGATAGAACGATTGAAACTATGTAATAGCAAGGGTGTAATAACAACTCTATTGTAAATAAAATATAGAGATTGTGTAATATTTGCAGCTTTGGAGGTTTTAAACAATTTTTTCCAGAATCTGTCCCATTGAGCTACAGATAATATCAGAGAAAGGTCTAGTTCCCATTGAAGCTCAACAGCTGATTTACTCAGAGTGCCTTCTGAAGTAGACAAGATTTTATAAATAAAGGAGGCACTAGGAACAGAATCAGTGGAGATTTGATATAATGGGGTAACAGGTGTGAGAGATGTAGGAACGGGATCGGAGATAAAATTCTGGAAACATTCCTGTAGTATGGGAGCTAAGGTGTTATATTGATGAATACAGGAATCTGATAAGTGAAAGGTCTCTTGCAATTGATGAAAGGATAAAATCATATTATTAACAATTATTTGGTAAACATAGCAAATGCCCTTCTCTTTCTATTGTTTGTAATAGAAGGATTTGTGTTGAAACGTAATGTATTTGTTAAACCATATTGAGGAAGCTAAAAAACATTGATATTTATTAAAATTTTTAAAGAAAAGGGAATGTGAAAGGTATTGAGAGTGTTTCAAAATTGGGTATTTAGAAATAAAAGTACAATTATCCATGCAGGCAATATCTCTCATGGAGAAATCATTTAGCAAGGAACATTCAACATTGACCCAGGAGGGTTTAGATATATCCTGATAGTCTGCAGCTAAAGCATAAAATTGACGAATCCGAAAAGCATTATGATATAATTGAAAATCAGGGAATCTTACACCCCCTTCATTTTTGGGACGAATCAATTTGGATATAGCAATACGTGCATGTTTATTATTCCAGAGAAATTTAATACATAACGAGTTAATCTGAGAGAAATAATATGTAGGAATTTTGAATGGTAACATAGATAATAAAAACAATATCTGGGGAACATTTATCATTTTAATGGTATCAAGTCTACCCCACCATGATAAAAATAAAGGCGACCAAAGATTCAATACGTTCGGAATTTTAGGTTTTAAGGCATTAATATTAAGAAGTAATGTATCACGAATGTTAGAGGAAAACCATGTACCTAAATATTTTATTTTCTGGGGGCACCATGTGAAATTTGTTGAATCAAACATATGTCTGTAACATGAAGAATTTAGGTGTAAAATCACCGTCTTAGAAAAATTTAATTTGTAACCTGAAACGTTAGCAAACGCAGAGATCTCTTGTAGAAAGGGGGGTAAGGAGGATACAGGATTAGACATATAAATAAGAACATCATCAGCATAAGCAGACAATTTAATGTGGTGTGATTTAATTTTAAAACCAGTAATGAGAGAGTTACTTCTAATATGTTCCAAAAAGGGTTCTAAGCACAACAAAAAAAGTAACGGGGAAAGGGGACAACCGTGACGAGTATCTCTTTGGAGAGAAAAGTAAGAGGAGAAGAGGCCATTAACAAAAACACAAGCTTTTGGATTAGTATATAATAATTTAACATATGAAATGAATCTTGGACCAAAGCCAAACCATTTTAGTGTGTGAATCATAAAATCTCAATTAATACGATCGAAAGCTTTTTCTGCATCCAAAGATAAGGCAGCTAATGGAGAGGGATATTTTTTGCTAAAAACTAAAATATTGGACAACATTCTAGCATTATCAGAGGCCAGACGACCTTTGACAAAACCAGCTTGGTCAGGCTTAATAATGAAAGGGATAATCTTCTCCAAACGGGATGCCAACATTTTTGCAAATATTTTACAGTCATAGTTAATTAATGAAATAGGACGAACATTTTTGCAATAAGATGGATCCTTATCCTCCTTAGGGATTACAATAATAAGGGCTTCTAAAAAAGTTCCACAAGCCTTAGAGTTAGATATGAAATCATTAAAAAGATCTAATATTTTGGGAGAAAAAATTGAGGAAAAGGCTAAAAACAGTTCAACAGAAAATCCATCAGGACCGGGGGTTTAGCTTTTTTCATGGATTTGAGCGCATCAGGTAGTTCTTGAAGAGATATATCCTCCTCAAGTTGTTGAAAAAAATCTGGGGAGGTGGTAGGTTTGGGGATATCTCAGAAAAAAGAAGTAAAATCTTCTTCAGAGGGAGTAGTAGTTTCTGTGTATAAGAGATTGTAATAAGATTGAAATGTATTAATAATATCAGCATCAGTTGAGAGGAGTGTATTCATCTCTTCCGAGTGAATAGGTCCAATAGATTTACGCTCTGACTTGATTTTTAGGTAATTTGCTAACATCTTGCCTGCTTTGTTTGGACCACCGTGGTATTTTGATTTAATCTTAAGGAGGACATTACATGTATCCACAGTGAGAATTTTATTTAGATTGGATTTAGCTTTAATCAATTCTTGTAGTGATGATGAGGATTTGGATGAGTAGTAAGCATGTTCTAATGTTTTAATAAGAATTAGAGCTTCCTTATATTTAGCATTCATTAGCTTTTTCTTTTTGGAAGGGTAGGCAATTGTGAAGGCTCTAAAAGATGCTTTGAAAGCTGCATTGAAGTATCCAATGAATTGTTAAAATCAAAAAATTCCTTAATAAAGGATGTTGCCTCCGATATAAAGGTACGATCCGATAAGAGGTGATTATTAAATCGCCATCGACCTTGCTTACATGTGGTAGTGAATAGGTCAATAAATGAAGAGGTAGGAGCATGATCAGAAATAAAAATAGATCCAATTCCAGAAGTTTGTAAACAAGGTAGCAGAGATTTGGAAATTAAAATATAATCAATACGAGATTTAGTATGGTGTACAGGAGAATAGAAAGTAAATTCTGTAGTATCAGGATTACATGTTTTCCAGGTATCAGATAGGGGACGGGAGGAAATAGCTGATTGAAATGATTTGTGTGTTTTATCTGGTTTAAATTTGCATTTTGATTGACCGTCCGAAAACTGGTCTAACCAGTTGTTAAAATCCCCACCAACCACAATGTCAGAATTTGAAATAGATAACAATTTCAATTTTATGGACTGCCGAAAATCCGGATCTGGTTTGACAGGACCATAAATATTAAAAAAGGAAATTTGTTGTTTATTAATAATAGCATCTACCAAAACCCAACGACCTGAGGTATCACATTCCGATGACACAATCTGAGCATGAGTAGACTTGTGAAACAATATAGCAACACCACCATGACGATCAACAGCAGGTGAAAAAACAACTTGATTTACCCATTGGCGTTTAAGTTTGAGCGATTCTTTATCATTACAATGGGTTTCCTGCAAAAAAGCAACCTGGGCATTAAGTTTAGCTAATGAGACAATATCTTTTGACGTTTGACAGGATGACCAAGACCACGAACATTCCACGAAACTACATTAATCATGACAGTGGGAAATGGGAAACAGGAGAAAACAGGGACACGGAACTGCTAAAACCACAAAAAAAGAAAATGGAAAGAAAAAGGTCAGTATGTGATAAAAAAACATGGTAATAAATAAACAATAGATGTTGAAAAGAAAACTAAAGCTGATATACAATGTAAAGCATTTTTAAAGATTAAACAGTTACCGAAAGACAAGACAAAAAATGCGACCAGAGAAGAAGAGGGGAGAAAGAAAAGGGAGACATAAGAGGGAAGTAGAAGAAATAGAAGGAAAGACAAAGAAAACAGATCAAGGAATAACATCCAGATCTGTAAAAAGAAAAGAAGTCGAGGAAGGAGAAGCATAGTGACGCCAGAGGGCACGGACCTCAGAAACAGGTAAAATGAGGAAGAAAAGGAAAAAGATATATACAGAGAAACCACGAAATTAGGAACATTGAATAGACACCAATGAAGAGTTCAAATGAACAATCTTAGTGAAGAGAAATATCAGACATTAGTATCCATTCCATTAGAGGAAATATTGTGAAGATACTATTTCAGTTTCTCTGGATCATCAAAGGAGCGTGATCGACCATTATGAGTAATTTTGCATAAACATGGATGGAGGATACCATATTGGATATTGAGCTGTCTCATCTGAGGACGCAAAGCAAGAAATTCTTTGCGACGCGCATTTGTTGCGTTAGAAATGTCCTGTGAAATGGAGAGATTATGGCCAGACCAAGTAAGACGGCGTTTAAGTCGTACAGCTTTCAAAACTTGCATCAATTCAGTAAATTCAAGAAAGAGCAGTATTATTCCACGAGGCTTTGTAGCATTTGGAGTAAGACGACCCAAACGATGTGCTCTTTGTATATTGAGGGGAGTCGTCGAAGATGCTGGAAGATCTAGAAGTTCTGGAAGGAACTTTTGTAGAAACGCTACCATATTGGACCCTTAAATATTTTCTGGAAGTCCATAAAGGCGTAGATTGTTCCTACGATTTCGATTTTCAAGATACTCCGTATGGATTTTGAGCTTATGAATTTCTTGTTCCAGGGAAGGTATCTTTGTGGATACGTCCTGTAGGTTACTCTCACGCTGTTCCAAGTCCAGAACTTTACTCTCCATAACAAGCCATCTCTCCTCAATTTGTTTCAGCTTTTCATTAGTCGCAGTCATAAAGGGTTGAAGACCACGCACTTCATCTAAAATAGAGTCCAGGACAGGATTCTGAGAAGAATGAATAGGAGAAGGGAGATCATTCTTATGACGTTTTGGTTTAGTCCCGGTAATTGAAGCTCTAGCAGAATGAGTATCATTAGCCCTTGTGCTATGTAACAAGAGACACCACACCGCTAGAGAAAGTAGAAGATATTCTCACTTATTGTTGCGATAATCCCAAGAGAATGTTATTTGATATAATAGTATCGTCAAGGTGAAAACAAGAAGCAAAGAGTCCTTCAAAAATACAAAAAGAGCAATGAAATCATACCTCAGAAAAAACATTTGTTGGCAGTTGAGAAAGGCAGCACTATGACCACATTGTATTGGGAAGATCAGAAGAAATAATATGAACAGGCATCTATTACAATAACAGTAGAAACTTATTTCAGGTATCCATTAGAGGAAGAGAAGTACATCCACTACTGCATCTCATGCTATCATATTGTTAATACTCCTTGCGTGTGATAAATATATATTCTGTAGACGCTGGAGTCAATTATACAGTTCCCTTATCAAGTAGCATTGTAAGTAGCACGAACATTAATTGAATTGACTCCCTCGGAGGCTTAGGACCTTAAAAATATCAGTGGAAGATAAATAGTTCAGGTCGTGACGGAATGGTGTCTTAAGAAAAGAACATTATATGCCAAAGGCTCAAATGTTCAGTGCACCATTAACTTGGTACTTCGACATATTGCCACTGCAGAAGGATTTAAATGTGGCCAAATACGATGATTTATAGAGACATGAGCGCAGCAACCCAAAATGGCGGCCGCTCGTGTCTCTGACAGAAACGAAACACCTTGAATGAAAATCAGCTTATAGTTGGCGAGAATCCATTAGAGGAAGAGAACTACAGCTACACCTGCATCTCATGTTGTCATACTGTCAATACTCCTTGTAGTGTGATAAGGATAAGTCTGTAGCCACTGGTGCCAATTAAACACTCTCATTGTAGATAGCACGAATATTAAATGAATGGACTCCCTCAGGTGCTTGAGACCTTGAAAATATCAGTGGAGGATAAATATTTCAGGTCTTGACGAAATGGAAACTTAATATAAGAACATAATGTGCCAAAAGTTCAATGGATCACCAATTTGGCACTTCGACGTGCTGCTAGCGTAAAAGGAAGTAAATGCGGCCGAATATGATGAGTTATAAAGAGACGCGAGCGCAGCGACCTAAAATGTCGGCCGCTCGCGTCTCTGACAGGAACAAAACACCGTGAATAAAAAAGCAGCTTACAGCGGGCGAGAATCCATACAGCAATGCCGTCTGCAGACTCACCGCGGCTTCCGATTAAAAAACTCAGCATTTTTCCGCTCCGTAGGTATGAAATGATAACCAGAATCAGCTTCCAAGCTCCGTGATGTGACGGAGCTCACGCCGGGTCCGCCATTACTCCTCGGCGCACAAACCACGCCCCCCGCTTCATAAAATTCCTAACCATTTCAAGGTGACTGTTTATCCACATGCTGATGATACCCAAATCAGTGTTGTCCAAATTAAGGATGCATTTAAATCTGTCACAGCTCTATCCATTATTCTGACAGAGTATCATTTTGGATGAAATAAAACTGCCTTATATTAAATTAGGCCAAATCAAAGATCTTACCCATATTTAAAGAACTCAACGGCTTGGCCAATTTGTGATGGCCTATTCAACTCTGCAATTGCTTGAAAGCAGTTTCAGCTACCCGTAATTTACGATTTCTATTGGATTCAGACTAAAATCTGGAAACCCAAATACAAGGCTCACCTCAACATGTTTCCATCAAAATCATGTATTTCATCACTCCTCTGTTTCACTGACAAGATTATGATTGCCAGTGCTTTTGTTTACTCATGCCTTGAATATATCTTTTCAGACTACCTAGGACTCCCACCTAAATCAATCAATTGTCTCCATAAAATCCAAATACCTTGGTCAGATTCATCTTTAATCTTTAAACATTTGTCTCTGTCTACAGCTATATTGAACAATTACACTGGTTCCCAGTGAGAACAATAATATTTTTTAAAACATCCTGCATGATGTACTAAATTTACCATGGTACAGCCCCTAATATTCTCATAAGCAAATTCACAAAATATATACCTGTATGTAATGTCAGATTAGGCCACAAAGCAAATTTAGAAGTCCGACTACAAGAAATAGAGCGTTAAATGGATAAGGGTACAGGGGCCCATGATGTGGTATACAATCCTTTTAGAGCTTCTTTCTCTTTCTTACGTGGCTAAAATTCAGAAAAACCTTAAAAACCTGGGGGCCGATTCTCAGAACTAATCTGAGACAAAATCCTAAACGTACTACTTCTGGTATTCACAGAAATCACCTACGACTCCTAACTTTACGTCCGCAGTCGGGCAGAAATTTCTACACCTGTAGCGGAATTTCTCTACCCGGAGCGGAAATCCTGCACTTGTGCTGGAATCTTCGTTTCCGGGCCTGAATACCCGCATTCTGGCTGGTTGAGCATTTTCCTCAATGCTGATCACCTGTCCAAGTGCCTACCATCCCCCTCCATGCATTAGATGAAGTCAATTAACACCAGAATGTGGGTATTCCGGCCTGGAAGCAGGGATTCCGGCCCGAGTGCAGAAAGTTCGGCACAAATGTGGGATTTCTGGTCCTGGTGCTGAAATTCCGCTCCGGGTGTAGAAATTCTGGCCCGAGTGCGGAAGTAAAGTTAGGAGTTGTAAATGATTTCTGTGAATACCAAAAATCGTAAGTGCCTACTGTGAATACCAGAAGTAGCAAGTTTATGATTTTGTCTCAGATTAGTTCTGTGAATCGGCCCCCTGGTTCTATACCCTTGAAATCTAAAATGCAAGGTCCTAAACATCAACAGCATATACTTTCTTCAAAGCTACACAGCACCACAAGACTCCTAGGATGTGATAGCACACCTTATTTAATAACGCAAAATGAATGAATAAATAAATAAATAAATGAAGTTGTGAATGGACATTCATCTGAATAGTGTATGTATTCATAAGTACATCAAACTGTCATGTCTATCAACTTGTTTGTCTGTGAATGCAATGATGTGACTGTTTTAGGTAGTGTGTTACTTTACACATAAAGAATAATGCATGTCTTTAAAGATTTGTAATTAGGCATGGGCATAATTCAAATTATGGCACTGTAATACATGTAACTTTGAGAATTTGGTGTTACACTTGTTATTTGAAATTCCAGAAATGATGCCATTACTCCTCTTTGCATTATAACGCAACATCTGTGGTATGAATCGAAAGCGAATGCACCATTCGCGGTCAAGATTAATGGCAAATGCACTGGAACAACAGAATGAGAGCAGCTATTGTTCGTGATGCTTTTGTTTTATTCACAGTTTTTTTGCACAATATGTGGTCTTGCATCAAAAATGGACGCAAGGTTGTATTTTGCTCCAAAATATAACACTAAATGATGGTTTGGCATTTTGTAGATTTTCTATATTTTAGAGCAATAAACCAAAATCAAATTATGCAAATGCCACACTCCCCTATGCGTTGTATTCACAGTATGAAACAATGAACAAATGTCCATATCTAATATCAGCTAAATGTGTATTGCGGAATGCAGAAATAGTTTTGGGAAATGAAATAAACAAACGTCCAAACATAGGGCCTGATTAGGATGGCGGTGAGACCCCCACCGACAGCCCATCAGTGGCAGTCCCAGGGCCATCATAAGCAAGTTGCCTGCCCGCCACATTTGGATGGCGGGCGGTTTGTTGGCTGGCGGAAAGACCAACCACCATGCATCCGACAGGCTCCTTGAGCCCGCCGGTGCGTCAGAGGGGAATCACATATGCAGTGACTCCTGTTTGTCTCGCCTCGTGTGCTGCAGCCAGCAGCACCCGCCACAATACAAAATATAGGCTTTACGACTGCTGTGGTGGCGTTTGCATTGTAATGACTATGTCGGAACTGCTGACAGCCTGTCAGGCGCTCCCGTTTGCCTGCCATCCTAATCAGCCCCATAATATGCAGTTAAGTCGAAATTAAAGGAACCCAAGACTGTTTTAAGAAATATCCTCTTGGCCAATATGCACTATCACATTTACCTATAAACAAAGAATGAGTAAAACCCTTGTATACAACTGCCCCCTTTTCTAACAAGTCAGTATTTATTGCAGGTCACCTACAGAACAGCCTAGGTATCAACCATTCAATGCAAGGTGTAGAGACAGATTCCTGTGAAGAGTGCTGTCACCATGCACATGGGATTCTAGTGAAACCTTGACAGAAAACCTTAACATACTAACAAAATTCATAGCTGCAAGTTGTCCTATTACCATGTTTTATAATTCCACCTAATCTCAAAATAATAATCTGTTGAAAAGGCCGGCCTGATTTAAAGTGAAACATTTGCCCTGGCGACACTAGGCAGCTATGAATATCCACACAACAGCAGCACTACCTTTGTGTAGTTAGACAAAGAGTTCAGAAAGGAATTGGGGCCTATGCATTTCAGGTCATGGAATACAGAGCTAGAAATTAATCTAGTGTCATTCAACATTTAAAGGTGTCACAAGTTAGTATGCTGTTGACATGGTTAAGCTACCCTACAATGTCATAACATTCAGGAATAGGTGAATGGCCCTCAAATAAGTACAGGAATTTGATTATTCAAAAAAATTAATATAGTACTCTCACTTCATGAATACAATAATAGTCCTTCAAACTAGACAGAATGTGAGAGATAATGAGATGTGAGAGAGGGTTGTTAGTTGTGTGTTAGTGAGAGTGTGACACACAGACTTTATTTGCTTAAACAGTCTAACATAAGTCCATTCGACACACTGCCAATTGAAAGACACTACATACCCTGTGTTACTTCTCTTTTTAAATAGATATGTGCTTTATAAAAGTCACTGAATAAAACAACATGTTTTGTAAACACTTAAAATACACAGTTGTTATCTAATTTGGTGATTGGGCAGCAGAATAAAGACTGATAGGCACTGATTTAAAAACACAGACAAAACACCAATGAAATCCACAAAAAGTAAACACTAAAAACAGGAAAACCTAGTTATGCTCTGCCTGCTTCTAACCCTTTGCTGTTATTCACCACTAGGGCTTACTTGATCTCCACTGTCCCTGTGTGCTCTCCCATTCTCTGTTTTTTAGGTCTCGCCTAGACGAAAGCAAAAGCAAAGCTTTTGCTGTCTAGGGAGACTACTTATGTCGCCACTTTCCAGGGATTCCGGGGAATGTAGACAGCAGACTGTGACGAGCTTGTCCTCCTGGCGATTGTATCTCGTGAGCGCGCACGTCGCGTCGCCGTCCCTGCTCTTCCCATGCACAGAAAGGCTCCCGCACGCATGCGCACATACACACACTGCATACACACACACACACACGCACCCCCCCTTTAACAGACACACGCGCAGACAGACACACGCACGCACAGACACACTACAACAGACACACGCGCACACCCCACCCCCACTCACCCCTCCTCCTCCGCAACACACTTACCTGTTCTGGCGGTGCTCGGCGTGCCTCTCGGGCGGCGGTTGCGCTTGGCGGGGCTCTCTCACCACATGAGAGCCCCGCCTTCTTCATGCGCCCGGCCGCTCTTCACCCGGTCCCCCATCTCGGGACCGGGACTCGATCAGGAGCCCTCGGGGCTCCTCGGACAGTGGCTTCTCTCTCGCGCCGCGATGGGGGCGGGACTTCCGGTTGGGGCCGCGCTGCGATTGGCCGGCTGCCCAACCGCTTCCGGGTCGTCGCAGGCAGCGTGGCGGCCCGGCGGGAAGCGGGAACTTGTATTGTTATGTTGATTCGCACAACCCTTGCTTACACCCTAAGCCTCCCATAGCATTGATGATGCTAGTACTCAGGTCAAGTTCTGACCAAACAGACAGCTGGTTGTTTTCGTGATGTCACTAAGGGGCCCTCTGAATTCATGCGCCAAATCTCTATACAGACTCCTCGTGAGATTTCAAACTTTAGTTTGGATGTGTCTTTGTTTAACATGATATAGGTATTTCTTTTTTTAATTTTCATGCAGTTACTTGTTTCAGTTGTTAAACACTGCCACGCCTCCTTGCTGTTTGCAGCATCGAGTTTACCCATTACCTAAGACATAGAAGGAACATATTTTGCATTTTCTACAGAGTCGTATGTGTCCCAAGGTTAGAATTTAGTCACCTACAAGAAATACAAAAAAGCAAAATGTTGGAAAATGTTTACCTTTTCAAATGTTTGAGAAAAGAGAATGGGCGCACATACGTACCCGGTTATTAAGAGCGATATTGGGAAAAGATATTAAAGCTCCATATTTTTAAGTAGAAATAACAGAAAGTAGTCGCGAGCCGCTGCGCGTGAGGCGCGTGCGCTGTGCGCTGCTCACTGCCCAAGTACTACAGCTGGCGCTCACACAATGGAGCTGTCTGGCAGGCAAAAAGTCCCTGCATACCCAGGACTCCGGAGACAGGACAAAAGGTTGTTGGGCATCGGTCGCTTTTCTCTCTCTCCTCCTCCAGCATACAGTTCCCCGCTATCTGAAATCGTGATTTAGGCAGCATTTTAATATTTTGCTTATTCGCTCCCCTTGGGTGCTCTCCGGGCAGCGATAAAAAAGGCGACGCTGAAAGAGCGCCATTAATTTGCTCTGATGACTGGCCAGATAAGGGGCGATAATGGGAAAGATAAGTGGGGAAGATAAGGCATCAGAAACCCGATCATTACCATTAAAATTCCAGCCCAGCAATCTGCAGGAGCCTGATAATTCCTTCTCCGTTTCCACCACTTTGGATGATAAGGCAAAAAATAGTCACTCAGTGCTCCGTGATTAGAGCGGACTGCCTGGATTTCCCGATAATACCGTGATAAATTATGTATTTTAGTCCCTATGTTTTGTCACGAAAATTCAGATTTTTCTCCCCGTTTCATGTCACTTTCTCCCTTCCCTCCGCCTCAAAATAGGAGTCTCTTTCTCAACTCTCATTACCGCTATCAGTTAGATAAAAGGCGCTGATAAAGGGAGAGGTGTTTTGTATGGCAGCGGCAGCCCCATATCAATGCTATCAGGCCATCTCCCCGCGCCAGCTGCTGCCTCTTGTTAGAGACCTCTTTGTGGAGGGTTGACTGGGTTTCAGCAATTATGCTTCATCATTTTTAAACTTGGCATCACAATGCGCATACACTCCACACCATGCCACATAATTCTAATCAGCATAATTTCACTGAGCGTCTCACACTTCCACACCACACCATATCTTCACATTTCCATTCCACGCCACATAATTCAACAGCAAGCCACATAAATCAACACACCACATACATTCAATCCACACAATTCCACATCATGCCACAAAATACAACAGCACACTATATAATTAAACAAAACATACCCCTCCACAACACAAAATACCATTTCACATAATTACATTCCATAACACAGAATCCCACTCCACATAATTCCAGTGCACTCACTACTACATAATTACTCCCCACACAATTCCACTACTACATAATGCCACATAATTCCACAACAAAAAACACTTTACACAATTCCAATTCAACCTACATAATTCCACTCCACACTACATACATCCACTCCATTAGAAACCAAAACACATTGTCATTTACAACGCTAAAAGCTTTTATTCCCAGAAATGCGAGACCTATTGCATTGCAAATGCTTGTTGTCTCTTGTACTTGCTGCCCTGCCTTTTACCTGCTATTCTCACCTCTCCCTGTGACTCTCATCTGTCCATTTTTGTTCTCCCCAATTCCTGCAGTTGTTGTCTGTCAGTGCTCTTCTTCCCAGTACCCATTGCTCGCCCCATTCTAAACTTTTTTTAAAATATTATTCATATTTTGTTATTTAACATCATACAGTGTTATACGTGCACAGGTTTGGGTTACTAGTGCATCCTTTCAATTCAAGGTAGGTTACAATCTCAGTTTCATCTTACATGTGCCTCCTCGCGGCTTCAATCTAATTTTGTATACAGTACACAGCTGTCTGTCTAGTCTTTGCATGGAGCGCATTCGCCTAGGGGCAGGAGCAGTCCCAGCATCATTTGAGGCATACAGATCACACGTAGAAGAGGGTTCATTATTACTTCATGTACCATTATCAGTCAGACCCTCAATCCTTCCTTCCCACTCCCCTTGCTATTTTTCTACACAAATACTATTACTTAAGCGTTACTAACGCATAAGATCCCAGAAATGTGGTTGTGTTGCTGTGGATGGTACTATAGCAGAATGGCCGTCAGCCACCTCATTAGAGTGCAATAAATCTACTATCCAGTCCTTTTACAGAGTCAAACAGGTGTTCATTCACCTCAGTGTTCAATAAATTCAATATATATATACATTTTTTTTCAACAAAAATATGTAATCTAAAGTATAAATTTAAATAAAAGTATAAAAACAGCTTTTGTTAATATTGCACTAAACATAGACATAATAGGTACATAAATGTGTTTTAAACAAAACATACTAACAATATTTTAATTACAAAATGCTGACATATTATTAACAGAAATAAATCAATGATAACATACTTATATAGAAACATTGTATATTGAAATAATATATTAAATATATAAAAAAATTAAAAACATAATTTTGGACTAATATAAACATTTACAAAACAAATATTAAATAAAGAAAGAAAATTAAACAAAAATATTTTAAATACTGTAAATCCACTCTGATCAGCATTAGTGAAAATGTTGGGGATTGCAGGGGTTTGATTTACTATACCCATTCAAATGTTTGCAACAGTGAGGTAGACGTTGGACTTTGGAGGACTTAGAATCACTCTTCCCAGTCCAGTCTAAGCAACATTAGGGAAAGTGTTGGAATTTGGAGAGGTTTAAGCAACAGAAGGGAAAATGTTAGATTTTTAAGTAATTATATTTACTATTCCAACTCCAGTCTAAGCAACATTAGGGAAAGTGTTGGACTTTGGAGGGGTCACATTTACTATTTCCACTATGTCCACTCCAATTTAAGCAATGGTAGGGAAAGTATTGAACTTCATAAGGATTACATCTACTATTTCAACTCATATTTATATTCATATAAAGTAAATTAATTGTAATTGAATTATCGTCCCAGCCTCTTCCCCTACAAACCCAACTACTCACTACTGCATTATGAATTACCAATTAAAATAAAAAAACAAATTTCACATTTAAAGTTAGAAACTATTTACAAAAATACTATTAGACTAACAATGTTAGCAGTTAAGATCAATATACTAACATATATTAAATTAATAAAAAAATATTTTTTCAACTCTTTTAAAGTAAACAATAATAAATACAATTATACATTTTTTTAAGTGCTATTGTATACAAAAAATGATCTGCTTCCCTTAAATATTCTTTTCCACAACATTTAGGTACTTACAATAATATTGACACTATATTCATTTCATACAATATATTCTATCCGTAATTCTGCTCATTCACATCAGTAGGACAATCAGTCATCCAACACAAAATCTCCCAGATCCCACTCCCCTCTTCCCCTTGCCACTGAAAGCTCCACCTCTCATCATACTCCAATTGCCTCCACATAGATGAAGTAAAACATACATCTGCCATCAACCCTCATATTCATCTTAGTAAAAGGGCCTTGGCCTCCAGTCTCAGCTAGAAATACAACAATGCTGGTGGGGTTTTCCCCTTTTTTCTATTTATTCCCTCCAGGGTTATGAAATGCCACCTTGGAAATGAATCCCCTAGTATGTTCATGTCTAATTTTGGTAAAATCTGCATCAATCAATCAGGAGCTTGTAGAGCGCAACTACTCACCCGTCCGTAGAATTTGCTGTGGTTCAGTCAAAGAGTCAGGTCTTGAGGCCCTTCATGAACTTAAGCAGTGATGGTGATTTCCTGAGGTGGACAAGGCAGGATGTTCCAGGTCTTCGCTGCTTGGTAGGAGAAGGATCTTTCTCGGGTAGTGGTCTTGCAGATATGTGTCATTTCATATCATCAAGAGTCTTAATAGATATGACTACCAAGATAGTTAATGAATGTGGGTTTCCGATGCACTGAGAAATCAATGTGCAGTGGTAATGGTAGCATTTCAGACTTTTCCCATCTAATTAGCAGGTACAAATAGTCTCCAAACCAAATTACCTCACAAAATATTGGGTTGAGGGATTTTGCATCTATAATATACCATGGTCCAGATTCTGGGAAGTAATTAGTGGGGCAGCTCTTATATATATTCAACATTGAGATTGGCATTCCTGCAACATGTCCGCCAATCGCTTAACGGCCATCACAAATAAGACACAAATAAGAGGGGCAATAGCGAACACCTCTGATGCATGCCCCATTCTATTCCAACAGGATCACAGAGCAGCCCATTCACCCAGATTTGAGTGGTAAGGGCCTTGTAAAGTAGTTTAATCAGTCTCATGAAGAAGTCTCTAATATGAGTCCTACGGAGGAACTCCATCATAAAAGGCCACTCCAAAAAGTCAAATGCTTTTTTGGCATCAGGCAACAGTGTCACAGTGGCTCTCATCAGCCAGACTACTGCATAATTCAAGATACTGCTTATTATTGATATTTGTGCTGTCCTAATCAAGGAAGGGGCACAGTGCCCTATGTGCATTATGTGCTCTCTCTGCAATAAAAGTATGTGAGAAAGCCTCCCTGCCAAATAGAGTGGGTCATTAAGATGTATTACTGTGAAAGTTTATAGATTATATATCATGGAGATATTCAAAGACAGATTTAAGTCAGACAGGGAAGCAATGTCTGGCCATTTATGAGTGATAAATGTCTGTATAAAGAGCTTTTTCCGGCTCTTTCCAAGTTTAGGTAGCTTGATAAATACAGACACCTGAACAGACTTCTCATACATATCTAGCATCTGGGTAAATTATATAATCATTATAAAAAAACTATAGTCAGGCCATCCTGGCCATGGACCGTGCCTCTTGCCAATCCCTTAACTACTTCCTTCATTTCTTCTATTGATAGTGGAGCATTCAGATGTTCCCTGCATCCCTCTTCACTCATGCCAGCACTATAGAGTCTAGATATTCAGCTAGCTCAGATAGCATGGGCTCCGTTCATGACGTGAATAGTTTTGAGTAATATAATAAAAATATGGTTAGTGTTTCTTGCGGGTGCACTAGCCAAGGCTCTCTGGGGCCCTGCATGAGTTCAATATGTCCCTGTGCTATAGGCCCAATAAAGATCCAAGCCAGGGATCTACCTGACCTATCTTCTTCTCCAACGCTCAAAGCTCTTGCATGTCCATCTACATGCAAGAAAACTTGATCTGTAGTTTCCCTGAAAAATCATAGGGTGTGGGATATCTCAGCAAGCATCTTAGTAGCATATCCATTCTCTTAGTCAACCTCCAGTACCAGTAACTTAGATTATCCAAGCGCCCAAGGGTTGCTTTCAAGGTACGTGCCTCCGTAGAGATGCATATGCTTCTATTGAAGGTTATGAAGGCCTCCTGAAGTGTCACTCAGAGAATACATTTATTTCAAAATACTCACTGATCTGTTACCTTATCTCCAATGTAAACAAAGTATTGTGGAGGGATGCATCTGAAAATCTCCAGGTTCTGACCATAGGGAAAATTGGCTGGCATCTCAAAGTCAATAGTGTAGGTGAATGATAGGACAGTGTGCTGGTAAAACAGGTGTGTGTCCTGTGCCCAAACCATCATGCCCTACAATGTGAGTTCAGAAACCTATTCTGGAGCTCGAGGCAAGAACAGAAGAGTAAAATGTGTATTGTATGGTGTTAGGGTGCGGGGCTCCCCACACTACAATTAGATTGCACCTCTGCATTATCTGAAGTTTTGCTTTAGCTGACCGAGAGAGGGTCATGCAATATGCCCTGATCCATAGAATTGCATGGTCTAATACAGTGTAAAAATTGCCTTCCGATACAATGTGAAAATGCTTTCACGGCTTGGGTGCCCTCAATTGTCATAGCAGTACAAGTGCAACCCGTCTTTCCAGTGTTGTATGCTCCTGCTTTGATCCACTTGAACCATAGACATGGAACCCATGTAGTCCTTGAACCTAACTCCACTTCTGTTTTAGGAGCATGGCTCACCTAATATGTCTTCAGCTCACTGTCCGCAGCACATTGCTGGATAGTGGCTTGCAGCTTTGCAGAAGAACTAGTAACAGGGTATCTTCCCTGGATGGGAGACATCACCATGATATCATCCTCTTTCAATAACAGGAGATGAAGCATTGCTTTCTGAAAGCTAAGGCATCAAGATTGTGGCAACTCAGAACATTATGATGGTTTGGAAAGCATTCCTTTCAGAGCTGTATCCCCTCACACAGAGGTCAAATATAATATTACACACATCTTCAGCAACCTTGCACAGGTCCGGAAGAGGCCCACGGTCTGGTTTTGATGAAACTGCACTGCCTACAGTACATACATTAACTTAATATACTAGTTACAATGTGGGCTGCAGACAGTTCAGCTAAGAAATATGAGTAGACAGCCACTGCTCTCTGTTTTCTAGCTTGCGCTTCAGACAGCAGTTGCAGCACAAACAGGTAAAAGGGCCATCTGACCCTGTGTACTGAAGTAGAAAAAGTTTGTGACACAGCCCCAGGATCATTAAGTTCAACTTTCAGTCCAACTGCCTCCAAGTCAGAATGAACCTGGGATCTTATGGTGCAGAACCAAAGCTTGATACTTGCCCAAATCACCTGTACAAACCACGATGAGCATGTTTAATGGAAACTCATTGATATGGACTCTCCCCCCACCCCCCAAGACGGAAAATGCACTAGTACAGTAAACCCTTCAGAACACAAAGTTAAAGTGCTTCGGGCAATGGTCACACATGCGTAGCAGGAGTACAGTTCCTGCACTACTTTCATATAAACGAAGGCCGATATGCATGTTGAAAATCAATGCTTAGCGGTCTTCATGCTGGGGTTCACAGAAACAAAAATCCCATGGATGTGTCCCAACATTGTAAAATAGACATCCTTCCCAGTGAGAACTGGAAAGGCAAATGGCCCAAGGCACACTATAGCTCCTGAAGCTGCTTTACAACCTCAGCTGCCTCATTGTGCAGCAACTGAGTTTGCTGTCACCAAAAACCCATAGCTGATGGTATAAATATTAATTCCTTTAGGGGATTTCTAACCCATGGTCAGGTAGGGCATGATTAGGCCTAGGTCAGATTCTAACAACATATTTATTGGGGTAATGCCCAGACTTTTCGTGTATTGAGAAAAGGAAGAGGGCAGACTGACGCTAGTTTGCATTAAAAGAACACAAAGCACCTCACAATGTATATCTTATGTTGTAAGTAGAACATCTTCATTAAGTCGATCTTTGTCATTTGTATGATGAATACAGAAGCAGGAAAGTGGGTTAAATGTTCACCATTCATCTTTTATGTACTGCGTTTAAATTTTAATGAGATGCAAAGATATGCCATACATTCACATCCTGGACATGCAAAGAGTCTGGACCTCTGGAAAAGGAAGTTTAAGTGCTGTGAAATGAGGCAGGCTGTGGAGGTAAGGTAAATAAGATACTTTTAGTGCACATTCAAGAAAAGGTACATAGAAGGAAATCAGAAGCAGGAAAGTAGAAAGGAAGAACTGACTGCTGGGGCAAAGGAGGGAAGGAAGGAATAAAGCTAAATTATTTTAGGTACTCAAAGAATATCACCGCCATGATTTTCTATAAAGCAAAAAGGGGTAAACACTAATAAACACTGATTTAAAAAAAGATGTAAATATTGGAATTTACAACAAATAGAAACCGAGTGTGGCACAGTGCACTTAGTACAAAGTACGGGAACATATATTCATTCAATAGTGCTAAGCATCTGCTTGGGAGACTGTTTCCATTCATCCAACAGTAGTAGAGCATTTTGAAGTTCAATCCATTTCTTTATCTTCACAAGTTAGTAGATTATGCTGACATCTTGCTTCATGTCTCTTGGTGCCCCTGTCCAATCCTAATTTGTTCTCCTGTAGACATGTTGCCCTCATTTGTTCTTAGCGTTCTCTTGTGCCCCTGCATTGTCTCCCCTGTGCTTTCTATTCCCCATTCCACAGTTTTTTCTTTGCTTCTATGCTATGCACTTCATGCCTATTTGTTGACCCATTTTCCTGCTGCTCTTCCATGCCCCGGCCTGTGCTCCCCTGTCCCTGTTTGCTCTCTTCTGTCCCTGATTGATTTCCCATCTCTGTACGTGCTCCCTAAGCTCTTCTCACCCTTTTTTTGCCTTTGCTTGCTCTGTCGGTTACTGTATGGTCTTTTGTGTTCTCTCCTGGGACTGCCTACTCTTTCTTCTTCTTGGATCTTCTCTCATGGCTTTACATTCTTCCCATTGTCCACATAGTGGGGAGTTGTAATAAGTTGTTTAATCGTGACTTGCTAATATTTCAACTCCACAGTATTTCTACCACTAGATCATCAAGGTAAGCAGATATGGAATTCAAATAGTAAATCTACGCTTCCCTATATATACTTCCCTTGCTGATACAGCGATATAGTGGTAGTTTATAAATGAAATGTAGTAGTTCACCCTGCTCTTTCTTTTGCTGTTTGCTCTTCTTTATTCCTATTTTCTCTCCCTGACATTCTCCCATGTGTCCCTAAGTCTTTCTTGCACTATAGTCACCCTTTTCCACCTTCTCTCGCCTCGTGTCCCCCTCCTTATCCACTTGTATTAAATAGTTGCAGATCTTGTCTGTCTGTTTATGAACTGTTGGACCAGGTCTCTCAGCACACCTAGATTGAACCAGGCTTTGCATATCTCATTACCCCCAGGTCCCTTATCTCCTCGTCCCATTCATTACAAAGTGGAGATGACCAACTCCCGACAGAAAAAAACAAGAGGAATGCTGGGAGTATCCCTCCTGTTCTTTTTTTTTTGTCTGTCGACAGAATGGATGGTGTGCTGGTGCTGCTCCTGCTGGGCTCAAGTGGCAGTGCTTTTTCTTCACCCCCTGCCCGGCTGCCTGGCTGTGCGGGCGCGGGGTTCCCTGGACTGTCTCCTGGCCTGCCGAGCTTGCTGGGCGACAGTCTCTCTTGGAGCTGGTGTTCTGCTGTGCACTGTGTGCACCTCCCGGTCCTTTGCAGCTGGGGCTCGAGTTCCCGAAGTTGCTTCTGGGTCGCGGGCTCGTCTTCCCGAGCTTGGCCGGGTGAGACGTGCCTCGCTGGATGGGCTCCTGCCGGTGTCCTGGATGTGTTGCAGCAAGCATCAAGGAAGGTATAAAAACCCGGCAAGCGGAACTCACCCGGAGTGGGGACCAACCCCAGGAACAAGGCCCCCACTCCGGGTGAGTTCCGCTTGCCGGGTTTTTGTACCTTCCTTGATGCTTGCTGGTGACTGCGATGACAACGCGTGGAGGCATGCTTTGCGGGCTATCTTGGGTTACAGTGTGGATCGGATGGCTCATGCACTGCTCACTATATGTTTGTGCCTCGACGGTGATATTCCCTGTCGTGCTACTGTGTACTGGGCGCTGGGGTACCGTGTTTGATTCCCGTGTTTCTCTGGTACTATTTTCGCGTTAATATGGTTCCTGTTCCCGGTGGTTGTGGGGGCCTTGTTGTGCTGTTGGCCCCCGCCCTGGATGTTTTTATCGCTGTGCTTGTGCCGGTCCTGTATTGCTGGCGAGCTGGCATTTTGGTGTTTGCTTCAATTTTCACAGGGGTCTCCTGGGGGTTCCGGGGTTTGATCCCGGGGCCTCGTTCTTGGGAGACATGCACTCTGCCGTGATGCCCTCCTTCCTGTGCTGCATCCCTGCTTCTGTCCTCCGTGGAGTGTTGTGGCGCATCAGCCCACGCTGCTACCTCCCTGGGTGCACTGTTCTCATGGTTCGCTCCCCTGCGTGGCAGTCACCATGTGGCTGGCGTTTGGTACTCTCCGGTGGCCTCTGGCGCCTCGAATACAGCTTGAGAATGTTTCTTTGGCGCTTGCACTTGTTGAGGGTTTTTTTATTTTCCAAGGTAGGGAACGTAGCCTTATGGCCAGTACTGCCGGCTTTGGGTCCAGATCCCAAGGTTCTAGTCTCTGTGTGGCCTCAACAGCCTGTGGTTCTGGGCATGTCACTTATGCTGTTGCCGCTGCTCCCCCGCTGCTCCCGGGGGTTCGTTGTCCTGGTCGTGGGTGCCGTCGGTGGTGCTTCCTGTGTGGGCTCCGTCCTGGTACTCTCTGGGGCTCTCTGCTCCTGCCCCCGCCTTCGGTGCTTGGTTGTCTGCCCGGGGTCTGTTTGAGTGGTGACTTCTTGGGGGGTTTTCTGTCTCTGGCCTGCGGCCTTGCCTCCTGCTCGCCCCTGCTCTCGTTTGTTCTATGGGGTTGGGCGTTCCGGGGTGCTTCTCCCTTTGGGTCGCTTCTTCCTGCCTCGGATTGGCGTGAGTTCCTGTCGCATCTCTGGTGGCTGGTTCCTTTTTTCGCTGGCTCTGCCTGGGCTTGCTCCTTCGGTTCCCAGTGTTGTTGGGGTCTCCCTGCCTGCTTGCTTACGCCTTGCCCTCTGTTGCTCTTGTGTCGGCATTGCTCTCGCTTCTTCGGCGGCAGGTCTGTTGGGGGTGCAACTCTGTTCCCCCCTGCTTCTGGCTCCTCCGCGGCTGCTTCCTCCTGCTGGTGGTGGGTCAGTTTTCCTGCTGCTTGGGCCTCTGGGGGGGTCCTGTTGACTCCCCTGGTTTCCTGTTTGCTTGCCACGGGTTTCTCTGCTTTTCTTTGCTGCCACTCTGCATCCCTGCTTCTCGGGGTGTCGCGAGTGCGGGGGGTCCTGGCCTTGCCTTGGGTGTGCTGTGTGTGTTTTTTTCTGGTTCCCTTCCCTCCGATGCGGGCTGGCTGTTGTGGCCTCTGCTCCGCTTGGGTGTCCTGGTTCTTCACCTGCACTTCCGGGCTTCTGCTTGGTTTGTCCGGCTGCTGTCGGGTTGGCTGAGTTGTCTCAGGCACCTGGCTCTGGGGAGCTTGCTCTTCTGCTTTGCTGAGCCTTCTGGTCTCCTCCATATTGGGGCTCCTGGTTCTGGGCTTTGTTGGACTGCGCCTGGTTCCTCTTGATCCTTCCTGAGTTCCTCCTTTGCTCCGGCCTGGGGCTTCGGGTGTTTGTCCCGGGGCCTCCTGTGGGCTTGGGTTGCTATTGAGGTCTGGTTGCTTCTGCCCTGGCTCTCCCTGTGCTTGCCTTTGGCTTGCTTCTGGTGTTCCTGGCCACCCCTCCTGGTTCTGTCGTGGTTCCTGCCTGGTTGTTCCTGGCTGGGGACCTCCTGGGGGTGTCTAATGGAGGTTTTTCTGGCTGGTGTGGCTGTTCTCTGGGGTTCCTGCCGCTGCTGTCTTGGCCTGGCTGTCTGTTGCTGCTTCCTTGTCCTGGCGTGGGACCTGTTTTTCTTCTTCTGTCTGCAGGTTGGTGGCCTGTGGCAGTGTCCTCCTTTCTGAGCCTGCTTTAGTCTGCTCTCTGTTTTTGTGCGTGGTCGGGCCCGATTGGTCCCTGCCTGGCCTCCTGGGGCTGCCGGGTTCTGGTCCGTCTGCAATCGGGTGTGTTTGCTCCCTGGGTTGTTCTGGTCTCGTCTGGTTCCCTTGGTGAGTGTCTGGCTGGGGCTTTTCTATTCCTGAATGTTGGGCTACTTTTTGGGCTATGCTTCCTTGCCTGGGCTCTCTTTTGTGTCCTGGCAGGGTGCTCTGCAGTTGGGGTCACGTCCTGGTGGGTCCTTCGGGGCCTTCTCCTGCTGGCGGTTCTCTTCCGGGCTTGTTTCGCCTGTATTGTGGCCTGTGTGGGGTCCTGTGGCTCTGGGTATGCCGGCTTCTTGCTGGTTAGGGGTGGCCTACGGCTGTGCCTCTTTGGTTTCTGGCTGTGCTGTCGCTTTTGGGCTGCCCTGGGGAGTGTTTGGCTGGGCGTTATCTGGTTCTTTCCTGGTTCTGGTGTGAAGGCTTGCTTCTTCCTCCCTTGCTTCCCCGGGCTTTGTTCCTGGTGTGGGTCTGTTTGGGTGCCCCCCCCCTCTGGTTGGGGTGCGGTTCTGTGGTGCTCTTGCCTCTGTGGGGTACTCCCTCCTGGATGCGGGTTATCCTGCTGCTTGCTCTCTGCCTTCTCTACTTCCTCTGGCTTCCGCTTTGGTGGCTTCCTCTGTATCTTTCCGACCTTTTTGGTGGTCCGGAGGTGTGCTGGGGGATCCCTGTTCCTCCCTGCCCTTTGCTTTGGCCTGGGCGCTGCGTGGGCTCCTTCCGGGGTTTGGTTGGGTCGGCGTGGTGGAGTTGCTTGGCTCTGGGCCTGGCTTCCTGATTCCTTTGGCGTCTGTTGCCCTGGTGGGTGCTGTTTTCTTGGTTCCTCTCCGGCGTTGCTGGGGTCGGGCTTTGTGGGCTTTTAGTCTGGGTGCTGTCCGCCCTGGGCCTTTTCTTTTTTCTGCTGCTCCTGCCCCTGCTGCTTGCTTGGCCTGGGTGTTGGGTGCCTGTTCGGTCCTCTGCCGTATTGGCTCCTGTTTTTTTCTGCCCTCTGTACCTGGTTTAGGGGCTGCTGGGTGTTCCCGGTTGCTCTGGACTTCCGTCCTGCCTTAATTTCCCTCCCTTTTTTGGGTTAGGAGTTTCTGGGCTTGTTCATTGTTGGTTTCCGGTCTTGTTGGCCTCTCCTTGTTGGTCGGCTTTGGGCTGGTTCTTTCTGGGGGCATCTCTGGCCTGTGGCTCTTGCTGCTTACTGGTCCTCCTCGCGGAGTTTTGGTGGGTTTTCTCCTCTGGATTCTCTGGGGCCGGGTCCTTTGGTTTGGTGGTGTGGGCCGGTTTCTGGCCTGTGCTTTCCTCCTTCCTTGAATGGTCTTGGTGCTTGTGCCTGTGCTTTGTTGGTCATTTCTTTCTTTGGCCTTCTTCGGGGCTGTCTCGGTTTGCTCTGTGTCTGTGTGGCTGCCTGGTGCTGTGTGCCTTCCCGGTGGTTCGGGGCTTGGCGGCCTTGTCCGGTAGGTTGCTTCACCGTGTCCTTTAGTTCCGCTTGCCCTATCTCCGGTTTCTCTGGTTGGCAGCCTCCATGTTGGGGTCCTGGCCTTCTGTTGGTCTCCGGTCCTTGTTTGGTCTCTGCTGTCCTGTTATGGGTTGCGGGACGGTTGTTTCCTGTGGTCCCCCTTTCTCTCCTCCTCGGTGCTCCCTTGGGTTGCTGCTTTTGTTGTGGTTTCCTGGGTGTGCTTGTGGGTACGGAAGGCCGGTTTTCTGCTTTGGTATTCTCCACTTTGTAATGAATGGGACGAGGACATAAGGGACCTGGGGGTAATGCTCTATTACTTACCGGCAATCTTCATTACTCCGGGTCCCGTTGTCCTCGTCCCCTTCATACACCCCTCCCTCCCTCCCGGACGGCCGGCCTTCCTGTCTGGGCTTGGTTGTACAGGAGCGATGCTGGATAAGTACTGCTTATGTACTCCCAGTGGGAGGGGCAGTATTAAGGTCCCAGCATTCCTCTTGTTTTTTTCTGTCGGGAGATGGTCATCTCCACTTTTTAATGAATGGAACAAGGACAACGAGACCCGGACAAATGAAGATTACCGGTAGAAAATGGCTAGGAAATGAGTTGGAGGATGGATGGAGGTCACTTCAGTACATTTTTCTGCGTCATCTATTTTAATGAAGCAAGGAGGGTTCCCCTATCCACTTTCAGATTCCTAAAAACTACACGATAAATGAATATTGGCAGATAGCAGAGGACTAAAACCACAATGACTGTATTTTAACCTCAACTTCCTCAATGAAAAGCTAAGTGCCCCAGTGGGTAGGCGGCTGGCTGTTCCATCCTGTCATCAATTTGTCTCTGAGCAATGTGAGCTGTTTACACGCCTGGCTTACATTGTGACAAGCAGCAGTATCGTGTGATCACACGACACAGCTGACTTATCAAAACAATGCATCATTAAATATGGAAATAGTAGTGCCTGGGCCCATGTTATACGTAAGGCCCACTGTCTGTGTTTCCACCATGGCATACCTATCTAAAAGTGGGTTTGACGCAAACCAGAATAGTGCGCCTTGTTATGATGAATGTGCTGCCCTCAGTGTACTATGGAGGGGCTGTTTCCAAAGCGTTCCGAGTTTTTACAATGCAGGCGGCAACCCACCTGCAATTTAAATAGGGGCAGAGATCCACTTGCAAGCTGGTACAGTGAGTGACTGCGCACATCTGCAGGGGGATGTCACTTGGTTCAATGGGACCCCATTTACTTACGCATGAAGACAGCCCCCAGGGAACGTACAGAATGAGTGTCACCTTTTGTTTGCACCCTTCCAGTGTTTTTGCTTGAAGAGGTAATCTTTCACCTCTCGCAGAACTGGTGCCATTTTGACTCCCAAGTCCCATTGCCGTAGCAACAACTCTGCATGTGAATCCCATCCATTGTCCTTTTACCCTAATGAGCTTTGGGGGGAGAGGGTGGGGGGAGGGGGTCAGACGACCGCAGGGAGGTGTGCCCCCTAGGGATATTGGGTGAATGGACCAGCCCAGGCTACTTATGGGCTATCTTTGGGCTATATGTGTTTTGGTAAGCAGCCCAATATAAGTATGGCCATTTTATACCCACTGTCACCATTTTGGGAAGCTGACAAGGTGGCCATAGAGCTAGATAGTCACGTTTTCTACCACATTCTCATCCCCCTTTTTTCAATTTAGATTGGGTATCCGGTTCATATTTTTTCTGATTAATAGGTGGTTTTCATAGGTAATAGGTACGCAGGGTTGGGATCGTGTTATACCGTTATAGCTTGAGGCAGGTGCAAGGCAGTTGGCAAATAAATTGTCAGTGTTATAGATTAAGATTATTGTTGTGGATATAGTTGAATCAAGAAAATAGGGATGTCAATAAAGTTACACCTGCATGAAGCAAGAAATAAAAAGATAAGATTTCGGAAATTTAAATAGATGTTAGTAGATGTAGGTTAATGAATAAGGGAATTAAAGGTCACCATTTTAATATCAGTGTTGGAGTTAGACATTTACAAGGTAAACATGTAAAGGGGGGAATCTCAGGTGTGGGGGCAAGCAAACGTACGTGACTTGTTGTATAGTGAGGTTTAGTTGTAAACTAAATATTACAACTATCAAATGTCTTGAGACAACAGCCACCAAAATAGGCTAATTTAGGTTCATCAAGTAGCCTGTGAAACGTATTTAGAGCCGGTAGATTACAGTTAGGCCTGGGACTAGTAAAACCGCTCGTGGCTTGCCATTCCTAGCTCGTAGATCTTACGCACTGTTTACACCTTTAAGCAGACTTGCATAGGACCAACAAACTCACAATGCACTAACTGAATGCACGGGGCCAGGCAGGGGCAACGGAAGTAGTCATCCAGCCCCACTACCCACTGTCCAGAATTGGACTGTTTGGAACCATCTATCAAGTACGACATAATGCACTGACAGCACATTATCCTGGCTCGCCCTAGTACCCTGAAAAGATTTGAGCCAGCCTCGAACAAGAGATTAGCTGATTTTTCCCCCATTGCGAACTCGTGGTTTGAACTGTGCAAACTTGCACACAGCTGTTACACTTCAGGATTCCAAGCGATGCGAAGACGGCTGGTTTCAATTTGTTTTGTGTTTGGGCTAATTAAAACCTTTTTGACGGTTCTTAGCATTTTAATACCTGTCATATTTGTAAATAATTGTATTAACTGCACTATAAACATGACTAATGACGTTTAGTTTTCTAAGGCAAAGGCCAAGCACCTGTTTTCAGTAAAGCGCCCTTTTACACATAATGAGGCGAGCATATGCTCTGTGCAGCTCCCCTTTAACCCAATACAATCTATAATCAGCCTCTGCTTTCGAATTCTAAAAGAAGAATAAACCAGAACAAGCATTGAAAAATCTAATAGGTCTGGCTACCATTTTCATTCTTGAAATGAATGGCTGCAGAATAAATATAAATAAAGATTGCTCCTCGCATTCAATGAATCTATGGGATAAACAGTTTAATGTGGGATTAGGACTGCCAACTTTCTCGCAGAAAAAAACAATCATTTGATTCTGTTTTAGGATTCTAGTTGGGCCAGGAGCTGCAACTGGAATAACAGTTTTGTAACATTCTCTGTATTCTCTTTACAACACAGCAGTTTGTGCCTCGTTTGCTTTAAAAATTGTTTTCAGTTAATATTTGTTTCGTTTCGTTTATATTTCAAAGGGGGAAAAATGTTGATATGTTTACCTGTATTGGCATGAAAATATTATCCAGGCTAGAAAATACTGGTGAGGGGTCAGGCTTATGTGTGATGACTTAGGGGCCGATTTCTAGTTTGGTGGTCCTCCTGTAGGACCGTTCCCAGGAGGCCCGCCAAGTCCATGGTGCACCGGTGGTGAGGTGGCCTTGTCACAGATGCGGTATGTTAAGCTCATAGGAGAGACTAACAAGCAGACTGCCACGATGACAGCGCCTACTGCACATTATGCACCATGCTCCATGTTATGCCACACAGTTCAGGAACAAAGGTACAAATATAGAGGGCACAACATGTGCCCCCCGCATGCACCTCTATAAGCAAATTGTTAGGACCCCCTTACCTCCATGCCTACCATGGTGAGCCCAGCCATGAAATGAACACCGCTGCAAGTAGGGCAGTCCCAGGACTGTCATACTGATAATAAGTAATAACCCCCTTAGATTACTTTTAGATGTAAAGATGTCCCTTGTGCTTTCCAGTGCAACCATGTAGCCTCTAGAATGCTAGGTTTCAATAGTGTACTAAGAACCTCAAATATAGATATCTAAACTCTGATTTTATTAATCCTTTTCATTCAAAAAGCATTTTAGTAAAACACACATAGAGCATGATTCTTATAAGGTCCATTAATAAAATCATGTTATCATGACAGTGCACATGGAGAAAGTGAATCTTGCATATTGACAATCACACTCTTCTCTTGAAGGTTTCCTTCATAGCTTCCACAGAAGGACCTTTATTCCACAGTATAGCTGATTCTCACAAGGAACAGCTAAAATATTTCGCAGCTGTGATGCTGCATCTTCAGAGCAGTGAGAATGACCGATTAAATGATATATTGGGCACATTACAAAACACCACAATATACTAATTACATTGAAATCTTCATAATCATAATGATTACAATATTTGCCGATTATTACGATATTAAACATACTTCATTTTAACATTTGTGCCAATTAAAGAACCAACATTTCAAAAGTAGGTAAAAATTCCAATCTATTATTTTATTGTTGCAGAAAAAATTGTATATAAACATACCAACACATGAATGGCCAATCAACTCGCCATGAGTGGGCATCAGGAGATATGTATTCAAAAGTTGTGGATTCCTTGCATACTTTGGTAAAACATAATACTAATTAGATCTATCCTCATATCACTGTTACTAAAACACATATTAATATATAGTACGGTTTTCCTACATGGTGATATAGTTTTCAATCACTTTCCTTTTTTTGTTGGACTGCTTAACATAAGGCTTCTTAAAAGACAACGTTCCACATCTAGATGACTCGTTGTAATTGTAGAATGTCAGCTTGTTACACTTCTAAGAGTATATATTATAAATTAAAAATCGAGGGGCTAGAATCCCTGTAACCTATATATAAAAATGTGAGCAATTACCTTAAATTTTGTCATGTCGAATTTGTGTCATCTAGGCTCCTTGCCTCATACAAGTCCTTAATTAATTCCTAATTATTATTCCTATTTATTGTTTCAGCAGCTATTTGTTATCCTCAAATGATGCATGTACGCTTGTTCCATACAACATTTCACGTGGGCTGTAAAACATTAAAAGTAACTGCTAATAAAATTCTCAGCGTACCTTCTCTAATCTTACCTAATGTTGTTTTGGTAAGGTTAACACAAAGTCTCATCCTGTCTAATAGAGTTTATATTTTAAAATGAGTTAAAAATAACTTTATCTTCAAGGGGGATACTCCTCTCTTTGTTTTGATGTCTGTTCTTTATCTTCAAGGGGGATACTCCTCTCTTTGTTTTGATGTCTGTTCTTTATCTTCAAGGGGGATACTCCTCTCTTTGTTTTGAGTTAAAAATAACTAAACCTATAATGATATGACTTAACTTTACCAATTGAATTATGTTAGTCGATCAGCACCAAACAATACCCCAAACTCTCTGAATTAGAAGTGCAAACTTTAAACCACACTCTCAATATCTCATGAATAAGTGGATTACAGTGGCCAGATGGGTGATAACTCAACATACATTGTTATATAAACAACGAAAGCGAATTGACTTTTCCTGAATTACACACTATTATGACATCCTATCCTCAAAAAATGTCAACCAAAGCCTAAATCTTTGAGTTCACCCTGGTTACTTCTAAGTCCGTTTTTGTTTACATAACAAAGTATGGTAATACTACGAACAATGAATTTTCAAACCATGAACTCCTAAAAAGCAATGTGGGTTGGAAACATATGCGCTGCACAAAACCTATATCTCAAACATAATTTAAAATATTCACATCGTTCATTTCGTAACTTCCCAGTAACTCTGCCCCCGTCCCCAGAGCTCCCAGTATCCCACCCTTAAAACCAAAAGCGGACGTCACAAAGAGGCCCAATGTGGAGTGTGATTATTGGGATTCTTGGGAGCATTTTATAAGAGGTATTTAGAGTCAACTGTATATAAGTACAAAAGTGGCATCAAGTTAGAAGGATTCATAGTGCCCTTACCAGTAAATTGACACCAGCCATATTAGGGACTTTTCACTGCACTCCTACTTCAAATGTCACTAGATGAATCCTGTGCCCATCCCTCAGACAGTTAGTTTCGAGGAACAGCTGAATCAGGAAAGGCCCTAATGTTCTTTAATATAGAAGACAAAAAAACAACATATATGTACAAAGAAATGACTGTTTCCGCCATATGCTTCCTCCAAGGGCTCCAAAAAGATACCAGTTTAGCAACTTCAGCAAATACCGTGCAGAGAGGAATCCGCCCTAATGCTTAGAAAGCTGCACTGTCACTAGCAACATGGGCATACTGATGTTTTACGAAAAAGGAAGCAAAGGCCAGGGTCTATTCAAAAGTGTTGAGGTGGTGCATGATTATTCAGAATGGAATTACACTTAGTCACAGATGTCAATTCACCCAAATATCTTGGGTAGTGGAAGTGACATCACACACTTTGATGACGTCAAAGGGAATGATATCACATGACTTTGACCCTGATGATATTACAGGAAGTGAAAATACCAGTGTTGTTTTAAAAAATATACATTAAATTGAAGATTAATAAATTAAAATAGCAAGAAAGTTACTAACAATGATAAAATCTAGTTTATTTACCACCCATATATTAACTAGGGAGCTGCTGTACGTTTTGTCGTATGTATGTATGTGTGTATATGTGTGTGTGTGTGTGTGTGTGTGTATATATATATATATATATTCAATGAAAAAAGCTAAAGTTACAGGGACGTTATAGTTAGGCGCAGGTTTCACTCGTACAAAACGAGTGAAATTCAGCAGTTATAGTTAGCTGAGCTAACTATAACTCGTGCCCCCCGCAATTCACTGCTTATGACCTGATATATTACATCACTCATGACATGGTCAGTGACATCACTGATGACATCATACGGTGACTGTGAGTGTTTTTAAAAAGTTTATGAGTGTTAAATATATATACCAAGGTGTATTGGTGAATCAGTGCCTGTATGGACTGTAAAAGTGAGTGATTAGGTGTCTCAGTGAATCTATGGCTGAGGAACTTATTGTGTAAATGTCTGTATCAGTCTGTCAGTTGCTGTCAAAGTGGCTGTATGAGTGGGTATTTGAGTGGCTGTATTGATGAGTGATTGTTTACCTGAGTTCCTGTATTGTTGTCTGAATGTCTATATGGGTGGGTGAGGGTGTGTGTTTCTGCCTGTATGGATGAGTCAGTGAGTGAGTCAGTGGCTGTATAGGTTAGTGAGTGCATGTGTGATGGATTATATGGGTGAGTGAATGTGTGTATGGCTGTGTGGGTGAGTTGGTGGATGTGTTAGGTGTATATGGGTGAGTAACTGGGTATGTGAAAGGCACTATATGTGAGTGATGGGGTGGATGAGTGACTACAGGTGAGTGAGTGAATGTGAGAGTGGCTGTATGGGTGAATGTGTGTCTGTGTCAGTTACTGTATAGGTGAGTGAGTACGCTTTAGTATCTGTATGAGTGGGTGTGTGTATTTGTACGAGTGAGTAAGTGGCTGTGTGATTGATTGTATGGGTGAGTGCATAGGTGTGTGAGTAGCTCTATGGGTGACTGACTTTGTGTGTGAATGGCTGTATGTGTTTATGAGTGGATATGTCAATGGCTATATTAGTGGCTGAATGGGTGTATGAGTGGTTGTATGGGTGAGCGAGTGGGTGTGTGTAGATCTATGAATCAGTGAGTGAGTGCAAGTACTGGTATGGGCCTGTGAATCCGTTTGTGAATAGTTGTGTGAGAGTGGGGTGTATGAACGGTTCTATGGGGATGTGAGTGGGTGCTTCAGTAATTCTGTGAATGATGTCATCAGTGATATCATTTGAGATAGCATGACTAATGTCATCAGTGATGTCACTGACCATGTCATTAGTGATGTAATATGTGCGGTCATAAGCAGTGCATTGGAGGGGCAAGAGTTATAGTTTGCTCCACTAGCTATAACTGATGAACTTCATTGGACTTTAAACGAGTAAAACCTGAGCCTAACTATAAAGTCCCTGTAACCTTTGGTTTTTTTCAATGAATTTCTATGTTTTTTAAAATTCCATTTCTGAACTATAATGTCCCTGTAACCTTTGATTTTTTTCTGTGAATTTCTAGGGTTTTTTAAAATGCTCTTTCCTAACTACAATGTCCCTGTAACCTTTGTATTTTTCATTGAATATATATATATATATATATATATATATTACCTACTGGCGGTCGCCAGTAGGTATATATAGTTAGGATTTTTTCTCTATGGGATTTTTGAAAATTCTATGTCTAATAACTTTGGCGTTTGTGGACGGAATTGGCTGAAATTTTCAGGAAAATGGCACATTTTGTTTCTGAGCAGCCCTTAAAAATTTGGGGGGGGGTTCGTTAAGGGGGGGCCGAGAAAAAAGGGGGGTCCCAAAACGTGTTTTTAACATTGAGTTTTCCATAGGGCGATTGGCCTCACTTTTAGCCCGAACGGCTGAATGGATTTGCACGAAACTTGGCAAAATTGTAGGGACTGGTAGCCCGATGTGCCTTTGCTAGGTCTCAATATATGTGCTTCAGTGGATTTTGAGAAATTAACGTTCAAAAAAAGATATATATCTGTAACAGCGGACCGGGCAGCGCTCCGGTTCGCGGACTTTACGCGTTACGGAGCTTTGTGAAGCGAAGCTGATTGGTTCTCCGGCGTCTGTAAACATTCCAAACAGTCCGTAGCGGCCGCCATCTTGTCTCTCGGTAGGATCGAGAGACAAGAGGAGGCCAAAGCGAAGGGGCAAATGACCATAAGGGGGCATAGTAGATCCTCCCTGACCCTCTAGGTTTGATGTGGAGGTTTTAAAAGGGCCCCGCGGGGCAAAAAAAAATAAAATAATAATAATCGAACGTCTGAATGGATTTGCACGAAACTTGGCAAAATTGTAGGGACTGGTAGCCCGATGTGCCTTTGCTAGGTCTCAATATATGTGCTCCAGTGGATTTTGAGAAATTAATGTTCAAAAAAAGATATATATCTGTAACAGCGCTCCGCTTCGCGTACTTTTCGCGTTACGGAGCTTTGCGAAGCTGATTGGTTCTCCGGCGTCTGTAAACATTGCAAACAGTCCGTAGCGGCCGCCATCTTGTCTCTCGGTAGGATCGAGAGACAAGAGGAGGCCAAAGCGAAGGGGCAAATGACCATAAGGGGGCATAGTAGATCCTCCTTGACCTCTTAGGTTTGATGTGGAGGTTTTAAAAGGGCCCCGCGGGGCAAAAAAAAATAATAATAATAATCGAACGGCTGAATGGATTTGCACGAAACTTGGCAAAATTGTAGGGACTGGTAGCCCGATGTGCCTTTGCTAGGTCTCAATATATGTGCTTCAGTGGATTTTGAGAAATTAACGTTCAAAAAAAGATATATATCTGTAACAGCGCTCCGCTTCGCGGAGATAAAATTATCTCTGTATTACCTAGCTGTTGCTAACACCAGTTAGCGACCGCTAGTAGGAGATAGCGACCATCTTGGGCCCCACTTTGCATGTGAGTGATATTTATCACTAATGACATGCAAAGTGGGCATGCCAAGATGTTAGCGACTGGAAACAGTCGCTAACATCGCTATCTCCTATTACCAACTTTTGGAAATATTCGCGATAAGCGCGAATATCTCCAAAAGCTACCACCTGCCCTGAGCAGTTCTTAGCCATGTTATCCAATGGGAGGTGGATAACATGGCTAAGAGCATTAGCTCGGTAATGCATGAATATCGCTGAGTTTTCAGCGATATTAATGCATTGCGGTCGTTTTTTTATCGTATTTGCGATAAACCTTGATAATAGCAAGGTTTATCTGCGATAATTTCTGACGATGCTTAGCGGTAAAAAATTTGTTGCTAAGCATCGTTAGGGATAAATATCGCTTAACTTTGGTAATATGCCCCAACGTCTGTTAACGTTCGATTCGAAGGAAATCAGGAAGTGTTGAAAAACATTGTCTGCGCCATCTTGCATTTTTTCAAATGCCACACTTTTGTCGTGCACGGCAGTCATTTTAGATGCCTTGACCAGACCCACTCTCTGCACGCTGTCGATCCTTAGCATGGCTCCCCACCCTCGCAAGCATCTCCCCCAGGCAGTGGTCACCCCCGCTCTCTGTCTTATGCATGGGTAATAAACCTCCCCCCATCTGCGCTGCTCTTCCCTGAGAATCACACCCTGTGCCCGCCCGACACCTCCCTTTCGCCCTATTCACTACCGCACCCTCTGACACTTCTTTTCCTCTGTGTCCGATTGTCCAGGCCGGTCCTAGGCTATCAGCTAGCCCTGCAGATGTAGTTTATGGCCCCAGCTGTAAAGAATCACCCCTCTTCAAAGGAGTTATAGTAGATCAAGGTCCACACTCGATGAGATCCGTCACAGCAGACGCGTTCCTATTATCTGAAAACCATCCTGTATTGTGATTGGGGAGGGGACCGAGCCTGAAGCGGAAAATTCCAGGGATGACTCTTTGCACATCAAAGTTTTTACAATTATGTGTCACATTAAAAATATATAGCACTCCAACAAAGTAGTAAGATTATAAAACTTTAATAACTTATAAATATATACAACAAAACAAAAACAGTAATAACATATAAACATTTTTAGGGAAAAACAACGAAGTAGCGGTCGGCTGTGCGAATAGTCCCAACGCAGCACAACGTCCAGATTTCTGGACGGCACCCAGGTGATGTTGCCTGGGTGCCGCACTGATTTCGGCATCCGGCGTGGGGCATCGCGGGGGGTGGGTCATCAGTAGCAAACTGTTGTGCGAATAGTTCCAAGGCAGCAGAACAATGGCACCAAGGTGATGTCCAGTAAGTTGCCGCACTGGTTTTGGTATCCTACAATGCTGCTCCGAATAACGGCGTGGGGCGCCCCGGGGGGGGGGGGGGGGGCGGCGTGAACGGGCCTCTCCAGGTGGAGTCTCGTCTGTTGTAGTGGTGCGCCCCTTTACCGTTTCAGTTGCCATTCCGTCCGCTTTTGGTCCACTGTGTCAAAAGCCGCAATTCAGCTGAGTTGCGCCCACTCTTGCGGTGCAGCGATAGGCGGCTGTCACAGGACTCTCAAAATGGCGGCAGGCTGTTTCCTTTTTGGGCCTGGTCCACTGAAATGGCCCTGGGACACCTTGGAAATCGGACGCTTGTCTGCTAGGTCTTGGACCCCATTCTCGAAAGCGTCCCCTCCGCCTTGAGGATTCATCAAAAGTTTTGGGGGCCCCCGACTCCTGCAGGCTTCTGGTGGGGAGCGGCTGCCATGATTGCTCGCGGAATGACCACGACGGAGCCACGAGATGGTGGTGCTTTCATGGTGACTCCAGCTTCAGTCTGAAACATCCAGAAACAAGGTGGGGCTTTCATCGTTTGGGAAAAAAAAAAAGTTTTCATCCAATGAAAAGTGTTATTTTTAGGTCATATGATCAAGCCTTCCATCATTAGGAAACCAAAAGTAAAATGAACCAATGAAAAGTTTTATAAACAAGTCACATGACCTGTTATGCGGCATAGGGTATAAAATGCGGAGAAAATACGTTGGCACGTGAGGCGGCGTCAGTAGCGGACCGATGTGCGAATAGGCCGAAGGCAACACAACGCGCCAAGATCCGGATGGCACCGAGGTGGTGTCCAGCAAGTTGCAGCACTGGTGTGGCCATCCTACAATGCTGAAAGTCGGCGTGGGGCGCCCCGTTGGCCTGTGAGTTCGTGTCAGTAGCGGACCGATGTGCGAATAGGCCGAAGGCAGCACAACGCGCCAAGATCCGGATGGCACCGAGGTGGTGTCTAGTAAGTTGCCGCACTGGTGTGGCCATCCTATAATGTTGAAAGTCGGCGTGGGGCGCCCCGTTGGCCTGTGAGATGGCGTCAGTAGCGGACCGATGTGCGAATGGGGCCAAAGGCAGCGCAACAATATTTTCTGAATAGAAGACACCACAAGGCGCTGAGATGCCAAGATCCGGATGGCACCGAGGTGGTGTCTAGCAAGTTGTGGCACTGGTGTGGCCATCTTACAATGGTAAAAGTCGGCGTGGGGCGCCCTGTTGGCCTGTGAGATGGTGTCAGTAGCGGACCGATGTGCGAATGCGGCCAAAGGCAGCGCAACAATATTTTCTGACTAGAAGACACCACAAGGCGCTGAGATGCCAAGATCCGGATGGCACCGAGGTGATGTCTAGCAAGTTGCTGTACTGGTGTGGCCATCCTACAATGCTGAAACTCGGCGTGGGGCGCCCCATTAGCCTGTGAGATGGCGTCAGTAGCGGACCGATGTGCGAATGGGGCCAAAGGCAGCGCAACAATATTTTCTGAAGAGAAGACACCAAGGTGCTGAGATTCGGTTACCACCGAGGTGATGTCTAGCAAGTTGCTGCACTGGTGTGGCCATCCTACAATACTGCTCCGAATAACGGCGTGGGGTGCCCGAAGGGGGGGGGGGGGAGGCGGCGTGAACGGGCCTTCCTAGGTGGAGGCTCGTCTGCTGTAGTGGGGCGCCCCTTTACCGTTTCAGTTGCCATTCAGCTGAGTTTCGGCTGCTCTTGATGCTACAGCGACAGGCGGCTGCAACAGGACTCTCAAAATGGCGGCCTGTTCTTTGGATTTGGGCCTGGTCCACTAAAATGGCCCTGGGACACCTTAGAACTCGGACGCTCGATTTTTTTTTCCTTTCCTGTACATGCAAAAAAAGGTAAATGCCCGGTACGTTACACGCTTCATCTGCCACGATGTACTCTCCAGAGGAACCGAAAAAAAATATAGTTATGGTAACTATACCATGCATCGTCATATGGAGAGGTGGCACCAATTAATTATAGTGCTGCATAAAAGAGAGATTTGGAGGAGAACCCCCGACCTGCCAGTACATTCATCAAAGAAGTGGCACTGACAGCATCAGAGGCAAGGGAAACGGTCCCAAATATTTAGAAGAACTTTGGAAAGATTAAAATGACATGTTTAGATTGTGGCAAATTAATTTCATGTGGACAGATGAGTGTTACTCTAATAAATACAGCATATGAACATCATCATAGTCGATGGTTGCTAGAGACATTTTGACTATATCCTGGACCTGCCCGTCCTCGCCCAAAATGGCGCCGAAATAAATGGGACTCGTAACTCCTTGTTGTGTACTGGTTGCAGAACCTTGAAATCACGAGATACGTATGCAATTTTGAAGCACATGGCGGGCGGGGACGAGAATTGATTGAATATTTCGACATCCCTATTGATATTAAGTTCTGATGTGTTATTGATTACTTTACTATTGAAAGTTCGAATTAACGTCACCCATGGTACTTGCCCGCAAATGTATATCTAGATAATTTTATTGTAACTGGCCCTGTCGTATTTTAATTATAAAATGTACGTCCACCAATTCCGCAACTGTTAGACACCTTAGTTCTTGCAACCTAATGGCCCGCCCGTTACGTTCCTCTACAGTGTAAATGTCTACTCATCATATACGATTACAGTTTGCTCCGTGGCCGGCCCACGTGGATATAGGCTCGTATTTGTATAATGAAATTTTCACAATAAAGGTTTTTAAAAGAAAACATGGTAGTAGTATATACATTGGTAAAGTTTTTAATAATAGTCACTGTTTTAGAATCATTAAAAGGCAGGTGAAATAAAGCAGACCAATTACATGAAGGGTAAAAGGTATAATACGCAGGAACGCAGTAAAGATAAATGGTCAAGGGCAGTTGTGTTTTCTACTCCTGCAACATAAAGTGATCGATAAGAATCTCATATTCAGGCGTATCGGCGACTAAGACAGCAGGTCGACCCTCTTTTGCTCAACGGCTCCGTCATGGGACGAAGAAACGCTCTTTTTCTCGAAAAAAGAATATATTTTACTTGCAGGACAGTTGTAAATTTTCCGGGAAAGTACATTAGCCTGGAACATTATAACATATATTTAAGAAAAAATAATGTTCGGAAGTAATAAAAAGCGTAATGTTTAGGTCATATGACCAAGCCTTTCATCATTAGAATAAGAAAAGTAAAATGAACCAATGAAAAGTTTTATTAACAAGTCACATGACTTGTTATGCTTACGTTACGCGCTGCGCGTCGCGCCCCGGAGGACTTCCGGAGGCGCTAACGCGGCGCGTCATATGACGCATTACGCGACAACGCAGGTCCAGAATATAGTCAAAATGTCTCCACCAACCAGCGGCCGGAACACAACCCCTTTCAGCAGGCTAAATAGTTCTGTTAAATGACAACAGAAGGGACAGGCAACAAGAACCATCAGTCAAAGAGGGGAGGGCTAGTTCTTCTCTACCGGGTTACATTGGGGCGCTACCGGAACTGATCGAATTGGTAGTCTACAGTGTTTCTGGATGTTTCAGACTGAAGCTGGGGTTAGCATGAGAGCACCACCATTTCGTAGCTCCGTCGTGGCCATTCCGCAACCAATCATGGCAGCCGCTCTTTATCGTTATTTTGGGCGGGGTGGGTGGCGGAGCCGAGCTGTTTTGCAGCCATCATTGTGTGGAGTTCAGTTCATCTTACTAGTTTCGTATTTGTCATGAGGGGTTGTTCCTAATGTTTCTATTTTAGCGAGGTCAAAAAGAGATCCCATTAGTGGCCTACTGATTTTGCTCGATTCCTTTTGTTTTTTTACACGATTTTTCGTTATCTGCAAAGACTAAACAGAGTATTGCGACTCTGTGTTTGTTTGTAAATAGAGAATGAACCAAAGAGAACCAATTCTAAAACAGTAAATGCTTGGATAACAATCAATCAAATGGAGAGAAGCAGGCACGACGTATTACAACGGGGGCAAAGGCCTGCGTTAACTACCTTTCACTATCTGCAAAGAGAGAGTACTCCTAATAGAAATGAGGGGGGGGGGGGCAGCATTCAAAGCAGATCAGTGTGCATAAACACGAAAATGTTTTTACTTACCACGTACTTGACATTCGACAGCTTATGATATTTGCTATTAAAAAAACATTGAAATTCACTGAAAAAACCATAGGTTATAGACCATATATAGTTAGGAATTAGCATTTACAAAACCTTGAAAATTCACTGAAAAAACCATAGGTTATAGACCATATATAGTTAGGAATTAGCATTTACAAAACCTTGAAAATTCACTGAAAAAAACATAGGTTATAGACCATATATCGTTAGGAATTAGCATTTACAAAACCTTATTTTACTCACACAAAACCATTGAAATTCCATATATAGTTAGTTGCACTAACTATATATCGCGCACCCGCAATCCACTGCTGATGATGTCACATATTACATCATTCATGACATGGTCAGTGACATCACTGATGACATCACTGATGACATCTCAAATGACATCACTGATGACATCACTGATGACATCTCATTTGACATCAATGACCACATCACTGATGATATCATTCATGTGACAATACAATGCATCTCCTCACATTTTAATATAACCTCTGTTTCACCCAGTGTTAAATACAGAGTATAATTTTTGAAACCATTGACACACCAATACTAGTTACTACATACGCACTCACTGATTCCTACGTCTACACACACCTTCACTCATTCACCCATACAATCATTCATACATACAATCACTCATCTTTACAACACTATCATATGCACTCATACACCTATACAGACACTCACAGTCTGCCACTCATCCATGGAGTTACTCACACACCTAGTCAGTCCTGTAAAGAATCAATGACACTTCCATTTTCTTGTCTATACAGTTAAACATAGAGCACCTTACATTTTCAAACATATACTAACACATACTTACCTTCTTATACAATCATTGATACAAGTACACATTGATCTGCACAGAGTCACACACCTCCCAGCCAGCCACACACACACTCAGTCTCCCATACAAATACTTGGACAATCAATCAGTAACCCATATAGTTAATCATATAGCTACTGATCAACACATGCAGCAGTTTACAGAACAACAGACATAATGATGCACAAATTAAGACAGTTTAGTCACTAACCCATGCACTAAGTGAGACACATTTAATCACTCACTCATACATTCAGTCATGCACCTACTAAATCCTTTGTCCAGACACTTATACTTCCACTCATTCTTCAATATGTAAGACACATTTTAACTTTACAGAAACATACAGTCACTGGATGTTGTCATCAGTGATGTCATCAGTGATGTCATTTGAGATGTCATCAGTGATGTCATCAGTGATGTCACTGACCATGTCATGAATGATGTAATATGTGACATCATCAGCAGTGGATTGCGGGTGCGCGATATATAGTTAGTGCAACTAACTATATATGGAATTTCAATGGTTTTGTGTGAGTAAAATAAGGTTTTGTAAATGCTAATTCCTAACGATATATGGTCTATAACCTATGGTTTTTTCAGTGAATTTTCAAGGTTTTGTAAATGCTAATTCCTAACTATATATGGTCTATAACTTATGGTTTTTTCAGTGAATTTTCAAGGTTTTGTAAATGCTAATTCCTAACTATATATGGTCTATAACCTATGGTTTTTTCAGTGAATATATATATATATATATATATTATACTGTGCATATAGCTGTGCACATAGCATTATTCATAAGGAAATAGATTGCCAAAGCAGCACAATCCTTGTTTTAGAAAGGAAAAATCCCTTAACTTCACTAGCTAAATAAATGGGGCTCATGGTATTGACCTCACTAAGTCAGACTCACATGCGCAAATAGCTTTAACAATAAGGCTCAATATCTTTCCTACATAAAATAACATTGTGCATAGTTGTCCATATTATATGGAACTGTAGCACCTTGCTGCCTAAGCACTGTTAAATTGTTTGGGTTTATATTCCACACCAGAAGGCAATAGGTCCATATTTATTTTTGCTTTTCTACAAGTTACTTTATAAAGGCCTGTACAAACTAGCCCTAAATTGATAGTATCTTTTAATGAGTGCTATTTCTTTGTGACCTTATAGTGGACTTGCTCACTCCACACACAGCTCTGCCTAGGAACTGCTGCTGCCTCGGCTGCTGCTGCTGACCCTCTGGTCAGGAGTTGGAGGCCCCCCTCCACCCCTAGGCTCCCGCCTGCGCCTCATCCCTAGTGGTCTAATGGTCGAGCATCACTGCTCTGCTGCTGGGCTGCTCCGGTTTCTCCTTTCTGCCTTTATTTCAGCTTTTTTCCCTGATTCTGCTTCTTGCCTTTATTCAGCTTTTTTCCTTTTTACCTTTTCTTCTCTTTTTTAGCCGCCCTTGCCCCTGCGATCCCCTACGGTCCCACCCCTCTCCAGTGACCAGCTTCTCAGCTGTCCAGCCCCACCACAGCACTAGATAATGGTGGCTGCCATGCAGCTGTGCAGTGGGCGGGCACTGGCGTTCTTGGACCCTCTATCGACATGGCACCTTCACTCTCTTCCCCCTCAGCACAGGACACCATGCCAAGTGCCACCTCACAGCTCTGAAGGACTCACAGGGATGCTTGTCTTTCTGGAACTGCAGCCACACCTTCACCCACGCCAACTCCTCTCACCGTTCAGCCGACCAACAGCACACCCAAACAGCTCAACTGCCTCCTCCTCCTCAATACACACTCCGCTACAAACAAGCCACAGAAATCTGGGATCTCCTCAACTCCGTCACGCCAAACATCACCTTCCTTTCGGAAACCTGGACCAACCCCAGCTTAGGCCCAGACTTCACATGCGCCATCGCCGACGGATACAAAATTACTCGGAAGGACCACGACTACTGACCAGGAGGAGGCATCGCCATTGTCCACAAGGACACTCCTCCGCCTGACCACTCACTAAGAAGAGTCTACAAACCATGCAACACCTTCACTTCCAGATCCGGACCAACCCCAATACAATCCTCCGGGGAACCGTCATCTACAGGCCCCCTGTTCCCTGCCTGCCTTTTACTAATGCTATCATCGACATTATCGCTCCTTAGGCCCTCGCTTCCACTGACTACATCCTACTCGGTGACCCCAACTTCCACCTGGACAATCCCCATGACCAGAAAACTGTGCAAAGTACACGCTCGACCCTGTCTTCACCACCAGCAGGAACGTCACCTATGACCACACCACAGAACTCCTCCGTACCAACCACCACTGCATACATTTCACCTTCAATTCGCCCACCATACACCACCGCACCCACCGTCCCCCCTCGTTGCAGTTGGAACAAGATCATGAGGAACATCTCACGCCTTTCTTAGTCCCACCACACCTTCGACCACAGCAGATGCCAACACCTCAGCTCACAACCTCCACCAATGGATCACCAATGGCACCAACTCCCTGGCTCCCCTCAAGAAGACCCTCGGAAAACCACACACTAAGAAAGCCAGCTGGTTCACTCTGTGACCTGTCCCCAGGACACCCCCACGCCGCACGGCCCTCCAGCTGTTGGCGCACCCCTGCCCTGCGCCACAGGCTCGTCCCTGACTTGGGTGCCCCCTCGCTGCCGCTCGTTCTTCCTCCCTCGTGGTTCTCCGCATTTTCGCCAGCTTGCCTCATACTGTACTGTACTGTACTTCTGTTTTGCCAGTCTCTTAACCTGTAATTTCTTTTCTTTTGTTCGCCAGCTTGCCTCATACTGTACGGTACTGTACTTCTGTTTCGCCAGTTTCTTAACCTGTAATTTATTTTCTTTTGTTCGCCAGCTTGCCTCATACTGTACTGTACTGTACTTCTGTTTCGCCAGTCTCTTAACCTGTAATTTCTTTTCTTTTGTTCGCCAGCTTGCCTCATACTGTACTGTACTGTACTTCTGTTTCGCCAGTCTCTTAACCTATAATTTCTTTTCTTCTGTTCTAAATTCATTTTGTGCCTTTTTGTTGGATGTACCCCCTGTTGTGTGCCCCCCCGCTCCCCGCTCCCCGCTTCCCGCCGCTGCTCCCTCGCGGCCACGCCCCCTTTCCTTTCTGTAAACCCCATTGGCCCCCGCTCCCGCCTCTCAGCTGCTCCTCCCTCCCACTTCGCCTCATATGGAGACCGCGCGGACGCGCAGCGGTCATGCGCAGCGGTCACGCGCAGCGGGCGCGCCGATTGTGCGCCGAAGACACGCCAAAGGCAAGCCCGTCTGCGCCCGTCCGCGCCTGTACCGCGCCCAGCGCCAGGACCCCTGGCCCCCGACGACGCCAGACCTCATGACGGACCTACGACGCCGCCACCCTCAAAGCACTGAACGCCGGCCGAAACCCCGCCTGCTACCGAGCCACCCCGAAACACACCCACGGACTCTTCACCTGCCAAGCATGCAAATTCACCTGCCTCTGGACCTACACCGCACCCGACAAGCCGAGCACCAGCAGCAACCACCTCAAGTGCATCCTGCTCAACACCCGCTCCGTCCACAGGCACGCCGTCGAACTCTGGAACCTGCTCGACACAACATCACCGGACGTCGCCTTCCTTACAGAAACCTGGATGAACGCCTCCTCAGCGCCTGACATCGCCATAGCCATCCCAGACGGATACAAGATCACCCAGAAGGACCGCGTCAACCAGACCGGAGGAGGCATCGCCATCGTACACAAGAACACCATCCACATCACGACCAACCCCGATGAAACCTTCACCGCCGCCGAACAACTCCACTTCCAGATACACACCGATCCCAAGACCACCCTCAGAGGCACCCTCATCTACAGACCCCCGGGACCACGCACACAATTCAGTGAAGACGTCGCAGACTTCATCAGCCCGTAAGCCCTCCCCTCTGCTGATTACATCCTCCTAGGGGACCTCAACTTCCACCTGGAGAACAACAAGGACAGCAACACCACTGCCCTGCTGGACAACCTCGCCAACCTCGGACTCAAGCAACTGGTGAACACCCCCACCCACTACGCTGGCCACACGCTTGACCCCGTCTTCTCCTCCAGCAAGCACATCTCCTTCAGCCACTCCACCGGACTCCACTGGACAAACCACAGCTGCATCCGCTTCAGCTTCAGAAGAACAACGACCCACCACCCCCCGCAACAGATTCCTCGCAGGAGCTGGAGCAAGATCACCACCGAGCAGATCACCACCTCCCTCCGCCAGAACCCTCCCGCCAGCACAACGGACCCCAACGAAGCAGCCTGCAACCTCACGCAGTGGCTCACCAACTGCGCAAATGACCTCGCACCACTGAAGATCCCTCCCAGCAGACCCGGCAGCAAGGAAGCCTCCTGGTTCACCTACGAACTCAAGAACTCCAAAAAGAACTGCCGCACCCTCGAGAAAACCTGGCGTCACGACCAGACCACAGATAACATGACTGCCCTCAAGCACGCCACCCGCAAACACCACCATCTGATCCCCACCACCAAGAAGACAGCATTCACAGAACGACTGGACAACAATGCCCACAACAGCAAGGAACTCTTCAGCATCGTCAAAGAGCTCTCCAACCCCAGCGCCGGAAACAACGACAGCACCCCCTCGCAAGACCTCTGCGACTCACTCGCCTCGTTCTTCCACCGCAAGATGGCCGATATACACAACAGCTTCGGCGCGCCTACCACGCACACAACCACCGAACCAACGCCCCCCACCACCACCCTCTGCGCCTGGACCCCGATAAGTACCGAAGACACCACCCGCACGATGAACACCATCCACTCCGGATCACCAACCGACCCCTGCCCCCACCACGTCTTCAACAAGGCCAACTCCATCATCGCACCCCAACTCCGGGACATCATCAACACCTCCTTCAACACCGCCACCTTCCCGGAGATCTGGAAGCACGCAGAGTTCAGCGCCCTCCTGAAGAAACCAACAGCAGACCCCACTGACCTCAAGAACTACCGCCCCATCTCGCTCCTCCCTTTTCCTGCCAAAGTCATCGAGAAGACCGTCAACAGACAGCTTGCCGCCTTCCTCGAGACGAACGGATCCCTCGACCCCTGGCAGTCCGGTTTCTGAGCCAACCACAGCACCGAGACCGCCCTCATCGCAGCCACTGACGACATCAGATCCCTGCTCGACAACGGGGAAACAGCGGCCCTCATCCTCCTGGACCTCTCTGCAGCATTCGGCACTGGCTGCCACTGCACCCTAGTGCAGCGCCTTAGCAACATCGGAGTCCAAGAAAAGGCACTGGAGTGGATCATCTTGTTCCTCGCCGGAAGAACCCAGAGAGTCCGCCTCCCCCCGTTCATATCCGAGGCCACCGAAGTTATCTGCGGCGTACCACAAGGATCATCACTCAGCCCAACCCTCTTCAACGTCTACATGAGCCCTCTCGCAGCCATCGCAGGCAAACACAACCTCAACATCATCTCCTACGCCGACGACACCCAGCTGATCCTCTCCCTCACCAACGACCCCACCACCGCCAGAACCAGCCTGCATGAAGGGATGAAAGACGTCACCGAGTGGATGAGGAACAGCCGCCTTAAACTGAACTCAGACAAGACGGAAGTCCTCATCCTGGGATCATCGCCCTCCACCTGGGACGACTCCTGGTGGCCGCTTGCCCTGGGCAGTGCACCCAAACCAACGGACCACGCACGCAACCTGGGCGTCATCCTGGACTCCTCCCTCACGATGACCAAGCAAGTTAACGCAGTCTCATCATCCTGCTTCAACACCCTGCGCATGCTCCGAAAGATCTTCCGATGGATCCCCACCGAAACCAGGAAGACGGTCACCCAGGCCCTCGTCACCAGCCGTCTGGACTATGGGAACACCCTCTACACTGGAACCACAGCCAAACTCCAGAAAAGACTCCAGCGCATCCAGAACGCCTCAGCACGACTCATCCTGGACATCCCGCGCCACAGCCACATCTCCGCCCACCTGAAAGACCTGCACTGGCTCCCCGTCAACAAGAGGAACACGTTCAGACTCCTCACCCACGCACACAAGGCTCTCCACGACTTGGGCCCGAAGTACCTCAACAGCCGCCTCACTTTCTACACACCCACCCGCCAGCTCCGATCCGCCAGCCTCGCCCTCGCCTCCGTATCAAGAATTCGGAAATCCACCGTCGGAGGTAGATCCTTCTCCTACCTGGCAGCCAAGACATGGAACTCCCTCCCCACTCACCTACGGCTGACCCAGGATCACCTCTCCTTCAGGAAATTACTCAAGACCTGGCTGTTCGAGCAGTAGCGACCCCCCCCTTAGCGCCTTGACACCCTTACGGGTGAGTAGCGCGCTATACAAATTTTATGATTGATTGATTGATTGATTGATTGATTGATAGATTGACCTCCGTGAATACAGACGCACCAGCAGACGACTCGAGAAGAGATGGAGAAACAACAAAACCCTGGAAACCCACGCAGCCTTCAAAACCTTTACCACCACACACCACCTCCTCCTCAAATCCACAAAGAAAATGGCCCTCCAAGACAGATTCCACGCTAACATACCAAACAGTAGGGGGGGCGTGGCTAGCAGCCGATGCCAGTGGACGCAGCCTAGCGAGGCTCCCGGCCCTCGCCCCATTTATCCGCAATTTATCCTTAATTCAGCACGGAATCCCCGTGAAAAACGGGTCGATTCCGCGTCCAATATCGGTGCCTGCCCAGGGTGCGTGACAGGCGCGCAGTCCGACCACGGCCAGCGCTGCGAGTCCTGCGGTGCCTGAGAGGGCGGAGAGCAAGATGGCGGAGTGAGACCACGGAGGACGCCGGACTGTCGCCGGTGGAAGCCCGGGGTGAGGCTGCCTGAGATCGACAGCTCTGTAAGGAGGGGGCTGACCCCGTGCGGCGGCCCGGCGGCGGCAGACTGCGTGGAGGCGAGTGCGGCGCTGCGGGGCCTGGAAGTTACTGAGGCCCCGGGGAGCCCGAAAATCGACGCCCCGGCTTCTGGGCCCGCGACCCCTCTGGCATTGGCACATCGGCGCTCACAGGGGAACGGCGAGCGGAGCCCCCCGGGCGGACAGCGGGGGTGCCGCCGAGCCCAGGACACAGGCGGGTCATCACCGCGAACCGGCAGCAGTCTGGGAGCCGCAGCGACGGTAGGCGGACGGGGGCCCTGGAGGGGTGAGATCAAAGGCGGAGAGCGGCGCAGGGGGCCTACCCGGGGAACCAGCTGCCTCACCTCGTAGGACCTGGGGGGGCCTGACTGGCTCCATTAAGGCGCTGCTGGACTGAGTGCCGCGCCCCTGATCCTGTAACCAGACCCACCCGCTCTGCCGACCCACCCCATTGTACTACCCCCGGGGGCGCCCACGGTGGAAATCGGCGCCCTACGTCCACCCGGAGAGGCACTCAGCGCCGCACTGGCTAACGGAACAGTACTCCTGCAGTGTGAAGTGCCAGTGGTTGTGAGCCTCGACGCCTTTGGCGGCTCTGTGCCCGGCAGGGGACTGCGAGACTTCCCAAACAGGAGGGAAGTGGCGACTGGCTGGCGATCTTGGGCCGAACTAGAGTGCGGCCTGGTTGGTGAATAGCAGCGAGGACTGGCTGTTCCACCACCGAGACGACTGCCCAATCCCCCATTGGGGGGTAGGCTCCGACAGGCGCACGTGAGTGCAAGCACAGAAGCCCGGTACACCGGCTACTAGCACGACGGCCAACGGTGAGGGGAGGAACTCGGGCGAACGGCACCGGGGTACAGAGAGAGAACCGGGCCCGACCGGCAGCGGCGACCAGGACATACCGGAACCGCAGTGCAGAGAAGGGCAGCCACAGTCGCCCTCCCCCACGTTGTGGAGGGGGGCAAGAGCGGGCGCAGCGGCGGGACCCCTGGGTCACAGCTACCACTCCCGGCGAGTGATCCCCGACCGAGCAGACCACAGGCCACGACTACCAGGCAGGTGACAGCTCTCACTGGAAGAAGCGACCAGACGTCCTGCTGAGTGGACTGCCTATCACGACCAGTCCAAGTTAGTCCGGCGGCTCACCCAGAGGAGGCATGGGGAAACCGAGAGGGCCGAAAGGTGAGGGGGAACCGGCCACTGAGACTCCAGACACCATGCAACAACCCCAGTCAGAGCTGCTAACGATGCAAGACAAAATCCTGGAAGCTATAGCAGCTACGAGGAACGCTCTGCAACAAGACATTGCTCAGGTGTCGACGGGCCTGGGGCTCCAGAGAGCGGACCATGGGAAACTAGCCGACAGGGTCAAAGAAGCGGAAACCTCCCTGAAAGACATAGTGCCGGGACAGAAGGCTTTGGAAGGAAAACTTACGGACGCCCTGGACCGCATCCAGACGCTGGAAAGGAGGGCGGAAGATGCGGAAAACCGAAGCCGGCGAAACAATGTACGACTGGTGGGCCTTCCGGAGAAAAAGGAGGGGACGGACATACTGGGTTATGTGGACAATTGGCTGCGGACAGTGGTGGCGCCGGAGGGTCTGTCCCCATTCTTCACGTTGGAGCGAGCACATCGTGTACCTGCCGGGCCCCCGAAACCGGGGCTCCCCCCACGACCGGTGGTGATTAAAGTGCTCCACTACAGAGACAGAGACTGGCTTCTGCAACGAGCGAGGGAAACGGGACCATTCCAGGTTGACAACAGCAAAGTCACGTTGTTCCCGGACTACACTTTCGAAACTCAAAAACAACGAGCTTCGTTCCTATCCATTAAAAAAGAGCTACGAACGGAGGGACTGCAGTATTCGTTGTTGTTCCCGGCAAGGCTCCGAATTTCGTTGGATGGGAAGGCACTGTTCTTTACATCGTCGGCAGATGCTTGGGCCTGGTGGGACTCTTACAAGGCTGGAACGGATGGGGCCCGCTACAGGGCCGCGGAGGAATTCCAACAAGGCTCAGTACGAAGATCCAAGCGGCTCCGGAAACGTGGCCAACACCGGCAAAAGCCGACGGACTCGCAGACGGTGGTGGAGCGGAAAGCAGCACTGCAAGCGGTGAAGGAGGTCTCGGGCGTGGAGCCGCCACAGCGGGGAGAAGACTCGATCTCGGAGGACAAAAGAACGGGGTCGGAAACTGAACTGTCGGAGGTGGACAGCACAAGGGGCCCGACGGTAACGCCGCAAACAGCGGAGGAAGTCTTCGGCAGCTAAATCTCGAACCTGGGGGGGCTGGCGGCGACAGCCAGGCTGGAATGGCGCACCCAACCGCTGGAGCAAGCGGACGTCAGACTGGACAATCGTGAGTTTGGATGCATATTGAGGGTCGGGGGGGAAAAGGGGGGCGAATTCCATCGAGGAAGCTAGTTCACGTGCCCAGAGGCCCCTAAGGCCGCCGCAGTACAGACTGCGGAGTAGACAGTTTTGAGAGCACCTTGCTCAATTGTTTGGACGGGGGTAACTCTTTTGTGGTTAGGTCCTGTTCTAGGGGGGAGGATGTCTAGAGATGTTGGGGTAACTCAGGACAGGGGTGGGGGAAGGGGGAGAGGGACTGCGCAAGGGGGGTCAGAGGGCGATGGGGGAGGGTGACGGAACAGTTGGGGATGGGGAACGATGGGGTCTTTACTGGTGTCTGGCCGCTGTTGGACAGGGCTTTCAGCCGACAATGTCGACATAATGGATAGCATGGGATCATTAAAATGTGTGTCCTGGAACGTGCGGGGTCTGAACTCAATGACTAAAAGGCACAAAGTTCACTCTTACCTGGTCCGCAGGGGGGTTCACATTGCCTTCCTGCAGGAGACTCATCTAACTAAAAAGGAAGGGGCCGCACTACAGAGGAGGTGGAGGGGTCAACTGTACTACACCACATACTCAGCGTTTGCCCGGGGGGTACTGGTCTGGATTCGGGCTGGGGTCCCCTTCCAAGTCACTAAACATACTGTAGACCCGGAGGGGCGATTTGTAGCTGTTGAGGGATTACTCAGGGGCCGTGATATAGCACTCTGCTGCGTTTATGCACCGAACACTGAGCAAGCGGCTTACTTCACTAAATTATCCAAGCACTTGGCTACCTACTTCGCTGGCCCTATATAGATGGGGGGGGGACTTCAACTCAATTGAGGACACCTCATTAGATAGATCACACCCGCCACTACACGCTTCCCCAGTACATAGATTGGCGAGGCATAGATTGCAATGGCAGGAGCAGTGGGACTTAACTGATGTGTAGCGCATACAACACCCTGCTGAGAGGGACTATTCCTTCTATTCCAGCATGCACGACCTCCATGTCCGTATAGACGCATTCCTAGGCTCCCGACAAGTATTACCGATGGTTGCCCGTTCGGAATATTTAACACGCACGATATCAGATCATAATCCCCTACTACTCACACTAGCCTGGATGACTGGGACTGCACCGATCCCGACGTGGCGGCTCCGGCCAGACACGTTGGATGACCCACCATTCAGAACGGACTTAGAACTCAGAATTACCCAATACTTTACAGAGAACGAGGAGACTACCTCCTCTAGAGCCGCCGAATGGAACGCATTCAAGGTAGTGGTAAGGGGACACTGTATAGGGAAATTTGCGGGTGCACGCCGAACGTTGGTAGAGGACTTGGACAGGGCTGAACGAGCACTGCGGGACGCTGAGAAATTGCGACCCGGCAACCCCGACTTACAGGGTAGGGTTTGTGCAGCACGAGAGGCGGTAGCCGTTGAAGTGGAGCGCCTACGCAGCTATGATTACAAATCTTACTTGACTAAGGCTCTCGCCGAAGGGGACAAGACGGGGACACTCCTAGCCTGGCTGGCCAACCCCAATAGGGGTTCTACCCCGATACTATCCCTAACAGGGGAGGGCGGGGAAGTATATAACACCCAACCGGACATAGCGAGGTGCTTCCAAAACTATTACGGCAACTTATACAGGAGGGGCTTGGAGGCCCAACCCGAGGCGACGTAAGCCTTGTTAGCGGAGATCCAGCTGCCTCGGCTGGACCCAGAACATGCTAAAACAATCGGAGGCCCGGTCGACCTCGCCGAAATTAGGGGAGCCATAAAGAAAATGGTGCGTAACAAAACACCGGGGATGGACGGGCTGCCTATTGAGTTCTACGCAAAGTATGTGGATTTACTAGCCCCAAGACTTAGAACGGTATATAATGAAGCCAAAATGAAGGGAGAGTTGCCCCAATCGATGCGCGAGGCGATCATGATCCCGCTGCTAAAACCGCGTAGAGATAGCGCTGACCCAGCATCATACCAGCCGTTGTCAATGCTGACGACGGATTACAAAGTCTTAAGCACGATCCTAGCCGAGAGACTAGTAGCCCATATGAAGGGTCTGATTCATGGAGACCAATCGGGCTTCATCCCTAATAGAAACACATCCCACAACATTCGGCGATTGCTCAGACTAGTAGCGGACCCTCCACAGACCGCAAGGGCCCCTATGGTGTTATCAGTCGACATTGAAAAGGCGTTCCATAGCCTGGAATGGGACTACCTCTATGCGGTGATGCGGGGTTTCGGTCTAGGGGACGATTATATATAATGGACCAAAGTGCTTTATGCTCTGGCAGGCGCAAGGGTGAGAGTAGGAGCTTTAATATCGGATCGCTACGAGGTGAACAGGGGAACGAGACAGGGATGTGCGCTTTCTCCTCTGTTTCTTTGCTTTGGCCATGGAGCCGTTTGCAATGCTGGCTAGAAGAGGTGATGCGTACCGCGGTCTTGAAGCACGAGGGACCTACCACCATATATCGCTGTACGCAGACGATCTCCTGCTATTCTTAGATAATGCCGAGGAGGCGGTTGAGGGTGCGGAGGATCTACTGCTGAGATTCGGGGCACTCTCAGGCCTGAAAGTGAATTGGGCGAAAACGTGCCTCTTTCCGCTCCGGAGGGAGGAGCAGTGTCCGACGACCAACATTACCATGCGCTGGGAGCCGGATTGCCTGCATTATCTTGGGGTTTACATCTACCACGATCCCGCCAACTTGTTGGACGGGAACGTCGGACGATGTATTCGAGCGTTGAAGGGCAACATGTCCTTCTGGGCTACCCTCCCCCTATCCATGACGGGACGGGTGTCCCTCCTTAAAATGATCGCCCTGCCACGATTGTTGTACTTTTTCAGGACCCTCCCTGTGTGGATACCGGGAGAAGTGTTCAGTCGCCTGAAATCTAGCATAGTATCCTTCTTATGGGGTGAAGGCAGGCGGCGAATCGCATTGGCGACTCTCATGCGCCCGAAGGATCAGGGCGGGCTAGCGGTCCCTGACTTCGAGCTCTATTACCTGGCTGCGCAACTGCAATTCTTTACACAGGAGGTGTCAAGAGTGTACCGGGGTCCTGACCAAGAGAGAGAAGCGGGCACCCCCCGCCATGTGCTAGCATATATAGCCCTACAGCAGAAATTAATACTCAGTGGGCTGACCCAAGAGGAAAGGAAGCTGCGGCTGTGTTGGAATCGCATGCAAAAGCGTGCCGGTCCTGGTCACCCGTATGCGCCAGAGATACCATTAGGGATGATGACGGCGCTTCCGCATGGAGGGGATTGGTCGAACCTCCAATTATGGGAAGAGGCGGGACTTCAGATGGTGGGTGACCTATATACCGACGGGGTGCTGTCGGCATTCCAGACTCTGCAGGAACAATACGATCTCCCACGAGGAGACTATTTACTGCATGCGGCAGTAGTGAGGGCTATTCAGACGCATTGGGGGGAGGGACTGATTGAACCTAAAACATCTCTGGCGTGCCAATACACGATGATGACAGCAGGAACGATCAAAGCGGTTACGTGTCTCTACTCCAGAATGAGCTCGGAAAACATACCACCGCTAACGCGCCTCAAAACACAATGGGAGACTGATCTACAAAAGGAAATCCCTGACACAACATGGTCACAGCTCCTTCAGCGTACTAGGAACAGCACCAGACATGCCCGTTTCCAATTAATACATCTTTACATCCTTCACAGGGCCTACCTCACTCCGAATAAAATAGCACAATACTTTGGCGCAGTAGATGCAGCATGCCCCAGATGCGCGCTAGTAGGTGCTGATTTATTACACATGCTCAGGGACTGTCCACAATTACATGAGTACTGGATGGGGGTTGGGGACACCCTGAATGAGGTCACAGATAGAGTCCTGCACTATGACAGCGCGGTCGTCCTTCTACATTGGTTCCCGCACACGAGCAAAACCAAACTGTTCAGTAAATTTATAGACATGGGCCTCCTTATCGCAAAGAGGGAGCTCACCAGGGGTTGGAAATCTAAGACAGCACCGACACATCAAAAATGGTTGAACGAATTTCTGAAATGGGCAGCGGCGGAGAGCACACTTAGGTACCAGCTGGCCAGGCGTAAAGCAGATGAGAAGGCGCAGGAAGCGGCGCTAGCGTGGGAGACCCTAGTCCAGGCGCTCAGGGACAGGGCAGAAACGAGAGATGAAGAGGAGGAAATAGAACACATGGAGGCCCCGGGGGAGGAGGTGTTAGACCCCACACTAATGCCGGACACACACACCTAATCATTGTTTTCACAATCCTAACACCACCGACTCACCCAAGTTTGCAACCATAACACGTAGGCTCAGACACCAGGGAGACGGGAAGGGAGGGGGGGAGAAAAAGTTAAACTAACTCAGACATTGAAGAGGGTTCATACACCACCACTGAACGAGGGGGTACAGAAGGCATTGAACAGTTAAAAGCGGAGAGTGATGACTCAATGAGTGTAATTGTACATGTGGACTGAAGCCACACGATACATGATTATACGCCACCCAACCTCCGGGATGTGGGTTATAAGGCTGTGTATATAGTGACTGGATGTACAGTGACTGCTTACGACCCCGAGAACACATTGGCATGTATATTGTATAACTCGCATTACCTCTGCAATAAAAAAAATTTACAAAAAAAAAAAAAAAACATACCAAACAGTAAAGAACAGGGGAACATGGCGGCCGGCTAAGGAGTCCGCTGCGGCTGCAAGCTCGCTTCTCTCCAGCTATCTGAAATTGAAATCCGAGTATAGCATGCGAGCATAGCGTGCGATAGAAAGTTAAGGGTGTTACTTATGAAAAACGCTTAGATTTATGGTATGCGGTGAATATCCTTGAAGGAAAAAAACACACTTGTGCTTGTTCTCGTGTTTCCGGGCATCTCCGTTGTTCCATTGCTGCTTTTCTGACGCTGCCACAGACGTGGATCGGCCGGTTGCGGTTGGAGGCGCCGCAGGAGGGTGAGCTAGAAACGGCTGGCAGTCCTGGTACATGCAGCTTTCGGGGGGCTTTGTTTCACTTAGGGTGACTTCTGGGGACTTCCGCGACTCTCTGTGCTGCTTGAGTGACCCGTGCTCTTGGCTGTGGCAGCTTGGGTCTGGAGGCGCTCAGCGTTTGGCGGGCTAATTAAAGGTGGGACCCAGCGGCTTGAGCTGAACGTTACCCTGCCATCTTTTCTTAATTGTGCCATGGAGGTGGTGGTGGTGAGGCTATATAAATATATATATATATATATATATATATATATATATATATATTACCTACCTACATAGGGCGGTTGGCCTCACTTTTAGCCCGAACGGCTGAATGGATTTCCACAAAACTTGGCAAAATTGTAGGGACTGGTAGCCCGATGTGCCTTTGCTAGGTCTCAATATATGTGCTTCAGTGGATTTTGAGAAATTAACGTTCAAAAAAAGATATATATCTGTAACAGCGGACTGGGCAGAGCTCCGGTTCGCGGACTTTTCGCGGTACGGAGCTTTGCGAAGCTGATTGGTTCTCCGGCGTCTGTAAACATTCCAAACAGTCCGTAGCGGCCGCCATCTTGTCTCTCGGTAGGATCGAGAGACAAGAGGAGGCCAAAGCGAAGGGGCAAATGACCATAAGGGGGCATAGTAGATCCTCCCTGACCTCTTAGGTTTGATGTACCATTTTGCCAAGTTTGGTGTAATTCCGTTCAGCCATTCAGGCTGTAGACGTATGTAAATGTCCTATGGAAAATTGCATGGGGAAAACACATTTGAAAGTGTTGAAATTTAGAACCAATTAAAATGTTACTTTGGTTTTGTATTTGTGTGTGATGAAAGTTAATTGGTTATGTATATATCTCAAATGAGAGGAAACCACAGCCATTTTGTGATACTACTGTCTGAGGTACATTTGTGAGGAATTTTTGGTGGTCAATTTCTGGTGTTTGATTTACACAGTACTAACACTTCTCCTACTTTTAAAAAGGTGAGTTGTTAATTTGTAAGGGGAACTATGTTGTACACTTGAAGATAATTTGAAAAATGTTTTCTGTTATTTATTTGCAGTCCTTCTGTTATACTAAATACTTGATAAAGTTAGTTTTATATTATGTATTACTAAAAACGATAAATGAAAGTGATTATTTTTTTCTGCAATTTACAGCAAGCAATTTCAAAATAAAATGGCTCACAATGAAGAGACCGTGGCAATTTCTTTTGAATTATCCACTACATTGATTGAAATTGACAGCACCAATAATGAAATATTGTCACAAGGAGGAGATGACTTGAATGATTTTTTTGATCAATCTGTTGATGGCGAATTTATCGAATGTTTGGAGACCATAGAGTTACAAGAATCATCATTGCAGACTTTTAATGAGGAGATTCCAGATGAGATGATTGAAGAGGAAATTCCTGATGAGGACATGTTACTAGTTCTTTCAAATTTAGAAAATTCAAAAGAATAAATTTATATTTAGAAATCAAAAATTGTTTGAGACATTATTCATTTTTATTTTTAATTTATGAGGTTGTAGCGAAGTGATTGTAGTATAAAATGAGACTTATAGTATAGAGTGCAACATTTTTATGTTACATGGTAAGTTTACTCATATTTACTTCCCTTCTCCCACTATATTATCTCCAATGTGTATTTGACATCTCTTCTTCATCTCCGGCCTCCTTTCTCTCACTGTGTGTCTCTGATGCATCTTATCGCTGCTATTTTGTGTAATTACAGAAGAGAGTAAAATAAAATAGTTCGGAACGTGAAAAGGGGGCAAAGTAGAGTACCCCTCACCCCCTAGGCCTTCTCAGGCGGTCCCAAAAGGATCAGTTTCTGCTTTCCTGAGAGATTATGGTATGAGTTCCATATACCACAATAACTTGCATTACAACATGCAAGATATCTATCTCCTATTACCAACTTTTGGAGATATTCGCGCTAAGCGCGAATATCTCCAAAAACTAACACCTGCCCTGAGCAGTTCTTAGCCATGTTATCCAATGGGAGGTGGATAACATGGCTAAGAGCATTAGCTCGGTAATGCATGAATATCGCGGACTTTTTAGCGATATTCATGCATTGCGGCCGTTTTTTATCGCATTTGCGATAAACCTTGATAATAGCAAGGTTTATCTTCGATAATTTCTGACGATGCTTAGCGGTAAAAAATTCGTTGGTAAGCATCGTTAGCGATAAATATCGCTTAACTTTGGTAATATGCACCAACGTCTGTTAACGTTCGATTCGAAGGAAATGAGGAAGTGTTGAAAAACATTGTTTGCGCCATCTTGCCTTTTTTTAAATGCCACACTTTTGTCGTGCACGGCAGCCATTTTAGATGCCTTGACCAGACCCACTCTCTGCACGCTGTCGATTCGTAGCATGGCTCCCCACCCTCGCAAGCATCTTCCCCAGGCACTGGTTACCCCCGCTCTCTGTCTTATGCATGGGCAATAAACCTCCCCCCATCTGCGCTGCTCTTCCCTGAGAATCACACTCTGTGCCCGCCCGACACCTCCCTTTCGCCCTATTCACTACCGCACCCTCTGACACTCCTCTTCCTCTGTGTCCGATTGTCCAGGCTATCAGCTAGACCTGCAGATGTAGTTTATGGCCCCAGCTGTAAAGAATCACCCCTCTTCAAAGGAGTTATAGTAGATCAAGGCCCACACCCGATGAGATCCGTCACACCACACGTGTTCCTACTATCTGAAAACCATCCTGTATTGTGATTGGGGAGGGGACCGAGCCTGAAGCGGAAGATTCCAGGGATGACTCTTTGTACATCAAAGTTTTTATATTTATGTGTCACATTAAAAATATATAGCACTCCAACAAAGTAGTAGGATTATAAAACTTTAATAACTTATAAATATATACAACAAAACAAAAACAGTAAAAACATTTAAACAACGAAGAGACCGTGGCAATTTCTTTTGAATTATCCAATACATTTATTGAAATTGACAGCACCAATAATGAAATATTCTCACAAGGAGGCGATGACTTGAATGATTTTTTTGATCAATCTCTTGATGGCGAATTTATCGAATGTTTGGAGACCATAGAGTTACAAGAATCATCATTGCAGACTTTTCATGAGGAAATTCCTGATGAGGACATGTTACTAGTTCTTTCAAATTATGAAAATTCAGAAGATGTTGCCTGGGTGCCGCACTGATTTTGGTATCCGGCGTGGGGCGTCCCGGTGGGTGGATTGTCAGTAGCGGTCTGTTGTGCGAATAGTTCCAAGGCAGCAGAGAGCGCTGAAATCTGGATGTCACGAAGGTGATGTCTAGTAAGTTGCCGCCCAGCAAATAACGGCGAGGGGCGCCGCGGGGGTGAGTGAGTCCAGTAGGCACCACAGCTATACTTACCGGCATTGCAGAATTACTGCTGGGGACAATGCCTGTGCTGTAGCAGGGTCACAGCAGAAACAAAAAGGATTCTGTTGAAGATGTTGTTGGTTTTCAATTTGAAAACAGTTCTGGTGTCAACTGCTATGCTAATGTAGTGGTTAATGTTTTGTTTTCTCTAGAAAATGTAAAAGAGGGGGAGGCAGTCCAAAGTTCTGGTAAAAGGGCAAAGGAAAGGATCGGTGGTTTGAACTATCAGTCAAAAAGGGGAGGGGGTGCAACAATTTTTCCTACCGGGTCACAGTGTGCTTTCACCGGAACTGAGGTCTGCAGGATTCTAGACATTCAAAGTGAGGCTGGCGCCAGCATGGGAGCGCCGACGTCCCGCGGATACAGTTTCGTCACTCCACGGGCGATCATGGCAGTCATTCCCCATCGGGGGTGTCTGCGGGGGTCAGAGACTCCCGCGGCTCCTCTAGAATCTTCAAGGTCGTGGAGGACTACGGTGGTGGAGTCAACCAGTGACCGGGCCATTTCTTTATGCTGGGCCCGCTCTTGCCAGGTCGACCGCCATTTTGAGAGTTCGGTAGCTACTGGCGATCGCGGGGTCAAATGAGCGGACGGACTCCACCCTGCCGGGCGAGACGTTGCAGCATCGCCACAGTGGAAGAACCCTTTTCCGGGCGCCTGGAGCGCTGAGGGTGCAGGTGGGAAGCCTCCACTGGGGAGGCGGGAGAGGCCTGTTCGCACCGTCTCTCCCTCCCAGTGCACCCCACGGCGTCTCGCTTGAGATTTGTTATGGCCGGACCAGGCGATGAGGACGAGGGGGGGGGGTCGGAGGCATGTGCAAGACATCCCCCCCAGTGTTGTCAAAGCCATTATTGAAGAAAGAAGAAATGTCCCGTCCGTCTTCGGGCCGGGCTTCCGGTGGATGTCGGCCGGACGCCCCTTGCTCTGGCCCCATGAACGGGTTCCTTGGTTTATCGGCTGCAGCCGGATCCCATCGGCCCCGGCCGTTGGTGGCCGGACCGGTAGAGAATGTGGCGGGACTACCTGCAACTGTCAAGGGCCACCGCGGCCGGACTGGGAGAGAGAGGGGAGGGTCGAGGACACGGACATTCCCCCCCCTGCAACTCTCCAGCGTTGTCAATCCCCCTGGCCGGGTCCCGCTGGCCTCGGCCTCTCCTCCGGCTACACCCTACGTGATGATCTCCTGGCCGAGGCGTGGCAGCAGGACCCGTCTTATATGTGTTGCTTCCGGCTGGGCGTAGCCGAAAACCTGTTGCCCTTTGGAAGTTTCTAGAATGGGGCGGATGTCTGCTGACTTCTATCTTTCCCAGTTTGCCGTTATTTGGCCGTGGCAGGCGGTGGGACAGACAGGTTTTGGGGCAGTGAGGGGCGATGTTTTCAGGTTTCTTATTACAGGCTTACTTCTAACGTTTCTTGTTTCTAGGACAATAATAGGTTTTATCATTACGTATTGTTATCGTTTCTTTGTTTGTTATTTAATAAAAAGTTCATCAGTGGCCTACTGATTTTCGTTTTCCTATTCTTTTCTTTCCAGGTTGTTTCATGCTAAAGTTTCTGTTAACAGGATACAGTGATCACTTCGTTATTATTGCATATGTCCTTTTCACTAGGGGTGCTCTCTGGTCGGGCCAGATGACGTATCTCTAGTAAATGGTCCGGGTGAAACAGGTGCATCAATCAGTGGGGAGTAGATAGGCATGACAGATTACAACGGGGGAGAAAGGTCCGCATTACCTACCCTTTCACTACTTGCAAAGATTTTCCTACGTATATTTGCAAACAGGGAATACCTCCAAAAAGAACCAATTCCCAAACAGTCAATGTTTGGGCAAACAATCAATCAATGAGGAACGAAATAGGCACGACGTGTTAAAGGTTTGCGTTACCTACCCTTCACTATCTGCAAAGGGAGAGAGAATATTCCTATTCTTCCTCGTTTGCAGGCAGAGAAGATCCTTAAGAGAACCAACTTCGAACAATTCAATGCTCGATTCAAACAATCAACAAGGGGTACTGTGAACACAAATGGACGCCGCTTATGTACATACACATTGCTATTTTCAACAGGTTGTTCTTAATGTTTCTATTTTAGCGAGGTCAAAAAGAGATCCCATTAGTGGCCTACTGATTTTGCTCGATTCCTTTTGTTTTTTTACACGATTTTTCGCTATCTGCAAAGACTAAACAGAGTATTGCGACTCTGTGCTTGTTTGTAAATAGAGAATGAACCAAAGAGAACAATCAATCAAATGGAGAGAGAAGCAGGCACGACGGATTACAACGGGGGCAAAGGCCTGCGTTAACTACCCTTCACTATCTGCAAAGAGAGAGTACTCCTAATAGAAATGAGGGGTGGGGGCAGCATTCAAAGCAGATCAGTGTGCATAAACACGAAAATGTTTTTACTTACCACGTACTTGACATTCGACAGCTTATGATATTTGCTATTAAAAAACCATTGAAATTCACTGAAAAAACCATAGGTTATAGACCATATATAGTTAGGAATTAGCATTTACAAAACCTTGAAAATTCACTGAAAAAACCATAGGTTATAGACCATATATCGTTAGGAATTAGCATTTACAAAACCTTATTTTACTCACACAAAACCATTGAAATTCCATATATAGTTAGTTGCACTAACTATATATCGCGCACCCGCAATCCACTGCTGATGATGTCACATATTACATCATTCATGACATGGTCAGTGACATCCCTGATGACATCACTGATGGCATCTCAAATGACATCACTGATGACATCACTGATGATATCTCATTTGACATCAATGGTCACATCAATGATGATATCATTAATGTGACAATACAATGCATCTCCTCACACTTTAATATAACCTCTGTTACACCCAGTGTTAAATACAGAGTATAATTTTTGAAACCATTGACACACCAATACTAGTTACTACATACGCACTCACTGATTCCTACGTCTACACACACATTCACTCATTCACCCATACAATCATTCATACATACAATCACTCATCTTTACAACACTATCATATGCACTCATACACCTATACAGACACTCACACTCTGCCACTCATCCATGGAGTTACTCACACACCTAGTCAGTCCTGTAAAGAATCAATCACACTTCCATTTTCTAATCTATACAGTTAAACATAGAGTACCTTACATTTTCAAACATATACTAACACATACTTACTCTCTTATACAATCATTGATACAAGTACACATTGATCTGCACAGAGTCACACATCTCCCAGCCAGCCACACATACACTCAGTCTCCCATACAAATACTTGGACAATCAATTAATAACCCATATAGTAACTCATATAGCTACTGATCAACACATGCAGCAGTTTACAGAACAACAGACATAATAATGCACAAATTAAGACAGTTTAGTCACTAACCTATGCACTCAGTGAGACACATTTAATCACTCACTCATACAGTCAGTCACCCACCTACTAAATGCTTCATCCAGACACTTATACATCTACTCATTCTTCAATATGTAAAACATATTTAAACTTTACAGAAACACACAGTCACTGGATGATGTCATCAGTGATGTCATCAGTGATGTCATTTGAGATGTCATCAGTGATGTCATCAGTGATGTCACTGACCATGTCATGAATGATGTAATATGTGACTTCATCAGCAGTGGATTGCGGGTGCGCGATATATAGTTAGTGCAACTAACTATATATGGAATTTCAATGGTTTTGTGTGAGTAAAATAAGGTTTTGTAAATGCTAATTCCTAACGATATATGGTCTATAACCTATGGTTTTTTCAGTGAATTTTCAAGGTTTTGTAAATGCTAATTCCTAACTATATATGGTCTATAACCTATGGTTTTTTCAGTGAATATATATATATATATATATATATATATATGAAAGAGAGATCCCAACCTGTCAATGGACGACAGGCAACAGCAGGGTGCAGACCTCAGGACGCCACAACAAACTGCCAAAGTTGCTCACAAACGAATCAACTCAAGTGAGTATGCAGGAAAACGTTTAATTACTGAATGACGCGTTTCACTCCACAAGGGAGCTTGTTCACATACCACTGATGAACTTCATTGGACTTTAAACGAGTAAAACCTGAGCCTAACTATAAAGTCCCTGTAACCTTTGGTTTTTTTCAATGAATTTCTATGTTTTTTAAAATTCCATTTCTGAACTATAATGTCCCTGTAACCTTTGATTTTTTTCTGTGAATTTCTAGGGTTTTTTAAAATGCTCTTTCCTAACTACAATGTCCCTGTAACCTTTGTATTTTTCATTGAATATATATATATATATATATTACCTACTGGCGGTCGCCAGTAGGTATATATAATTAGGATTTTTTCTCTATGGGATTTTTGAAAATTCTATGTCTAATAACTTTGGCGTTTGTGGACGGAATTGGCTGAAATTTTCTGGAAAATGGAACATTTTGTTTCTGAGCAGCCCCTGGAAATTTGGGGGGGGTTCATCAAGGGGGGGCCGAGAAAAAAGGGGGGTCCCAAAACGTGTTTTGCACAATGAGTTTTCCATAGGGCGGTTGGCCTCACTTTTAGCCCGAACGGCTGAATGGATTTCCACAAAACTTGGCAAATTTGTAGGGACTGGTAGCCCGATGTGCCTTTGCTAGGTCTCAATATATGTGCTTCAGTGGATTTTGAGAAATTAACGTTCAAAAAAAGATATATATCTGTAACAGCGGACCGGGCAGCGCTCCGGTTCGCGGACTTTTCGCGGTACGGAGCTTTGTGAAGCGAAGCTGATTGGTTCTCCGGCGTCTGTGAACATTCCAAACAGTCCGTAGCGGCCGCCATCTTGTCTCTCGGTAGGATCGAGAGACAAGAGGAGGCCAAAGCGAAGGGGCAAATGACCATAAGGGGGCATAGTAGATCCTCGCTGACCCCCTAGGTTTGATGTGGAGGTTTTAAAAGGGCCCCGCGGGGCAAAAAAAAATAATAATAATAATAATCGAACGGCTGAATGGATTTGCACGAAACTTGGCAAAATATTAGGGACTGGTAGCCCGATGTGCCTTTGCTAGGTCTCAATATATGTGCTCCAGTGGATTTTGAGAAATTAACGTTCAAAAAAAGATATATATCTGTAACAGCGCTCCGCTTCGCGTACTTTTCGCGTTACGGAGCTTTGCGAAGCTGATTGGTTCTCCGGCGTCTGTAAACATTCCAAACAGTCCGTAGCGGCCGCCATCTTGTCTCTCGGTAGGATCGAGAGACAAGAGGAGGCCAACGCGAAGGGGCAAATGACCATAAGGGGGCATAGTAGATCCTCCCTGACCTCTTAGGTTTGATGTACCATTTTGCCAAGTTTGGTGTAATTCCGTTCAGCCATTCAGGCTGTAGACGTATGTAAATGTCCTATGGAAAATTGCATGGGGAAAACACATTTGAAAGTGTTGAAATTTAGAACCAATTAAAATGTTACTTTGGTTTTGTATTTGTGTGTGATGAAAGTTAATTGGTTATGTATATATCTCAAATGAGAGGAAACCACAGCCATTTTGTGATACTACTGTCTGAGGTACATTTGTGAGGAAATTTTGGTGGTCAATTTCTGGTGTTTGATTTACACAGTACTAACACTTCTCCTACTTTTAAAAAGGTGAGTTGTTAATTTGTAAGGGGAACTATGTTGTACACTTGAAGATAATTTGAAAAATGTTTTCTGTTATTTATTTGCAGTCCTTCTGTTATACTAAATACTTGATAAAGTTAGTTTTATATTATGTATTACTAAAAACGATAAATGAAAGTGATTATTTTTTTCTGCAATTTACAGCAAGCAATTTCAAAATAAAATGGCTCACAATGAAGAGACCGTGGCAATTTCTTTTGAATTATCCACTACATTGATTGAAATTGACAGCACCAATAATGAAATATTGTCACAAGGAGGAGATGACTTGAATGATTTTTTTGATCAATCTGTTGATGGCGAATTTATATTATCTCCAATGTGTATTTGACATCTCTTCTTCATCTCCGGCCTCCTTTCTCTCACTGTGTGTCTCTGATGCATCTTATCGCTGCTATTTTGTGTAATTACAGAAGAGAGTAAAATAAAATAGTTCGGAACGTGAAAAGGGGGCAAAGTAGAGTACCCCTCACCCCCTAGGCCTTCTCAGGCGGTCCCAAAAGGATCAGTTTCTGCTTTCCTGAGAGATTATGGTATGAGTTCCATATACCACAATAACTTGCATTACAACATGCAAGATATCTATCTCCTATTACCAACTTTTGGAGATATTCGCGCTAAGCGCGAATATCTCCAAAAACTAACACCTGCCCTGAGCAGTTCTTAGCCATGTTATCCAATGGGAGGTGGATAACATGGCTAAGAGCATTAGCTCGGTAATGCATGAATATCGCTGACTTTTTAGCGATATTCATGCATTGCGGCCGTTTTTTATCGCATTTGCGATAAACCTTGATAATAGCAAGGTTTATCTTCGATAATTTCTGACGATGCTTAGCGGTAAAAAATTCATTGGTAAGCATCGTTAGCGATAAATATCGCTTAACTTTGGTAATATGCACCAACGTCTGTTAACGTTCGATTCGAAGGAAATGAGGAAGTGTTGAAAAACATTGTTTGCGCCATCTTGCCTTTTTTGAAATGCCACACTTTTGTCGTGCACGGCAGCCATTTTAGATGCCTTGACCAGACCCACTCTCTGCACGCTGTAGATTCGTAGCATGGCTCCCCACCCTCGCAAGCATCTTCCCCAGGCACTGGTTACCCCCGCTCTCTGTCTTATGCATGGGCAATAAACCTCCCCCCATCTGCGCTGCTCTTCCCTGAGAATCACACTCTGTGCCCGCCCGACACCTCCCTTTCGCCCTATTCACTACCGCACCCTCTGACACTCCTCTTCCTCTGTGTCCGATTGTCCAGGCTATCAGCTAGCCCTGCAGATGTAGTTTATGGCCCCAGCTGTAAAGAATCACCCCTCTTCAAAGGAGTTATAGTAGATCAAGGCCCACACCCGATGAGATCCGTCACACCACACGTGTTCCTACTATCTGAAAACCATCCTGTATTGTGATTGGGGAGGGGACCGAGCCTGAAGCGGAAGATTCCAGGGATGACTCTTTTTACATCAAAGTTTTTACATTTATGTGTCACATTAAAAATATATAGCACTCCAACAAAGTAGTAGGATTATAAAACTTTAATAACTTATAAATATATACAACAAAACAAAAACAGTAAAAACATTTAAACAACGAAGAGACCGTGGCAATTTCTTTTGAATTATCCAATACATTTATTGAAATTGACAGCACCAATAATGAAATATTCTCACAAGGAGGAGATGACTTGAATGATTTTTTTGATCAATCTCTTGATGGCGAATTTATCGAATGTTTGGAGACCATAGAGTTACAAGAATCATCATTGCAGACTTTTCATGAGGAAATTCCTGATGAGGACATGTTACTAGTTCTTTCAAATTATGAAAATTCAGAAGATGTTGCCTGGGTGCCGCACTGATTTGGGTATCCGGCGTGGGGCGTCCCGGGGGGTGGATTGTCAGTAGCGGTCTGTTGTGCGAATAGTTCCAAGGCAGCAGAAAGCGCTGAAATCTGGATGTCACGAAGGTGATGTCTAGTAAGTTGCCGCCCAGCAAATAACGGCGTGGGGCGCCGCGGGGGTGAGTGAGTCCAGTAGGCACCACAGCTATACTTACCGGCATTGCAGAATTACTGCTGGGGACAATGCCTGTGCTGTAGCAGGGTCACAGCAGAAACAAAAAGGATTCTGTTGAAGATGTTGTTGGTTTTCAATTTGAAAACAGTTCTGGTGTCAACTGCTATGCTAATGTAGTGGTTAATGTTTTGTTTTCTCTAGAAAATGTAAAAGAGGGGGAGGCAGTCCAAAGTTCTGGTAAAAGGGCAAAGGAAAGGATCGGTGGTTTGAACTATCAGTCAAAAAGGGGAGGGGGTGCAACAATTTTTCCTACCGGGTCACAGTGTGCTTTCACCGGAACTGAGGTCTGCAGGATTCTAGTCATTCAAAGTGAGGCTGGCGCCAGCATGGGAGCGCCGACGTCCCGCGGATACAGTTTCGTCACTCCACGGGCGATCATGGCAGTCATTCCCCATCGGGGGTGTCTGCGGGGGTCGGAGACTCCCGCGGCTCCTCTAGAATCTTCAAGGTCGTGGAGGACTACGGTGGTGGAGTCAACCAGTGACCGGGCCATTTCTTTATGCTGGGCCCGCTCTTGCCAGGTTGACCGCCATTTTGAGAGTTCGGTAGCTACTGGCGATCGCGGGGTCAAATGAGCGGACGGGCTCCACCCTGCCGGGCGAGACGTTGCAGCATCGCCACAGTGGAAGAACCCTTTTCCGGGCGCCTGGAGCGCTGAGGGTGCAGGTGGGAAGCCTCCACTGGGGAGGCGGGAGAGGCCTGTTCGCACCGTCTCTCCCTCCCAGTGCACCCCACGGCGTCTCGCTTGAGATTTGTTATGGCCGGACCAGGCGATGAGGACAAGGGGGGGGGGGTCGGAGGCATGTGCAAGACATCCCCCCCAGTGTTGTCAAAGCCATTATTGAAGAAAGAAGAAATGTCCCATCGTCTTCGGGCCGGGCTTCCGGTGGATGTCGGCCGGACGCCCCTTGCTCTGGCCCCATGAACGGGTTCCTTGGTTTATCGGCTGCAGCCGGATCCCATCGGCCCCGGCCGTTGGTGGCCGGACCGGTAGAGAATGTGGCGGGACTACCTGCAACTGTCAAGGGCCACCGCGGCCGGACTGGGAGAGAGAGGGGAGGGTCGAGGACACGGACATTCCCCCCCCTGCAACTCTCCAGCGTTGTCAATCCCCCTAGCCGGGTCCCGCTGGCCTCGGCCTCTCCTCCGGCTACACCCTACGTGATGATCTCCTGGCCGAGGCGTGGCAGCAGGACCCGTCTTATATGTGTTGCTTCCGGCTGGGCGTAGCCGAAAACTGTTGCCCTTTGGAAGTTTCTAGAATGGGGCGGATGTCTGCTGACTTCTATCTTTCCCAGTTTGCCATTATTTGGCCGTGGCAGGCGGTGGGACCGACAGGTTTTGGGGCAGTGAGGGGCGATGTTTTCAGGTTTCTTATTACAGGCTTACTTCTAACGTTTCTTGTTTCTAGGACAATAATAGGTTTTATCATTACGTATTGTTATCGTTTCTTTGTTTGTTATTTAATAAAAAGTTCATCAGTGGCCTACTGATTTTCGTTTTCCTATTCTTTTCTTTCCAGGTTGTTTCATGCTAAAGTTTCTGTTAACAGGATACAGTGATCACTTCGTTATTATTGCATATGTCCTTTTCACTAGGGGTGCTCTCTGGTCGGGCCAGATGACGTATCTCTAGTAAATGGTCCGGGTGAAACAGGTGCATCAATCAGTGGGGAGTAGATAGGCATGACAGATTACAACGGGGGAGAAAGGTCCGCATTACCTACCCTTTCACTACTTGCAAAGATTTTCCTACGTATATTTGCAAACAGGGAATACCTCCAAAAAGAACCAATTCCCAAACAGTCAATGTTTGGGCAAACAATCAATCAATGAGGAACGAAATAGGCACGACGTGTTAAAGGTTTGCGTTACCTACCCTTCACTATCTGCAAAGGGAGAGAGAATATTCCTATTCTTCCTCGTTTGCAGGCAGAGAAGATCCTTAAGAGAACCAACTTCGAACAATTCAATGCTCGATTCAAACAATCAACAAGGGGTACTGTGAACACAAATGGACGCCGCTTATGTACATACACATTGCTATTTTCAACAGGTTGTTCTTAATGTTTCTATTTTAGCGAGGTCAAAAAGAGATCCCATTAGTGGCCTACTGATTTTGCTCGATTCCTTTTGTTTTTTTACACGATTTTTCGCTATCTGCAAAGACTAAACAGAGTATTGCGACTCTGTGCTTGTTTGTAAATAGAGAATGAACCAAAGAGAACAATCAATCAAATGGAGAGAGAAGCAGGCACGACGGATTACAACGGGGGCAAAGGCCTGCGTTAACTACCCTTCACTATCTGCAAAGAGAGAGTACTCCTAATAGAAATGAGGGGTGGGGGGCAGCATTCAAAGCAGATCAGTGTGCATAAACACGAAAATGTTTTTACTTACCACGTACTTGACATTCGACAGCTTATGATATTTGCTATTAAAAAACCATTGAAATTCACTGAAAAAACCATAGGTTATAGACCATATATAGTTAGGAATTAGCATTTACAAAACCTTGAAAATTCACTGAAAAAACCATAGGTTATAGACCATATATCGTTAGGAATTAGCATTTACAAAACCTTATTTTACTCACACAAAACCATTGAAATTCCATATATAGTTAGTTGCACTAACTATATATCGCGCACCCGCAATCCACTGCTGATGATGTCACATATTACATCATTCATGACATGGTCAGTGACATCACTGATGACATCACTGATGACATCTCAAATGACATCACTGATGACATCACTGATGATATCTCATTTGACATTAATGGTCACATCAATGATGATATCATTAATGTGACAATACAATGCATCTCCTCACACTTTAATATAACCTCTGTTACACCCAGTGTTAAATACAGAGTATAATTTTTGAAACCATTGACACACCAATACTAGTTACTACATACGCACTCACTGATTCCTACGTCTACACACACATTCACTCATTCACCCATACAATCATTCATACATACAATCACTCATCTTTACAACACTATCATATGCACTCATACACCTATACAGACACTCACACTCTGCCACTCATCCATGGAGTTACTCACACACCTAGTCAGTCCTGTAAAGAATCAATCACACTTCCATTTTCTAATCTATACAGTTAAACATAGAGTACCTTACATTTTCAAACATATACTAACACATACTTACTCTCTTATACAATCATTGATACAAGTACACATTGATCTGCACAGAGTCACACATCTCCCAGCCAGCCACACATACACTCAGTCTCCCATACAAATATTTGGACAATCAATTAATAACCCATATAGTTACTCATATAGCTACTGATCAACACATGCAGCAGTTTACAGAACAACAGACATAATAATGCACAAATTAAGACAGTTTAGTCACTAACCCATGCACTCAGTGAGACACATTTAATCACTCACTCATACAGTCAGTCACCCACCTACTAAATGCTTCATCCAGACACTTATACATCTACTCATTCTTCAATATGTAAAACATATTTAAACTTTACAGAAACACACAGTCACTGGATGATGTCATCAGTGATGTCATCAGTGATGTCATTTGAGATGTCATCAGTGATGTCATCAGTGATGTCACTGACCATGTCATGAATGATGTAATATGTGACATCATCAGCAGTGGATTGCGGGTGCGCGATATATAGTTAGTGCAACTAACTATATATGGAATTTCAATGGTTTTGTGTGAGTAAAATAAGGTTTTGTAAATGCTAATTCCTAACGATATATGGTCTATAACCTATGGTTTTTTTCAGTGAATTTTCAAGGTTTTGTAAATGCTAATTCCTAACTATATATGGTCTATAACCTATGGTTTTTTCAGTGAATATATATATACATTCACTGAAAAAACCATAGGTTTCACACCAGTTATAATTAGCTGGAAATTTTACTGCCATTTTTTTGAACATTTTAGTTTCTATTTTTGAATATGTGTTTGAAGGGTTACATTACAGTGAAAGGAGGTCTGTCACTGTATCACAAGGATGGTGTCATCAGTGATGTCATGAGTGATGTCACTGACCATGTCATGAGTGATGTAATATGTGACGTCATCAGCAGTGCATTGCACGCGCAAGTTATAGTGAGTCCAACTAACTATAACGTGGGAATTTCAATGGTTTTATACGAGTAAAATTTCCAGCTGACTATAACTGGTGTGAAACCTATGGTTTTTTCAGTGAATTTAATAGGTTTTTTAAATGCTAATTCCTAACTATAACTGGTGTGAAACCTATGTTTTTTTCAGTGAATTTCATAGGTTTTTTAATAGCTAATCCCTATAGGTATGAAATGTAATATTTTTTATAACGAATTTTATATTGTATAATTATGTAATTTTTTTAAAATTATTTTTTTGCCCAGGAGCGCTCCCGGTGCGCGTACCGGTGAACGCACGGGTAAGCGCAATGTTACGGCGCGCCCCGGGGCGCGTACTGGTGAGCGTCCCGTTAGCGCTGTTCTCGCGAACGAAAACAACATCGTGACGTTTCGCAAAACCGCGTGATGCGTCATATGACGCACTGCGTAAGCGCACCCGGAAGCACGCGAGAGCATACGATCGCGCAACGTCCTGACGCGCTTACCGGAGCCCGACTACGGGCGCGCCCCGGGGCGCGTAGCGTAGGCGCGTTGGGTCATGTGACCTGAAAATAACACTTTTCATTGGTTCATTTCACTTTTGGTTTCCTAATGATGTAAGGCCAGGTCATGTGACCTAAAAATAACACTTTTCATTGGTTCAGAACAGTTTTCTTTTCCAAATGATGAAAGACCCCACCTTTTTTCCTCATTCTCCCTTTGTGCTTTGAGAGAGGTAGACCTGCAGTTATTTCAGTAGAAAATGGCTACATTAGCTGCAGCTGCTGGAGCTTCTGGACCACCACAACCACCACCACCACCACCACAAGGACCACCACAACATCACAGTGGTGGAGATCAAGAAGAGGAGGAGGAGGAGGAGGAGGAGGAAGAGGAGGAGGAGGAGAGGAGATTCCTCCCAGAGGACAATATTACCTACAAACCTAAAGAGCACATCATCTGGCAGTTTTTTTCAATCCCCAAGGACAGGAAAAAAGTAAATGCGCCTAAGGCAACCTGCTTAATATGTCATCAGGAGCTATCAAGGGGGAATCCCAACAAAAAATACTCCTTTGGCAACCACACTATGATCAGGCATATGCAACGCAAGCATCCAAATACCTATGCTAGGGCAGAGGACAGGGAACTGGCCAGAAACCCTGTCCAATCTTCTGCCAGCACCTCCCAAACTAATGTTCCCACCCCATCGGGACTGGAAGTTAGGAAGATATGCTCCACCATACAAACAAAGTTTTCCAATTTTAAAATTGTTTGTATTTTTTGTGGTGCAACAATATGCTTTGGAGAGCAAAGCATCACACTTATTAACCGTGCTTGGGATAACCACAAGTGCCCAAGGAAACATTAATTTTTTCCGCTTTTTTTTTGCTCCTGTTGAGCCCTTTAGAATTCCCTGTTTTTGTTTCTCCCCTTAAAAAATACAACAACAAAAAAAACTGTTCAGAAAAGTCAAAAAAAGTTTTAAAAAATCAAAAAAACAATAAAAAAAATATAAAACAACAAAAAGAATTAAAAAAACTGTTCTTTTTAGAACTACCTCCAATTTATAAAAAAATGCTACATTTTTAAAAAACTCTCTCATTCTTTTTTCCCCATGGTACGCTCCCCGGTACGCTCCCCGGTGGGCTCCTTTTATGGCCCCCACATCAAACCTAGGGGGTCAGGGGGGGTCTACCCTGCCCCCTTTTGGTCATTTCCACCTTTGTTTTTGCCACCTCTTGTGTCTCGATCCTACCGAGACACAAGATGGTGGCCGCTCCGGACTGTTTGGAATGTTGACAGACACCCGAGAGCCAATCAGCTTTCCGATCGCTTACTCGCGTAGCGTGCCCGGTGCGCTCCCCGGTGCGCGTACCGAGGCGCGCTTATAGATATATATATTTTTTTGAACCTAAATTACTCAAAATCCACTGGAGCACATATCTTGAGACATAGCAAAGGCACATCGGGCTACCAGTCCCTACAATTTTGCCAAGTTTGGTGGAAATCCATTCAGCCGTTCGGGCTAAAAGTGAGTCCAACCACCCTATGGAAATTAACCAGGCAGATTCCTCAACCGGCGCCAAAGTTATTCCCAATAGAATGTTGTGATTTCCCTATGGAAAACAATCCTAACTATAACTACCTACTGGTATATATTTATATATATATATATAATTTTTTTTTTTTACTTCTGGGGGGACCCCGTGATTCCTCGGTGTTCTGCGGAGCTTGACTGATCCCTTTCCTTGATTCTGCCACAGTGCCACAGTGGTGGGGGGGATTTGTTGATACCCGGGAGGGCCGATGTATAGTGCTACCTGCTGAGTTCGGGGCATACAGAGCCCCATGAAGATATTTGGGAAACAAAGCCGCAACATCAAACCAGCACAGAGGAGGAAATCGGAGGGGAAACAACTAGCTACACTTGGGGGGCAAAAGGCACAACATACCAACAGGTACACATTAAGGAATAAATGCATAGATGTCGACAAATCTTACTTAGGGCAAAAAGCGTCTCCACCAGTTACCTTCCCTCTGTTACAGCTCCCAGAGACTCTACTTGTAGCACCTCATAAAGACATTGCCCCTAAACAATCCCGTAAAAAAAATCAAGACGCTAATATCTCTGCACCAGTAAGGGGGAGTCTAGACTTAAAATAACTTCCTCACCAAGGTCTTTTTTTAAAGTTAGTGGGAGTGTCAACTTACCTATTACTGCTACGAGAGTGCTAGACCCCCCAGGTAGCTCTAACACCATGAATTCGCAAACGGTCGGAGAGCTACAGCAAATGTCTAGCCTACCTTTGGATAATAGATATCAAGCCTTGACGGTGGATCCTTTACCCCTTAAAATCTTACCCGTCAGTCAGGATGAAAATTAACCCCTACCATCTGTGCCTCCAGCAGTGAAGAGGGCACCTGCACAACCCAGAGGCAGGAGAATATTGCAAACACTATCTGTGAAAATTAAAAATAGATTTGCCTTGTCAGAAGCAAATCAAGCAAAAATGTGTGATGCTTGTGAGAACCTCAACAAGAAACACACAGACCTAACTGACAGGATTAGGAATCTGGAAACCTCCTCAGAGGATATGAGAATGAAAGTTGCCGATACCCGGAAAGAGATTCAGCATTGTAAGGAAAAGGGAAAAGCCCTCCAAGAGAAAATAATCGAAATCCAAGAAAACTTGAGAAGGAATAATCTAAGACTTCTCAATGTCCCAGAGGGGAAAGAGGGTGAGGATTTGAAAGGGTTCTTCATGAATTTGATTGAAGAAGTAATACCAGAAGCTAAGGAATTAGACTTCCTCCATGATATCCAATGAATTCATAGAGATCCCTTTAGGCGGAATCCCAACAGGGATAAACCTAGGAAAATACTAATTAATTTGAACATTTTCTCTTTTAAGGAAAAAATACTAGCGGAAGCGTTAAAATTAGGATCATATACTAGAGATGGAGGGTCATTCCGCATTCGCTCTGAACTATCAAAAGAAACCCACGCACATCAGTTGGAGCTTGGAAGGCACATACAGGAGCTTAAATCTCTAGGGCCACTGCCCAGATTAAGTTTCCTGCCACATTAGAAATAATGTGGAATAACAAAATGGACAATTTCAGAGACCCAGAGGAAGTGGAAAACTATGTTGAGCAGATAAAATCTTAAACAGGTTAAGTCCATATACTTGGACTTGAGACTAATAGATCCCTGGAGGCAGAAATTCAGCAGAAAGAAAGAATTCACACACCAAAATAAAAAATATGGTCATACATCTCGTATAGATTACTATCTTGACGACTCAAGACTAAGCAATAAGATTAAGACAGTCTTTCACCACCATGCCCACCTATCTGATCTCTCAGCAGTTAGCCTTGAGATATTTATAGAACAAGGGGTGCATGTACCTCGATGGACTAAGAACAGGTCCCTTTTAGAAAAATTGGTAATACAAAAAAATTTAAACAAGACACGCAAGACTACTTTGATTTTAATACTGGCTCCTTCTCTCTACGGGTTTTGTGGGAAGCATATAAAACCTATATTAGAGAGAGAATAATTAGTTACGCTGCACACAGGAAGAAAGAAAATGACAAAAAGATTGAGAGGATAGAGAAAAAAAGTAATCTCCTGGCAAGAAGATCTTTATGTCGCAGGTGACTCAGCAGCAGTAAATAGGATATAAGCTCAAATTGATGAGGGGAAGAACAAATTAGCGGAACATCTGGAAAGCATAGTAAAGAAAAAATGGTTTGCTAGTAAGCTCCTGCACTATGGGTATGGTGTGGGGTGTGGGAGGTTATTGGCATGGAAGACCAGGGGAGACCCAGTCAGGAATTCAGTAAAAAAGGGAGTCAAAGAGGGGTCAGATGTAAGTTGTATTAATGATAAAGACATTGGGGCTGCCTTTACAGACTTTTTCCAAAATGTATAAAAGGAAGAGACTTTCTAGTCAAATGAACAGTTATCTTAATGACTTCTGGGTGATCCTTTACCAAAACTCTTGCCAGACAAGGAATCTTTACTAAATAATCCATTTACAGCTGAAGAGGTATCTCTAGCAATAAAAATCTGAAAAGTGGTCAAGCCCCTGGACCGCATGGAATTCCCAGTGAACTCTATAAGGTTCTGGCAGAGGAAATAACTCCCTCATTAACATCACTATTTAATTAAATTTATATAAACGATGAAGCCCTAAATCATGGACTGCCGCTACAATAACCCTTATACTGAAACATTATAAGAATCCCCAAAAATGCTAGTCTTATCGCCCAATATCTTTACTTAACCACTTGGCTGCTAAGGCACCTCTGGCCCCTCAATGTAATTTCCATTGAAATCAATGGAAACTCCATGACGAGTTACCCTTGTCATTAGCACTGAAGGGGTTAATAATGATTACAAGATATTTACGATTATACTAGCAAAGAGGCTAGAAAACGTTTTGGTGATTTAATTGAAACCTCACAGAAGGGGTTTACGTAAGGTAGGCAGCTAAACGATCTTACCCACGACCTGGTGTGTGCTATTGATTTAGCCACAGACAGAAAACTTCCACTAGCTGTCTTGACTGTCGATGCCGCTAAGGCATTTAGTAGGGTTAGCCAGCCCTTCCTTTATACTGTGTTGTCCCATAATGGCTTAGGGAGCAATTTTGTGAGTGAAATTAAGAACATTTATATATGTCCTTCTGCAAGGATTCTAATGAATGGCTCACTTACCCAGCAATTAAGAATAGGTATAGGCACGCGGCAGGGTTGTCCCTTATCCCCTCTGCTATTTAACCTGTATATCAAGCCGTTAGCAAGGAGGATTAGGAAAGAGCAGCGGATTCAACCTTTTCAATATCAAGGTTGGGCTAAGAAAGAGGCACTCTATGCTTTTGACCTAATAATATATATATACAAAAAACCCTACAAAATCATTCCCAATTATAATGTGTATAATAATAGACTTTGGCAGAGTATCTGGATACCAGGTAAATGAAGGGAAAACCAAGATACTGGCTTGGAACACACGACTTGACCCCAATCTTGAGAAAAACGTGAAGAAAGAGATAAGGTACTTAGGAGTTCAGGTAGTTAAAACGTTGGAAGAAATGGCACAGATACATTTCTCAAAACTCATGAAAGATACCAAAAGGCTTTTGCAGACGTGGTCTACCTTAGCTTTATCGATCATTGGCATTGTTAACATGATAAAAATGATGATTCTGCCATAGTTCACTTTATATTTAGTGCCTTACCACTACATTTTGAGACAAAGTGGTTTAAAAACAACAAGGCGATTTGACAAGTTTTATCTGGGCCAATAAGAACCCAAGAATTGCCTGGAAAAAGCTCTGTAAAAAAAAAAGACAGATGGGGGCCCGCCCTACCAGATATCCAGTTGTACTGTTAGGACTTTCAGTTAAAGAACTTCAGAGCATTACTAACTTAACATGTTCAGCTACTTCGACCTTGTTATGGATCACTAGTCAACGATCTAGCAGAACAAGGCAGCCACTTCCTGTTCAAATATGGGCATCACACATTTTTTTTTTAAATTTGCCAGAAGGTTTTCAGCGTGGCATGTAGACTCTGGACTCAGGTCAGGAGAATAATGAACTTACCTTATTAAAGCCAGCTGCCCCCAATTTGGAAATCTCCCGGGACCCCTTCCTGTTTACAAGAGTCTTTATCTACACCACTAACAGATTCTGAAATTGAGACGTGGGGTCAACTTATGGATGAGCATAATTTAATCGCATGGGACTATCTATCAGAGAAAACCAACAACTTATTGTCTAGATTTAAATATTTGCAACTAATAAGATGGGCCCAAAACCAACCATCTGTAGGAGCCTCGAACAAGTGGGAAACAGCGCTTTATGGTGACTATGTACAGAAAAAAGAGACTGCTAAATAGTACTGAATGTTAGACCAGGAATAAGATTCCCATAATATCCCACAGGAGGAAAAATGGAAAGAGGCCCTACCAGACGACGACTTAGGAAATCTCTGACAAGTATCTATCAATACACTACATTCATTTGTCAAATACGCACTATAAAGGAAGAACCATTTATTTACTGTACATAGGGTGTATTGGTCCCCAAAGAAGCTGTCCAGAATAGGTGGGGAAACAAGATGCTGCCTGAAATGTTGATTGCCAAAAGCAGATGACGTGCATATGTTCTGGCAATGCCCCGGGGGTGAATGCCTTTGTGCTAGATGTGGGTAAGGTATTAACAGATATTTTGGAAAAGAACATTGAGGTAAGCTTATCTCTGATTATTTTGGGGATTTTAGATAACCATGGCTTCATTGGAAAGAACAGGAAATTGCTTTAGCAGTTGTTATTAATCTTGATTATCATTGCTCGTAGGGAAATATGTATTAATTGGACCCCTAGTAATCCACCCTCTTGCATAGCTTGGTTAACGGAAGCTAGACGATTTGGTAGGTTAGATTGTATAAACACCTCTGAGAAGAGAGCCAGCATATGGGAACCCCTTGTTTGTTATGTTTTAAACACAGTTAGGCAATAGAGGATTAAAAGGTCCAAGGATTAAGACATTCTAATCCAATGGGAGGTGTGTGGGGGTAACCTTACCCGTACGATATAAAGATTGAAAGTTGGTGTATACGGGACAGGGAACGACCGGCAGGATGCGAGTCTATACTCTTTTCCTTGATTCTGAACACACTAAAACAAACACCTTTTTGGATTGTCGCATATCAGGACTTTCGAAGCAATCACAGTACCAAGACTGCATTCTTCCTCACCACTGACGATATTCATGCCCTCCTAGACCGGGGTGAAATGGCAGCCCTGATCCTGCTGGACTTCTCAAGAGCGTTTGATACAGTCTCACACCACACCCTAATCATGAGACTCCATGATACCAGCAACCGGGGTAAGGCCCTGGACTAGATCCACTCCTTCCTCTCCAGCAGAACTCAACGAGTCAGACTACACCTGTTCCACTCTGAACCTACACAGATCAGCTGCGGAGAACCCCAGGGCTCCTCCCTGAGCCCAACCCTTTTCAACATCTACATGGCCCCCCTCAGCGCAATCGTAGAAAACCACGGACTTAACATTGTCTCCTATGCTGACAACACCCAGCTGATTCTATCCCTCACTAACGAACCCTCGGCCACCAGAATCAAGTTACACAACCGGATAAAAGCTGTTGCCTTCTGGATGAAGGACAGCTGGCTCAAACTCAACTCGGAGAAGACGGAAGTACTTATCCTGAGTCCCACCCCCTCTGCCTACGACAACTCCTGATGGCCTGCCGCACTGGAAACCCCACCCTATCCCACGCATGAAATCTCAGCATCATACTCGACTCCTCACTCACAATGAACCTCCAGATCAACGCTGTATCCTCCTCATGCATCCACACACCACGCTTGCTTTAAAAGACTTTCAGATGTATCCCCACCAAAGCAAGAAAGACAGTTACCCATACACCCATCACCAGCATGCTCGACTACGGCAAAGCATTCTATGCCGACATCACCCAGAAATTCATCAGGAAACTACAGATGTTCAAAATGCAGCAGCCAGAATGGTCCGCAACACCCCCCACCACAGCCATATCACTGAACATCTTCCTGAACTTCACTGGCTCCCAGTCAACAAAAGAATCACCTTCAAGCTCTTCACGCCTACAAAACCGTCCACAACACTGGACCAGCATAACGGAACCACTGCCTCGCATTGCAAGTTCCCACCAGACACCTCTGTTCCGCCCAGCTGGCCCTTTCCTCTGTCCCTTGGATCCACAAGACAAGAACCGGAGGAATATCCTTCTCCTAACTCACCAGCAAAACCTGGAACACCCTGCCCCTCTACCTCAGGCAATCCCCCTCGCTGACCTAGGTCAGGAAGGATCTCAAGACCTGGCTCTTTGACTGAACCCAGATGAATCAGCAGCCTCCCCTCCCCCTAAGCACCTTCAGACCCTCACTTGTGAGTAGCTGCGCTATACAAAACCCTGATGGGTTGATTATGTTTTACTAAATCAGATTTCAAAACTCATCTCCTACTGGTAGGTTTGCACCTGACTGTTTTTATTACTGCCATGAACAGCATTTTCATGCCCCAGCCGGTCCAAACATTAGGATAAAAATCACTTAAAGTCAGATTTTACTTAAAGTAAAATCACTTAAAGTCACTTAAAGTTATCCCCTTACCAGTACATACTTAAAACAGTAGTTAATATATGGAAGAAACACTTTAAAGAGTGTTCAGAGCTCCCTTAATTTTCCCAGACTGATAACTAGAGTAATCAAAATCATACAGACCATGTTAAGACTGAAAAAAGATGATTTATGAAAGGCTATTTAAGCATCATGTCATAGCTTTTGCACGTGAACATGTGGTCAGTATTTTTCTCTTGATAAGGTGGAAACTCTAGCTCTTAGACTAAATCTTAAATGTTCACCTCACCATATAGCAATTTAGGAATATTTGCCACTTATTGTGAAATACAAAATTATACAAAGACACTGAGGGCCTGATTTAGAGTTTGGTGGCTGGGATACTCCATTACAGATGTGATAGATGTCATGCCCGCCTTTCTTCAAGTGCCATAGGATATAGTCCATTGTAATACAACGGTCAGGAAAGCCACCAAATTTGTGATGGAGAATTATAACTTCTCTGATTTCTAAACACTGGGAGCACATAACTTACAAATGCATCTCTAGAGTTAAAATATGATTCCATGTTAAAAGGAAACCTTGACCAGGTTTACTAACACTTTGCGCCTGGTTTGGTCCCAAAAGAGACACAACCCTAATGCAAAATGTTGTGATGAGATTTACGTTCCAACACAAATCATAATTTGCTGTGGAATGTTGCCCAAAATAGCATTTAGTAGCTTAATGATATACTTAAAATCAAAGAGGCATATTAAGGGTTGTACATGGACATTCCGATACCACCCCCCAAGGTTTTTATGCCTACCCCTGTCTAATAACATTTTTTCACAGGTATTTTGGTAAAATAAATTATGCCTCCTGGAGGCAGATGTAACATAGAAGCAACTTTAAAAATCTCCACATTTTTCCAACTTTGCCTGTGTGCTGCACTGTACAGCACACATAAAAGGAGGGAAAAGTGTTAAAGCATAAGTTTCGTACAGAAAGGTTTCCCTTCCCGTACAAAATCAATACTTGACAGCAGGGTCTTGCATCTCTACTGGGGTCTGGTACCGTCCAACCATGGTTTTGACTCTAGATATTCCATGGTCAGGAGCGGTATCACCAGTGTTGTTTTTTTAGTTCTATTATTGATTACAGCGTGTGCTTGTTTTATTTGCCGATAGCTCAGTGGGTTATAGCTGTAGGCTGCAGAGGCTAGGGGTCTTAAAAAATTGCATTTCAATTTGGATCCAATATCATATTTACAAACCAAAAAATCACTGAAATCAATTACATTGCTTTAGGTGTTAAGTGCAGGAAGGCTTGTGGTGCTTGTGCCTTTCAAATAATAAAAGTTATACAATGTAACAAAAGAGTCTAAACCTCATCCCACCAGAGTCTGAAAAAACTCCTTTTCTTCAGTTCACCTGAAAAGCAGAACAAGGTCATGGCTGAGGTTTACCCTGTTAACTTTCTGTTTTTAAATATCCACAGTTTCCTCTTAGCTCTCTAGGTCAAAACGATGCTGTTGCTGCTCACCATGAGTGGAAGAGTGCCTCTCTTAGATTCAGGAGGAGGGGGCTGCGCGGACAGAGTAAACTGCTCTGAAAGCCCTGTTTTTCTTCTACTCCTAGCGCTGCTCCTGAAGCTTCTGAGGCTAGGGGTCTGAAGGAAAGTGCCATGGATAGCAAGGGGCAAGCCAGGGATCGCATCTGTGACCCTTGGAGATACCCCTAAATTATGTTCACGCACAAGCCCATGTAATTGAAAAATATAGTGTGCTGAAAACCACATAATTGCTGGGAAGAGGACAGCAACATGTAATAGGGACAGTCACCATGGAAGTTAACAAACCACCACAAGGTGGGACAAATAAAACAGATTCACCTATGAAAAGCACCAATTTATGAACCGCACGAAAAAGAACCAATAAAAAGCGATAGAAGTGCTCAAAGCCCATCAAATAGATACAGCATGTCTTGAGAGACAGCACATGTACTGCCTAGGCTCGACCTAAAAAGGGAAGCTTGTTTTCCTTTTGTCATACATTCCTTCTTCTGCAGGATAGGCAAGCTTACTTTGCTGATCTGCCTGAACCTTGTCTATGAAGAAAGGACATTTCCACTGTTGATACCAAACGTGTGCACCACAATTAGAGAGAACAGACGTTTTTATCACTATCACATGCTTTCCTTACATTCATGAATCACACAAAGAGACGTAGGTAGGGCCCTTAGAGTAACACTATTATTTCTAACGGATGACAAAGCATCGCCCACATATTTGTGGAAAGATGAATCATTGGCTGCCTCGTCCAACACTGATAAGGTAATACCATCAGGGGGTTGTATGACGTTACAACGCATACTTTTACAACGCAAGCCTTTACAATGCATTTTTTACATCGCAACATCCATCACAGGATTTTACATCGCATGTCCCTAAAACGCATTTTTAGAAACTACCTTAACAACGCATTCCATTACATCGCATTATAGATTTACAACGCATACCATTACAACGCATACCATTACATCGCATTTAAGGTAAGTGTTGGATAGTGTAGGGGTAATAATTACTATTCATTCCATTTCATTAAGTCTTTATTGCAGTTTTTCATCATAAAAGACAAAAGTTTCCAAAGATAAAACAGCTTTCATTCATTTATAAAATACACCATCATACTCTAAATCTAAAATTTAAACTATACCACAACAACAATAATTGATAAGTTAATATATATATATATAAATACATGTTAAAAAAGTTCTTACAAAAGGTTGAAATATATTTCTCAGCAAAAAGGCTTAATCTTCATCAGTTAATTTACATAGGTTAATCAACTTGTAAACCACACAATACATTAATATTCGAACTCCATCCGCTGCTAAAAGGTCCCAAATTTCATCATTCACCAGCTACTTTGCCCCCCCCATTTTATTGCATAAGGCCCACGCTCAGCTCAAGAACTTTGTTACACCAATTACGACAAGGTTTGTAGTGTCTGATTTCAGTATTCTCTTAGCAACCATTGCCGATCTTGTATTCAAAGTCAAGCATACTGGTTTCAACCAAATACTCCTCGGCTGGTGATAAACAGGGCATACAAATAAAAAATGGTCAATGCTTTCACTAAGATCATGGCAAAATACGCACTTATCGCTACTTGCAGAATTCCATTTGCTTGTGATCCACCTTAGGGGTAATGTACGTGTCCTAAACTGGTGGTACAGTTTGCGGTCATCAGGCTATTACAGTACAGTACATTACAGTAGGTTAACTGTTGGATAGTGTTGGGGTAGAAATGACTATTCTAACTCCAGTGAGTGCAACAGTAGGGTAAGTGTTGGATAGTGTAAGGGTACTATGCTTTGTAACAGTATGCGTTGTAATGTCTTGCGATGTAATGCCTGTGTTGCAGTGACATGCGATGTAATGGTATGCGTTGTAGTGACATGCGATGCAATGCATGCGTTGTAATGGCATGCGATGTAAAGGATGTTGCGATGTAATAACTGCGTTGTAATGGTAGTGCGATGTAAAAGTTGCGTTGTAAAGGATGGTTCCCCCATCAGGGTGATCCCAATATCTATGTGAGCAAGTTCAAGATAGATGTTATCGGATAAGCAAGACGTCCAGAGTTCTGTTAAAACTGCCTCTGTGCATACTAGGTACCACGAGGGACACGCTTCTTTATGAATTAGAGTTGGGGGCCATACTTATCAATGGAATAACTAGTTCACTTTATAAACCACTCTAAGAACCCTAACTTGAGTTTACCGTGTGTGTCAGTGTGTTTATACATAATATGTTTTATGTTTGAGTAGCAATATAGCGTCTCTGAAGAGACGTGAGAAAAGAAATCCATGCCCTGTGAAATTTAGTGGAAGCCTGAATTCAATAAATTTATGGGCATCCCGCTTTCAAGAAGAACCTGAAGATGCTTCTGTTTTAACAAACCTTTTCCCATCAAGAAAGCGATTGACTGCTCCTGCTATGCTTTTTCCAATTCATTGCCAGAATCCTTCAACATCTGATGACCTACTTGGCTGAAAACACTGAAGTATTCATGAAGCAAGCTGTCTCAAAATCCCCCACATAAACAGGAATTTTGGCACTTACTACTTCCATTTGCTTCCATTTATTCTTTGGATCCCGCACAACTTTTCATTAGGTTTACATTCAGTGTTATGTCATGGTAGAATCTAGAATCGCAAGTGTCTCATTTCTTTCGACAAACGTGCATGCACACACTGGGAAAAGGCAGCAATTCTTCCTAAGTTCCACAAAACAGCGGTCTTCAATAGGCCATGGTGAAAATAGCGTTTTCCCAAGGAATCCTGCCCCATCGACCGGTAGCACATCAACCAGGGTGGGTCTACCCAGAAGATAGCCATATTGGTCGCTAAGTGATGTGTCATGTCCATGGCTATATTTTCATTTTTGGCCGTCCGTTTGAGATATAAGTGAAGCTGAATAACTCATTAGGTCTAGTTCAGCTTCCATCCTTCTAAGCGCTCAAAGAGGGGCTTGGAAATCGTCTCTAGTGCTTGGTAGAATCGTTCAGCCCATGAGAAAAGACTGATTCTCCCATAAGAAAACATCCCAGCAGATTCTAGTCTGTCTTTCCTATACACAGCGTCTTCATGGGGAAATTGAAATGCCTGTTTTTATGTTCATGGACAAACCACAGGTATCTATCTTTTTAAACGTGGTAAACTCAGGAGTAGCATGCTCCAATAATCACCAGATATTTCATTGAAAGGGCATTGGTACACTCTCACTACGATGGATGCTTAAACATGGAGCACCCCTTTCGTAGCAAGCAAGAGGGAGAGGATACGCCCATGCATCTTTTTGATAATTTGTTTCTCTTTACAAAATCTATACTCCAGAGATGGCTGATAGGGAACTTGTGAGATTCGAGGTGGAGGGGGATTTCTGATCACAGAGTGCAAGTTGCGAGGCACTGAAAACTCCAGGTTTCCTGCTCTGGCCAAAAGCAAAGGAAAGGATACTCCTGTGTCTTATCTTCATGCAGAGGCTTTAAAAGAGGTGTTTTGAGACCTTAGTTCAATGTCAAGTTTGTTTGTTCAAAGGTGGAATGGTGCAACAGTAGTGTCAGTGTAAATGCGGCCTAAACGCTGAGGAAACCGGCACACTGTGCCACAAAGTGTGGTGCCCTCACTCAGATCAAAAATTCCCCAGAAAAAAAGGGAAAACTGACAGGAGAGTTGTGAAGGACGATGGAGTCTGGCAGCCGGGAAACAGACACTAGAATCCACTGGGATGGTATGCCCACCGCCCCTCCCTCCCACCCACACACAAATTCAAATTGTTCAACCTACTGACATTTGGTCACATTTGGGGTTGGTATTGTAATGTTTATCTCAGGGACTCCAACGCGCCCTCTCCAGATTCGAGGAGTTCTGTGTGGACCATGACCTAGTTGTCAATGTAGACAAAACTAGGTTCATGGTCCTACAGGATTCGAGCAAACTCACAGGCGAAGTCAGAATGCAGGAGGGTATTTTAGAACAAGCAGAGACTTTCTCCTACTTGGGGGTTATGATTGACAAAAACGTAGCTGGAAACCGCAAATAGATAGCTTGATGGTGAGACATGCCCAACTCTCTGGGGTTTTAATGAAGGAACAAAAAAGCTCTGACACCAAACCCGTAGCTCCTGTACTGCAGATCTACAAAGCCAAAATTAGCGCATCTATCTTGTATGGTGTTGAGCTGTGGGAATATGGGAACCTAGAACCCCTAGCGGCGAGCCAAAACACATTTTTAAGATCGGTGGTTGGGCTACCGCAATCAACCCCCATGGTTCCCCTATATTTAGATCTGGGGTGCTGCTCCAATAAAGATGTTGCGCTCTATAGGCTAGCAGTATACTAGAGGAGACTCTGGGTGACACCCGAGCTGGCCAATTATGCCCTGGCTCTGGATGAAGTTAGGAAGTTAGATGTTAACAAGAAACTTCCGTGGTTCAGTTGTGTAAGAAACATTTTTTGTGAGCTAGGGTGGAGTCATTTGTGGACCACGCCATCAGTTAGTTCCTTTCCCAGTAAAGCTGAATTAAAGGCAGCCTACTGGTATATTATAAACCTTAGACGGTTCACAGCCTCCAGTGGTCTGTCCCTGACTGGCACTTTCCTTGAGAATAAGCACAAACCTAAACTCGAACAGTATTGGGACATAATCTCTTCGCGTGATAGGAAATTGTTCCACCAGTTCAGAGTAGGCTCTTTACCAACTAAGGCCTTCACTTCGAGGTGGCGGTCAAATTCAGAGGCAATTACCAGCATGTGCCCTTATTTTCCAGACAGAGTTGAATCCATGAATACCAACAACTGGGATAGCAATGGGTCAAAAACACAATATCCAAAAAACTGACTGTGTATGTTCAGGGTACCACAGCGAAATCTACTGAGAGTATAACGTGGTGAAATAATTATTCCCATCAGATTACCAACCTGTACCGCCCTACATCATTTGGGATCCTTCACCATGAAGGAAAGTGGTTTTACCCACAGTAGATTAGGCAGATTGTAGCTTAGTCCTATCAAATGTCTCAAAAATGAGTATGGTGTACTTATGGCATCAGGAGGTAAACTGAATAGCAGTGCGAAAATGTGAAAAGAATAATAAGTGCTAAGTGTGAGTATGTTTAAAATTGGGTAGTGGAAACGGAAAAACAATTTTATTAGGTCCTACCCACTCCCAGAGATTAAAAAACAGTGCATAGTAGTGTCAACAAATAACTACTAAAGTTGGTTTGTGGTCGACATGTTTCTGCAGTGAATGCGGAGCCTGTTGGTCTCCTACTGCTTCATCAGGACCTTGATTTCTGCTACTGCATGAAGTGAACAGTGATAAAAGAAAATTATAAACAATATCACCTATTAATTAGGGAATGCACACTCCACCTCACCTGGCTACAGCTCAGGTAAAACGGAGCACCGCTCTGTCCGTCGGTACTCCGGACATCCATCTAGGCTGTCTAGGGATAGGTGATATTGTTTATAATTTTCTTTTATCACTGTTCACTTCATGCAGTAGCAGAAATCAAGGTCCTGATGAAGCAGTAGGAGACCAACAGGCTCCGCATTCACTGCAGAAACATGTCGACCACAAACCAACTTTAGTAGGTATTTGTTGACACTACTATGCACTGTTTTTTAATCTCTGGGAGTGGGTAGGACCTAATAAAATTGTTTTTCCGTTTCCACTACCCAATTTTAAACATACTCACACTTAGCACTTATTATTCTTTTCACATTTTCGCACTGATATTCAGTTTACCTCCTGATGCCATAAGTACACCATACTTATTTTTGAGACATTTGATAGGACTAGGCTACAATCTGCCTAATCTACTGTGGGTAAAACCACTTTCCTTCATGGTGAAGGATCCCAAATGATGTAGGGCGGTACAGGTTGGTAATCTGATGGGAATAATTATTTCACCACGTTATACTCTCAGTAGATTTCGCGTTGGTACCCTGAACATACACAGTCAGTTTTTTGGATATTGTGTTTTTTACCCATTGCTATCCCAGTTGTTGGTATTCATAGTGTTTTTACGGAATGATAGCAATGTATGGTCGGTAAAAATTCCCTTAGACCCCCCTTTATATCCATTTCAGAGTTGAATACATACCACACATTTTTTTTGGCCTGCCCGGCTTAAAGTGTACCGAGGCGACGCTGGTTGAAACCAACCTGTCTAGCTTTGGGTGTTAGAGATTACAGAGAAGTGTACAGAATACTAAAAAGTGCACTAGACGGCCCAATTATGTTAGCAACGGCCAAGTTCTTGGGCCAGGTGTGGGTGATCCGGTGGACGGGGGGAAGGTATAGGTAACCCTATTGCCTGCACATGTTTGTGCTATTGTTTTATGAAAGCATGTTGTGTCCCATGTTCCTATTGATGAATTGCAAATGAAATTGGAGTCTCTTTTTTAATGAATTGTAAAAGGAGCTGGTTAAATTATTATTATGTACATTATAGGCCTTATTAAGGCTTGTTTTTACATTGAGCTTTTAATTGTTCTATTTATTATTTTAATATCGAGCATGTTAAGTCCTTGTATAATCAAGTCTGTCGACCTATGATTATTGTTATGGTTAACCCGGTTTTACTCCCGGACTGTGATAACTTTTGTGATTACTTTTAAATCAAAATAAAGTTTATAAACTGAAACTGTAATGTTTATCTGTTTATGTTTGTGTTTTGGTAAGCGAATGGCTACCCGAAGACTTCCCCACGCTGGTGAGTACTGTGCTGAGATTTGGGCCTCTGGTACATTAACAGAGAAACAGCCATGTCTTAAGTTTCTTCCTAAAGGAAAGTCATTGTAATTGCATTTACATAGCACTTACTATCCTTGACGAGGCATCAAAGCGCTTTTTAGGTCAGTAGCACGCTACTCCGGAACCTAAAAAGGATTAGTGGTGAATTGGTTTGAGAAAAAGGAAATTAATTTGAGTGGTGGACATGTCTGTTATTTGGATTGAAAAGAATAGTGGAGGGTTTGCATTTATATAGCGCTTGCTGCCCCTGATAAGGTATTGAAGAACTTTTCGGCAAGTAGCAGGCTCCTCTGGAACCCAAACAGGATTAGTGGGAAAGTGGTATAGGGGAATATGAAATTAATTTGAGCTGTGGACGTGCAAGTTTGTTATTTGTATCGAAAAAGGTTAGGCCAGAGATGGAAGAGTGAAGGGTTTTGCAACTATATAGCGCTTGCTACCCCTGATGAGAAGTTGAAGAGCTTTTCAATGGGTAGGATGCTATTTCGGAACCCAAACAGTATTAGAGGAGAATTAGTATAGGGAAATATTAAATTAATTTGAGCAGTGGATGTGTTAGTCTGTTGTTTGGATTGAAAAGGAATAGTGTTTTTTTTGGGAGTTCATAGCAGGAGGAGGAGGTTTGGGATGAGTAAAGGGGAGGGGGAGGAGTCATAGGGAAGGGTTTAGAAAGGCTTGTTTGGGAGATCTGAATAGTAAAAGAGGTATGAGACGGTGCAAGGAGGGTTACAGGAGGGAAGAGTCCAGAACGGTTTATTGGGGGATCATAGTAGTGGAATGGGGTATGGGATGAGTGAAAGACTGAAGGTAGAGGATATATTGAGAGAGGCATAGGGTGAGAAATAGGATAGAGCAATGGAGAGAGGAGTAGAATGAGATTTGAGATGCGTCTGAGAGGAGGTAGAGGATATATGGAGAGAGGTATTGTGTGGGATATAGGGTAGTGCAATGGAGATGGGGAATTCGAAACAAAGTAATAAATATAAAGGTACAAAAGTACATGGAATGTATATATGTACAGGTAAGATAATATATGTAGATTTAAGTTGTATTTAATAAACTCAGACTTTCAAGTGTTGCTGTACTTTAAGTTTGTTCTTTTTTGTAATTCAGTAGGGAAGCAATTGTAGATAAATAATTCTGATCAAAGGTTTATGATTTATAGAGTCACCCATATACATGTTAAACATAGACTAATATAACTTTAGATAATATGAACATTTGTTAAGCAGAGCTAACAAATATCTATATTTTTAAAAACATAATTATTATACACGAGTAAACAAAGCAATACACATATGTAGGTACCCAATTTAATGGCCCCTCTGGTTTTTTTTTACTGATCCCTACCTCTCTCCTTCAAATGCTTGACACCACTGTCCTTGTCTCACCAGTGCCTCCATTCTACCCCCTCACAACCTACTCATCCCACAGTAAGGCCCAAGCTCTCCTTTTCCTGTCCTTTGCCAGCATCTGTCCTGCGAGTTTCCCTCCACCCCAAGGCCCCTGGTTCCACCGGTACCATGTTCCCATCCTCTGTGATGCCTGTGACCCTTTCTGGGGGTCTTACTTGTTCTTGTCTGTACCGGATTGGATGCAATCGGAGGAGAATTGGATTAAGGGAATTTAGGAATAATGACAAATCTGGAACGCAGGCGAAGTATATGGGAAACAGAAATATGGAGAAGCAAGGAACTTGAAACCTGCAAATCCAAAAACATGAATCACATCACAAGTAGTTCAAAAAAGTTCTCATAATAGGTATACTTTCTTTGACTTCGGAAAAAGAACAGGTAGTAGTTGCTCTCATTTTTAACAGAAGAAAACGGAATAACCTTTACAAAATAATCCGTTTTGAATTACAGGTTTAAAAACACCTGAGCTTCCATCACCGATTTATTAAAACTAGCATTGAGCGGCTTTGGTGCAGAGGGACAAAACTGATGCATGCAGACCTTGTGGAACAATAGGGGGCTCACGTCACTAGGAATTAAAAATCTGCCACATCATGTGTCATGCAGCTGCTGAAGGCTCACATACCCAGAAAGGTGGAACTTTGGGCTCCTCATTAGTGTGCAGTGGCTTTTCGGTGCTAACACTGAATTGTGTTACAAAGCGCAGTGGTGGCTGGTATTTGAAAGCAGTGGGGGTGGGTAGGTCATCATGGAGCGGGGAGGAGGAGGGAATGAAATAAAAATAAAAACATACACACTTCCCTGTCTGCGGCTGCCACCTGCCTTCGCTGCTTTCTCTTCCCCACTTCCAGGGCAGGAAGCACCCGATATTAATCAATGCAACAATGTGATTGTTCTGAGCGCACTGGATCGAGGCTCAGCCCGAGAATGGGAGGCTGGGCATGATCTAAATGCAGGCTGTAATGCAGACTGCATTGAGAACATTCAAAGTGCATATGAATATTTGGCTGGCCCCAGAGGGCCGACTAAGCATTCATGCGCACTTTAGGGAGTACAAACCACTCCTCCCTTTCGCTGCTTTGTCAGCAGAGCAGCCCCGCCACATCCGACCACCAAAGCTGCCGCAAGAAGGAAAAAATAAAATGATAATAACTTAGTTATTATAATTTTATTTTACCTATAGTGACACTGCTTAAAAGCAGTGGGGCATTGCTCCTCCACCTTAACGGTGGAGCAGACCACTGACGAAAGGATTGGCGATCAGCAAGACAGGGCTTCTTTTCGGAGAAGGAGCTAGAGGCTGCGACCTCCTCAATGCACTTTCGCTTCTGGTCACCCGCAAGTTTTTCAACTGATGTTGCTCGTTTTTCGACTCAGAGTGCACTGAGGCTTGATAACCGGACCTCAGTGCCAGTGCTTGGACCCCATGTCGAATTGGCTGTACCCAATTGGAATGGAGGACTTACCTGTAAGTTCCTACTAAATGGTTTCTTCGGATTCTGACCTCTCTCCCAACTAGTACTCCATTACACCAGTTGTTTAGTGGTGTAAGTATTGCAAGGGCCATGCATATAATTTGCCTACGGCCCATGCTGTACTGGAGCTGTTTGTGACTAGTCCCTAGCTTGCCCAATACACTGACAGTTGACCTATTTAACTCAACCCCATGGCTTTCAAACAAGAAGTCAGCCTTGTATTCATTAGGACTTCATGACTTGGGGAATCAACTGATTACATCTGTTTTTTCCATCCAAATATGAGTTTGAAAAGAAATACTGGTCACTTGTGGAGGACGAAGTTGTTCAGAAGTCAGCCACTACTAAGCTGATAAGTGATTACATGGATATTAAGTCAATGAGGGGGCGGGAATTGTTTGGGGATGTAGTAACAGTCCCATTGCATAAGGAAACTTTATTTTCAGTTTCGTATAGGCACCCTCCCCCTCAGGTCATTCACAGCAGGTTGGAAGGGTGAAGGAGGTAGCACCTGTCCTTTATGTGACCATCAGAAGGAAAGTGTTTCACTTGCCCAGGCTATTCATCCTCCAGGCATAAATGGCTGACACTGATTTGCAGGTCAATAGGTGTACAGAATCACCAGAATGCCATCCATATTCGTAGATCAGACTCTTCCATACCACTGGTCATTTCTGTTGCAAAATTCTTGGGAGCAATGTTGGTGCTACGTAAGAAAGCCCTAAGTCGATCGCCCGTCTGATGACCTAAATCCCAGTGTGTCTTTGTTTGGGCCCCACCTGGGATCATTCTTTTTAGCATCCTACTTTTTAATAGGATGTCTTATTTAGAAATATGTGCACATAGTTGTATAAAGATATAGATTTTATATGTTTTTAGGAAAAAGGATATATTGTTACTTGTTTTACTTTGCATGCTGCTGTGTGATGAACTGTACTTTTAAGTCCCTGGCGGGCGACATAAAGAGTTTTCGATAGGAAATTGCTGGCAAATGTAGCCTTTGTCAAGAATATCAGGAATTGGACACAGGATTATTTTGACATTAATAGGTACAGCGCTCCTCGAGGTACAGATTGGGATGCCTATCAGGAATTAGACGCAGGGGTATTTTGACATCAATAGGTACATGCTCCTTGAGGTACAGTTTGGGATGCTTTCAAGGCCGGCTTGAGGAAGGGGGTCATTAGCTTTGCTGCCCAAATAAAGAGACAGCGCCAGGCTGAAAAAGAGAGGCTGTTGAGGGATCCGACAGAGAATGAGCAAGAACACGTGACACGGATGGCACGGGGCAAGGAGTGGCACAAACCCAGTTCGAGATCATTACCCTAAGAGCGGATATTAACAGCTGGCTAAGTCAGAGAATGGGCGAAGAATTTCAAACTCATAAGAATGGGACAAATGAGTATGGAGTATCAGTCGGTAAAATGCTTGTGCTGCATACATGGCAGAAGGCACCTAGAAGTGTGATAGCCACAAACAGGAGAAATGGAAGAACTTACACAGAGACTAGTGTCATACTTCGTGTGTTCCAACAATTTTTCCAGCTATTATATAAAGAAGATCCCCGGATATCTCTCAAATAGTGTCAGAGGTGGATCTTAGAGCTATCCTAGACCGAACCTCCAGGGGGAAACTAGAAGCGGAAATAACACTGGAAGAGGTCTTAGCAGCCTTACATGATATACCTTCAGGGAAAGCTGCTGGCCCTGGTAAAATACCTCTTGAATTTTATAAGACACTTCAATCCCAGCTAGTCCCTATTTTATGGCAGAGTTTTTTTTTTTTGTTTTTTTTTTTGCAGAGTTTTATATAGCGCGAACTAGAACCGAACCTAATCAGTTATCAGAGCGCTTTACATAGCACCAGTTACGTTTCATGAGGAGGACACACTTTCATTTTTTTTTTTAGGCACGGGGAGATTAAGTGATTTGCCCAGAATCACAGGGGGTTTTTGGCGTCGTTACCGAGACTTGAACCCAGATCCCCAGGTCCGAGGTCGAGCGCCTTAGCCGTTAGGCCAACCCCTCTCCCCTGGACCTGTACCTGTTCTTGGGGGGTACAAAATAATGGGTTTCCACCAGATTCTTGGGAGGATACTGATATTATTATATTCACCAAGAAGGGTAAACACCTGGACAAACCGGCCTAGTATAGGCCGAGGGAAACAACCTTTACAACGCAACTTTTACAACGCACTACCATTACAACAAAACTTTTACAACGCAAAAACTTTTACAACGCATACCATTACAACGCATGTTTTTACAACGCAAGTACTTTTACAACGCATGCCATTACAACGTAAGTATTGGTAAGTATATAATTATATTTAATATTTTATATGTTTTTTTTTTTTTAAAGTTTTCAGTTTTTGGGTAAAGGGGTATTTTTAGGGTTCAGGGTCAGTTTTCAGTTTTTGGGTAAAGGGGTATTTTTAGGGTTCAGGGTCAGTTTTCAGTTTTTGGGTAAAGGGGTATTTTTAGGGTTCAGGGTCAGTTTTCAGTTTTTGGGTAAAGGGGTATTTTTAAGGTTCAGGGTCAGTTTTCAGTTTTTGGGTAAAGGGGTATTTTTAGGGTTCAGGGTCAGTTTTCAGTTTTTGGGTAAAGGGGTATTTTTAGGGTTCAGGGTCAGTTTTCAGTTTTTGGGTAAAGGGGTATTTTTAGGGTTCAGGGTCAGTTTTGGGTTTTTGGGGTACAGGGGTATTTTTAGGGTTCAGGGACAGTTTTGGGTTTTTGGGGTACAGGGGTATTTTTAGGGTTCAGGGACAGTTTGGGGTTTTTGGGGTACAGGGGTATTTTTAGGGTTCTGGGTTAATTTGGGTTTTTTGGGGTACAGGGGTACAGGGTAAAAAAAATTAAATTAATTAAATTAAATTAAATTAAATTATATTAATTACAATTAATTTAAAAAAAATATATTATATACTTACCAATACTTACGTTGTAATGGCATGCGTTGTAAAAGTACTTGCGTTGTAAAAACATGCGTTGTAATGGTATGCGTTGTAAAAGTTTTTGCGTTGTAAAAAATTTGTTGTAACGGTATGCGTTGTAAAAGTATGCGTTGTAACGTCATACATCCTAGGCCGATAACACTGATAAACTCCGACAACAAGATCTACTCTAAACTTCTGGCAGCCCAGCCAGGAAGGGTCATAGCCCATTTAGCGTTGTCCTAGCACCATTGTTTTATACCTGGCAGAGGGCTATGGACTGTATACGGCGGGCGATAACCTTGTACGACATCACAGCCGAGACAGGGGAATAGATGGCTATGGCCCTCCTTGATGCCGAGAAGGCTTTGGACCAGGTGGCCTGGAGGTTTTTATGGGGTATACTCAAATCAAAGGGTTTTGGGCCCCAAATGATTACCGCTATTAAAGCTATGGATTCCAACCCATACGCAAGGATCCATCTAATGGGGGAAGAGTCTGACATCATAAAAGTGTCGAGGGGGACCAGGCAGGATTGCCCCTCTCAAAATAAACCCAATGATCGAGAAGATTTTAAACAATCAGGGGATAAAGCCAATTATCAGCATAGAGTTTGAGACTAAGGTGCTCGTATATGCTGATGATATTGCCATCGTCACCACTGACCTCGAAGGAGCTAACAGGGAAATAGAAGCTGTGGCCAGAGAATTCGGTAAAGCCTCTGGCTATACTCTGAATAAAGGTAAAACACAAGTCATTTGCACAGACAACCTCACCTTTCAAGACCCACGGCATGTGGTCCCTCAATTAGAGCTAGCTGCCAGGCTCTGGAACACCTACATTAAAAACGCACAGCTTAGATGTAGTACATACACATACATTGCCAGGTCAAAACACTATGGAACCAATTCACACTAGACACCAGCATTGTATACTACAAGGGCATCGCCCCAACGTCTACTTGCATGTAAGCTGCCCATTTCCTACCCTAGTCACCTTTGGGCACACTCCTTTCTTTGTACTAACTGTAGAAATATTCCCTGAATATTCTCATTTTAGTTGTTTACAGGCCAATTCACAAAGACATGTAAGAGTACATAAAATACTGCTAGAGGTGTACTGTTTTACATACTCTTTGTGAATCGATCTCCTATAACATCTTCACTTCTTCAAACAAACAGGAAATTACTACTAACCACGAACAAACTCGCGCCTAGTTGAACATATACACACAAAAACATGTTCTGAAAAAAAACTAGAATAAAATATACATCATTGCTCATACTTTATTCACAAAGGATAGCAATAAAAGGCACTGAACAACTCAAACTCCCCAATGGTAAAGTAGATCATGAGTTCTGACTTGTTCAAGAAAAAGTAAAACGTGTCCATGCAAAACAATGGGGAAGTGAGAAGACAATGTTATGCTAAGGACCATGGGTGACTGGGTCCCAGGTTTCTAACCTGGCTGACTGCAATGATGCACAGGCGGGGAACAATTTAGCGTTCTTGCAGGTGAAGTTTATTTTTTGTTTATAACTAATTTTATTGATTTTGTTGAGAACAAACAAAAATGAGACTGAAGACCAGCAGCAGTTAAAGGCAGCAGTGTACAACAAATACATGGCATCATTGCAGCATCGAGCAAATCCTTTGAAAAGCATAGCATATGAGAAAGGGGAAGGTGGACTCTAACAACGAGGCCACACTTGCAGAGGCCAGTACCCCTAACCAGTTGCCCCATACTTTGTGGTATTTCGCCGGACATCCTCTGGCCTCATACAAGGGCTTCTCCTGCGCAGCGCACCAATCCACTCCCCTGCACCATCGTCTCATGGTGGGCGCAACTGGGTTCAACCAGGTAGCTGCAATGTCCCTCTTGGCCACCATCATGGCTGTGTTCAGATTGAGTTTGTCCGCTCTGGATCCATCCAATCCATCAGTAACCCCCAGGAGCACTTTCAGTGGGTTAGGGAACCTCCCAGCCCAAGACCTCGGTGAGTTCCCTAACCACGGAATCACAAAAGCGCGTGATAATGGGGCAAAGCCATACCATGTGGAAAAAATCTGTCTTTTGTAGGCTACAACTGGGACACAAAGCGTCTGCTCTGAGCCCCGCGCGGTCGAGAGAGGTAGGCAGCGTGGAGATAGTATATTTGGACTAGACGGAGCCTCGCAGAGGCTGTGATTGTTTTCGGTGTCATTAGGGCATCCCTCCAGTCTTCATCATCCAGGGTTCCAAGTCACCCCTCCCACTGGTCTCTAATTCGAAGTAGTGCGTTGGGGTATTATTCGTAAGGGAACGATTGATGCGAGAAAACCTCCCCTTCCCCAGGTCACCCATCATGATTTGGGCTTCGGGCGGGCTGTATTCAGGCAAGGAGGTACCGTCTGAGATGCGGGAGCAGAGGGCGTGACGCAATTGCAGGCACTAGTAAAACTGTTAGGGGTGTAAGGAATACCGGGTTTGAAGGTCCTGAAAAGTACATATGTGGTCACCTCCCCACACGTCTCCAAGCTTCAAGACCCCAATGAGATCCCAGTCTCTAAAGCCAGAAAAGTTGGCAACCTCCCAGAGCCAAGTGCCCTGCCAAAGTGGGGTACATTGAATCACTTTGCCTGACCAGTGGGGATGGCGCAGAGAGGCCCGCCAGGCCAGGAGCACTCCCCGCGTCACGACGGGCAGGGTTCTGGGAATAGTTTCCCCGTACAGCATCCCTTGGATTCCAGACAGGCCTAGGGCATGCAGTTCCACTCTGTATGCTGGGTCCGCACAGCCGCCTTTGAACCAGTCGTGTATGGTGAGTAGCGAGTCGCTAAATAATACAAATACAGATTGGTCATTCCCAAACCCCATCATAGGGTGGGATCCAACATTGGGCAAAAGTCAGACGGGGCCTCCGACCTCCCAGAGGAACTTGGTAGCTATTCTGTCTATTTCCGAGAACCATGTTCCAGAGAAACAGAAGGGTGCATTCTGAAGTGCATACAAGAACCTGGGAAAAATCATCATTTTGAAAAGGACTATTCTGCCCATGGGGTTCAGCGTCAGCGCCTGCCACCTGAGTAGATCAGCGCGGGCCCTCTTCACTAGCGGGGTCACATTGAGCGACCAAGCAAGGTCGGGGAGGAGGGCGATCCAAATCCCAAGATACTTGAAGGACTGTATCCAAGTGGGTATTGTGGCCTGCCAGTCAAAGCCGTCTCTCAAGATGTGGAAGGGGACCAGGACGGACTTGGCAGAGTTCAATCGCAGTCCGGAGGCCTGTTCAAAGCTCAAAGGCACCCGGTACCAGACTGAGTCGGCTCAGCCAGAAAGAGCAGGACGTCGTCCACATAGAGAGCAATTTTGTCCTCACCCAGCCCAGGCTAGTTCCATCCCGTAATCTGCGTGTCTGACCGTATGAGCCAAGCGAAGGGCTCCATCGCTAAAGTGAAAAGGAGGGGGGAGAGGGGGCATCCCTGGCTCGTACCTCTCCTGATAGGGAAGGGCTGTGACAGTGCCCCATTAACCAGTACTCGGGCCTGCGGCCCACTGTAGAGGATCTTCACCAATTTATGGAGGTGTTGCCCTAGTCCCAGTTTGGCCAGTACCGCCTCAAGGTAATGCCAGTCTACGGAATCAAAGGCTTTCTCGAAGTCAACAAGAAGGAGAGCCAAGTAGGGAGTCAGCAACTGGCGGTTCGCTAGGGCAAGGTGGAGGCGCCTGAGGCAGTGTCTGGTACCCCGAGACAGCATGAAACCGCACTGGTCGAGATGGACAAGTTTGGTCAGATGCGGCCGCAGGCGGTTTGCAAGACAGATGCGAAGACCTTGACCTCTGAGTTGATCAGAGAGATGGGACAGTAATGGGAGCAGCGTGTCGAAGGGGGTTGGGACTTAGGAATCACCACGATGGTGGCAGTATTGGTTTTGGGGCGGAACGATCCCTTGTGGGCTGCCTTGGCATACACCTCCAGGAGATTGGGAACTAGTGTGTCCCAGTAGGCTGCCTAGAACTCCTGCTGGAATCCGTCCAGGCCCGGGGTCTTACCAGAGGCCAGGCGGGATATTGCATCATTGACCTCCTCTGTAGTAATAGGGAGGTCCAAAGCCGCTGTCTCAGGCGCACTGAGACGCGGAAGAGATTTGTTCTCAATGAAGGAGCTCTGAGAGTGGAAGACTGGGGTGCTGTGCGGAGTAGAGGGCAGCGTAGTAGGTGGAAAAACATTGGTCCACAGGCGAGTGGAGGGTCGCTCCGTCTGGGCTATAATTTCAGGGATTATGTGGTTGGCCATTGGGTACGTGGCCAGTCGATGAAGGAGCTTCCCATTCTTGTCTCCCCATCCGTACACTCTGGCCACAGAGGACCTCCACAGCAGCCTGGCGGCATCCAGGGAAGTCTGTCTGATCTCGTCTCTCAGAAGTGTTAATGGTCTTTCCTGGGAGTCGGTTCTCCTTTCCTGCGATTGTTTTTCAATGAGGGTGGCCTGGGCTTCCAAGAGTGTGATCTGGGAATCTTGTGTGAGTCGTTTGAATTTGAGACCTAGCAAATGGTGGCTTTACCAGTTTCCCACAGTGTACTCGGGGTGGAGATGGAGGACCGATTAGTGAGGAAATATTAGTGGAGCGCATTACCCACTGACTTCTTAAAGTCCTTGTCCTGGAGAAACCAGGCGTTCAGTCTCCAGATTGGTTGCAGCGTGCCTGGGTGGTCGCCCAACCCCATCGCTGTGGGTGAGTGGTAGGAGATACCCCTGGGGAGGATGGCAATGTCTTTAATTTCCCGGCAGTCCATAGCAGGCATAAAAATGTGGTCTAGCCGTTCGTGCATGTGGTGTGCTGCCTGGGTGTGTGTGTATTGTTTGGTTAGTGGGTGCCAAATTCTCCAGGCGTCACATACTCCCAGGGTGTTCTCCCAATTCATCAAGAGATTAGCATGGGTGGTTCTGGAGGTCAAAGGGGTGCAAGAGGTATCAAGGGCTGGGTTCATGACTGCATTAAAGTCCCCCACAGGTATTGTCATCCCAGAGGGCAAGGCGGTAATCAGCTCCGCATTACGCTTAGGGGTGGAGGCTAGCAGCGACGGCGGGGAGTAGATGGACAGTAGGTTAAGGGCCTGGCCCCCAAAGGTCCCTTCCAGGGCTATGAAACAACCCAGAGGATTGTCAGTAACTTTGAGCAACACGAATGGGAGGGTGCGTCTCTTGACGCCTCTCGACCCTTGGTTAAAGCCTGAGTGCCAGACCCTGTCGTAGCGGTACCGTGCCAGGAAGGGGCAGTTATTGCCTACAAGGTAGGTTTCTTGGAGGAGCAGTATGTCTGCTGCTTGGCGCTGTGCATACCGTAGGACCGCTGTTTATTTGACTCTGTCCAGCAGCCCGTTGACATTCCATGATACTATGCAAAGTAATCCCCTACCACTATGCGTGTCGGCCATGGGGGACAAAGATTTGCGAAGTGGGTGGCAAGCGCGGGTGGAGCTTCCTGCCAGCGTAGAGTGGTGGGGCACCACTGTGGTGCAGGTTGTGCATGTGCGCACCATGTTGCTGAGTAAAGCTGCTGGTGTGGTAACACAGTGTTTTAACATAGAACTGGGACAACAGTCCCCCTCCCCTGCCCTACCCCCAAACCCCTCCCCATACTTCAGGAACTGAAGCATCTGTCGACCCTAACAGGCGAAAAAGCTAAAGAAGTAACCAAACTGAAACGCTTGGGAATGGGGATTTGTGGAGGACCCCTTCTCCTAGCAGGATGTTCTCTGAAAAAGTCCATCGAGAGAGATAGGTTGTGGCAAGCATGACTGCTGTGACATTAGCCGCCGCGCTTCGTATGTCCGGCAGCCTATTGTGGGCTCAAGGTAGTACTTGGAGGAGGCCGGACTCCAGGAGAGGTCTGTGTGCGTCAAATCCTCAAGGGAGGAATGGGGTGGAGGTCCGGGTGGTTCGATGAGCCTGTACATCGCGGGATTGGGAGGCTGCTCAGGGGTTCTCTGGACGCTAGACGTTGTCTGGGGCCCGGCGGTGACTCTGATATGGCTCGTCCTTGCCCTTGCCTTCTGCGGGAGCGGGTGTGTTTAGGGCGAGGTTCGGGTGAACCCCCTTGGGATCTCTCAGTGCGGTTCTTGGGGGATTGGCTCTGGGTGTTCAGTCTGAAAGGGCTCTCTTCCATCAGCCACGTCAGGGCATCTTTAGGGGAGTCAAAGAAGAGGGTTTTGTTCTAGAAGACCACACAAAGACGGGCCTGGAAGAGAAGCCTATATTGGACCTTCTGGGCACGGAGTTTCTGCTTGACCTCTACAAATGAGCGTCTTTAGCCCTGAACTTCCTGTGTGTAATCGGGAAAAATCATGATCGACTGGCCTTGGTATTTGAGATGTTGTTGCTTGCATGCTTCAGCCAGGATGGAGTCCCGGTCCTTGAAATTAAGGATCTGCTGGAGTGGTGCTCCCGGTGGCGGCTTTGGGGTGAGAGAGCGGTTGGCTCGCTCAATTGCAAACCACGGGGAAAGGGAGTCCACGGGCACCCACAAGCGCAACCAACGCTCAATGAAATCGGTCGTTTGGCCCTGTTCTGAGCCCTCCATAAACCCCACCAGGCGGAGGTTGTTACATCTCGACCTATTTTCAGCGTCTTCAGCACGCCTGTGCATTTCTTGGGTTTGGGTCAGGAGGCGGGCCACCTGGTCTTTTAGCTAATGGACATCATCCTCCACCTTTTAAATGTGGAATTCAGTTTCCTTGATCCGGGCTGTGGCGTTGCAAAGGTCCTGGCGGATAAGCGCCATGTCCACCCCGACTTCTCCAATTTTACCCTCCACCGAAGATTGGGAGGTGCTAATGGCTTGGAGTATGGTGGCGAGAACCAACCACCCGAAAATCATGGACCAGGGGGGTGACCATGACATGACAAGTTCCAGGGCGCGCTTTGTTGGCACCAGAGCTCAGGAGTCCGGTGGGGGGAGGACAGCAGTCAAGCCCTCCGGTGCAGCCACCACCACCCGGCCGGTGCTAAGTTCAAGAGGCACCAAGGAAGCCCAGCGGCTGTCCAAGAGGTCGGGCTGGGGTGCACCACACAATGCGCTCGCAGCTCCGAATGGCAGGAGGAGGGGGTTCCCTAGCAAGGAGCCTCCGCTGCCTGAAAAGACATCCGATCCGCTCCGTTGTGGCCCAGCCAGCTCAAGGGTGTACGCCAGATCAGCGCCGCCGCTGCAGCACCGATATACCATGCGCCTCGTGTTGTCAGGAGGCCCAAGGAAGGAGATCGACGTCTCCGCCCGGAGCCCCTTGAAAGCAAGTGCTTGCTGGTATCTGGGTGTTCAGCCAAGACAGATGAGGTCAAACCCCGGAAGGCTGCGCTCCCGCTGCCCGAAATGACAGCTGATCCTCCGTGCCCCCCCTCCGCAGTCACTGGATTCTAGGCTATGCGGGCAACCCACTAAGCAGGGGGGCCTCCTCGATCCAGAAGTGCCTTTGTGTGGCCTACAATTATTATTATTATTAAATGTGATTTGTAACCGCGCAACTTAGCCCAGTGGGCGTCAAGGCGCCTAACTCAATATCTAGCTGAATTCACCAGGTGACAGGAGCTTACCGGTAGGCCTTAATGAAACACCAGGTTTTAAGGGCTTTCCTAAAGAGATCCAAGGAGGGCTGTGATTTGATCTCCAGAGGAAGTGTGTTCCATAATTGGGGTGCCAAGATGGAAAAAGCCCTACTCCCCCATCTGGCCTTCCTAGAGCGAGGGACTACCAATTGGTTCAGCTCTAGAGATCGTAGACATCTGCTCGGGACATACCGGGTGAGCAAAGACCCAAGAGCATCGGTGTGGCCAGCCATGAGGGCCCTGTAAGTAATGCAGAGGAGTTTAAAAGACACTCTGGAGGTAATAGAGAGCCAATGGTTAGGAGAAAGAAGAGGGGGCCAAACAGTCCACCAGGCCCCCTCCTGCCGAAGTGACTGCCTGGGCCCCCCGGCGCCTCACCACCCCACCCTCAGGCCAGGAACAGAGCATGCAGGTCCAGCTTCAGAGCAGGCACCGGTGTCGGGCCCAGAGCACAGGGTCCTGCTCCCAATCGGAGCGTAGGGCGCAGCACCCATGGGCAATGCAGGGAGCAGGTCACCAAAGGAGGGGGGGAAGGAAGGAGACCCCCACACCCACAGCCACCCGAAATGACAGCCGGACTCCTATTTAAGGCAACCCCCTGCCCCGGGGGCCCCAGCTGAGCGTGGCAGGGGGCCTACATCAATGGAGGAAGGGAGGGAGAGAGGGGAAGACCCCCCACACTGTCCGGTTTGACAGCCAAGGCACCCCCGATACTCCACTGCTGCAGCCCCACCAACTGCAAGTTGGTAGTAAGTAGCGATTTCCTTTCAAAAAGCACTTTTTTGCTTTTTGAAATGTGCCATGTGGCACACATCCATGCACTTAGGGCATGTATGTGCCCCACATGTGCACACATGCACATTTCAGGGGTGCAACAGGGTGTCCTTTGGATACCCTGGCACCCTTGAAATACCTCCCGGTAATACTGAATCTGTAATACTGATTCGATAATACCGAATGCCTTCACATTCATTCCTATGGCCCTCCAAGCCCATAGGAATGAATGGGTAGGTATTCCTTATTACCCAATCGGTATTACTGATTTGGTAATAAGGAATATTACCGATCCGGTATTTTTTACCAAAAATGTACCTGCATCACATATACCGAATTCTTAATACCGAATCGGTAAAATTCCGTATTAAGAATTTGGTATTTTGCAATTACCTACATATGGCCCTAAGTTGATAAATATGGCACAAAGCATTGGACTGATGTTACCATTACTGGTGCATTTCTAAATATGTCTTTATTAAAATGTTTAGACAATAAACAAAAAGAAAAAAAACATATTACAGTGGCATACAGTGGCCCTATTTTCCATGTACAATGGTAATTACAGGTAGCACATTACTTGGAGCACTCAATCACGAAACAACGGGGAAACAGGGAGAGGAGTGTCTACACCTCAGGAATATCCAAACAGAAATACTTTATATAGCCTAGGGGAAGGATCCAAGAATATGGGGAAGAGGAGGGGAAGAGGACACAGAAAAACCTCCAGTTCCAACCAAAGTAAAGCAGGGTGGAGATCTAATGTCTAAATTCCACCTCACTAACTCACATCCACATCACCCATAATCACTTCTAACTGTACACTTGGCTCTGGGTGGGCAAAGACCTCCCACTGCGTTAGTTGGTCTTCGATTCAGTCATTTGGAGGGGGGACGAATTCTATGGAAAGTTGGGGGAGGTCCTCAGCGGAGTCCTCTGCGCCGCCTCATGTTCAGTTACCACTCATTCCATCATCTTGTCCCATCTTGCAAGGTCTCTCTCTATGTGGTAATCTGTGTGGACACCACAGTGGCACACCCCTTCCATGACTGCTCACTCTACTACATCCACTTGCCATCTGCCATGGGTCTGGGAAGTTGCTCACATCCAATTAATGACTATAAGGTATCAAGCTAGTACCAGACCTACAAGAGCAAATCTATGATTCGTTTTTCTGCCTTCCTTAGGCAGTGTCAGATTGTCTGGGTCAATTGGTCCCCCATTATCCGGGTCACTGATTCTGTGACTTGAGTCCAGTACAGACGCAGAACCCTCCAAGTCCACGTAACGTGGACAAAACCGACAGGTGGCACACCACATCGTACACAGTCAGCTGTGCACGTCGGGTAGATCCTGCTTAGTCTCTGTGGTGTCAGATATGCCATGTGAAGGTTGTAGAACTGCGTTGGCTTGAACCTGGCAGTCTCCTGCCCCAGTGCCCTAGCTCACCACCAATCACCATCGGTCAATGGGGTATCCAGGTCCTCGTTCCACCGAAGCCGAGACTTAGTGATTTTGATTTTACTGACAGTTTCCTGCTATCCAGGGAGCTACATTCATGGAGTCTCTCATATGTAAAAATGACGTTATCCAGCAGAATGGGAGCATTTTCTCGCATAGTGCCCATTTTACAACAAACGCCACCGCCTTCTCCCTGGTCTAAGCTACCTGTGATATTATAAATGATGTACCTGCCGGGACTCTACTCCCACCCATAAGGAGCTGTGGGAGATTGGTTGAAGGTACCAATCCCGCTAGTAGCTTCTTTTCCCGATTAAGGTCTTCCTCACACCACAGTGCCGCATACTGATGTAGTCCCGCAAGGTGGTACATCTGGAGATTGGGGAGACCCAGACCTCCCTACTCCTGATCCAATTTCAGGGTCTCAAGTAAGCATGGGCGTAAAATCCGTTACGCTCGCGGATTTTTCGTATTTTCGGAGAATCCGCAATCCGCGAACTCTCGCGGATGCGGCGAGAATACGCAAAATCCGCGCGAAGCGGATTTTTTGTTTGTGTTCGCACTGCTCGCGCTGCTCGCGGTCCGCGGCGCGGGCAGGAACAATCTCGCACTAGCGAAAGTACAAAAATTACTTAGTAAAGGAAGTGGCCCAGTCTCCAACTTCCTGTTCCTGTCCAGCAAGCTCCTCCCATAGGGGTGGGGTGAAGGAAGTGCCCCAGTCTCCAACTTCCTGTTCCTGTCCAGCAAGCTCCTCCATTTCCTGGCCACTTTGATTTCGATCTTGACTGGGAAGGATTACTTTTTGTGGTTGCTGCTGGATATTTGGATTTGAGGCCTTTTGGATTACTTTTGGATTCGAATTTTGATTTCACAAAGAAGTAAGTTGATGTTGTTTGTTTGTGGTGATTTTTGTGTGTGTTGTTTTTTTTGGACTTTTTTGGGGGGAAAATCTGCAAGTTCGCGAGCTGAGGATGTGTTTTTGCTTGTGTTCGCACTGCTCGTGTCCCGCGCAGCAACAATCTCGCACTCGCGAAATTGTAAAAATTACAATTCTGCTGCACATGAATTGAAAACCACCAGGCTTATTTATGGGTGCATGGATGATACAACTGTTTTGTTGAAATTATTTTTGTTAACATGATTCTGGCCAGGGCATGGATGACATTGGATTGTGCTGATTTTTGTGTGTTTTAGGACTTTTTGGGGTGGTGTTGGGGGCTTGCTATGGGGGTGGGGGCCATTTTATTGTCTGGTCCCGTGTGGGTGGGGGTCTAGGGGCCATTTGTAAGTTGTGTGCTTTGTGCCATAGGCCTGCACCCACTGTGCTCTGATGTCATCCATTATGCCCAGGGGGGCCCAGAATCGGTCTGTTCGCGGATTTTGTGGGTTTTTGCCACGTTCGCGCCGTGAAGCAACAATCTCGCACTCGCGAAATTGTAAAAAATGCAATTTTGCACCGGAAAACCACCAGCAGGCAGCATAAGCCTTCTGAAAATGGATGGATGGCATTGGATTGTGGTGATTTGATTTGTGTTGTGTGTTTTCACTTTTTGGAGTAGGGGTTGGGTGCTGGCTATGTTGGTGGTGGCCATTTTGAGGCATGGTCCTGGCCATGTGGATGGGGGGGTCAAGCGGCCATTTTGAAGGCAGGCAGTGAGCTTTGAGACATAGGTGTGCCTTGCTTTCACCCATTGTGCCCAGGCGGAGTCAGGGGTACATGAAAGCACAACCCTCTGTGTGTGTGCTCTCTTGGATCAATGTTAAATTCCTGTTTCCCAAAAATTTAGCAAATCCTAATTTTGAAAATTCCATATTGTGTGGTGTGCACGTGTGTATTCATAAATGCCTACTTGCTAACTGTTTATTCAAGCGCTACATATGCAACATTTATATTTACTGATGTTCCTCTGTCTTCGTTTGCGTTTAGGTGCACAAAACTACGCATCATCATCGTTGAGCATCAGTGCCAGGAAGAAGTGCTGCTGCGGCCTGTTGTTCCGACATCTGAAGAAGATGGCTCCAAAAAGAGGTGCCCGTAGGTCCTCTTCCAAGAAAGATGTCTCTACTAAGGAGAAGAAGAAGCAAGTGGCACCACTTACCAAGGCGACTGGTTGCTCAACCAAGACATTTTTTGGGCAACAACAACCAAAAAAACAAAGGCCCACCATGAGTGCTGCACAGGTAGCCTGTTTAGTTGTTGAATCACCAACGACCAGTGATGTTGGATCATCGCAAGAAAGTAGCAGCACGCCATCAACACAGGTTTTAACTCATCTCACAAGTACTATTCAACAACCAAAGCCGCAACAACAACTGCATGGGCTACTAGTACAAGCAGAAGTACATGCGCAAGGAGCTGTCCGAGAAGGAGCTGTCCGAGAAGGAGCTGTCCGAGAAGGAGCTGTCCGAGAAGGAGCTGTCAGAGAAGGAGCTGTCCGAGAAGGAGCTGTCCGAGAAGGAGCTGTCCGAGAAGGAGAAGGCCGAGAAGGAGCTGTCCGAGAAGGAGCTGTCCGAGAAGGAGCTGTCCGAGAAGGAGAAGGCCGAGAAGGAGAAGGCCGAGAAGGAGAAGGCCGAGAAGGAGAAGGCCGAGAAGGAGCTGTCCGAGAAGGAGAAGGCCGAGAAGGAGAAGGCCGAGAAGGAGAAGGCCGAGAAAGAGAAGGCCGAGAAGGAGAAGGCCGAGAAGGAGCTGTCCGAGAAGGAGAAGGCCGAGAAGGAGCTGTCCGAGAAGGAGAAGGCCGAGAAGGAGAAGGCCGAGAAGGAGAGGTCCATGGAGACTTGCAAGTAGAGGTCAGTGAAGATGGCCATGGAGCGGTGCAAGTGCCCACAATGGTTGTTCTTCCAGAAGTAGGGGCACAGGAGGAAATTGACTTTGGAGCCGGGGTATCATGTCAGGAAGACGAAGCCACTCCTCCTGATGATTCATTTTCTCCCAGCTCCCCAGCAAGGAAAAGATCAAGGAGGGTGTGTAGAAGTTCCTCTTCAAGCCCCGCTCCATCAGATGATGATCTGGATCTGGATTGGCAACCATCTCCGACGTCTGAGAGGGAGGCACACCATGAGCTGCGAATGGTATCAAATCTTAAAAGGAAGGGCCCCGGAAAGCTCATACTTATGGATCCGAACGTCGGACTTGATGAAGTGGTGCATTCTGATGTTGTTGAAGAGGATGACAGCAATGACCTAGTCATCACACATGTCAGTCCAGCCACACCGGCCATGCAGCAGACAGACATTTACACCCTATCCCGACGTCATGCTGAGCGTGACCCTGGCGACGTGCCACTGGTAGCACCACCAACGCAGTCAAGTAGTACCACAAGTTCAACAAAACCTACAGCTCCCATATTTTCTCCCCGGAGGGGGACTCCATCCAGCTCGACTCCCTCAAGTAAGGTTGCTGCAATAATTGCACAACCCAGTAGATGTCTGCAAGGCTCATCCACCACTGCTTCATCTGGCATTGGCAGCAGTATCACCTCGTGCGGCAAAACCAGAAGTTTCCAGTCCCCAGTTTGGAACTTTTTTAGTGTCCATGAAAAATATGATAACATAGCCGTTTGTTGCATTTGTAAGACTAGCGTTAGCCGTGGTAAGACTGGTACCAACTATGGAACCGGAGGCCAGATAGGTCATCTTGAAAGAAAGCACGCTGTCGAATGGTTTCCGCACCTAGCAAACGTCAAGGGAAAGCGATCCCAAAGGGCAAGTGGCCAAAATATACCCATAGTAGGTGTTTCATCTGAAGATGATGGGGAGGTAGAAGAAGCGTCAGACATGTGTCCGGTTGCACCCAGTACCCCTTGCAGCACCACACCCTCCGTAACACATAGCAGGCACACTGAGAGTCTGGGAGACACACCAATGCGGAAAATGTCAACACTGATCAGAAGTGGGTCGAAGAAGGCATCAGCATCATCCCGTAAATTTGTCCAGCGCACCATTTCAGCCATGTTCTCCTCAGATGCGCAATTTCAACGCAACCACCCAACTGTACGCCTCTATAACACTAAGCTGGCAAAAATGCTAGCGGTGGACCTTCTCCCTTTTTCGTTTGTCGAAGGTGTGGGTTTCCTTGAACTCGTGGCAACATTGGCCCCTAAATGGAAGGTTCCTAGCCGGTACTATTTTGCCAGGGTTGCTGTTCCAGCACTACACAAAGAGGTGCTTGAGTTGGTGGGGGCAGCTTTGCAGAAGAGTGCTGTTCACACTATACACCTGACAACAGACATGTGGACCAGTTGCGCAGCCACTGATTACATGTGCATCACTGCACACTGGGTCTCTTTTTCAGGGGTTATTAAACAGATAAATGCAGGTGGTGACTTGGTCGAGATTTTTAAGGGTGCTCGTAAACATGCAACATTAGCCATGTTTGGCATGGAGAAAAGTCATACTGCAGTCAACATTTTGGCTGACTTTAACAAAAAGGTCTTGCAATGGCTGCGCCCAAGACATTGCAAGGTTGGTTATGTTTCTACAGATAATGGCAGCAATGTAGTTAGGGCCATGGCGGACAGTTTCTATTTCAGAGTGCCGTGTTTGGCGCACTGTATCAACCTTGTTGTGCAAAATTTTTTGAAAAAAGAACTTGCAGTCGACAAAACACTGACCATCTGCAGAAGAATATGCACACATTTCAACCATTCTTTTAAGGCCCGGAAGGAGCTGAGGCGCAAGCAAAATGAACGTAGAATGCCAGTGAAAGCACTTATCCAGGAGGTGGCAACACGTTGGAACTCAACCTTCTACATGCTTGAGCGTCTGCATGAGCTGTTTCCAGTAGTCAATGAGTATTTCTACAACCTGGGTGGTGATACGACAGGAATGATACTAGCGGTGGAGCAATGGCAGCTAGTTAAAAGCCTGACAGACATGCTTCGGCCTTTTGAGGTCTTCACGCGTGACGTGAGCAGGGAGGACTGTTCTTTGAGCAAAGCTATCCCACTGTTGCTGAAGCTCGAGCACCAAGTCAAGGTGGTGTCTTCACAATTAAAGGACGTTGGAAAGAACGAAGCACATGAGTTGGCGCAGAGATTATTACAACGCCTAGTTAGCAATGAACGGCTTGTAAATATCAAGAAACAACAGCACTACATTTGTGCTACTATTCTGGATCCACGTTACAAAAAGCCATTGTTTGGCAAAGTAATAATTCCTTTTGAAACATCGGATGTTACAGAGTACAAAGGTTGGCTAGCTCAATCAGCCATTCGTTTTGAAATAGAACGGAAGGAAACTGTAGGAGAAGACAGTACTACTAGTGAATCAGCAGGCGATCAGGCGTCCCAAAAAAGCACTTCACCATCTGTGCCTGTGGCAGAAGTGAGTGATTTTTCCTCTGAGCCGTTAACCACACCAGCAACCGTATCATCTCCACCAGGCGCATGCGATATGTCTGAAGCGAGTTGGCTAACTCAGCTAGGGTTTCCTGGTCCTAGAAAGGACACAGAAGTGCAAAGTACAGGAATCCGGGAGGACATTCTTTCAATGGTGCAGGCCTATCTGGATGACTCAACAGAGGTCAATATTACTGAGGACCCATTGGCGTATTGGCATGGGAAAAGAAAAATATGGCGAGAGCTCACCAACCTGGCTATCAATTACTTGTCTTGCCCACTCGCAAGCGTGTCTTCAGAACGTGTTTTTAGTTCTGCTGGTGGCATTGTGACTTCCAAAAGGTCCCGCCTCTTGCCCGCAAATGTGGAGCGGCTCACCTTGATAAAGATGAACCAGCACTTCATACCACCAGATTACAGAGTACGAGAATGCACGCAGGAAGAAGAGGACACCGCCCTACCCGAGGAAAGTTCTCCTCAGTTACCAGAAGTAACCCCGACTGATGAGTTAGCAGAGTATGAGGACGAGTTCTGCTTCCCTGACAGCGAGTTCTGAAAATGACTCAATCATTCATTAATTGTAAATAGTCCTCCTTATTCACTTTTATTCCTGTGTGTCTGCCTTTCTTTAGCAAGTGCTTCATCACATTCCCAACAAAACTGTAATCAACCAATAAAACAACAAACCCATCAACAGAACTATCTTGATTTTGATGCCGCAGCATTCCTCAGGTTCACAACAGTTAGTTGACAAGAACTCAGTCCTGGTCGTCTATCCTGAGTCCTCCTCCTCCAGACTCACCCTATCCATTACCCATAATGCTGATGCCTGGATTCTGCACAATGAAGAAATGAAGGAGCCAGCCCTCAAACACAAATTACAGGTAAGATAAGCTTTTGGATGGGAGGTAGTATAATGGAGTATTCGGAGAGGCGAGAGAGTGACAGTGGTACTAGCAGCAAAGTCCTAGGGCTCTTGAATTAACAAAGTCTGTGACAGGCATTTACTTAGGAAAACATTTGGCCTATTGCACGTGAACGTGTAGGCGTTATATTGCTCGCTTGCCTGTCTCAGGGGTGCTGTCTCTGGGGCTTCTAGGTTTTAGGGTTGTGTCAGCACCGCTACCACATTTCTAATGTTGATTGCTTTTGTTTTGCAGAAAATCCACGCCGGGAAACTCCAGTTGTGGCCCTGCTGCAGAACGCGTTAGGACTCTGTGAATTCCAGGTGGAGCCAGCCCTCAAACACAAATTACAGGTAAGATAAGCTTTTGGATGGGAGGTAGTATAATGGAGTATTCGGAGAGGCGAGAGAGTGACAGTGGTACTAGCAGCAAAGTCCTAGGGCTCTTGAATTAACAAACTCTGTGACAGGCATTTACTTAGGAAAACATTTGGCCTATTGCACGTGAACGTGTAGGCGTTATATTGCTCGCTTGCCTGTCTCAGGGGTGCTGTCTCTGGGGCTTCTAGGTTTTAGGGTTGTGTCAGCACCGCTACCACATTTCTAATGTTGATTGCTTTTGTTTTGCAGAAAATCCACGCCGGGAAACTCCAGTTGTGGCCCTGCTGCAGAACGCGTTAGGACTCTGTGAATTCCAGGTGGAGCCAGCCCTCAAACACAAATTACAGGTAAGATAAGCTTTTGGATGGGAGGTAGTATAATGGAGTATTCGGAGAGGCGAGAGAGTGACAGTGGTACTAGCAGCAAAGTCCTAGGGCTCTTGAATTAACAAACTCTGTGACAGGCATTTACTTAGGAAAACATTTGGCCTATTGCACGTGAACGTGTAGGCGTTATATTGCTCGCTTGCCTGTCTCAGGGGTGCTGTCTCTGGGGCTTCTAGGTTTTAGGGTTGTGTCAGCACCGCTACCACATTTCTAATGTTGATTGTTTTTGTTTTGCAGAAAATCCACGCCGGAAAAATCCAGTGGTGGCCCTGCTGCAGAACGCGTTAGGACTCTGTGAATTCCAGGTGGAGCCAGCCCTCAAACACAAATTACAGGTAAGATAAGCTTTTGGATGGGAGGTAGTATAATGGAGTATTCGGAGAGGCGAGAGAGTGACAGTGGTACTAGCAGCAAAGTCCTAGGGCTCTTGAATTAACAAACTCTGTGACAGGCATTTACTTAGGAAAACATTTGGCCTATTGCACGTGAACGTGTAGGCGTTATATTGCTCGCTTGCCTGTCTCAGGGGTGCTGTCTCTGGGGCTTCTAGGTTTTAGGGTTGTGTCAGCACCGCTACCACATTTCTAATGTTGATTGTTTTTGTTTTGCAGAAAATCCACGCCGGGAAACTCCAGTTGTGGCCCTGCTGCAGAACGCGTTAGGACTCTGTGAATTCCAGGTGGAGCCAGCCCTCAAACACAAATTACAGGTAAGATAAGCTTTTGGATGGGAGGTAGTATAATGGAGTATTCGGAGAGGCGAGAGAGTGACAGTGGTACTAGCAGCAAAGTCCTAGGGCTCTTGAATTAACAAACTCTGTGACAGGCATTTACTTAGGAAAACATTTGGCCTATTGCACGTGAACCAACACGATGACAGTGTTCAGTTAAATGAAATTACTGCAAAACCACCACCCACCCAGCTCAAAAGTAGTAAAAAAACAGGTATGCTCAGATAAAGTTTGAAAAAGTATATTTATATCCCTAACAAAATAATCTCCCGCAAGACCCTCCCTAACCCCAACAAATAGTCCTCAAAAGTCCCCAAAAAACCCAACTCCCAATTCCCACCCCCCAAAAGTCTCAAAAAAAGGGGCAAGGGACACTCTAGGGATGCAAGCTGGTAAGTTTGGCCTCCAGGGCATCATGCTTTAGGGCCAGGGCATCATATTTTTCTTGGAGGATGGCTTGCTCTAGGCGGAGGCCCTCCACCACATTTTGAAATTTGTGCCATTTCTGGACCTCCGCCTCTAGGTCTGACACTCTGCGGAGTGCACGGCGCAAGCGACCTTTAACAGTGCTGCGAGGTGCAGCTTTTGCTGCTCGGCGGTGGCGTCTTCCGGCACGGCTCCGGTTCGCTGGAGCACTGTGCTTACCGGCAGAACGTGGGGTAACAGAGGAGGATGTAGACGATGTTAAGTTGGATGCACTGGAGTGCGTGTCATCCCCCTCGAGTTCCACCAGTCGCCGATATTCCGCAACAGTTGCTTCCAGCCTCCGTTGCCGGGCCAGTACAGCCAGCATACTCCTCGTTGGTTTGGAGGTTTTAGTATTGCCAACTATATGAAGAAAGAAAGACATAATCTGTAAGCAATGCTCTTTAGGAATATGATTAACACAAAATGATTCAGCAGGAAGTTGTGTCACAGTACAACTAGCAACTAGCCAGGGCAGTACAAAACTATTCAGGCCAGTATCATGGGCGTCCGCAGGGAGGGGCGCTTGAATCACCATTTCCCTTCCCACAACTCTCTTGTATCCTTGGTTTGGTGCTCTTTCATATGAAAGAGATGTGGCAGAAGTGAGTGATTTTTCCTCTGAGCCGTTAACCACACCAGCAACCGTATCATCTGCACCAGGCCCAGGCGATATGTCTGTTTCCCTCCCTCTCTCTCTCTCTCTCTCTCTCTCTCTCTCTCTGTCTCCCTCTTTCTGTCTCCCTTTGTCTCCCTCTACCTCGCTGTCTCTCTCTCTCTGTCTCCCTTCCTCACCCTCCCTCTGGCTCCCTCCCTCTCTCTCTCTCTCTCCTTCTGTCTTCCTCTCTCTCTGTCTCTGCCTCTATCTGTCTTTCGGTCCCAGCCTGCTGTAATTACCATATTGTAATTTGTCACTGGGCCACCACTGGATACACATCATATCCTATCTAAGAGTCAGATAGTACCATGATCCAGCTTACCTGTACTCGCCACCGCCACTGTCTCCTTCCTCACAGTCTGTACTTCTTCTTGGTCCGACTCCTCTAGCGCCGCCTCCTCCCCAGATTGACCCTCGGACTCCGAGTCAATGATGACCACATCCGAGCTGGCCCCGCCACCAGATGTTCCACCTACAAAGTAGATTTAAGAATGTTAGATTACACCACTCCACTAGTATTTGGTCTATGAATGAAAAAATGTGAAAACAACTGAAAAAGTAATTGACTGTCTACTCTAGTCTAAAGTAAATGTCCCTCCTTCCAGGGAAAGCTGTTGTCTTGCTTAATTTTTTTGTCACAATTGTTGAATGCTTGCTTAATTTTAACACACATTATTTTTCTCTGAACAGACAGAAACTGGACTTCTAAGGACAAGAGGAACATCAACTTGAAACCAGGTGAAAGCTCGGCTCGACCACAAGAAATTTCTACCAATCCAGTACTCATCAACTCTGCACCAAGCACTTTTCCATTTCCAACTAACTTTATTTTAATATATGTGTTTACTTAAACTTTTAATAAAGCTTTTAAACTTGAATTGACTCTGTAGTTTTTCCTCCAGAGAGTCCAGACTAGAGTGACTGAGCGAAAAGTTTTGCAATTTTTGGAAGGAGGAATCTGTGCTGCTGACACTACCAGGTTTATTTATACAGTGTGCCAAACACGCCACTCTGAAATATTATTACTCTGGTCTTTGGTGTCCATAGTTCGGTTTGTGGAGAAGTGTCCCTGCAACAGTAGTATTATGGATTTTGCTCCTATCTAAACACTATTTCGAAACAATTAAATTAGGAATGCTTGGACAACAATAGGTCCTCTATATTTAAATGAAAACTTACTGGGGCCAGCAAAGGAGCACTCGCCGCCCTGGCCTGCATCCTCCTCCTTTGGAGCCACTGCTGCATCCTCCTTTTCCGCCCGCTTGCCCCTGGGCGGACCTGACGTACAACATGAAAGAAATAACAGAAAACATTGATGATTGCTGCTTGCCGATGTCCTTGTCAACCAAATCAAACATTTAGAAAGAACAAGAACCTACTATTTCAGCCAAAAAGAGGGCTACAATGGAAGGACTGCACCTGAGCCTCTACTCTAGGGGCAGATTTACAAGCCCCTTGCAGCTCTTCTGCTCCATTCTTGCGTCAATTTTGTGACGCAGCGCCACAAGAGAGGCGCCATGGTCTGGCGTATATTAACAACGTGACGCATATGGGAGATGCATCCCATTCTAAAACCCTGCGCCATTAGGGAGCATTCCATCGCAAGGGATGGCGTTCCTGCGCAGGAACCCATGCTAAAAGTGGCTATGGGGAATATATAAAATTTCAATCAGTCATTTAGGACAATGATGCGTCACTGAAACCCTGCGCCTGCATGAAGCAGACTTACGGCTTGACGCAGCATTGCTGGAGCTGCGCCATCGTTGCAACGCAACTCCATCAAAGAGCCGCCTTTACGGCACCGATGCGTAACGCTTCGGTGACGTTTTGGGACCATGGTGTGCCGCATTGTAAATACGGCGCACCATGGGTGGTGCTGCCGTGCCACACACTTTGCAGGGATGCGCAGGTAATTGCTAATCTGACACTTACGGGCATACTTACGAGTTCTGAGCTGGACACCTCCAGATGTGCACCAGAACAAATACGTAACGCAAAACTAACCTTGCGTCACGGCAGATGCGCCGCTATTACAATGCGGCAAACCCTGGCGCAAGGGTAGGCAGATGCGTAACGCATCTCGTGACGAAATAGGGGCGCATCTCTAGAGTCGCTTCGTGGGCGCAATGCAACTATAGCAGTGCTCAGGGCTGCCCAATACTCTACATACCGCATCAGTCCTTACGCCTGCTTCAAGCAAGCAGGCATAAAGAATTGACATAGCAGCGTCGCGGAAGTGCCTGCGCTAAATCTTGTAGATTTTACGCAGGCACTTTTGCGAGGCACACATCTGCCTGACCGGCACCACCCACCCCCCACTCCCCCCCTACGTGGGAACGCACCCATTGAGGCGCAGGCCCAGGCATTCACGTGGCGCATCTCCTTAGATGCATCACGTTGTACATGACTCGCAGGGATGCGCCACGTTTACGTCGCTGTGCGTCAGGTAAGGCAGTGTAAACGTGGAACAAGGGGCTTGTAAATCTGCCCCTTTGTGTCTAGCATTACGCAGTTCTGTAAAATACACTCATACTCAGCCCAATTAAATGAACACAAAATAGATAACAAATAAGCAGTGGCACCGGCATAGAGAAGGAGAACAGTGCACCTGAAATGCACAGAAGATTTTGAAATATTAATGAAAAAATTGCTACTACTACTCACCAAGACCGGGGACCTCCACTCCCAGCACGTCTAGCAGGTCACGCTCTCGGTCAAGGATGTCGGTCCAGCGGTGGGTGACCTGATTGTAGGTGCGCTGGACCCCCGTGATCTTAAAAAGGGCCCGGCACACCTGCCCCCACCGCTTCCGTCGCTCCTGGCTGTTGGTGTAACCAGCAGCAATCCTGCCGCCTGCCGCGATGGTCCTGGGGAGACGGCGCTGCACGTAAAAAACAAGTGCGCCCACCTCCTCAGGGCTGAAAATCTCCCGGGGCACCACCATTTCCGCCCTCAATCGACCACACGGGAGCCGGGCACGGGCTGCGGTGCCCGTCTTGGGCAGCTTGACTGCTGTCTTCACCATGTTCTGGGCAGGTAAGGAGATAAAATGAAAAAGAATAAGAGTAGAGAAGAAGGAAAGTAAAAGTTTAAAAAAGTAGTTCAAAAGTAAACAAAAATAGCCTAAAACACAAAAATATAGATCTAGAAAAATACAGGGATAGAAAATAAGTTAAATAGATCAAAAAAATAGTAAAACAAGCAAAGGATGGCAGAGATATAGAGAGGATAGAAACACCATACCCAGACACATAGGAATGAATGAAAAACAAGATGGCGGCCCGATCACGTGCGCGTAAGTAAGTTCGCACGCGATTTCTCTCGCGAACTCGTGCGAACTTGTATTCGCAAGGCGCGAGTCGGGCGAGATTACACTTAGCGGGCGGAAACGGAAATACGTCACGCAAACAAAATGGCGGCGCCCATACTCAACCTTGAGGTAACTCGCACGAGTTCGCGGCCTCCACGGGCCAGTTCGCACTACGACGCGCCCCGCGAATAGGGCGAAATTACCGAAAAACGAGTTTTGCAAAAGCAAAACGAACGAGCAGGTGCAAAAGTTCGAGCTCATCATTTGTAACCATTTACCTGTAGTGCTTCCTGAAGGGGCCCTCCAGAATCCAGTTGCCTACTTGCAACTATTGTGTGACCCTGCTCTGACAGTCACAGAATAGTTACAAGTATGCCATTACATCCTGTTAAAAAAAATTATTTACTTTGCATTTGCAACAAAAAGGAAAGGGAGCAGACAAGCAGGTGCCAGCCTTCATTAATGTCAGTTGGGGCAGGGCAGGTGTTGTTGTTTGCAAAACTTAAGGCACTTAGCAGGTGTTTGTTCACTCAGTGGTCAATCAGAGGGTGTTGTGATGACACTGAGGGTGGCATGGGTGTGCCAGCCAGAGGGTGGCATGGGTGAACCAGAGTGCCAGTGTTGACAGAGGATGGCAGTGCTTTGCTTTGCCCCAATAATGTACACTGGTGAACTAGAGGGTGATGTGATGACACAGAGGGTGACATGGGTGAGCCAGAGGGTGGCATGGGTGACCAAAGAGAGTGCCAGTGGTGACAGAGGGTGGCAGTGATGAAGAAAGCTTAGCAAACAGGCTGGGCACGTAGAAACAACAAGTTCGCTAAACTGGCGACCCGACAAGTAAGTTCGCAATTTGCGAAATAGTACAAAACCCTCGCGAACTTGCAGAAACCCGTGCGAACATACACACCCCCAAAAAATCCGCTAATCCGCGAGAATTCGCGGATTTCGCGTATTTTCGCAATCCGCGAATACGCAAATCCGCAAATTCGCGGATTGCGAATCCGCAAAATCCGCCCATGCTTAGTCTCAAGTTCTAACCTGCTACGTTTATCAGCCCAGACCAAAGACACCAGCAGCCCATCAAGTCACCAAAACAGTGCTGTTGGTAAAGCACATAGGAGTTCTGCATAACATATAGGCATCGTGGTAACAGAACCATTTTTCTCAAGGTCACTCATCCAATGACCGACAACAGCAGGGACTTTCCATGGAACGAGTGGGATCCTGCACTGTGTGCCCCATATTCAGATCGTATTGCATATGGTTGTCATGCGTCACCTGTGTTCCGAGGTATCGAAAATGTCTCAGTTCCCAGGGAAGGCTCACTACTGGAAGATCTTTCACCGGGCATTAGGCTAATGCTGCCAGGGGAAACAACACAGTCTTTTGGCATTTACCCGGAGGCCTGAGATATGTCCTACGTGCGTCATGAGTTACAGTGTCTGTGGAATGATACAAACATGATCAGTCACATAAAGGAGAGTGTTGTCTGCATACATGGATATTACATGGGTGGTGTCTCCTACTCCTATCCCCCTGTGGCCAAGTTTGTCCCTCAGATAAATCACCAGGGGCTCCATGGCAAGAGCAAAAAGGAGCAGCGACAGGGGATACCCTTGCCTAGTGCCTTTACTAATATCGAAGGCCTTTGATACTACCTGGCTCGTGCCAACTCATGCCCAGGATGTCGTAAATAACAGGTGGATCCAAGGCAAGTACCGGTTGCCAAAACCCATTCTCCGGAGCACTTCCCAGAGGTAGGTCCAGGAAAGGGTGTCAAAGGCTTTCTCTAGGTCGAAAGCCTCTACCCGTGTGTTTTTGGTAGCATGTAGGACAAGAGAGAGTCTACTGAGGTTCATGTGTGTCCCCCTACCTGGCATGAACCCACACTGATCAATCACCATCGGTCAATGGGGTATCCAGGTCCTCGTTCCACCGAAGCTGAGACTTAGTAATTTTGATTTTACTGTCCCCCTTCAGGACCGCATAGCTTCAAGAGATAAGGCCCCTATGTGAACCAGGTCTAACAGGACAGGACCCTCAACACCTGGATGCCTCCAGCTCATCATGGTAGCTAGTCCATATATTGCGGGTCGTGCGTGATATGCCAACGTACTGTAGATACTGTCCCGGGCCAACGCCAAACAACTCGCCCGCTTCGGCTAATGTTATGAATGTCTTATTCAGATAAAAGTCACCCACTTTCTGACAGTTTCCTGCTATCCAGGGAGCTACATTCATGGAGTCTCTCAGATGTAAAAATGACGTTATCCAGCAGAATGGGAGCATTTTCTCGTGTAGTGCCTGTTGTACAACAAACGCCACCGCCTTCTCCCTGGTCTAAGCTACCTGTGATATTATAAATGATGTACCTGCCGGGACTCTACTCCCACCCATAAGGAGCTGTGGGAGATCGGTTGAAGGTACCAATCCCACTAGTAGCTTCTTTTCCCGATTAAGGTCTTCCTCACACCACAGTGCCGCATACTGATGTAGTCCCGCAAGGTGGTACATCTGGAGATCGGGGAGACCCAGACCTCCCTACTCCTGATCCAATTTCAGGGTCTCAAGTTCTAACCTGCTACGTTTATCAGCCCAGACCAAAGACACCAGCAGCCCATCAAGTCACCAAAACAGTGCTGTTGGTAAAGCACATAGGAGTTCTGCATAACATATAGGCATCTTGGTAACAGAACCATTTTTCTCAAGGTCACTCATCCCATGACCGACAACAGCAGGGACTTTCCATGGAACGAGTGGGATCCTGCACTGTGTGCCCCATATTCAGATCGTATTGCATATGGTCGTCATGCGTCACCTGTGTTCTGAGGTATCGAACATGTCTCAGTTCCCAGGGAAGGCTCACTACTGGAAGATCTTTCACCGGGCATTAGACTAATGCTGTCATTGGAAACAACACAGTCTTTTGGCATTTACCCGGAGACCTGAGACATGTCCTACGTGCGAATGATACAAACATGATCAGTCACATAAAGGAGAGTGTTGTCTGCATACATGGATATTACATGGGTGGTGTCTCCTACTCCTATCCCCCTGTGGCCAAGTTTGTCCCTCAGATAAATCACCAGGGGCTCCATGGCAAGAGCAAAAAGGAGCAGCGACAGGGGATACCCTTGTCTAGTGCCTTTACTAATATCGAAGGCCTTTGATACTACCTGGCTCGTGCCAACTCATGCCCTGGATGCCGTATATAACAGGTGGATCCAAGGCAGTACCGGGTGCCAAAACCCATTCTCCGGAGCACTTCCCAGAGGTAGGTCCAGGAAAGGGTGTCAAAGGCTTTCTCTAGGTCGAAAGCCTCTAGCCTTGTGTTTTTGGTAGCATGTAGGACAAGAGAAAGTCTACTGAGGTTCATGTATGTCCCCCTACCTGGCATGAAACCACACTGATCAGTACTATGGATCTACCTGGCAACCATCTGATGCAGCCGTGTTGCCAAGACCCTCGCCAAAAATTTGACATTGATGTTTAGCATAGACAATGGTCTACATGATCCCGGATCACTGGGGCCTGTACCGGGATTCAGCAACCTGATTATAAGAGCCTCCTGCACATGATCGGGCAAAACACCTACCATTTTTGCCTCTCAGATCATTTCTAGGAGCTTGGGAAGGTGTTCAGCAGAGTATACCCGATAAAAACTTAACTGGGAGTCCATCAGGTTTCGGGGACTTCCTTCTGGCCATATCTCAGAGAGCCGCCCTCAGGTCATCAAGCTGAATATCTCCCCCTGAGTCCTCTCCACCATCGCCCTCAAGCAGGGGATTTAAGGCCCCGATGTAGGTAAAATAGATTTACCGATTTTTAATTACCGAATTGCACCGATTCGGTAATTAAAAATCGGTAAATCTAAGGGGTGGATATGTAGGAACATCCAGATGTTCCTTTTACCGATTCGGTAAATATCTGTATTTACCGATTCGGTAAATACCGACCGGTAATGCCCCATTCATTCCTATGGGCTTTGAAGCCCATAGGAATGAATGGGGCATTACCGGTCGGTATTTACCGAATCGGTAAATACCGATTTTAACAAGGGTGCAGGGGGTGTCACTTTGACACCCTCTAGCACCCCCAAAAAGATTCGGGTGCCATGTGGCAGGCATACCTGCCCTAAGGGCAGGTCTGCCTGTCATATGGCACAGGTGTGCATGCACACATGTGCATGCACACCGGAATCGGTATTTTACCATCAAATATATTTGATGGTAAAATACAGATTCGGTAAGGGTTGTGGGACTCAGAAGAGTCCCACCTACATATCGAAATTAACGAATAGGTAAAAATACCGATTCGGTATTTTACAGATTCGGTAAATTTACCGATCGGTAAATTTACCGAATCTGTAAAATATTTGGCCCTACATACCATTTTGTAAATACCGGTCGGTAACGGCCGAAAATACCAATTTTCGGCCGTTACCGACCGACCTACATCCGGCCCTAAATTCCCTATAGAAACATTAGCGTATCCTGCGACATGTTGTCGAGGGGTTCAGTGTAGACCTCCCCCAGATGGTCCTGCAGTGTCAGGTTGATTCCTGCCTGACCCAAAACTACCTGTCCGTCTGCCCTCGTCAAAGAGAGTATCACATAGTGGAGCCTCTCCCGCCACAACAACCAGGCCAGCATCCAGCTTGGCCAGTCACCTTCTCTGTGTAGTCTCTGCTGGTAGTGTGTGTATCAAACCTAGGCATTCTATAACAACAATAAGGGAATCAGGATTGCAATGAGAGAGAACAACAGAGACAAAAACAGTTAAAAATTTATATTGTCTTTAATTTAAACATATATAAAAAAGGGGAGATTTGTTTCATATAGAGTCAACAAATTCAATAATACACAATTAATCACATAAAATCATATACAACTTAATGAAAACAATCAGTTTAAAATCAAATAGTGGCATTTATAAGCGTCTACGCGCGTCTCGGCGTTGGAAAAACGCCTTCTTCAGGAGCCACGGATATTTCTGAAAAGAAACAAAAATATAACAATTTTTTATTTACAATAAAACAATTTAATGGGTTACAGACCCATTATATACCTCTTTATTTAAATAACCGTTCTCATCTCTTAACAGTCTCTGCTGGTAGTGTCATCAATGAATACTTTGGAGTCGATTTGATGCTCAATTCGGGTCAACCTCTTAATCGTCTCAATTCTGCCGTAGTCATAAACACAGAATCTTGATCGGATCAAGTGAGGGATGGAAGGGAAGGGAACAGCGGGGAAGGAGACCTAGAAGAGAAATGCAAACATTAGCTATCTTTACCAGCAACACAGTAATGCAAACGTAAATAAGGACCTCTTTATACCTGTAAAGAAAAGAAAGGCAAGCTGCATAATAAAACGTCCTTTTTGAATTCAATTAAGATCCATAAGAATTAATCCTGTAATACACAGACGGCACAAACAAGCTCAGAAACAAGCACCCTCAATACTTCTCGCTATAAATGTATGACCTACAGAAGAACTTCCTGTACCTACCCAAAGGTATTAAATACTCAGCATCACAGGGGAAGAGAAGATACTTCACCAAAGATCCTTCCCTGTTAAATGTCAATAGAGAAAATAAAATAAAGCCACAATAGATCCATGCCATGCACCCTAATAAAGTACACACCTGCAGGGTTGTTCCCACCCATGCATCGGAATTAACAGCAAAAGTCACAATGTTAATATATGCAGCATTATATCCCAGGGTGAACACTGACTCAGTCGAGCCTCAATAGCAAAATACCTCTCCTTGAGGTTTGAAATAGATGCAGATTCCTCTGAGTCCTAAATGAGTACCAGTATCTCTCCTTGTGGTATATGTTCATGGATTAGACTCTACTGAGTAATAAACTAATACCAGAACATCTCCTTGAGGTATTAGTGGTGCCCAACAAGCAGTAATTGTAAATAATGAAACAAGAAGCCACAGCCTTGGACAAGGCTGGTCAATGTATGCAGAGGCTGGAAAGAGCAAGGCAAAGAGTCCAGAACCAAAAGGTACACAGGAAGAACCCACGCACCGCCTGAATACGTTACCCAAAGATGAGCAGACAAACACAGGACCTCCGAAACTGCTCCAGGCACTGGAAGACGCTCGAGCAGCAGGAGCGAATAATATGCCATGAGCTATTCATGAAGCAGCAATTTCAAGGATTCCAACCGGACATCCTCCCATCCTTCACCTCCTTCTGGAACAGGAAGCAGAACCCAGACTCATGGGAGTTGTAGCCCGGAACTGCTCGCTCCCGCTAGTCCGATCCGGACCGAGGAAGGAACAGCATTTCACTCCTACAGGCGCAAGGTAAGTTTATGACTGCTAGCCCCTTCAATTCCAGGAGAAACAGGGCATTGTTAAGGTCACAGCGTCTCGTACCAACTTTGGTTCACTGAGATGGTTCCCGACTTCAGTTCTTGAAGGTTCTGGTCTGACCGAGGTAAGTGCGACCCTTTCCGTTAGCCACGGTGCTGATGACAATATAACACCAGAGCAGACTGAGCCTTCCAGAAGGAGTCTCAAAGAGGAAAACCCCTGAAGGAAAACAACCTCTTACTACAGGTGGAGACTCCAGGAAATGAAAGGTAGCAAAAAGGAGAAGGGCAAGGAAAATGCCAGAAAACCCCATCAAAGAAAAGTAGACCTGAAGACAAGAAAATCCAGGCAAGAGCAGAAGGCTCCAAGGATTCCAACCGGAATGTGAAGCACCAACAGGAAGCGAAGATACACTAGGCAGGAGTACAGAACACCAATAGGAGTGAGGACACACCAGCAGGAGCAAGGAGTGTTGCAACGCAAGGAGATGAAGGATTTGGCCCCTTATATATAAATAGACAGGAAGTGATGTCATCGGAAGTAAGCAATCTCCATCTTGGATAGGGAAAAGGTGATGACAAAGATAGGAAAGGTCGCCATCTCAGAATGGTGTAACACAACCCTTCCAACAGCCATCTGGTAGAAAGACTGTGGAATTATGGAAAGAAGAAAAGTAAAGATGGCCCCCATGCAAGAGAATAGCTACTTGAATGTTATTTTATGGTCCTGTGGCATGCCTGTGTCAAGGATGTAGGCAGAGGATTCTTACCAAGAACTTGCACAGGAACAGAAGTTGCTAGTTCCCTACTCTCTCTCAGGGATTCCCCAGAGACTGATATGAATCTTGTCTCCAAAAGACCCCCAAGGGGGAAGGGGGAGTGGATAAAATAATAAACGACAGAAGAGACTGGTTCTGGACTTCTGATTCCCAACTGCTTCTTTTTTGCCCGTCCGTTCTGCAGACTGTGGTACTGAGGAGACCTGAGGAACCTGAACACAAACAATTACTGTAAACCCTATTCTGCTCTATTCTTTCTTTTTCATAATTTTCTCCTATGTGCTTACTACCTACCCAATGCCCCAAGAACTGAGCTCCTCTTCTATATGGTTTTTAAATTGGTGATTTCTGTCTCAATCTTCTTTTACTGAGTACTATATTCAGTAGATGTTAATCTGTAAATGACATAATTTTTACTATTGTTTCTACTTATCGCTATTCAAAAACGATGTGATTATTCTTGATAATTTACACCTACCAGTACTTTATTTCTATTTCTCCTGTAAAAGTCCTTATGAATTTTATCTGTACTGTAAATTCTATTGCTGAATTTTAATTTGTTCTTTCTTCTTTTCTTATAGGAATCGCAAACAACTATCCAGAGCTAAGTTATTTATTTTTTTAACTATATACATTGTCTTAATGTCCTAATTTAGTTTTCTTTAATGCCAAAAATAACCTTTACACTTTTATGCCACTTAGCTTATGTGTTCTTCGTTTTTTCTTGTCATTTCCGAATACTGCAGTTGACGACAGCCAGGAACGCTGAGGAAGAAGGAGGGGCGACGTTGAATAGAAATGCCCAGGAATATGCCCTTCACTTCAGGAAACCAAAGCACAACCCGCAGACGATACACTGGAAGGTCCTATTCACGATGGGGGACTGGACAGCAGGAAACCGGGAGAAAAACACTGTTGCGAACTAAGAGGAAAACCGACGATTCACGGAGCAATTTCCACACGGTACGAACTCGGGTAAATCTTCAGTGAAGTGCGCATTCGTTAGGGAGAGCACGCTTTACCTACGATTCCAAACAGGTGAGGGGAAAATAAACTAGACCGCAAAGTTGTTTAGAAACTCGGCGGCCATCTTTGAGTTTCTCTTGTGCCACAGCATTCCTCAAGTGTGGCTCCTGGTCAGATCTTCTCCTTTCAGATAGCGTCTTTGGCTCTGTAATGCGAACACAGTATCAACCAGGTGGTCTGGGGCTGACAGTACCCACCAACAAAGAAGGTCCTTCCAATCTTGGCTTTGTAGGAAATCTTTGATGAAAGGATTTTACCAACCTAGGAGCATGAACGTCTGACTCGAGCCCCCAAGATAGCTCCTCTGGACCATAACCCTTCCAATCCACAGAATAGTACAGTTTTCCCTTAAACTTTTTAGAATCTAGAAATCCTTTTACTTCGAATTCTACTCCGGACTCTAGTTGGATAGGCCTTGGAGGTGAATCTTTCCTTAAATCTGGAGATGCCTTTTTTAACAAAGAAACATGGAAGACTGGATGGGTCTCAAGCTTGGTAGGTAATTTCAACAGTTAAGTTACTGCAGTCACTTTTTTCTCAATCAGGTAAAGTCCAATTAACCTAGGTTGAAATTTTCGGTTTCCTTTTAACCTAAGGTTTTTGGTGCTTAGCCAAACACTATACCCTTCTTCCAAAGGGAGTCCTTCTCTTCTAATCTGCATAGGCCTTATACTTCTTTTTGGCTTGCTTGGCTTCTTTGACGCTGTTTGATGAACTTGGTTTATATGGGACACTAAATCTTTGACTGCTGGAACCGAGATTTCAGTTTGCCTTGCAGTGGAATTTGGGTCTCCACCTTAGTTCGGGTAAAATAGAGAATATCCTGTGGATAGGCTCCTAGTATTATTATGTGCAAACTCTGCTGCCCATAAATAGTCTGGCCAATCCCCATCTTGTTTTAAAAGGAACAACCTTAGATACTGCTCTAATTCCTGGTTCACCCTCTCGGTCTGTCCATCTGTCTTGGGATGATAACTGGTTGAATGTCTGGCTTCAATTCCTAAACCTTCTGCAAAGGCTCTCCAAAAGTATGACAGGAACTGTGAACCTCGGTCTGAAATAATGTTTTTGGGAATTCCGTGAATTTTCACTATTTGTGTGCTGAAGTGACTAGCTAGTTGTTTAGCAGTGGGAACCCCTTTTAGCGCCAGGAAATGTGCCATCTTTGAAAGCCGTCACTTACCACTTATTACATCCAGGGTGATTGTGTGCCAAGGAAAGGGGGGTAGGCATAGGTTGCAATAACCCCTTTGGAGCCTCCCGTTCCGATTTTCCCTGAGCACAGATTTCACAGGTCTTAACATATTTTTCAATATCTTTATTCATTTGAGGCCATCAATAGTTTCTCTTCACCAGCTCTTCAGATTTTGATTCTCCTTTGTGCCCTGCCAAAAGATTATCGTGAAAGTCATAGAGTGCTAGGTTCTGCAATTCCTTCGTAGGTAAGTACAAGGCCCCCTTGTGGTAAGGCAATTGATGTTGAATTTCTCTTCCATCTTCTTGTTTGACCCATTCCTACCTAGCTTCTGGACTTAAGGCCTGAGTGACTTGTTCCTTCAATTCAATGGGTGCGGTAGCACAAATTATTCTTGAGTTTGGCATAATCGTTTGGATTTCCATCTGACCCTTTTGATTTTCTGTTCCTAATCTAGACAAGGCGTCGGCCTTCCCATTTTGAGTTCCAGGTCTTGAAGTGATTACAAAGTCATAATCGGCAAAGTACAGAGACCACCTAAGTTGTCATGAAGTTAAGGTTCTAGCTGATTTCAGGAATTTCAGATTTCGGTGATCTGTGAAAACGGTTACCACATGCTTGGCCCTCATAAGATAGTGTTACCACTCCTTAAAGGCATCCTTGATGGCCAACAACTCTTTTTCGGTTATGGTATAATTCACTTCGGCAGATGTTACTTTTCTTGATCTGTAGGCAACTGGGTGCAGTTGACCTGTTTCTTATGTCTCTGGGATAGCACAACCCCAACTGCTAGATCAAAAGCATTGGTTTCAACGTGAAATGGTTCTGATAGATCTGCATGCAGAAGGATTGGTGCTGCAGTGAAATTCTCCTTTAGTGACTTAAAGGCTTCTTCTGCTTTTCCTGTCCATTCAAAGCAAATTCCTTTCTTGAGTAACCATGTAAGAGGAAGAATCTTTCGTGAAAACTCACTGATGAACCTGCTATAGAAGTTTGTAAATCCAATAAGCCTTAGACCTCTTAACACTTGTAGGGGACTTCCAGTCAACGACCGCTCTTATTTTTCATTCATCCATGTTTATTCAAGTAGGTGAAAGGATAAAGCCCAAAAACTCCACCTTGGAAACATGAAATGCACATTTTTCCAGCTTTACAAACAATTTGTTCTCTCTGAGTTTTTGCAATACCCTTCTTACTTGCTCTTGGTGTTTACTATTGTCAAATGAATAAATCAGGATATCGTCAATGTATACAATAGCACATTAATCTGTCAAGGATTCCCCCCCCTCTCTGCCCGCGCACGCAGCGATTCGGTGACAGCAGCCTAGCCTGTCACGGGGGTGGGAACTACGGGAGCCAGCATGCTGTGTGCGATCAGCGCGCAGATCGGCAACACCCATAAAAGGCGTACTCACTCATGGAATGGCGTTGGATATTGAGATCCTTGCCGGCCTTCCGTTGGGTGCAGACCACGGACCTGTGATTCCTGTCTTTGTTCCGTGAAATCTGTTTGGAATACGAAGCAACATCTTGGAGGTAAGAAGGAGCGTCTGCTCGCGTTACCTCGTCTCGGTCGAGCGTTTGTTGATACGCTCCCGAGAAAGGATTGGACAGAGACGCACACCACGTAGGTGTTTGCTGCGTCTCTGCTTGGGTGTATTGCGCTGTTAGCCCGGGATTGCAACAGTGGGTGTAGGTGCGTCAGACATTCAAGCACTACACCCGAGTAAGGATTGGCGTCCCGGTTCAAGGGCTAAGGGCTTGGAAGGTCGAACGGCTGCTCCCTGACATCCCGTTACGAACACTGCGGTAGAGTCCCCGGCTGGGCATTCCTGTGTTCGTCTACCATAGCGCCCTACCTGTTGAGTCACCAGAGTGGTACACATGATACCAAGAGATCCCATTAGCCACATTCGAGCGGCATTTCCGGCCTTTGCTTTGCACAGTGCCTTCCGTTGGAGGTACACCGGGACCGGTGTTCATGCGGAGGACGGTTGGACCGTAGCCCTACTGGAGAACTTTGCTGGCAAATGGGTATCGTTGACTACACTTTATTATTTCTTGATTGCTTTCTTTTCATTATGCTTACAAACCAATAAATACTATTGGGAAACTAACCCTTGGTGTATCACTGTTGTTGTGTTTACCAGTCCTACCCGACCCCGAGAACACACGGTAGATTACATGATCATTGATTTCACTAAGTGAGTTGTTTATAAAATGCTGTAAGGCAGCTGGAGCATTGCACAGGCCATACAGCATAACTTTTTATTCAATTAACCCAAATCTTATCCTGAAGGCTGTCTTCCATTCATCGCCCTCTCTCATTCTGATTAGATGATAAGCCCCTCTCAGGTCTAGCTTTGTATAAATTTGTGCTCTTTTGACCTGATCCAACAAGACAGAAATGAGGGGAAGAGGATATCGATTTTTCTTAGTAATCTTGTTGATTGCACGATAATCTATGCAAGTCCTCAAATCTCCCTCCTTCTTAGGCATGAAAAACAGAGGCGAAGATACAGGCGATTGGGAGGGCCGGATAAAACCGTTTTCCAGGTACTTGTCTAAGTATTCTTTTAGGTGTCGATGTTCCTTTTCAGTTAGAGCATAGACCTGACTACAAGGTATATTTGAGTTGGGCTCAAAATCTCTTTTACAATCGTAAAAACGATGAGGTGGCAATTGCTCTGCTTCTTTTTTGTTGAAAACATCTTCAAAATCCTGGTATTCTCGAGGTATTTCCTGTGAATCTATTACGCACACCAAAACTCCTGCCATACACAAGGAATGCGCAGGATTACCTTAGCAAGTTCCTTCTTTTCCCCCAAAGCAATTTCCCTTGCAATAATCCGAATTCATCCCAATCGTTCTGGAACTCCAATTGATGGTCGGGTTGTTCTCAGTAAGCCATGGTAGACCTAAAAAAAGTTGAAACTGGGGTGCATCAATTAAATTAAATAGAATCTCCTCTCTGTGCCCATCACTCGAGATCATTTGTACTTGTTCCGTATGGCTTACTATGGGCCCTGACAAGAGATTTGTCCCATCCACCGCTCAGACTGCCTCGCTTTTGGATTTCGGTATGGCTCTCAATCCCAACTTAGCTGCAAATCTTAGGTCACAAAAATTTTCGGTGGCTCCTAAATCTATCATCACTGACACTTCTGTCAGTCACTTGTCGAAATGTTATAACCATGGACAACATTAAGTGTGTTGAGGATGACTGCAAGGTATTTGCCACCAGATGGTCTTGTGGAATTGATTCTTGATTAGCATCCACCGGTCCAACTCCTCCTACAGGTGGTGCTGCAAGTTTTCCTTCTGCCTTATTGAGGTTTTTGGTTTCTACGGAAAATCTCTTACAAAGAGTTCATTCGAACCACAATACATGCACAAGTTGCCCGCTCTTCTTTTATCTTTTTCTTCTTTAGTCTAAGGGCCTCTTATAGTCCCTATTTGCATCCATTCCGAATCTGATTGTCCTTCTGTAACCTTGCCGTTTTCAGACCTGACTCTATCAAATCTTGAAACTGTTGGTTTGGAGTCTCTCCTTTTTTGGCCTTTTCTTTCGCCTTGACGAAAATCAATCTCTAAAACTAGCTCTACTAAGGCTGAGATTTCTGTGGGTCGATTTGGAATCTGCACCAGGACATCCTTCAGTTTGTCTCTTAACCCTCGGTAAAAAAACGCAGCTCTTTTACTCTCTGGCCAGTTTGTCTCCACCACTAGCTTGTTGGATTGAGCCAAGTATGCTACAAGATCTCTGTTCCCTTGTCGTAGTTTGAGCAATTCATTATCAACAGCTTGAGAGATTCTTCGCCTGTCAAAAATTCGAAGAAATATTGCTTAAATTCTTCATAATTATACAGAAGTGCGTCATCGCGGGAAACCAAGGGCATGGACCATGATGCCCCATCTCCGCTCAAATATGATGAAACAAATGGCACTCTTGACTGCTTTTCAGGGAAAATCTAAGGGTGACACATGAAATGCAATGAGCATTGAGTGAGGAAAACCTGTGCCTTTTGTGGATCCCCACTAAATCGTTCCGAAGAGGCCAACAGGATGACTGGGGACAACAAGTGTATTACTTGTGTAGTTAACCTATTTGAACCTTCCGCGGTAGGCTTAAGGTTTTCCTTCCTGAACTATATGGTTGTCCCATTCTCAAGGGTAACTCTGCCGTTTCCTTCCTTGAACTTATCATCTCCTGCCTTAGGTTCTGATTATCCTCTCCTACAGCTACTAACTCTTTGTGAATCACCTTTAAGACCGTTCCTAGGGATTGCAAATTAATTCCCTTGGCCATTCTGTTCAGGTTCAAGTGAAAAACATGGGCACTACACTCTGTCAAGGATGTAGGCAGAGGATTCTTACCAAGAACTTGCACAGGAACAGAAATTGCTAGTTCCCTCCTCTCTCTCAGGGATTCCCCAGAGACCGATATGAATCTTGTCTCGAAAGACCCCCATGGGGGAAGGGGAGTGGATAAAATAATAAACGACAGAAGAGACTGGTTCGGGACTCATGATTTCCCAACTGCTCCTTTTGTGCCTGTCCGTTCTGCAGACTGTGGTACTGAGGAGACCTGAGGAAACTAAACACAAACAATTACTGTAAACCCTATTCTACTCTATTCTTTCTTTTTTATAATTTTCTCCTATATGCTTACTACGTACCCAATGCCCCAAAACTGAACCTCTCTTCTATATGGTTTTAAATTGGTGATTTCTGTCTCAATCTTCTTTTACTGGGTACTGTATTCAGTAGATGTCAACCTGTGAATTACATAACTTGTTACTATTGTTTCTACCTATCGCTATTCCAAAACTAGGTGATTATTCTTGATAATTTACACCTACCAGTACTTTATTTCTATTTCTCCTGTAAAAGTCCTTTTGAATTTTTTCTGTATTGTAAATTCTATTGCTGAATTTTAATTTGTTTTTTCTTCTTTTCTTATAGGAATCACAAACAACTATCCAGAGCTAAGTTATTTATTTTTTAAACAATTATATACATCGTCTTAATGTCCTAATTTAGTTTTCTTTAATGCCAAAAATAACCTTTACACTTTTATGTCACTTAGCTTATGTATCAGAATACTGCAGTTGACGACAGTCAGGAATGCTGAGGAAGAAGGAGGGGCGACGTTGAATAGAAACGTCCAGGAATAAGCCCTTCACTTCAGGAAACCAAAGCACAAATCACAGACGATATGCTGGAAGGTCCTACTCACGACGGGGGACCGGACGGCAGGAAACCGGGAGAAAAGCTCTGTCGCGAACTAAGAGGAAAACCGGCGATTCACGGAGCAATTTCCACACAGTACGAACTCGGGTAAATCTTCAGTGAAGTCTGCATTAGTTAGGGAGAGCGCGCTTAACCTAAGATTCCAAACAGCTGAGGGTAAAATAAACTAGAACGCAAAGCTGTTTAGAAACTCGGCAGCCATCTTTTAGTTTCTCTAGTGTCACAGCATTCCCCAAGTGTAGCTCCTGGTCAGATCTTCTCCTTTCAGATAGCGTCTTTGACTCTGTAATGCGCACACAGTATCAACCAGGTGGTCTGGGGGTCTGACAGCCTTAAAGCGAAGGAAATCACTGCAGGCTGCTATGGTGAAGGGCATGCCTGCAATGTTCTGACAATAATGGGGCACCGCAAGAGACCACGACGTGCTCGAGCAGGTAAGTGAGGTGCCGCGGGCTGAATCACATTCCACAGCAGTATAGAGGCAGGTACTGTGGGCTGTTGTGTGGCTTGCAGTGTTATGGAGGAGGACGCCATGGGCTGTTGTGTGGTCAGCGGAGGTGTGGAGAAGGGTGCCGCAAACTGGTGTGTGGCACCCTGCTGTGTGGAAGAAGCTGCGGGCTGTTGTACGCCCCACAGCATTACAGGGCATGGTCCAACAGGAACCAGATCCGGTAGCTCACCCCCCTAATGTTTAGTGACCCCTGTACTGGAAAGGAACCAAACCAGTCTGCTTTGAGTGTGGTGACTGGGGGAGTAATAGAAGAACTCTTTTGGCGTTGGGTGAAGTTCCCGCCATATATGTTGGCAGTCCTGCCAAGCGTCATGCAACAGGTGTGACATTCACGCATTTCAGTGCGGTGATCCGCATCACCGCACTGAAATGCATTGTCACGCATTTTCGACCTGTGCTGCCAGGCGCGCCAGCGGCGCTCCTGTGCCTGGGCTCTCTGTGTTCTGAGAGGTGCTGCCAGCCGCCCGAGTGCCTAAACAGTTAACTGAGACACTGCAGCTCTGAGACCGTGGCGCGCTATAATGTATCTTCTGGCAGGCTGTCCGACTGAGAGGCTCCTGTTGCCCTGGAAACATAATGCGCAAATCAGGGCGGCCGGCACTGGCTAGTCAGACTCTGTCCTAGTCTGCACGGGGGGTCGGGCTGCTCTCTGAGTCGGATACTCTACTCAGCTGTCAATCACCGTCACGTGTGGCGCACAGGGGGCCGGGATTAATCCGGATGTCACGTCTAGAGGAAGTAGGGTCAAGTGCTCGGCGGGGGATTCGACTCGAGACGCTCTCTCAGGCTGGCTGCAGAGGTCACTGGTTTGCGGGCGGCAGGGGCACCGGAATCATGGTGCTCGGCTGGCTGGCAGCACTACAGATCGGATCCCAGCTTCTGCCGGGCCTCCTGTTGCAGTAGGGCTAAAATATCTATGGCTGCCCCCTGCCAGTAAATAATTATTGAGCCAGAGGGCCGGTCGAGGGAGAGTGCTGGAGCCTGTGTCTGACTGACGAGAGCGGGAGGTACAGGCAGAGTGAGGCTGCTTCTCATCGCAGCTGTACAGGTCTCTGCAGTAATAATGGGCCTTTTTTTCTGTCATGTATACAGACTGAGCCTTAAAAAAATGGAGTAAAGTTGAGACAGCACCCGCAGAGAAGCAAAGAGCAGGCCTACTAATGTCAGCCATGCCCATTTGCAGCGCAACAATTAAAAGTGTGCAGTAAGTCGTGACCAGTAAAAAAAAGACCGAAGCAGGTGCCTCTGTGGAAGGAAGGTAGACCCAAGAGAAGCGGCTAGTACAGAGTGTTGCTGGGGTTTTTGGAGCAGCAACTTAGACTGTGCAAGGTAAGGCTGAGTGAGCGCAGATGCGTAGCTGTTTGCCAAAAATGTTTTCATTTTTCATGACGGGTATGGCCTCTATCGAGAACAAATGACTCCAAATTAATGTTTTCTGATAAAAAAAAACATTGCAGCCTGGTGCGAGGGGGAGAGGGATAATGACAGAGAGGAGAGAGTTAGAGAGCGAGCGCGTGAGAGAGGAGAGGGATAAAAAGAGACAGAGAGGGGTAAAAGGATAGAGAGGAGAGGGATAAAAGGATAGAGAGGAGAGGAATAGAGAGAGAGCGGGGGAGAGAGGGATAATGACAGAGGGGAGGGATAGAGAGCGAGCGCATGAGAGAGAGGAGAAGGATAAAAAGAGACAGAGGAGAGGGATAAAAAGAGACAGAGGAGAGGGATAAAAAGAGACAGGAGAGGGATAAAAGGATAGAGAGAGCGTGCAAGAGGGGGGACGGAGAAAGACAGAGGAGAGGGCTAGAGATCAAGCGTGTGAGAGAGGAGAGGGATAAAAAGAGACAGAGAGAGGAGAGGGATAAAAGGATAAAGAGGAGAGGGATAAAAGGATAAAGAGGAGAGGGATAGAGAGAGAGAAAGCGTGTGAGAGAGGGATACAAAGAGACAGAGAGGAGAGGGATAAAGAGGAGAGGGATAGAGAGTGCGTGCGAGAGGGGGAGAGGGATGATGACAGGAGAGGGATAGAGAGCGAGCGTGTGAGAGAGAGGAGAGAGATCAAAATAAACAGAGGGGAGAGGAATATAAAGAAACAGGAGAGGAATAAAAGGATAGAGAGGAGAGGGATAGAGACAGAGAGGAGAGGACTAGAGAGTAAGCGCGTGAGAGAGGAGAGGGATAAAGAGATACAGGAGAGATAAAAGAATAGAGAGGAGAGGGAAAGAGAGAGAGAGAGAGCGTGCGAGAGGGGGAGAGGGATAAAAAGAGAGAGGAGAGGGATAAAAGGATTGAGAGGAGAGGGATAAAAGGATAGAGAGGAGAGGGATAAAATAATAGAGCGTGCGAGAGGGGGAAAGGGATAATGACAGGAAAGGGATAGAGAGCGAGCGTGTGAGAGAGGAGAGGGATAAAAAGAGACAGAGAGGTGAGAGGGATAAAAGGATAGAGAGGAGTGGGATAGAGAGAGCGAGAGCGTCGTGGTCACACACAGAGGAAAGCTTGCATTGTGAGATTTAGTTTCCGTAGTAGTTTATTCAAATGTTTATTCAAAAGACTGACATGTTTCGATTGGAGCGCTCTTTGTGGTGTTATTTCTGATATTTACATGTGTTGATTGTCTTCATTGCTTAATTTTGCCCGCAAGAAAGTGTCACTCATAGTCGTTGAAATGTCCCTCATAATTACACTGAAATTATGAAAATGTCACACATGGCAATCTGAAACCTTGGCAGCTATGTGTTGGTGTAGTTTTAATTGTACTCTTTGGAACAAGGCTGTTGACCAAATTTCCAGGAATTGTTTTCTCTTAGCACAGTTACTGCTCATTTTTGAATGATGGGTTTGTGCTTGAATGATGACAATTCCTGTTACCTATTGAGAAGGACCTCACCATTAGTATATGACTGAAGATTGTGCAACCCAATCATCTTGTTTTGGTTACCCCCTATAATAGAATGATACATTTGGGCAGGGCTGGTTCTGCAAAGGCTTTATGGTTGAAAAAGAGAGAAAGAGGTATATCATGCTATATAAAGAATTGTGAAAAGGGGGCGTGGTCTGGCCACACAGGAAGATGACTGCTTGAATCCGGAGCTCCATGCTGTGGGGAGCCCCGGACGGTGGCAGGTGTTCTTTGACAAGAGGAAAACGATTTTGGAAGTGCTTTCCGGACGGTGTCTGTGGCTCAGACTCTGCTACTTTGTTTCGGGTTGGGGCTACAGCTTCATTCCAGAAATTAAAGGAATAGTGACTGCGATGTAAAGGTCACCTCACAGACTACGGGGTCAGCGTTGCCTCGTGAAGAGTCTGGAGGAAAGACAACAGTGTCTTTTCATTATGATGCATGACTCTAGCCCAACACAACCGGGGCCTATGGAGTTCATGTGAAGTTCAAGTACTGATCTGAATTATTACCTCATGAAGCGTGGGAATAGTTTCAGCTGAAATCACTAATGTGAAGTCTGCATCCTGTTTGAAAGATTCTGTGTGGCTGTTCTGCTGTGTTGAACTGTGCAACTAAGCGGAAGAAATGCTTTGACCATTCATGAGGGAAATTTGAGTGATTAATGCACAGTCTGCAACATTGTATGCAAAGGTTTATTCTTCTTTACTGTAAGGAGCCTGGTATGTCGACAGGAGTTCCTTGGTGAGAGAGAGAGAGAGACATTTCAGTAAGAGGAACAGTCCCAGATGGGATATAATTGAAGCTGCAGAAATGTATGTGCTGTTTGAAAAAAAAGTGCACTATAAAGCTTCAGCTTTACTACAATAAAGAATTGTGGAATTTATGTGTTATTGGGAAAACTGCCTTATGAAATTGAACTGTAGTGTTAATTAGCGCACTGTTTAACTGAACAAATGTTCCAACTGTCTCTGAGGAAATTCTGTGGAAAATATTAACAGACTGCAACATTATATAATAAAGCCTGTTCTTTGAGCTATGCGCAGAAAGAAAACTGGTATGTCGACAGAAGTTTGTTGACTGCCTTTAATATACTCTGTCAACAGTGGAGAGTCTAAGATTGTAATGGTAGCTTTTCTCATTCTGAGTTAACAATTGACGACTACAATTAAGATATATTTGTGCACATATATTAGTTGAAATTTTACATACAGCTGTCTACTGTATTTGGTGACACAGGGTTATATTGCCAACTCCTACATTTTGAAGTTACCTGAGGTGACTTTACCACTAATGAAGTTAGCTCTCTTCAGCAAATATTAATTAATCCGCAATAATCTACATTTATTCTCTCAGTAAACTTTTTTCACTTCATGTAATTACTGGCACAGTGAAATACTTGAGACTGGAATGGTGCTAACTAGACTCTTCCTGTTGTCCTATACATCTCATGAAGTAAAGATAGACACCATTGTCATCTACAACACTCAACTCTTTGGCAGTTTTCCTCACTGTTTTGTCTGTGCCACAACTAATAGGGTAACACAGAGTGCACTACTATTATGCATCCCAATATCTAAAGAGATTTTACCACTGCATTCTATACTTTAAGATTTATTCATTCCTTTCCTTAGCAATTTTTCCTAGTCTTTAGATATATTGCTGATACGGTGAAGCGGTTTTGACTGGAGTTAAGTTGCCTATAGATTCTGAGTGATCCTACCACATAATGAAAATGCCTGTGATAATTTTAGACTCGTATCTACTGCCCTATATGTTTGATTAAACAATGCCAGGTAATTAATAGCAGCACTATTCTATAATACCCAACTTCCTGCACAATCCTTTTGGTTGCTATAGAAAATGCAAGTGCTGATCTAATACTTTATTTTATAATATTTTGAACTATTTGAGATTAAACTGACTATAAATTGGTTGTGCTCTTATTGTATGTCAACAATGTGTGAATCACACAAAAGATCTCTCCTACACCTATTCTCACTACATTTGTGTAGAGCCAAAGACTGCTCATTTTGTAAGTATATATTCACTAATTATAAAGCTCCTTACAGGAGCATCTGAGAATGTCTTCTGGTAAAGCAACTGGTAGTTCCGTAAAACAACTCTCATACTCTGAAATCCTAAATAAGGGCCGCCCTACTTCAGAAACTTGGAATACCAATTTCCCAGCCAAAAATCATCCAACCCTCTGATGTCAACTGCACCAGACACCACAATGGATAAGATACTTCAGGAAATTACTGTGGCTGGATGACGTTTAGAGGGGATGAAGCAATCATTGCAAACGGCATCTTGCACAGTGCGAGCTGTAGTTTTCTGCCACTCGAGTAGATTTTTACTCGAGCGGCAGCTTTCTCAACGCGGACTGATAGTTTCCCATTGCGAGGATCATGAGCATACGCAACCACTCGCAATGAGAAACCTGACCTCCCCACATTGAGAATCTCGCCGGGAGGTTTATTTTCCACGCTCACGATCAGCAACTTGATGTTGCTGATAGCGAACGAGGAAAAAGTCTTGCCGGGATGTAATTTTGTTGCTTGCGGTCGCCAACTTGACGTTGAGGACCACGAGCAAGCAAAAAAAGACCGCTACGCGTGTTTGCACTGTTCTACGTGCGTAGTGCGAAGTAGCGGAAACTTCGCAAACTACGAGAGCGTAGCGTAGTGCCTTGCCCAGGGTTAGTCCATATCTGCCCTTACTACTGAGACGAAATCGATGCACGCAGATATTGCTGGATTTCAGAGTAAACTAGATGGCCTTAATGACCGAGTAACCACAGTTGAGACCCGCCTTGACAACATACCAGATAGAGATCAAGAACTCCTCTTCCTCAGAAGAAGTTGATAGATTTGGAAGATAGAAACCATCGTGACAATGTAAGTTTCTTTGGATTACCAGAAGGAGTGGAAGAGTCAGATGCTAAATCCTTTCTTATAACGGCCCTCCCAAAAATTACAGGACTTACTTTTGATCCACCGTTAGAAATGCAAAGAGCACATCGAATTGGTCCTTTAAAAAGTGGGAGAGAGAGAAATCTGTTTATTTGGACCGTGGTCTTTAAACTTCGAGTTCATATAAAATTAAAACATTACAAACCAAACGGTGCCAATGATACGTAATGATCTCTAAAATCACACAATTGCATTTCTAAGTTGCTTATACATTTCTAGTAAAACCCTAGCTACTATAGGCCCATATATTTCAGTATTTCCAAAAATTAAAAGTCAGTTAAAATATAAAAAATCTCTAAACATAATAAAATAAGCATTTACGATCTTTAAAAAACCTGTGCAAACATCATTATTATTTTACAAAGGTTAAGACCATTTGAACTAGACGTGCATCGGGCTTTAATAATGTCTCCTGCAAGGATAGGTAATAAAATGAGTCACAATCCTTTCTTGAGCTTTTCCCTGGCCAAACGGTTTATACCTTTCAGGTAGTTCCCTAGTGCAATTGCAGTATCCAATTTTTCCATTTTTATTAGTAGTGTAGCTGCTTGACCTCTTGAATTAATGCCATATTTTATAAATAACGGTCGTAAGAACTGTTTCCTCACTCCTAAACCAGTTAGGCAATGCAACAATATGTGCAAAATATCACACTTCGTCTCCAGTTCACACTTACATAACCCATCAGGATATAGCATTTCTGCTTTTAATCTCCCCTCCAGTAGCCATGGGTTAGTTCCATTTCGGATTTTCAAAATCTCCCACCTCAATCCGTAGTTCGGCAGGGTTTGTAAGTATGGATACCATGCATCATTTTCCCATGCTTCTATCATACATTGAACCGACTTTTTCTTTCTCAAGTATTCTATGTCCTGATGTCTTGATAGCTCCTTTCCTTGTACCCTTAGTACGCCTTTGGTGAAGGAGATTTCTACTGGATTCTGATTAACTCTCACCTTTAAGCTACCAGTTACCTCCTTTATTTTCCTTTTTGCCTCCACTGCCCATTTTAGGTTGCTATACTGGATTTCATTACTACACCAAAGGGACACCTTCTGGGTTTCCTCTTGTAATTGTCGTTTCCAGAACCTTGCCACAGCCATTTTAGCCTGAATGCTCCATGCTATTGTTCCGGTCTCTAATCTAATCGCCTGTATCATCGCTGACTTTGGCAAGGACAGAAGCATTTTCAAAACCTTACCTTCCTCCCGATCCCAACCCACTTTGCCGCAGAAGTAAAGAACTTCCATCCCATACAATACTTGGGGAGGGATCATTGCTTCATAAGCCTTTAGCATGGGTTTATGCGACCGGTCCCCGTAATCTCTATTGAATTTTTTCAACCCACAAATAGAGGATGATGCTTTTGCCATTTGGGCTTCAATATGTCTATCCCAATTTAAGGAGCTTTCGAACCATAAGCCTAGGTATTTATATTCCTTTACCGTTTCCAATTTAGTTTTGCCTAGGTACCAGCTAAAACTTTTAGACCTTTTACCAAAGCACAGAATCTTCGTTTTATCCATATTTACTACTAAAAGTTTTGCCTTACAGTAGTCATTAAAACGTTTAGTTTTCTCTGTAGCCCTAGCTCTGTTTGGTCGATTATTACTAGGTCGTCCGCATAAAGCACGCTTGCCACCTTCCTGCCACTCATTCTCGGGCTAGCACTTCTTTCTACTTCCAGTGCTGCTGGCAGATCTGCTAGAAAAATCGAGAAGAGGAGTGGGGCCAGGACACAGCCCTGTCTTAACCCATTTGCTATGTCAATCTTCCTTGTCAGTGCCCCTTGAGTATCTTTAATCACTTGCGCCCAATTCTCTCTGTGCAATTCTTTTAGGATTGCTAGTAGACCCGCTGGGATTTCATATTTAGTCAGGCATTCCCATAGCTTCTCGCGGTCCACCAAATCAAAGGCTGCCCGGAAGTCGACGAAGCAACAGAACATGTTCCCCATTTGCTCCATCGACTTCCGTGCAAGTGCCCAAAGGGCATAACAGTGATCCACTGTGGAGTGCCCTCCTTTAAATCCCCCCTGTTCTACCGGGATAATTGACTTCCCTTCTACCCAAGTCTTTAGTTTGGCCAGCACTATCTTAGTAAATAACTTTTCCCCAATGTTTAACAGGTTAATTAACCTGTAGTTTTTGGGGTGTGCTTATCGCCTTTCTTGTGTATTGGTCTTATTATTGCCCCTTTCCAGCTCTCGGGAATCCTTCCAGTATCTAAAATGACTCGGAACATATTAGCAAAAAATTCCGCCCACCAGTCTATTTGAGTTTTAATTATCGGTGCAGGGAGGTTATCTGGACCAGCTGCCCTTGTTAATTTCAGGCCCTTTATCGTTTTTTTTAACTATAGAGGCCGTGAAGTCAGGTTTTATATCAGCTACCAGACCGCTCCAATCTGTGTGCTGATTCGCTTCCCGGTTCCTCCCCGGACTATATAATTCCTGAAGGTAGTCCTCCCAGGCTGCTTCCTCCACTACACAGTTCATTCCAGCTGGCTGATGGTCTGCTGCTGAATGAACCAGTTTCCAGAGCTGTCATAAGTTTTTTTCCTCTATGGTCTCTAATAGCTTTTGCCAACAACTTTCCTTAAATTCCCTTTTTGTCCTCCTGATTAACATATTATATTCTCTTTTTAGGGATGCTAATGCATTTCCACTGCCATGCCCACCTTTTATCAGTTTACGTCGTGCCATTCTCCTCACTTCTCTTTTCTTTTCCCAGCATTCCCTTGTGAACCAACCTTTTTGTTTGTCCACTTTTAAGCTGTTTCCTTTAGGGTTTTTTGGCTAGTTCTCAGTCCTTCACTAAGGATTTGGACTACCTTCTCAATTTTTCCTACATACCAGTCTAGGCCCTGGCCATTTTCTGCATCCAGATCTAAATTCTGTTGTAGTTGCATTAGTTTGGCCATATATTCTTCGGTTAACCTAGTTGTACGTCGTCGTTTAGGATAATCCATCCTTTGCTCCATAACTTGGGTTCCGGGTTCTAGTTGTACACCTGGAATCTCCAGGACTACAATATTATGGTCGCTCCCTTCTCTATTTAGAATCCTAAACCCTGTTATTAGTTGGAAACTCCAGGGGGACACAAATACGTAGTCAATTGGGCAATTTTGAGTGCCCACTTTGAACGTTTTTTTTGCTGGACAGTCTGAGGGGGATCTTCCATTTAGACAGAAAAGATTTTTTGTTCCCAAAAAGTTTCCCAACTGGATATCCTTAGCACTTGTTATGCAGTCTGGAAAAATAGCTTGCGGTATCTCATAGGCCTCTAGTAATTCTTGAAACCAGCAATCTACGTTTTTGGGGTGCATTTTATGATTAAAGTCGCCCATTAACATGATCACATCCTTACCATACTTCTCACAGATCGTATTGAAAAGTGGGAAAAACTTAAATCCACGTACACTTATTGTTTGCTTCCTTGGATATAAACATGCTCGTCAATTAATTACTGCGACCCATATGCATGGTCCATATCAATTGGAACGTCATCAGATTCGAATGGCAGCAGATTTTCAAAAGAAACAAATGAGCGCCATAAAGCCTTTCTTTCTCTTAGGCCCGCTTACGTCAACTGGACATTAAGTACGGCCTCTTTGAACCAGCACATCTATGGATCACTAAAGATGGCATATCCAAAGACTTCTTTAATCCAGAAGATCTTCATCTCTTTTTAGACGCTCTTCTTCCTCAAAATATGGAATGTAATGTGCCTATACCTGAACCACAACCTCTGCTTCCTTCCCAGATATCCAGGAAATCTCCTGAGGAATCTCAGCACAACCCAAACCGATCTCAGAGCAGAGGAAGAGATCCAGATTGGCACGTATGCTCTTTTGGAGACCGACCTCAAGCTCTACAGGCAGTAGCTGATCTTACACAGGAAAGAGATAGAAAAAAATCACGTTCTCCCTTAAAATCTCTCCATCATCTGAAGAAGATGTTCCTTGAACTTTGACTTATTAACTATTTTGATTACCACTGAAAAACAGTTAGAACAAAGTCACTTACTTCACTATTTACTGAAACTTTGATCTGATGAGTATTTGAATATTTATATATCCTGTTATACATTGCTTATAGGGTTACGTTCATGTTATTCTATAATATGTTGTATTAGACTATATATTATACTATGCTATATTATATTATATTGCTTCTTCTAAACCCTCTTTCCACTTCCCTTTCTACTAGTATATCTATAAGCTCAAGCCCTACAAGCAGTACCTACTTTTACACAGGAAAGAGACAGAAATAAGTCACGTTCCCCCTTACAATCTCTTCCATCATCTGAAAAAGATGCTACTTGAACTATAACCCATCTTTTATGATGATTACCACTGTAAAGCAGTAAGAAGTAATTTACTTCACTATTAGCTGACACTGTGTTCTGATGTAGCTGTCTCTCACTTTGTTATATATTGAAACTTCATTCTGATGAATATTTGGACATTTATTCAATATATTATACATTGTTTATAGGATTACATTCATTATATTCTATAATATATTGTATTAGACTATATACTATATTATGCTATATTATATGAAATTTCTTCTCCTAAATCTTCTCTCCCCCTTCTTTTCTTACATATATATATATATATATATATATATATATATATATATATATATATATATATATATATATATATATATATATATATATATTAAAATCCAACTATTTCATATTGTTATAATAATATGTATGTTATGAATTTTAAGCATATTAAAAAAAATTGAAGTATAAATATTTAAGTTTAAACCAATAATGTATTCTCCTCTCCCTCTCTTTACTCTATACAATTCTACTGACATATATATCCTACACATTTAAGGATTACAGTTCTTTTATTCCTACGTCTCTTCCATTTCTTCCTTACCATATAGTATGAATGTTATGAATTAATATATGATGTTTAACACTGATGTTCTCTTCTCTTCACATTTCTTTTATTTTATTCTCTTATTCATCGACTTTCCATTTCACTACCTATCTAATGTTATCTGGATGTATTAAAATATTTATTTAAACATGTATGAACAACATTTAATTGTGTGAATACACAAATATTGTATTAATATTTAAATCACTCAACTCCATTATCACACTATTTAAACTTTATTATATGTAATATTGACACATATATACGCTTTGCCTATATGCTGTGTTAAGTTAGCATGAGCTTATTAGAAGTTTAAAGGCCATTTTACCTTTCTGCTGCTTCTGCACACGACACATAACTGTTGTTTTAGCTTTGAGCCGAGTAGAGCGTTTTGATTCACACGAGAATAATATGTTATTACTCTGATATCAGCTTTGCTTAGTGAGCTGTGTCTGTACAGTGAGTGCTGAAGCCTTCAAGGATAACTCGACACAGTGGTTGTTGTGAGGTCTGATCTTCGCACCCTCCTAGACATAACATACATGCAGCGGCAGCCAAATTCTGGCTTTAGGCACCTTTTATATTGCTTCACACAGAGCACCCTTACACACTTGATGGTGCTTCGCATGCAGAGAGCTGGTGGACGATGATGTGATCCCTTACCACTAGGATCTTGAGGTATGGGGCTGCCCTGCTAAAACCCAATGAGACCTTCTTAGATATAATATAATATACTAGATAGGGAGGGAGAGAATTAGGTGTTGTTTAACCCTATTCATTTCAGCATTTTAGCATGTTGTCACCTTTTGCAATCTATGGACTAGTAACTATGCTGATTACTTTGCTTCTTATAATATGTTTGCTTATATTATCTAAGATACTGCGCTTGAGAACCCAGCATTAGTAAATAAACATTTCAAATATGCATGCGTCCTCATTTACTCCTTGTTCTGAATTGAAACGATTGTATAATGAAAGAGTGTTCATGTGTTCCACCTTACCTGAGGTATACTAAGTCCATGTTCTGGTTTGTCTAAGCATTGGGAGTTTATAATGACCAATGAGACACTGTAGCTAGTCTGGTAGGGGATTTTGGGTACTAAGGTGAGTTTTGGCACACCCTAATTCACTGAGGTTCCAAGTCTCTATGCACAGTTCTGTAGGAGAACGGAATCGCTGCCACATGGCGCCCAACGTTGGTGGTCTTATTACATGACATTTGAGTAGTACATGTTTCGATTCTTAACCCCTTCACTATTGTGTCCGGTTAACGGTGGTGTCGGACAAACCTACCTGTTTTTTTGAATAGGTCTTTTCAAGCTTGAATCTTTCTAAACGGTTTCCTTGAATTACTACCCAGTTGTGCTACAAAGTTTCCTTTGTTCCTCTTTACTTTCTGTGTTGGTATGGCCGCGGTGGACATTCCACAGCATAGTCACATTGCGGTGCGCAACCATTTGCTAGAGTATATTGTTCCCGTGGATGGCATGGCCGTGATAATGGTGGTGAGTGCTGAGGTGGCTTACCCTTACGAAATATTTTACTCGTCGGTGACCTTCCCAACTGTGGACGGAACTTCAGGTGTGTTCCATACGTACACTCCCACTGCAGTGCCGAATGAATATACTCCGCATAGGGCACAGGAAGTACCTATAGATACTTGGCAGCATCGCGTGTGGTTTTGTGGCGCCCTCCCCCACTCTTTGACAGCTCCGAGGTTAGGTCCTTTGTCCATTCCGTGCGCAAATTGGCCTATTTTGGCTGGATTTACACCTCATCCTCAACACGGGGCATGTACCGTGGTTGAGTTAAGACGACTACATGTAGTCGCAATTAACGTGATTAGGTCATTAGTACAATAGATAACCCGTAATCTCCAGGGCGGGGCCCCGGGTGGTGCGGCGCCTCCGGCCGGACAGGGCGGCATGAAGCTCAGTCCTGTAATGGTCAACGCTGTGATGTGCAAGCGTCCCCAGGATAAGGATGATTTTCTTTTCTGGCTTGCCGAAAAGTTTGACCAGCTTGAGGCAGTATTTCCTAACACGACTCCTGGTGAGAAAAACAGGATTCTGACAATCAGCTTACCTAAAGACTTGGCCCCTGAAATCGGTGACTGTGAGACCTGGGGTAGAACATTTGCGGCGGTCTATGCAAGGTGTTACGGCACTCCGTCTATGGCTGTCCTGCCAACAGTCCTTAAGCGTGTTCAGGATGAGCACGAACCTGAGGCTGCGGTTGAACTGGGTATGCGCCTATGTGGCACCTTTGATGTGGTTTGCGATCTCATTCTTGCAAATGTTAAGGGGGATGCAGTGAACTTCCAGGTAGCCAATGCTTTGCATGCGCTTCCCGATGCCGAGAAACCCCGACAGTTGGCGAGGATTATTGTGGCGGCTTATAAAACCATGAGCCGCAATAGTAGGGGTCTCAAGCCTTTTTCTACTAAAGAGAAAAACCAACCCCAAGGGCAGAAATCAGAGACTGACATTCAGCCCAAGTCCAAAAAACAAAATTGGCCTAAAAAACAAAAACAGGGGAAGCAACAACAGAAACAGGAGTCTCATCCTGCGTCTCCCTTGCCTGCGCCCCCAGAACGTGTTTATGACTTGCGCGATCGCGCGAAGATAAAATCACCTGATCAATTTCAGGTTTCTGATCAACGCTCTCCTCGTTCTTTTCAGGATTCATCGGCCTCGGCGACCGGTGGTAGAGGAGGCGGCAGGGGTCGGGGTGGCCAGGAAGGACGTAACCAGCCCTGCCCGAAAGACAGTGCAGGCAAGCAGGACGGCTCTACACCGAAAAGACACCAGTTTCAAAAGAAGAAGGTCGCCGCTTTAACAGCGAGATATGCCACAGATAGTGAGAACGCGGCTTCAGAATCTGACATGGGCTCCGACCTTGCTGGACAGCGCGGCAGGGATTACCATAATACGGGAGGCCCTGCGTCCACTACTGAAGGTGACAGTGACTGACCGTTATGTTGTGGTAGAAACAGCTGACACTAGAGTTGCTCCCCCTGACAGACTTTATGAAATTGTCCTGTGATCGAAGGTGACATACAGCGTACCGTAAAAGGGATATTTTGGGAAAATCTTACAACTACCTATAACATTTTGTTAGTGGAGGCTGACTGGCCCCCACCTTTTTTTCTCGCAGCTCCAAGAGGGGAGGAGGTGATCCTCCCTAGTTTCGCGCACACAGTCTCGAAGGAGCATGCGCTGAATTTTGCAGAAGAGTGGGTTAAGGCTCTAGCACCGGCTCTGTACCGTACACACTGTGGTTGGGATACATTTTCGCCACACCACGAAATACCGTTGCATTCAGAGCCTCAGCCTCAACCTCAGTATCCCATTAGGCATGAAGTTAAGGCTTCCATTGCGGAAATCCTTGAACAATTGGAATATCAGGGATTGATTGAAACTTGTGTGTCACCAATGAATAACCCTCTTTTTACTGTGACCAAGCCTGACGGTTCATATCGTTTGGTATTGGATTACCGGTATTTAAACTCGCATTGCCGTAACTGTGCAGTACAGAATACTCACAGCTCTGCTTTGGTGGATAGTCTTGTGCGTAATCGGTTTAAGACCACGCTTGACATTTCCAACGGTTTTTATGCCCACCATTTGGATGGTTTGAGTTCCAAATGGAATGGCTTTACTTGCGGCGGTGTGCAAAAACAATTTCAACGGTTACCAATGGGCTATAAAAATAGTCCGGGGGTATTTGCCGCCTGCATTGGATCTCTCTTAGAGAGAATCGACCCTGATGCATGCTCGTATGTGGATGACATTTATCTCACAGACGACGAACTTTGGGAGCATCTGTGTCGAGTTGACCGCTTAATTTGTAGTTTTGCAGACTTCGGTTACAAATTCAGCTTTGCAGAGTCACACATTGCAGAGTACACAATGTTGTTCCTGGGCTATGAGCACAATGATGAAGGTCGAGGTTTAGCACCTCACTTCTTGGAGAAATGCGCACAACTGCGCGCTCCAACAACTCTGAAAAAATTACAGTCCTTGCTGGGTTTTTTTTATTTTGGGAGGACATACATTCCGGAATATGCCCAGTGTATCAAGCCTTTTTATGCTTAGATACAACCTACTTTTACCAAATCATGCTGGCTGCCTGAGCACTCTGCTATACTGCAGTCTTTGCAGGCTGATTTGCTCGCTTCTAAATACTTACTGACTCGTGACAACCACACCAACCTGGTGATAAGAATAATCCCTGGGACGGTGGGTTTCACTTACCTGACTTTTAACGAAGGAGACACAGTACCTATTGCTTACAAGTCACACTTGTACACTTTGGCTGAAATGCGATTTCCACTGTGGAGAAAGTTTTGACGGCTGTACAGATGGCGGTTCTTAAGGAACGTGCTCTGTCACAGGGAAAACGCATGTTGGTTGTTACCCCGTGTCCTGCTTTGGAGGCAGTTACGAAAGCCAGTGTACCTAATTCAAAAGCTTTGCACCCTAGGTGGATACAATGGGCTGCTTCATTTACGTCCCCGGATGTCTCGTTTATTTTTGATGCCTCCTTACGGTCACAGGAGTTTTTGCAATATGAATTTGTTCATCCTGCACCTTTGGCTATGCGGCCTTTGGAGGATTTCCATTGCATCATATACACTGATGGTTCGGGGCAGGTTGCGCATGGCTCTAAACACGTCTACGTTTCCGCATGCGCCATTGTGGTCGGTGCCATGGTGAACGATGAGTTCAAGTCCAGGGTCGTGCACACGCAGACTCTTGGGGACTGCACCGCACAATTGGCAGAGCTTCGTGCTCTGATGCTTGCATCGGAGTACGCTGATCTTAGTGTGACGACTCTTATTTTGAGTGATTCTTACTACTGTTTCCAGTCTTACAATGAGAACTTGTTCTTTTGGATTCAGAATGACTTTCGTGATTCCAAGGGTAGCACAATAAAACATAAAATGATCTGGGTCCGAGTGGCTGAGCTTAAAGAGCAGTTGCCACTTGTGTTTGTAATTCATACTCTCGGCCTTCAGCGTGTTGGAGTACACGCTATTGGTAACTCGCTTGCTGATGAGGCGGCAATATCTGCGGTATCGACATATTTAGTTGCAGTAGTTACACGGTCGAAAAGTAAGATTGATGATGATATCTTGGCTGCTGTTGCGGCCACGGAGAAGGGAAGTAAATATCCTACAGGTTTCCCTTCGAAGTACTCATCCCACCGCAGCACTGATTCACGGACTGTCATAAGAGATTTGCGTGTCTTTGTAGGGATTTTTGCCTGTGGTATCTTCCATTCGGATCAGGGTCCGGCTTTCGCCTCTAAGCGTACAAGGATGCCATGATTTCGATGGGGGTCCAAGTCAAGTTTTTGTCTCCATACAGACCAGAGGGTAATAGTGTAGTGGAACGAATGAACCGTGACTTAAAGCAATCACTGACAGCTTCAGTTATAGGCACTGGCAGGAACTGGCTGGCCCATCTCAATGGCGTGCAGCGTGCTCTTAATAATCTCCCTAGAAGGTCTCTGGGTGGGCGGACCCCATACGAAATGCTCTTTGGTGTCAAGTTGTATGTACCGGACCTTGACGGTCTAGACTCGGTGGCTGGTGCTACCTCCTTTGACGTAGATGAACATTGCACTGTTTTACAGATCCTACAAAACACAAGCGACAGTCTTGCAAAGGAACATTTGCCCTCCGCTTCGGATGATGCGTTGCAGATCCCAGTACTTGGCTGGCTACCCCAAGTTGGAGAATTGGTTCGGGAGAAGATCGAGAACAAGAAAGAATTTGGTCCCTCTTACCGTGCTCCAGTTCCTGTGCTTGGTGTGAAGGGCACGAGAACAGTCATTTTACCACCACTTCCAAGTCGTAAGGAAAACAGGTATATCTCAATTGATAATGTCAAGATACACAGAGTGGCTGATTCTTCTTAGTATGACACCGGCAGTCTCCTGTCCTTCGATTGTGAGGAATTCTGTTTTGGCCACTACTTCGAATCCTGATACGGAGGTGGCTCTCGAGATGCCTGCAATTTCCAGTCCTTTATTGAGTACTTTGCCTGAAACTGACTACACTTACCCAACTGACTTATCGATGCCTGATTTACAAACTTGTTTGGCCACAGAATCCAGATTTTTGTTTGACACTGTTTCACATACATCAGGAAAGCCCTCACGTATTGCAGTCTATACAAGTTTATTTAAAAAACATTTTTTGATTCCCCCTTGGACATATATTTGGTTGGTGCTTTTTTTTAGTTTATATTTTTATGTCGATTGGTTTTGTGTTTTATTTTTTCCGAATCGTCAATGGACACTATGTCGAAGAGAGAACATGCATTCGACATCTAAATGGAACTTTGGCACCACTTTCCTCATCGAATTCAGCACACAGACTGAAAAGAGACTTGGCTTTTGTTAACATCACTGCTTGGCCTGTCCTTGATGGGATTGTATGGGATGCTGTTAAATTTCAAATCCATGGCCCTACTGAGGTTGTAAATGTCCCTAATGTACTCAGAGTAAACATGGGGGATGTGGTAAAACAAAACATACGTTCTGATGATTGGGATGTTCAGGCCGTAGAGGCATTGTTTTCTGATTTGAAATATTATGCTGCCTTTGATGCTGGAGATTTGTACTTGGAATCTGCAAATTATGGGGAATTATTTTGTTTCCAACATTTTGGCAACCATTACTTACATAAAACTAATTCCAAAAGGAGTAGTAGTAGGTGGTGGCAGCTCCTACGAGTCCGCTGAGCGCTGAGGGGCAGACTGCAAGGCACTTTACTGTAATGATTGAGATTACTGTGTACTCTTCTGATTTACTGATCGCCTAATTGCTTGTTTTTATAGTTTTCACCGCATTGCTAAATTAATTTTTAAAGTTCCAATTGCTGCTACAACACCATTTTAAATTTCCTTGTCCTACCTGGTGCGAGGTGTGCTCTCCCTACCCCGGTCCATCGCAGCTGCATTGCCGTTTGTGTGGAGGGCAGGGCGCCATCTTGGGTCAGTCCCGGAGCCCGGCAGGACCATAGGCTGCGGTCTAGCTGGAGGAGGGGCAAGACTATAACTTGGCTGACAGAACGAAGCACCAGGCGGTAGTAGTAGGTGGTGGCAGCTCCTAAGAGTCAGCTGAGCGCTGAGGGGCAGACTGCGAGGCACTTTACTGTAATGATTGAGATTACTGTGTACTCTTCTGCTTTACTGATCGCCTAATTGGTTGTTTTTATAGTTTTCACTCGCATTGCTAAATTAATTTTTAAAGTTCCAATTGCTGCTACAACACCATTTTAAATTTCCTTGTCCTACCTGGTGCGAGGTGTGCTCTCCCTGCCCCGGTCCATCGCGGCTGCATTGCCGCTTGTGTGGAGGGCAGGGCACCATCTTGGGTCAGTCCCGGAGCCCGGCAGGACCATAGGCTGCGGTCTAGCTGGAGGAGGGGCTAGACTATTACTTGGCTGACAGAACGAAGCGCCAGGCGGTAGTAGTAGGTGGTGGCAGCTCCTACGAGTCCGCTGAGCGCTGAGGGGCAGACAGCGAGGCACTTTACTGTAATGATTGAGGTTACTGTCTACTCTTCTGCTTTACTGATCACCTAATTGCTTGTTTTTATAGTTTTCACTCGCATTGCTAAATTAATTTTTAAAGTTCCAATTGCTGCTACAACACCATTTTAAATTTCCTTGTCCTACCTGGTGTGAGGTGTGCTCTCCCTGCCCCAGTCCATCGCGGCTGCATTGCCGTTTGTGTGGAGGGCAGGGCGCCATCTTGGGTCAGTCCCGAGCCCGGCAGGACCATAGGCTGCGGTCTAGCTGGAGGAGGGGCTAGACTATAAATTGCACATGACCCACTGGGCGCGCAGCGTGCGCGCCGTAGACGCGCTGAAGCCGTGCCAAAGGGAAGCCCGTCTGCGCCCGTCCGCGCCTGGATCGCGCCCAGGGCCATACCCCCTGACCCTCCGAGACCCCTAACCGGAGGCACAGTAATAACCTATACCAGCCGCCAACTTTCGGATATTAGAAACACAACCTGCACTTCTCGCTGCCCCCATTTTAAATCTGATTCCTTCGTTAATTTAGTATCCACACACTGTCCCAACTGTTCTTATAAGATTATTCTACCTTTCCACCAGCAAACGGATAACTTATCTCCTGGAATCAATGAATTCGAATTCAAATTTATTCAATGCTCGCTAATTAATGCTCGTTCCCTCGTAAAACACAAATATGAAATCGTTGAAATGATAACCAGCCATAACATCGATCTCCTTTTCATAACGGAAACTTGGGCAGACAAAGCATCCGGTCCAGACTTCTGCATCGCCACCCCCGATGGCTACCAAGTAGTCAGACAGGACAGACCTCAAATAAAAAAGGTGGTGGAATAGCTATTATATTTAGGAAAAATTTGGCAACTAAAATAGAACCTATTTATCTTTCATCTGCAGAAGCACTAACTTTCTCAATTACGCTTTCTCACTCCCAATCCTTCAAAGGAACCCTTCTCTATCACCCACCTAATCCCCGCACTGAATACCTTGCAGCCCTTAACAACTTAATAGAGCCTATTGCCGCTACTCCTGATTACACCATACTGGGAGATTTTAATTTCCATTTAGAAATTTCCACTGACAAAGACTCTATAGCTTTGTCCTCGGACCTTCTGTCAGTTGGTCTTCAACAATCAATCGCAGTACCTACTCATCAAGCGGGACACACCCTTGATGGTTTATTTACTAATAATCCCCACATTGCTTTATCAGCAGTCATGCCACTAACCTGGACTGACCACTCAGCAGTTATGTTTACCATTAGGACACCTAATCATAAAAACTCACATGTCACGTCTCGTTCTTCTGTTCAATTTCGAGATTGGAAAAACATTGATGTCCCGGCCCTACAGACAACCCTTTCATCCACTCAGCCAGATGACACAAAAGACCCCCGTACAGCCTCCAACAACTATTGTCGCTGGCTACATAACGCCTTTACTACCTTAGCACCATCTAAGAACATGTTGCCTAACCGGACCTCACCTTCTGACCCCTGGTTCTCAGAAACCCTCAGACTAGAAAGGCAGCGTTGTAGAAATCTTGAAAGGCGATGGCGTAAACATTATGATAATAATGATAGAGCAGTGTACAAAAAAGCACTTGCCACATATAGATTGCTTATAACAACAGAAAAAAGCAAATTCTATCTTTCACAAATAGAATCAGCTCAAAATTCCGCCAAACAACTTTACCAAGTAGTAACAAAACTATCTATTCCGCCAGCATCTGCAACCACAGAACCTTCTCAAAATCTTTGTAACTCCCTAAAGACAACGATATGCATTCCAACTTCACCACCAAGGTTGTTACTGATCGTCCTAGTCCCAACACCAGCTCCAGTTCCCCCTCCATAACATTTCTTGAATTTAGCAAAATCTCCCCTACAAAGACAGCTGAATTAATAGCGTCCACTAAATCAGGATCCCCCCTTGACCCTTGACCACCCTCCATCCTCAAGCCTGTTTCCAATCTAATAGGACCCGCTCTTACTAAACTATGCAATTCCATGTTCCTCTCAGGTTCCTATCCATCTGTTTGGAAAAAAGCCATCATTAAGCCCCTAATAAAAAAAAACAATCTTGACCCCGCAGAACCTAAAAGTTATAGACCGATTGCATGCCTTCCCTTCCCATCCAAAATATTTGAAAAAATTATGAATACCCAGCTGTCCCAGTATATTGACCAAAATAATCTTCTGGATGATACCCAATTTGGATTCAGGAAGGGCCATGGGACAGAAACGGCCCTCATAAAGGCAGCGGAAGAAATTAGGATGATCGTTGACCAAGGTGGCACGGCAGTCATGATATTGTTGGACCTGTCTGCAGCCTTTGACACGGTCGATCATACCATCTTGATCGACCGTGTATCCTCCATCGGTATCCATCATAAGGCGAAAACTCTTCTGTCCTCCTTTCTATCTGACCGTAAACAGTCGGTTAAACTTGGGGGCTACTACTCCCCTGTTTTCACCCTCCCCTGTGGAGTTCCCCAAGGATCCTCGCTAAGTCCAACATTATTCAAGATCTATGTGTCGGACTTGGCGAGGGTCATTAAAGGACACGGAATAAGGCTAACAGCATACGCCGATGATACCCAGCTGGTACTGGCTATACATAATGATGGAGGAGCAGTTGCTGCCAACTTCCAAGATGGTATGATGGCTATTAGTTCCTGGATGGCATGTAACTGCCTAAAACTTAATTCTGACAAAACGGAGGTCGTGATTTTTGGCAGCCTCACCCCCTCCTGGTCCCCAGTTTGGTGGCCTACTGATCTGGGTCCCCCTCCACTACCTGTTACTAAGCTTAGGAACTTAGGAGTAATATTTGATGACAAGCTATCCTTTGTCAACCATGCAAATGCGGTTGTCTCCTCCGCATTTTACACTCTCAGAATGGTTAGAAAACTCCTGCCTTTTCTCCCTCCTAGTGCCGGCAAGACCCTCATGTGCACCTTGGTACTATCTAAGGTCGATTACTGCAATGGACTTTTCTTAAATGCACAAGAGAAAGTCCTTAACAAAATGCAGCTAATCCAAAATGCGGCAGCTAGAATTCTGACCTGCACACCAAAGTTCACCTCAATATCACCCATCATTTGTCAGCTCCATTGGCTCCCGATCAGAAGTTGCACTAAATTCAAGGCTCTGTGTATTGCATATAAGGCCATGAACAATATAGGGCCGGAGTTTCTAAAAAAGGCTCTGCGCACATACACACCCAAAAGAACTTTACGGTCATCTATGGCCCACTTGCTCCCAATCCCGCACACAAAAAAAGTGGCCTGGGGAGACAGACGATTCATAGTGGCTGTATCTAGATTGTGGAATACTCTCCCCCTCCACATCAAAAACAGCCCATCCTTGATGCTATTCCGAAAACAGATAAAAACATGGCTTTTCAATCAGTAAATCCTCCCAGCGTTTCTTGAGCTACATTGAGCGCCGAGACACCCCAGGGTATTTGCGCGCTATACAAATCTTATAAATAAATAAATACTGTAAATTATTCACAATGGGAGCATTGCCCGGCTCCTTTACAAGGCAGTTCGAGTACTTTTTTGAAAAAGTACACTTATTTTACTGACTTCAATCAGTCCAATCCCGCTTCATTTTATTTTAAAATGACAGTAAAGCCCATGTCCAAGGTTAGACTTACCGATACTAAGTTATTGTACTCGAAGTCCTTTCTAGACCAGCTGGCTGTTGGAGGCTACGAGTTGTGGAAGGAAACTATTGACCTTAAATCTGTTTGGGGTTCTAAAAGTTGGCAGGTACAAGGCACTGAGGCTTTGCACCGTGCATGTCTCATCCCAAATCATATGTTGTTTTTGAATTCTACCATTTCTCAAACAACATGCTTTGGATTGGCTACTTCTAAAAGATTAAATACTCCTTCTGTTGTAATTTAACAGTGATTAAGTTGAGCGTTAGCAAAAGACATCTTAGTTTTGGCAGTTATCTTGACATTTGGCGGCATCCATTTTGGATTCACGGCAGCCATTTTTGTCTACCACATGCTACCTCGTGTCGACCATGTGCGTTGTCCTACCTTTTTGCTCATGGCTTTTGAATATGCCCGGCAACAGGCTATTAATAGCATCTCTGTGTTTTGCTGCTGACCGTTAGGGTCCACATCTGTTAATGGTTAGCCTTAGATTGGAATGTGTTAGCCGAGACCCCAAGACTGTTAGCTCCTCCCACTGATCGAATGTTCTTCTCGATATTACCTTGTATGGACATAAAATGTGCTCTTATGCTTTGTACCGCCTTCTTTCGAGCCCCTGTGTGGGTATAAATAAACCATGTGTTCAGTAGCCCTTTGTGCTACTTCTCGCAGTGCCAATGGGTACTGGTTGAACTATAGCACCACCTCATGAGGTGTAATAAACGTTATGTTTTGTATTTCCAGTTTCCGTGCCAACTTTTTCCTTTGGAGTCTGAGGACTTTGTGCACAGAAGGGCGAACCCCTTGCACTAGCGGGTCTGGCTGAGGCCTGCACGACAAATTGGCGCCCGGCACGTGGGGCTCATCGACGACTCGGATGCCCGAAGGATTGGTCGTGACGAAGGTTCGGAACCTCGCTGAGGATGCGATCGCTGCCAGAGGAGACCCGAGTCTTGGCACCCTCAGCGGTTCTTCCCTTCTTTCCGATCCGACCATCCAGGCGGCGCCGGTCTTCGACTGAGATCTCTTCTGTTGGTCTGCCGTGCAGTGACCGTTTGGTCGAATTTAGAACTTGGCGGTTGGAACCTGGACAGCCCATGATTGGTAAGAGCCGTTTTGCGGCACCTGTTGTAGGTTTTGGAATTTGGATGCCCTTGTGTGGTAAGGTAGTTTTAGGAACGCTTACTGTGGCATATTTGTATTTGGGAATAGACTTGTCTACTTTGGATTTGTATGTGTATGTGGGAAATATATGTGTTGCATGTGTTGCAACTCATATAGGCAGGTAATGCGAGGACTTTTCCTCAACTTTGATTTGTATAGCGCAACATACTAAGAAGGTACCTTAAGTGCTCTTTCCCTATACATAGTGTATATTTTGTGCTATTTCTTTTGACATGCCTGTTTTTAGCGCACTTCGAAGGTTGTGCTGCTTTGGTAAGGGTACCAGTTTACGACTCGAGGAATCGCAGCCGGCTCCCCCCGAGGGGACGCCAAATAGAGACATGTATGTAAAGTTTGGTCTTTCTGCCATAATGTACAGCACATTGTGGCATAAATACACGAAAAAGGATCCTGAGTTACGTTGGCCACTGCATGGGTCCTTAGATGCGCGAAAGGTTGAGTATGTGGAACGATGTTTGTTTGAGCGACGGTCTAGACGTGATATGTTTGAGAGTTTGCGAATGTGGGAGAAAGAAGTACGTCAGCAAGAGAAGAGTGAACAAGCGTTGATTGAAAAAGAACAGCGAAAGAGTGTGTATGAGAAAGCGCTTGAGTTGAGAAAGAAAGAAGCGAAAGAATTACAGGAGCGAGAGGAAAAAGAACGTAGATTGCAGATATCTGGCCAATATTCTGTCCATCAGCCTCTCTATGCTGTCCTTAATAAACCGCAAGAGGATTTTTTGTTATTAGATCGACCTCCACCTCCGTATGCCGTTCCGTCCGCTCCGTCTGGAGACGACGAGGACTCTGGTTCGGATCAACAGAAAGCGCGGGACACTCGATCCATGTTGTCTGCCAACCGTGCATCCCAAATCAGACAAGCTGCTCGTAAAGCATTACGTAGCACTGATCCTGCTTCCGATCTTTTTGCCATTATGAAGGATTGGTCAGAAAAGGAGCAGATATATTTCACTGCGACATTTGCTGATGAAGTTGTAGAAATGTTTCGAAAATATTTCTAAGTATTAGAACCTACTGATATAGCAACTGATCGTAAACACCTGCGTGATGGTTCTTTTGTTTTTTCCCAGGTAGAAGACATGATTAGACGACTGGTTAAAATACGAAATGAGGCGTCCCATCTGAAGGAGCAGAAAAAGACCGCAGGCACCGTTCCACAGTCCAATCCGCCCGGAGAGGCACAGTCTCCTATCTTCGTGACAGATAAGATAAAATCAGTTGCAATGAAACCTATGCGGGAAGCCGCGCCCTTGTATGTTCCTCCTAAAGGAACGGGTGATAGTGATGATAAAACTTCTCTTGATTCTAAAGGATATTTTATTTATAATTGGGTGTACACTCCTTGGAATAGAGCAGATGTAATGGCGCTTAAAACAGCATTGCCTGATCCGCGTAAAAATACAGCAGCCTTTTATGAGGAAGTCGAAGGCGCTTTAAATTCCTGTACTATGACCCTATGTGATATCGATTTGTTTTTCGGCCTAATTTTGCCCGAAGACACGTGGAGAACTGTTCGAAAAATTGATGACCGTACTATTTTCAGTACTGAATGGAAATATTTGGAACGACTTGATGCGGACAGAGAGCCCGCCCAAAAACCGCATTGGTTAATATTAGATCTTCCTGCAGCCATTTTGACTAAACTTAAAACGATTATTCCCCCTAAAAAGATTGATTGGACTGTTCTAGCATCGTGTAAACAAAAGGTAGATGAATCGGTTTCTGATTTTTTCACACGTTTTGAAGAAGCTTTTCATGATTTTAGCAGCCAGTCTTTAACAGATGATACCGGCAGGCATTTGTTTGTCGATAAATATGTTACGAATCTGTTCCCAGGGATAGCCAGCCGTTAAAAAGCTAGCGAAAGTTCTTGGACTACCTCCTCTCCGGCCTCTGTTTTAACAATGGCTCAATATTGTGAGCGCCAAGAAGCGGAGGCGAAGGGGAATGAGGACAAGAAATCTAAAGAGTTAAAAACAAAAGTTATGTTGGCTCAGGTTTACGGTCCGCCTTCTAGAGGTTACGATAGGGGCCCTGATAGAAACTATGATAGAGTTGGACGAGCATCTCTCAATACTCCTTACACTCGTACAAACTTATCTATCAATCAATGTGCATATTATAAGCAGCTTGGCCATTGGATGCGTAATTGCCCATTATTGCATCCACAACAGGATGCTCGTGGCCGGGGCCAATGGAATGAATGAAATGAAAGTGTGTCTTGTAAAGCGCACTGCTACCCGCACCGCAGGCCTCGTAGCGCTATAGACCGCTGGGGAACCCGTCCTGGCTTTCCCTGTGAGATAGTTCCTCCTGGGAGTCTCCAAGGTGAAACCAGGCATCCCTGGCGTTTGTGGGGGGCCGTTGTGGAGATGAGGCAAGCTTAATGCCCAGAGTTACCGAGTGTGGTCCCTGGATTGAGTAGGCACCAAGGCGAGAATTATCGAGTTCGCTGATCATTTAGGTCCGAGACCCTGCCACAACGGGAATCGAACCCTGGTTCCAGCCCGTTCTCTGCTCTCGGGTCTGCCGCCTCTAACCAGTGAGCTACACCTCTCTCGGAGAAATGGCTCCGGATCCTCGGAGTCTCGGGGAAATGTGCCCGATCCGATACAAATGTACATTAACAGTACAGACAGAACACTTTCGATAGACAAAATCAATATCAAATGTCCGATTATGTTCAGCCTGATCTTTACGATTCTGCTCATGCATAGGATTGCCTAGGATGGGGTAAGGAATCAGTTGAAGTTCCAGTAGATTAGACGGGTCCCTATGTTACAGCACATGTTTTGGGTTCTACTGATCGGTTTCTGGTTGATACAGGAGCTACACGTAGCACTCTGTCTAAGCAATTGGTTCCGAGGGCTCCCCTGTCTGGCACAACTATTACTTCGATAGCTTTCGATGGAACACCTTCCCTTAGCCCATTGTCACAACCACTTCCATTTTATGTTGATAAATTCAGTGCTCCATGTCCGTTCTTGCTTTCCCCTAACACACCAGACAATATTGTGGGCCTTGATATGTTGAAGTACTTTAGAGCCACGATACGATGTTCTACTGAAGGGGTACGAGTCATTTTAAATGATAATTATTCCGAATTTGACAGAATTTGTCTTGTTAAGGAAGATGTTGCATTAGCCACACTTCCTGGATCTCTGTGGGCTACCTCAGACACTGATGTGGGTCAGATGGTCATTCCTCCGGTTCAGATTAGTGTCAAGGAGGGAGCTGTGTTACCTCGTTTGCCACAATACAGGATTTCACAGGAGGGAGAAGAAGCACTCATACGTATTGTACATGATTTGATTCGAGTTGGGGTTGTTGAGGAAGTTCCTTACAATGTCTGTAATAGTCCGATTCTCCCGATTCTGAAGAGAGATACTGACACACGCGTTTACAGGTTCATTATTGATTTGAGGGAGGTGAACAAGATTGTCGTACCACAGTATCCCGTGGTTTCCGACATCACGACACTCCTTACTTTGGTTCCTCCGACTGCCACTACATTTTCTGTTATAGACTTGAAGAACGCTTTCTTTTTGATCCCTATTCATCCTGACAGCCGATATTTATTCGGTTTCACTTTGAATAATCGATCGTACCGATTTTGTAGAGTTCCTCAAGGCTATACTGAGAGTCCGAGTATCTACAGTCAAGCATTAAAGAGGGAACTTGATTCTTTTGTATTGCCCGAAGGTGTGGCTCTCATTCAATATGTCAATGACATCTTGTTGGCAGCTGACACCCCAGAACAGTGTGAAAAATGTACTCTATCTTTGCTTTCTTTTCTTGCTTCACATCATCATAAAGTGTCTCGGAAAAAGTTGCAATATTTTAGACCAAAGGTAACCTACTTAGGTCACCTTTTGTCTAAGGAGGGACGTGCATTGACATCAGATCGTATACAAGCAATTTTAGATACGCCAGTTCCCACCACGCAGAAAGGAGTACGTGCATTCTTGGGTCTTACTTCCTTTTGTAGACAGTGGATTTTGGGATTTTCACACATTGTTAAGCCTTTGTTAGCACTTTTGACGAAAGATACTCCAGTACATCTTCCATGGACAGAGGAATGCGAAAGTGCTTTTCGACAGTTACGACAAGCGCTTGGTTCAGCACCAGTGTTAGGTACACCAGATTACACGAAGCTCTTCACACTTTACGTACATGAGAAAGATGGATGTGCATTGTCAGTGTTGGTTCAGTTACACGGCGATAAGCAACGTCCGTGTGCATATTTCTCAGCAGTTCTTGATCCCGTTGCTAGAGCATTACCTGGGTGCTTTCGCTCAGTTGCAGCAACAGCTGTGTCAATTCGACAGAGTGAGGGAATAGTTTTGTCACACAAATTGTTAGTGCTAGTACCACATGCTGTTGATGCCCTTTTGAATCAGACAAAGACGCAGCACTTAACTAGTGCCCGTCTCACAGGATAATGCATGGAGAATTAGTGCATCATCTCTTGACTGCATTGACATATCCGAAGAAAATAGCCATAGTGAAGTGCAGTGCACACAAGAAAGTGACAGACAAGATTGGACAGGGAAATGCCTTTGTAGACCACGTGGCACGTGAAACTGCGATGCAGAGAAACACTACTTCCATGTATGTAGTGAAGTCGCAAGCTGAAAGATGGCACGATGTTAGGCAGGAAGTGCGAGAGATACAGAAAACAGCTTCTGACAAGGAACGTGAGCAGTGGTCTAAAGAGGGAGAGTTAGATGACGAAGGTTGTTGGAGAAATAAGCATATGGATCGATGGAAGCTGCCTATAGCTTTCGTACAACCTATGGTTCAGATGGCACATGGGCTAGCACATGTTAGAGCTTCCGCGATAACAAGAATGCTTACGCAAGTTTGGGAGCATCCAGAGATTGCTAGCACAGCTAAGAGAGTAGTACAGTCCTGCTTGATTTGTTTGCAGTACAATCCTGGAAAAGGGACACGAGTTCCGTCTGGAGGTTTTGTCACACCAACTGCACCTTTTGAAGTCCTGCAAATGGACTACATTCAGCTTGAGCGGTGTAATAATTTAATGTATGTTCTAGTGGTGGTTTGTGCTTTTAGTAAATGGATTGAGGCATACCCCACAAAGGATAATACTGCTATTACTACTGCTAAGGTGCTACTGAAGGAGTTTTTCCCGAGATTTGGTGTTTGCAGGCTCCTAAGGAATGATAACGGACCTCATTTTGTTGCGGAAGTTATCAAGTATGTTCTGAAGGGATTAGGAATCAAGCAGAAATTCCATGCTGTGTTCCATCCACAATCAGCAGGATTGGTGGAAAGGTATAATGCTACTCTGAAGCTGAAAATCGCGAAAATCCAAGCTTCCACGAATTTGACTTGGCCAGACGCGTTGCCATTGGCATTGTTGTCCATCAGATCAGTGACACATTCTAGGACGGGTCTCACACCGTACGAGGTGGTATTTGGACGGCCAATGAATATTTGGGGAGTTCCGAAACCGAGTTCTGTGTATGATGTACCTTGTGTTTTAATGAATGATTATTTGGCACAATTAACTGACAGCTTGGTTTCCATTCATCAACAGGTTCGAGAAGCGCTCCCCGATAAATCCCAAGGTGAGGGCCATGAACTCCGTCCTGGTGACTTTGTCATGGTGAAAGTTTTTGAGAGGTCAAGCAGCCTGGAGCTGAGGTGGCGTAAACCAGAACAAGTATTCCTCGCCACAAGAACGGCAGTTCGAGTTACCAACAAGAAGAACTGGGTGCATAGCACCCACTGTCGGAAGGTATTGTCGACCTTGGTGGAACCTGCTGTGCTGCCCGATCATCGAGAGATCTTGACTATGGAGAAAGGCCCTGCTGTATCACCTGATGGATCTTCGGAGTTCTTCCCGGACCAGACGACTCCTGGAGCCGTGCGATACAATTTGAGATCAAGAAAGTGATTTTTATAGTTTTTTTCTTTGCGAGACTGGTTGAGCAACCGCTCTGGGTAGTGGAAACGGAAAGCCAATATGACAAGGGAGGGGGATCAGCCCTGCGTAGTGTAGTGACACCTGTCTTGATCTGTGGTGAAGAAACCAACGTCTACCCAGGGTAAAGAGCTCATTGACTATTTTTTCTTCTTTTTTTTCTATCTTTTGGTTTGAAGATTTGACTTTGTGACTATGATAACTACTAAGAAAAAGATTTTAGGAGTGTTAGGTGTTTTTGTTGTTTTAACAATTATGGCAGTGATCACTTGGTCTGTTGAAATGATGATTCCTGCTCGTGAGTTTGTTGTGGTTCCTACTACTCCAATTCCGGAAGAGCATCAGCATTTCACTCTTCCGTATCATGAGTATAAGCATCGAGAGTCCTATTTGAATAATACGTTTGTTCAAATGCTCCATCATACTCACAACGCCACAAACCCTACAAATTGCTGGATATGTGGTATGCTTCCAGCTCATCAGAAGAAAGGTGGAACACCGTTTATTCCACTTCCTTTTTCGCATAATGGTTCTTGTTGAGCCGGCTACACTCTTCTCCTTTCGAACAGAAAACCTGCAGTAGGTGGACTTCTCTTCCGTTTGAATAAAGAGTGTATCCCCAAGCAAATGGAACTATATGGGAATGGGAAGAATACCGACCGGACAATGCTTCTACGCCTTATGTTTTCACCCACACGAGAGACTCTACCACAAGCAATGAATCTGTAATTACTGTAACACGGACAAAAGCAGACCTTTGTGTACAAAGTACTGGACGAATTCCAGTTGGAACCAGTGATTGTGTTGTTGTATTAAATACGGACGGAATAAATTAGAGTACCTTCCTGGCTTCACATAACACATATCTAGTATGTGGAAGTCATGGATATCACAGACTGCCTGTAGGGTGGTCTGGCATATGTTATGTTTCTTTTCTATTGCCCCCTGTTTTTCTAGCACCTGCTTCATATCACCGAGATTTTAAATTGTTTAGAAATATTTCTATGAATCGTTATAAACGTACAATACGGATTGATGATATAGATCAGACAGACACTAGTTTGCAGCAATATGTTGATTTTAATTTAGGTTTGTTTCCTTTCGTGGGTGCTGCATTGAACAGTAGGACGATACGACGATTGACTAGAGTTGTGGAGGCTGTCACTAATGAAACTGCTGTAGCCCTAGGAAACATTACGGAGGAGTTGCAAGTTGCTAGAATTGTAACTCTTCAGAAACGGATGGTTCTAGATGTCATGTTAGCAGATGGAGGAGGAGCATGTAAAGTCATCGGAAGTAGTTGTGTTTTTATCCCCGACAACTCGCCTTCTGTATATGAAGCAATTCTTAAACTGCATAAAATCGCTGCCGATATTCATGTCAAAAATGGCACCTGGACTTTTGCTGGATGGTTTTGGGCTCTGGTTTCTGCTTGGGGTTGGAAATTACTGACTTTTCTATGTATTCATTGCAGTGATTTTCACCTGTTGTATGTGTATCCACTGTGGCCCAATGCTATGTTCTATGTGCATAACTGCCTGTATACCATCTAAGAGAAATGCCATGAAAGCACAACAAACATTGGATAAAGAGGTGACAGATATAATGTGTATAGATATACAAGATGAATGCACAGATTACCCTAAAAGAGCATTTGTCTTAGCTAACGCTAAAAGGGTCGTCTGTTGTAATTTAACAGTGATTACGTTGAGCGTTAGCAAAAGACATCTTAGTTTTGGCCGTTATCTTGACATTTGGCGGCATCCATTTTGGATTCACGGCAGCCATTTTTGTCTACCACACGCTACCTCGTGTCGACCAAGTGCGTTGTCCTACCTTTTTGCTCATGGCTTTTGAATCTGCCCGGCAACAGGCTATTAATAGCATCTCTGTGTTTTGCTGCTGACCGTTAGGGTCCACATCTGTTAATGGTTAGCCTTAGATTGGAATGTGTTAGCCGAGACCCCAAGACAGTTAGCTCCTCCCACTGATCGATTGTGCTTCTCGATATTACCTTGTATGGACATAAAATGTGCTCTTATGCTTTGTACCTCCTTCTTTCGAGCCCCTGTGTGGGTATAAATGAACCATGTGTTCAGTAGCCCTTTGTGCTACTTCTCGCAGTGCCAATGAGTACTGGTTGAACTATAGCACCACCTCATGAGGTGTAATAAACGTTATGTTTTGTATTTCCAGTTTCCGTGCCAACTTTTTCCTTTGGAGTCTGAGGACTTTGTGCACAGAAGGGCGAACCCCTTGCACTAGCGGGTCTGGCTGAGGCCTGCACGACACTTCCGGCCCTGATTTAGGTTTAAAGTATTTTTATTGGTACAACACAAAGGAACGAACATACAGAGCGCATGAGATATCAGCTCACTGCGGCCAGAAGAAGTAGAGGACTGGCGTGCAGAGATTCTCTGCCAGCCCTCTCTGGTGATGCGTCTTCGACGTGGAGTGTGTGCTTCTTCATCCGTCGCAGTGATTCCCAGTACTTCACAGGTTTCCTGGAGGGAACGAAGCTGGTGTAGGACGCCGTTCCACCGGAAGATAAGACGGAAAGGATGTCCCCAGGAATATTGTGTCCCATGGGCTCTCAGAAAGTCTGTCGCTATTTTAAACGTTCTGCGTTTCTGGAGCGTAATCGTCGATAAGTCCTGGAAGAGAGCAACCGGGTGCCCTTGGAATTGCAACAACTGCTGTTTCTCCAGCCACCTCCTGCTTTAGCGTCTGGAAATCATCCCGCAGGGAACTGAAAAGAGATTCTAGGAAGGACCTGGTGACCGGTGGTTCTTTCTCCCCCGCCTCCAGCGAGCTTCTCGAGGGGCCTGGCGAGTGCTGCCCTTTGTCTTGTTTCGTTGTTCCCCTGTTCAACATCTCCGGTAATGTCCGTTCCCCTTTCTTGTTCCCCCTGTTGCCGGCCATTGCAGAAGCGGGCACTGCTTGAGCGAGTCTTATCGGGTCTCCGGCCCGTAGTGATAGTCAGCAATGTGCAGGGGCCGCTGCCAATCTGGGGGGACCGCCTCTCCTGTCGCCGACGTGCAGCCCACCGTCTTTGGCGGGCGCAGTGGACCGTCCTTCTCCGTCTCAGGTCTCCAGATCACTCTCCGAGCTCAGTCTCAGTTCGGCGGCCGTTACCATCCTCAGACCAGCCACGTGGTGGTTCGTCGTATCTGGCGTGGCTCGGTTTCGCACTCCCCTCGCAATCCAGACTGCTATCGCTATCACGTCGGTCACCAGGTTTGCCTGATATCTGCTTCTATCTGGTGAGTCCCGTACCTGACACCTCGTGATTCACCGGTCCGGTTGCGAGCCTCCTGTGGTCGTCTCCGCTGCTTCAAGAGACTGTGTGGGCTTGATCCCTGCCTCAGCCCCTCCTCGGTTCTTTGGCTGCGCCTTCCTAGCAATGTGCAACCGGACCCCCTTCAGTCCTCAGGCCACTTCAGCAGGCCGCCATTGCTCCCGTCGTCGCGGGCACCCCAGGGACGCGTCCATCCACAGGCCCCTGTTGTTATCGGCCTCGCGACTCCGCTGCCCCTGCTGTCTGCTGGTGATGACTCAGCGTGCCCACCACGCCCTAGCCCGATCTCCTCGGGTCGCCGTGTCCGTCGTCCTGGGCCTGGGGCCACTCTCGGCAACACCACTGCTCTGCCTGCTGGTGCAATCAGGAAGGCCCTATCGTGTGGGGCCGGTCATCTGAGCACTCCGCCCTCTAGTCTCGGTTCCCGGCGAGACCCACTTCTGACACAGCCCGGGCTCAAAGTCAGTCCCAGGGTCCCCCAGGTCCCAACTAGGCCACACGATTCGGTGTCCGCCACGTGGCTCACAGGGGGGGGGTCGGCCGCTCACCTCCTGCTTTTCAGGCTGTGCCACCCAGCCATCGTCTCTGGTCCAGGGCCAGTCCACCGTCAGCGCCTCTCTGTCACCAGAGGCCGGTTGAGCTTAGAGGGGCCCGACGTTCACCTGTAGCCACCGGTGCAAGGGCCGGCCGCTCACCCGGCCGCTTTCCAAGGAGGCCGCGCTCCCTAGGCGGGTCCGATCTGAGGCCTACTCCTCTCGCCGACTATCGTGCCTTGTCGCCCCAGAGGGCTTGCTCTCCACCGCTCTCCCCACTACCGCCAGCCTCTCACCTCCCCTCCGCCGGCGGCAGGTTTTGTCTCCACTCGGTCTGTTGCGGGAGCTCGGACCGCTCCGTTTGTAGGCCGCGTCCCCGGCCTTGCGTAGGAGCCTCACGCTGGTGGAATTGCTCCGGCAACGCCGCCGGCCGCTTCCGGTTGCCCCGTTGTCTCTGGGCCTTTGCCTGTGGCTCCGCTAAAGCCTCGTCTCTACAGTCGGGCAATCTGCTGCACCCAGGTCTGCCGTGGGCCGGGTCTCAATGCCTCCCTGTGCTCCAGCGGGCCTCGGTTCTTGGCTCCTCCTGCGCTCCGGGTCGGCTCCCGTCCGTGCTGCGGAGCTCCGCCGTTACGGTCTCCGGGTTGGAGTCGGGTCTGTGACGGACTGTTGGTTGCTCCTCCATCCCCACTGCAGGTTCCAGGCCGATCGGGGGGAGATCTGCTCAAATTCAAGGCTTAGAGGTCCAGGTTCAGAGGAGCTCGCGGAGAGTGCGACCGCTCACCTCGCCATCTTGGCCACGCCCCCTCCATCCCTGATTTAGAAGAATATTCTGGTTGGAGTAATATTACACAATTTTCCATTAGGGAATTTCAAGCTCTATTGCTAAATTCGTCCTTTAACAATTCCAGTTTGGATCCGAAAGGTTGGCTGATGTGGCACAGAGGTGCTGATTCATGGCAACGTCGTTTTCTGGGATTAGCTGATGAATTTACTCAAGTCAGGACCGATCCCCGTTTTGAGACTGACCATTCTGTCACCACTTATTCAGTAGGCAAATTATATCAGAATTGGCTCAAACATTCTACCTTGGCATCGGTTAAACTGCATCTTTCTAAGCTGACTGATGATGTTGATTTAAATGATTTCATAAAAGGCCCGGCTAGTGGTAGATCGAAAAGATGGATATATGCAATTTATAATGAGATCTGGAAAACATCACAGATTGAGGCGGCTACCCGCCTTAGAGCTATTGATCAAGCTAACTTAGAAAAAGTGCTTGCAGTTGTGGATAACAGCATTAACACGCTTTCTTCTCGCATTTACACATTGGATAATATTGTCTCATCTGTTGTTGAAATTGTGCAGGATGAGGTGTCTGTATTTTACCATGGTCAAAATCAATTGCGTTACATTATGCAGTTTGCATGGACCCTGCAGACACTTAAGGCCGGAAAGGTGCCTTGGACTTACATGAATGTCTCCTCTCTCTTTGCCCCTTTTAATTTGACTGACCAGCAGTGTTTGCTTTCAATGAGAGATGCATCTTTTTCCATGTTATACATTGAAAGATTGGAGTCTTTACCGTTCTCTGTGGCAGAGGCCACTGCTGCAACGTGGCTTATCCACGGGTTAATTACTTTACCATTTGTTTATTTAAATTTACAAATTGTATGCAATATTTTGCCATTGGTCGATACGAGCCCATGGGTAGTTCATATCTCCATGAAGCCTGGTCGCTTCCTTTTACATACAGATGCCTTAGAGAAGGGAAGGAAGTTTATCTCAAAGGTGAAGAGTGCACAGAAACACCAGATCACTCATTAATGTGTAGACATATCCAATTACACGGCTCTTGCAACCAAGAAAAGCCTAATTTAGCCTGTGTTTTGAAAGGTACTCCCGTTCCCGCAATCGTCCCCACATTCACGTTACTGGCAAACTGCAGCTATTTACTTTTAAATAATGGAGATTGTTGCGGGTTAATAAAAGGCATCGCTTATGTGGTTACAGTCAGTGAATGTGTGGTTTGCTGTAAAAATGTTTTGTATCCACGCCCGCATAGGAACTAGGATGTTTCCATCTGGCCGAGAATTCCAACCTTGAAGGCAGAGTTCAATGGAATGAGTGGAATAAGAGCCCTATTGTCACAAAAAGAAGTTGCCCTTACTTCAGCTCGTGAAACATTTGTCCTTCACGTAGCCAACACCCGCACAGAGGTACAAGCTTTATTACATACTGACCTACCATTGCATTTCAGTGAACTGATTCATACAATCTTTAACGCGTCCTCCACATCGGGCCTCGGACATTTTTCTAAAATAGTTAGCACCGGTCTTGTGACTTCATTTGAAAAGAGTCATTCCTGCTTTCTTCCATTCAATCTTTTCCAGCCTATTTGGTGGATTCCCCATTATTCTGGCGCTGGCTGCAGGCGTTCTGGTGCTGTTTTGTTTTATTAAAAATGGATGCAGGTCCTGTGTTTCAAGACGAGCAGTCGCGACTGGCACTGTTTCGCAACAGGATGCTTGAATACTATGGCATGCTGCCGCTCGCAACCTTAAGCGCAGCGTATGGATTATCGTTTCGATTTTCCTATTTTACATGTGTCCAGCCTGTCTTTCATTGCCTAAGCTGCGATTTCGACTGGGCCCTGGATTTGTGTCTCTGCAAGATGGTTTCTCCTGACGTGGATTTTAATCATCTCATGAGTCCATTAGTTGCTCATGAGTTGCTTTGTTCCGACAACGGGATTATGGCCTTGGCAGCGATGCATGGAGTACTGGGTCGTTGGAATATATTTGCAGCGGCGCAAAATTTCTTGGCACACAGCTTCATTGAGAACCCACCGAGTTGTCCTCTGATGGTGCTAGAGGCTCCGGTAATTGAAGAGCATGAATGTTTTTTCCCGCTATTGAATTGGATGGCTGAATTATTTTCAGATGATAACAGTGACTTCCTTTTGGAAGCTGTTGCTGCTTATTTTGCATATTCAGTCCTGGGCTGAGACCAATCGAAGCCTTTGTTGACATTGAACTCTTTTCGATATATTTTTTGAAATTATGAATACATTTTCATGTCCCAGATCTATTGACTTTGCTCAAATTGAACGCTAAATTGTCAAGATGGTGAGATTTTGTTTTTTTGGGTGACGAAAATATTTTTTCTCACTTCCTCAAAAATGAACTGACTATCGTTCTTGAACTCTGCATTTCAAAAATGAGCCCGTTATCTTATCTTGTCTCATCCGTTCTCGGATCATGGGGGGATGTCATATAGATACGCTTTGCCTATATGCTGTGTTAAGTTAGCATGAGCTTATTAGAAGTTTAAACGCCATTTTACCTTTCTGCTGCTTCTGCACACGACACATAACTGTTGTTTTAGCTTTGAGCCTAGTAGAGCGTTTTAATTCACACGAGAATAATATGTTATTACTCTGATATCAGCTTTGCTTAGTGAGCTGTGTCTGTACAGTGAGTGCTGAAGCCTTCAAGGATAACTCGACACAGTGGTTGTTGTGAGGTCTGATCTTCGCACCTTCCTAGACATAATATACATGCAGCGGCAGCCAAATTCTGGCTTTAGGCACGTTTTATATTGCTTCACACAGAGCACCCTTACACACTTGATGGTGCTTCGCATGCAGAGAGCTGGTGGAAGATGATGTGATCCCTTACCACTAGGATCTTGAGGTATGGGGTCGCCCTGCTAAAACCCAATGAGACCTTCTTAGATATAATATAATATACTAGATAGGGAGGGTGAGAATTAGGTATTGTTTAATCCTATTCATTTCAGCATTTTAGCATGTTGTCACCTTTTGCATTCTATGGACTAGTAACTATGCTGATTACTTTGCTTCTTATAATGTATATCTAAGATACTGCGCTTGAGAACCCTGCATTAGTAAATAAACATTTTAAATATGCATGTGTCCGAATTTAATCCTTGTTCTGCATTGAAACGATTGTATAACGAAAGAGTGTTCATGTGTTCCACGTTATCTGAGGTAAACTAAGTCCATGTTCTGGTTTGTCTAAGCATTGGGAGTTTGTAATGACCAATGAGACACTGTAGCTAGTCTGGTAGGGGATTTTGGGTACTAAGGTGAGTTTTGGCACACCCTAATTCACTGAGGTTCCAAGTCTCTATGCACAGTTCTTCAGAAAGGAATCCCTGCGACAATATTCAATATTAGTATCACACTATGTAATTTTCATATACCTAATTTATACATTTATCACTCTGTTTTTTCCCTTCTTTCCTCTCTCTCATTATATATAATACACTGTTTTTCTATTCCTTTTCTTAAATCCTTTCTTCCCTCCTTTATCTCCTTGCATTTGCACATAATAGGATTAAGATTATTTTCTAATTTTACAATGTTATAATTTCAGTGTTATGGATTTTATGTATAATATGGATTAAGACTTAGCATATATAAATTAAAGTGTAAAAATACTCATTCTCTTTATTACTTTCTGGAACTCCATGGATATATATAGTACAGACGTCTGACGCCAACTCTATCTCCTTCTTGCTTTTCTTTCTTTTCTTCTTCCTCTATCTATCATTGCACCACTTATTATGTTACTTTGATTTATTATTATTTACCTAATTAATGAAGGTAACACCTTATTATATTACTATGCCTTTGTTGTATTATATAACTCAATGCAAATGTCCTATTTTTTAAATATATTCTTATCCAGTACTTATTACCATTACCATATCATTTAAGATTTTGCATTTACTATTCTATACGTTCATCTCTTTACTTTCCTTCTTGCTCTCTTCTTTTCTTTCTTTTATCGTTTTGTAATTTCTTTTATCTGTCCCTATTTATACAATTCTTTGTATATATCGTTATTCTAATATTCATCCTATTCATTTATATCTATCTAGTTAATTATGGTTGTGCTTAAACTATATCACTGTACAGCTGTTATACTATTTAGTTGTTATATTATCCTAACATGATTGTCTCCGATCTTTATTACTACCATTATATTATATGAGAACTCACATATATTATATTATTTTATATATTGTTCGTTACTATTCATATGATGACTTTAACATATCCTTTTCACCCACTTTGCTGCCGGATGGGGCTCCCCCGGCGTGTGTAGCCCGAAAGTTTAGATCCACAGGAAACAGTTTTATCCCCTTAAGTACTGTATTACTTTTACGTAGTATACTTACACTTTTTCTATTTTTTCTTTCCTATTTTCTTTTGCTCTTTCTTTTTCTTATTTACTTTTACTTTTTCCCTTTATTAATTAATTCTTAGTTTTAGTATATCAATCTCTTTTTAATCAATTATCCTAATACCTGTTATCAGTTATCTGATACTTCTTCTTCCTCATTGTCCAAAGCTTTCTTTTTCATCCTTATTCCTCTTCCATTCTCTTATTCTTCTCAAAGGTTAATATTCTTTCATTTTAACGTACAAATGGCATTTAGTGTCCCTTCCTCTTCTCATCCACTACGTATCGTTTCATGGAATGTTCCTGGCCTCACACATTTTATTAAACGGAAAAAGTATTATCATACCTACAAACTTAAAAGACGGATATTGCACTTTTACAAGAAACTCATCTGAATGCTTTAGAATCCTCTAAGCTACATAGAGACTGGGTAGAAAAGGTTATACATTGTGGTCTGACATCACATCCTCTTTCTAACGATGCTCAACCAAGGAAATGTGGAGTAGCTATTCTACTTCATAAATCCTTACCTGTTACTGCTATCAAAACTAGGCCTGAGTGGTAAATTCCGTTCCGCTGACGGAATTTGGGTAATTTCACGTTCCACGGAGAACGCGAAACTGTCCAAAATTCTGCGTTCGGCGACTTCGCAACATTTTTTGCTTGTTCGCGTTCTCAAATGCGTTTTTGCGAGATATTTCCCCCGAGCATGCAAACAGCGATTGCCAACAGTAAAAAAGCACCGCGAACAAGCAATTCCGTGTGTTCCAGGAATTTCTGCGTGTTCGTGGAGATTTTTACAGTTTCGCGGAGATTTGCGTAACGCGATTACGCAAATTCCGCCCACCCCTAATTCAAAACCTGGATTGATCTGGAGGGCAGACACATTTTTGCAAAGCTAAAAATAGGTGACAAGATCCTTTTTGTAGGCTCCGTGTACGCCCCAACAGGAGCCAAAAGTTCCTTTTATCTTAGCTTAAATCGATTGTTGATTGAAATAGGTGCATCCAAATATATAATTGATGGTGACTGGAATTCAGCCCGTGACTGTATTAGATCGAACAGGCCCTTTAGACAAATGAAATGAAGGATATAGAGCTTTATTAAGCAACATAACCTTGGATCATGGACTAATAGATCACTGTCGCCTCTGCCATCCATCTGATCAGGAATGTACCTTCCTCTCTTCTACCCATGGCACCCAATCCAGAATAGATTATTTTCTTATCTCACATTCAATGACTGCTAACACCACTGATTCCTAAATCTTAGAAACTGCAAACTCTGATCATGCGCCTGTTCTTCTTGGCTTAGAATTAGGTTTAACCTTTCCAGGCCGTAAACCATGGCGTCTAAATATCCAAAGAAATCGCCCACCTAAAGGTAAAACCCTACTATGCTCTATGCACTGAAATTCACTCAGCTCAACTCAGTCCCTTGGAGAAACTTCAGAAAGAGGGATGTAGAAAGCAGAGTCTAGTCCTCTCATTACCCGGACAGAAGCAGCACAGAAAGCCAACACAGCAAAGGAAACAGCAACGTGTCAGTACCTCCTTGCAGCACAACAGCTCTTCTTCCTGGCAGAATGTCCTTAGCCCAGAAGTGTTCTGAGTTTATGGTGTCAGAGGCCCAGTAGTTATTTCCATTTTAGCCTTTGAATTAGGGAGACTTCAAAAAAGGTCTTTGTAGTGATCAAGACACTGCCCTTCCTTGCCATAGTTACAGACACACTACAGATGGTGGAGACTTTCTTTGGGGACAGGCACAGCCTTATTCAGGTGCAAGTGTGAGCTCCTCCCACCACTCTAGCTCAGGAAGGCTCATCATTGCAACAAATTTTTTTATCCAAACTGCAAACCTTACAAAATGCTGCAGCTCGTCTCATTTTGCCCCCACCCCCCAATTTCATTCAGCATCCATCTAGAACGGCTAAATTTCACTTGTTTTGTACAAGTGAAATCTGAGCATAAATTCTCTGTAACCTTTGTGTGAGAGGGACGGGGGCGGGAGGAAAAACAAGGAGGCCGAAGTATGGGCTCAATGATGTTAAGATTTATTTGAATGTCCAACACAAAAGAGAATTAAGGGATTGGGTTATCTTCATCCTCTGGTGGCCGTAGCTGTCGTCTCTCTGCTTCTCGGGGCGTTCTTTTCCCTGGTAGGTGTCCCGGGAGGCTCACAGATGAGAGGGGAGAACAAAACAAAAGGAGCGGTAAGTCACTCTGATCCTTAGTTACTCAGGCAGGATAGAGCCCTTCACCTTTCTCTCTGGTTGGTAGGCATGCAGGCTCCTAGTAAGAGAAAAACAATAAGATAAGAAAGAAACCAAAGAAAGGGGCAAAGAGCCATGGTTCAGGTCATCTGACCTCTTTCTATTCAGAGCTCTTGACAAGCTTCTCGCGTTGGGGAAGGGGATATTTTTAAGTGCAGGGTTCAGTGTAGGGCAGGTCAGTGGTCGGTCGTGAGGGTTTGTGCAAAGAGCAAGAAAAACGTCGCAAACAGTGGTGCCCACAGTGGTCCCTTAGTGAATTTCCCTCGTTTCCCCTCCCTTTACTCCCTCCCTTCTGCCCCTCCTGAGTCACCTACCGCTTCAGCCGCAGTGCTCCTGAAATGCGGCGGCTCTCCAGCGTCCTCTGGGGGTGTCCACCACTTGTCTGACCAGACTTCAGGTCTTCCCCCTTCGTCAGGGCCTTGGGGGTCGGGGCCTTCTGGAATATCTGGCTCTTCTCTGGTCATGGATCCTTGCTCTCGTAGCACGGCGTCTCTGCTCTCCTGTTCCTTCTCTTCCTGGCTCAGCGCATCTTCCGGGTTGACTGGGATCTCCTTTAGGAGTGGAGGCCCCGCCCATGCAGTCTCCCATTGGTCGAGGTCTCCCAGCTGGGTTACACGTTCCTGCACACAAGTGGCAGCAGGCAGAGTTAACTCTTGCTTCCCCAGCATTTTGGCACATTCAGTATTGCGTTTGGGTCCTGTAGGACATAAAGGAAGGGGTTGCATCTTGGTGTCCCCGTCGCCCTCTCACACTTTGCTTTTTCAGGACAAAATGCCACAGAAATCTTAATGTCCTGTAAAGAAATCCATTTGTTCCACCTGCTTTGTAAATCAATGATATGGGTCAGGATACAAACATTAAAAGCTTCCCATTTACTCTTAATGAAACTGACCAAAATGATTTGCATCAGTGCAAACGTAAAATCTCATTTTAAACTAGAAAAGTGGCATTACTGTTATTCACCCAACAAGTAGTGAGACACAACACTAAAAACTGTTGAGTAATTTTCTTCAGGTGCTGTAGTGTGGTCACCCCATAAAGCAAAGTGTAACTCCTTTGCATGGGAAGGAGTTTCTGTAAGAATCATTATACTGAGAATGACTGTCATACAAGTATGACATATGGGACCTCATATGGCTACTCACATGGTGTTGCAGTACTGAAATGCAAAAAAGAACCAAAGGAAGGTGTGATGAGCCCGCCGATCCGGGCCACGAGAATTCCAACATGGCGGCCATTTTCTCGCACACAGGCAGCGAGGGAGGCGCTCTAGTCAATGAGACGCACAACGGAGGCGTCATCAGAAGGGAAGATAACAGAAAAGAACCACCAGAGGATATCAGGCGTGTTCGCGTGCAGAGCACGGAGAGGAGGAAGAGCAACTGTGCAAACAAACTCCACGGAGTGAGACCGAGGAGACCAAATACGAGAAGAAGACAAGTGCACCGACCACACCTGGAGGATCCCTTGGGTCATGAGAAGCACTGAGACAACAACCAATGGTTACAGAGCACTGTGCCAGAGACCGGTACTCCCGAGGAAATCAAGGAGGCTGGTTCTCCCTTTACCACAGCCCAGGAGGGTTGTGGTTACAGGCAAGTACCACTTGCACGTTTATTTTCATTTAAAGGGTGGTGGTCCGGAGCACAAGGCGCTCCCAGCTAAACACTTAATCCCACACCTAGGCACTACACGATTAAAGATTTGGGTGAAGGTGTGCACAACCCAAACGCCAATATAAAAAGAAGGCCAGTAGCCTGAAATTTGTTTTTCTTTATTTTCTTATCCCTCGGTGTCCCTAATCGTCCCCGGAGAGCTGCAACCGGAAGAAGAGGAGAAGGACAGCAACAGAGAACTGGGGAGTTCAGCTAAATTCTGTGACACAGTCAACTTCTACCCCTACTTTTACATTTTAAAAAGAACTAAAGTCATTGAAAAGTCTACCCTTGCCTCCATTTAACTGTGTTTGCGACATCGTCAGGAAACACTAATAGGGCCCATGCTAGGACAGTGGTGTCAGAAGTAGGATAACTGGTCTATCTATAATGACCCACCCCATCACCATTGAGGCAATTATAACACAATTAGCGGAGGGCCAATGTCATTTACAGCTGGTCCTAGAGCAACAGACGAAGCAAGCAAACAAAGAATGAGAGGACCCCCACTGAGTCATAAAGAATCAAGCCTGCCCTGATAACTACAAACCAACAGGTGCAAGACACTGCTATACTTTGTTTTACAGATGCCATTGCGAGCGCATGGGTACAGCCCAGTGTACTGGGGTCTGTACTTAAAAAATTTCAGAATGGAGACGCACCTAGAACATTTTTGTTGTCCCAGAAAGACGGGGACAGTACATAGGTCCCCTGTTGTTAGGTGAGCTACAAGCCGCCTATCAGGCAGCCAATCCAGCGGGCATCACTAGTTACCAGGAAACAAAGAAAGCCATTTTAGAACATCTCAGCTGTGATCAAGAATACTACCGAAATCGCTTCAGGAATGAAAAATGGACAATAGGTGACAACCCACGGGCTTGTACAATCGTATAAGGGACCTCGGAAACCGCTGGTTACAACATTCCTTATCTTCTCTCTATTAACGAACTGAAAAAATATACTTAGGGCAATATCTTGAAGCGCTCCTTTTTCATACTAGGTCATGGATAAAACATCATCCCAATCTAACGGTTACAATGGCGGTAGATTTGGTGTGTGCCTATCATCGGTCCCCAGAGTTTGAGAAACAGTCACATCAAACACCAACAGGACCTCCTAAACCACCAAATAGGCTAAACCTTACACAGACAGAAAGCAAGAATATGATTTTCCCAAAGCCCTTACCGAAACCTAGCTCTAGTACAGCTCCAATGCAAGCCCCACAGTATTTCCATTGTGCAGAGTGGAAACATATATCCCTTCATTACCCCATCCTCAACCTTCCTCCAGAACCTATGGAAGTTGGGTATGCCGGTGGAAGGGTGTTGATGACAGAATAAACTCCTGAAGGTTATAGTAAAAGATACATGTCAATAGGAAACAGGTTATAGCATTGCTAGACATAGGGTGTCACCGCCATGGGGGTCGCCCTGGAGGAGGGGTCGCGGCGGTAATACGTAAGGATATTCAGGTTATCACCCCCACTTCCATGATTTTTCCCGATGTAGATAATCTTGTCTTCAGTCTTGGAACTGAGGTGGGCGCTGTTACCTTTATGGTACTTTACCGCCCCCCACAATCCATGCCCTCTTTCCCCGCACTGTTTATTGAGCAGCTTGCTAGCATTGCTACCTCTTCTCCTCGCATAGTTATTGCTGGGGATTTTAATTATTGGTTTCAGCACAGGGACGCCGGCCCCCATGCCCTCGAATTGTTTGAAGGATTCTCGAGCCTGAACTTCAGCCAGTTAGTCACCTCCCCCACCCATAGTGGTGGCCATATACTTGATCATATCTGGGTCTATGGGGTGAAGCCCTCCCACCCGCTTATTACACCCTGCGTGTGGTCGGACCACCGCCTCATCGATACCACCATCTCGATGGCTGGTCAGGTCAGGATCCCTTCGCGGGAGGGTGGCATGGCTCGTAAGTGGAAGGCCGTCGACTCTTCCAAACTGCTAACTCATCTGTCTCACACACGTCCGCCTCCCCCCAATAACCCTGACATTAATGAGCTAGATGGGCAAGTCTCTAACTGGCTCATATCAGCCAGCGATATCTTTGCCCCACTAACCAAGTTCCCTCGCTCTCGTCATAACCATTCTCATAAATGGTTTACTCCACTCCTCAAAACTTTACAGTTAGAACTTCGTCAATTCGAACGCAGATGGAGAAGAGACTACTGCCCGTCAAGTAGAGATATCTATGTGGCAGCTCGTAACAGGTACAAATCTGCTATCTCTGCAGCCAAGAAAGCCTATGTCTCCGAGCGTATCCTGTCAGCTCCCTGTAAGTCGAAGGAGATCTTTAGAGTTCTGGACGAGTTCACGTCTGACGCCAGAACGCTTTTGTCCCAGGCCCCTACCCAGGAATCTTGCAATGCACTTAGCACCTTTTTTTTACAGAAGATTGTTTTGATTAAGGGCTCTATCCCGGTCACTTCATTGGATGCTGTTCCCATCACACCCCCTCATAATGCTTTCTCTATCACCCAGCTTCCCCCACTAGACGCCAGATCTTTAGCCAACCTGGCTGCCCGGATCAAGTCTGGCTCCCCTGACGACCACTGTCCACCTTCCATACTTTGCGACATCTGCCACTCTCTACCCGACTGTATCCTTCCTCTGCTCAATTCTTCTCTTCTTTCCGGGACGGTACCCAGCTCCTTCAAGGAGGCCGTTCTAGTGCCTCTGTTGAAGAAGCCTGGAGCCGACCCTGCCGTCCCGGCAAACTATCGTCCTATCTCTCTCTTACCTTTTTTCTCAAAAATCTTGGAAGCCCATGTCACTGCCTGTCTCTCGGGGTTCATCGAGAGTTCCATCTTTCTCGAGGCCAACCAGGCCGGCTTCCGCCCTGGTCATTCTACGGAGGCTGTGATCCTGGCTGTCCTAGACACCTTGAGAGACGGAGCTGACAAGGGTACCTCCCAGGCCCTGGTTTTACTAGATCTGTCGGCCGCTTTCGACACAGTGGACCATAACATCCTCCTCCACCGTGTCGAACAGGCCGGCATCCAGGGCCTGGCGCTGGCCTGGGTGAAATCTTTCCTTATGGGGAGATCCCAGTCCCTCAGCCTAGGTACATTTGAGGCCCCTAGGGAACATCTGCCTTGTGGGGTCCCTCAGGGCTCCTCTCTATCCCCTCTTCTTTTCAATCTCTATCTTCGCCCTCTTCTCTCTTCTCTGAGGCAGTGGGACGTCCGCGTCTTCAATTACGCGGACGACCTACAACTCATTTTCTCTCTTAACTCTCCTTCTTCTATTCCTACTTTTCAGGCAGTCATGTCCCATATCTTTCAGTGGATGTGTCAGAACCAGCTGAAATTGAACCCCGGTAAGACGGAGCTCCTCCTGCCGGGTAGGAGCGCCGTCCACTGGGGTCCATATTTCTGGCCGACAGAGCTTGGCTCTCCTCCCTCCCCGGTAACCTCGGTGAAAAGCCTCGGGGTCACTATTGACGCCGGGCTCTCTCTGGGGCCGCAGGTGGGGACAGTGGTTTCCTCCTGCATGTTCCAACTGCGCAGGATCAGGAAGGTGGCCTACCTTCTTACTCCCGATGCCTTGCTTCAAGTCATCATGGCCCTTGTTCTCTCCCGCCTGGATTTTTCAAATTCCATCTATCATGGCTTGCCCAAATGCTCCATCAATAGGTTGCAAGTCATTCAAAACCAGGCGGCGAGACTGGCCCTCGGGATTCCGAAGTGGCAGTCCGCCAAACCCCTCCTTATCAAGCTACACTGGCTCCTGGTTAGCCTAAGGGCTGCCTTTAAGGTTGGCTGTTTTATTTTCAAATCTCTCTCTGGTTCCTGTCCCGCCTTTCTGAAATCCCTTATCTGCCCCTACTGTCCCTCACGTAACCTTAGATCACTTCACTTACATCTTCTGGTGGTCCCTCCCTTCAAACTCTGTAGATCTGGGGGTCGAAGATTTGCCTTTCTCGGCCCCAAACTTTGGAACTCTCTTCCCCTCTCAGTTAGGACTTCCGGTACTCTCATTCAATTTTGCAAATCATTAAAAACCTGGCTTTTCCCACAATCCCGCTAAATTCCCTCTGTTTCCTCAGCACCCTTTCAGCGCCATGATACCTCCGGTGACAGTGCGCTATACAAAATCCCCTTAACATAACACACTGTTGTCAGTAAAGACCTAGTATCCAATTCCCAGATAGCTGAAGGGGAAAATATACAGGTTATCTGTAAACAAGGAGAAAGGGAATTGTATCCCCTAGCTGAGGTTGTAATGGAAATAGATGGAGAACCCCAACTGAAAAAAGTTGGAGTAGTGTCCTCCCTCCCTGAAACAGAACTTTTAGGGACTGATCTCCCTAAGTTTCACGATTACCTACAAGCCCTTAAACCCCCACCCTCCTTAGTAAGTTGGTTGGAAAGCGCCCCCTTCTGTAGGGAAAGACTAGAGGAACCCAGCCACAAGAGGGTGAAAACACGTAGGGAAAAACCAGAGTAGCGGGCACTATACAGTCGAACACACCGCACTATACCCTCTCATGTCCTTGCCTCCTCAGATGTGACACAAGCACCAATAAGGAGTTTTAATACAGCCCAGAGAGACGATTCCAAGTTACAACATGCCTCGGAACAGATCCAAGAGGACCATCCTGAGAAGGTAGGCCCTTATTTTTGTATAAGAAATGGTCTTCTATATCGGATATTCCGAGACAACAATCGAGTCAGAGAACAGTTGTTGATTACCAAAGCCTTCAGAGAACAGGCCCTATGCCTGGCCCATAGTCAAACAGGGGCTGGACATTATGGGAAGGAACACACGTTGCTGTATCTATTAGATCGGTTTTATTGGCCGGTAGTATATCAGGAAGTAGCTAGGTACTGTGCCTCTTGTCCTAGATGCCAGCTAATCAATCCACCTGTCCTTCCACGTGCTCCCCTACAGCCCCTTCCCATTATAGATATTCCCTTCCAAAGAGTAGGGATGGATTTAGTCGGACCCCTGATTCCCTCAGCAAGAGGTCACCAATACATCCTCGTATTGATTGACTACGCCATCCGATATCCAGAAGCCTTCCCTTTAACCATGGGCAACACCACAGCAATAGCTTAGGCAGTGAACACCTTCTTCTCTCCTGTGGGGTTTACCCACGAGATACTCACTGATCAGGGTACGCCATTCATGTCTAAATTAATGAGGCAGGTATGTGGGTTATTAGGGATAAAGCAGATACGCACATCAGTATATCACCCTCAAACAGACGGGTTAGTTGAGAAGTACAATAAAACCATCAAAACGATGTTAAGGAAAAGTATAGATAAAACAGGAAGAGATTGGGATCGACAACGTCCTCTGGTGTTGTTTGCCATAAGGACCCATGAACAACATTCTACAGGGTTTTCTCTCTTTAAGCTGTTGTTTGGGAGGAAACCCCGTACACTTCTAGATATGGCAATAGAACAATGGACAGAGAAAGAGGGCGAAGGGAAGTCACTGCTACAATATATTGCCTCTCTAAAAGAGACGTTTTCAACACTATGGGAAGAAGTCCATTCCAATATTGAGAAAGCCCAAGGACAACGAAAACAGTTGCATGACCGGAACAGTAAGTTAAGAGAGTTTATGGTGGGGGACCAAGTACTACTACTCCTACCCACAACAGTGAAAATATTCTTGGCAACTTGGCAGGGACCCTGTCAGGTATTAGAGAAGGTTACCCCAGTCACGTATTGGGTAGCGATACCCCATAAAAACAGAACAGGTCAAACATACCATGTCAATTTACTAAAAGCCTGGGATGCTCCCTTACCAGCATCACTGTGTGTAACAAAAATGATACACCATGTGGCTGTTGACAAACCATTAGAAATCTCCCTGACTCCACAAACCCCAGTGGAAAAATCACCCCTCCAAAGAGGGAAACAAATAACGGAGAAACAGAAACAACAACTAAAGACCCTATGTGTCTCCTTCTTCGATGTCATATCTGGGAACCCCGGGAGAAACAGCCTGGTTGAACATGATATCACTATTAAGCTGAAACCTTATCGTATCCCCATAGCTAGAAGGCAAGCAGTTGAACAGGAGATCAAGTCAATGTTGGAAGCTGATATAATAGAACTATCACACAGTGTAGGGTCCTCCCTAATAGTCCTCGTACCCAAACCCGACAACAGTATCAGATTTTGCATAGACCTCCGCCAACTGAATGCAATTTCAAAATTTGATGCATATCCCATGTCCCGGGTTGACAAGCTTATTGAAAGCCTTGGAGATGCCAGGGTTATGACCACCATAGACCTCAAGAAAGGTTATTGGCAGATTACACTTTCCCTTGAGGCATGAGTAAAAACTGCTTTTTCTTCACCCTTTGGATTGTTCCAATTTAAGGTACTTTCCTTTGGCCTTCATGGTGCCCAGCCATGATTCGGAGACTAATGGAAGTTATTCTGTCTTCCCACCAGTCATATGCAGTCGCCTATTTAGAAGATATTGTCATTCATAGTCCAGACTGGGAAACACACATGCTACATTTAAAAAATGTCCTACACACCCTACGACAAGCAGGACTCTCAATCAACCCAGAGAAAAAACGACATTCGGTACAGACCACATTGAATACCTAGGATACGACATTCAGGCAGGGAAGATCAGACCCCAAGTACACATACTGGAAGCAAACCCAAACATCCCATGTCCGGGGACCCAAAAAGATGTCCGTTCCGTTTTAGGCTTAGTAGGGTATTATCGAAGATTCATCCCAAACTTTTCCACCATAGTTAGTCCACTCACGGATCTTCTCACAAAAACCTACATGAGTAGACCACTCGATTGGTCAGAACTTCAGGAACAGAGTTTTAATAACCTAAAAGATGCTCTGTGAAATTCTGCTGCCCTTACATGTCCCAATTTTCACAAGACTTTCGTACTGCAAACCGATGCATCAGGAAGGGGGCTAGGGGCTATTCTTTCACAACCAGATGAATTCGGGGATCTAAACCCCATTCTCTATCTTAACAGAAAACTATATCCTAGAGAACCAAGATATGCCATATTTGAAAAAACATTTTTGGCCATTAAATGGGCAGAAGAAGCCCTTCAATACTATCTTCTGGGTTGACAGTTCCTCCTCCTTACAGACCATGCACCTCTTACCTGGCTGTCCCTACATAAGGATTCTAATTCTAAAGTGCTTCGATGGTTTCTTGCTTTACAGACGTTTTGATTTAAAACAATACACGTCCCCGGGAAGCTGCAGACCAATGTGGACTACCTGTCTCATTTTCCTGTGTCTGAATGGCCCACCGTCCATTCTCAGGGGGAAAGGCAATGTGATGAGCTCACCGATCCGGACCGCGAGAATTCCAACATGGTGTTAAGACAAACGTCGGAGTCGCGGAGGCAACAAGAGATGAGAACTACATAACCCATGAGCAAGCCCGCCCGAACTACCATTCCCAGAAGGCAGTGCGAGATAGTCGCGAGGAGAGGGCGTACCCATTTAAGCAACCCGGACGCCAGCAGTAGGCGTCGAATATTTTGAACATTCACCGCGAGTACGGAGAGGCGGACAGTGGAAGGCGTGCTCCGTTGTATTCGGCGGCTTTGGAAAGGAGTCGGGAGATTGCGGTGAGAAACAACTGATGCCTGATGCCGTGTCAGCGGGGCTCCGCTACCCGCTCTGTGATAACTAATTGAACGCCGGTCTACTCCGACCCCTTGTCAGTCCCCGCTCGAGGGTTCTCGAGAAGAAAGGACAACGGTCCTTTCGACACTTACGCCAGTCCCCGCTCGAGGGTTCGAGCTTGTGGACTCCGGTCCTTTTGCGATATACGTCAGTCCCCGCTCGTGGGTAACGAGCAGAAGGGCGAGGTCCTTTGAAGCGACCTGTGGCCAGTCCCCGCTCGAGGGTATCGAGCAGAAGGGCGAGGTCCTTTGACTTAACCTGTGGCCTGTCCCCGCTCGAGGGTATCGAGTTAACAGGACAAGGTCCCTTGCTGAGACCAGTGGCCAGTCCCCACTCGAGGGTTATCGAGTGTGGAGAACATACTTAGGTTAGCGCAATTGCCCTCCGTTGGAAGCTTGTCAGGACTGCCACGCATGCGGAGGACGATTACGACGGAGCGATATCCATAACAAGGATAGACGCATCGAGTGGCATTTTCGGTCATTATTTAGCACGGTGTCCTCTGTTGGAAGGTGCTAGGACTAGCATCATTGCAGAGGACGGTTAGACACCATCCCGACCTTTTGTGCTATCTTGTTTTGCTTATTATTTGACTGTTACACAAGCCTGAATAAAGAGCTTGTTTCCATCAACCTTCAGTCTGGTACATCCTCTGTGAGGTTAACAGGGGTGATGTGTGGGATACGACTGAGTTACCCGATCCCGAGGGAAGCAGGATTACACAATATTCGACCTTATCCAACATCAATCAACCTCCTGGTTGAGTAACCGGTCATGGCCACAATGGAGGACGTATTGGTGACGTTACTAGACGTCCAAAACGAATTAGCTGCTTCAAGACAAGAAACGGCGGACTTAAGGGCCAGGGTGGACCATCAACAGCGCAATCCGTTCAATGCGGGGGCGTCTACCATGGGAACCCCGGCTGCAGTGGTGGTGGAGATGCCGGTAGCTATACCTCTCGCCACACCGGAACGGTATAGTGGGGATCCAACCACGGTTCAGGTGTTCATCACACAAGTGGCGCTGCATTTCTCCTGTAAACCGAAGTCATTTCCAACCAACCAGGCGAGAGTGGCCTTCATGATCTCGTATCTGGCAGGAAATGCCGCACAATGGGCGGTGCCTTTGGTGAGCCGGGACGATCCGCTACTGTACAAATGGGAACAGTTCCAAGAAGAGTTCATCAAGGTGTTCGATTGTAGAGCGGATTCGTACACAGCGGACAGGGAACTGCTGGAACTGAAACAAGGCACAACAGGGCTGGTCCATTATCTGAACGCGTTCAGGCGCTTGGTTGCTGAATCCAAATGGCCCCCTGCCAAACAAACCGCGCTATTTCACCAAGGCTTGAGCGAGGACTTGAAAGACGTGATAGCTCAGATAGATCCCCAACCGGTGCACTGCGAAGATCTGATCAGCCTGGCCCTTCGCCTCGACCATCGACTAAGTGAAAGACGAGGGGGGGTGCACAAGAAGGACAAAGCACCTGCCGCGTCGGGTCAAACAGCTATCACCGAGGCGACGCCCACACCCCGCGTGGACTCCATGGACATTGGGGCCGTTAGAGCTAGCCTCACGGCCACAGAGAAAGAGTCGCGAAGAAAACAAGGGCTATGTCTGTACTGCGGCAAGAAGGGACACTACGTGCGAGAATGCCCTGCAAAACCCAAGACTGGACGTCCTCGTCCTGGTCGCATGTCCACGGCTTCAGTGGACAAGGCGGCAGAAAACTAAAGAGCTCTCAGAACCACGAAGGGGATTCTCGGAGCCATGGTTATATCCCTTCTGCTCATCTACACTCCTATGAGAGCAAAAGACACTTGTTCATTCCTTTACAGTTGTTGGTTCTGAACCGATGGGTTTCGGTCTCGGCGATGGTCGACTCTGGGGCCACGGGGCTGTTTATGGACAAGAGGGAAGCACATCGCGTAGGAGTAGCGCTTCAGGAGTGCAAGGTCCCAGAGGAAGTCTTTGCTGTGGATGGGCGCAGGTTGATTTCAGGGCCCATCAGTCACCACACTGGGAATATCAAGGTAGTCTACGGGACGCAACACACAGAGACTCTGGATTTCAACATCATATGTGCGCCGCAGTATGGGATCATATTAGGCTTACCGTGGCTGAAAAGACACAACCCTTCGATCAACTGGGAAACCCAGGAACTAAGGATGGACTCCCCTTTCTGTTTAAGCGTCTGCGCACAGAACAAGCTTGCTCCAGAGGACCAGGGGTGGGTGGTGGCAACAGCAGCTGAAAAGGAGATGGTTCTCCCTGAAGCCTATCGGGGGTACAAGGACGTGTTCGATGATACCCAAGCGGACACACTCCCGCCACATAGGGCATACGACTGTCAAATAGACCTGGTCCCGGGAGCAACGATACCGGGCGGTAGGTGTATGCCTTGTCAGAGCCCGAAAACACCCACCTCCGGGCGTACCTGGATACGATGCTTCGCCTAGGCTTCATCAGGCCTTCAAAATCCCCTGCGGCCTCGCCACTGTTCTTCATCCCTAAGGCTAATGGGGAACTACGCGCTTGTGTGGATTTCCGGGCGCTTAACGCCATCACGATTAAGAACCGGTACCCGTTGCCGCTCATCAACGTGCTTCTGGAACAAGTAAAGAAGGCCCACGTATACACCAAACTCGATTTGAAAGGGGCATACCATCTGGTCCGCATGCGTCGCGGAGACGAGTGGAAGACGGCCTTCAAAACCAGGTTCGGTCTGTATGAGTATAGAGTCATGCCCTTTGGGCTATGTAACGCCCCTGCCGCGTTTCAATATTTTTTGAATGATGTGCTGAGAGACATCCTGGATGTATACGTAGTCGTGTACATAGATGACATTTTGATTTATTCGGACAACACAGAAGAACACGTGAAACATGTGGCCTCAGTTCTACAAATCCTCAGAGACAATTCACTTTATTGCAAACTCAGCAAATGCGACTTCCACGTGACATCGGTGGAATTTCTGGGGGTCATGTTGAGCCCAGAAGGCCAAACCATGGCTGAGAGAAAGGTGAAAGCAGTAACGGACTGGCCAGCGCCACGGAACATCAAGGACGTACAGAGCTTTCTTGGCTTTGCCAACTTCTACCGCCGGTTCATAGAGGGGTTCTCTGGGCTAGTAACGCCCATCACACACCTATTGCGGAAGTCGGTGAAGTTCCATTGGTCTGAAGAAGCGGAGGGGGCATTCCGTGCCTTGAAACACGCCTTTGTATCTGCGCCTGTCCTTGCCCACCCTGACCCGGAACAGCAATACACGGTAGAGGCGGACACCTCCGATATGGCGGTGGGAGCCATACTGTTGCAGAAGAAACCTGAGACGGGGGTGCTCCATCCTGTTGCGTTTATGTCCCGCAAATTGAACCAAGCAGAAAGGAACTATCACGTTGCCGAGAAGGAACTCCTGGCCATCAAGGACGCCTTTTCCGAGTGGAGACACCTGTTGATGGGGCCAAGCACGTAGTGCTGGTCTACACCGACCATCGGAACCTACAGTTCATGACGGCCGCCAGACAATTGTCTCCTCACCAAATGAGGTGGATGTTGTTCTTCTCCGGCTTTCATTTCACCATCACATACAGGCCGGGAACAGAAAATAGGAAGGCCGACGTGTTGTCGAGGCAAACCACAGAAGCGCGGAGTACGCAACCGGCCGTTGAGTCCATAATCCACCCGAGCACAGTGGTAGGGGCTATCCAGCCTGGACACTTCCTACGCGACGTTCGGAAAGGAGTCAACCCCTTTCGATGGAGAGCCTGGTTGCGTAGACACGAGGAATGGCAGGTACGCGACGGCATTCCAGTTAAGGGTGATCGTGTATTGGTGCCTACCGCACGGTTACAGAAGCAGGTGTTCAGGTGGTGCCACGAGTCGGCCAGTGCGGGACACTTCGGACTGGAGAAGACGGTCGACTACGCCTTACGCCAGTTCTGGTGGCCTACGGTGAGGGCGGATGTGAAGACTTGGATCGAGGCCTGTGCGACCTGCTCCGCCATGAAATCGGATCACCGACGCCCACAGGGGTTACTGCTTCCGTTGCCAACTCCCACCAGGCCATGGGACTGCATCTCCCTGGATTTCGTTGTGGGGTTGCCCGGGGACAAGGGATGTACTGCTATACTGGTGGTCGTCGACTACTTAACCAAGATGGGTCGCTTCATCGCCTGTAAGGGTGTACCCACGGCCGGACAATTGGCTGTAGTACTTTTGAAAGAGGTAGTAAGGGCTCATGGCCTCCCCAGCGTAATCGTTTCAGACAGGGGATCGCAGTTCACGGCACGGTTCTGGAAGACCTGGTGTTCAGCACTCCATGTCACCTCAGCGTTATCAACAAGCTACCGTCCGCAAACAGACGGTCAGACGGAACGTCTCAACCAAACCCTGAAGCAATATCTCCGCTGTTGCATTGACCAAGGAAAGGAAGAGTGGGTGGACCAGTTGTGGCTTGCAGAAATCGCGTACAACAACGCCACACACGCCTCAACCAAGGTGTCACCTTTCTACAGCAACTATGGGCACCATCACAGGTCGCACCCCTCGTCAACGTCGGGAATTCCTGAAACAGCCAAAAGGGTGGCGCATATCAGGGAGACCGTGGGGAAAGCAACGAGGTGCTTGGAGGAGGCCAAAAAGAGATATAAAACATCGGCGGATAAAAGAAGGCGACCGGGCCCGCTGTATCAAGCCGGGGATTACGTCTGGGTATCATCCAGGAACCTACGTTTCCGTAAACACAGCGTTTTCCATCCCTGTTTTATAGGGCCTTACCGCATCAAGGAATGCCTAAGCCCAGTGAACGTAAGGTTGGAGTTGCCTGAAAATCTCCGGATTCACCCTGTGTTCCATGTTTCGCTGCTCAAACCCTCCTTGAAGCCCGGACACACCGCACCTCCTCCGGTGTTGGTGGACGGGGAGAAGGAGTACGAAGTGCACTGCATCAGGGATTCCCGTTGGAGAAGAGGCAAGCTGTGGTACCTGGTTGCTTGGAAGGGGTACGGGCAGGAAGAGAACTCATGGGAGCCCGTAGCCGGGATCTGTGCGCCGCGGTTGGTGGCGGCGTTTCACAGGAAGTACCCGACCAAGCCCGGCCCGGCTGGAGGCCCTGACGGGAGAGGGATGTATTGTTAAGACAAACGTCGGAGTCGCGGAGGCAACAAGAGATGAGAACTACATAACCCATGAGCAAGCCCGCCCGAACTACCATTCCCAGAAGGCAGTGCGAGATAGTCGCGAGGAGAGGGCGTACCCATTTAAGCAACCCGGACGCCAGCAGTAGGCGTCGAATATTTTGAACATTCACCGCGAGTACGGAGAAGCGGACAAGTGGAAGGCGTGCTCCGTTGTATTCGGCGGCTTTGGAAAGGAGTCGGGAGATTGAGAAACAACTGATGCCTGATGCCGTGTCAGCGGGGCTCCGCTACACGCTCTGTGATAACTAATTGAACGCCGGTCTGCTCCGACCCCTTGTCAGTCCCCGCTCGAGGGTTCTCGAGCAGAAAAGACAACGGTCCTTTCGACACTTACGCCAGTCCCCGCTCGAGGGTTCGAGCTTGTGGACTCCGGTCCTTTTGGGATATACGTCAGTCCCCGCTCGTGGGTAACGAGCAGAAGGGCGAGGTCCTTTGAAGCGACCTGTGGCCAGTCCCCGCTCGAGGGTATCAAGCAGAAGGGCGAGGTCCTTTGACTTAACCTGTGGCCTGTCCCCGCTCGAGGGTATCGAGTTAACAGGACAAGGTCCCTTGCTGAGACCAGTGGCCAGTCCCCACTCGAGGGTTATCGAGTGTGGAGAACATACTTAGGTTAGCGCAATTGCCCTCCGTTGGAAGCGTGTCAGGACTGCCACGCATGCGGAGGACGATTACGACGGAGCGATATCCATAACAATGATAGACGCATCGAGTGGCATTTTCGGCCATTATTTAGCACGGTGTCCTCTGTTGGAAGGTGCTAGGACTAGCATCATTGCAGAGGACGGTTAGACACAATCCCGACCTTTTGTGCTATCTTGTTTTGCTTATTATTTGACTGTTACACAAGCCTGAATAAAGAGCATGTTTCCATCAACCTTCAGTCTGGTACATCCTCTGTGAGGTTAACAGGGGTGGTGTGTGGGATACGACTGAGTTACCCGATCCCGAGGGAAGCAGGATTACACATGGTGGTCGTTTTCTCGCACACAGGCAGCGAGTGAGGCACTCTAGTCAATGAGACGCACAACGGAGGCATCATCGGCAGGGAAGAGAATACAAAAAAAACACGGAGGATATCAGGCGCGTTCGGCTTGCAGAGCACGCAAAGGAGGAAGACCAACTGCGCAAACGAACCCCGCGGAGAGGGACCGAGGAGACCGAACACGAGGAGGAGAAGAAGACAAGTGCACCGACCACACCGGAGGAGCCCTTGGTCAGGAGAAGCACCAAGACAACGACCAACGCTCACAGAGCACTGTGCCAGAGACCGGTACTCCAGAGGGACTCAAGGAGGCTGGTTCTCCCTTTACCACGGCCAAGGAGGGTCGTGGTTACAGGCAAGTACCACTTGCACGTTTATTTTCATTTAAAGGGTGGTGGTCCGGAGCACGAGCACACCCAAACACTTAATCCCTCACCTAGGCACTACACGATTAAAGATAAGGGTGAAGTTGTGCACATCCTCAACCCCTTTGCCAATATAAAAAGAAGGCCAGTAGCCTGAAATTTGTTTTCCTTTATTTTCTTATCCCTCGGTGTCCCTAATCGTCCCCCGATTGCTGCAACTGGAAGAGGAGAGGAAGGACAGCCTGGAGAACTGGAGAGTGCAGCTAAATTCTGTGACACAGTCAACTTCTACTCCTACCTTTACACCTTAAAAAGAAATAAAAGCGTTGAAACATCTACCCTTGCCTCCAATTAACTGTGTTTGTGACGTGGTCAGGAAACACTAATAGGGCCCTCGCTAGGACAGAAGGATTGAAAACTGTGCATCCAGTAGCTTGTGTGCGCAGACACTTGAGATGATGAGATGACATTTTGTTTGAAATAAGCTAAGCTTCTTCAATGGATGTAGATGATTTTAACTGACATACGGAATTAAGTGCGTTGTCATACGAAGATTAGAAATCCTATTCTGGCCAAAACAATCTGCCCTTTTCTTTAAATACTACTTTACCACTACCAGCATTCTTAAATGTATTCCACTGGACTGTCAACTGGTTGAGGATGCTGTGTTAGTCTCAAATCAAGTTCACCACTCAAGCTATGCCTGGCACGCTTGCTATCTGATTAGGTCTGTTTTTTCTTTAGTGACGTACTCAAAGAGCAATGGACAAATAGCTTCATGTCTACCCTAGTTGCACCATCTTTTAAAACAACATGGTCTTAATTTATCTGAGCCTCTCAAGCTCATTCCATTTCTCTTTTGCATGAGGCAGCTAAGATTATTGCATTCTGTATTCAATCACAAAAGAAAGCTACACTACTTTTATGCTGTTTTTTTCTCAAATACAGTTTCACACATGCTCTTTGTTCATGGTTACTACAGGAATGGCCTGTGCATTAAATAATTAACTTAATTCGGCAAGCTACACTGAAAGCTTTGAGACAGTATCCTGTTGTTCTTATGATGGTTCCTTTCTGGTTTAGTGCTGTTTCAGTGCAAGTTTGCAAATGACTGATCCTAACAATTAGGTCCTGTAAAGAATATGTCAGCTCAAAGAAAAATGCTTTAAACAATATTTACCTTTTATTCCAATCATCTCGTGAAAAACTTTAAGTTTCTCAGAAAGACTGCTGCAAGGTGATAGTATGGTAGATCGCTAAACGCTCCACAGATCTCCCCTTGTTTATATAAATTTATTGCACATTTGTCCTTTGGACAAAATAGAAAATACATTTTCTAGTCCCCCAAAGATATCAATATGTCTCGGGCGTCTGGCAATAGAAATTCCTCACCCCTGCTATTCAGTGTTACTGGCGTACAGTGTAGTGACGTAGGGTGTAGTGGCATATAGTAGAATAGCGCAAAGTAGAATGGCATAGAGCAGAATGCCGTAGAGTGGAATGCCATACAGTGTAGTACAGTAGAGTGGAATGACATAGAATAGAGTGTTGTAGAGTTTAGTGCTGTAGAATGGAGTGATGTACAGTGTAATGGCATACAGTTGAATCTCTTAGAGTGCAGAGGCATATAGTGGAGTGGTGTACAGTAGATTGGCGTGCAGTGCACTGGCGTGCAGTGCATTGGCGTGCAGTGCACAGTGTACAGTGCAGCGCTGTACATTGAATAGGGAAAGAATAAAATAGCATGGAGATTGTGTCGTAGAGTGGGGTTGCGTGAAATGAAATAGCGTACACTAAAGTGTCATAAAATGGAGTGGCTTAGAATGCAATAGCGTACAGTGTATTGATTTAGAGTGGAGTGGCATGGAGTGGAATGGGGTAGATTGGAGCGCGTACAATGCATTAACATAGAGTGGAGTGGTGTATAGTAGAATGACGTAGAGTGGAGTGACATAGAGTGAAATGGCACCGACTATAGTGGTGTACAGTGGTGTCTGGTAATTGAAATAGAAAACGCATTAAAGTGTTTTAACTGATGCAGATTTAATATGACAGGAAAATATATTATTTGTTGTAAATGGTAACTTTTGGTAGTATGTGTGAATGGTGTAACCAGTTAAAAAGTTATAATGAAAAAAGAAATTGTTATATATTGTGCAGCAGTATACCGCGGTAAGTCCGTGATATACTGTGGTACATGTGCATGATAAGGGAGTTTGTGATAGGCTAATGGCTGTGTTTACAAAAGGTAAAATGTAGCCATGTCATTTTAAACACATTTTGTCAGCATTCTGCGTTTCCTGGCGTTGTGGGTTAGGGTCTTAGAGCTAAGTAGGTAGCAGGTTTTAATGTTGTTACCTACCTACTACCGCTTTCTTAAAGTGCCAATAGGTAGAGAAATATATTTATAATTTTCTAAATAATTTTACAGCAGGGATAACTGATAGTAGCCTGGTAATGTGTTGGTAGTACCGCAGTACTCCAATGACTTTTTACTCAAGATTTACATATGTTAAAAATGGAAAATACACTGTAGTACACTATATTTATTAAATACAGGATACTAAAGAGTACTTTTTATTTTCTAACATATTTATTTATTTTGGTACTGCGGTACTCCTGAGGCAGTACAGCAGTACTCCATACTTTTTTTAAATATATATAAACTTATAAACATGTTTTTTTTCCTATTACCACTATCATAAAGTAGTGTAGTACCATAGAGTGGAGTGACGTAGTCTTGAGTGTCATACAGTTCAGCAGCATACACTGGTATAGTATACAGTGGAGTGGAACTTTAATGAAGTTGTAATTGGTATAGTCAAAATATTAAAAGTAATCCTTACCTACATCTAAGGGTGAAACACAGAACACAGCTAAAGTGTACCTAAAAACAATATGGCTAGCTTTAGCTTTTGTAAAGGTAATCATTATCCAATCACATAATCACTTGTCATCACTATGTACTGCAGTACCTCTGCAAAATACTGTGAACTTTTGCATAAATACCGCAGTCACAGGTATTACTAAGTTAAAATTCCTTATAACTTAAAAAATACTTACCCTACTTAACTGTGTTAATCAAAAGGATCATCTGTGCACCATAATGTCTAATCCTGCCAAATTTCATTTAAATCCATCCTGCTGTTTTTGCGCTACGCGAGATCCAAAAGTCTATTGAAAATGCATTAGTGGAAAAACGTGGTCTGGTACCTCTCTTTTATCGTTTCACCCCCTTCACCAATTACAGCAAAACTTTACATCATCTTCCAATGTAGAAGGAAGAATAGGTCTGCAAAGTTTTGTGTAGATTTGTCAAACTGCCACAAAGTTACTAGAGACAAAATGTCTGATGAATTCCTATACCTTAGAGTCTTAACTATAAATACAGAGTGGACACCACCACTGTCGGTGGGCTGGGCAATATGTGGCTCAACACTGAAGGGCTTAAGTCTGTTTTTAAAAAGGTAGCAGCTGCTGGAGAGGAGACTGCAAAATACACATTTTTTTTTACCATTTTAGCCTCTAATCTCCACGATGTGTGTCATTCCTCTGGTGACAGTTTGAATTCATGGATTGTAGTTAAACTAAGTTCTGCCTAAGTATTCAGCAAGATTCACAGTTGGCAGTGTGTGGTTTGAACATAGTATACTGTCTAATCTGACATGTACCTTATGCATAGGGATTAAAATGAGTACACCCCCGAAAATGGGCGCAGGTGTCTCTATGTGTCTGTTAGTTCCTGTTGCTATTTAAAGGTGTTAAGGACTTTAGATAATCTAACGACGTGTGTGCCTGGTAGTGGTGGCTAGGACCGATCCAGACCAATGTTAGATACAGAGTTGAACTCTTCACCTAATAGCAATGTTGCCTGTGGCCACATCACAATCTTTGAGGAGAACTCTTCGAAACATTTTGGTTAGTATACATCCCATCAAACTGGACAAGGAAAGAAGATCAAACAAGCAAGCCAACTGGTACACTGAGGACCTCCAAGAATCTAAACACTACTACAAACAGCTAGAAAGGGACTGGACAACCTGCTACGAAACTTCCGACTGGTCCACCTACAAGGCCGCTCTTAGACTCTAACACCAACAACTACGAGAAACTAAAAATTGTGCTTTAGATGAACAACATCCCCCTCCCAAGAACTCTGCAACAACCTATCAAACTTCTTCCAAATCAAAATCACAAGCATTTACCGGAATTTCTCACATCAACCGGACTCTGGCAACCTCATCGCCAACCTACCGACCTTTAACTGAGACAAGCACCTGACTGAATGGACACCTCTTCACCAGAGATGACACAGCGACATTCATGAGGACTGTGGTTCTGAAAATTCTGGACTCGTGTAATAATTCTGGACTCGTGTAATAAACTTTGTCGTAGCATGATGATTTTTATATCAAAAGACCGAGAATGGCTAGTACACTATGTACAAGCATTTTCGTCATAGTCGAGTGACGATTTCACCTCGAAATCGTCATTTTCGTCCTGAACCCTTGGCTTCCATTTTGTGTACGGCAGCCATTTTGTGAGTTGCCCTCACATAGGCAGATGATTAAGCCAAATTCGATTCCCAAGGACACGTACACCTAATTGACTTTTCCCTGACCTGGGCAAGCTGGAACCATTGCCCCAGGCCAAACCTGTTTGGTCAGTTCCTCTCCCAGTGGCCGAACGAGATAGCATCAAGGCACAACATGCCATAAACCCTTTTCATCGCACACACACTCTACCTAATCTTGCTCACACCTGCCCCTGCTCTTTGCTCTCTCACTTGCTTTATGATGAGGAGGTGCCCGGTTTTATTGGGGGTCCACCGATATCTGATGGAAATGTTGGGCCTTGCCGGGTAATTTGTTGTGGGCTGGACAAACTGAAATGTGGGCTTGTCATCATGACTCTGCTTTTTCTTTGTAGTGGAAACATGTGAATAGTATACTAAAATGTGGAGTATGTTTGCCTGAAGCACAATATTTTGTATAAAAAGAGAAGCCTGGCTTTGTAAGATTGAGCAGTCTCCTGAGAATGTACATCCCGATCGATCCTTGACTTCACCTAGAAGACTCTGAGTTTCTGTGGTCTAAATCAGGAAAGTACTCGAGGTCTTTGGGTGTGTATCCTGACACCACTGGGTTACCGGTTCGGTACCGGTTCTGAAAAACCCAGTACCTCAGTTGGTGCCCAACGTTGGGCGATACCAGCGGTACCGGTCCAGCCAGAGGTTCGTGAGGACCTTCGTGAGAAAATTCTGGAGGAAGGCCAACCACCTCATCGACCCCTGCATGTCGACGTGGTCCGAAAGTCTTTGCTGCGAGGTTCCCCGCTTCCCGGCGGCTACAAAGGACTGCTGCCCTGGCTATCGCCCTGATTTGGACCCTTGAAGTTTGGTAGAGCGAAATGATAAGACGAGTCTTCTGGTGACGTCATCGATATCTCAGTTAAGTATAAGTGGAGCGTCTCCCAGTCCTTAGTTGGTCTTAGTTTGGGTATCCCCTTGGGATCACTTTGTTTGGAACTTGCAAGTGCCAAAGCCAAAGGACTCGTGTATTCACGAGCAATATCGTAATCGATAATCCTTTGAAGTTTGAAGCTAGACTAGAGAGCGAAGATGCCTGGTCTTAGCAGACTTGGAAATTTGTTTTGTCTTGGTTGTAGTAAAAGGGATTCCTCCGATTGGAACTCCAACCTATGAATTGTATGTGAAACATGGAGTAGGCCCCATCACATATAATGAAGTGTGGAGCAAATACACCAGAAAAGATGGTGTTTTAAAATGGCCCCAATATGGTAGCTTTGACACGGAAATCCTAGATAACCTTGAAGTTAAACTTTTTAAGAAGAAAGCCCGGCCGGCAATGTTTAACTCTTTCCGCCTATGGCGTAAGGAGGCCAAACAGAAGGAAATTAAATTAGCGAAGAAAAATAAGAGAGAAAGGGGTATTTCGATAATGCAAGCTGCTATGCAGTTTAAAGACAATGAAGAAGAACAGATGAGTGAGAAGTTGCACAGGCAACGTAAAATGGTCATCGATAAATGTTATCCAGTTTTGCCGCCTCTTCAGCAAGATGCAGCAAAAGAGCTTGAAAAAGATCCGTTAATGGCGCATTTGTTAAGTTTGCCACCCCCCTATGCGCAGAATGATACGGCACCTCCGCAACCTTTAGTTGCGCAACCTGTGGTTGTTATGCCTCCTGTTCCTCCACAGCACCCACCAGCTACTCTTCAGCTGGCTCCTGCTCCTCCGGTGCAGCCTCCTCAAGGGCCACCGACTTTTACATCTGCTCTTCCTATACTTCCTACAACTTTGACTACTATATCGACTACCACTCCTGGTACTCCTCCTGACACTGCCTCTGCATCTGCCTCGTCTCATTCTGCTTTCCCTCTTGTCTTTTCATCGACTTCTCCTTCTGTTCGTCAGAGAGTGGCTAGTACTGTTACTAGTATTTTATATCGTTTCTTTGCAGCGGCAAGTCCGGCTCCTGTCTCTGAGCATGAACAGTTGCGTAGCCAACAGCCTGATTCTAGGGAGAAGGAAACGTTAAATCATTTGGCACATAGATGGGTGACTGACCCGACAATATATGATCTAAATTCTGTTATGGATGTCTTCCATCAGTGGGAAGCATCAAAGCAGAGATACGTTTTCGAGAAAATGTGTGTTTTTCTGTGTGAAGATTTAGAGGATAATGATTTGGACTCTAATCCGCCCGAGTTGAGCCATGTACGGTTTGAGTTTTCAAAAGGCGCAATTGTGGGTTCAGATGTTAAGAAAGCAGTTGCGACGTTGTTGTCGCTTAGGACTGAAGGTGTTTCTAAGTCGTTGTTTGAGTCTGATTCTTCTGGTAAAAAGAAGGGAAGACAATATCCCATGAGAGAAGTTCCTCCAGTATGGAAGGAAGAAGTAGCAGCTGGTCCTGGTAATGTTCCACCAGCTATACCAGCACATTTTCAGCGTGTTTGGGTACATGTTCCATGGAAGCGCGCTGAGGTTTTGGCCCTTAAACAGACATTGCCTGACCCCCGTAAAAATCCTGCAGGGTATTACAAGGAATTGTCACAGACTGCAGGCTCTTGCATTTTGAATTTAGCTGACATAGATATGTTGTTTGGGAATGGTGTTCCACAGCCTTTATGGGGAAAGATTCGTCATGCAGATCATGATCAGGAGTTAGGTGACTCATGGGCTAATATTACTGCTGCAGATGCCCGACAAGTTGGTGGGGCTAAACCTGAGACTTTAGTAGCAGACCTCCCTGGTAGGATTATTAATTACATGAAAACTTTAATGCCCGCGATGCGTGTGAATTGGGATAAATTGTCTGCGTGTAAGCAGAAGAAAGATGAAACGGTGTCTGATTTCTTCACCAGGTTTGAAGAAACGTTTGTCGACCACAGTGGTCAAGATATGAGCACAGAAGGTGGTCAGCGATTGTTCGTTGATAAATTTGTGCACAATCTACTTCTAGAGTTGTGTAAGAAGTTAAAAGATTCAGAGAGTTCTTGGGCAGTTTCCTCTTCAGCACAGATATTGGCTACTGCACAGTACTATGAAAATCGAGACAAAGACGAGAAAGATAGAGCAGAAAAGAAAACTAAAGAGTTGAAAACGAAGGTCCTGTTACAGCAAGCATATCCGCCACGTGGTGGTGGTGGCCAGAATAATGGTGGTCAGAATAACTATCAGAATAATTATCAGCAGCCTCAACAATATCAGAGGAACTCGCAGAGTCGAGTATACTCAACCACGTGTCCCTGTAGGCCCCAATCAGTGTTCATATTGTAAGGAAGAGGGTCATTACAAGTATAGTTGTCCTATTTTATTACAGCGTACAAATGGTGCTTCTGGTGTAAGAGGTCGAGGTGTTCAACAAGCGTCTAGAGGTAGAGGACGTGGAAATTTCCCCCAGAACACACAGTCTCTTCCACCTCAAAATTCGATGAATAGGTTCGATCAGCAGAATAACGCATCTGGTAGGACGGCTCAGTACTATGCTGATGATTACTATGCAGAAGATGAGCATATGGAGGGTAATGATTGCTAGGACAGCCATAGACAAAGAGAGGGAGTTGTTTCAGTTCCAGTAGATCAGAGTGGACCATACGTTGAGGTGATTACATCAGGTGTGTCAGAACCTTTTCTGTTGGATACTGGTGCTACAAAGAGTTCTATTATGCACTCAAAACTCCCTGGCGCACCTTTGTCTGGCGAAATGAATGTTTCTGTAGGTTTTTCTGGCGCCCCGGTTAGGAACCCGATTTCTAGTCCTATGTCCCTTTCTGTTGGTCCTTGTGAATTCGAAGCACCTCTTATTCTGACAACAGGTTGTGGTGAAAACTTGTTGGGATTGGATCTGTTAAAAAGATTGTATGCGACTTTGTACTGTTCTCCTTCAGGAGTACAACTTACTTTAGGTAAGAAAGTGATTTCCTCAATGTATTTATCAAGGGATAAACTTCCAACAGAATTGTCGTTTCTTCCTGATATTCTTTGGGCTACTGGTCCTAATGATGTGGGTCTTTTAGAAATACCACCATATGTTGTGACATTGAAAGCCAATGTTAAAATGCCACGAATTCCCCACTACAAAATTTCTAGTGAAGGTGAAAAAGCTTTGCTAGCGATCGTTTACGATCTGATTGAAAAAGGTGTGATTGAAGAAACAAGAGGCAACGTTTGCAATAGCCCTGTTCTGCCTGTTTTGAAACGTACTGATCCTTTTCAGCCACCTGTTTACAGATTTGTGATCGATCTGAGAGAGGTCAATAAAATAGTTGTGCCACAATTTCCAGTTGTTCCTGACATTACTGCCCTATTGACTATGATTCCAGCTTCTGCAACCTGGTTTTCGGTGATTGACTTGAAGAATGCTTTCTTCAGCATCCCAATTGCTGAGGAGAGCAGGGATATTTTTGGCTTCAGTTTAGGAGGACGAAGCTTCCGCTTTAAACGCGCTCCCCAGGGCCACTGTGAAAGTCCATCAATATATAGTCAAGCTCTAAAAACACAGCTTGATACGATTGTTCTACCTGACGGCTCTACTCTCATTCAGTATGTTGATGATTTGCTTGTCGCTGCAGATACTGAGGAAATCTGTATAGAAGCCACATTGTCATTGTTGCGTCATCTGTGTGATTTGCATCACAAGGTGTCACTTTCCAAATTGCAATATTGTCGACAAGAAGTGACCTACTTAGGTCATCTCTTATCGAAGGAAACTGACCCCAGAAAGAATCCAGGCAATAGCGAAATTGAGTGTGCCAAGAACACAGAGAGAAGTGTGTGCTTTCTTGGGCATTACATCATATTGCAGGCAATGGATACCAAATGTTTCGTTATTAGCCAAAGCTTTGGTGGCATTAACGTGTAAAGATACACCCAATCCCGTTCCATGGTCTGAAGAGTGTCAGAAAAGTTTTTCTGAATTGCGCACAGCATTATGTTCGGCTCCTGTGTTGGGTACCCCCAACTACAGTAAGCCCTTTACATTGTATGTCCATGAGAAAGAAGGTTGTGCATTGTCAGTGTTGACACAGTTGTTTGGAGGCAAGCAGCGTCCATGTGCATATTGTTCATCGACTTTGGATCCGGTAGCTAAAGCATTGCCAAGTTGTTTAAGAGCAACAGCGGCAGCAGCTGTTTCTATTCGACAGTCTGCTGGTCTAGTGATGAATAACATGTTAGTCGTGATGGTTCCACATGCAGTAGACACGTTGTTGAACAGAACCAAGACACAGCACTTAACTAGTGCTCGATTGTCAGGTTACGAGTTGACATTGTTAGCGAGTCATGTGCACATTAAAAGATGCAACACTCTCAACCCAGCTACGGTGTTGCCAATTGTAGAGGAATTAGATGCTTCAGAACAGCATGATTGTTTTCTTAGAACAGAAGAAGAAACGAAAGGGAGAGTAGATCTCCTAGATACTCCTCTTGCTGAATGTGATGGTACATTATGGGTGGATGGTTCATGCTTCAAGCTTCCGAATGGTGACACGACTGCAGCATATGCTGTCACGACTTTGCATACGATTGTTGAAGCTGCACGTATCCCACATAATTCAGCTCAAGCAGCAGAATTGATTGCACTTACAAGAGCATGTGTGTTGTCGAAAGGAATGAAAGTGACCATCTACACCGACAGTCAGTATGCGTTTGGAGTGGCTCACAGTTTTGGACGATTGTGGAAAGAACGTGGGTTCCTGACTTCGCATGGAGCTAAGATTCAGCATGGTCAGTTGGTGAATGAGCTTCTTGAATCACTGACCTTGCCTCTGCAAGTGGCGATTGTGAAATGTAGTGCTCACAAGAAGGTGACTGATGATGTTGCTCGTGGAAATGCATTTGCTGACGAAATCGCGAAAGAAACTGCAAGGAATGTGATGAGCCGAATGTATGTTGCAGGCCCTGCAAGATGGGTTGGTGATGTTGGAATGTGTGAAGACACGATAGAGAGTGTGAAGTCTATTCAAGCTGAAGCTACAGAGAAAGAGTTGAACATGTGGAGAGAAAGTACGGGTATAATGGATGCAAATGGTTGTTGGGTTGAATTGTCAGAGCATCAGAGATGGTTGCTACCCGATGTGTATGTGCTTGCAGTGGTTACAATGGCTCATGGAATTGCTCATATCAGCGTGAAAGGGATTTGTAAGTTGTTGGCGCCAGTATGGCAAAATGCTGGAATTCCTAAGTGTGCAGAGAATGTCGTCAAGGATTGCATGGTGTGTATGAAACACAATCCTGGTAGGGGAACCCCAACTCCAGCTGGTCATTTTGCGCCTCCTACGTATCCGTTTGAGGTTTTGCAGCTAGATTTCATCCACATGGAGAGGTGCAACAACTTAAAATACGTACTCGTTGTTGTTTGTGCCTTCTCAAGATGAGTAGAAGCATACCCCCTAAAAGACAATACTGCCTTGTCCACAGCGAAAGCCCTTGTGAAAGAGTTCTTCCCTAGATTTGGAATGCCTAGAATGGTCTGGAGTGACAATGGAAGTGAATTTGTGGGTCGAGTGATGAAAAAAGTATGTGAAGGGCTAGGCATTCAACAGAAGTTCCACGCTGCAAATCACCCCCAATCAGCTGGACTAGTAGAATGTTATAGTGGGACGCTTAAGTTAAAACTAGCCAAAATTCAAGCGAGCACTGGTCTTAAATGGCCTGATGCTCTACCCTTAGCACTCCTATCCACCAGAATGACTGTGCATTCGCGAGTGAAACTTAGTCCCTATGAAATTGTCTTTGGCCGCCCGGCCAACATATGGGGAGTGCCAAGGCCCACAAAGTTCAGTGAAATCGAACACCCTGTTTTGCTTGACTATTTGTACGAATAGACGGCTAAATTGTGTGTTTTAAATCAACAGGTCCATGACACCCTGCCTCCGGTCTCTGAAACTCCAGGTCATCCCATCGACCCCTGATCCTGGGTTCTCGTGAAAAATTTCCAGCGAACAAAGAACGATCAGCCCAGGTGGACCGGACCGCACCTCGTCCTTCTTTCCACAAGATCAGCTGTTCGAGTGGAGGGGAAGAAAAACTGGATCCACGGGATCCACTGCAAGCGGATCCCTCTGCCTCTGCCATACGACCAGTGGGTCCAGAAGGGTGTCGCCGACTCAGAGACTGAAACTGTGCCACGTTTTCTGCCTTTCAGTGATGCACGTGTAAAAGGAACACTTACTGAACAAGACAGTGATAACGTTTTGCAACCAGCTGTATCACCATCAGTTCGATTGGACACTACAGAACCTGAACTCCTTTTCCAAGATAATACAATACCAGGAAAACAACGGTATAATCTGAGGCCGAGAAATACGAACGAATAAAAGTTTTTTTCCTCCAAATACTATTTTTGAAAGCGCAGCTCTCCCATCTGAGAAACTTGCTTATTTTTGTTTTTCGACCGCCATCCGGGTTCCGCTGCTATGGCCGCGATTGCCCAAAGTCTTTGGGGTGCAGCTGACGACGTTAGGTCGACAGTTCTGGTTGGTCCAAGGGAGTTGCCCTAGACTGACAGAAGCATTCCTTAGCAGAAACAACCTCCCATCGCGGGCAGCACTTTAGAGAGGATGGAGTTTTTCGAGATGGAGAGACCTGCCAAAACAATGAACTTTAAAGCCAGGATACATAAAATTATGACAAAGAAAAGCTTTTTGATATTGTGCATTTTCATGTTATTCAGTATGATAATGTTTTTAATAGGATATGTTTTATTCTCTTTTCGAGTAACATTTGCACCCACTACATCGCCTATACCTCCTCCTTCCACTGTTTCCTCACATTCTTTTCAACCCCTTCCTGAACATGAATCCGCTAGGAGATTAGAGTTTATTAATAACTCCTTTGTTCAGCTTTTGCACCAACACTAACTAGTAATGAACACGACTAACTGTTGGGTGTGTGGTCTTATGCCTCACACCACGGATAAAGGTATCCCTTATCTGGTCCTGCCCTTCAGCCATAATGGTTCTGTGTGGGCATACAGAACGATGTTCATCTATGCTCGTGCAGTCCACCCCCTACGTTCTGTAAAAGACAATCCTAAGAATAGTGCTCTAGTTAAGGGTATAGTCGACATGATTAAGGAAGATATTTCTTATGAAACTACCCCCGAAGATGAGATACTTGCCTATATAGGATGGAACGTGACCGGATATGGAACTACTCTGAGTGAGAAACAGCAAGCTAAGAGATCCTCCCCGATTTGGATTGTACCCCATCAGGGTCACCTGTGTCTGCAAGGTACTGGCAAGAATCCCAGAGCTCATTTAGGGAAGAGTATCTGTACTGAAACGTATGTTTTTGGGTCTCAGACTTCCCCTGCATTTTTAGCAGCTAAGGGTACCTATTTCATCTGCCATGATAGAGCCTATACATGGTTGTCCCCTGACTTTTCGGGCTCATGTTTTGTTTCGTTCCTGTTGCCTCCCACCTACACAGCAGCGGCAGATTACCACAAGACAAGGATAGTTAGAGGGGTCTTGAGTAAAGAAGACACTGCAGGACAGGAATTTGGGGACTTCGTAAAGGGTTTTCTGCCGTTCTGGGGACCCATGGTTAACAGCAGGAACATAAGGCAATTGACAAGGGTGGTTGAGTCCACCGTAATTGAAACTGCTGGTGCCCTTAGTAACTTGACTGCTGAGCTCCAGTCGGATCGTCTTATGACCCTTCAGAACAGGGTCGCATTAGATGTCATACTTGCAGACCGAGGTGGGGTATGTAAATTGATCCAATCGAGTTGCTGTGTTTTTATTCCAGATAACGCTCCAACAGTGTACCAGGCCATCTCCAAACTACATAAGATTTCCGAATCTATTCATGTGGATAAGGGAGATTGGTCGTTAATGGGATGGTTCTGGGAACTGATATCCGCCTGGGGATGGAAAATTCTGATGGTCATTGGGATGGTCTTAGCCATTCTTTTCCTGTTCTCTCAGTGCGTGCAGTGTGCTCCTGCAATATGTGGCCTCTGTGCTACATCATGTGTAAGGAAACCTGTATCAAGAGACGAGCTAAGTACTAGGATGATGTTACAGCAACATCTCAATGACTTTAGGAATATAGACCTGGACTCAGATTAGCATGAGGATAGGTTAATTGCCTATGTAAGGGCAAAAGGAGGGTTTGTGGTTCTGAAAATTCTGGACTCGTGTAATAATTCTGGACTCGTGTAATAAACTTTGTCGTAGCATGACGATTTTTATATCAAAAGACCGAGAATGGCTAGTACACTATGTACAAGTCATAGTCGAGTGACGATTTCACCTCGAAATCGTCATTTTCGTCCTGAACCCTTGGCTTCCATTTTGTGAGTTGCCCTCACATAGGCAGATGATTAAGCCAAATTCGATTCCCAAGGACACGTACACCTTAATTGACTTTTCCCTGACCTGGGCAAGCTGGAACCATTGCCCCAGGCCAAACCTGTTTGGTCAGTTCCTCTCCCAGTGGCCGAACGAGAAAGCATCAAGGCACAACATGCCATAAACCCTTTTCATCGCACACACACCCTGCCTAATCTTGCTCACACCTGCCCCTGCTCTTTGCTCTCTCACTTGCTTTATGATGAGGAGGTGCCCGTTTTTATTGGGGGTCCACCGATATCTGATGGAAATGTTGGGCCTTGCCGGGTAATTTGTTGTGGGCTGGACAAACTGAAATGTGGGCTTGTCATCATGACTCTGCATTTTCTTTGTAGTGGAAACATGTGAATAGTATACTAAAATGTGGAGAATGTTTGCCTGAAGCACAATATTTTGTATAAAAAGAGAAGCCTGGCTTTGTAAGATTGAGCAGTCTCCTGAGAATATACATCCCGTGTTGTTGTACTTCTAGGACGCCTGTTACTTGGTTGCAGCCAATAAAATTGATCCTTGACTTCACCTAGAAGACTCTGAGTTTCTGTGGTCTAAATCAGGAAAGTACTCGAGGTCTTTGGGTGTGTACCCTGACACCACTGGGTTACCGGTTCGGTACCGGTTCTGAAAAACCCAGTACCTCAGTACTATCCACTCAGGGGCCCCAATGGACCCATACCCTTGCCACATCTATAACCTGGGAATCTCTCCCACATCATCAATACTCCTACGCATTCACCACATTCCCAGATAAATGGATACACGCAGAAGTTAACGCCCTCCTCAGAAACCTACAGCCGACCCGAACCAACTGAGCAACCTACGTCCAATATCCCTGCTCCTTTACCCAGCCAAAGTAATGGGGAAGGCCATCAACAAGCAACTTTCAACCTATCTTGAACATCACCACTTTCTAAACAACATCTTATCAGATTTTAGAAAGAACCACAGCACCGAAATGGCACTCATTGCAGCCAGCGGCAACATCAATAGCATCCTGGACAACTGAGAAATAGCAGTTCTCTTCCTACTTGACTTGTCCACAGCCTTCCATGCAGTCTCCCACAACACCCTGATCTGGAGACTTCTTGACACAGTTATCAATGGACCTTCACTCCAATGGATTTGCTCATTCCCCACTGGAAGTACCCAAAGAGTCAGAATGCCATCTTCCACATCAAAAAACAAACGTCTGATCAGCAAGGTCTCCTAGGGATCATCCCTGAGCCCAACCCTGTTCAACATCTACATGACCCATGCTTGCCAACATCATCCTATCTCAAGGGATCTCCATCATCTCAGATGATACCCAACTCCTCTTCTCCCTAGTGGACAAGAGAGCTACCTCCAGAGGCACCTTCACAAACTGCATGACCATGGTAGCAGATTGGATGAAAACAAACTGCCTGAAGCTCAACTCTGACAAGATGGAAGTACTGATCTTTGGAAACAAGACCTACCCATGGGACTCAGCCTTGTGGTCAGTAGGGCTAAGACTAATACCAACACCCACCGACCATGCGAGAAACATAGGGATCATCTTACATGACAAACTCTCCAGTACGGCACAAGTCAATGCAGTGAGCACATACTGCTTCCACATCCTACCCAGACTACGCAAGATCTTCCAATGGCTACCACAGAACAACAGACAGACTGCCACCCAGGCATTTATCAAAGGAGGCTCAACTACGGCAACACACTCTATACTGTAATCTCCAACCATCTCCTACAAAGATTCCAAACCATTCAGAATGACACTACTAGACTCACAATGAACCTCCCTCACCACAGACACACCACACTGCACCTCCATGACTTCCACTGGCTCTCCATCCACAAAAGCAGCCAATTCAAACTCCTTATTTACACAGAGCCCTGCACAACATTGGACCAACGTACCTTAACAACCTTATACACTTTCACCAGACACCTACGCTCTACCTCACTCTCACTCGCACACATTCCCTGCATTCACAAAAACAGAGCAGGAAGTTGCTCATTCTCACCCAAAAGATGGAACAACCTCCCTGAACATATCAGAGACTCCTCCTCTGTTCTTGTTCCACAAGAAGCTGAAGACCCGGCTATTCAAAGCACTCCATTGGGACCATGTGACCACTCACCAATCTCAAGCGCCTGGATACCCTCACGGGTGATTATCTGCACACTACAAATCGGCATAACTTAACATAACACTGCGTATTTTGCCCCAGTACTATTTGTCTTCCGTAAAGCCTCCCATGAGCTAGAACATATCTTCCATTAATAATAATGGATGTGTTGAGCATTTTAAAGAGTGTCATGGCAGATCCATATTGGTGCCCACTAGCATATGAGGAGTACACCAGTGTTATTATTTGTCCCCTCAATCTACGCAGTCTTGGCTTGCAAGATTAGTTTTCTGCAGTGTTATAATATTAGCAGATTTGTGCTTTAGGAAGTCCTGCACCTTACACCACTTCAAGCTTGTTCCCATACCCCTAACATTCAAAGCTAATACTTTATAGGTCATGGGTGATTGTCATTACCTTCGTTTTTGTTACATTAATTTTCAGGTTATTGACCCTACACTATCTGGCAAGTGCATTAAAAAACCTCTGGAGGCCAACTGGTGTTTGGTCCAAAAGGACTGTATAGTCCACGTACTGGAGGAGCGATTGACCTTCAAGGCTAGCAATTTTTGGAGGAAAAGCCCTTGCCGTTGCCAGGTGGCCTGACAAGTCAGCCAGCTACATATTGAATAATAGCAGTGACAGTATACAACCTATGTTCAGGGCTTTATTTGTCCAGATTTGGTCTGTGGTGGGCCATCTGGTTCTGACTCTTAACTTTACATGTGTATTAGTGCATAAGGCAATATTAGCTCTCAATAACTTTTGAGGAATGCCCCAGGAGTTTAGTTTGGACCAGAGTTTTGATCTAGATACACTAATGAACGCTGTTTGAAAGTTGATAAACCCAACGTGGAGAGACATGCCCTTTGCTGCCATGGTAGTTTCACTCGGGTGGGAAATGCAGACGAGGTTATCTACAATGTGTCATCTCTTTTGAAAGCTGGTCTGAGTCAGGGTGTTGGACTTGGCCCTTTTTGCAGGTCATCCCTGAAGTTTTTGCCTTCCTCCTAGCCTTTTTTATGATCTGGTGTTGGTGGTTTTAGGACTCTGGGCATTTTAGCATTGCTGTCCAGTGCAAAGTGCGTGTGCTCTCTGTGGTAAACATAGTAAAATTGGTCTTCACCTGTTTGGCGTATTTAATTTACTTGTCAGTCCCTTGTAAAATGATATCTCAGATACCCAGGGCCAGTAAATTAAATGCTATTGGTGAACTTGCTGATTCAGAAAAGGGGGTGGTGATGAACAGAGTGTCTGAATTAAGCAGACCACTCTTACCCAGTCCAAAGATCAGGGCTTGATCCATCACCGTTATTTAGCTCACTGCCCCATCCCAGCTCAGAACCTGGCTATATGCAAATTAGTCTGTCCCTGGCCCAGTGCATCATGGGAACAGGGCAGACCAAACTACCAAGCCAATTCTTCACCAGAAAGGAGACAAGCTACCAGGGACCGGTTTCTGGCATTTCAGCCTCGTCGGCCCGGCTTGCTTGAATCCTGATGGAGCAGTGAGCAAGGGACTCATGTCTGAGTATACCCTGCCACACCTATAGTGGCCAAAAACGATTCAGAAAAGGGAGTGGTGATGAACAGAGTGTCTGAATTAAGCAGACCACTCTTACCCAGTCCAAAGATCAGGGCTTGATCCATCACCGTTATTTAGCTCACTGCCCCATCCCAGCTCAGAACCTGGCTATATGCAAATTAGTCTGTCCCTGGCCCAGTGCATCATGGGAACAGGGCAGACCAAACTACCAAGCCAATTCTACACCAGAAAGGAGACAAGCTACCGGGGACCGGTTTCTGGCATTTCAGCCTCGTCGGCCCGGCTTGCTTGAATCCTGATGGAGCAGTGAGCAAGGGACTCATGTCTGAGTATACCCTGCCACACCTATAGTGGCCAAAAACGATTCAGAAAAGGGGCACCATCAGGATTCAAGCAAGCCGGGCCGAAGACGGCTGAAATGCCAGAAACCGGTCCCCGGAAGCTTGTTTCCTTCCCAGTGTAAGAATTGGCTTTTGTAGTCTGGTCTGCCCTGTTCCCATGATGCACTGGGCCAGGGACAGACTAATTTGCATACAGCCAGGTTCTGAAACTGGGATGGTGCAATGAGCTAAAAAACGGTGTTGGATCTAGCCCTGATCTCTTGACTGGGTGAGAGTACTCTGCTTAATTCAGAGACTCTGTCCATCACCACCCCTTGTTGTAAATAATTTTGTCCACCCTAAGCGTGGAAGGGTATACTCAGATGTGAGTCCCTTGCTCATTGCACCATCAGGATTCAAGCAAGCCGGGCCGAAGACGGCTGAAATGCCAGAAACCGGTCCCCGGAAGCTTGTTTCCTTCCCAGTGTAAGAATTGGCTTTTGTAGTCTGGTCTGCCCTGTTCCCATGATGCACTGGGCCAGGGACACACTAATTTGCATACAGCCAGGTTCTGAAACTGGGATGGTGCAATGAGCTAAAAAACGGTGTTGGATCTAGCCCTGATCTCTTGACTGGGTGAGAGTACTCTGCTTAATTCAGAGACTCTGTCCATCACCACCCCTTGTTGTAAATAATTTTGTCCACCCTAAGCGTGAAGGGTATACTCAGATGTGAGTCCCTTGCTCATTGCACCATCAGGATTCAAGCAAGCCGGGCCGAAGACGGCTGAAATGCCAGAAACCGGTCCCCGGAAGCTTGTTTCCTTCCCAGTGTAAGAATTGGCTTTTGTAGTCTGGTCTGCCCTGTTCCCATGATGCACTGGGCCAGGGACAGACTAATTTGCATACAGCCAGGTTCTGAAACTGGGATGGTGCAATGAGCTAAAAAACGGTGTTGGATCTAGCCCTGATCTCTTGACTGGGTGAGAGTACTCTGCTTAATTCAGAGACTCTGTCCATCACCACCCCTTGTTGTAAATAATTTTGTCCACCCTAAGCGTGGAAGGGTATACTCAGATGTGAGTCCCTTGCTCATTGCACCATCAGGATTCAAGCAAGCCGGGCCGAAGACGGCTGAAATGCCAGAAACCGGTCCCCGGAAGCTTGTTTCCTTCCCAGTGTAAGAATTGGCTTTTGTAGTCTGGTCTGCCCTGTTCCCATGATGCACTGGGCCAGGGACAGACTAATTTGCATACAGCCAGGTTCTGAAACTGGGATGGTGCAATGAGCTAAAAAACGGTGTTGGATCTAGCCCTGATCTCTTGACTGGGTGAGAGTACTCTGCTTAATTCAGAGACTCTGTCCATCACCACCGCTTGTTGTAAATAATTTTGTCCACCCTAAGCGTGGAAGGGTATACTCAGATGTGAGTCCCTTGCTCATTGCACCATCAGGATTCAAGCAAGCCGGGCCGAAGACGGCTGAAATGCCAGAAACCGGTCCCCGGAAGCTTGTTTCCTTCCCAGATTAAGAATTGGCTTTTGTAGTCTGGTCTGCCCTGTTCCCATGATGCACTGGGCCAGGGACAGACTAATTTGCATACAGCCAGGTTCTGAAACTGGGATGGTGCAATGAGCTAAAAAACGGTGTTGGATCTAGCCCTGATCTCTTGACTGGGTAAGAGTACTCTGCTTAATTCAGAGACTCTGTCCATCACCACCCCTTGTTGTAAATAATTTTGTCCACCCTAAGCGTGGAAGGGTATACTCAGATGTGAGTCCCTTGCTCATTGCACCATCAGGATTCAAGCAAGCCGGGCCGAAGACGGCTGAAATGCCAGAAACCGGTCCCCGGAAGCTTGTTTCCTTCCCAGTGTAAGAATTGGCTTTTGTAGTCTGGTCTGCCCTGTTCCCATGATGCACTGGGCCAGGGACAGACTAATTTGCATACAGCCAGGTTCTGAAACTGGGATGGTGCAATGAGCTAAAAAACGGTGTTGGATCTAGCCCTGATCTCTTGACTGGGTGAGAGTACTCTGCTTAATTTAGAGACTCTGTCCATCACCACCCCTTGTTGTAAATAATTTTGTCCACCCTAAGCGTGGAAGGGTATACTCAGATGTGAGTTCTTGCTCATTGCACCATCAGGATTCAAGCAAGCCGGGCCGAAGACGGCTGAAATGCCAGAAACCGGTCCCCGGAAGCTTGTTTCCTTCCCAGTGTAAGAATTGGCTTTTGTAGTCTGGTCTGCCCTGTTCCCATGATGCACTGGGCCAGGGACAGACTAATTTGCATACAGCCAGGTTCTGAAACTGGGATGGTGCAATGAGCTAAAAAACGGTGTTGGATCTAGCCCTGATCTCTTGACTGGGTGAGAGTACTCTGCTTAATTCAGAGACTCTGTCCATCACCACCCCTTGTTGTAAATAATTTTGTCCACCCTAAGCGTGGAAGGGTATACTCAGATGTGAGTCCCTTGCTCATTGCACCATCAGGATTCAAGCAAGCCGGGCCGAAGACGGCTGAAATGCCAGAAACCGGTCCCCGGAAGCTTGTTTCCTTCCCAGTGTAAGAATTGGCTTTTGTAGTCTGGTCTGCCCTGTTCCCATGATGCACTGGGCCAGGGACAGACTAATTTGCATACAGCCAGGTTCTGAAACTGGGATGGTGCAATGAGCTAAAAAACGGTGTTGGATCTAGCCCTGATCTCTTGACTGGGTGAGAGTACTCTGCTTAATTCAGAGACTCTGTCCATCACCACCCCTTGTTGTAAATAATTTTGTCCACCCTAAGCGTGGAAGGGTATACTTAGATGTGAGTCCCTTGCTCATTGCACCATCAGGATTCAAGCAAGCCGGGCCGAAGACGGCTGAAATGCCAGAAACCGGTCCCCGGAAGCTTGTTTCCTTCCCAGTGTAAGAATTGGCTTTTGTAGTCTGGTCTGCCCTGTTCCCATGATGCACTGGGCCAGGGACAGACTAATTTGCATACAGCCAGGTTCTGAAACTGGGATGGTGCAATGAGCTAAAAAACGGTGTTGGATCTATCCCTGATCTCTTGACTGGGTTAGAGTACTCTGCTTAATTCAGAGACTCTGTCCATCACCACCCCTTGTTGTAAATAATTTTGTCCACCCTAAGCGTGGAAGGGTATACTCAGATGTGAGTCCCTTGCTCATTGCACCATCAGGATTCAAGCAAGCCGGGCCGAAGATGGCTGAAACGCCAGAAACCGGTCCCCGGAAGCTTGTTTCCTTCCCAGTGTAAGAATTGGCTTTTGTAGTCTGGTCTGCCCTGTTCCCATGATGCACTGGGCCAGGGACAGACTAATTTGCATACAGCCAGGTTCTGAAACTGGGATGGTGCAATGAGCTAAAAAACGGTGTTGGATCTAGCCCTGATCTCTTGACTGGGTGAGAGTACTCTGCTTAATTCAGAGACTCTGTCCATCACCACCCCTTGTTGTAAATAATTTTGTCCACCCTAAGCGTGGAAGGGTATACTCAGATGTGAGTCCCTTGCTCATTGCACCATCAGGATTCAAGCAAGCCGGGCCGAAGACGGCTGAAATGCCAGAAACCGGTCCCCGGAAGCTTGTTTCCTTCCCAGTGTAAGAATTGGCTTTTGTAGTCTGGTCTGCCCTGTTCCCATGATGCACTGGGCCAGGGACAGACTAATTTGCATACAGCCAGGTTCTGAAACTGGGATGGTGCAATGAGCTAAAAAACGGTGTTGGATCTAGCCCTGATCGCTTGACTGGGTGAGAGTACTCTGCTTAATTCAGAGACTCTGTCCATCACCACCCCTTGTTGTAAATAATTTTGTCCACCCTAAGCGTGGAAGGGTATACTCAGATGTGAGTCCCTTGCTCATTGCACCATCAGGATTCAAGCAAGCCGGGCCGAAGACGGCTGAAATGCCAGAAACCGGTCCCCGGAAGCTTGTTTCCTTCCCAGTGTAAGAATTGGCTTTTGTAGTCTGGTCTGCCCTGTTCCCATGATGCACTGGGCCAGGGACAGACTAATTTGCATACAGCCAGGTTCTGAAACTGGGATGGTGCAATGAGCTAAAAAACGGTGTTGGATCTCTTGACTGGGTGAGAGTACTCTGCTTAATTCAGAGACTCTGTCCATCACCACCCCTTGTTGTAAATAATTGGTGAACTTGCAGCACTGATTGAGCCACCCACCAAAGTAGCCTTTCAAAGCTGTCCCAGGCCTCTGCCATTGCAGGGCCTGTGTGCGCAGTTTACTGCTGCTGTGACGTGGCACCTAAAGTGGTTGCTACATCTGTGACCACCCTTTTACTGCATGTCCGTCACCCCTAAGGTATGCCCTTGTTAGCCCTATGGGCAGGGTGCATTGTAGGTAAAAGGTAGGACATGTACCTTAAGTGTGTGACATGTCCTGGTAGTGAGAAACAGCCATTTTGGTTTCTCACTGCTGTGAGGCTGTCCTCTCATAGGAATGCATAGGGGATTCCCTGATAAATGTTTCAGTGGTAATTCCTGATATGAGAGGAGCAGCATGGTCAAGGTTGGTATGTTTGGAATAGTGATAATAAATGCTGCGTAATGGCGTGCGCATATTTATGATAAATATTTTAGAAATGCCACTTTTAGAAGTTGGCATTTCTGTGCGCTATGTGCCTTTGCCTGACTGATGTGTATTGCATGTGACAGGGGCTGGTGAGGTGTGTAGCTCCAGTGGGGCAGGGTGAGTCAGCGCTAGGCTGAATGGGCAGATCTGCATTTGGAGTAGTGGGAGGAGTAGCCCCTGACCCTGAATATTTCTGTGCCTTCCTTGATCAATGCTGGCTCCGACCCCCTGTGGTGTGTCTGAGGACGGAGCCCAACCTGACAAAGGAGGGAGTGAGCACTGTACACAAAGTGCTTCAGTACCCCCCCAGAACCAGTTGGGACTGGTTCTCCTAGCCCTGTGCCAGGGCAGAACAAAGACCAATGTCGTATAAAATTTGCGGCTGTGCCCCATTTGAATGCGCTGGTTTGGGTGCTTGCTGTACCTGCTGGGCCCCAGGAGGAACCGCCACGAAGGACTGCCCCTCTGCTGGATGGCCCTGTGAGCTGGCCTGCCTGGGCCCAGCTTTCCCCCTTAGGCTCTGAACTTAGCGCCTCATGAGCGCTACCCCTTAATTACTGGTGCCAGAATGAGAGGAGCATTTGAGCCCTGCAGCGCTGGGCTGCAAAGTGTTCTAAGGGAATCCCGGCATGGGGATTCCCCTGTGGTACATAGAAAGGGAGCGGGAGCCCACCCCACATTTTTGCAAGGAAGAGAGGAGCGTTTGAGCCCTGCAGCACTGGGCTGCGAAGAGTTCTAAGGGAACCCCGGTGTGGGGATTACCCCATTATCCATGGAAAGGGAGTGGGAGCCCGCCCCACATTTTCGCATGCCGAGAAGCCACCGCAGCACTAGCGGTATCCCGGAAGTCAGGCAAGCTGCCTGGTTGTAGGTGGGGTCAGGAAGAGGAAGTTGCTGGCTGGAAGTCAGGCCAGATCCAGGCCTGGTGGGAGGCATGGACTCCCATGGCAGAGAGGGGAGCCCAGCGTGTGTAGAAGCTGTTCGCGGCAGCAAGAGGGAAGTTGGAGCCTCGCAAGCTACCAGAAGAAGGACCGGAGCCTCGCGGGCTCCTTGCTACTGATGACCAACTGCTCCCCGCTCTCTCCGCAGCAAAGCCCCGGTAAGTGGGGCCGGTCAGGAGCATTGTTGGTGCCGATGGGGCGCACCAGGAGGAGCCCAGTGAACAGGGCTCCCTAGGCGCTGTGGGTGCCGGTGCTAATTCTTCCAGCTGCACCGCCAGAGGGCGGGCAGGTTCAACCGTGGAGGCATTCCTTGTTGGCCCCTAGGAGAACCCCCAGTAAGGGTGCTGAAGAGGCACTGTTGGTGCTTATTTTGTACACAGTTGCGCCGCAAGAGCACAGGCAGCTGCAACGACAGGGGCATGTTTATACTGATAGCGAGGAAGGGGTGAGATGCACCCTCGCCCCCAGTGCATCACACACATTATCTTCGCTGCCAAGGCAGCCAGAGGGCCAGTTGGAAGGCACTATGATAATCAAGCCCTGACTTTGGGAAAAGGGCAGTTGGGACAGCCGAGACGGACCCCCGAGGAAGGCTAGTGGCCTGGGGTCATTTTGTGTCTTGGTGTGGCGTAAGGCCCTTGGGGATGTGTGCACCTTCCTAGTGATACTAGGGCGCACTGCTAAGGTAGGCTGTGTGCCTAATGCTAATACATGATGTGATGTTATGGTCTGCGTACCATGTTATATTAGATGTTTTGCCTAAAAGACTTATGCATAATGCGTTTATGCTACCTGTGCAGCACCAGTAGTTACTGGTGGTGTTTTTCTACTTGTGTGTTCTAAAGGTTCTGACAGTGGCCCAATTGGCCCTGTCATGTATATAAACCCATGTAAATTACTACATGTTGCCAGTTGGCACAGTGTATATGTGTGATTATGATCTAATGTGTTTATGATAATACAAAGACCTTTTGTTTTAGAAACTTGTGTGGAGTTTCTTTTGTGGTGTACCTAGTGTGTCTCTGCTGTGTCTGTGTGTTGCGCAAACGCTTTACACATTGCCTCTAGGATAAACCTGACTGTTCATGCCAAGCTACCGAGGGAGTGAGCAGGGGTTATCTTTAGCGTGTAACTCCCTTGCCCTGACTAGAGTGGTGGTTTCTGCCTGGCTTAGGTCATGCTCTAGCCAACCAGAAATTCTGTTTCTGGCACAGGGGAATTTACTTTTCTTCTTCCACCCAAGCTTAGAGCTCCCTACTTAAAATGCTGGAGAAGCACTTCCCTTTCGTATAGAGAAGCACAATCAGGCGATAGTTCCCAGGGCATGATTGAGAGCCTTTCTTATGGACAGGGACCAGAAGTGAGCCCCACCATGATTCCGGAATGAGTGACCCCAGTAGGTATTACTGGAATAAGGGAGCCATTACTGTGGCCCATTGTCTTTGGCCCACTTATATACTGCAGAGGGGATGCTACTTGGTCCAGCAGCAGCCTTTGCTTGCATTGATTTGAGAGCTGTTTTAACTCTCGGTCTAACTTATTGACAACATATCTGAGGGAACTGGGCTTAATAGTGCTGACTGCTACTTGCGTCCCATTTCAGTTGCCTTGAGGTTGTTACAGTCAACCAGATGGTCTACATATAGGCCTTAGATGTATGATTTCCATTGCACGGGTAATGTTGGCTGCAGACGCTTGTCGGTTAGAGGTAGAGCATTTGTTGAGGCAGAGTCAGAATTTCCTCTGGTTATTGGCTTAACTACCTCAATCGATTCAGTCCATCTTTTGTCGCATCTTCCCTATGTTGGACGAAGAGAGCTTTCCTATATTCTGATCTTATCGCAGCCACCCGGGTTTGCAGCCATTTATTCTCCTCCCTATCAAGGCCAACCCTTCTCAAGATATTATTTGGATACATTTTCGGGCCACTTTTTGGTTTCTGTAGTTTGCTGATGTTTTTTGCGAGGCTAATAACCTCGCCCTTTCCAAACCTTCCCAAGTTTCCATGATGTTTCCTTAGGTGGTCAGCCAGGATGCCCCAGATATTTGGATCAGTGGTTTTGCAGTTTGCTAATTGAATCTTATCTAGGAATTGGTCCACGGTTACCCCCTGCTCATCATTAATAATCAAAGACCACTTTTTTTTATTAATGGGCTCAAGCTCTTCTTAGTTCCTACAAGACATGTTTTAATGCGAGTAGGGCATGGGACCTGTGCTTTACATATGAGAATTACGTGGTCACTTGCCAGGGTCGGCATGACTTCAAACTTGCCTATTAATTGAAAATAAGCCAAGGACACCCAAATATAATCAATAGTAGCCTTCCTAAAACAGAATGTGTGCGTGAATGTCGCAGGTGAGCCTGGCATGAATCTACCATGGCATATTTGAGGGTAGAAGGGAGCATACTGCTTCACATCCCAGCAAAGTTCACCCTTTTGTATTATGGTGAATGCAGTTCACAATAAGCCCTTAATATTAGTAGTAGTATTTCAACAGTGTTGGTGCCGATAGTGCTGTTCATCTCTAGATGTGTTTCTAAATGTTATCTTTAGGAGGGAAGGTCGGAAACAGAAGCAAGGAGGTCGTAGAGGTTGAATATTGTAGGGTTTTTATTGATGGTATTCAATAAACCGCAGTAATAGACAGTGTAGTTTTAAATAAAGTCTAATAACAAAACAGTCCTGTTAGTATAGCACTATGGAGTTATCTTCTAAAGGTCCTCTTTCAGGTGTGTTGTCAGGTGGTCCAGGCAGCTCTTGGCATTCCCTTTGGTATGGTTTCCCCTGGAGTACCGAAATCACTCAAATAAAGAAAAGAAAACAGCGGTCACTGACCATATCTGGGGTATATGTTTTAAGCTAGTCCGTCACCACACCACGTGCTGGGTTGGGTTATCCTATGTGACGTAGGGAAGTTAAAGCAAGAGTAGGAGTTATGGCGTTTCTGGCAAATGCGGGTCTCTGGAAACTTTATCCCTTATGACTAGTGACCAGATGGGGAGCTATGTGATGACTCCAGGGCTAGTACGGCAAGGCGAGAGTAAAAGTTGTTACACTACCTTCCCCCAGAATGTCCCACCCCACTCGCTTATTGTTCCCACGGCACCCGTTACGTACTGCTGTCTGCCACAACTCTCCTGAGTTGTGGCGGCTCGTATGTGTCCTCCGGGCTCCACCACTCCTCGGTCCATGTCTCGGAATCCTCCGGACCTTCGGCTGGAGTCTCCTCAGCGGTCTCTCTATGTATCGTGGAGACCTTGGTTCCGTTGGATTCTCCTCCTGTCTCCGTAGGCTTCCTTTCAGCGGGCGCCCTGATTGTTTCCACTTCCAGCTTTTTCTGCTGCTCTTGACCCTTTTGGCTGGTTTCCCATTGGTCAGGCTGCTGAGTCGCTTCCGGGAGGAACGACTTCCGAGTCAAGTCTGGCGTACTGTGGGGTTGGGAAAAGATTCTTCATTATCGGGCAGTCTGTTTTATTAGCTTCATCGCCCTCATCATAAAGATGGTAAGGAGTCCAGCTGGGTATATTGCCATTGGGTTGTTTACCCCCATGACCCTGATCCTCCTCACATTACCCTTCATCATTAGGGATCAAAAATGAATTTTTTTAAGGCTTGCTGAGTGACATTTGATCAAGTGTCATGCCATCACCCTTGGCTGCTAAATTACTGATCAAACGAGCGAAGCTAATATCATCGGAACATGGCGCACAACCAGTGAAGAAATAGGCACATGGGGGGATGCCTCCTCGCTGTGGGAGCCAGGAACTCTTCCATCCTATCTCTCCTTGCCTCTTGGCCCGAGCATGAAATGTCAGTTAATGAACCTGCGATTTGGACTAATCTCTTTTAAATCCTATAGGTATGGTCGCAGAGACTTAGATGACTCCGACAGGCATTGCTGCCTCTGTTCTAAGGGAGAGGACTCATTAACATATGTTCTTTGCATCTGTGTTAAATTACTCCCATTAAGGAAGTTTTGGTTCCTGCCTGTTTGGTGCATTTTAAATAACAAAACCTGTTGAGCCATAGAAGCCTGCTTGAGAGGAGATTCAGCCCAGTTAGCTGGCCGTTTTTGATATTTATGCATTCAGTAACTATACTGCTTGGGTACCCCCAGGCACTAGAACCTCCATTATGCTGAAACCCTCAAGCTTAAAATGATCGTCTTGCAGGCCAATTGGGCTTAAATGGCTTCAGCCCCCCGTCCTGTGTGTCAGCCCAGCTGAGACAACTTCCCAGGCACACACAGCCTCACCAGAGCATTTCACAGGTCTTTAACAGGACCAATCATTTACTAACGAGGCTTTGTTGTCTTTTCACCCCTTCTTAGAGCCCCTGCATCTCTACTCTGCATATTGCTGAAAGAATCAGCACCCCCCCCCCTGAAATTTTGACTAGCACCCCCCTCCCCCCGTCCCAAAATGTGGCTTTAGTTGGGCCTCTGTCGTCTTGTCAGGGCTGAGTTAATCTGTCTCCCAGTCCGGCCCTCGTTTTTTATTTCGAATAGCGGATGAAGGGGAATAAAGGGGAGTTATTTAGACGGTGGAGAAAAGGGCTGCCTATCACCCACAATCTTTTACATGCATTTTATAATAGTTTTCATACTTTTTAACATTTCATCGTGTATTTTCATCCTACTTGGGGTTTCTTAAATGGTTTTAATTAGTTCTGCAAATAAAAATGTGTTCATCTCATAGGTTATTTCTTTAAGGATATTTATGTGAATAATGGGGATACAGAGCCTAGCCCTCTGCACAATCGTCAGCCTCTCCCATTCACTTGTAACAGAAGCCACAACAGCCAGGGAGCTGCCGTTCATCAATGTAGTGTTACCCTGATTTATTTGCAGTTGAACTCCCTATCCCCAAGCAGAAGTGGAAAGTTACCCTCCTGTGAAATCCCAATGAAATCCAAACCGGTAATCCCTCGGTTCTTGTTGTCATTTGAATATGATCACTGGTCTCGAACCTGTTGGGTAGATTGTAAAATGTTACTAGATGACCCAGGTCAAACAGGATTACTTTAGAAGACATCCCAGCGGCATTGGATGATCATCGAACTACTATAGAAGTCATTTCCACGTCATCAGACATCACCAAGCTCCTAAAGTCATCAGCAAAGTTTAGAAACTTGAGCCTGATGATTTCAGGATGACTTGAAAATGACCATTTGATTACTTCACAAGATAAGAATCTTCCTGATGACTGAGGATGATATGAAAGTTAGTTTAGGATTACTTCTTAGGCTGAGATTGTTCCTGATGACTTCAAGATGATTTAAAAATGACTATCTGATTACTTTAGAGGGATTAACAAAAATGCATTTTCTGTTCTCTCTTTTGGTTGCATTTTCATCAGGAATGCTGAGCCTTTAGGCTGATTACTGAACAGTGAAAACTATTTAACTCCTACACGAGTTGCCTGTAACATCCAAATAGGCAAACAATGTGCTTCAGAAAAATCTGTGATATGTTTATGTTTTTATTAGATTTAGGGAGACTTGTGCAGAAAATAAAATGTATGACTGCAGGCGTACTTAACAGTAATAAAAGTTAGTAAATCTTGATTATTTGGCTGTGTGTATTTCTTGAAATTCCTATTTTCCTTACATTATGAAGTAGTTTTCACTTCCTGTGGACTAATTAAAGCGGAAAATGCCTTGCAGCATCATATGAACATATTTCGCCTTGCCGTCCACCTCGGAAATGTTTCTCTTGAAACTGAGCTTCAAGCGAGGCTCAGAATCCTCTGCTTTAGGTGTCTATTATGTGCAATAAGGTCAAATCAGTTGATCATTTTTTGCTTTTTTACTTAAGGGTTGGAAAATTGGCAGCCATTACCTGACTGGCGACATATATCATTCTGATGTAAAGGCATAATATATGAAACAGTCTTTGAGCGCGCATCCCCTGCACTGCCACGGGGCAACTAACTGTGCGAGTGTTGGCCTGTGTCAAACACCTCTTGTTAGGAGGTAGTAGTCTTCTCTGGCCAAGCCTCCTCAGCTGTGTCACATCCTGCTCTTCTGCCATTACAGTAACAATGCCGACCCCAGGGGGACACTTTTAAAAGAATGATTTTTCCTAACTTGAAGAAAGACTAAAACAAGCATAGGCAATGCAAGAAGATCTAACCAATGAGAGAGCTATTAGCTTTGTCAATGTTTTTAGCCATGTCAGACAGCAGCGTGGCTGAATGAACAAAAAAAAGCCCCATGACACAACTGTCATTGTGCTTTTTAGGTCTCGCCTACGCAGGGCACATGCGCTGCATAGGCAAAAAGACTGTTAGCTGTTGCTTTGGTTTTTCACCCAAAAACGTGCACGCGTTCCATTGCCTTCAATGGCAACGCGTGCACGTCTGGCTATTCACTTGAGGGAGCGAGTGCTGCCATATGGTAGCAATTATCGCTCCCGCAAGTGGGGTGTGGACTTATTGCTAACAACTGTGTGGACCTGAAGGATGGACTTTGCCTAAAAACATTCTTTATTATTAGATACTACCAAATGCAGCTTTGTTGTCCAAAGTGTACTGTAATTATACTACTGTTCCACAAGGGGGAGGTGAGGGGGAGGGGGCGGGGGGGATGTTGTGGGTTTTATATGTTTCCTTCGCTTTCAATGACTCTGTACCATTGATTGTCCGCCTTGCTTTAAAAATCAATAAATACAATTTAAAGAAAAAATAATAATTATCACTCTTGCAAGTGAATCGCGCAGCCCCCCCCTCCACCCTGCTGCCGCGCGCCTCTCCCAGCCGCCGGCAGCCTGCCGCGCTTGTTCTCTGAAGACCGCCGCCGGCCCTACCAAGCATTGGGGTTGCTGAACACCAAGGCTGTCGAGTCACCACCGGGCATGAACCAAGACTGAGCCCAGTCATGACCATGGTCGCTCAGACACCACCGACACCTCTCAAGGTGAAACCAGGCCAAAGAAACACGCACACAGCATTACTGGTGCGTGGCCACACTTGCTGCTGTCATCATGAAGAATAAATGGGGCCCGTCTTTGTCATAAGTACACCCACATATTAAGTATATTCAAATTTGTCAAAAATAGAGGGCGGGTGGTCGACGTGCAAATTCCTTTTGGGTATTAGCTTTCAGACGAGGGCTGGTCCCTCTGCACCAGACGCTCTTGCTCGCCGCCTCCGCGGGCCCCCGCCTCGCGCCTCCACCTTACCTTCAAAACCCTTCCCTGCTCTCACTGTGAGTGCCCTCAGCCAGAAAGCAGGACCCGTCTCAGGCTGCTGGCAGCTGCGGAGTCGGTATCTCCGTGCCCGATCGTACCTGGTTCAAGGGCGCAGAAGCTCCTTGGCGCTGCCGGCACCAGACTTGAGATTTGATTTGCAGCCGGAAAAAAAATGAGTCTAATTAAAGACTCAGAAAAAAATGTCATTTGGCCAGACCCTGAGCGCGGACTACAGTTTGAGCTCAGGAAGCGGACTGCTGCCCCTGCACATCCGGGTCGCTTCCACGAGCAGGTCCCATGACTGTCCCACATTCAAGTAATCTGCGCACATCCCTTAAATACCTCTCCACTAAGGGTTCCTTGGGACTGGTTCCCGGCTGTATGCACGGTGGTACCTCACGTGGAATTACCGATACCGGGCAGTACCGCCGTGCTTCTTTCTACCAGGCCCTGGGCCTTACGAGCTCTCACAACTGAAACAGCCATTACGAGGCGAAATCGGGATCACTGCACCGTTTTCTGTGTGTTTTCCATCCATTCTTCCACCTGCTTTTAGAAGGTAGATATGTGCACAGAAATACAGGGCCACTTGTAATCCAATTTCGTTAAAAAAAACGGGAGTTTTCAACCGGAAGCCAGATTACCAGCCCACTCAAGACAGGGCCCTACATAGTGGCTGAGCGGGAGACCACCGTAGAAATGAGGGGGCAGCTCAAAAGTTGCGGGGTGGGGGCAGGTTTTCTAATACAGGTGATGGATCTGTGTGTGGTGGGGGAGGGCACAGCCAAAACGACTCATCAGTGGGCCAGGTGCCAACACAGTGTTGTCTCTGTGAATGACTATAGCCCAGGCTTTTGAGCCTGGGTGGCACTAATGAGGACACGTTGAATGATCCCCAAGGAGGAGAAGGGTAAGCAATTATCGAGGAAGGCATGTGACCCCCTACCCACCCCTACACTCACCTCCGCGGGAAGCCTCATAGCAGAGTGTGAAGGAGTGCTGAACGGTATAATATACCTCGACATTTTGGAGCGGCGCCTGGAATGAGACCCTCAATGTCGGCCGGAGCTTCCGTTTTTTTTTTTACACAGTATGATTTTATTTTACTGCTGATTTCCCTGTTATTAGCACGAGCATTGCCTACAGCAAACACAAATGCAGGCAGTCTCTCATAGCTTGCAAACCACCTATAAGTGTGCATTTACAAGTTCAAAATTGAGCCAATTTGTACATGTGGGCCACTTTTGTAACTTTCTGGTTCGTTACTGGGTGGCACTTTTATGTTTTTTATCCCAGTCCGAATCTCTTTATCAGCCACGGTAACACAATGGACTTTCCTGAGAGGATTGGGTTTTCAGACACACATATTTCTGTGGGAAGTGCAGTTACCCACTAAGCTGTCTTTCTATGGTTGAGCCCTGTGACCCACAATTATACACAGGTCTCTTCAGCAGGTGTAGTGATTAGCTGAGCTGCCTGCCTAGTGCTGCGACTGCTGTCCAATGCGACTCTCGCAGTGGATGCAGTAACTTCCTGGTGTGGACTCCAAGATCTGCTGGTACACATATATTTCTGTACTGAGACAAGTGTGTCGCTAGGGTGAAATGTGTGTGTGTGTGTGTGTGTGTGTGTGTGTGTGTGTATGGAGTTGGGGGAGGGGAGGGGAGGTTAGGAGAAATGTTCTGTTTTAAACCATACATTGATTGCTGGTATTTGGTCCGAGTTTTTTATATTGCCCTCGTCACCACTCATGCACTTAGGAGCATGGCTGTCAGCAGGCATAAAGATAGCTCTGTGAGCTGTATGTTCTCAACTTAAACAAAGTGGAGAATTCAGGTTACGAGTTCGAATCCTATGAGGGCGCCTCAGCCTTCCACCCCCGGAAAGTCTGTGTTACTTTCGTGTTTGGCATCTTTGTGCTGCAATGAGCAGTATGTGTGGAAGGTTATGACAAGAGGCAAATCACAAAATTCATAGGGAGATCAGAGCCATGGTCAGACTTGACACCAAGGGCCAAAGTAGGGACCCAGCCATCCATAGACCCATTGTGTGCAGTGGACTACAGAAAGAATCTTTAACATCGAAAAATACTGTGTTTCAATCTACTACAACGATTACTTTGAGTAGCAATTTATAGTTTAAGCAAGTTTGACCTATTGGCATTGTAAATGACAATGGCTTTTATTTATGTTTCAAAAGCCAAAACATAAATAAAAGGCAATGTCATTTACAATAAAAATAGCTCAAACTCTCGCAAATGCGAGACCTATTGCATTGCAAATGCTTGTTTTTTTTTACTTCCAGCTCGCTGCTATAACAGATGGCTTAAAATAATGCTAATAGTTCTCTTGTAGGCAAACCCTGTTGGTTTTGCCAGGTCTTGTTGTTTTCTGGCAGCACGATTTGTCATAATTTTAGTGGCTCTGACACTCTGTTGTACCTTCAGAATATACTTGTAGTTTTCCCGTTTCATGATAAAGGTTTCCTTGGTATTATTTGGCAAGTGTTTTTTCCCTTTCTACCCTAGCTTTCCCTACGTCATTATTAGTCATCACCCAATCCCCGGGGACTATATCTGTGACGTCATCTGGCCAACCCGCCACTTGCCGGAACCCTTTGACCCCACAAGTTCTGTAGTATTGTGTCCTCGCCCGTGGGCTTATTGCTAATTGTATTTTCTCAATAAATGTTTATTGTGTACCCTATTTTTGGCGTGCTTATATCCTTCCCACAACAATTTGGCGACGAGGGTCAACAAACTAAAGGCCCACGGACAAATACGGAGGGACAGGAATTATTTCTGCGTACCTTAACTGCCAGAACATTGTCGATGGAGCGCACGTACGTCGGAAGAATCCTTCTGGGAGATAAAGTGAGTGCGTAGTCTAACAATGATGCATGGCGTTTCAATTCAGTCATAAATTCACAGCGATGAAAAATCCTGTCAGAAAGGTTTGCTCGAGCCCGGCTATGACGAAGTGAGAAATCCAAGATTCTAATTGGATGTTGGCCATAAACGTCAAGCGCAAATAAACGTGCAGCCATTTTGTGAACTGTGAGGAGAATAATGATTGATGCTGACAGGAATTTACCAAACAAAAACTAACGCAGATAATTAACGAAGATATAGGACTGGCAAAAGGGTAAAGCGAACTATAAGTTTAATGCCGCAAACTTGAAAGTTATAATATAAAATAGAAATAAATCTGAGAAAATAAAAGCAATTTGAAACAAATAAAAATATAAAATTGAAGGATAAAACAAAGAGATAATGGCACAAAGTAACAATGTATGTGTGCCACCCCACTTCTTAGATGTACCAGGAAAACCACCGATTAAGTGGAAAAGCTGGCTAAGAGCCTTTGGAAATGATATCATATCAATTGATGGCAAACAATATGATGCTGAAAGGAAAAAAGCTTTTCATTTTGGTCTACTTGGAAATGCAGGACAAGAAATATTCAATAGTCTGCCAGAGTATGAAAGTCCACCCAGAGTTTTCATTCCATTAAATGAATATCAGGAGGCAATTAAAAGACTTGAAAAACAATTTTTAGAGGAGAGTAATGTGATGGTTGGCAGGCATAAATTTGCCCTAAGGAAACAAAACGAAGGAGAAACAATTTAGGAATATATTGCCGCGTTGCGCGTTTTGGCTAAAGATTGTGAGTTTGAATAAATGACTGACATTTACAAAAGGGATCAGCTAGTGTTTTATTGCTACTCTAAAAAAATACAAGAAAGATTGCTTGCTTGTAGAAATCCAACGTTGCAGGAAGTAGTGGACATTGCGAAGGGCATAGAAAGGTCATTAATTTCTACGAAAGAACTGTCTAAAGAAAGTACTAATTATAAAGTTTTTTACCTACAGGAAAAGAAAAGGAATGAGGAGAGGTCCTATGACAAAAGTAAGAATAACAAGAAAAATGAAGGTAAATTGTTAAGTTGTTACAGATGTGGCTCACATGAGCATTTAGCAGATTGTAGAACATGCCCTGCTATAGCTAAAAAATGCCTGAAATGTAAAAGATATGGCCATTTTACTAAATTGTGTAAAACAAAAAAGAATTTGAGTCAGGTAAAAGTGAATGCCATAAAAGATTTTGAAGAAAAAATGTGTGCAAATATCGTATTATCTGTGGATATAGTGGATGGTAAGATAAAAGGACCCATAGGGGATGTTCTCATTGGTGATATTGAATTAAAAGTTACTGCTGATTCAGGAACACCACTAACAATTATTTCTGATACCATATTTGAAGAAAAGTGGAAGAATGTCGAATTAAACGAAACTGACGTTAACCCAAAGGCTTTTTGGGGAATTCGATATAGATATGGTGGGATACTTCCATGATACTCTTACATTTAAAGGAAGAATGATTAAAACTAAAATGTATGTAGCTGTACGTGGACGTAATTAAATAGGATGGAACGATTTGGCAAGGCTTAGAGTTATTTTGAAACCAGGAGCAGAAGACCCTATCATTCTAGATGAGGAGTATGTTAGTACCATACAAATTGGATAAAAATGTGAAAATTTAGAAAACATTTTAGAAAGTCACAAAGATGTTTTTAAGGATGAAATAGGATGTGTAAAAGGCTTCGAACATACAATCAAACTTAAGGAAGGTGCCATTCCTGTGGCACATAAGGTAAGAACAGTTCCATTATCTGTAAAGGATGAACTTAAAGTGCTTCTGGAAAGGTTATGTAGTGAGGGAGTCATAGAACCAACTGATTCCTCAGAGTGGGTGTCAGCAATAGTTGTTTCTAAGAAAAAGAAAACAGGAGAGATCAGATTATGTGTCGACCTTAGGTCTCTCAATAAAAATATAATTGTTAATTGCCACCCGTTGCCGAAAATCCAAGAGATACTAACATCCATTGCTGGATCAAAATATTTCTCGCTGATACACTTGAAATCAGCATATCATCAAGTGAGTTTGTCTGAAGAATCCAGAAATGTAACTACATTAATAACCCCATTTAGGGCACTAAGATACGTAAGGTTGCCATTCAGATTAGCATACGCATCAAGTGTATTTCAAAAACTGATGGACATTTTGTTTAGCAGAATTAAAGGTGTAGAAGTCTTTCAAGATGATATTTTGGTACATGCAAAAACAGAAAAAGAACACTCTGAAATTTTAAATGAAGTTTTAAAAATACTAAAAGGGAAAGGGATGACGGTGTCCAAAGACAAATGCAAATTCATGCAAACAAGTATTGAATATTTGGGCCATGTGCTGTCTTCAGATGGAATAAAACCAAAAAATGACTTAATAAAGGCAATAAGATAAGTTCGAACACCTAGTGATAAAGAAACCCTAAAATCATTTATGGGACTTAGTGAATATTACGTGAGATTTATAGAAGGGTATGCAGATAAAGTTGAGGCGCTAAGAAAACTACTACGTAAAGGTGAGGAATATCACTGGAGCAAGGAACAAGAGGAGGCTTTTAAGGATGTTAAGAACAGCATTTGCAAACCACCTGCTCTACAACCATTTGATCCAACGTTATAAAACATCATAACAGTTGACGCAAGTGCAAAGGGTATTGGTGCTGTGTTTTGCCAAAGGCAAGGTCAAAAGGAGAATACCATTGCATTCATCTCTAGAAAACCCAGTAATGTAGAGAAAAACTACAGTACCATAGAGAGGGAAACACTAGCATGTGTATGGTCTGTGGAAAAGTTAAAAATGTTCTTGTGGGGAAAGGAGTTTGAAATAGTCACTGACCATAAACCGTTGATTTACATGATGGAGGGACATGGTCGTGGTAACCAAAAAGCGAGTGCAAGACTAATAAGACTACTATCTAAGTTACAAGAGTACAATTTCAAAATTCGACACATAAAAGGAGGATTAAACTATAGAGAAGACCTTTTGTCACGGTTGCCAGTTAATGACTGTGAGGAAGGAGTTCTAGACAATATAGAATGTGTAGTGGCACACACTGATGCCACAATTATATGTGAGGGATCTCTTTCTGAGAAAGAATGGATAGACAGTCAAAAAGAAGATGTCATCATACAAAGGGGTGTTAACTATGTAACTAATGTATGGCCGCCAATGAGAAACCTAGATGCTGAACTGAAACCTTTCCAACAAATCTGTGATGAATTGACTATTGGGAACAGATTCCTTAAAAGACATGACTTATTTCTGCCCCCCGCAAAATTACCAAAATAAAGTAGTACATCTTGCACATAAAGGGTATCCAGGAAGCATTGCAACAAAAAAATCTTTAAAAAATACTATTGGTGGCCAGGTATAAACAATGACGTTAACAACTATGTCGACAAGTGCGAACAGTGCTTGAAAGCTGACAAGCATTGGAGAGTAAGTAAGGGTGAAATGCAAATGGTCGAAATACCTGATGGACCATGGACAAAAATTGCTATTGACTTCTCGGGACCTTTTAATGTCCTACCGAATGATTGTAAATATTTGGTTGTTTTAACTGATTATTACAGTAAGTGGGTACATTATGAATTTAAACTGATGTTGTAATACAGTTTTTAAAGATAATATTTGCATTAGAAGGACAGCCTAAGGTTTTAGTTTCAGACCACGGAACACAAGTAGTAATTCAAAAAAATAAGTGATTTTTTGCAAACCCTGGGTATCAAACAAGAGAAGGCACCACTGTATAGTCCCAAATCTAACAGGCAAGTGGAAAGAATGAATAGGTTCCTGAAAGAAGGTGTTCAGTTAGCGGTAGCATCTAATTTACCCATTCTGGACTATATAAGAGATAAGGTAAGCACGTACAATAACACCACCAATGACATAACCAAATACACCCCTTTTTACCTAATGAGAGGAAGGAAGTGTAACGCAGCTCTCACACCTAAATATAATGAATGGTATAACAAGAACAATGTGACAGAAACTATTTGTGATGAAAACTGTGAAATTAGGGAGAGAATAGTAGCTAAACAGAAACATACCAAAGCTTATTCTGACATGTATAACAGCGCCAAAGAGAAGACAATAAGTAAAGGTGATTGGGTCATCATAAAAAACCATATAGAGTACCTAAAGGTGAATCTACCTTCACTGTTCCTATTTGTGTTGAAAAGGTCTCGGAGGGGCTGTTTATCTTGGAAAGAAAGGATGGTGGAGCAAAAGTGATATTGTACCATTAAAGAACGGCCAAGAAAAAATCATAATGAGAGGGAGGTCAGAACAACATGATATTTTAAATGACAGTTTGTTGGATCCTAGTGAAAATACTTCTTGTAATCAAAGTTTCTACGATGATTATGATAGTCATCCTTCTTCTCTTTTTGAAACGAGCAATCTTGAACCTGGAATGGAAAGCAGTTTATTTACCAATGAAGGTAGCAATGAAACTGAGCAGGATGGTGCTTTGTATACAGAAAGCGATAACAGAGTTGCTAATGGTAATGTAAATGTCATGCTTGGTAAAGACAGTACTAATGAAATGTATAACGTGAAAATTAATTAAACAATGTCTGGAAGACAAATCAAAATTCCTAAACTTTTCGACGACTTTGTAATGAATTTGCTTTTCTTTTGTTAGGAAAAAAGGAGATGTTGTACCTTCAGAATATACTTGTAGTTTTCCTGTTTCATGATAAAGGTTTCCTTGTTATTATTTGGTGAGGGTTTTTTCCCTTTCTACCCTAGCTTTCCCTACGTCATTATTAGTCATCACCCAATCCCCAGGGACTATATCTGTGACGTCATCTGGCCAACCCGCCACTTGCCGGCAAACCTTTGACCCGACCAGTTCTGTTTTGTGTCCTCGCCTGTGGGCTTATTGCTAATTGTATTTTCTCAATAAATGTTTATTGTGTACCTTATTATTGACATGCTTATATCCTTCCCACAACACACTCTTTTTTACAAGAACATTTAATTAAAGTTAAGAATTTAACACACTTTTACAAGCAAATAAAATAGGGTATGTTTAATTCTGGACAGAATTTTTTTTTGTTGCAGATTTATATAGCGTGAACTTGACCCGAAGGTATTGGAGCGCTTTACATGAGCATCAGTTACATTACGACACATTCATTTTTGTATTATTATTAAAATGGTGTGTTCATTTTACTTGTGCAACGGAAATGGCACTATCAAGAGGTACCGTGGTAAGAAAGCCGGAGCTAAACATTACCCTTGGGTTTACTGTTGTACCTTATCTCTTTCACGTTTCTCAAAAGGAAGTTGCCCTCAAGTACCGGAAGCGGGTGGTAGCTAGAATGGCGAGGAGAGACAAAGAGGAAGAGCTGCTGCTGGGCCGAGTTTTATTTATTTATTTAGTGCATTTTTATAAAGCGCGGACATTACTTGAAGGTGTCAGAACGCTGTACAATAGAGCCAGTTACGTTACAAGAGAACAGTGGAAACACAATAAAACATTACAAAGAAAGACAGGAGACTAAAACTGAAGGTTACATAGACACAAAATCCAACAAAGCACGCAATAGTGAGGAATGTACAGGGAAAGCCGGAGCTCAACATTATCCTGGGGTTTACTGTTGTCCCTTTTCTCTTTCACGTTTCTCAAACGGAAGTTGCCCTCGAGTACTGGAAGCAGGTGGTAGCCAGACTGGTGAGGAGAGACAAAGAGGAAGAGCTGCTTCTGTGCCGAGTGACCGACAACTGATTCCATGCTGTCTTGTGTTTGCAGAAGAGTGGAAGGAAGATGGATTGCTGAACATTGTCATATTGTCAGGGAGTTGTGGCTTCCCACCACCGCACTCTGGGCTGTCTCATCTGTGGTTTCAAAGGCGGGAAACTCTCCAGACATGTCGGCCATTGAAAGAGGGGCTTTATTTAAAAGAGATCCTGCATCGCATCGCTCCAATGAAACGGAGAGTGGGCAATAATACATCCGCACGTCAGGGTAGTACTGGGGAAATATACTGCTAACCTGACTTTGCACGCTCTCTGTGTCACTGCAGCGGACGTACGAGAATACAAGATACCTGGTAAGGAAGGAAATGCCTGGGCTCTGAAAGGCGGGCACTCAGGAGACCAAGTCACTTCTGCCATTGAAAACATACAGGGCCCGCAGGTGTTAACTCGGCAAGGCCAGTCCTGCTGTTGCAGTGGAACCAGCGCAGCACTTGAGTCCTTCCTAAGTGAAAACATGAAGTTTACTTCAGAGACATTCACCTTTCCATAAAGGGGCCATACTTTAAACATATGGAAGGCTCTTGCAACAAATGCTGTCTGGCAAGATTATGCTTGTTTGATGTAAATGATAACATTTTGTAAAGGAAAGCCTTCTTCCTGGGTTTAAACAAATCGAGTTAAATCTGAATAAAATAAAAGGCTGCATAAAACATGCCAGGCAGAAAGCTAGTATCATTGTAATACTGCATTGTTATGTTTATCTTAGAAAGTACTTTACTTTGTACCTCTTCTATGTTTATTGCTCATACTTGTCATTGTATTCTCCATGGCGTGCGCACCTTATTAGAATGTATATCTTCAAAGGTGCATCGCTCGTGGAGTATGTTCATCTAGAAACTCTAACTGCTGAATAAGCCATTCCGCAGTTGGACATTCTTCTGAACAGATGTGCTCCTGTGATTTGCTGCATTCAAATGAAGAATAAATCTTCCTTCATCAAATAATACTTCTTCAATTCATTATTTACTTGGCTATACTTCATTTATGATACCCTTCATCACATTTTGGTGACGAGGGAAAAGCACGGCATTTCACCATTATTTGCACAGAAATCTTTACAACAATACCTTACAGAGGGAAAACTACTGTGACGCATCGTTCAAATCCGGAGAGATTGTCCCCAGGAACGACTTCGCTGTGAAATTTTAAAGCATTTCCTCACTTCTGCGGCTCGATCGGCTGACGCACCATCACTCCCTAGCAACAGGGAAAGCATCACAGCAACGTGCTCGCAGCTGACTGTGAGGTGGAGATAGACGTCATCATGCATGCAAGCATGATCACGTTCACGGCGGCCATCTTAAATTAATCGGAGGCATCGTTTCCTCACTTCTGCGGCTCGATCGGCTGACGCACCGTCACTCCCTAGCAACAGGGAAAGCATCACAGCAACGTGCTCTCAGCTGACTGTGAGGTGGAGATAGACGTCATCATGCATGCAAGCATGATCACGTTCACTGCGGCCATCTTAAATTAATCGGAGGCATCGTTTCCATGGCAACAAGTTCATGATCATGTTAAAACAGTGTATTTCAACGACGATACACACGTCTTTGTGTATTTACCTCAAAATATACACACATAACGTGTTAAACTATTTTAATTTAAAAAACAAGACAGAAAAGCGGATTTTGTAGCGTCAATACAAAAAAAGAAGTAAGGTACATTTTTAATATTTATAATTATATTACAAGGAAGATTTATATTTCATGTTACTTGAAGTATGAAAATTATAAATATTACCTAAAAAGTATCATGGCTTCAAATCAACAAATTGTCAATGTGAACCATTTTCTTCCTGTGCCTGGAAAACTAAAAGAGACTTGGAAAATATGGTTTAGAAGCTTTGAGAGTTATCTTGTAGCAATTGATGCAGATGATTATTCAGCTAAAAGAAAATTTGCTATTTTATACAGTCATTTGGGAAGTGCTGGTCGTCAAATATTTGATAATCTTCCATCTTCCATTCCTCCACCTGGGAATGGAGACGGATGGAATGTTTTTACTGACGCGGTACAAAGATTAAATAAAAAGTTCCTTGAGCAACCAAGTGTTATGTGAGAACGATATAATTTTATAAAAAGAAAACAGGAACCAAATGAATCAGTAGAGGAATGTATTTCCGCTCTCAGGAATTTAGCTGCAGATTGCAACTTTGGAGCATATCTTGATACTGTGATCAGGGATCAATTTGTTTACAAATGCTTCCATAAGAAAATACAAGAAAGAATATTAAGCTGTCGTGATCCCGCTCTTTCCGAAGTCATAGACATGGCTAAGAGCATAGAAAGATCAATTGTTTCTTCAAAATGTATTTCTGAGGAAAGTGTTTCTTCAATACAAAATGATATGCATATAAATGCAATTTACTCAAAGAACAAATGTATTAAACAATTTCAAAGGGAAACAACTTCTTCATGTTACAGATGTGGTTCAAAAGCACAACTTGGAAACAGTCCTGTTTGTCTTGCCTTAGAAAAAGGTGCATAAATTGTCACAAAATGGGACATTTTCACACTGTCTGTAGAAGTAGACGGTCAATTCAAGTTAGTGCTATAACTTCAATGGAAAATTCTGACATTGACGTTTCTTCTCTTCAAGCTCCTTTACAGAACCTTAATATCAACACTGTTGATATCATTGTGTTGGATGTATCCTCATGTGTTTTACCAGAGAAAATAATACTTTCTATTGGTTCAATTGAAAATCCAACTAACTTTATTCGTGCTAAGGATCCAACTTGGGAAGTCATAATAGATCAAATATCTTTTAACATGATGGCAGATTCCGGGGCTCCTGTGACCATTATTTCTGATGTTTTGTTCAATGTTCATTGGTGTTCTCATGTGCAGTTGCAACCATTAGACATTATTCCAAAAGCGTATGGTAGGCAAGGATATAGATATGCTGGGTTATTTTTTAACTGATGTTTCATGCTTAGGAAAATGCATAAAAACTAAAGTTTACATTGCTATTGATGGAAAGAGCATCATTGGTTGGCAGGACCTTGCAAGAATGGGACTAAAGCTAGTGCCTGGTTCGGATTGCCCTGTTCAAATCAATGATGCCTCTATTTCTTTTGTGTCTGTTAATTATAATGGTTTAATAGATGGCATTATTTCAATTGACTCAGTGGGAAAGATCAGAAATTATGAACATCTTATCAAGCTCAAACCAGATGCCACTCCTGTCATTCACAAGTTAAGAAATATACCACTAAATGTAAGAGATGATTTAAAAAAGTATTTGACAAGATGGTATCTGAAGGCATTATTGGATCAGCAGATTCTTCACTATGAGTCAGTCCAATTGTAGTTTTTAAAAAAAAGATTCCAGCATTCGTTTATGTGCTGACCTTCGCTCTTTGAATCAAAATATAATAATTGATTGCCACCCACTACCTAAAATTCAGGATTTTCTTACTGGCATTTCTGGTTCAAATTTTTTTACACTTCTTGACCTCCGAAGTGCTTACCATCAAATACCCCTTTCTCAGCGCTCTTCTGATTTCACCACATTTATCACTCCCTTTGGAGCTTTTAAATATGTAAGACTCCCGTTTGGTTTAGCCTCAGCGGCTAGTGTCTTTCAGAAATTTATGGATACCCTACTACAAAATATTGATTGCGTTCAGGCCTATCAAGACGATGTACTGATATATTCAAAGAGTAAAGATGAACATGTTCAAACGTTAAAGACAGTATTATCTCGCTTCAAAGATGTTGGGGTAACTTTAGGGAAAAACAAATGTCAATTTTTCGCAAAAGAAGTGGATTACCTTGGGCACTCAATATCGGCAAATGGAATCAAACCTAAGTATTCCCTCACCCAAGCTAAATCAAATGTTCCCATTCCCAGGACAAAGACACCTTAAAATAATTTTTAGGTTTAACGGAATATTATTCAAGGTTTATTCAAAGCTATTCGCAATTAGTACAACCTTTACGTGCACTTTTAAAAAAAGATGTCAAGTTTTTGTGGTCTCAAGAAACTGAGTTGGCATTCAATCTTGTTAAAACAGTCATAATTGAAGCTCCTGCTTTATCCTCTTTTACCCCTGGTTTAAAATGTACAATCTCTGTTGATGCAAGTCAGAAAGGGCTAGGTGCAGTACTTTGCCAGTGGAATGGTGCAAAAGAACACACCATTGGCTTTGTATCAAGGTCTCTCAATAGTGCTGAGTCTAACTACAGTACCATTGAGAGAGAAGCCCTTGCCTGCTCATGGGCGGTTGAAAATTTAAGACTTTCATTTGGGGTTCCCATTTTATACTCCTCAGTGATCACAAGCCTCTATTACATGCACTTAATGGAAATGGCACAGGGAAAGCATCAGCCAGACTTGTCAGAATTCTTTCAAGGCTACATGAATATAATTTCACTACAAGGCACATTTCTGGTGGCAACAATTTAAGGGCTGATGCTCTCTCTAGATTACCTTTAGAGAATGATTCAAATGATAAGAGTGCTGATGATGTAGAGTGTGTTGTTGCCTCTATAGAGGACTTAGTTCTTTCTCCTTTTGCAATTTTGGAATCAGATTTGGTTAAAGCTTATTCTGATGATTCAACTCTCATGGCAGTTAAAAACATGATCATTTCAGGTTGGCCGAAAGAACGCTCTCTTCCTGCCCCTCTGAAATCTTATTCTCAAGTTTCAGATGATGTATCTATCATAAATGATGTTATTTTTCGAGGAGACCAATGCGTACCTCCCTCTGCTCTTCGCGTGAAACTTTTCCATGCTGCACATCAAGGTCATTTAGGTGTTGGTGCAACGAAGAACACTTTTGGTGGCCAGCTCTTGACAAAGACGTAGCACTTTGGATCAACAATTGTGATACCTGCTTAGTGTCAGACAAACACTGGAAAACTAAGTCCAATTGGTCGCACACTGCTTGTCCTATCAGCGTGTTGCCCCAAAGCATTGTGGTCCATGAAGTAAGCATCAGCGGGTGCGCCTCTGCCAGGGTCTTGAGCAAAAAATCACTGTCGCATTGGCCATCCCAGGACACGTGTTTCGAGGTTGTTACCTCTCATCAGCAGGGAATAGGCATATATGTAGGGGTGCTGCGTAGGCTGGCAAAAAATATCCTCAGGTCTGGTACCATTCGTGGCACGCAGGTGCGTAACCCGGGCTCGTCAGCCCCACCAGCTATGGGGAGCTTGAATATAAAAGAAAGTCCAATTGGTCGCACACTGCTTGTCCTACCAGCGTGTTGCCTCAAAGCATTGTGGTCCATGAAGTAAGCATCAGCGGGTGCGCCTCTGCCAGAGTCTTGAGCAAAAATCACTGTCGCGTTGGCCATCCCAGGACACGTGTTTCGAGGTTGTTTCCTCTCGTCAGCAGGGAATAGGCATATATGTAGGGGTGCTGCGTAGGCTGCCAAAAAATATTCTCAGGTCCGGTACCACTCGTGGCACGCAGGTGCGTAACCCGGGCTCGTCAGCCCCACCAGCTATGGGGAGCTTGAATATAAAAGAAAGTCCAATTGGTCGCACACTGCTTGTCCCACCAGCGTGTTGCCTCAAAGCATTGTGGTCCATGAAGTAAGCATCAGCGGGTGCGCCTCTGCCAGAGTCTTGATTAAAAATCACTGTCGCGTTGGCCATCCCAGGACACGTGTTTCGAGGTTGTTACCTCTCGTCAGCAGGGAATAGGCATATATGTAGGGGTGCTGCGTAGGCTGCCAAAAAATATTCTCAGGTCCGGTACCACTCGTGGCACGCAGGTGCGTAACCCGGGCTCGTCAGCCCCACCAGCTCAAGAGAGCTTGAATATAAAAGAAAGTCCAATTGGTCGCACACTGCTTGTCCTATCAGCGTGTTGCCTCAAAGCATTGTGGTCCATGAAGCAAGCATCAGCGGGTGCGCCTCTGCCAGGGTCTTGTCGCAGGGTTTCTATTCTCACACAGAACTGTGCACAGAGGAGTGGAACCTCGGCAAATTAGGGTGTCCCAAAACTTACCTTAGCAACCAACTCACCCCTTACCGAGCTAGCTACAGTGTCTCATTGGACATATCAAACTCCCAATGTTTAGACAAACCAGAACATGAACTTACAGTACCTCAGGGTACGTGGGACTCATGAACACTCTTTTGTTATATTATCATTACAAACCAGAACATGGAGTAAAGAAGACACATGTGCATTTGAAATGTTTATTTACTAATGCCGTCTTCTCAGGCGCAGTATCTTAGATAATACAAGTATACTTATTATCAGTATCAAAATTATCAGCATAGTTACTAAGACATAAAAAGCGAATGGTGACAGCATGTTAACATGCTGTAATGAATAAGAGTTAACAACACTTATATCTCACCCTCCCTAACACATATATTATATTATTAGCTAAGAAGGTCTCTTTGGGTTGTTTTAGGGCGGGCCCATACCTTAGTGTCCTAGCATGAAGGAATCACATCAGCATACACCAGCTCTCTCTGCATGTGCACCGCATCAAGTGTGTTCTATGTGCCTCGTGCAAAGCAATATCAATCCCGCCTGAAGCCAGAGTTGGCAAAGGCTGCACTTGTGTTATGACTATGAAGGCGTGGAGATCAGACCTCATAACAATTCCATATCGTGTTGTTCCTGAAACTTCAGCACTCTTCGTGCAGACATAGTTTATTAAGCAAAGCTGATATCAGAGCAATAACATATTATTCTCACATAAACCACGGCAAACTACTAGGTTGAAAGCTAAGTCAACAATTAAGTGTCGTGTGCAGAAGTTGCAAGAAAGAAAAATGGCGTTTAAACCTCAAATGTACCTATGCTAACTTAACACGATATAAGGATATACAGGAGCTATATGACACCCCCCCATGATCCGAGAACGGACTAAATATGATAACAGAAGTGCCATCACATGAGAGCAGAACTCAACAGTAAACGAGCATGAGTCGAAACCAAACTTTAAAAAGTAATGCTAAAAAATAGCCCAAAAATATAACGTGGCTCAAGCCAATAGGCAAACGAAAACAAAAAGTTCTTGACAAATAAGTCAATAAAATCAATGAAATGCTATTAATCAGCACGTCAATCCGAAGCAGTGTCTATGACAAAACTGTATATGAAAAGTAAGTAGCAACAGCCTCCAATAGGAAGTCACTGTCCTCATCCGAAAACAGTTCAGCCATCCAATTTAAAAGATGAAAGGAACATACGTGTTCTTCCAGCACCGGATCCTCTATAACCATCAGAGGACAGCTCGGTGGGTTTTCAAGAAAACTCAGTTCCAAGAAATTCCGTGCTGCCGACAACACATCCCAGGGACCAATTAGTCCATGCGCCACTGCTAAGGCCATAATCCTCTCGTCAGAACAAACCAACTCGTGAGCAATGATAGGACTCATCAGTTGATTAAAATCGACGTCAGGAGAAACCGGTCCGCAGAGACACAAATCAATGGCCCACTGGAAATCACAGGTCAGGCAGTGAAAAACAGGTTGGACACAGGTGAAATAGGAGAATCGAAAAGATAATCCAAATGCCGTGCTCAAAGTCGCCAACGGCAGTGTGCCATAATATTCAAGCATGCGATTGCGGAACCGCGTCAGCAGCAGTTGCGCGTGGTCTTGCACAGGATGGGCATCCATATTTAAAAAGACAGAAAACCACCAGAGCGCCAGCCGCTAGTGCAAGTAAAAACGGGAACCCTCCAAACAAGGATGAAAAGATTGAATGGAAGAAAGCAGGGATGACTCCAAAAAAAATTTTCTCAAAGGAAGTCACGAGACCACTGCTAACAACTTTAAAAAAATGTGATAGGCCCTTTGTGGAGGATGCGTTAAAGATAGTTCGAACCATTGCTCCGAAATGCAAAGGCAAATCAGTATTTAATAGAGCCTGAACTTCTGTACGTGTGTTAGCAATGTGAAGCACGAAAGTTTCACGGGCCGAGCTCAAGGCCACCTCTTTCTGGGACAAAAGAGCTCTTATTCTTGCCATGCCGCTGAATTCTGCTCCCAAGGTTGGTATTCTTGGCCAGATGGAAGAATCTCTATGTTCATGTGTGGGAGGGTAAAGCACATTTCTACAGCAAATAACCCGCTCACTTACTGTAACTATGAAAGGGATACCTTTAATTAACCCACAACAGTCTTCATTATTGAGCATTAAATAACTTCCATTCCCTAATAATTTAAACGTGGGGATGATAGCAGGAACAGGCGTGCCCTGTAAAACGCAAGCCATATTCGGCCTGTCCTTATTGCATGAACCGTGTAACTGTATGTGTCGACACATTAAAGAATGATCTGGCGTCTCAGTACACTCCTCCCCTGTTAGATAAACCTCCTGTTCATCCTTGAAACATCTGTATGTGTATGGGAGTGACCAGACTTCATGAAGAAAACCGCTACCTAAAGGCTCATAACGACCTATGGGTACATATTTCATGCAATTTGAAAATTTATATAAAGCAAAAGGCAGCGTTATTAAACCGTGGATAAGCCACGTTGCAGCAGTGGCTTCAGCCACGGAAAAAGGTAAAGATTCTAACCTTTCAATATGTAACATAGAAAAGGAAGCATCACGCATTGAAAGCAAGCGTTGTTTGTCAGTCAAATTAAACGGTGCAAATAAAGAAGAAACGTTCATGTATCCCCAGGGAACTTTACCCATTTTCAGAGTGTGAAGGGTCCATGCAAACTGCATTATTGACCGTAATTGATTTTGACCATGGTATAATACTGACACCTCATCATGCACAATATCAACAACAGACGACACAATATTATCCAATGTGTAAATTCTAGAGGAAAGCACGTTAATGCTATTGTCAACAACTGCAAGCACTTTCTCAAGATTCGCCTGATCAATAGCCCTAAGGCGTGTAGCAGCCTCAATCTGTGACAGTTTCCAAATTTCATTGTAAACCCCATATAACCACCTTTTCGACCTGCCACTAGCTGGGCCTTTAATGAAATCATTCAAATCCACGTCTGAATTCAGTTTGGAAAGGTGATACTTAACCGCAGGTAAAGTTGAATGTTTCAGCCAAGCTTGACACAACTTGCCTACAGAGTAAGAGGTAACAGTATGACTCAAGTCAAACCGGGGATCAGATCTAACAGTCTTAAAACCGTCAGTCATATTTAAAAATCTTTTTTGGCAAGAATCAGCACTACGGTGCCAAAGCAGCCAACCCTTAGGATTCATACTGGAATTGTTAAAGGAAGAATTAAGAAGCAGAGCCTGTAAATCTTTAATGGACAATTGAGTAAAATTACTCCAACCCTCATATTCCTCCAACTCCGGGAAAGAAGGAGTGTTCAATCTTTTAGAAGTAGCCAATCCAAAGCATGTGGTCTGGGAAATTGTTTCATTCAAAAACAACATATGATTCGGGATGAGACATGCACGGTGCAAAGCCTCAGTGCCTTGTACCTGCCAGGCCCTTGAACCCCAAACCGATTTAAGGTCTATTGTTTCCTTCCATAGCTCATAGCCTCCAGTAACCAATTGATCTAAAAAGGCCTTTGAATACAATAATTTAGTATCGGTAAGTCTAACCTTGGACAGTGGCTGTTTGTGAAATTTAAAATAAAAGGACTCAGGATTGGACTGGTTAAAGTCAGTGAAATAAGTATACTTTTTCAGAAATGTTTCTGAACTCCCTTGTTTAGGTGCTGGGCAATGTTCCCACTGAGTGAAATTAACAGTTTCCCTTCGGGATGACGTTTTGTGTAAGAAGTGATTGCCATAATGTTGGTAACAGAACAATTCACCATAATTAGCAGATTCTAAATATAAATCCTCAGCATCAAAAGCAGCATAGTATTTCAAATCAGAAAACAAACTTTCCACAGCATTAACATCCCAATCATCAGAACAAATGTTTTGTTTCACCACATCCCCCATATTCACTCTAAGTACATTAGGAACATTAACGACTTCCGTTGGGCCATGAATCTGAAACCGAACTGCATCCCACACGATTCCATCCAGGACAGGCCATGCTGTGATGTTAACCAAAGTCAAGTCTCTTTTTAATCTGTGTGTAGAATGTGAAGAGGAAAGTGGGGCCAAAGTTCCATTTAAATGAGTAATGCATGTTCTTTCCTCGACATAATGTCCATTGATGATTCGAAAAAAATAAAACACAAAACCAACTGACATAAAAAGGTAAATCGAAACAAGGACTAGCCAAATGTAAGTCCAAGGTGGTATTAAAAAATGTTTTTTAAACAGGCTTGCATAAACTGCAACACGAGAGGGTTCCTTTGAGGTAAGAGAAACAGAGTCAAACGAAAATCTGGATTCTGTGGCTAAACGTGCTTGCAGGTCAGGTATGGACAAATCAGTGGGATAGGCATAGTCTGTCTCATCAATGTTAGTTCCCGGTAAATTATTTAATAAAGGACTGGAAACAGCAGGTAATTCGATGGCCACTTCAGGTTCAATATTAGAAGCAGTGGGCATAATTGAATTTCTCACAATGGAAGGACAGGAAACAGCTGGTGTCATGCTAAGAAGAATCGGCCACTCTGTGTATCTTGACATTGTCAATAGAAATAAACCTGTTTTCCTTACGACCTGGAAGTGGTGGTAATATGACTGTTCTTGTGCCCTTCACTCCAAGCACTGGGACTGGAGCTCGATAGGAGGGACCAAACTCTTTCTTGTTGTCGATCTTCTCTCGAACCAGTTCTCCAACCTGGGGTAGCCAGCCAACTACCGGGATCTGCAACGCATCATCCGATGTGGAGGGCAAATGTTCCTTTGCAAGACTGTCTCTGGTCTTTTGTAGATTCTGTAAAACATTGCAATGTTCATCTGCGTCAAAGGAAGTGGCGCGAACCACTGAGTCTAGACCGTCAAGGTCAGGGACGTACATCTTGATGCCAAAGAGCATTTCGTATGGGGTCCGCCCACCCAGAGACCTTCTAGGGAGATTATTAAGAGCACGCTGCACGCCATAGAGATGAGCCAGCCAGTTTCTGCCAGTGCCTATAACTCGGGCTGTCAAAGATTGCTTTAAATCACGGTTCATTCGTTCTACTACACTATTACCCTCAGGTCTGTAGGGTGACGAAAACTTGACTTGGACCCCCATTGAAGTCATGGCATCCTTATACGCCTTAGAGGCGAAAGCCGGACCCTGATCCGAATGGAAGGTACCACAGGCAAAAATCCCTATAAAGATACGCAAATCTCTAATGACAGTCCGTGAATCAGCGCTGCGATGTGGCCATACCCACACAAAGCGTGTGCATGAGTCAACTGCTACTAAGATGTACTTATACGCAGTATCAGATGAAAAAGGACCGCAGTGATCTAAATAAACACAGCCTAGCGGTTTATTAGAAATGTACAACTGAGTCTGTGGCGGACGCGTAGCAGTTGAAGGTTTAATCTGCTGGCATATGTCACACAGAAGGACATAATCACGCGTCTGTTTGTACAGTCCCCGCCACCAGAAACGTAGTTGTAATTGAGTTACAGTGGCCGAGACGCCCGCATGCGCAGACGCCACACCTTCATGAGCCGCTGTAATCAAGTGTGCTCTGCGATCCGAGTTGGGAATCAGCCGTTCCCCAACATCAGGAATTGTCACAAAAGGAACCTTTTCGGGACTTAAGTGGTATTTATACTTCGAAGGGAATCCCGCAGGATGTTTACTTCCCTTCTCAGAGGCAGCAATCGCTGCCAAGATGTCGCTATCAATCTTGGTTTTAGACCTAGTAACTGCTGCAACTAAGTATGTAGATACTGCTGATTTCGCTGCTTCATCAGCAAGCGAGTTGCCAACAGCGTGAACTCCTACGCGCTGATGACCGAGAGTATGAATAACAAAAACGAGTGGCAACTTAGCCTTAAGCTCTGCCACTCGAACCCAGATCATTTTATGTTTTATTGTGCTACCCTTGGAATCATGAAAATCATTTTGAATCCAAAAGAACAAGTTTTCATTGTAAGACTGAACACAGTAGTAAGAATCACTTACAATCAGAGTTGTAACACTTGGATCCGCGTACTCTAACGCTAGTAATAGAGCACGAAGCTCTGCCAATTGTGCGGTGCAATCGCCCAGGGACAACGTGTGCACTTCCCTGGATATGAACTCATCGTTCAACATAGCACCGACCACAATGGCGCATGCGGAAACGTAGGCATGTTTAGAGCCATGCGCAACCTGCGCCGACCCATCAGTGTAAATGATGCAATGGAAGTCCTCCAAAGGTCGCATAGCCAGAGGAGCAGGATGAACAAACTCATACTGCAAGTACTCTTGCGACCGTAAGGAGGCGTCAAAAATAAACATGACATCCGTGGATGACAATGACGCAGCCCACTGAATCCACCGAGGGTGCAAAGCTTTAGAATTTGGTACACTGGCCTTCGTGACTGCCTCCAAATGAGGACAGGGTGTTACCACTAGCATGCGTTTCCCCTGAGACAGTGCTCGTTCCTTAAGAATTGCCATCTGTACAGCAGTTAAAACCTTTTCCACTGTGGGAAACCGCAACTCAGCCGAAGTGTACAAGTGCGACTTGTAAGCAATAGGTACTGTGTCACCTTCATTAAAAGTGAGGTATGTGAAACCCACCGTCCCAGGAATTATTCTTATTACTAGGTTGGTGTGGTTATCACGAGTCAGTAAATATTTAGAAGCGAGCAGATCAGCCTGCAAGGATTGCAAAATGGCTGAATGCTCAGGCAGCCAGCATGATTTTGAGAAAGTTGGTTGTATCAAAGCATACAACGGCTTGATACGCTGGGCATATTCCGGAATGTAAGTTCTGCCGAAATTCAAAAAACCCAGCAAAGACTGTAATTTTTTCAGTGTTGTAGGAGCGCGCAATTGTGCGCATTTCTCCAAGAAGTGAGGAGCCAAACCTCTACCTTCATTGTTCAGCTCATAGCCGAGGAACAACACCGTGTGTTCTGCAATGTGCGATTTTGCAAAATTAAATTTGTAACCCATATCAGCAAAGGTACAAATTATGGAATTCACTCGACACAGATGCATCCAAATCTCGTCGTCTGTGAGATAAATATCATCTACATAAGAACATGCATCTGGATCGATTCCCTCCAACAGAGTGACTATTCTGGAGGTGAAGACTCCAGGACTATTTTTGTAGCCCATTGGGAGTCGCCGGAAGCGTTTTTGCACCCCAGCGGACATAAAACTTGTCCACTGGGAGCTAAAGTCATCCAGTCTGTGGGCATAAAAACCATTGGAAATGTCAAGCGTTGTCTTGAAGCGCTTACGCACCAGACTATCCACTAGGGCAGAGCCGTGAGTATTCTGTACTGCACAGTTACGGCAATGCGAGTTCAAATGCCGGTAATCCAATACCAAACGATATGATCCGTCAGGTTTGGTCACAGTAAAAAGGGGATTATTCATCGGTGACACACACGTTTCAATAACTCCCTGATATTCCAATTGTTCAAGGATTTCTGCGACGGCAGATTTAGCTTCACGCCGTATGGGATATTGAGGCTGAGGCTGTGGCTCAGACCGCAAAGGAATTTCGTGGCACGGGGACAATTTGTCCCAACCACATTGGTTGCGGTAGAGAGCCGGTGCAAGAGCCCGAGCCCACTCTTCTGCAAAATGCTGCGCATGCTCAGTCGAGACAGTGTGCGCGAAACTGGGAAGGATTACCTCCTCCCCTCGCGGCGCTGCGAGCACAAAAGGTGGGGGCCAGTCAGCCTCGGAAAGCAAAATGTCGTACGTAGACGAAAGGTTCTCCCAAAATACCCCTCTGACAGTACGCTGTATGTCACCTTCAATTAACAGGACAATTTCAAAAAGTCTTTCAGGGGGAGCCAGTCTTGTATCGGCTGTTTCAATTACAACGAACACTTCAGTCGCTGTCACCCTCAGTAGTGGACGCAGCGCCTCTCTGACTATGGTTATCTCCGCCGCGCTGTCCAGCAAGGTCAGAGCCCACGTCAGATTCCGAAGCCGCGTTCTCACTATCTGTGGCATATCGATGCGCTGTTAAGGCTGCGACTTTCTTTTTCGCAAACTGCGGTCTTTTAGGCGTAGAATCCTCCTGCTTCACTGCGCCGTCAGCTTGGCGGGACTGACCACGTCCCTGTTGGCCTCCACGTCCACGTCCACCCCCTCCTCCACCGGTCTTCGGGGCCGATGTTTCCTGAAAGGAACGAGGAGAGCGTTGATCAGAACCCTGAAATCGATCAGGTGATTTAATCATCGCGCGATCGCGCAAATCATAAACTTTCTCTGTCGGCGCAGGAGTCTGAAGTGCAGGAAAAGAATCCTGAGTCTGCTTATATTTCTTCCCCTGTGTATTTTTAGTAGGCCAATTCTGTTTTTTGGACTTGGGTTGGACATCTGCAACTGCAGATTGTCCCTGAGGTTGTTTTTTCTCCTTTACTGTAAAATATTTCAGACCTCTACTTGTGCGGCCAATCGTCTTATAAGCGGCCACTACAATCTTTGCCAACTGACGGGGTTTGTCGGCATCGGGCAGAGCAGCCAAAGCATTCGACACCTGAAAGTTAACTGCATCTCCTTTAACATTGGAGAGAATGAGATCACATACAATCTCAAAAGAACCACACAGGCGCATACCCAATTCAACCGCTGCCTCTGGACCGTGATCATTCTGAACACGTCTAATGATGTCAGGCAGGGCAGTCATAGACGGGGTGCCGAAGCACCTTGTATAAACTGCCGCAAATGTTTTTCCCCAGCTTTCACAGTCAACAAGTTCAGGAGTTAAATCCTTCGGTAAAGTAATCGTCAACATTCTATGCTTATCAGCAGGAGTAGAATTCGGAAAAACCGCCTCCAGTTGATCAAACTTCTCAGCTAGCCAGAATGGGAAGTCATCGTTGTCAACTGGACGAGCACCAAAAACCGAATTAACCATCACTGGATTGAGACGCATTCCGCCTCGATCCACGGGAACGGCCGCACCCCCCTGGGGACCACCAGGCAGGTGGCGACCGATGTATTGCACTAATGCACGAATCACGGAAATGGAAACAACATGCAGCCTACGAATTTCCTGCAGGGTACAAGCGCCGTGATTCGGGTGCGGGGTAAAGCCACCCAACGCAGGCCAATTTGTACCTGGAATTGAGAGTGGACCTAACCTCGCAGCGGACAAAGAGTGGGGGAGGGCGCCATCAAACCAAACTCGATGCTGCCAATGATCAATAGGTATTTCCAATGCCCTGTACGGTGTATACTCAGCCGGGACAGCCGAGGCGGTGTAGGAGTGGAACAAACCAGAATTAGCGTCCACAGCCGGAAACGTAACCCAAGAGTAAAACAACTCATAAGGGAACGCCGGATCTGCACACACCACGAAAATCACAGCCATCCCATCTACCGGTACTTGGTACGTCTGAAGATGGTTGCGCACCGCCACGCGACTATGCTGCGCAATGGCCACTGCCGCCATGACAACACTGGAAACTAGAAATCACAAAGAATACTTTGTAGCACAACTGGGTAGTAATTCAAAGAAACCGTTTAAGAAAGAATCAAGCTTGAAAAAAGACCTATCTCAAAAAATAGGTAGGTTTCACCGACACCCCGCTTTCCGGAAACGGAGGTGAAGGGGTTAAGGCATGAACGATATACTACTCGAGTGTCATGATATAAGACCACCGAAACCGTTGGGCGCCATGTCGCAGGGTTTCTATTCTCACACAGAACTGTGCACAGAGGAGTGGAACCTCGGCAAATTAGGGTGTCCCAAAACTTACCTTAGCAACCAACTCACCCCTTACCGAGCTAGCTACAGTGTCTCATTGGACATATCAAACTCCCAATGTTTAGACAAACCAGAACATGAACTTACAGTACCTCAGGGTACGTGGGACTCATGAACACTCTTTTGTTATATTATCATTACAAACCAGAACATGGAGTAAAGAAGACACATGTGCATTTGAAATGTTTATTTACTAATGCCGTCTTCTCAGGCGCAGTATCTTAGATAATACAAGTATACTTATTATCAGTATCAAAATTATCAGCATAGTTACTAAGACATAAAAAGCGAATGGTGACAGCATGTTAACATGCTGTAATGAATAAGAGTTAACAACACTTATATCTCACCCTCCCTAACACATATATTATATTATTAGCTAAGAAGGTCTCTTTGGGTTGTTTTAGGGCGGGCCCATACCTTAGTGTCCTAGCATGAAGGAATCACATCAGCATACACCAGCTCTCTCTGCATGTGCACCGCATCAAGTGTGTTCTATGTGCCTCGTGCAAAGCAATATCAATCCCGCCTGAAGCCAGAGTTGGCAAAGGCTGCACTTGTGTTATGACTATGAAGGCGTGGAGATCAGACCTCATAACAATTCCATATCGTGTTGTTCCTGAAACTTCAGCACTCTTCGTGCAGACATAGTTTATTAAGCAAAGCTGATATCAGAGCAATAACATATTATTCTCACATAAACCACGGCAAACTACTAGGTTGAAAGCTAAGTCAACAATTAAGTGTCGTGTGCAGAAGTTGCAAGAAAGAAAAATGGCGTTTAAACCTCAAATGTACCTATGCTAACTTAACACGATATAAGGATATACAGGAGCTATATGACAGTCTTGAGCAAAAAAATCACTGTCGCGTTGGCCATCCCTGGACACGTGTTTCGAGGTTTTTTGGCAGCCGACGCAGTACACCTACATATATGCCTATTCCCTGCTGACGAGAGGTAATAACCTCGAAACACGTGTCCAGGGATGGCCAACGCGACAGTGATTTTTGCTCAAGACTCTGGCAGAGGCGCACCCGCTGATGCTTACTTCATGGACCACAATGCTTTGAGGCAACACGCTGGTAGGACAAGCAGTGTGCGACCAATTGGACTTTCTTTTATATTCAAGCTCCCCTGAGCTAGCGGGGCTGACGAGCCCGGGTTACGCACCTGCGTGCCACGAGCAGTAGCGGACCTGAGAATATTTTTTGGCAGCCTACGCAGCACCCCTACATATATGCCTATTTACTGCTGACGAGAGGTAACAACCTCGAAACACGTGTCCAGGGATGGCCAACGCGACAGTGATTTTTGCTCAAGACTCTGGCAGAGGCGCACCCACTGATGCTTACTTCATGGACCACAATGCTTTGAGGCAACACGCTGGTAGGACAAGCAGTGTGCGACCAATTGGACTTTCTTTTATATTCAAACTCCCCTGCGCTGGTGGGGCTGACGAGCCCGGGTTACGCACCTGCGTGCCACGAGCGGTACCGGACCTGAGAATATTTTTTGGCAGCCTACGCAGCACCCCGACATATATGCCTATTCCCTGCTGACAAGAGGTAACAACCTCGAAACACGTGTCCAGGGATGGCCAACGCGACAGTGATTTTTGCTCAAGACTCTGGCAGAGGCGCACCCGCTGATGCTTACTTCATGGACCACAATGCTTTGAGGCAACACGCTGGTAGGACAAGCAGTGTGCGACCAATTGGACTTTCTATTATATTCAAACTCCCCTGCGCTGGTGGGGCTGACGAGCCCGGGTTACGCACCTGCGTGCCACGAGCGGTACCGGACCTAAGAATATTTTTTGGCAGCCTACGCAGCACCCCGACATATATGCCTATTCCCTGCTGACGAGAGGTAACAACCTCGAAACACGTGTCCAGGGATGGCCAACGCGACAGTGATTTTTGCTCAAGACTCTGGCAGAGGCGCACCCGCTGATGCTTACTTCATGGACCACAATGCTTTGAGGCAACACGCTGGTAGGACAAGCAGTGTGCGACCAATTGGACTTTCTTTTATATTCAAGCTCCCCTGAGCTGGTGGGGCTGACGAGCCCGGGTTATGCACCTGCGTGCCACGAGCGGTACCGGACCTGAGAATATTTTTTGGCAGCCTACGCAGCACCCCTACATATATGCCTATTCCCTGCTGACGAGAGGTAACAACCTCGAAACACGTGTCCAGGGATGGCCAACGCGACAGTGATTTTTGCTCAAGACTCTGGCTGAGGCGCGCCCGCTGATGCTTACTTCGTGGACCACAATGCTTTGAGGCAACACGCTGGTAGGACAAGCAGTGTGCGGCCAATTGGACTTTCTTTTATATTCAAGCTCCCCATAGCTGGTGGGGCTGATGAGCCCGGGTTACGCACCTGCGTGCCACGAGCGGTACCGGACCTGAGAATATTTTTTGGCAGCCTACACAGCACCCCTACATATATGCCTATTCCCTGCTGACAAGAGGTAACAACCTCGAAACACGTGTCCAGGGATGGCCAACGCGACAGTGATTTTTGCTCAAGACTCTGGCAGAGGCACACTCGCTGATGCTTACTTCATGGACCACAATGCTTTGAGGCAACACGCTGGTAGGACAAGCACTGTGCGACCAATTGGACTTTCTTTTATATTCAAGCTCCTCTATGCTGGTGGGGCTGACGAGCCCGGGTTACGCACCTGCGTGCCACGAGCGGTACCGGACCTGAGAATATTTTTTGGCAGCCTACGCAGCACCCCTACATACATGCCTATTCCCTGCTGACGAAAGGTAACAACCTCGAAACACGTGTCCAGGGATGGCCAACGCGACAGTGATTTTTGCTCAAGACTCTGGCAGAGGCGCACCCGCAGGTGCTTACTTCATGGACCACAATGTTTTGAGGCAACACGCTGGTAGGACAAGCAGTGTGCGACCAATTGGACTTTCTTTTATATTCAAGCTCCCCTGAGCTGGTGGGGCTGACGAGCCCGTATTACGCACCTGCATGCCACGAGCGGTACTGGACCTGAGAATATTTTTTGGCAGCCTACGCAGCACCCCTACATATATGCCTATTCCCTGCTGACGAGAGGTAACAACCTCGAAACACGTGTCCAGGGATGGCCAACGCGACAGTGATTTTTGCTCAAGACTCTGGCAGAGGCGCACCCGCTGATGCTTACTTCATGGACCACAATGCTTTGAGGCAACACGCTGGTAGGACAAGCAGTGTGCGACCAATTGGACTTTCTTTTATATTCAAGCTCCCCTGAGCTGGTGGGGCTGACGAGCCCGGGTTACGCACCTGCTTGCCACGAGCGGTACCGGAGCTGAGAATATTTTTTGCCAGCCTACGCAGCACCCCTACATATATGCCTATTCCCTGCTGACGAGAGGTAACAACCTCGAAACACGTGTCCAGGGATGGCCAATGCGACAGTGATTTTTGCTCAAGACTCTGGCAGAGGCGCACCCGCTGATGCTTACTTCATGGACCACAATGCTTTGAGGCAACACGCTGGTAGGACAAGCAGTGTGCGACCAATTGGACTTTCTAACACTGGAAAACTGTTCGGCTTCCCTTACTTAATGTTCCTTTGCCTGAGGAAGCTTGGTCTAAAGTAGCTATTGATTTCGCAGGCCCATTTGATGTTTTGTCACACGACAAATGCTATATTATTACACGCATGGATTACCACTCTAAATGGGTTGAATTTGAGTTTTGTGAGAGTCCAAACTCACTTTCAGTGGTCAATTTCTAGAATAGAATCTTTCTTTCTGAGGGTTCTCCTAAGGAAATTGTCACTGACAATGCATCTCATTTTTGCTCTTCTACAATGCAACATTTCTTAAAACTACATGCTATTAAACATCTCAGAGTTGCACTTTATTCACCCTCATCTAATGGTCTCATTGAGAGAATGAATAGATTCATCAAGGAGGGTATACAAACTGCTATTTCATGCAATGTTGCTGTAGAAGATTTATTTTTTTTTTAAAGTATGGTCATATCTAGTTACACTACACTCCACCACTGGTATTTCTCCTTTCAGGTTGCTAAAAAAAAAGAAATCCAAATGGTAATATATGTCATTCGTGGATCAAAAGTCTTGGTAAAACAATAATTTATGATTTGCTTGTCATGACAAAAAATGTATTAAGACTAATGTTCTCATCAGGCAAAAAATACAAAAGAGACACTTTGATTCTACACTCAATCCCATTTCTCATAACTTTCAGATTGGTGATTGGGTCATGATTAAGACTCCAAACAGAGTCAAGAAAGGATTGTCTAAATTTTCTTTACCTACTCAAGTTCTCAAGATTTCAAAGGGTTCTCTATTCCTTGATAAAAAGGGATGGTGAAACAAGGGAGTAATAGTTAAACTTACTCCAGAACAAGCCAACAGGATTTTCTTTGCAAAACACTCTGTTGATAGTTCCTCTTGTTCTTATTTTCCCTTGGGTACTCCTTCTGACAATCTGTTGCAACCTTGTACTTATATTACAGAAGCACCTTCAGACAATTCCTTTCATTGTACCTCTCCAATTTTCTGTGAGACAGCCTTCCAGGTTCCAGTCCGTGTATTCATTCCATTCCTGAGGCAGAGAGAGAAGCGAAAGAAGCGAAACAGAGGAAAAGAGATGCGGAAAATGACTTGTGTCGCGTCTCCCGGATTGCTTCCCGGGCGGCTTCTGGGCATCAGGGCCCCCGGCCCCCACCCGCTCCTGCGTTCCTGCGGCAGTGAGGAGAAAAAGAGGAAAAGAGACACGGAAAACGACTCGCGTCTCCCGTCCAGCCATCGGCCATCGGCCATCGGCCCCCGGCCCCCGGCCTCCACCCGCTCCCGCGTTCGTATCACCCTGGTGACAGCCGAGGAACCGAGGAGAGGGAAAGGGAAGAGCTGCGGAAGACGCAGAAGATTCCTGCCACCTGCAGGGATGGCAAGCACACCAAGTGAATACCTTGAAGACTCAAGACCCGGGTAGAAGCGCACCCGCTGATACCGACTACATCGACCATAATGCTCCGGGGTCACACGCTGATGGAACGAGCGGTGTGCGACCTCATTCGGACATACGATTCCTGCCACGAGGTTGCTCTGGTCCTCAGCGCTCACCCGCTACTGCAACCTCGTTTCAAGCCCTTGTCCTTGCACCTATCGACTGATGACACCATTACGGCTATTTTTGCACCTGCCGAAGTATCTGCCCTGCTAATGTGAGTAGAGGGTTAGCAGGGGCACTGTGGTGGATGGCGGCAAATTGTGATTGAACTGGTGAGAACTGAGAATTGGGACAGCTGGCCAGTGAGCGGTCAGTGTGAGAGGGTGAAGCTGTGGAAAAGCTGTTGCGGGGTGCGAAAGCAGCACAAATTCAGATTTAGGTTGACAGTATTTATATATACTGTAGGAGAGGGAAACCACTGTTTCAGCTGCTGTGCTCCTTGTTTCAACCCCACGTCCCCTGCCCCAGAGTTGCGTGGGGTGGCTAGAAAGGGCTGGGGCTAGAGCTGTGGCTAGAGAGAGACAGACGAGGCTCAATAGCAGACTCTCCGTTCTCAGTGGAGCTGACCTTGGTGAAGCTGTTCACTGCTGTACATGGGAAGCTGGGGAGAGCGGTTAAGAGAGTGACGTAGTTGTAAATAGCCTACTTGGTAAACTACTCTCTTTTGAAGCACCCCTGTGAGTTGCTCCCCAGGGCAAAGAATCTCAAGATATTCTTAGAGTGAACATTTTTTGGAAACGCTGGGGAATATAATAGCAGCTGCAATAGGAGGTATACAACGTAACGAGGAAGAGGAAGAGGGGGCACGGAAACGGGTATGGAATACAGAATACGGGGACTGAGCTTGAGCTACAGCCTGAGCAAATCTGGTGAGGTGGCAGACACCGGTGCTTGCTCGCTCGCTCGCTCACTCCTTCAATCGCCCACCTGATCACCCCCCCTTGTTCAACTGGTGCTGGGGAATATAATAGCAGCAGCAACAGGAAGAATACAACGTAACGAGGAAGAGGAAGAGGGGGCACGGAAACGGGTATGGAATAAAGAATACAGGGACTGAGCTTGAGAAAATCTGGTGAGGTGGCAGACACCGGTGCTTGCTCGCTCGCTCCTTCAGCCGCCCGCCTGATCACCCCCCCCCCCCCCCCCCCCGTTCCAAGTGTGCTGTCATGGTGCTGGTAAACTTAAGCGCGGAGTGTGTACAGCCCGAGAACTGGCTGGGAAAGGCCGGCACTCAGCTTGTCAGGTTTTTTCTCCTGTGCAAGCCAGATCATCTCTCACTTCCTTTTTCCCTCTGCTAGGAAAACTTAGGAGTGGTTGCCAGAGGGTACTGTACGAGAGCTGGAAGGAAGACCGGTGGCTAATCACTATCATTGAATAAAGAGAGAACTATGTGTTCAGGTAAAGAGAGGGTGACAGGTCCATCCGCAAGACGAACAAAAAGCAAAAAGGCAAAAAACTAATTATATAGAATTGAATCGGTCATTAATCTCGCTGATCGTAAGGATGAATGAAAAATCCACAAAAGTCCCAGATAAATTTGATTTTATGAAAGATCCGTCTGGAGCACTAATGACCATGCAAATAGAATCAGAAAAAATTGAATTACAAACTCCAATTAAACCAATTAGTAATGAGACACCAAGTATACAAAGCATACAAATTAGTCAGCAGGAGGAGGAGCGATATTCGCAAGAAAATATAGATCATGTTGTTGACAATGAATTTTAAATTACTGACAATGAAATGTTAAATATCACATCACCTACCAATGTAACTCAAAAGGAAATGGATGTGTCAGGAATATTCCAGGATGAGACATACCATGGAGAAACATCTCAAAGAAAACTAACCCCAAGGACCATGTTACCTCTAGAAGTAAACGTAGAAATACGGAAAAGGATACAAACAACTGGTGATAATACAATGCATAGCCAATTAGTCAACCAAAACCATGGCTTGTGAATATCTACTCAAGATAATGAGGATTATCAAGGAGAAAAGCAGGATAAATATAACCCAGAGGTTGCTTCAACAAACAAATTAAATGAAGGAATCAATCCAAAAATAAAAAATGAGGACATGGAGGGATACCCAAACCTAGTGACCACTGAAGATCAAAGGATCGGATTGGTGCAAGATAGTCGAATGGCAAAAAACTGGAAACATAGGAACAAAAGTGGACATAGCTTTAAAAATTACCAGAAATAATAGTAAAATACAGCGTAACGAAGAAGAACAAGATCTCAGCAAACACACAGATATCAATAAAATAACTGTAGAAAACCCGAGTATTCTACTTAAAGGTTCTACAATTAGTGCTTATGATCAACCAAAAGAACAAAAGATACAAACTACAGAGAAAAAGGATAAGGGGATGATCTGGAATATCTTCTACCAAACCCCATCTTTAAAGTTGGAAGCACTAACATATCAATCAAATAAAATGGACATACAAATAGATCTACTTAAAATGATGGCAAATGCAGTTGCTGGAATTGATAAAAAAACTTGCCCAGCTGAAGGGTTTGATAGTTAGAGCTCAAAGCGAAAATATCAAAATAAGCACTGAATGTACTTGTACACCTATAATAGACAAACTAGCCACAATACCAGAGGTTTTGTATACCATATTCAAAGATGCTAAAAAGAACCTCCAAAAGGAAAGGAAAGAGGACAATGGTAAAACAAAGGAAAAGAACACTTCTACGATAGATACTGATAAGGAGCAGTCCAGTTGCTCCGAAGATGTGGATGGCCCGGAACAAATAGCCCCCAGAAAATTGCTGATGGTGCAGCAAGTCGGCCAAGAAAGAACAACACTGGTAAAATTGCGAACATGGGACCAGGAAAGAGATGAGATGAAAGGTACAAAATCTTTGACTGCTCGAATGCAAAACTTAACGGCTGATCAAGAATTTAAAGACCATGACACCCCCCCCCCCTTTACCATGTCAAAAAGACACAGGAATAAATTACGTAAAGCGAGGAAAAAGGCGAAACAATTAAATACTGTATTAAAAAAATCAGAGGAAAAATCACTAACATTTATGGAGAGTCATGGAAGCAAATTAGGGAATGAAATATCAAGGGAAGAAGAAAAAGCCTCGAATAAAAAGAGCTGTTCCATAAAAAAGAATGGGAATAACAAATACTTCACTATATTCAAAAAAGAACAAACTAGTGACCAAATAAGCTCAAAGAAAAATACACCCATTACAACAGCCAATGTAAGATACATTGGGAATAAATTGAAAGTAATGGAGGAAGTTATGACTAAGAAGAAAATGAATACAACTGGAAATGGGTGCATCATAGATCAGGCGTCAGCGTATATAAAAAGTGAACTCCCAGAAGTGTTAGTGAAGCTAAAGACCATATCTATTTCACTCAAATCTTCAGATAGGATACCCGAAAAGGACGAGGAAGAAATCAATATCTTCCCGATTGTACATAGGCCTTAGGTAGGTGTGGGACTACAACTCACCCAAGAGTGCAAACTTGAAAACAACCCAACAACAGAATCAAAAAATTGGCCAAAATGTAGAAAAGCAAAAGAAATTCTCTCCAATTACTGAGGGGAGTAGAATTACATTAGAACAAGCAGAAATGATAAGGCGACTATCAAACTGGGACCATCTGGTCATTGAAAGATGTGGAGAGGAAAAGCAAGTTACATATAAGGCTATAGAAAACATGGAAAAAGATAGGAATAAAGAACATTCAACTAACGAGAAGGTGTAACTGATTTTCAACCAAGAATTTGACTCGAGAGGTAATCAAGACATATTAAATAGAGGAAACATCCTTCGCCTATTTAAATCAATCCCGTCTGTAATAAAAGTGTTGAGTAAGGATATTGATTCCATAGGATTGATAACAAATGTCGAGGGTACCCAGGCAACAACTTTGATTACTCTAAATTCTGCGTTAATAGCAGAACAAGTCATAAACGAACAGAAAATATTTAACAGCCGGGGTATAATAATTAGTAAGCCAGCTCCAAATATTTATCCAACCCCACTTATAAGTGATGAAGGTCTGGCACAGAAGGTAAAGAACAACAAGCAAATTTGCACCGTACTAAAAAATGCCCTTGGTGGATCTGCCCAAAATACAGAGGTAATACCTGCACAAACCAAAATAGAAAAGTCAGCGGTAATAAACGAAAATTGGATAGCTTTGGCATTACACGGCAACAAAGACCTAATACGGAATATAGTTACTGTTCCGTCAAAGGAGGAAAAAGACTCTGTAAAACGTATGATGTGTTCATTGAAAAAAACGGGGTTGGAAGCAAGGTTAATAATGCCTACTTAAATTCTATCTCTAATACATATCAAATTATTCTACTGCAAGAAACATGGGAAACCAATCCAATCATGCTACAGGGATATAAAGGATATTTTGAACCTGCAAATAAAATACATAAATATGGCCGTCCAAGCGGGGGCTAGTAACATTTATATCCATTGACTTATTAGCAGAACACCAGCAATTAGATACAATTAGTCCTAATATCCTAACGGTTAAGTTGGAATACAAAACAAATAATCACAATAAATCAAAGACCTTAATTCTGATTAATATATATATATATACACCCAACACAAAGTATTAGAGAAAAAATGTGTGCCACACTTAATAGTTTTGTGTTGGAGCAATTGTTGGATGACCCATTAGTAGACTTTATTTTGACCGGGATTTTAAATTAAACCTATTAGTACCATATTATCAGAGATGTCATCACACAGTCTCAAGATCATCAATGGGCTATCCCTCACCACGTCTTACACAGGGAGACAAATCGCCCACGAAGTAAAATTGGAACACAATTTGTAAAGGACATAGAAGCGATGGGATTACGAATTCTAAATGGGAGATTGATGTCAGATGCACCGCCAGCATTTACCTTCCAGTCCCATAATGCAAAAACAGGGATTGACTATACGATTGTATCACTTAAAATTTTTTGCAATATTTTTTTTTTTTAAAGTGGGGAAAAAGAGTTCACAGCAAAATACTTGGAGAATATGTGAAGAATAGTTTAAATAAAAGAAATGGCTTAGTAGCATTCATGTAGCTTTAAGATTGATGGTGAATGGGAGGGTGGCAGACAGATTGTGGCAGGCAATGGATTTAAACTATTATGGCGAATAAAGGGGTAAGAATTTGTTCAATAAATGTGTCTGGATTGAATAAACATATGAAAAGACAGAAATTAGCGGCAGAATTGAAATATATTCAACCCGACATAGTGTGCATGCAGGAAACACATATCCCATGGTAGAAAAGGGGGCTACTAAAAGAACTTGGTTTTACTTTAGTCGCTGCTTCTGGCCAGTCTAGCATGATAAGGGGGGTAGCTATACTTATTAAACAAAATTCTACAAATGTTGGCCGGAAAGTTGAGGATAAAAATGGGCGTTGGGTTATAGTTGAGTGTAGGGTCGGGGGTAGGCAGCTAACATTAGTTACAATTTATGGAGAAAATTTAGGTGACCCCGCACCTTTTAATGAAGTAAATCTAAAGTTAGCTAATTTTTCTCAACCAATAGTGATTTGTGGGGATATGAATATAAACTTGGCTAACAGCGCAATACAGGATGGGTGAGCAATCTTACTACCACTAACCCGTCACTCTCCCTTGATCCCTGTGCTAATAACGAGTTGTTCAATAATTGGATAACACGTTCCCTGGACTCTGTACTTCCCTATCGAACTTCCGGCACTAGAAGGAAACAAAAAACTGCCCCCTGGTACTCTGAAGATCTTAGGGCAGAAAAACGCCTCTGTAAAAGACTAGAGAGGAAGTGGCGCCTATCCTACGAGTCTGCGGATAAAGCGACGTATAGAGAGGCTATCAGGAACTATAAAAACGAAATCAGAGATAAACAAGCCACATATTATGCGGAAATGATTAAACAGGCAAAATCTAAGCCTAAGGAAATTTATCAGATTGTGAAAACACTGACCAGGTTGCCATCACCGCCATCTACTGATAACAACTTATCCTCTCGATGTGAGGAACTGGCCAATGCCTTTTTCTTAAAAGTAAACACAATCTATCTTTCCTTCTCTGACCCAGCAACTGATTCGTCTCCACAAAAACCTGACCCGTTGACCACATCAGTGGGCCCCCCCCATAACAACTCTCTGGACCGCTTCCCAATGCTGCACCTTGACACTCTCGAGGCCTTAACAAACCAAATTAAATCAGGCTCACCTTGTGACCCTGCTCCCCCTGAGATGTTAACTTTAGCTAATAAAGCCATTTTTCCCAATTTAATGAAGCTGTTGAATTCTTCTATCACGAGTAGGACAGTCCCACTTCCCTGGAAACACGCCATGGTCCGAGCATTGCTAAAACAAACTAACCTTGACCCAACTAATTTTAACAACTATCACCCAATTTCACTACTGCCCTGGGCTACTAAGATCTTAGAGAAACACATTAACATCAGTGTAACTCAGTTCTTTGAGCATAACCATCTGCTCGACATCTCTCAGACTGGCTTCTGCCCAAAACACGGCACGGAGACAGCCCTATTGGCAGTGACAGAAGTAACTAGGCGGATACTCGATCAGGGAGGGTCAGTGGCAGTGATCCTCCTTGATCTGAGCGCCGCCTTCGATACTATCAACCACAAAATACTTCTGGACCGCCTCCTCGACATGGGAATCTCGGGAGAAGCCCTGGAGTGGTTCAGGTCTTTTCTATCAGACCGAACCTTCCAGGTCTTTGAAGGCACATCAGTCTCCTTGAAGAAGCCGTTGGGATGTGGGGTTCCGCAGGGATCCTCATTAAGCCCTACGCTCTTTAATGCTTACATGAGACCGCTGGCTGGAATAGTACGTTCGCATGGTATTGACATCATCACCTATGCGGATGATACCAAGCTAGTGGTCTCTCTTGCACAAAAGAGCTCCCCACTACCACAGTCCAATCTTACAGTCTGTCTCGAGCATGTCAAGAGTTGGATGACTAAATCATGCCTGAAGCTCAACGATGATAAAACTGAGCTGATGCTCCTAGGCCCTCCAACTCTCTCCACTCTGGAGGTGTCATGGCCTCTGAGCATGGGCACAGCCCCCACCCCCAGAGATCACATCAAAAGCCTGGGGGTGTGGCTAGATAAATCATTGACCTTCGACATGCAGGCAACAAAAGTCTCTGCGACCTGTTTTGGCCTCCTAAGGATGGCAAAGAAAATCTTGCCTCTCCTTCCCTTCGAGGCAAAGCAGATAGTTATTCAGGGCTTAATTCAATCTCGCCTAGATTTTAGCAATGCCCTGTACCTTGGGGCGCCGGAATACACCTTAAAAAAATTACAACGTACCCAGAATTGTGCGGCTCGCACCCTACTTGGCATTCCTAGGAGAATTTCAATAAAACCTGGCTTAAGAACACTACACTGGCTCCCCATCAGGGAGAGAGTGAAGTTTAAATCCTTGTGCATTGCACATCAGGCGTACTGGAAATTAGGCCCAGAGATAAATCACTTGTTAGTATCGCCTTATGAACCCTCCAAAGCTCTTCGATCCTCACACGCCTTTCTAGCTCAAATTCCAAGAATTTATAGAGCAAGGGCCGGAGGTCGTTCCTTCGCATATAATGCCCCGTGAATTTGGAATACTCTGCCACTACATCTTAGATCAGAATCTAACCTCCTGAGTTTCCGTAAGAAACTTAAAACTTTTCTGTTTAATTAAGTAGTTGATTTATTCCTTCTTCTGTTGAGCACTGATGGTAATTTCTCAGCGCCTGGATGCCTCAGGGCAACTGCTAGCACTCTATAAATATGTTTTTCATTTCATTTCATTTCATATCATATATATCGGCATGAATGATTTGCGAAATTTACACATGAAATGGCTCTTAATACAGAAAAAAAAAGTGCGAGACCATTCCATCACATATAAATACAGTCATTTGTAAATATGCTACAGGCTGAGGTAATATATTGTCTCTAGAGTTCCTAAAATAGAAGCTCTGTTCTCTAAGAATAGTTCTACTTCAAGCAGAGTACATGTGCCAAAGAAAAAGTAAATATTTTGGAAGCAGAAAAAAATGATTTCGCTTTCAGGGGAGAGAGAAAAAAATATAGTTCCAAATATGTTCAGTAGCTTTTGTTTAACAAAGCTGAAGGCCGAATTCAGAGTTCAGGCAACGCTGTGTACTAGTTTGCTTTAAAGTTATTCTTTTTGTTCGGGGGAAAACATCATTTCAGACAGACTTTCAAAAAAGTGGTCTACCGCTTCAGGTGAAAGTTCGACCAAGTTGGAAAATGCCGCAACTGTGCAGTCGTGAGAATGATTGCTATCATCGATGTCTTGATCAGCAATGCTCACAGAAGGTCGTACCTGGGTGATGTTGCTCTCATCTCGTACTTCACTACCCTTTAATCGCAGTGGTGAAGTCTCAACGAATGCCGTCATCAGGATTGGTAACCGCTGGGGACAACATGATGCATGAGCCGTTACAGGACTTAGCAAAGTATCTGTATCCAATGGTACTGCTGATTGTAGTGTAAGACAGACGTCCAACACGCATTCTTCTCCGCACAGCATACATCGTAGCACAGGTAAGATACAATTCTGCCAGATGGTTCTGAATGAAAGAAACCAGGTCATATTCAGATCTCTTAGCCGGGCTAATCCAAGGACTTTAATTATGCGGTCCCGATAGCGTATAGCTAGGATCGTTTCTTCCATTGTTGCTGGAGTCTTGTCTGCGTTTTGGCTTGCCATAACGAAGCAGGAGAATCAAAAATAAAATGCTTGCTACGAGTCCCAACAGGAGTGGTAGGCCGCCGAAGACGGAATGGACAAAATTAGGAAAAATGCCCAGAACTGTTGTGAAGGGTGTTAACAGTCCCGAAAAAATTGTCTTAAATATATGTGGGATACCGGTCGTATCAGACATATTTAGGATTTGGCTTAACATTTCTGCGAAATGTAGGGGGCAATTTGTTGATAAAAGTGTATGTATCTCTGCCGTTGTCCTTGCAACTTGAAGATCATACGTTTCTTTTGATGACGTCAAGGGCACAGTTGTCTGCAAAAGGACAGACTTTATTCTGCTTAAAGTATCAATTCGAATAGAAGAGATATTCAAAATGGGCCAAATTTTTGCCTCCCTGTCTGGAGTGCTGTTTGGATACAATACTTGCATACAGCAAGTGACCATGGAACTAACGCTAACTAGATAAGCTTTTCCTGGCACCATGCCACAACATCTGTGGTCCACTATTAGAATGTAGCTCCCGTTAGAAAGCCGTCTAAAGAATGGCTCTATTCGAGTTGCAGGTGTGCCATGCTGGTGACATGAAAGGTTATTTGAAGTCCCCTCACAGGCCCCATGCAGGTTAATACCTTGACACAGAAGTATACCACTTAGTGATTTTTTACAATTATTACCACTAAGAAATACATTCTGTTCCTTTTCACTATAACATGTGTGTGTGTAAGGTAATTTCCATGATGACTTAATATACCCTTTACCCAACCTTTCATACTGGCATGCTGGTATATATTCTTGACAGAATTTAAATTTGAAAGTTGTTATCGGAATAGTTATTATTCCGTGTATTATCCATTCAATGACAGGTCGTTCTGACATTGTCAATGGTAATCTCTCAAGTTTTTCAATGCTCAGAATTGTATATTCCGCTCCTTTCTGTGCCAAGCTGATTTGTGTATCAGTAAGGGTAAAGATAGAGAATAATGACGTTGTGTTGACTAAACGCCAAGGCACGTAGCCTGAACGCAGATTTTGTAACGTCCAGTCAAGCTGTACAATAGAACGTAATTGTAACATTAGTAAGTCCTGCTCTATTATATCTATAGCAGATGATACAATGCTGTCCAGTGAATATATTCTGGAAGACAGAGTCATTAACCCATTGTCCACAACAGAAAGCGATTTTTCCAAATTAATACGGTCAATTTCCCGTATTTTTTCTGCTGTTTCAATTTGCGTTTCTTTCCAAGCTTCGTTGTAAGCTGCGTATATACCGGCCGCTATGAAATGTTTTTGCCGCTGTTTGCGTGGTCCCATTATGAATCACGCAAGACAGCACCTTCTTTAAGTAAAGTCAAGTGTTGCTTAATTTCTGCCAGTGTGGATTTCTGTAGCCATTCGAGGCAGAGTTTCCCTACACTGTATGTTGTAACTATCCCTGGATGTTGTCTCTGGGAGTATCTAGGGTCTGGCCTGGTCAATTTGAACCCCTGTAATTTGTTCAGGAATCTATCTTGACAGCTATTTGTGTCTGTGGGCCAGATCAACCATTTTTTCCAATCAGGATGTGTTCTGTTTTGGTCTAAAATATGTGATACGTCTATCTCAACATCTGTAGTGCTATTACTGTCAGGTGTTGGCTTTGGAATAGACGGTTTGTTTAAGTCTTTAATTTTGGCTAGGCCAAGACAGGTTTTCTGTTGAATTGTGTCATTCAAGAATATAATTTGTTCTGGGATCATGCAGGCTCTAAATAATGATTCTATACCTTGGACCTGCCAATCTTTGGTACCCCAGATGGTTTTTGTTTCAATATTGTTTTTCCAAAAATCAAAACCAAAAGTAGTCATTTTTTCATAAAATGCTTCTGAATAGAATAATTTAGTGTTTGTCAGCATCGTTTTCATTCCTGTCTTATTTAACATTTTGAAATAAAAAGCTTCTGCTTCACTTGTTTTAAACCCTGAGAAGTATGGAAATTTCTCATAAAATGTTTTTGAACTGCCTTTTGGTGGAGTTGCACAATGTTCCCATTGATTATAATTTAAAACATTTCTAGGTTGAGCAGATTTATGCAAATAGTGATGTGCAAAGTGGTTGTAGCAGTACATTTGTTCATAATTAGATGAACCCTGCAAGTAATCATGTTCTGTAAATTTTGCCGACATTACTAAATCTGATATCACATCATTAATACTTTCAAAGTTCCAATCATCAGAGGATGTGCTCGGTTTTACAAAGTCACTCAATGAAATCTTGAACTGGTGTGGATACTTCAAGAGCAAGACCGGGCCATAAATATCGTAATCTGTTTTGTCCCAAGCTACCCCACCGGGTATTGGATTGGCTGTGACATTCACGGATGATAGTTCTCTTTTCTCGATGTGAGATGACTTGTGTGGCTTTAGGACCAAGTTGATGTTCTGACTTGCTGTGTCCATTGTACTGTATTTTCCCTCAATGAATTTTCCCAAACAAAGAACCACGTTGAGCCAAAGCAGGAGGAAAAGTACACCTAACACAATCCAAAATTCAATCCATGGAGAAATCAGATAGGTTTCTTTGAGTTGATGAAAGAGTTCTGTTGCTTTGTCTTTAAAAGATTTTGTTGTTGGCTGTTCTTCAGGTTCGCTCGGATCCTCAGAAAAGTCATCGAAGTTGATGAAGTAGCCAGATGCAGTTTTGTCAATTATTGGAATAGCTTCCGGATTTTTATTTGCTTTTGGAATTTTCTTTGTTTCATTAGCATAGTCTGTGGCTACATCGTTGTAGACAGGTGTATCTTGACGAACTGTTGCAATTTAGGTTTCAAGAGGCACAAGTTCCATGGCATTATTGCATAGTCCTTTTTTATTAACTGCAGGTTTGTCAAATGTGATTAGTCTCTCAGTTTGAACCTCTTGTATTGTAGCAAACTTTGGTGTTCTGCTACTTCTTGGGAGTCCACTGGGCCTACTACTTATTATTGGCCACATGATTGTGGTTTTACCAGGTCGATGGATACAACTCGGTTCTCCTTTTTACCAGCAAGGGGCGGTAGTACAACTGATCTTGTTCCGTTGACAGCTAAGACAGGTACTGCTTTTCTGTAAGAAGGCCCAAATTCCTTCTTCACCGCGATCTTTTTTCAGACCAGATCCCCAATCTTTGGAATCCAGACAGGCCTTGCTGGGACAGGTGGTTTTTCTTCAGTGGTTGTTGGCTGCTGTTTTAGCTTTATGTTGCTCAGGTCTTTTCTTGTTTCATTTAAGTCCTGTAAAATAGCCAAACGATCTTTGATATCAAAGCATTTTTCTTCTACCACTGAAGTCTGACTATCTAAGTCCTGAATATGCATTCTAGTCCCGAACAATAGTTCGTACGGACTGAAACCTTTTAGAGAATTTCTTGGCAGATTGTTAAGACTACGTTGGACAATTGTTAAATGTTGGACCCACCCAGCACCCGTACCTAATACCCTTGCCGTTATAGATTGCTTTATGTCTCGTTTTTTTCTTTCCACAATCCCGTTTCCCTCAGGAAGGAAGGGACAAGATTACCGCAATGCAATGTCCATACTGGTCATGGCCTCCTTATAAGCTCGAGAGCTAAAAGCAGGACCATGGTCAGAATGTAGCATGCCAATTGCGTATGTGCCGATATAGACTCGCAAATCTTTTATAACAGTTCTGGCGTCAGCTGAGCGCTGGTGTCTACATTTTAAGTGAATCTAGTCTTAAATAATATTAATTGGACGCATTTTTTCTGGGTATTTCGTATTGATAGTCTTATGCTATCTAAAAGAAGGGTCCTGGCAATACTCCGGGCAGTTCGCCACTGCGATCTCTGTTGCAGTTCTGACAGTTAAATGCAAATTTGTAGTTTTGCAGGCTCATTCCCGGCCACCAGTATTCTGATTGTAATTCTCTCAGAGATTTCAAGATCCCTCGATGCCCATGACCTTCTCCCATGTGTGCGTCTGCTATTAATAAGAATCTCCTGTTCGTGTTTGGAATCACTCTATCCCCCACTCCAGGGACTCGAGCAAAAGGAACGGAGTTTGCATCGATTATGTATGTATAATTGAGTGGATAGTTCACGGGTAATGCTGCACAGTCGCCTTTTGAAGACGTTTTTACCGCCAGCATGGTTTCCCCGTCTATGTATTTTTTTGAACGCATTTTCGTGGCTATGGAAGCCGGATTAGTTGCTTCCACTGTGGCTGTCTCAGCCAATGAATTCCCTGCAGCGTGAACGCCATCACGCTGATGACTGTGTATGTATCACGTGAGTCTTTTGTAGTTCTTTCTGTAAAAGAACTACTTGTTCCCAAAGCGATTTTTGCTTGATTGTGGCACCTGTGTCATCTTTGTAACCGTTTTGAACCCATTTCTGCAAGTCATTATTGTATGATTTGACGCAGGAATGCGAATCGCACACTATTAGTGTCTGGAATTCGCGATCGGCAATGTCGAGCGCCATTTTTAAAGCTATTAATTCAGTTTGTTGACCTGAATTGTCTTTTACAGATTGTGATATTGTTACCAGTGGCATCAATTTACCTCCGCGCCACCGGCATTTAACAACCTCGCACGTAGCGTTATAAGCTTCTTTTCCCCAAACTGAGGTTTGTGCATATCCGTCTGTATATATTACACAGGCGTAAAGTTGTATGGGCAGAGTTTCGATTGGCAGAGGATATTCTCTTTCATACGTTAGATATTTCATTTTTTCATTTCCGGATCAAAATAGTATTTCACTTTGTCTGTAGCAAGAGAATTTTCCCATTGTATCCATTTTGGATCTAATGCCATGGTAGTTAAATTACACGGGCTTGTTAATGCCTCGAAGGCTGATTCTGCTGTTAAAACAGTAATACGTTTGCCTTGGGCCTGGGCTCTTTCTTTTGCTACAGCTGTTTGAACCGCATTTACAACATTTTTCGCGAGACTGAATGTTTTTTCAGCTTGTGTGCACAAGTGTGATTTGTAAGCTATAGGTACCTTTTCTACCTCATTAGAGGTCAGGTACGTGTATCCGCATCTTCCTGGGATGACTCGGATTACAAGGTTGTGTGTATTATCGCGAGTTTGCAATTTTGTTTTTGCTAACATGTCTGTTTGCAGTGATCTCAAAATTTCTGTGTGTTTTTGAGTCCAATTGATTGGTTTAAAATCAGGTTTTATTAATTCATAGAGAGGTTTAACCCTCTCCGCATAATTTAGAATGTAAGTTCTTCCGAAATTCAGGAAACCTAGTATTGATTGTAAGTTCTTCAGCGTTTTAGGTGCTTGGAGTAGAGCACACTTCTCTAAGAAATTGTCTGCTAGGGTTTTGCCTTCACTTGATAATTCATACCCTAAAAACAGGACTGTTAGATGGGCAATTCGTAAAGTTGAATTTGTAACCCTCTGCTGCGAACCCAAGTATTATGGTGTTCACTCTTTTCAAGTGAGTATCCAAGTCATCATCTGTTAGATAGATGTCATCGACATAAGATAATGCCTCATCATCATATATTTGTAGTAACTCTGTAACTCTTGCTGAGAATAATCCTGGGCTATTCTTGAACCCCTGTTGGAGTCGACAGAAATTTTCTGCGAGCCCATTATTGAGAAAGCGGTCAAATACCTGCTTTCAGGTGCAATGTTTTGACAAAAGAATCCATTAGAGATGTCTGTTGTTTTGTATTTTTTGAGCACAATGTTATTCATTAGTGCTGCACTGTGTGAGTTTTGTACTGCAAATGTCTTGCAACATGAGTTAAGGTGTCTGTAGTCCAAAACTAGTCGATATGAATCGTCTGGCTTGGAGACAGGAAACAAAGGATTGTTCATTTGTGAGGTGCATGTTTCAATCACCCCCTGGTATTCAAGTTGATCTAAGATCTCCCTGAACTGTTTTTTAGCTTCTTGCTTAATTGGGTACTGCCTTTGTGCAGTTGGTTGACATTTTAATTGGATTTTGTGAGGAGGAGAGTCCTCATCCCATCCTACATGATTTTTATATAATGCAGGAGCTTGGGCTACTAACCACTTTCTTGCAAGTGTATATTTTTTATGAATTGGAATGTGATTTGAGAAGGCAGGCATAATCATTTCTTCGCCATGAGGGCACTCCCTGACAAACTCTGGTGCCCAGTCTTTCTCAGCTAAAAGAATATCATAGCCTTTGGAAAGGTTATCCCAAAATAGACCCCTTACTTTCCTAGTCTTATCTCCCTCTATACGTAATGTTATCTCGTATATTTTATGAAGTTTGCTAACTCTGCTGTCTGCAGTTTCCACCTGAATGTATTCATTCGTGTCCACTGTCTCCAGATGATTCATCAGGATCTTGCGAGCTATGGTCACTTCTGCTGCGCTGTCTAGCACTGTCTGGGCCCACTCTCCGTTTTTCAGCTGTGTCCTCAGAATCCTCGGCATGTTTAACTATTTTAATGCTGGCTACCTTCTTTCTTGGAAATTGTAATTTTTTACTTTGATGAGCAGGTTCCTTGTCTTTGGACTTGACGTGCTCTTCCCTTTGTTCTGACCGTCCTCTTCTTTCCGATTTCTGCGAGGAAGTCTGAAAAGATCGAGAGGGACGTGTATCAATATCTTGATATCTATTAGGTTTCTTTAGATTATCCTTATTTCTAAGGTTGTATTTTTTCTCAGAGGGCTCCCTCTGGGGAGACTTGTGTCCTTGGTCCGGAGATCTTTCTCTCCGCCGAGGAGACTTTCCTCTGGACTGGAATCTTTTTTCTTTGGGAGTGGATTGTTTATTTCCATCCCAGCTCTTTTTTGGAGTGTTTAGATTATTTTTAATAAATATCTTTTCAGGATTTTCAGTTAGTTGGGGTTTTACTTGTTTCCCACCCAAACTATCTCTTCCTAGTTCTTCATAGGATTTTTCTATGATTCTGGCAAGTTCAAATGGTTGTTCTGCTATATTTGTGTCTTTCAATGTCTGGCGGATCGCTACAGATGCTGCTTCTCCTTTTATGTTGGCTAATAATATAGCCGAGACCTGCTTGAAGTCTTTTAGTAATTTCATACCCAGAGTTAAAGCAGGTTCTGGACCGTATTCATTTTTAATCTGTCTTAGCACATCGGGTATTACCGCCATGGACGGTACACCATGCGTTTTTGTGTAAATGGAAGCAAAGACTGTGCCCCAAGTGTCACAGTCCTCCACATTTGGTGCGATCCCCATTGGAAGACAGATAGTCAGAATTCTGTGTTTTTCAGTAGGGGTAGTATCCGGAAATACTGCCTCTATTTGAGTGATTTTTTGTGCTAACCAGAATGGAATTTGTTCCCGTTTTATGGGTACTTTACCCAGACATGATTGTATGTTCTGTGGTGTAATTTTGTTTGTGTTCCCCTGATGAGGGGTCAGCTGTGGAATGTTAATAGCTGGTTGGACTGTTGAAGTCCGCATTACATATTGGACTAATTGTCTATGTATTTTAATTATTATTTTTAGCTGGACTAAAAAGTTCTGGTACAGACATTTTTTCAATGTCTGGATGTGGTGTGTAGCTGGCTAGAACCGGCCACGTTGCTCCTGGTCTACCTAGTGGACCGAGCCTGGTGATGTGATTATTATGTTTTAGGGCGCCTTTAAACCAGAGCAGGTGCTCTTGGTATTTTAATGGGATTTCCACCTCCTCGAAAGGGGTGTACTCTTCCGGAGGTTCCTCTATTTTGTAATAGTGGAACTCGTGTGTGACAGCGTTTGCTGCTGGAAAGTTTATCCATGAATAGAATACCTCTGTCTGCCGATATTCGTGTGCCTCAATTACGAATATGACTGTACCACCTCTCGATGTTAGTCCATTCTCTATAAGTTTAAGAGTTATAGTTTTTCTTCTGTTGACCGGAATGAGTATTGCATCTGGGTCACTCTGTAGGAGACTTGTGTCATCCTCTAGGAGTCGGGCTGCCATTCTTGCTGCCTCCTTTTCTTCTTCAGTTTCTGACATTTTACTGACAGAAACATTTTGGTTGCAGATCAAGTTTCAAGGAAACAAAGATTAGGTGCACAATATTTTGGAACACTGTATCCTTCAACGTTGACTAAACCAAAAACTATACATAGAAATCTCTACCTACTAAGTTCCGGCGGATTTTTAACCTTTTACCCACTCCAGACGTCTTTTGGAGTATTTACGGGAAAAACGGGTCTGTGTGAAAAAGCACGACTGAGTTACTCTGTCTTGCGTTAGATTTATCGCCTTACCAAACGTTGGGCGCCATTTACTGTAGTTCCTATAATCCCAATAGGCTCTGCGCATTGGAATAATATATTCAGCAGTGTAGACGACGGACTGAGGTTATCTAGGTCTCTACTGACTATATTAGACTTAAGGTTTGCCAGCTAGCTCAGAGGTCACTAGAAACTTTCTCGAATAAACGAGGAGGAGTTGTACCTCCCTGGATAGACAAGGGATTAGCTTCTGACAACCATAAAACATGACAACTTTGCTCTCCCTGAATAAGAGTGTATCTCTAGAGTCGTGTGAAAACAAAAGACAGCTATTTCACTCAGTCAAATGTGCGTACTTAGTTTCACCAGAATGCAGAGAAAAGAGAGACGGGCGTTTTCAATAAAAGGTGTTATTTATTAAGCAGTCTTCTTCCTCATACAAGAGAAATGAATTGCCACGATTGTAATACTCATGGTAAAGTAAAGTGCGTACAGTAAAAGGAGGATTATAAAATAATACTGTAAAAGCATTGATATGGTTTTTTAGCCATATGATACTTTAAAATAGATAAAATATATACATACATATATACATTGACTAATCATACTCAACTGGTGCTTCTAACTATGCCTACCCCGGTGTACCTGACCTAAGCCTAATACGTGGGAAGGAGTAAGTAAGTAGCAGTTTAAGTTAAGTTTGTTTTGCCAAGAATCTGACTCAAGAATTCTCTGTAAGGGTTTAGTCAGTTCCGTACCTGGGTAATAGAAAGCAGGAGGTCTGGTATCTCTCTCTCAGGACTCGATATCCCAGCAACCCGCAAGGGTAGGCTGGAAACGCCGGAGCTGGATTTCTTGGCAGGAGAAAAGACAGCGTCTTTCTCAGCCCATCAAAGAGGAGGGGCAGCGTCCGTGGGCTCTCGCATCAGCTGGGCTTACGGGCAAGTAGATAGCTGCTCTGCTCCAGAATCACCAGTGTGTTTGCTTAAGGCAACGTTGGTATATTTATACCTGAAAGGTGCCTGGGTTTGACGTAAGGTTGGACATAAGACGTCAATAAAGATGTCACTAAGAACTGGCCGTTCTTACAGTGCTTTACAGGAGTTCTAGGACGAAATCAAAACAAAAGCAAGGGGGATTTCCCAGGTTGCTGGAGTCTTGGTTTTGTTTAGGGAACTCGGTGTGCTTTCTAGGGGGCCGGAGAAGTAGCCTTGTTTAATGTGACAGCATGTGCTACGACTGAATTATGGATATGATTATTATGCCGTTGTATGGATATTATTGATTATAACCGGACAAGGGCATAAAATAGGAATATTGATTCGGGTTTCCTAGATAAAACACTACAGTTATGTTGAAAGCATAGCAGGGAAATCCACCTAGTACCTGGTCAGAGACGACTATTGCGGTTTTTTGTAAGAAAGGCAAACCTTCGGATATTGTGGGATCTTATCGTCCAATATCGTTATTGAATGTCGATAACAAGATCTATTCAAAGATTCTGGCTAATCGCCTATCCAAAGTTGTAACATCGTTAGTCTCTCGACAACAGCACGGTTTTATACCGAAAAGAGGAATGGTGGATCATATAAACAGAGTTATCACGTTATTTGACATCGCGGCGGTGAATAATCTGGAATTAGCGCTCTTTCTGTTGGACACAGAAAAGGCGTTTGACCGTGTGTGCTGGGACTACTTATGGAGACTAATGGATAGAATGGGATTTGGCCAAATATTTATTAAATCAATCAAAGCTCTGTATTCCTCACCAACTGCCAAGATCTCTGCTGTGGGAGCACTCTCAGACTCATTAAATATTACTAGAGGGACTCGCCAAGGGTGCCCTTGCTCCCCGTTATTATTTGCTTTGTATATCAACCCTTTTGTAGAACAATTAACCAGACCCCCCAGGATATAGCGGCATGGATTCGCAAATTTAGCGGCACAAATATGGAAATTTAGCGGCACAAATATGCAAATTTAGCGGCATTTTAGCGGCACTTTATTTTACTCATAAGCATTCATTTTCAGCCTTAAATCAATGGAAACTGTTTTAGCAGAGTATTCCACTTTGAATAGGCGACCTGGAGTATGGAATAGAGGAAGCAGCCCACAGGTGAAGGCTGTTATCCCTTGGAATTGCAATTCTTCATCTGCCAGTTGGGCTAAACAGAAGTGTGAGGTCTAAAATTTTGTGTCACATTTTGTGATGTCAATTCCTGTGAGGTCATGGGTCTTGATGCCACTTCCTGTGATGCGATGTGCCATGTCGCGCTCAATGATGTCACTCAATGTGATGTCACGCGCTATGCTGCCTAACTTGGTTAGACCCCCCCCCCACTTCTGTTTTTTAGGACCTGTGCCCTCCAAAGAAGTGAAATAAAGACAAAACAAGACAACAGGCCTCCTCCATCCGTGTACCCAGAATCGGGGAGAACATCCCTGTCTCCATCAGGGCCACCCCAGCGCGGATGAAATGCAGGGATTGAGTGACAGGCACTCACCCACACCTGACCCCCCCCTGCATGTCTGGTTTCTGCCCCCAAAGCTCTCCTGCCTCTGAAGTCATGGCTCCTGCCTGGATCCGAGGGGCAGGTGCAGAGTACAAATGATGCGGAAGTGAGTCCTGTTCCTAGGGAGGGCCGTGCCAGGGCTTGAAGGTTACATTACAACCATCGGAGTGGGCTCCTGAAGAAGTGGCGACGAACAACTTCAAATGTTAGTCAATTTTAAATTTATCTCCATGCTTACCAAGATAATTGTAAAATTTCAAAATACCCAGCTTTGAGCAAAGTTGTCTGGTGGATACTCTGCTTCCTCCAGGTCTGCTGAAGTTTCTGTAAGTTTTTCGCAGTGAATACTTATCCTACCTTTCTGCCTCAGTTCATTTGTGAATTACAGAACAGTTCATCTTGCACAGTAAGTGTGGTAATCTCCAAGGTGCCCAACGGTATACAACCTTTACAACGCAATTTTTACAACGCACTACCATTACAACTAAACTTTTACACTGCAAAATCCATGCAACGCATGCATTTACAACGCAGTCATTACAACGCATGACACTACAACGCATGACACTACAACGCACACCACTACAACGCATGCCATTACAACGCATACCATTACAACGCATGCATTTACAACGCAGTCATTACAACACATGACACTACAACGCACACCACTACAACGCATGTCATTACAACGCAGTCATTACAACGCATACCATTACAACGCATAACATTACAACACATAGTACCCTACTCTATCCAACGCTTACCCTACTGTTTTGAATTTGAATTTTTGAATTTTGAGTTATTTTTAAAGCGCACGTTCACTAGCAGTTTCATGGCGCTATAGGATTTCAACCTGAGGGAGGGAGGGGGGAGAATTATGGGCTGAACGCTTGCTGGAACAGCAGAGTCTTAAGGTTTTTCCGGAATTCAGTATAGGATGACAGGGATCTTAGGGAAAAGGGAAGAGAGTTCCAAAAAGTGGGGGCCTGCACCGAGAATTTCTGGCCGCCTGAGCGGCTCTTCTTAAACCGAGGGGTGACTAGCAGAGATTCGGAGGAAGAACGCAACTCTCTTACGGGAATGTAGTTGGTTATAGCCGCATTGATGAAAGTAGGGGCCGTGCCGGCTCGAGCCTGAAAGGTAAGACATCCAAGCTTAAAGAGGGCTCTTTGCTTAATTGGGAGCCAGTGGAGGGCGAAAAGAAGAGGGGAGGCGTGGTGAAATTTTGAAAGGCCATATACCAGGCGAGCTGCCTGGTTCTGCACCAATTGGAGGCGTTGGAGTGCATAGGCCGGGGCTCCATTATAAATGATGTTGCCATAATCGAGTTTTGATAGAATCATGGCCATAACAATCATTTTTAGTGCAGAGGGAGAAAAAAAACGGGATACTTTCCTAATAGTACGTAAGGCAAAGAAGGAAGAGGAAACAACAGAACTAATGTGGGTGTGAAGTGTCAACTGATTATTGAGCATAATGCCCAGAGTTTTGACAGAATGAGAGGGGGTGGGAGAGGGACCAAAAGAGGCAGGCCAAAAGGATGGTGACCAAGGATTGCCACTCCCCCCAGTCAAGATCAGTTCTGTCTTATCCGGGTTGAGCTTTAGATGGTTAGCGTTCATCCAACCTCGGATAAACAGAAGGACCGACTGGAAGTTAGTGGCAGCAAATGAAGCAGAGGAGAAATTAAATATAAGCTGGAGGTCATCAACTGTTGCACCCCCTGGAGTTATAATAGTAAATTTTACCCCTACACTATCCAACACTTACTCTACTGTTGCACCCCCTGGCGTTAGAATAGTAATTTTTACCCCTACACTATCCAACACTTACCTTACATGCAAAGTAATGTAATGCGTTGTAATGGTATGCGTTGTAAATGTAGTATGCGTTGTAGTGGAATGCTTTGTAAAGGTAGCTTCAAAGAATTTGTTGTAATGGTATGCGTTGTAATGGTGTGCGTTGTAATGGATGTTGCGGTGTAAAAAATGGGTTGTAAAGGTAGGCGTTGTAAAAGTATGCGTTGTAACGTCATACATCCTGCCCAACACAATCTGGTTAATGGAATCAGTGATTGGAAAAGTAGACTTTTTGCTCATGCTTTGTGAACTTGAAAACTGAGGCCTTAATCCCTGCCTCAATTCACGAGCTTGCGGCGAGGTGCTTGATTCATTTAAATAGTGTACACACTGTTCCGGCTTTCAGAAGCGAATATGGAAAGCTTCAATCATCAGGGCTCCTAGGTAAGAACCTTAAAGGGAACCAACTTGAAGAATTGGCTTACCATTGCATTTGCACATCTGAAATGCAGGTTAATCCACAATTGTGCATCACAATTATGTTTCATTCAGTTTTGTTTCAGTCCCGGTTAGTCTTTTTTTACAGCAAGATGTTAGGCTTCTTAGTTGAAGACCCATGTATATTGTTTATAGATATGTGCTTCTTCTGCTTAATTCACGTTTTATTGCCGCTTGTTATCAGACATAAACCTGAATATGATTGGTCTTCCTAGATATATTTCTAAGCCCTCCTCAGGAGTTGGCAGGGCTGTCCTTAACCTGGATGTAGGGAGTGCGCTGCTTCTCAGAGCTAACTAGTGGTGTAACCACCTGCCCCTGTTCCTTAAAGCAATCTGGTCGCTGGTGCTTGAGCCTCTTGTTGGGGTCTGGCTATCCACCCTGGTGTCCTTGGAATTGAGACGGCTCTTAAGGTTGATGTGTGCGGGATACTTCAATTGCTGGGGTGTGCAACACTTCTTTTTCTCACATGCTACCAGTTCAATATTTTACCAGCTTGCCTGTAGCTTTCTTTACATTTTGTTCTCGAAGAGCGAGTAATGATATCTGGTTATAAATCTCCAGGAAGTTCACTTATCCTTCCTTGCCTCCCTCCTCCCCCCACACACACACATACACACACAATTCCCTTTAACATAAACCGGTCTCCAAGTATTTTACATTGTGCATTTTCTGGCTAAAATGTTTAAATTGCAACTTTTGACTGACACATGGTCCAATGACCAGAAGCAGTTGGTTTTACATATTTTCATGACTCTAGAATGGATATCTGTGGTCAGTTTGAACTGTGTTTTTTGCTTACTGATGATACAATTAACTCTTGGTGTGCCTGGCACGGTGAAGATAATTTTACTGCGCTCCGCAACTGACAGACCAAGGACCCCTTAACCATTAGGGCCCGTTTATAAAGGATTAGCTTCTACTAATGGAGCAATGGGTGGGAATGCGAATTCCCTTTAACATAAACCGGTCTCCGAGTCCGGCTGGAGTCCAAGCAGCAGTTTTGTTCAGCGAGTCTCGCCTGGACTAAGGATCGCACTGTTGAGGGCTCTGCATCTCTCTGGGGGTCCTGCTGTATCAGTGTCTGCCATAAATACAGCGCTCTGCTTTCACAGTGCGCTGCCATGGTAACTCAAGTCCCTTGGCGCAAGGGGAGCTTGGCCTAATGACCTGTGAAGTACTTGGGTGCGGCTGGCAGAGCTCCAAAACTGACTGTCTGTGTGTGTCCCGGGAAGCTGCTGACACACACAAGTGGTGGGGGCGGCGCACAGCCAATAAAGGCATTGTTTATTTTGCTGTCTCCCGGTAGAGAGACTTTTCTGTAAAAATCGCGGCCAATATGGGTATTATCGCGGTCATCGCGGTAATCTGCCGATTTCGCGATTTTTTCGTGAATCGCGAAATCGCGATAAACTGGAGGGTCTGATTAACTCAAAATCCACTTATACCCCTTTATTGTATCTGAATTTGCTTTTTCTGCTTTCGCTTATGCGGATGATATTGCAGTTGTTACTGTTAACCCTGCTACTGCCATTGTAGAGATCGAGAGGCTTGCAAAAGACTTTGGAACTATAACCGGTTATAAACTCAATGAATCAAGAACTCAGATCTTGTGTTCCGAAGCCTTAGCATGAGAAGATGAGAGAGTGGTTAAGGAGGTTATTTATCTTGGGATATTGGTTAAGGCTAACATGGCAGAATTGGCCGATTCTAATTGGAACAATGTATATGACAGAATTAAGATGTCACTTGAGAGGTGGGAACGACTAAACTTTACTATTATTGGTCGTACCAATATCATAAAAATGAATGTTCTACCCAAAGTGTTATATTTGTTTAGGTCAATACCCTTGGAATTCCCAAAGCCCAGGATACAGGCTTTGCAATCCTTATGTGGGAAATTTATCTGGAGCCCCGTAAAATCAAGGCGAGCTATGAAACACATGATGTTACCAATTGAAAGGAGAGGGTTAGGGGTCCCAGATTTTTTTCTTTACTATACAGTTTGCTTTTTATTGAAAATGGGGATTTTGTTAACAGGGGAAGCAACTGAACATACATATAATCATCCATCAATTTTCAAAATCCTGCTGGCGTCTAGCATGAAGCAGAGTTTATTTATTGAAATTGATGGCAGTTATTATAAGCGAACCCGATTTAAGGTGCTATTGGGTGCTTATAAGATATGCAAGTTTTGGTCAAAATTGTTTTATGCAAGCAACCAAACAAATTCAAGGGAATTTTGGAAAACAATAAATGGCTTAGTGCGATGAAACAAATTGGTGGTGTCATTGACATTAACGGAACAAGAATGGGTTAGATTCCTTGAAAAACAAATACATTCTGATATAAAAGGAAAAATATTAATAGGGGAAGAGACCCAGATCAGAACAAACATACCAAAGTATGATATTGATGGTCAATTTGATATATCAAAAACTCAACAAAATAAACTAATTAGGAAACAGAAAGATGGGGCGCCAGGACCTAATGGAATTTCTTTTGCCCTCTACAAAGAAAAACAGGACTTATGGTCAGAATACCTTACGGACGTTTTTGAAGAAATAGTACGGACAGGCAGTATACCTAAATCATGAAGAGGGTCGTTAATTTCACCTATTCACAAAAAAAGAAACTGGGCACACCCCGAAAATTACAGGCTCATAACATTACAAGATGCTAAATTGTTTGCAGGGATCTTGCTTACCAATCTTACTGAACGGGCAATGGATAATAAGGTATTACCTCGGAACCAGACTGGCTTTGTCAAGGGACTCGGAACAAGAATAAACATCTTAGCTTTATCACTTTTAATTGACAAATCGATTAAAACGAAACAGCTGCTGTACTTATGCTTTGTAGATTTTAGATCTGCTTTTAATTGTGTCCAAAGAAGCCTCCTATGGAAAAAACTACAGCAAAAAGATATTCCAGATCAATTGCTAAAACTGATTCAATTTCTGTATAGCAAAACATGGGTCAGAGTGAGGATGGGGGACGGCCACACGCTAACAAAGGAAACATTAACAACAGTAGGTCTTAAGGAGGGATGCGTACTGGCTCCCTTACTTTTTAATATATTTCTAGTAGATTTAACGGAGACCTTGGATGAAATAAACGCACACCCACCGAAATTAGCCTGCAAACAAATTTCCAATCTGCTATATGCAGATGATGTCATCCTTTTAAGCCAAACAAAAGTGGGAATACAACGCCTAATAAATCGAATATTTACATACTCGAAAGAAAATGGAATGGTGATAAATGAAGCCAAGACTAAAGTTATGGTTATCACTAAAAATGTAAGATTAAAACATAAACACAAGTGGTATATGGAAGATATCCAACTAGAACAAATTGATGTATACAGGTTTTTGGGAGTATTATTTGATGAAAAAGGAAACTTTCGCACACAAAAACTGGACATACAAAGGAAGGCAAACGCTTTGATGGCAGCATTCAGGATACTGCAGAAATCACTTGGAAATCTCACTTATTGTCCCCTTTTAAAGGTTATATCGGCAAAACTCCCTCCCACTCTTACATATGGTAGTGAGGCACTAACTGGGAAATATACTGGGACAATAAATAATGCAGTCTCAAAAACTTTTAAATGCCTTTTTTATCTACCAAATAATGCATCACCCGCACAAATAAGATTGGAGTTTGGCCTAAACAACCAGCTGTATGCACAAAAGGGAAAATGCATTAAAGCATGGAACAGGATAAAAAATGACCATGATAACCAGCTGTCTCAGTTATTATGGCAAGAAATAAATAACAATATGAAATCACAAGCCTGGAATTATCTTAAAATGGCGTTAGAAGAATTTGCTGTTATGCCAATTTGGAACAATACAATAAACAAGATCTCATTCAAAAAAATAGTTAACAGAACAACGAACCAACTGTCGATCGTACGAGATAAAGATATATTGGCAAAAAGAAAACATGCATGGCCAATAACTAATGGGTTTACAAAAAAGCAAGTTCAAGTTTATTTAGAGATCCCATGGTCATTAAAAAATAAGCACATTTTTATCAAAGCAAGATTTGGTGTACTCCTTAGTCATCTTCCCCTTTAGATGAAAATGGAGGGGGCTACAGTATGCTGATTGTGTAAAACCAGCGAGGAGAATATTGTCCATTTGCTATGTATCTGTCCTGAACTTCAGATTGAAAGGAAATCTATACTTAAAACATGTCTTAACACGCGAGGAATAAGGACATGTAGGCAAGCTTTGATATGGTGTCTGCATTCTAATGATATAAGTATGAATTCTGCTTTTGTAGAGTTTTTATTAAGAGTAAAAGCAAAACTGGGAGATTATAATTACGAAAACTTTTGCGCAGTTTGAAACCGTTTTAAATTTTGTTATATTTATTGTAATTGGTTTAGTAGTTGTGTTGCATCCATTTTATTTAGTTTTTAGTGGTTTTATATTACAGTAGATGTACATGTCAAATTGTAAGATTTTAAGTAATCGAACAATAAAGAATTATTATTACCTCTGCAATTTCTAATTCACAATTAATTCCAGATCCCTCCACACCTTCTGTTTCTATTTCTAACAAAGTTTCCAGAAATTGTCCTTTTCCAGCAAGATTTAAAGATTTTTATTTATCTTAATTCTGTTTTACTGTTAACTTGTTTTAATTACAGTGTTTCTGCTTTTGTTTAAAGAAGGGAGATTATGTAATGTTATGTTTATCTTAGAATGTACATTACTTTGTACCTCTTCTATGTTTATCGCTCATAGTTGTCATTGTATTCTCCATGGCATGCGTACCTTATTAGAATGTATATCTTCAAAGGTGCATCGCTCGTGGAGTATGTTCATCTAGAAACTCCAATTGCTGAATAAGCCATTCAGCAGTTGGACATTCTTCTGAACAGATGTGCTCCTGTGATTTGCTGCATTCAACTGAAGAATAAATCTTTCTTCAGCAAAGAATACTTCTTCAATTCATTATTTACTTGGTTACACTTCATTTATGATACCCTTCATCACAAATACACGTCGTACTATGGGCAGCGTGTTTCCTACTATTCGCTGGCATGTGGGCCGCTCCTGTCATCTGAAACTATGTTATGTCCACAGACATGTTTGCCTCTTAGAAGGTCCCCATCTGAATACCCTGTGCCACAGTCTCGCCTTTTCGTATGCCAATATCCATCCCCGCTCTCCCCACGTCTTCTCTATTAACCGGTGCCCACACTTTCTTTTCTAATCTTGCCACTGCCATGTTGATTTTGTACGCTTTCCTGTCAAAAAACGCTATATCCTCCACATGTTCTGCTTGTTTCTGTTAGCATGTACCTTTTATTTGTGTACATTTCTCATTTCCTGTACCCTTAAATCAAAATCACCTCCGCCGTGCACAGTGCTCTGGAGCTGGGTGTTAAATAAACGGAGCCACTTGAATTAAGAGGGAGGGAAGCTAGCTTCTAAATTATGCAGCAGAGCCGACTAAATTATACTGCGATAAACCGAAAATTATGTAGCATAGTGCGTGATATTTGTTTTGAGTTTTACTTCATTATTTTGACACCTGTGCGCAGGTTTACACTGCGCAAATGTTTCACCTCATTATTTTCAGAATAACACACAAATACAGCAATAACCAATGTACACCGATCCAAAACAATCTGCCCCACACCGATTCAAAACAATCTGCCCCACACCGATCCAAAACAATCTGCCCCACACCACACACAACATAAGTTGGAATTAGGTAGCCTGGCCTAGAGCAAGACTAACATAACAGAGGCACAGTGTAAAGGTTGCAGACCACCCAAAAGTAACTCCACGCAATAACACTCAAAAGGAAAACTCTACACCAAAATTATGTGAAAATACGTGCTGTTTTATAAAAATAATATACTCTTTGGTTTCAAATTATACAGTGTGACACATCTTAGTTCTTCTCAGAAATAACAATTATACCTTTGATGTGGAGAAGTAAATACACTCTTCTTGCTGTGGAAAAATTACAGTTCAAAACATTTAGCTGTCATAAGTTCAGAAGTGCTCGCTGTTTGGAATTGAAATTATCTCATTAGGGTTACACTAAACAGTATCACTTTGCATTAGTAATCAATAACATCGCTTTAACCTGCCAAATCACTGGCTTTACCTCTATCACAGTATTAAGAACTCTCTCCCCTTATCTCCACCTTAATACAGCGTTAGAATACACATTCAGAGTGGAATGCAGGAATTTTACCAATTTACTATCTTTACACAACAACTGCCATGAAGATCTGAAGGGAGTTTCCCCTTTAGCAAGTAATGTCAGTGCTCTTCTGACAGTAATTTATGTTCCTCTCTGTTTTCTAGCGTAATGGCTACTCTTAGACCTGTTCCAATGAGGTTGGGAATAGGAAACTACCTTCCCCCTTCACCTATTCTGACACAGCTTAAGCTAAAGACGTCAGAGTATAGGGGCATCACGCTAGACGCTGGGATTTGGGATTTAATACGTTATCAAAGAGGACTCAGCTCTGTTCCTCCTCACCCCCACGGCTCCTTACTGTTTCTTTACGTCTTTTGCCCTGCCCCAGTCCACAGGGGTCGGGGCTAACAGCCAGTTCCGCCGAAGAGAAACACCAGCCAACCTCTTCACCTCAGCGCCGGAGTGGGGAGGAGCACTGACGGCGGCCCTTCGCCCTTCCTCTCACCGTCTGAGGCGGACGCTGGTCAAGCTGACAGCAGATCGGCTGTGGCGCTAGATTTCCGCTCCTCGGGGAATGCAGGACGCTCCTCCGCCCCAGCCCTGACCGGACCGGGTCCGCTGAAGACAACCGGAGACGCGTTGCTCCTGGGGAATTCCTCGCGTCTCTCGGATGCTGGGCTCTACTGTGTAGATGCGGGGAAACCAGTGGCACAGACTACACCGCCCCCTTCCGCCGGGAGGTACACGCTTCTGCTCCTGCGCAGGGGATCAGCGTCTCCTCATCAATTCCGCCGCGCGGCTTGAACAGCAAGCTGCGCCACTCTTCCGCGGACTGCTCTCCTTCACGCCCCCTCGCGCCCTCCAGACAGAGACGCCTCGGCCTCACAAGCTGTAAAACCACACCGGGCACTGCTCTTCTAATCCGGGTAGGCTAGAACTTCGGCAGGAAGGCGGGGAGCTAGTCAATAACCCCAAGAGGGAACGAAGGGGTGAAGGTGGGACACAGCCGTCTGGGGAAAGGTCCAAAGTCCCTGGTTACTTGACTGGACCAGATCGGTTTCAGGCCAATGGTAGGGTTCGGTCAGCAGCACAAGGGGGAACGTCCTCTGAAAGATGCTGTCAGTTAATGAAACCAACTAGCCTCTCCTAGCGCGTCCTCCTCCGCACACTGCAGCCTCTCTCCTTTCACACTGGACTACACAAAATGGCCTCCTGCCCCCTGCCCTTTTATAGCCTAGCCTCACAGAGTCCAGTAGGGTCCAGAAGGTTCTGGAAGTCCTAATGTTAGCCTATGGGGCTGACTATGGGGTGGCAGTTGGTGACAGTTAGGGCCCTCCATTTTGTGACAACATGAGGTTTCCTGACAACACAGGCCTCTGGGCCTGAGGTAAAAGATTACAAGGGAGGAAAGAACACCTATCCCCCTGGTCAGCACCTAAAAAGTTAGTAGACAAAAAAAAGATTACCAAGGGTATGAGGGGCTAAAAGGGGACAAAATAAATAAAAATTAGGAGGGACATTGCCAAAAAGCCAGACAGGTCTAACATGCGTCCCCCCCAGCTGAAAGTGGGGAGAACTACCCAACCCCTTGGGAGTCCTCATCACTAAGGCGGAAATACCTGGAGAGACCGTCTGCATTGGCGTGGTCCACTCCAGGCCGATGTTCCACCCGAAAGTCTATTTCTTTTAGGGAGATGGACCACCTCAACAACTTGGGATTTTCCCCCTTCATCTGCATCAGCCAACGAAGGGGTCGGTGGTCAGTCTGAACCAGAAAGTGCGAGCCAAAGAGGTATGGCCGCAGCTTCTTCAGAGCCCACACCACCGCAAAAGCTTCCCTCTCAATGGCACTCCACTTCTGTTCCCGGGGAAGCAGTCTCCTGGATAAGAAGACTACAGGTTGATCCAGGCCCTCTTCATTGAGTTGCGATAACACTGCCCCAATGCCATGTTCGGATGCATCTGTTTGCACAATAAACTCCTTGGAGAAATTGGGAGCCTTCAGGACCGGTGCTTCGCACATTGCCTGCTTCAATTTTTCAAAGGCTCGCTGACAAGCCTTTGTCCAAACTACCCGTCGAGGTTGTTTCCTAGAGGTGAGCTCTGTGAGGGGCGCTACAATAGTGCCATACCCCTTCACAAAGCGACGGTAGTAACCTGTGAGGCCCAGGAAAGCTCGGACCTCAGTCTGTGTCTTGGGGGGTTCCCAGGCCATGATTGCCTCAATCTTCGCCTGTAGGGGTTGCACGGACCCCCTACCCACCAAGTGTCCGAGGTACACAACCGACCCCTGCCCAATCTGGCATTTGCTGGCTTTGATGGTCAATCCAGCCTGTTTCAGCGCCTGGAGAACTGCTTGCAAATGTTGCAAGTGGTCCTCCCAACTGCTACTGAAGACAGCAATGTCATCCAGGTAAGCAGCCGAGAAACCCTCCATTCCAGAGAGGACCTGGTTCACCAGTCGCTGAAATGTGGCAGGGGCGTTCTTGAGACCAAAGGGCATCACACAGAACTGGAAGTGTCCCTCGGGCGTGGAAAAGGCTGACCTTTCCCTTGCTCCATCTGTCAAGGAGATCTGCCAGTACCCTGAGGTGAGGTCAAAGGTACTGAGGTATTGGGCAGCTCCTAGCCGGTCAATTAACTCATCCGCCCTGGGGATTGGATGAGCATCAGTTTTGGTAACTGAGTTCAGTCCTCGGTAATCCACACAGAACCTCAGTTCTGGTGTGGTGCCCGGTGGGGCGGCTTTTGGGACTAGCACCACCGGACTGGACCAAGGGCTGCTGGACGGTTCTATCACTCCTAGCTCTAACATCTTGGCAACTTCGCCATGGATGCTAGCCTTCACCTTGTCCGACAGCCTATAGGTCTTGGATTTCACTGGGGGGCTGTCTCCTGTGTCCACATCATGGGTACACAGGTGGGTTCTTCCTGGGACAAGGGAAAACAGTGAAGAGTACTGCCCCAATACCTGTCGGCAGTCCTCTCGTTGCTCAGGAGTGAGAGACGGGGAGAGAATCACTCCCTCCACCGACCCATCCTTCTCTTGACATGAAAAGAGGTCTGGGAGAGGTTCGCTTTCTGCTTCCTCATCACCATCAGTCACCAACATCAGGATGACCTCTGGCCTCTCATGGTGGGGCTTGAGGCGATTGGCATGCAGCACCCGTAGGGGCTGCCGCGGGGTCTTAAGATCCACCAAGTAAGTGGCCTTACCCTTTTTCTCCAACACCTCAAATGGGCCTGTCCAACGATCCTGAAGGGCACTTAGCTCCCCAGGTTCCATCACCCAGACTTTCTGGCCAGGCTCCAACTCCACCGGGTGAGCATTCTGATCATACCATTCCTTCATGACTGCCTGACTGGCCTCCAAGTTGTCAGCAGCCTGCTTCCACAACTTGGCCATCTGGCTTCTGAAGGCCAACATGTAGCTCACCACATCCTGGGGAGGTTTTCTGGGAGACTTCTCCCATCCTTCCTTCACCAGGCTGAGAGGCCCACGCACCGGGTGCCCATACAACAATTCGAACGGGCTGAAGCCCACTCCTTTCTGAGGCACCTCTCTGTAGGAAAACAGTAAGCAAGGTAGGAGGACGTCCCACTTCCTCCGTAAGCTCTCTGGCAGACTTCTTATCATGCCCTTCAGGGTCTTATTGAACCTCTCAACCAGTCCATTGGACTGGGGGTGATAGGGAGTGGTGAACCGGTAGGTCACCCCACACTCTTTCCACATGGTCCGCATGTAAGCAGACAGGAAGTTAGTCCCCCTGTCGGACACAACCTCCTTTGGGAATCCTACCCTAGTAAAGATTCCCATCAGGGCCCTAGCCACCACAGGTGCAGTAACAGTCCTCAGAGGGATGGCCTCTGGGTACCGTGTGGCATGATCCACCAGAACCAGGATGAACCTGTGACCAGCTGTGGTTGGTGGATCCAATGGCCCTACAATGTCGATGCCCACCCTCTCAAAGGGGGTGCTAACGACGGGGAGTGGTTCCAGGGGAGCCTTTAGCTTCACCCCTGTTTTCCCACTGGCCTGGCAGGTTACACATGTCCTACAGTATGTGTCGGACGCCACTTTCATTCGAGGCCAGTAAAAGTGGAGGACAAGCCGTGCAAAGGTCTTGTCCTGGCCTAAGTGTCCTGCCAGTGGTATCGCATGAGCCAATTCCAGCAGAAAGGCTCGGTACTGCTGCGGGACCACCAAGGCCCTTGATGAGCCAGGTAGAGGTACCTTGGGTTCACTGTAGAGGAGTCCATCCTCCCAGTAAAGATGGTAGTGTCCCGTAACATCACCTGCTGCCTGGGCTTCGGCCTGACGCCTCAGTCCCTCAAGGGTAGGGCACTCCCTCTGCCCCCTACAGAAGTCCTCTCTGGTAGGACCTCCCTCCACATGCCATTCAGCAGGGATGGGCAAATCCTCCAGAGAGTCTACTTCCCCCTCCACGGACTCCTGGCCTACCACTGCAGGTGGCCGATCTGTCTCATGGGGCGTGGAAGCCGGAGCAGGCTGTCCCTGTCTCCGTTTCTGACCCTTTTTAGCAGCGGGTTGGGCCATTGTTCCAGGCTCCAACCCAGGCGAACTCCCTCTCCGGGCAGTCGCAGACCTTGTGCTGACACAGGCCCAGTTAGGTGTACCCAGCATCGCAGAATGCGTCCGGTATTCCACCTCTCTCCAAGTGTTGTGTTCCATGTCATTCCCCAACAGACAATCGACTGGCACGGCAGGGCTTACGGCAACTCGAAGTGAACCTGCAACCCCCTCCCACTCAAAGGGAACCTCAGCCACTGGATAGTGGCCCATTCTGCCGTCAGCCATCGCGGCGGGGTGGAGTACATTAGGAACAACCTGCTCTGGGGACACCAGCTGACTTCTCACCATAGTCATGCTGGCTCCTGTATCCCTCAGAGCCTCCCCTCTCTGGCCATTGATGGTAACCCATTGCCCATACTTTGTAGTATTTGGGGGCACCTGGATCTTTGGCACCATCTCCCGCTCTCCCAGGGACACTAAGGTGACACCCGCCCACTCACCCCCCTTATCTAAGGGCAACTCCTCCCCGAGCGCTACACTAGCTACTCCCGGTGACTTTCCTCCGGTGGGAGGGGGTGGTCTCTTTGGGCATCTGACATCTCCCTTATAATGTCCAACGCCACCGCATTCAAAACAGTGGGGAACCCTGGGCTGCTGGCTTTGGCCAGGATAAGGGTTCCGGGGCGGGTTTGCCCTAGGGGTGAAACCTGCTCCCTTCCCTTGGAAGTTATTTTGGGGACCTTTAGAGAACTCTTTCTTTTTCTCCCCCCCCTCCTTCTTCTGGGGGGCGCCCTGTCCGGCTTTTTGAGATTCCCCTCCAGTCCCCTTGGAGGACACCCGAGTACTTGTCCAGATGTCCGCCTCCTCTGCAAGCTTCCGGGGATTGGTCAGCTTGCTGTCTACCAGGTGTTGGCGCAGCTCGGGAAAACATTTCTCGAGGAGGTGTTCTTTCAAAAATAGATTGTACAGCCCCTCATAATCCTTTACCTCACTGCCCTTGACCCAACCCTCTAAGGCCTTTCTGGCATAATCAAGGAAGTCCACCCAGTTCTGAGTGCCCATCTTGTGACTCCCCCTAAACTTCTGTCGGTACCTCTCTGGGGTGAGCCCGAACTTCCTCAATAACGCCAACTTCATGGTGGGGTAGTTTGTCTGTTCCTCTGGATCCAGGGCCAGCAAGGTGTCCCGACCAGCAGGAGGCATGTACTTGTACAAACTACCCCCCCAGTGCTTCTCCTGCACTCCATGAACCTTCAAAGAAACCTCATAAGCGGCCAGCCACTTAGCTACATCATCCCCCTGACTGAAGCTCGCTATCAGGTCCTTTGGGATATAGGGTTTGGTCTCCCTGGCTGACTCTTTTGGTTCGCTGCCACCATTCCTAACAGGAGAGGACCCCCGTCGCAGACTTTGGAGCTCCAGTTCCTTCAGTCTAAACTCGTGGACCATCCTCCTCTCCTCTTTCTCCTGCTCCAACTTAGCCAACTCCCACTTTAGCTGTCTTTTCTCTCTCCTATCGGTGAGCTCGGCTTCTGTTAGGCTTCTCCCAGAGATGCTACTGCCCTTACTGGAATAGGACATTGGTTTGGTGAGTAAGTTTTCCCCCTCATCGCGGAATAACTCTTCTACCTCCCCCACCATGTCCTGGTAAACCTCTTCATCCTCCTCCTTTGTCTCTTGGTGTGCCTCCACCCAGGCCCTAAGGCTAGTCTGGAGCTCCCCCTTCCTGGCACCCTGTTTGAAAAAGACCCCCATTTGTTGGCAGAACATTCTCAATTGGGGCACGGAATAGACTTCCAGGTTTTCCACTGCAAACTCCATTGTGAGTCTGGCAAACCTGGATACACACCAGAAATTTCAGAGGGGTAAGGGTAACCTAAAACCAACTCCACCCACCACCAGGAATAAATTTAGAAAAAACAAAAGGACTAATTGGGAGGGCCGCAAGGAGAAAACTCCTGGTGTAGGTTAGGTGTATTACGTCAAATTACTAGTAAGTAGCTGCAACCAAGCCCGCAATCCCACCGCTAGGCACCAATATGTTGGAATTAGGTAGCCTGGCCTAGAGCAAGACTAACATAACAGAGGCACAGTGTAAAGGTTGCAGACCACCCAAAAGTAACTCCACGCAATAACACTCAAAAGGAAAACTCTACACCAAAATTATGTGAAAATACGTGCTGTTTTATAAAAATAATATACTCTTTGGTTTCAAATTATACAGTGTGACACATCTTAGTTCTTCTCAGAAATAACAATTATACCTTTGATGTGGAGAAGTAAATACACTCTTCTTGCTGTGGAAAAATTACAGTTCAAAACATTTAGCTGTCATAAGTTCAGAAGTGCTCGCTGTTTGGAATTGAAATTATCTCATTAGGGTTACACTAAACAGTATCACTTTGCATTAGTAATCAATAACATCGCTTTAACCTGCCAAATCACTGGCTTTACCTCTATCACAGTATTAAGAACTCTCTCCCCTTATCTCCACCTTAATACAGCGTTAGAATACACATTCAGAGTGGAATGCAGGAATTTTACCAATTTACTATCTTTACACAACAACTGCCATGAAGATCTGAAGGGAGTTTCCCCTTTAGCAAGTAATGTCAGTGCTCTTCTGACAGTAATTTATGTTCCTCTCTGTTTTCTAGCGTAATGGCTACTCTTAGACCTGTTCCAATGAGGTTGGGAATAGGAAACTACCTTCCCCCTTCACCTATTCTGACACAGCTTAAGCTAAAGACGTCAGAGTATAGGGGCATCACGCTAGACGCTGGGATTTGGGATTTAATACGTTATCAAAGAGGACTCAGCTCTGTTCCTCCTCACCCCCACGGCTCCTTACTGTTTCTTTACGTCTTTTGCCCTGCCCCAGTCCACAGGGGTCGGGGCTAACAGCCAGTTCCGCCGAAGAGAAACACCAGCCAACCTCTTCACCTCAGCGCCGGAGTGGGGAGGAGCACTGACGGCGGCCCTTCGCCCTTCCTCTCACCGTCTGAGGCGGACGCTGGTCAAGCTGACAGCAGATCGGCTGTGGCGCTAGATTTCCGCTCCTCGGGGAATGCAGGACGCTCCTCCGCCCCAGCCCTGACCGGACCGGGTCCGCTGAAGACAACCGGAGACGCGTTGCTCCTGGGGAATTCCTCGCGTCTCTCGGATGCTGGGCTCTACTGCGCAGATGCGGGGAAACCAGTGGCACAGACTACACCGCCCCCTTCCGCCGGGAGGTACACGCTTCTGCTCCTGCGCAGGGGATCAGCGTCTCCTCATCAATTCCGCCGCGCGGCTTGAACAGCAAGCTGCGCCACTCTTCCGCGGACTGCTCTCCTTCACGCCCCCTCGCGCCCTCCAGACAGAGACGCCTCGGCCTCACAAGCTGTAAAACCACACCGGGCACTGCTCTTCTAATCCGGGTAGGCTAGAACTTCGGCAGGAAGGCGGGGAGCTAGTCAATAACCCCAAGAGGGAACGAAGGGGTGAAGGTGGGACACAGCCGTCTGGGGAAAGGTCCAAAGTCCCTGGTTACTTGACTGGACCAGATCGGTTTCAGGCCAATGGTAGGGTTCGGTCAGCAGCACAAGGGGGAACGTCCTCTGAAAGATGCTGTCAGTTAATGAAACCAACTAGCCTCTCCTAGCGCGTCCTCCTCCGCACACTGCAGCCTCTCTCCTTTCACACTGGACTACACAAAATGGCCTCCTGCCCCCTGCCCTTTTATAGCCTAGCCTCACAGAGTCCAGTAGGGTCCAGAAGGTTCTGGAAGTCCTAATGTTAGCCTATGGGGCTGACTATGGGGTGGCAGTTGGTGACAGTTAGGGCCCTCCATTTTGTGACAACATGAGGTTTCCTGACAACACAGGCCTCTGGGCCTGAGGTAAAAGATTACAAGGGAGGAAAGAACACCTATCCCCCTGGTCAGCACCTAAAAAGTTAGTAGACAAAAAAAAGATTACCAAGGGTATGAGGGGCTAAAAGGGGACAAAATAAATAAAAATTAGGAGGGACATTGCCAAAAAGCCAGACAGGTCTAACACCAATGTACACCGATCCAAAACAATCTGCCCCACACCGATTCAAAACAATCTGCCCCACACCGATCCAAAACAATCTGCCCCACACCGATCCAAAGCAATCTGCCCCACGCCGATCCACAGCAATCTGCCCCACGCCGATCCAAAGCAATCTGCCACACGCCAGTCCAAAGCATTCTGCCACACGCCAGTCCAAAGCATTCTGCCCCACTCCAGTCCTAAACAATCTGCAAGCTCCAATCATAAACAATCTGCCCGCTCCAGTCCTAAGCAGTCTGCCCCGTCCCAGTCCTCAGCAATCTGCCCCGCTCCAGTCCTCAGCAATCTGCCCGCTCCAGTCCTAAGAAATCTGGCCCGCTCCAATTCGAAGCAATCTGCCCCAGTCCAGTCCAATCCGCCCCACTCCAGTCCAATACGCCCCAATTCAATCATCCCAAATCACCCCACTATAATCCGCCTCACTCCAATCCACCCACACCAAATCCATGGCACCCCACTCCAACCTGAACCACCCATCCTACTCCAATCCATCACACTCCAATCTAATCTACCTTAATCCATCCAGTCCACCTTGATCCACCCCAACCAATCTACCCCACTCCAAACCACCTTAATCCACCCTACTCTAATCCAATCATATCCAGTCCAACCCACCCTATTCCAGTCCAAACCAATCCACTCCAGTCGTTTCAGTCTAGTCCACTCAAATCCAGTCCACCCCATCTCAATCCAATCTACCCCAATCAATCCAATCCCCCTCACTCCAGCCCACCGCACATCAATCTACCCAGTAGAACCCACTCAAGCAATCCAGTTCACCCCACTTAATCCAGTGCACCCCATTCACTACACTCCACCCCAATCCAATCCACCCATGTTCAGCCCTCCCCAGTCCAGTCCACTCTACCATAGTCCAGTCCAATCAAAACCACCCCATTCCACTCCACCCCACTCCCAATGCATCCCAATACACCACACCTTAGTCCTATCACTTCAATCCAATGCACCCACCTCAATCTAACCCACTGCACTCGAATAGACCTCACCCCATTTCAGTCCACCCAACTCTACTCCAATCCACCCAACTCTACTCCAATCCACTCCAACCGACACCACCCTGTTTTTTCCCACGTCACTCCACTCTATGCCTCTGCACTCTACAACACTCTCTACCACTGAACCATTGAAATGTACTCCCCTCTATTTAACTCTACGTCACTCTGCTCCCCCTACTCCACTCTTCGACACTATATTCAACACTATATTCTACTTCACTGCTCTCTGCACCACTCTACTCCGCATTGGACCACTCTACGATCCTGCACTACTCCTTTGTACCCTACACCACTGCAATCTACTCTCCACCACTCTACGCCAAAGCACTGTACACCACTTTACTCAAACTTAATGCACTCCAATCTACTTTGCACCACTGTACTTCATGCCACTTCACTCTAGGCCACTCAACTCCACTTCTGATACTCTCCTCCATCAAACTCTGCTCCACTGACCCTCTACTCCACTTTGTGCCATTCTTCGCCACTGCTCCACCCTACAAAGCTCTACGCAACTCCCTTTAAGCCACTCCGTGCCACTCCACTCTACCCAGGGTCCGACCCCCTGTGTCCCTCCGAATGGCTGTATTAGATAAATTGTTCAGATTTAAAGGGATAGATGGAGACATGGAAAACACTTCCCGGACACCTGTAAGTTGGATGCCACAGAGCCCATTGAGGTAGGAAATGAAGGCCTGGGAGGGGCAGCCACCATACGGACCCTTAATATGAGAGATCGATGAGGCCAAGCACTTCGGGTACATCTGTGGTATGTGTGTTAGGGGCATGAATAACTCAGTACTCCTAAGAAGAGGTGAGAGGATGTAGCCTTAAGGCTAGAGCGGTCAACCTCGAAGCTGGAGAACTAGGTTCCAGTCTTGGCCATGACACTCAACATCCTGTGATTCTGGGCAAATCACTTAATCTCCTTGAATGTGTCCATCTGTAACGAAACTGGTGCTCATGTAAAGCGCTCTGATACCTGAAATCTTTGGGTCGAGTTTGCGCTATATGAAACTCTTTAAAAAAAAAAGCTAGGTTATTACACTTAACTTGCCCAAACTTCACAAGTTAGTCCTTCCTAACCCTACAATTGTCCTTCATTTTGCCTCTTATTCCTTATTCCTCTTCACCGGGTACGTCTTCCTCATTCCTCTTGCTCCTTCACTTCCACTCAGTTGTTTCTTGCCAGCATTCTTCGGTCTTAGCCTCCCCTTCAGCCTCCCTTCTCCCCCTTCAACGCTTCTCTCCCCTTCTGCTCAGCTCTGACTCTTCTGCCTGTATTCCTTTTTAATAGATCCAGTCTTCTTTAGCCTCACATCTTCTCCCTTTCTGTGCTTCACATACCCTTACCATTCATCTCCCCATTTTGCTTACTTCATCTACTTAACTGCTGTGACAAACCCCAGCAAAATCGACCCAATGGTTATCTTCGATGGTTTTGGGAAATCCTGCAACATATTTCTATGTAATGTAAATCATTTGTATAGGTTTTTCTAAAGTGTTTGTTTTTATTTTGTATGGTTAATAAATATGCATTTTTAGGATTGAGCTTTGGCAGCGCGCAATCGTTGCTGCAAGCAAGACCTTCTGTAATCGATACAACCGCTTTATTCCTGCCTACAATTGGTTTATAACAGCGTTGAACTTCTTTGCTGCCTCCTGTCGTGTTCCCACTGCTGATGCTTCACTTCCTTTGAAAACTCAGGAGCACTGGTAAAGTACAGTGTACTAGGGCTTGCCTTCCTTATAGCCTTTGTGTAAGAACTTTTGTATGTATCTTTATTGATGCTTTTCTCCAGTCGCTGCTTCTGCCCATTTTGATTCCCTTCATACCCATCCATTGCAAGCTGCAATTGATGGGTATGATTGAGACGCACCACAGCATGCCAGACTCACCCTGGCTTCTGGGAGAGGCCTTGTCCAGAGACCATGCCGTTCACAAACACACATTAGGTAAACATAATCAGGGCAACCATTAAAACATGCATTTCGGCTGTTGCAGAGTTAAAACTGACATTTGCTGTGGAAGCGCACAGTTAATTATGTTTATACAGCGAAAGGAAAAAATTACCTTTTAAATTACATGAGAGAAGAGGAAAGTCAGGGCGGTGGCCCAAATAATTGTTTTTACATTGGAAAAAGTGTGTATAAAAGCAAAAAGTAAACCTTTGTATTGTGATGCTGTCCTTCTGTAACTCAACTAGCCCCTACTCCTGGTATCAGGGCTGCTTCACTGAACGCAAACCAAAAAAATTGGCGCTATTTATTGTTCCTTTGTCCCCCTAAACGTTACTGTGCAACATAGGCTAGTTCTGTGGGTGAAGCCTGAGTATGAAGCACGGACCAGTGACCCCTTATAAATGTGAACTCGTGTCTGGCACATATCTGTGCTCCCCATCTAGTGTATGCAGCATGAATTAAGCGTGTTCTATGCAGCTAAGCACTGGTATATGGTATTTGAGCCTATGTTGTGCACCTTCGACTAGGGCCCTGCTTTTTTTTTTTAGCCTGGTTATGCAGCATAGCCGAGAGCCCACATCCTTGTTTGCCTGGTTCTGCAGAATGGGCAGTGACCCTTTTTTGTGAGTTTAGTTATTCACCTTATGGTAAAATAAGTTATATGTATAGTTGCAAAAAACAATGAGAGGGACTAACCGTAACAAATGCCACTGTAGCACTCAATTTGACCCCAAAAATATACATCCTAGTTAATACTAGGTAAAAAACATATTTTCCTAGATAGGATGTAATGTGAAAAATCTACACAAAAAGGTGTTGGGTCAGAAAAGAACATAGCGTCTAAGAAAAAATACTGAAATTCCCCCGTGGTCAATTTATACTTTCTTATATGGCATGGCTCATAAAGTCAGTCAGTTGGCCTTCATATTAACACAGGTACAACAAGGTTAATTTTCTCAAATAGCAACTGGTGACCTGACATTATATATCCGTTGTCCATGGTCTGGAACACAGAGTTGTGCCCTGTTCCTTATAATTATTAGTCCATTAAGTTATGTGGTCAGTGCCCCATTCCGCATGGCGGTGAACAGTGCCATGGGGTTAACTTGCCTTGGTTTGCTCTTACTAAGCATGGCCTCATGGCTCTGTTTGCACTTGTCAACTGTTATTGGGGGATGCTGTTGCCCAAGCAGAACCACACCCAGCCACTACTGGCACAATTTCCCCTCTGACTGAATTAGGACTATGAAAATACATGAATATATATATATACAGTGTTAAAATATATGTTTGCATATGTGGTCCTAGATCATATTATTGTACAAGGGCTCCTTCACACTTAGCTAACAGTCGTCTGCAAAAGAGCAATGGTGGAGGGGTCGTAACTCATTGAAAATTTACGCTACAAATGGCATGCAAATCTGGCGCATAGCCTTGAGTTGGGATTTAATTTCAGCTTTCCCAATAATTAGATCATTTGCCCTGTTCCTAGCATTTGGTTGTAAGCTCCTATTTGGATTTCTGGTCAGTATGGTAACTTTTTAGACTGTTCTCCAAATAAGAATACTGTAAAGTTCAGGCTCAACATGGCTGCCTCCATGATGGTTTTATAAATGAAATCTGGTATTGATAGCTTTCAGTTTGCAGAGGAAGCGTGACAGCGTCTGGTGAACAGCGGTGGTTTCTTCACTTGGACAGGTGAGTCTTCTTTACCTCCTGCCTACCTCTTAATCAATGTATTGCTCTCCCTATTACCTCTTTGACCTAGTAACCTTAATGTTAAACTTATGAACCCTTGTAACCATATCTCACCGGGCACACTAAATGAAATAAAAGAATTGGAACATTTTAAAGGCAGCCCAGTCCTATTAAAAACCTAAAATAGTGGTGTTAACATGATACTGATGTATGTTAATTTCTTTTTCCTCCAGACTCTATGAAGTCTATGTGCAGGGATGAAGGCTGGCCATCACTGGACAACAGAAGTATGAGAAGGAATCTGGCTATAAAGATTTGCAATACAGGAAGAGGACTAAAGAAAACTGAATCTAAAAACTAAAATTTAACTTGCTGGCTTTTTTATTAAGCTTTTTTGTAGTATTCTGGCATTTTCCCCCCCTCTTCAACAGTGTCCTGGACTTTCTCTATGTACTCTTGTTCAGTATCCTGGCTTCTATGGGGCCAAAGGTGTGTTTTAGATCAATAAAATTACATGTTAACACATCCCCTTTGATGCTTGTTCATTTAACCATTACTTTGTTTCAGTCTTTTGCCACTGGTCACCACATTAAACAGCTTCAGATAATGCTCTGTAAGGCAAGTCCCAGTGAGTCGGGAGTATGGGAGTAGCTGCACATGTGGTTAACCTCATGGCTGATGGAGCGATTCCCCTGCAGTGCTAGGCCATAATAAAAATGGGTGTGGTCATGACGAGCTCAGCTCGTCATGAGCACCTGAGAGGTATATGCCATGACGAGCTGGGCTTGTCATGAGCACCGAAGGGGTTAATCTTATCTGAATGCAAAGTATAACATTGTTGACGCCACTACTTTTGTATGCATATGGTATTTCTACAGCACAAAGCTAGCCAAAAGGAATGGTTCTGAGATTTATTTTGTACAGTGTGCCCATCTCACGCTAGAGTTTAAAAAGTAATCTTTCCAGAGTAGGAGAATTTTGATTGGGTAATTGGGACCAGATTCATGGAAGTTTTGTTTTTGATTTGCTTAAGTTTTATAATGCAGACTTGACGCAAAATCTTTTCAGGATTTATAAACCAGCGCAAATTGGTATTTGTTACAACCCTCACCCACAATGGGAAAAGTTTTCAGGTTTTTCTAGGCATAGTATTTTTTGTACTGCAAGGGGGCCCTTCCAGTACAAAACCTAAGCTAGACTCTTGCAGACACCTTTGCACCATAGTGCAAATGCGTGTATATGGTGCAGTGGTGCAAGGGAGAGGGGTAGACATGGCACTTTCCTGCTCTCACCCTGTGATGCAACGCAGCAAATTTGGGTGTTGCGCTGCGTTAAGTGACACTTTTGTAAATCTAGGCCTTACTTTAGAACTCATGGCATTGCAAATAATTCATGGTATTGTATAAAGAAGGCATATTACATCCAAGAGGCCTGTTTTTGACAGGAAGGTTCCTTGAGGTGATCCTCTAAATTTTTCACTACCAGCAAATCCATATTCCTAAACTAATAGTGGGACCCTGCAAGGGAATACTGGCAGTCGGCTAATGAGCCTGTAACATGGAATTTTCAAGGTGTATCCAGCCCGTAAGGATGTATTAGTGATCCCCTGCCACTCTAAGTTATTCATTAAATCACCTGGGAGCTATCTAAACTTGGCCTGCCATTGGCATAAAATCCTGCAAGAGTATTTCATAAACATCCTAAAGACCTTATGTAGTCATTGTCTAGTAATCCACGCTCATTCTGTAGTTGTCCTAATATAATCCTAAATAATCTATGCTCATTTTTGAGTTATCATTAAATCATCCTGGAGTAATCCACACTCATCCTGAAATTATCATGGGATCATGCCAGAGAAATCCACTTCCATCCTAAAGCGGTAATAGGATCATCCAGGAATAATCCACAATCATCCTTAAATTGTCTTGAGCCCATCCTGAAGTAATTCTCACTCATCCTGAAGTTGTCAATTAGTATTCATGGAGTTGTAAAAGGTAATCACTCCCTCCCTGTGGAAGTCATCAAAACACCATCTTAGAGTAGATTTTGTGATTACAGTAAGAGTCATCCCATTTAAATATTTTCCCCTATAGGCATACTTCAGGATGGTTTGGGATGACAACTCCAGATAATTACAGGAATAGCTCAGCTGAAGTCATCAGATGGCTGCAGAATGAGTCCAGGATGATCTTCCTTTTTGACCAGGGACTGTTAGGAGAGACCTGCTGGCAGGCTGGAGTACTGAGTGGATGGCGTTTCCAATCTTAAGAATATCACACCTGCCTAAAACCCAACTATAGTTTATCAAACCATTTCCCTCTATCTTGAAGGCATGTCTCTGCATATGAGGTGGCCAAGAAGTCAGGCATGTTCTCGACTTCCCCCTTTCTTCTGTAGCTTGAGCCTTTAAATATCAAATCTTGTTTGGCTTTTCTGAGCCCATTTGCTCTGAAGTGAGCGCTGCTTTGGATAGGGCTTTTCAATACAGCTGGCATCATATTTTCATACTTCCTCTTAGTTTGTGAAAACAAGGACAAATTGCCGAACATAATTTTAAAATTTGCCTGGAAAAGCAGCATATGAGCCTGCTGTAGTATCCGGCTGGATACATTCTAGTGTTTAGCCTGTGATGTAAGACACTCTACACCCACCCACCACAGGCGTCACCAGTCAGGTGACCCTGTTAATAAAAGAGGCCAGGCGCACGTGCCCGGGGCCAGTTATAGTACCCAAGTACACTGTGTTTGTGTTGTCATTTACACAGCATGTGGGCCTAAGGCCCAGCACACCACAATGGCGACGAGCGGGTCGACACCCGTGCGTGTGCTGGCAGCTCCTTCGCTCGCCTGAAAGAGGGACATCATATCCCTTGTCTAGGGCACCCCCTGCTGCCAGCTGAACATATACTGAGTGCGGGAAAAAGGAAGAAAGTGTCGCAGCACACACAGCGGTTTGAGGAGCCCCCACGCTGCCATCCAGTACCACGAGAGGCAGACACCCGTTTCAGGACCTGTAACGCCCATGCAAGGCAAGTAGACTGCAAATCCCTCCGACAGAAGGCCCAGAAAATGGTATGCCTCGACCTGCAGAGGCATCCGCAAGTCACCCCGCCTGCCGTTGTCTGTCACGGGAGGAACTGAGCACCTTCCCAATTAGATGCGACAAGACAGAGCCAGCTGGGCAGTGACGCGGAAACGAGTGAGTGCTTTGGTCCAGACACCGAAGAAGAACGCCCACTGTTGTGTCCTAGCAGACAATCTAAGGGTTAAAATGTAATGCTACACTAAACACCCACCCACCACTGATGTCACAACATCACGTGACACAGTTAATAAATAGAGCCGAGCGCTCGAGCTCGTGGCTCACTAACCCACTAACTAACTGGTGTCTGTGTCGCAGTTATTCACCCTCATGTGGGCCTTGGGCCCACGACATAACATTTGGCGACGAGGAGTGGCTAAGCCCCAGCGTGCCACAGCCACCTTCTTCGTGGGTCAAGGGGAGAAAACAGAAGGGCGACATCGTACCCCTCCCCCAGGCGTGGCGCCGGCCGCCGAGAAGCCCGTGGGGCGTGTGCCTTGCCCCAGGCCTAGCGTCTACGAAGAGCGGACCGGCCAGAGGCCACCTGCACCGGCCGCGACTGTGCCCCGGAGAGGAGTGCTGGCTGGGCAGAGCCCACTCGCCACGGCCGCAGCTGAAGAACAGGTCCGTCGGCCGAAGGTGAGCTCAGGACAGTAAAGCACCGGAAGCGGAGCCCACCCGCTATAAACAGTACACTGTCCCCCACTGACTAAGCAAGGCCAGCGGAGCCCACCCGCGGCCTGCATGAAGCGGTCCTCCGTATGGAAAACTGACGCGGTGCCCACCCGCATAGACATTGCAGCTACAATTAATTTTATATAAAGCAGCACCGGCGGAGCCCACCCGCGGCCTGCCTGCAGCATGCCCCGCAGCGTGTGAGAAATGCGGCGGCGGGGTGAAAGGAAAAGCCCGCAGCGTGTGGAGAGCTGCCGGGCGCTGTGCAACAACAGCAGAGCACACCCGCACAATCAGGGTGCCGTGCCAGGTGTGAAAGGACCGTAAATAAACGGTGTCAGGCAAAGGCAGGCCAGCGGAGCCCACCCGCGGCCTACCTGCAGCGTCCCTGTCCCCCGCCACGCAGCGTGTGGGGTGTGAGGCTGCGGCGGCGGGGGTGAAAAAAACTGCCAAAGAGAGCGCCCGCAGTGTGTTAAGAGCTGCCGGGCACTAAAGAAACTACTGCGGAGCCCACCCGCGCAACAGGAGAGGCCGACGATGCGAGTGCCCACCTTGCAGGCTGAGAAGCAGTGGGTGACGTGAAACCGCGGTGGCGGGACTGAACTGAGGCGAGAAACGCCCGCAGCGTGTGGAGGCTGCTGCGGGCAGGAGCACCAAGGAGGAAACGGCGATTGGCCGATGGCAGAGTGTAGCACCTGCATCCCCTCCCCCACAGCCCGTGAACTGAAGGGCCTGCTGCGAGGGGTGGGGGAGGAAAGAAAAGACTACATGCGGCCGGAGCCGCCTCGAAGTGTGCCACAAAGCCCCACCTCCCCAGGTGCGGAAAAGTATGTTTTGCCAGCCCTAGAACAACCAATAATAAATAAATAAATACGAACTTACCTGGCATCCTCGAGGCCGACCCCCAGCACACCAGTGAGGATAGATTGATCACGGTATCCACAAACTTGCTCCCACGCAGCACACAGCCCAGCACCGGCAGCTTCATAAGAAGGAGCAGAGGAAATCTCCTGAAAAGCAGAAAACGACATGGACTGCCAGCAAAGTGAAGCTGCTCTGCCATCTAGTGGACACTGGGGAGCATTGCAACAACAGAAGCCAAACAAAAAAAAACAAGCACAGGGCAGCACAAGGGAAAGCCTACATGGAGAACAAGCCTGCAGCGACACGGACGGAGACCCATCATAACTGCTGAGGTGACGCCCGGGCGCCACAGGTGTTCACCGCAACCGCAGAAGAAGACAACCTCACGCTGGACGACGAGAGAGAGTCAAGACGTCTAACGCAAGCAGCAAGATCCAAAGGCAACCGATGGAAAACGTCCGTGAACTGAGAGATCAGAAGACCTGGAGAGACGGACGCAACACCAACAATAACTAGAAGTAATAGGAGGCAAGAGAGAAGATCCTAATGACCGGTCCAGTCACCGAAGAGTGGAGAGAAGACAGTGTCCTAAAGACAGGACAAGACCAGACGGGAACAGGCGGAGTGCATGCTGCTTGAAGAAGCCTGGTCAGCAAGACAAAGGAAGAAAGGTGACCGGACCGTGTCGCGAAAAGGAGAAGGGAGAAGAGTGGCACGATGCCATGAAGAAAAGAACTGAAGTAAGAAGTCATGTGGCACGACGCCGTCAGGAACATCTGGAAAAGGTGAAGAGAGGTGTAACAAGTCCACACACCTACAAGAAGAAGAAGAGGTGACACACCACAACATCGTGTACAGTGACCCGCATGTCCAGGAGAACACTGATAGCACCAAGAACAGAACAGGCACCTATTCACAAGACCCCGACGACCCGTGGACGGTAGGAGAGCAAAGGCCGGACCATTGACAACACCCACCTTTGGGATCGAGCGGAAATCTGGATGAGGAGGGAGCTCAGATGGCCTGAATAAGGAGAACTGACCATTCCACACCAGCCCGTGGAGATCCAAGGGGCAAAGGCCTCAGGGACACCGGTGGCAGAGGGTCCCGACATGAGAGATGAATCCATCGCCGTCTAACCTGCACGTCCCAGGAAGATGAGGAACTTGTGCGCGAAGGCAGGAGTCAACAACTACCCTTCAGGTGGAGCTACGGACTTTGTGAGACAGTACCCCCATCGTCTCCTCCATTCACACGCAGACTGTGGAGTTGGAGCAACGCTGTGGAATAATACCCGGCCCAGTGGAAACCCGATGAAATGGCCTCCGGGACATCTTGTGGCAGGAGCACACCCGAGAGAGGGGCGTCCTAGTGAGAAGAATGTCCTTCGAACACTCCATCCTTTGTCAAGTAAAGCCAAGCTGCCTACAGCGAAGAAACCGACGGACCAGCAGAAGACAACATCCTTCAAGTCTAACATCTGGTCATCCTGTTTGACGTTATCCTCAAAAGCAAGATCTCAGTGGACTGACCAACACACTTCCACGGCGCAAGTAAAGAAGAGCACGCCCACCGAGAACCAGGACGTCAAGCCAAGAAGAAATAAAGTTTCAGCAGCAATTTCCACCATCATCATCAAGCAAGCAGCTGAAGAGACTCAATGTAAATTTGTAATTAGTGTATATTTATGTACTTCCTCCCACAGATTAGGACTTTTGTCTTTCCTTAATTTTTATCAAATTTTGGGATGAATGTTGTGTCCTAGCAGAAAATCTAAGGGTTAAAATGTAATGCTACACTAAACACCCACCCACCACTGATGTCACGACATCACGTGACACAGTTAATAAATAGAGCCGAGCGCTCGAGCTCGTGGCTCACTAACTAACTGGTGTTTGTGTCGCAGTTATTCACCCTCATGCGGGCCTTGGGCCAACGACATAACAGCACACCACAAGGTACGCCAGGGCGCACTACCTTCCTACGCTCTTTACCGCCAATAGGCAGCGTTAGATGACCAAACTCAGTGCAGGCCACTCAAGGCAAAGTGGGTGCAGACTGTATAAACCCCAGTGGGCCTGTGTGTACTTATGATCCCTGGCTGTAAGAGTTTGCAAGACCGTGATGGCGGGAGAGAAAGCTGCCCTGTTGCACCGTTAATGAGCTGCCTCCACGCCGGTATCCCCAGCCCAGCGCGACTCACAAACACTGTCTCTGCCCCTGTGAACTAAGAGCAGCACCACCTACGGCCTACTTGCTGCACCGCAGCTACGGAACTTACTCGCATGTCTGCTGGTGTCTGTGCAGCAACTGGACAAGAGGCACCAGGATCACATTCCACCAGCCCTGAGAACACTTTTCCCCCAGCAGCGAGTGTCAGCACAGAGCTCCTTCTGCACAAGAGGCTGCCTTGCAGGTGAGGGAGGCCAGCGCGAAGTAAATGATTCGGGCCGCAATTCATACAAAAGTAAAGGTGCCCAGCGTGATGCCCACAGTGCCCCCACACTTACCTCATGAGAATGCCAGTAGCAAGAACAGCCTCCTTTCTACTCGTGAAAGCTGCATCGCCCACAGTTTCCAGAAGGACTGAGGCGGCTGGGGAAGTACAGGGCTACAGTGCCACCCAGTGGCCATATGTGGTACAGCATCTTACAGTATGCACATATAGGGCCCGTGCCAATATGCCTAAAGCAGATACAAACGTGTGGCATCCACGTTTCCCATCTCTGACTGGGTGACTCCCTGCCTCAACTCTGCTCCAATGTCAGGGGAGGACCAGGAATGTGAGGTACAGCCAGATAGGCACAGTACAGACAAAACCTGTATCTCCAGCACCACTGCATCGGTGGGACTGCCCTCAGCCCGCAAGGTGTGACAACTGCTGCTCTGCCTGGTGTCTTGTGCTCTCCACCGGCCTCAAGGGAACTCTCACACAGCCCTCCAGCGCCACTGTGACAGTCTTACTGCCCTGACTCGCAGCACCTAGACAGAGAAAGAGAGATAGAAAGCAGCGTCGCGTGTCAGCATGGTACTAAACCCTGCACCAGCTCCTCCAGCACCCAAAACCTGCAGCAATCAGGGCAAACCACCGCGACGAACGCAGCGCAACCTGGTGGCTCCCCAGACGCAACGTGCTGAAGAACGGACGTACTGCCTGGCCAGAGCAGATAGCCAGCTGTGCCCCACAACCGTCAGCCTAAGCAGCACGATAGGCTGAAGGAGAGGCCCTGTTGCACCACTACCCTACCAGAGGTAGCAGGATCAGCAATAGAAAATTGCAACGTAATCAATGCAGGAGGATCCACACCAGGGCATCCACAAAGCGGTCAAACACAAAGAGCGGTCAAGCACACTGACTGCCCACCGCAACCGACGAGAGTGGCAGACCAGTGACAAGTGTGGCTGCACTGCACCCTACAGACCAGCAGTACTAGAGCACAGCACAGCATCCTGCTAACCAGCCGGCAACAGCAGTCAACAGATCCCAGAGTGCGCACCGCCACCACCAGGAAGACAGCCTTTTCACACCCAGTTGCTGAGATGGACTGCACCAGGCACAGCAAAACGTGCCCTCAGAGAAGAATGCTCATAGAGTGGCCCTATGCACCCTGCTAGTGAGAGCAGCAAGGACACCTTCGAAGACAGCAAAGTATCCAAGTAGCTGCCACACTCGTGAGCCCCCAAGGTGCCCCAAGCTGCACCAGCGCAAACCAGCATCATATAGGCAAGAGCACTGCCTGCCACCTCTGCAAAGTACAGGGAGAGACTGACAAACCCCACAAGGAGCTACAAGAAACTCTGAGCTACATACAGACAGCCACCACCGACAAGAGTGGACGGCCAGTCAGAACAGCAATGTCTCACGGTCGCTGTCCCCGCTACCAGCTCAAGAGAAGCTTGTGCAGAGTGCGCACCACATGTGGATGCCCTACGCCAGCACTGGAGGAGAGATCGGATCTCTCGCTCCTCCTGGTACACAGATATAATCTCAAGCTACACTACAGGCACACAAAGTGCCAGACGAAAGCGTCCAAGTAGAAGACAAAGCACACAAAGTCAGAGGCATGCAGAAGACGGCGCCAGTGAACCTGACAGCACGGGCGGGCTCCCCGGGAGATAGACATCTCCACAACGAAGTACTGCTAAACGCAGTACAGAGAGCAACTTCATCTCTACTGCACCAGGAAGCCCGAAGTGGGCCAAAGACAGCACAGAGTGTCCTCCCTCACACTGCCTCAGGACAGAGTCGACAGTGACCCATGAGAGGCAAGAGAGGAACCGCACACTCCACGTGGCAGGCCGCCACAGTGACAGGCGCTCCGACACGTGACCGGATGTCACAGCGCACAACGACAAAGGAGCCCGTCACGCAAAGTGACCAGTTCGGAGAAGCGCACCGGAAGAAAGGAAGAAGCAGCCGCCACGACGGCACTGCCTCGAGGCGCAAGCAAGAGGGACACCGTGAAATCCCCGAGGAGGGGATGGCGCCACTGGAAGTCCCCAAGAGGTACATGCAAGTCCTACTGACAGGACAGGCCTGCATCAGGTCCGCAAAAGAAAGGGAAAGACCATCACAAGAGCGACGCGACCAGTGAGATGTCCATGTGGAGCAAACATGAGACTGATAGCAGGACGCCACATCCACGTAAAAGCCTTGTCGGAAGAAGGAGAAGAACGTGGTATGATGCCAATTCGCAAAGGAGGAAAGAACAGTGGCGTGACACCACAGGGCAGACAACCACCACAGGCATGCAAGATGGAATGGAGAAGAACGACAGGACCAAGGACTTCCACCAGCACTGAGGAAGGTGTTCATCCCCGCAAGCCGGCCACCGGGGTGCAGAGACGTCACTGGGGACAGCTCCACGGGAGGACCTACCGTAAGCCGCTAGCAAGCGCGATCAGCGTCCTGACCACACGCTTCACAGTTCGACCGTCCTCTCACCCATCACCGGCTGCTTGGCATCGATAACACCGCACCTCGCAGTGCACCTGCCTGCATACGATGGAGCAGTGCCACGAAGTCCCTCAGGTCCTCCTCACTCCTTAAGGTCACCCCAACAGAAGATCACTGCCTGTCTGCCCACTGTAGGAACCAACATACTGTTACCACCTCCCAAGTGCATCATTACCAAGGAGCATCGCACCACCCGAGTTAATCCACACACCCGGCACAACCGGAGCTCAAGGAGGCGAATAACCCAGGAACAGTCTGTGCACCCCCGTCAACCTATAGCCTGCCGAAGTCGAGCACACCCGGCCATTTGAAGATCCGCCCTTGGGGACTACACAAGACTTGGCCGTGGCCCTGTTGGGAGGTCTGCAGCGACCCCTAAGCGTGGCCAACGCAACGGCCCGCACAGCCCACGCGGTTACGTGGCAGTCCAAGAGACAAGGGCCTCAACAGAGTTCCGTGCGAAGGGAGTCTGAGTAGGAGAGATGTGTCAGCCGCAGCTCCACGTCAGGCGCAGGAAACACGAACGTCACAGCGGAAGACTTGTCACCCACAAGATCGCCAGAGGAAGGCACAGAACCCGTGCCCAGACGGCGAGGACGCCCAGACGATAACACCACCCGTGGAGGCTACATGAGTGACTTGGCTGTGGATCCGTTGGCAGTTCCTCAGCGACGCCTTTGCGCGGCTCACGCAAAGCTCCACACGGTCCCATGACGGCCAGCAAGGAAAGCCATCCAAGAGGCTCCAGTGGCAGAGGAGTCCAGGCGAGAGAGGCAAGTTGAACGTCGCTCAGCAGTCAGGAGTAAAGAGGGTCAGCGAGCACGACACCCCCACAGGAAGGCCTCACTCACTGAGATCGTCTCCGAATCCGAAGTGGATTTCACCACAGCTCCAGATGCATCGGCACTGAACTTTTATACATAGACTTTCTACACCGCAAGACCAGGCCGGTCTGAAGAGCATCGCCAAGGCGACTGAAGGCATCCCGACCATGCGGTCCGAGGCTCTAGCGTTGCCTGGCGGATGGCCTGTATAGACTCATTTGGTGCTATGTGGTATTTATTTGTTTTCATTACAGGTTGGACTCTTGTTTGTTTTGTCAATAAAGTTTGGGAGGGATGTAGTATCCGGCTAGATACATTCTAGTGTTTAGCCTGTGATGTAAGACACTCTACACCCACCCACCACAGGCATCACCAGTCAGGTGACCCTGTTAATAAAAGAGGCCAGGCGCACGTGCCCGGGGCCAGTTACAGTACCCAAGTACACTGTGTTTGTGTTGTCATTTACACAGCATGTGGGCCTAAGTCCCAGCACACCACACCTGCCTCTCAAGACTTCTCTTGCCTGTTACAAAGGAGGCTTTTTGGCGTTGCCCAGCAGTGTAGTGAAGGCAGGGAAAATTAGTACTTTGTTGTTTTCTAGTTTGAAAGGATCCGCTTTTCTGGCATGCCGCAGGATTGTATCTGTTATGGTATGGCGTGCTCAAAAACGTAACCCACACTGTGAATTACACTCACTTTGTTGCACGTAGAGATTATTGTCCTGAATGTTCCATGTGCTGGGTCACCAATTTAGCCATCAGGAACAGCACAGTTATCACCTGAAGCTCAGGACAGGTCCCAGCAGTCGCCGAAGGGTAGCTGTCATACTTCACTTTAAATCCCCTGCCCTAGGCATCTCGTGTTGGATGGGAAGCAACACGATGCGTGAAACTAGTCCTCACTGTCATTACACTGCATATGTCAAAATAAAGCCCCAAAAATTGCATTTTCGTTTCCATATTACAGTACGTGCACTGCTCCCACAAAACTCTGTAAAACTGCCCTCCCTCCGGTCCAGTACATTGAAGAACAGAATCCGATTCACGCCAAAGGTAAAATGGACACCATGTACTTCCGGGTTAGACGGTTCACGTCTTGTAATTGCAGCCGCTTGGAAGCAGCGCACCGTGAATATAGGGTTCATTCTTTCCGCCGCAGTGCGTCTGGTCTCTTCCGGAGCAGTGGTGGCAACAAGCACAGGCAGCCCTCTGTTTCATCCAGCCTGCCCCCTGGCTGTCACACAGCGCATACTTCTTGCTGTGCAGTTTGATACTGATTCGGGATTGGCGGGGAAAACGGATCGAGAGCAGCAGGGTGAGTGACACTTGTTTTTTTACTAGGTTCTGCACTTTGCCAAACATTCTCCAGATATTAATAACGTGAATAGTCTTTGCTGTTTGATGACTTGGTCAGAAACTTTTCAAGATGGGCAGCTAGTGATTAACGCACGCATTCGCTCTCTCCCTTTGAAATAAGGGATGGAAGTGACCCATCTGCAATACGGCCCGTAAAACACTCAGCTGTACGTGTGGCATGCAGAAAGTTTTGCCTACTTATCGTGTGTCCTGTGGTTTTGTTTTATTTATATTTTAAAATTGTCTTGACAAAATAAGAGCACTACAAAAAAAAACAAGCATTTGCAATGCATAAGGTCTCGCATTAGGAAAGTTTGAGCTATTGGTATTGTAAGTGACACATTTTTTATATATGTGTTGGTTTTGAAAATAGCAAAAATAATAGCTTTGTCATTTACAATGCCAATAGTTTTAACTTGTGACACCTATAGCATTTGTAATGCAATATGTGTTGTATTCACGTGACTTAGATGTATTGATATTACAAATAACAATGGCTTTGAATTTTTTTAATAATTAATACTTAAATAAAAGTTATTGTAATTTATAATGGCAATAGCTTAAACTTTTGTAAATAACTTTTGTGAAGAATATGTTCAGTGTATTTTATTGTGGTGTTAACCTGGGCTTCTATGGGAATTCACAAGGGCATATTATCAAGCCCATTATCGCCGCTTTAGCAGCAGTTTCCTGCCAATAAAAGCGGCGATAATGTATCGCCCTTTCTTGATAACATGGCCCTTAGATTTTCAAACCAAAAAGACATCAAATGAGGGATATTTATTTGATCAGCATTAGCCTACTGATCCTGATGTTTTGCTTTCCTGCAAGAAGATTGTATTAAAAGACTGGATAGACAGTGGAAAATTAAATTGTTGTCATAATTTGGTTAAACAGTATCCGCTAGAGAATTTTGAAAATGATTTTCATTCTGTACCTAAAGTCAACGGTTCACTAGCAAAATTGTTGTATCAGGTATCAGTGGTATCTAATGAGTCTCAACCTACTGATCAAGTAGATATTAAAGTAGAGGGTTCTGTCAAAAGATCCTATGCAGCAATGACGTTTAAGTCAGGTTATATAACATGTGGCACACAATCCTTTCTCAAAAATTTCCAAGTCTTATTTGAAGCTTTTTAGCATGGTAAAGATATGGAGCAACAATTCCAGTTGTTATGGGACCTTAAGAAGAACAGAAGTGAAATACTAACCTCTTTTTGTGACATTTGTAATAAAGCTTGAAACATTGAGAGATCATATTTGACCCAGTTGTTGTTGAATGGTTGCACAGATTGATGCTGTGGTGGCGCTGAGTGATGTTGTGGTGGCGACTAGTGATGCTGTGGTGGCGACTAGTGATGCTGTGGCATTCAATGATCCTGTGGTAGCGCATAGTGATGTTGTTGTGCCCCTTAGTGATGCTGTGGTGGTGCTGAGTGATGCTGTGGTGATGCGATAGATAGAGTGAGTGGGATAGATAGATAGAGTGAGGGCGATAGATAGAGGGAGGGCGATAGATAGCTAGACAGATAGATAGAGTGATGGCGATCAGTATCTAAATAAATAGAATGAGGGCGATAGAGTGAGGGCGATAGGTAGATAGAGTGAGGGCGATAGATAGCGTGAGGCCGATAGGTAGAGTGAGGCCGATAGGTAGAGTGAGGCCGATAGGTAGAGTGAGGCCGATAGGTAGAGTGAGGCCGATAGGTAGAGTGAGGCCGATAGGTAGAGTGAGGCCGATAGGTAGATTGATAGATTGATAGATAGAGTGAGGGCGATAGATAGATAGAGTGAGGGCGATAGATAGATAGAGTGAGGGCGATAGATAGATAGAGTGAGGGCGATAGATAGACAGACTGAGGGCGATAGATAGTGAGGGCGATAGATAGAGTGAAGGCGATAGATAGAGTGAAGGCGATAGATAGAGTGAAGGCGATAGATAGAGTGAAGGCGATAGATAGATAGAGTGAGGGCGATAGATAGAGTGAGGGCGATAGATAGATAGAGTGAGGGCGATAGATAGATAGAGTGAGGGCGATAGATAGATAGAGTGAGGGCGATAGATAGATAGAGTGAGGGCGATAGATAGATAGAGTGAGGGCGATAGATAGATAGAGTGAGGGCGATAGATAGATAGAGTGAGGGCGATAGATAGATAGAGTGAGGGCGATAGATAGATAGAGTGAGGGCGATAGATAGATAGAGTGAGGGCGATAGATAGACAGACTGAGGGCGATAGATAGTGAAGGCGATAGATAGAGTGAAGGCGATAGATAGAGTGAAGGCGATAGATAGAGTGAAGGCGATAGATAGAGTGAAGGCGATAGATAGAGTGAAGGCGATAGATAGAGTGAAGGCGATAGATAGAGTGAAGGCGATAGATAGAGTGAAGGCGATAGATAGAGTGAAGGCGATAGATAGAGTGAAGGCGATAGATAGAGTGAAGGCGATAGATAGAGTGAAGGCGATAGATAGAGTGAAGGCGATTAGATAGAGTGAAGGCGATAGATAGAGTGAGGGCGATAGATAGATAGAGTGAGGGCGATAGATAGAGTGAGGGCGATAGATAGATAGACTGAGGGCGATAGATAGTGAGGGCGATAGAGTGAAGGCGATAGATAGAGTGAAGGCGATAGATAGAGTGAAGGCGATAGATAGAGTGAAGGCGATAGATAGATAGAGTGAGGCCGATAGATAGAGTGAGGGCGATAGATAGATAGAGTGAGGGCGATAGATAGATAGAGTGAGGGCGATAGATAGATAGAGTGAGGGCGATAGATAGAGTGAAGGCGATTAGATAGATAGAGTGAGGCCGATAGATAGAGTGAGGGCGATAGACAGATAGAGTGAGGGCGATAGACAGATAGAGTGAGGGCGATAGACAGATAGAGTGAGGGCGATAGACAGATAGAGTGAGGGCGATAGATAGATTGATAGATAGTTGTGTGTGGTTGTGTGTGTGGTGTGTGTTATGCTTTGTTTTGCTATGTTTTGTTATGCTATGCTATGTTTTGTTGTGTTTGGTATGCTATGCTATGTTTTGTTGTGTTTTGTTATGCTATGTTATGCTATGTTTTGTTGTGTTTTGTTAGGCTATGCTATGCTTGGTTAGGCTATGCTATGCTTGGTTAGGCTATGCTATGCTATGCTATGCTTGGTTAGGCTATGCTATGCTTGGTTAGGCTATGCTATGCTTGGTTAGGCTATGCTCTATGCTTGGTTAGGCTATGCTTGGTTAGGCTATGCTCTATGCTTGGTTAGGCTATGCTCTATGCTTGGTTAGGCTATGCTCTATGCTTGGTTAGGCTATGCTCTATGCTTGGTTAAGCTATGCTCTATGCTTGGTTAGGCTATGCTCTATGCTTGGTTAGGCTATGCTCTATGCTTGGTTAGGATAGGTTATGCGCTATGCTTGGTTAGGTTAGGTTATGCGCTATGCTTGGTTAGGTTAGGTTATGCGCTATGCTTGGTTAGGTTATGCGCTATGCTTGGTTAGGTTAGGCGCTATGCTTGGTTAGGTTAGGTTAGGCGCTATGCTTGGTTAGGTTAGGCGCTATGCTTGGTTAGGTTAGGCGCTATGCTTGGTTAGGTTATGCGCTATACTTGGTTAGGTTATGCGCTATACTTGGTTAGGTTAGGTTAGGTTATGCGCTATGCTTGGTTAGGTTAGGCGCTATGTTTGGTTAGGTTATGCGCTATACTTGGTTAGGTTATGCGCTATACTTGGTTAGGTTATGCGCTATGCTTGGTTAGGTTAGGTTATGCGCTATGCTTGGTTAGGTTAGGTTATGCGCTATGCTTGGTTAGGTTAGGTTATGCGCGGTTAGGTTAGGTTATGCGCGGTTAGGTTATGCGCTATGCTAGGTTAGGTTATGCACTATGCGCTATGTTATGCGCTATGCGCTATGTTATGCGCTATGTTATGCGCTATGTTATGCGCTATGTTGCGCTATGTTATGCACTATGTTATGCGATATGCTATGCGCTATGCTATGCGCTATGCTATGCGCTATGTTATGCGGTATGTTATGCGGTATGTTATGCGCTATGCGGTATGTTATGCGCTATGTTATGCGCTGTTATGCGCTATGTTATGCGCTATGCACTATGTTATGCGCTATGTTATGCGCTATGCTATGCGCTATGTTATGCGCTATGTTATGCGCTATTTTATGCGCTATGCGCTATGTTATGTGCTATGTTATGCGCTATGCGCTATGTTATGCGCTATATGCTATGTTATGCGCTATATGCTATGTTATGCGCTATGTTATGCGCTATGTTGCGCTATGTTATGCGCTATGTTATGCGCTATATTATGCGCTATGCTATGCGCTATGCTATGCGCTATGCTATGCGCTATGCTATGCGCTATGTTATGCGCTATGTGCAATGTTATGCGCTATGTTATACGCTATGCCATGCGCTATGCTTTGCGCTGTTATGCGCTATGTTATGCGCTATGCTTTGTTATGCGCTATACGCTATGTTATGCGATATGCGCTATGCTATGCGCTATGCTATGCGCTATGTTATGCACTATGCGCTATGCTATGCGCTAAGCTATGCGCTATGTTATGCGCTATGCTATGTGCTATGTTATGCGCTATGTTATGCGCTATGTTATGGGCTATGTTATGCTCTATGCGCTATATTATGCGCTATGCGCTATGTTATGCGCATTATGCGCTATGCACTGCGCATTATGCGCTATGCACTATGTTATGCGCTATGCTATGCGCTATGCTATGCGCTATGCACTATGTTATGCGCTATGTTGCGCGCTATGTTATGCTATGTTATGCGCTATGTTGCGCTATGGTATGCTGTGTTTTGCTATCCTATGCTTTGCTGTGTTTTGCTATCCTACGCTTTGCTGTGTTTTGCTATCCTACGCTTTGCTGTGTTTTGCTATCCTACGCTTTGCTGTGTTTTGCTATCCTATGCTTTGCTGTGTTTTGCTATCCTATGCTTTGCTGTGTTTTGCTATCCTATGCTTTGCTGTGTTTTGCTATCCTATGCTTTGCTGTGTTTTGCTATCCTATGCTTTGCTATGTTTTGTTGTTTTACTATGATATGCTATGTTTTGCTATGCTATGTTTTGTTTTGCTATCCTATGCTTTGTTTTGCTATGTTTTGTTATGTTCTTCTGTTTTGTTCTGCTGTTTTTTTGTGTTATGTTATGCTATTCTATATTTTGCTATGCTATTCTATGTTTTGCTATGCTATGTTTTGTTTTAAGTTATGTTATGCTATGTTTTGCTATGCTATCCTATGCTTTGTTTTGCTATGTTTTGTTATGTTCTGCTGTTTTGTTGTGTCATGCTATGGTTTGTTTTGTTTTACTATGCTATGTTTTGTTTTGCTATTCTTTGTTATGTTATGTTTTGTTATGCTATTCTATGTTATGCTATGGTTTGTTTTATTATGCTATTCTATGTTTTGCTGTGTTATGCTATGTTTTGTTATGTTCTGCTGTTTTGTTATGCTATGTTTTGTTATGCTATGTTTTGTTATGCTATGATTTGTTATGCTATGCTATGTTTTGTTGTTTTGCTATGATATGCTTTGTTTTGTTTTGTTATGCTATGGTGTTTTGTTGTGTTTTGTTATGCTATGCTTTGTTGTGTTTTGCTATGCTATGTTTTGTTGTGTGTTGCTATCCTATGCTTTGTTTTGTTATGCTGTGCTTTTGCTATCCTATGCGTTTGTTTGTTATGCTATGCTATGCTGTGTTTCCTTATGCTATGCTATGTTTTGCTAAACTATGCTGGTAAGGGTATGTGAGGGTGTGAGTGTGTGTGTGAGGGTGAGTGAGGGGGGTGAGGGTGAGTGAGGGGGGTGAGGGTGAGGGTGTGTGAGGGTGAGGGTGTGTGAGGGTGAGGGGGTGTGAGGGTGAGGGGGTGTGAGGGTGAGGGGGTGTGAGGGTGAGGGGGTGAGAGGGTATGTGAGGGGGGTGAGAGTGTGTGAGTGTGAGGGTGAGAGTGGGTGAGGGTGAGGGGTGTGAGGGTGAGGGGTGTGAGGGGGAGGCAGTGTGAGGGTGAGGGGGTGAGTGAGGGTGAGGGGGTGTGAAGGTGAGGGGGTGTGAGGGTGTGAGGGGGTGTGAGGGTAAGAGGGTGAGAGGGTGTGTGAGGGTGAGTGAGGGTGTGTGAGGGTATGTGAGGGTGTGTGAGAGTGAGGGGGTGTGAGGGTGAGGAGGTGTGTGAGGGGTCAGGGGGTGTGAGGGCGAGTGAGGGGGTGAGGGCGTGAGGTTGAGTGTCTCCAATGCCTTCTTTGAAAATGTTCATTGCTGCAAATAGAGCATGCCGCCCTAATTATCACAGCATGAGGCCCCAAAGTGATAATTATCACAGCATGCAGAGAGCCGCCCCACGCTGCTGGAGCACTCAACTGCACATTAATTATAGTTGAGTGGTCCAGCAGCCTGGGGCGCCTGTTAACATGCTGTGATAAGTGGGTCTCATGCTGTGATAATTGTTGCGGCGCCTGAGGAAGTGGAGACTCCTGCTGGGATAATTGGTCTTGTGGCTGTGGTTTCATGCTGGGATAATTGGTCTGGCTGGCTTGCAGCGCCTGACGTCCAACAAACGTGCACAAGCTGCTCAACCTTGAAGCGCGTTCACAGACCTGGGTCGGCTCGTGCCCAGGTCTGTATCGGGCTCGTTCACAGCTGTTACTCCCTTGACAGGGAGGAAGGTGACTATAGTCTCGCTAGCGGGAGCGCTTCGCGCTCCAACTCCAGCTCGACCTAAAAAAAAAATGTGCTCTCTCCCTTTGAAATAAGGGAAGGAAGTGACCCATCTGCAATACGGCCCGCCGTCTGAAGATTCAATTCTTCCATCGTAAAACACTCAGCTGTACGTGTGGCATGCAGAAAGTTTTGCCTACTTATCGTGTGTCCTGTGGTTTTGTTTTATTTATATTTTAAAATTGTCTTGACAAAATAAGAGCACTACAAAAAAAAAAAAAAAAAAAAAGACTTCGTCCCAGTTACCTTTTGTGGTATATCTGTTCTCTCCGGAAACGTTAAGAAGTTACATAAAAGTGCCTCATAGATATGATCGTATGTTTTCAAAATTCGCCGTGATTTAAACTCGATTCTCACATTAGAGAGTGCCATGGTGCGTGTGGGGTGTTTTTTTTTGTTCGTTTATTTTTTTCTAAACTTTTTTGCGATTGTCGCCCCCCTCCAGCCATTTCCATGTCAAAAAGGAAGATCATCCTGGAGTCATTCTGGACTCATCTGATGATTACAGTCAGGCTATTCCTGCAATTATCTGGGGAAGTCATCCTAAGCCATCCTGAAGTATGCCTGTAGGACAAAAAATGTAAATGTGATGACGAACCTAGACTCATCACAAAAACTACAGTAGGATGGTGTTCTGATGACTTCTACTGGCAGGAAGCGATTACCTTTTACAACTCCACGAATACTAATTGACAACTTCAGGATGAGTGAGAATTACTCCAGGATGGGTTCTAGCTAATTTAAGGATGACTGTCAATTATTCCAGGATGATCCTATAACCGCTCCAGGATGGAAGTGGATTACTCTGGAATGATCCCATGACAATTTCTGGATGAGTGTGGATTATTCCTGGATGATCCTATGACAGCTTCAGGGTGGCTATTGATTACATCAGAATGGCCCCATTATATTTTCAGAATGAGTGTTGATTACTCTAGGATGACGTGGTGAAAGGGAGGCATGTTTTTGTCCTTGATATTTGGATTTAAGCGTGGACTCCAAGACAAGTTCATTTTCACGGTCTGATGCGTCATTTTTAGTTGTGGATTTTTGATGAAGGACACTAGCCATCCCTGCTAAAAGGGCCAGGTTTTCAAGTTTCTGCAAATTCATCCGCGAACTTGCATCACCAGACTGAAAAGTTGTGCTTTGAGCATGAGCTTTGTTACCAACTCTTATATAATCCAGTCCACTCTGCTTGGCTTTCTTGTCCTTGCATCTTTTCTCTGCAATTTCTTCCTCTTGTAGTTCGCGTAACACCCTCTTAAGTCTACCAGCGCTTCCCCGATTGCCACAGTCCATTAACATCTGCTTTTTCTCCAGTGCCCTTTGAAGTAACACCTGTTTTAGACCCTCGGTCGTGCCAGAATAGCTTGCAATTAGCTCTTGAAAAATATCCTGAATCATTAGACACCGTTTCTTCACTAAAAAAAAAGCAAGAGAAAAAAAATATATATTTACATATAAACTTCAAAACAGAAAAGAACACATTGACCACTTGCAATATATCTTCACGCTCTAGCCATAATATATAAATAAAGAGATATTGATAATAAAGGACAAATGTACAATCTATCCATAACCAAGTAAGTAAGTTTTCCTTAATAGACAGTACACATTGTAAGCCTGAACTTGAACCTCCTGAAAAAAGTTGCCTAAATAAAATAGTTTATCCAAAAATGGCTGCCATAGAGTAGTGCCACAAGCTAAACATTTCAGTCCTTTTCATATGTGTTACATTTGTCTCTGGAGAGCAATCCAAGGCATATGTGGGGACATGCATGTTCATTTTTACTGTCCATTATTGGATTAATTAATCACAAATGTAGGTTTTTACTGAAACCAGCCATTTACAAAGAACTTCCCCGGGATTGTCCAAAAGCAGGAAGTCACCATCTTTTCGAACACACACAGAATGGTCACAAGTGAAAAACAGGACGTTGAATGAAGCCATGATTATGTCCTGCTAGATATAAAAATCAGGAATTAGTTTGTGTGTGGTTTAAGTTTCAGAGGTAAAATACAAAGCATATCAAACTGATTAACAGATTTAATTGGAGAAAAGCACCCCAAAAAGTACACTGACCTGGTGCAATTTCTATCTAATATGCCTAGATTTTGGACAACAAAGAAGTGTTTGGGCATGCACTGAAGGCCATTGAGGAAATTACCTAATAATCAACTTTATTTTTGGAGAGCCAGAGTGTATGCTTAGGTCTTGCTGCTCAGGACAAATAGTAATAGCCAAGTAGAAGCATTATGAGAGAAATAGAAGAACTATCAATAAGTGAACTTTCACACTGGGGTTTGTGACGGGAAATCAAGTTACCTATCCCCACAGATGCATAGAGAGTCAGATGCCTGCTACCCTCTGCCCACCGGCACCCCCAACATGAAAGGACAAGCGTTAAAAATGCAATAGGTTTCACCTTTTATTAAGCTAAAGAAATTAGCTTTGCTAGTCAGACCCCCCCAGGATATAGCGGCATGGATTAGCAAATTTAGCGGCACAAAAATGGAAATTTAGCGGCACAAAAATGGAAATTTAGCGGCACAAATATGGAAATTTAGCGGCACAAATATGGAAATTTAGCGGCAATTTTGCGGCATTTTATGTGGCCATTTTTCCTACAACAAACACAGATATCTTAGTTTTTTTTTAGTTATTTAACATGAAGCTATGTATATTTGGTTTCTTTACAATGTAGACACTTTGGGGCAGATTTACAAGCCCCTTGCGCTGCTTTTACGCCGCCGTTGCGTCACTTTTGTGACGCAGCGGCGGCGCAAAAGATCCACCCTTCCCCTCTTCATCCATCCTTTCACCCACCCCCTCATCAACCATCCATCCATCCCCTCATCATCCATCCATCCTTACCCTGATCATCCATCCTTCCCCTCATCATCCATCCATCCTTTCACCCACCCATCCATCCTTCCCCTCTATCCATCCCCTCATCCATCCATCCTTCCTCTCATCCATCCTTCCCCTCATCCATCCTTCCCCTCATCCATCCTTCCCCTCACCCATCCATCCTTCCCCTCACCCAGCCATCCTTCCCCTCACCCAGCCATCCTTCCCCTCACCCAGCCATCCTTCTCCTCATCCATCCATCCTTCCCCTCATCCATCCATCCATCCATCCTTCCCCTCCATCCATCATCCTTCCCCTCATCCAGCTACCCTTCCACCCATACATCCAGCTATTTACATTTTCTCTCCATGCTTCCCCTCTCATCAATCCATCCATCCTCTCTCATTATCCATTTATTCAATCTTTCATTCATCCATTCACCCTTTCACTAATTCATCCAGCCATTCACCCATCCCTTCACTTATTTACTCGCCGACCTTACCATATTAATTTTGAGCTGAGCCCTTTTGAGGAGAGGCCCATCAAGAACTTCACCCTCGCTGCAGGGGCCGTTCCAGGACTGGGACAGAAGCCACCCAGGGCGGAGACAGGATCCACCACAGGGGGGGACAGGAGCCATCACAGGCGGGGGTGGACTGGAGCCACAACATGGGGGGACAGGAGCCATCACAGCCGGGGGGTGGACAGGAGCCATCACTGAGGTGAGGGCAGGAGCCATCACAGGAGAGGGAACAGGATCCACCAGGGTGGGCACAGGGGTGGGCATGCAGTAGTCTAGTATCATCTTGGGCTCCTCTCGCCCCCTCCTGTACAAGACAACGAGAAGACAGGTTCTCTGTTCAAAATGCAATCCCCCGCTGTGATGTACAGTACTTACAGGAGATACTCTAAGAGAACTGATTGAACTGATTGTCCTCCATACTTTGTTAAGCAGTGTGGGTGCGATTGAGCCATTTCTTTATTTTCTTACATTATAGACTGCATGTTTGAAGAACCGAGGTTTGCTTACAATTTAGTGACAGTAATTACGCTCTGTGAAGAGAACCACGTGCTGCCTCTGTGTAATCAGGGGTGTAATCTGGCCGAGTCTCGGATGTTTGGGGCCCTGGGTAGAAATGGAATGTGTGAGCCCGCCTGTAAATAGCAGAGACATGACGCATTCAGGGCCGTTTGCATGTGAACAGATGTCGCTGCTCCTGAACCTGCAGCCCCTCCCTCTCAGTCACCTTCGAAGCACCTCTTAACAGCTCATCAAGGGCTGGAGGTGTGAGGGTTGCCATCCCGCTGTGCCTCTCCAATGCTGCTGAGTATCTGAGGAGCTTTGGTGCAGCATCGGAGTGAAGAAGGGAGGTGGGGCGATAGCCACATAAAGCAGACCCCCCAGGATATAGCGAAAAATGCCGCGATTTCTATAAAAATGCCGATTTCGCAGGCATTTTTGTAAAAATCGCGGCATTTTTTTAAAAGTGCCGATTTCGCGGCAAATCGCGATATCCTGGAGGGTCTGGCTAGTAGTATTGTACGTTAATTGTGCAATATGTAATGGCTTAATAAATGAAACAAAAGGCATTACAATGGCAAATACATAAAGCAAAAGCATTGGTATAGCCAATAGGTCTCCCCTCTGGGACCTTATAAGTGTTTTGCCAGAGGTGTTTGGTAAGAGATGCAATTTAACATAAAGGGATCCCATACCTCGTTGACACATGCAGTACCCGCAGTTCAAACGAGAAGAGGGCATGGGGAAACCTCTTATAAGAACTCAATCAACGGGGAAGGCATGCGTTACTGCAACTTGTGTGTGCTTTCACCTTATAAATATCTAACACATGATCCGGGAGGGGGGGGGAGGGAGAGGGAGAGGGAGAGAGGGAGAGGGAGAGAGGGAGAGGGAGAGAGGGAGAGGGAGAGAGAGAGAGAGGGAGAGAGAGAGCAAGAGAGAGAGCGAGAGCGAGCATTTATCTCAGGGCTCGATCCCTCTGCACTTTAGCAGTAGGTCATGTTGTAACTGGATATGGCTGGGATCGATAGTGGCAGATGTAACAAGACCTGCTTCATTTTTACAGAGATCTTAGCGGTCAAGGTAAATTAGCGCACACAGGGAATACGTAATTGGCCCTGTCTCAATAATATATACAAACGAGTTAAAAACATTGCATGCACATGGAACGAAACCAGAATGATAGCCTGTTTTGCGAAAGTAGATATTGCAAGATGTTGGAATGCGTCTGACTACGTTTCCTAAATAGGGCGTAAACCTCAATCGCCACAGGCAACCAGGCCTTTCAATTACACAAATAGCCAACAAAATAAGGAACCAGCATTACAACGGCTAAGTTATTTGAAGCATTTATCCTTATGCTTTGAAACGCATCCATGAAAACTGCCAGTGTTTTAGAAGATGTGCTGCTCTGCTTGGGGAACGTGACCAGGATTCAACAATAGAGCACACATTCATTTAGTAATGAAAGCTCACTACAAGTTGCAAGGACACAAGTAATGCTCAACAATATACAATATTCACATAAATAAATGTGTTTAGCCTTCTTTGATTGACACCTTTTCAGTAGATCGAAAACTGTTCCATTTGGTCGAGAATCTTGAATACACGCAGGTGCACTTGGAACCAACATGGGACCTACAATATACGGGCAGTAATTTATTTTTCCTTACGGCGAAAAACTTGATGTAAAACAAATTTTTTAGGCTTTTTGCAATGTTCCACAACTTACACAGGCACGCACTACGTCACACATACACAAGCTCAAACACAAAAAGGTGCATATTAAACAAGCAGGCAGGCTGATACAGACAAACATCAAACACACATAATACACACACATTGCAAGGCAGGCATTAATTATAACACGTACGAAGCACACACATGCAGGGAAGTGCGTCAGAATGTACCCCTTAATGAAAATTCGTGCTTTCCGAAAAATGAGGAAGCTGGTCTGGGACGGAAATTGAGCAGCTGGGTCCGAGAGCGGAGGATCGATGCTGCTCTTTTTTAACAGCTGCAGCACTTACCTGAGTATACGCTGGAATCGATGAAAATAAAGAGACCGATGCCAATCCACCTGTCCCTTTAATGGCTATTGAACTCACGGCAGTCTTCGTTCTTGCCGCAGAACAATGACGTCACTTCCGGCGCTCCCGGATGTGCGTAGCCTTTTGCTTGAGGAATCCACCGGCTTCCGGTATATGAAAAGGTGAGAGAGCTGCTTGCTCTCTATTGAGGATCTGCGGTTCGAGTCCCAGCCAGCCGGCAGACTGATGGTTTACAATAGGTGATTTTGGCATTGTGTTAGAGGCATCTGTGCTTTTTAAAAATGTATTTTAGTATTGTGATGGAGTGTATTCGGCAGTCACCATGACGACAAAGCTTGTTTTCCTTTGCAATACCTATTCCTCGGGCCATGAGCAGTTCTGTTCGCACTTGTTTAAAGAGTCTAACAGTCGGATTCCACTAAACTATGTGTTTATGGAAATACTCTATGAAGGAAGTGCAGCCTGGGGGTACAGAAAGCATCATATCACAGCAGCGCCTCCCGTATTCATAAAAAGTTTGGGGGTTTGTAGGGCTTTTGGATTTTAGGGCGTACATGGTCATTTTAGGGTTGAGGGTGGGTTTGTGTTTTGGGGGGCCAGGTGTAATTTAAGGGTTTAGAGCATGTTTGGGTTTGTGGTGCAAGGGTTGATTTTAGGGTTTAGGGTGTGTTTGTGTTTGGTGTGCAAGGGTTAATTTGGGGGTTCAGGGTGTGTTTGGGTTTTGGGGTGCCAGGGTTAATTTTAGGGTTTAGGGTGTGTTTGGGTTTGGGGTGCAAGGTTAATTTTAGGGTTTAGGGTGTGTTTGGGTTTGGGGTGCAAGGGTTAATTTGGGGGTTCAGGGTGTGTTTGGGTTTTGGGGCACCAGGGTTAATATTGGGGTTCAGGGTGTGTTTGGTTTTTGGAGTGCAAGGGTTAATATTGGGGTTTGGGGTGCAAGGGTTAATTTGGGGGTTCAGGGTGTGTTTGGGTTTTGGGGCTCCCAGCTGCAGGAGGTCAGACGTTTATCTGCAATTCATTGTGCAATCATCCAACAGTTTGCATTTTTCTGGAAAACTGAAACCAAAGTGGTGGACGTGCTCTTTAAATAGACAAACAATTCCTGTTAAAATCTCCAGACGCAAAAACATCTTATTGAAAACACAATAGTACCTTTGAAGTATTCAGATGCTTATTTTCAAATCACCCCAAAGTCATCAGGAACAATGTCATTTTGTAAAGTTATCGGAGAGTCATTTACAAGTCATCCTCAGAAATAATGACACCTTCTGAAGTCAGCAGATACTAATTTTCAAGTCCTCCTTAAATCTTCACGAATAATGACGCCTACTAGAGTCATCAGGTACTTCTTTTCAAGTCATCCTTTAATCATCACGAATAATGTCACCTTCTAAAGTCATCAGATACTCATTTTCAAGTCATCCTCAAATCATCAGGCTGAGCTTCTGCAGCTTGCTGATGACTTCAAGAGCTTGATGATGTCTGATGACGTGTAAATGACTTCTCAGGTAGTTGGATGATCATCCAATGACTCTGGGATGGCTTCTAACGTAATCCTGATTGGTTTAGTAGCCTTTCTGTGAATTAGGGTCCAACTATTACTAAACTTTTGCCGGAACCAAAAAAACAGACCTACTTGTTTTGCTTTTGCATTTTATTTATAATGAAAGCTGTTGACTGTGCAAAAGTTGGTCCCATTTAGAGCTTTGTGACCAAGACCCTGTGATTTTTGGGGGGTCGCGATCATTTGCTAATAAATTATTATAGGAAAACCAGTCATTGACGATAAAACATCAGAATCTTCAATAATTAATTCCCCGTTTACCAAACATACTTTTTGTCAATTATCCACAGGAAAGGTTCAAGCCATTGTTTGCTGTTCTAGGCATGCTAACTTAGTAATCAAGGAAATGGGGGCCGTGGCCTAGAGTGGGCCAGTTGGGCTGCATGTTACTGATCCAGATAGAGAGAAAAGTAAATAATGCAGAGGAGGGACGGAAAGATATATGACATAGACACACTTCTTGTTGAAAATGGGGATCTCTAGTTGGCAGTGGTTTACACCCTGTCCAAGTAGGGACCCTTCCTTCTATCCTTCTAGTCAGGGTAGGGTGTTACACACCCAAGATAACCCCTGCTCGCCCCATGGTAGCTTGGACCTGGCAGTCAGACCTATCGCAGAGGCAATGGGTAAACCGTTTGTATATAAACACACAGTAACACAGTGAAAACACTACAGACGGACACTACACCAGTTAACAAGTATAGCTAATCTTTACATAAACGAAACAAGACCAAAATGATAAAAATCCAACATACAGAACTCAAGATATCACTTTTTAATGGTTTAAGCAATTCTCTCCATAGAACTCAATGGATGCCGTGATTTTAGCACAAACTATGTTTGTTGCATCAAAATCCAAAACGAAAACAGCAGCAAAGGAGGGAAGTGTCAGAAAGCACAATCGATGTGTGTCATTTCTTGAGTCCCAGGGGAATGGAGCCGTTGGTTCTGTGCTCACAAGAGAAGTGTTGTGTTGATTCCTTACTGCGAAGAGAAGCTATGCATCATAATTGGAAGACAGCTCCTTTCTGCGGGACAATGTGCTGGAAACTTTGGGCCCAGGTAAGATGCGTGGAAATCCGGTTGTGCTGTCGACGCGGCAGTGCCGAAACAGGCGCTGCATCCAGTCTTCCAGCCGCGGGTCAGTGATGAATCAATTCCTTCAGCCGCACAGTAGGGCATGCATCGAAGTAAGAGCGAGGGTCTCTGACGTTGGAGACTCGATGCTCTGGACTCATTCTGCGGCGGTTCTTCTGACCATGAACAGGGGCTGCTTCTTTTTTCTTTTTTTCAGCTGCACAGCAGCGATGTGTTGGTTTTTCAACCGCACAGCAAGCTTGCGGCGGGAAAAATGGCACTGGAATGCGATGCGTGGATTTTGAGTCTTTGAAGCAGCCAAAGCAACTCCAAGGCCCAGAACTGTAATTGCCATCACTTGGCAGGTCAGAACTCCCAGCACAGGAGATCAGGGGGTCTCCAGGTAATGTTTTTGATAGCCATGAGACTTCTTAACAGAAGGCAAGCGCACACAAGCCCTTGGAGAATCTTCTCAAGCTGGAAAAATGCAAAGTCCAGTGCTTGTCCTCTCCAAGACTGAAGTAGCAACTGCAGGTCAATCCAGATAAGCAACACAGCAAAGGGACAATACCCCTCCTGACAGCTATGCAGCTGTTCCTCTTGGCAGAGTCTCCTCTTGATCAGAACGGTTCTAAAAATGTGTACAGGTCCAACACTTATACCCCTGGAAAATCGTTGTAGCTCACAAGATCCTGCCTTGGCTCCAGACACACTACAGCATGGTGTAGACAGCATTGTGAGAGGACAGACACAGCCCTATTCAGGTGTCAGCGACAACTCCTCCCACCACTTTAGCTCAGGAACGCCCACCAACCTGGTGATGGGCCATCAATATATGCAGGGCACACCTCAGCTCCCTTTGTGAGACTGTTTAGAGTGAATGTACAAACAGCCCAACTGCCAGTCTAAACCAGATGTTGATTCCACAGACAGCCAGTCATAGTATGGTAAAGCAAGAAAATGTCCAATTTCTAAAAGTGCCATTTTTCAAACACAGAATCTGAAAATCAACTTCACCAAAAGATATATTTTTAAATTCTGAGTTCTATAATCAGTCATAATCACAATTTACACAGGGGGCACTTGCACTTTAGCACTGATGAGCAGTGGTAAAGTGCCCAGAGTACCAAAACCGTCAAAAATGAAGTCCAGCACACAGTCAACAGTACAGGAGGTAGAGGCACAGATGCACAGGAAACCACGCCAAGGCTGTCAGGTCTAACACTTCACAAGAAAGAGACATACTCCAAACTCGCACTTGTCAAGTACGTTTATGAAACCACATTATTCAGTTTATTGCATCCACCAGTATAGCAGATGGTTCCTTTTCTCTTCTGGCCAATGTTTATACTAATAAAGGCCAAGGGTACCAACACAGTGTGTTAAAGTGGGATGTGCACTAGAGTAGATCCCAAATAGCCCCAGATAACGAAAATAAATCGGAGAGTGTTTGATGAAATCTCTTCAATAGTCTGCTTCATTGTGAAGCCAAGTGAGTCATTCCTGGAATGTCACATGATCACTTTTTTTGACATCTCATTGTGTTACTGTGAAACTTTACTGAACTGTCTTTTGATAGTACCTAAGGATACCTCGTCCGTCTAAGAGCACCTCAGTTATTCCTTTGATGGACTTGATTACAATCAAGTCCTTTTGAGTATGAATTGTTCTTTCTTTTCCTTATGGTATTTACTGTTAAGCCTCTTGTGCTGCCTGGACAAATACAACTTTACTGTCATTTTACTAAAAACCTCTGTATTGTGTTGTCACACAGACATTCTCATCTTTTTTTTTATAGGGGATGCTTTAATGTTCTAGGCAGGATTGCCTAGTTTTTAATTAATTTTTCATCCGTTTTTGTTTTGCAGGAGAAATTTAAACCGACTTTGTTTGACCACCTTTGAAGTCTGTCTAATTAAAGATGTCTAAAATAGATAAAATGAGCATTCTTGGTGTGAGGAGTTTTGGCGTTGAAGACAAAGATAAGCAAGTTATTACCTTCTTTAACCCGTTAACAATTCTGGTGGGACCCAATGGAGCAGGAAAGACAGTATGTATTACACAACTTTCAAAGCAGTGAGTTTGAGTTTGCGACTTCTGTGCTTCCTGCAAATACATAGTGTTTATACTTTAAGTGTATGTGTATATGAATACATACTAAACGATTTGCTTCACCAACACTATTCATGCTTAATATATTTAGTTCATTAAAAAAATCTTTTTGTTTTGATTACCATTAACTTTTGGCTTGTTTGAGTAGTGTGACCCTGTCTAAAGATGCATAGGTTCATGTAAGTGGTTCTTTGCAATCCCATGAAGGTTGGTCAGATGTGGACAAGTGATGATAAAATAGACGATTTAGATTCCAACTGGACACATTTCCACTAAGTTTGATGTAAAGAGAGAGCTTGGACCAGATTGTGGCTTTTTTAAATTGAAGTCCTACGGCTAAACATTGGGGAAGTGGATAAAGAAGTAGGGTCGAGGACACACTCTCTCCCCAGCACCTCCGCACCAAGCTCTCCGCCGTAGAAGCCTCCTCTCCTCCTCCTGCGAGGGGTTCGAGTCCCCAGCGTGCCTGCCACCTCTGCTGAGTACAATAATTTTTACTTGACTGTGGACTAGTTTCCATACTATTGTGCCGTTTCTACCATTGTGCTGAATTTGTTTGTTTTATCCTGCTCCCCTAATTAAGCTCCGTGCCCCGCTTTGTTTTTCCCGCCGCTCTGCACCTGCTGCCCTGCCCCCTTCCTCTGCCCATCCCTCCTCCCAGCTGATCGTCCCTCCCCCCTCCCTTTCTTAATGGTGGGCGCTGCGCTGTTGCACCGAAGGCAAGCCTGTCTGCGCCCGTCCGCGTCCCGACCGCGGCCAGCGCCAGGAACCCTGGTTCTTCAAGCCTCACCGTTACGATTCCATCGCCCTCAATCCCGGTAGACACACCGACTGCGAAAGATCCTCGCCGAACACCTCCCTTAGACCGTTCTCGTGCAGAACCTGTCGCAGATCCTTCACCTACGACAAAACACCCATAATCGCCGAAGGCCCGCCGGATGGACGCACTGCCGGAACCCTGACATGCATCCTCCTCAACGTGCGCTCCCTACACCAACACACCATCAAGATCTGGGACCTGATCAACACCCTCTCGCCCAACGTCGCCTTCTTAATGGAAACTGGACCAACGCCACCTCCGGCCCGACATCGCAACTACCATCCCCGACGGCTACAAGATCCAGAAAAAGGACCGCCCCCACCGCCCAGGAGGAGGAATCTCCATCGCACACAAGACCCCCCTCTGACTCTCCACCTCCAGCATGAGTAACCCCCACTCCAACACAGAACACCTCCACTTCCAGATCCAGACCAGCCCCAGGACCACGCTACGCGGCACCCTCGTCTACAGACCAACGGGACCTCGCACCCAGTTCGCAACTACGATCGCCGAGCTCGTCGCACCCCATGCCATCACCTCCACGGACTGCATGCTACACGGGGACCTGAACTTCCACCTCTACAACTGCAACGACCCGCCCCCCCCCCCCCAGCGCCAAGACTGACACCAACGCCACAGTCAGGATATTTCACAGCTGGATCTCCTGCTGCACCGACAAGCTGGCACTCCTCCGCCACCCCACCAAACAACGCCCTCTGTAGGCCGCCTGGTTCAGCACAGAATTACAAGAAGCCAGGCGCTCCTGCAGACGCCTAGAAAAAACCTGGCGAAACCAGAAAACCACAGAAGCATAGAACAACCACAGGAGCGCCCTGAAGGAATACCCCAGCACATAAGAGACACCAAACGGACATTCATCAGAGACAAAGTCTACACCAACGCGACCAACACCAAAGAACCGTTCAACATCATACAGCATTTCAACCAACCCCCCAGCGAAGCCACGGACATCACACCTTCCCAGGAACTCTGCAACAAGCTCAGCTCCTTCTTCCATCTGAAGATCAAGGTCCTCTACGAAAACTTCAGCGAAGAGACACCGGACACCACCCCCCTCCCCACCGCCGCCAACAAGCCAATCGTTATGACCTGGAATCTCGCCACCGTCGAACACATCACTGCAACCATGATGAAAATCCACTCAGGAGCCCCGACGGACCCCTGCCCACCGCTCATATTCCACATGGCCGCCGCCGTAATCTCACCCGAACTAGGACGGACCGTCAATGCCTCCTTCAGATCCGGCACCTTCCCAGATGACTGGAAACAGGCGGAGGTTAAACCCCTACTCAAGAAACCTACGGCCGACCCGATGGACCTGAAATCTACCGGCCCATCTCTCTCCTCCTCTCCACGGCCAAAGTCACTGAGGAGGCTCGTAAACGCTCAGCTGACCGCATTCATCGCAGAGAACTCCATCCTAGACACCTCCCAGTCGGGATTCCACAGCACCGAGGTCGCCCTCTTTGCGCCACTTGATGACATCCGCATGCTACTAGATCAGGGACACACTGCGGCCCTCATCCTTCTAGACCTCTCGGCGGCCTTCCCCACCGTCTCACATCGCACGCTAGCAGCCAGACTTTACGATGCGGGAATACGAGGACCCGCCCTCGACTGAATCCAATCCTTTCTCTCTGGCAGAATAGAGAGGATCAGACTCCCTCCCTTCCTCTCCCAACCCACAGAGATCAACTGCTGAGTACCACAAGGATCATCCCTCAGCCCCACGCTCTTCAACATCTACATGGCCCCACTCGCCGCCATTGTCAGACAGCATGGGCTGAGCATAGTATCCTAGAGTCTCCCTCACAAAGAATCCTGAATACACCAGACTCTGCTTCCAGGCAGGAATGAAGGACGTTGCAGCCTGGATGAAAGACAGCTGCCTGAAGCTCAACTCTGAGAAAACCAAGGTCCTCATCCTCGGACCCTGCACCTCCCCCCTAGGACAAAACCGGTTGGCCCCCCGCCTCGGGAATCCACCCACCCCTAAAGACCACGTATGAAACCTCGGCCTCATCCTCGACTCCTCCCTCTCCATAAACCGCCAGATCAACACCGTTGCTTCCGCCAGTTTCAAATGCCTGCGCATCCTCCGCAAGACCTTCAATGGATCCCCCACCCCACCCCGAGTGCAGAAGGACCGTCACCCACGCGCTCATAACCAGCAGAATGGACTACGGCAACGCCCTCTACGCTGGGATCAACAGAACTCTTCTACACAAACTCGATACCATCCAGAACTCCGCAGCCAGACGCGTCCTCGGGACACTGCGCCACAAACACATGACCCAACACGATGAGATTTCCACTGGCACCCCGTCGAGAAGAGGGTCACCTTCAAACTCCTCAACCATGCCTACGAATCTCTCAACAACATTGCACCCAAATACCTCAACAAGAGAGTCTCCTTCCACGCACCCAAGAAGAACCTCCGCTCCGCCTACCTCACAACAGAGCAGGCGGGAGAGCCTTCTCCTACATCGCAGCCAAGACCTGGAACAAGCTCCCGGTGAGCATCCAACACTCCCCTACCTTGCACACGTTCAGGAAGGACCTCATGAACTGGCTCTTCGACTGATCCGGAGTTGCCCCCTCCCCATCACCTTGAGACCCTCACGGGTGAGTAGCACACTTTATAAACCCCCCTGATTGATTGATTAATAGGGGCAGAAAGCGTGGAGGCCAAAAAAAGTGTTCAGATTGACGAGAATAGCACCATTTGAGATTGAAGCCAAAGATGAATAACTTATTGAACGAAGACAGTAGACTATCCGGCGCTGCATAAAGATCAAGAAGGCCGAGGATTGACGATAGGTGATTGTGGTTTGCTGTGATGCTTATATGTACTACCTGTGAGAGAGTGGTTTTTACGAAAGGGGTCAGTATGCAACCCATATTGTACGGGATTGAGTTACAAGTTGTGTGTAAGAAATTGGGTTACTGGTTGAGGGGATTGAAACCCTTCTCAAGCAGCAACACCAGTTATTCTCAGGGTGAAGTCACAAATAAACCCTAAATTAATCTGTGCTCAACCCTCTGGTAGCTTGGCACAGAGCTGGCAGGCTTAGCTCCGAGACAAAGTACACTTCAAACAGTAACACTGTGATACATTATAAATAGAACAAGAACAAAACAAATCTACTTAGTAGAACTGGAAATATAAAAATTTAAAGATTTTAGGGAAAATAGCTCCATGAGTTATGAAGTGGCAACTGTGGATATCTGGTCTCATCAGACAGGGACAAAGCTACAGTTTCAGGTTAACCGCGATAGAGCTTGGGCCGACTATAGGTACCCGGTTTGGCGCACTGTACAAAGTACTTTAAATCCTGGTTTGCGAGGATTCATGTTGAAGATGCGGCGTGCAGCTGAAGTAATGCGTCGGTTCTGAGATGCGCTGAGGCTGTGGGGTGTTGTCCTGAACTGTCAGCTAGGATCTTGTCGACCAAGCCTTGCGATGCAAAGTCCGAGTCAAAGATGCGCCGTGCAGTCTGGGCTTAGCATCGGTTCCGAGGAGTTGCGATGCAGAGTCAGGCATCCTCATCGAGTCTGTCGTCGAAGAGGGATATGAAGGCCTGCACTGAGGATGCGCTATGCAGCGGCAGTTCCGGTGGGGGGTCGGGCTGCGATGCGATTCTTTGCAACGGTTCAGATGCACACAGTAGGTGTGATGTGTTGGTTCGGCCCTGGGTTGCTCCGTGCCGCAGGGGATGCATTGGGTCAGCTGGAGCCATGAAGTTGTCAGAGCACTTTAGGCCACTTCCAAACACCACTTGGCAGGGTAGCCTCACAGATGGCAGAGTCCAGGTGCTGGGTTAAGGTTGTTGGAGCCTTCTGTCCCTGACAATCAAGTCCGGAGGCCAGCCAACTAACCGTTGGAGTCACTCAGGGGTTGTGGGTTCAAGAGATGCGCGTCCAGTCTGTTTAGCAATGTAAAAGGCCAACTGGCAGCAGGTCAGCAAGGCAGTATGGCAGCAGGTCAGCAAGGCAGTAGTCCAGCAGGGCTGCAATTTAGCAGAGTTACAGTCCTTCAGCAGCACAGCAGGCCTTCTTCTGGCAGAGTATCCACAGGTCCAGAAGTGTCCTCCTGAAGTGGTGGTGCCGGAGGTCCAATATTAATATCCATTTGTGCCTTTGAAGTGGGGGAGAAACTTCTAGAGGTTTCCCTTTGAAGTCCCCAGACATCCTGTCTTCCCTTTCCTGGGTCCAGACTCACTACAGTGGGTATGCAGCCCTTTGTGTGGAGGCAGGACACAGCCTATTCAAGTGTAAGTGGGGCTTTGTCCTGCTCCTCCTGCCAGTGATGGCCCATCCGAGCACACCCAGGCTCCCTATTGTATGTGGCTGTCTAGGAGGAATACACAAAGCTCAACTTTGAGCTATACCCAGTCATGTAACCCAGGTACAGGCTGGAGGCACTAAATGGCTAAGGGAGGAAAATGGAAACTTTCTAAAAGTGGCATGTTCAAAATTGTAATTTTAAATCCGACTTGACCATGAGTTAGGATTTTTGATTACAAATCCTAAGACACCAAACATTAGCTGGTTACCTGCTCCCATTTGGAAGTGAAAGCTTTTTAAATGTAATAAGGTAATTCTAATGTTCGTCCATGGGAGAGGTGGGTCTTGCAGCAGTGAAAACCGAATATGAGAGTTTTTCACTTTCAGGACTTGTAAAACTAATAAGTACATGTCCAACATTTTAAGTACACATCAAACGTCCCTCTGGGTTGTCCAGGGCCTACTATAGGGGTGACTTATACATATTAAAAAGGAAGGTTTGTGCCTGGCAAAAGCATTATTTTGCCAGGTCGAAATGGCAATTAATAATTGCACACAAAGGCGGCAATGACATGCTGGAGACATGTTTAATGGGCTACTTAAGTGGGTGGCAAAATAAATCCTGCAGGCCCACTAGTAGCATTTAATTTACAGGCCCGGGACACAAGTAGTGCCACTTTACTAGGGACCTACAATTAAATTCAATATGTCAATTGGGGATAAGCCAATGCTACCATGTTTTAAGGAGTGATCACATGTACTTTAGCATTGGTTAGTAGTGATAAAGTGTGCAGAGTTCTGAGGCCAGCAAAAATGGAGGAAGGTAAAAAGATTGTGGGAAGACCACCCTATGTCTGACGGGTCTAAGATTGTGTTTTTTTAATATAACTATTTCCAGGACCTTTAAAAAGGGAGTGATATCGGAGACTCGATGGTGGCGTGGAAAGAAGGATCACATTTTGGGATTTTAACAGGTGTACTTTTACAGCTAATTGAAACATGAAGGGTAGATGCCAATTACTAGCGATTGAATAAACAAAGAGGTTATACAGACATGTTTTGAGGCGATAACAAGAAGTTTAATCATTTGAGGACTGAAAGAGTTAGAAGGAGCTCAAGCTGGGTATAGCGAACTAAAGTTTTGGAATGATTTTCTTTTTTCGATCATGTGGTGAAATATGGGGAGCTGAACAGAGTAAGAGTATGAGGGCTGAGGTGTAGATGCAAGGTATGCAGTGCAGCAAGGTTTTCCCTTATGTTTGCAATTTTTTAGAGGAGAAATGGAAAGTATTATATTATCTACTGCTGAAGAGGACGAACGTGTGGTGGGGCAAGTATATTGTTTGCTGTGCTTATGAGTCATGAATCGCTGGAGGAGGGAAAACATCTATGAGCCCAGTTTGATATATAGATTATATTGGTGAATTTGGTTAAGCTTTTGACCAAAACTTTATTCTTTACCTCAATGTCTCCTACCTTACTGTAGATCTAGTGTGAAACTCAGGTTTGGGATTGTCTACATTATTAATCTGGACCTTAATATCCTAATCCTTCACAAAACTAGTCTCAGCGGCACCTCACATAAGAATATGCACCTCCTTCTTCCCCATGATGACTACTTTTCAATGTGATCTGGAATGCAGGTGGATGGGAGGTGTGGCATTGATCCACTATATTGCTCTCCAATGTAAACAAGCATTTGCAATGCAATAGGTCTTGCATTAGGAAAGTTTGAGCTATTGGTATTGTAAATGACAAATATTTTATTTATGTGTTGGTTTTGAAAATAGTGAAATGAATAGCTTTGTCATTTACAATGTCAATAGTTATAACTTTTGCAAATGTGACACCTATAGCATTTGTAATGCAATATGTGTTGTATTTACGTGACTTAGATGTATTGATATTACAAATAACAATGGCTTTTATTTTTTGTTAATAATTAATACTTAAATAAAAGTTATTGTAATTTATGATTGACAATAGCTTACACTTTTGTAAATAACTTTTGTGAAGATTATGTTCAGTGTATTTTATTGTGACAAAAATCCAAGAACAGAAGTGAAATATTAACATCTTTTTGTGACATTTGTAATAAAGCTTGAAACATTGAGAGAACATATTTGAACCAGTTGTTGTTGAATGGATGCACAGATTGGTGCTGTGGTGGTGCTGAGTGATGTTGTGGTGGCGACGAGTGATGCTGTGGCGTTCAGTGATGCTGTGGTAGCGCATGGTGATGCTGTGGTGCCCCTGAGTGATGCTGTGCTGGTGCTGAGTGATGCTGTGCTGGTGCTGAGTGATGCTGTGCTGATGCGATAGATAGATAGAGTGAGGGCGATAGATAGAGTGAGGGCGATAGATAGAGTGAGGGCGATAGATAGAGTGAGGGCGATAGATAGAGTGAGGGCGATAGATAGAGTGAGGGCGATAGATAGAGTGAGGGCGATAGATAGAGTGAGGGCGATAGATAGAGTGAGGGCGATAGATAGAGTGAGGGCGATAGATAGAGTGAGGGGCGATAGATAGAGTGAGGGGCGATAGATAGAGTGAGGGGCGATAGATAGAGTGAGGGGCGATAGAGGGTTGTGTGTGTGGGGGGTTGTGTGTGTGGGGGGGTTGTGTGTGGGTTTGTGTGTTTGTGGGGTTGTGCAATAGAGTGAGGGCGATAGATAGATTGATAGAGTGAGGGACGATAGAGTGATGTCGATAGAGTGAGGGTATTAGAGGGTTGTGTGTGTGGGGGGGTTGTGTGTGGGGGGGTTGTGTGTGGAGGGTTGTGTGTGTGGGGGGGTGTGGGTGGGTTTGTGTGTGGGGGGGTTTGTGTGTGTGTGTGTGGGGTTTGTGTGTGTGTTTGTGGGGTTGTGTGTGTGTAGGAGGGTTGTGTGTGTGTGTGGGGTTGTGTGTGTGTGGTTGTATGTTTGGTTGTGTGGGTGGTTGTGTGGGTGGTTGTGTTTGTGTGTGTGGTTATGGAAAGGAGTCAAACACACACTAAACTCAGGCCGAGACCTAAAAATGAAGGAATAAAAGTAGGTTTGTAACCCCCTTGTTTTCTTTTTGCCCCTGAAACTGCACCATGACTCCGAGTGAAGGCGTCCCAAATACAAGGACAGAGTAAAAAAAAACTTAAAGATTGGGGTCCGACAGCTGCTCTGACTGTGATTAATAGCCATGATTCCCGATACATCCTTTGCTTTCTTTCCTAATCTGTTTCTGGTGTGATACATTTACTGAATTACTAATGAAGGTGAAGATGGGGTTTAACTTCAGATATCCAATAGTATTGCAGACTTGGTACATATTCTGTAGCAATTCCAGAAGAGCTGTAAAATGAAGCCTTCATCAGGGCCCGTGAAATTGTTCTAACGCTGAATACTTATATATAGTTGGTGGCAATATTTTCCATTTTTTGTCCTGCACTATTTTTTTGTGATTTACCGCCGATAAAGACCAGTATAATTTTTTCGAGGCCATCACGAGAGATGAAGTTCCCTGTAAAGTCCGCCATGAGAGTTAGCTTTGACTGAAATAAAGAGCCTCCTCTTTGGTGGCACCTACATGCCCGCAGCTGCAAGAACCTTATTTACATACCTGAGACCTAAGATGGATGCCAGGACATTGTGGAAATATGCATGAGAGCCCAGGGTTGTGCCTTGTACACGCAAGTGAGGGAAGCAGGGCACATTCATTAGGCCTGTCCATTAAGAGATGCTTTCTTCGAGTTTCTCGTCTGATGTAACGACATATCAGTCTCCGGCCTTGGAGCTATCATTTACAGCACTGCAATCAACACTGCTAGCAGAGGGAAAGGACTCATGGCAGAGAAAACCGCCGTGTACGTGGCAGCAATTATCGTGCTTTGTAACTTGAAAGCATAAAATATCTGGACAGTGCCACCGGAGCTAATTATTTCTTCAGAGTCCCCGCTGCACAGTCAGCAGGAACAAAACCAGAGCGTTTCCACAGGGTGAGTGGTGACACCGCAAGTGCTAGATTACAGTGTTTCATAAATAAGTGATAAAGTACTGCATTTAAACTGACATTAAATGTAGGAATAAAAACGTTCAGCTCGCTAATTCTCAAATGGCTACCGCCTCGGGAAACATGCAAAGTAAGTAATCGCGATCGAAAAAGAAAAAAAAAAGAAGAGAGAATAAAATGCGAGGAAGGAGTTAAAAAATATGACAAGGGAGTGTAGAGAAACGAAGAAGACGGAGGGTGAACGAGAGGTGCACTATGACAGAAGAGAGAAGAAAGGATAAGACGTGAAGACGAAAAAGGAGATGAAAGCGAAAGGGGGAGGAAAGAGGAGGAGCTGTGGACGGTGGGAGAGATAAAAGCCATAAGGAGAAACAAGTAAAAGTTGGGGGACTCGAGCTGCAATTAGAGAAAGAACTAGTCTAGAATGGAGACAGCGGAAGAACGGCTCAGGGGAGGAAAATGGAGGCGTGGGGGTGGAAACGAGCAGAGATCGGTGAAATGAAGTCGTACAGAAGAGAACGTGCGTGGTTGGGTTTTACAGCGGAAGTAAGACCAGCTCTCGGCATTGCGTGGCGGGGGAGCGGATTCCTTTTAAGCCTGATGCGGGGGCGGGGGAGCGGATTCCTTTGAAGTCTGCTGCCGAGGCTCACAAGCGGAACAAATTTTGTGCTATGTGCACGCGGCCGGCTCACATGCACTGTAGGTAATCCGCCTTTGGGTGTATTTTTCAGAGCCCTTACTTTAATATCGCCAAGCATCCATAACGGGATAGCTTAGGCGAGACCTAAAAACAACCTAATTTTTTCATACTCCTTATTCCAGTTCCTAATCCTAGGGCACAATAAATGTTACTTAACACTGTGTCAATTACATAATATGTATTAAATAGTGCATATAGTATGTTCAGAATCAAATAATTTCCTCTGAGTCAAATGCCAACTTTCACTCGGAGGACTCCAGTGATACACAGTCAATTATTTCTTGTTTCATATTAGGCAGTGAACTCAACAAAACTGTCAAAAGTCTACATACAATAAAAGCTTCCTCAATTGATTTAATTTTTTACAATGATTATCTGCTCATTATTAATGAGACCATCCTGGTGGTTTGGGTTGAACATCTCCTAATTCCTTTCTCAACTAGTTTTAACGTAACCGTTGCCCAATAAAAAAAGCTGATAACATGGTTTCAAGGAGCTAAAATTTTCGATGTCAATACATGGATACTGAAAGCCCAAAACACACACTTGCTTATAATGCACTAAGCAAAGTGTCAATGTATTTGCCTCTAAATATAATAAATGCATGAAAAGAAATGATATATGCACCACTTAAAAATGAAAGTAAAACATATCTAGACCGTCTCTTAACTCTTCTTTTGTGATCATTTTGAAGAGAGAAAATCTCAGCATAATAAAGATCATTTTGACCCAGAAAAATGTGGTGCCTGTTTTCCTAGCTACTTGGAGGGCTGAGGTTAGTAGATTGCTTGGGCTCAGGGGTTTTGGACTGTTTTTCAGCTGTGTTGATCAGGTATACATGCTACTTTAGGCGTTAATGTGGTGCTCTGGAATCCTAGAAAATCTATATCATTAACAGGAAGGCAAGCCATGTTAAAGCTCTTTTTCAAAGGTTCACAATCGCCCATAACCGTTTGAATTCCAACATTAGCAAATACCCCTTACACAGCTTTCACAGTAGTAGACCCTCAGCTGAACGCAAATAACTTTATCTGATAATATTCACATCTATTGAATGTTTTTGGCATAATTCCCTGACCATTCGTCAAACCAAAATTGTTTCCACATTACACACATCTTTACACCAGTCTCAGGGAGTGAATAGCTAAAACGTATTGCCATGGTCAAACCCTGTCCCGGGAAATGTAAAAAACCAAAAAAAACCTATCTAACCAGGTGGCAATATAGCAGGCTAATTTAGTGAATGTATGTTTTGTGTAAACAGTTGTCCTTGCTTTTATAAAAATTTGCCAAGACCTCAGCCCTTTCTAAAGAAATCCCACTGGGTGACAACGATCTTAACAGTATCTTGTTTTGTGCCTTCCCTTCCTAAAGAAGGTTATTAAAAATTGTGTGTGTTCCAAATCTATTCATCATATCTTAGATAATGAATTCCTAGATCATTTTCAATTGGGTTTCAAGCTAGGATATACCACTGAAACCTCTCTGCTCCGTGTTGTGAATGATAGACTTTCATTCATGACAGGTAAATCTGTGTCTCCTTGTTCTGTGTGATTTATTTGTGGCCTTCGACACAGACCGTAAAGTCTCCCTCAAGCATCCCCAAAAACCGTGTGGGCTTTGATGGTGTGCGTCTTAAACTGGTTTCTGTTTATACCTGACCAATGGTTCACATCTTATCAAAGTTTGCAACTCCTTTTAAAGTTATGTCCGTATGCTGTGAGGACTACCACAAAATTCCATTCTGGGTCCAAATGTCATTAAAAAATGTTTATTATATATATTTTTGAAAGTTTTCAAGACCAATAATAAAGAGGAATCATAATGTAGTCTCTTAGTTTTTGTCACTTCTCCAGTTAAAAAAATTAAATAAATATATGTTGCCTAAATTGAACATGTAAAATAAAGATACAGAATCAGATTTTTTCCCCTTCAATTGCAAGCCATAATATACATTAAGACAACAGTTAACCAACATTTGTTGGAGTAACCACAGTACTGACTCAATTAATTCAAGCATTCCATCCATCACCTTGTTGTTGTTGCAGTGTACATCCTAAAGAGATAATAACGAGGCACTCAGAGAAGTCCACAGTAATGTAAATCTGTTCAATAAAGTGATGGGTTGAGGTTGTGATTGAGCTCTGTATAAGTGTCACACTTTTCCGACGAGATTCCTGGATGGATGTGCTGATCGCGCACAGGCTTATCAAGGCCCGATTTAGTACTTTTCCTGTTTACATCTGTGTGATCACGTTAACTGATTGGATTATTGTAGCCTCACAGCTTTTCCACTGATCTCTCATTTATATTACGGGCATTTGTTTCCTGATTCTTACAGTGAGACACCATACTGCGGCGTGCACGCTCTTCATATTTTCCCTTTCACCACTTATTTCACCCAAAGTCTCTGTGACGGAACACATGTCGGCTGCCTGTCTGTATTTGGATATCAAGAATTGATGCAAAGAATGCAACATTGTGGAAGAAATAAATCGCACAAAGGTCAATCACAGCCTAGCCTTATCACTTTATTGAACAGATTTGCATTGCTGTGGAGTTATCTAAAAGTGCTTCGGAATTGTCCTTGAATAATTGTACGCCGAATGGGGAATCTCCTGTTCGGGCCTTTGCCCCCCTGGTGGCAGGGTCTCATACCAAGGGAACACCAAACCTCACTTTATTGTTTGGTTTTCACATTGAGTTCCCTGAAACGTTTGTACAAGCTTAGACTGTGCAGACATTATGGCATAGCCACCTCTCATTTGTGTATTACATCCTAAAGTTTATCTTTGGTAGGGAAAATTAAATGTCATATGTGGGCTGCAGTGTGTATTTGCGACATAAATATATATAACAAAAAATAACGTCTGCCAGGAGCAATGCTGTCCTCTGACTGGGCTGCAGTGACTGACACATGGCAGGTAAAATAGCCTTTGCCATGTAAGAAAATTCTATTCATAAGCCACCCTAAAAGTGTGTTTTGTAAGCCCAAAATGGCAGGGTGCTAATATATAAATATAGGGCACACTACATTTTGGCGTTGGTATACCCTCACAGTGACATAAAGCAAAAGCCATTGCACGGTGTAGACCTTGTAGACTTTCTTTTTAGTCATGGGAGCTTAGACAGAATTTAAAACTTAATTTCTGATCTCCTCTTAGGAAAAGGCTAGAAGATGTTTCAAAGTTATTTCTGCTTGGTTTTTAAACCCTTATTTAAGGATGAAATCATACATTTGATAACATAAGCAGAAAGCAACTTTATAAAAATGTGTTTTAGGTTGACTGAGCCTGACCTGACCTCATACTAGTTGTGCCATTTATCTTACCTCCAGACTTAGAATACACTTCTTTGTCTTGGAGCGTTAACGATCTTGGTTCAGAGGACATTTGCATGAAGGGCTGATGGGTGTTAACTGCTGTCCACTCTGCAGGGATTAGCTAACTGGGAGTCGACAGGAACAGCTGACACAACAAAGGTCAGCTTTAGGACTGCCTCTTTTGTCTGGAAAATGCAAAGGAGTGCTTTTTCTGATAATTTCTGGGACTACACAGCCTGGCTCCAGTCTCAGTTGGAGAGAAAACCAGTTGTACCCCCTTTCAGGTGGGAGGAGAGCTAATCTAAATAGTGGTGTAGCGTAGTAAATGCTGCCTGGTGGCAGATGCATCTTGCCATCTTGAAACAGGGACATCTGTTGTATTTGTACAGTGAGGTAAAGAGGAAGTACTATGAAAGGATGTGGGAGAACTGAAAGACAATATTTTGGAGTAGATGGTAGAATTTCTCTAATCACTGGCTAGTGTGCAAGATAAATATGGCCCCTCTACTTCCTCATGACATTCTTAGACCTCAGACCTGCTGGAAGAAGAGGAATCTCGAAGGGTCTGGCTTCAATGACACAAAAAGCAGAAGGACTCCGATTCCAAGAGAGCCAAGCTGACTATGAAAGACTGGACCTTCCAAGAGACCTGGCTGGAAAGAGACCTGGTACGTAGAAGCCTGCCCTGGGAGGCTGTGGGCTTCAGGACTGGCCAAGAGGAACTTTTGAAAAAAGTTGGGACTCAGTCAATTTCTTTTTTTTTTATGTTCAAAAGATTTTTTATTAGGAGCTGCAAAGAGATTCATCAGTACAGGAATAGTCTGTTCAGTACAAATAGTTACAGAGCGTTGAAACAATAAAAAGTCACATGAATAGGAATACAGAAAGTTGGTACCAATAAAGCAAATGAGTCCATAAAACAATGAGTCCATCACGTTACATAAGGTTCCCCTTAAAATGTCCACATACATTCCGATGATACCTGATGTCATGTATAGCCTGACCTGGAAGGAGATAGGCACCACCCCACTAGCGCAGAAGCTTCATAAGATGTACATTATCGTAAACCAAACCTGTAGTACATGAGGGAGATGGAGTCATCTCACTGTGGTAAAGAATGTACAAAACATAGACTGGCTAACAAACAGAATGAAACATTGTGTGATGACACGCTCTAGAACCTTGTAGACAAGATTCAAGGAGGTTTGTATGCATCAAAATGAGTGTCTAGCGAGGACCAGATTTTCCTTGATGGGGGTCTCCACAGGGTGGAGGTCAAGGATATATTGTCAGCACCTCTCAAGTACGATACCCAGTTCAACCAGTGAGGAAAGGAGGCTTTGTTCGTGCTTTTCCAGTTGTTAAGTATAATTTTAACCCCAGCCGTCAGCAGCGGGTCCAGTAGGGCTTTATCGTTTTCATTGAGAGTGACGGCTTTGGCAAAACCTAGTACAAGCGACGAGAATTCTCTTGGTAGAGTAATATGTAGGACTTCCTTCACGAAACCAAAGATCTTGTCCCAATACGAGATAACACAGGGGCATTTGAAGACTAGGTGCTCCAGATCTCCTCCCACCCCTGAACAGTTCCAACACGTGTCATCGTCCTTGATTTTGTGAAGAAACAACCTCCTGGGAGTCCAGAATGCTTTATGTAGAAGCCAGAACTTGGTTTGAGACAGTGTAGGGCATATTTTGTGGCGGGTGGTGGATTCCCACGTTCTGGCCCAAATTGTGTCCGAGTTCGGTACGGAGGAGAATGAGTCCCAGTATCGTTGGATGGGTGCATTTAGGGAGGACGCTTGCGGACGCATTAATTTGTACAAGCTAGAGACTTGGTGTCCTTGCTTGTTAAGGGAGGGGAATAAATCTAGGAGGGATGGAGTGGCATCTTTCAGGTTAGCCTTTGCTAGAGCTACTTTAATGTGTAGGAAGTTATAAAATTAAATATTATTGAGGTGGAACTTATCCTGAATTTCTTTAAAGGTTAGGGGTAGCGCGTTTCCGACGAGTTGGTGGGGGAATATGACGCCCTTGTCTATCCAGGAGGGGTAATTGAGAGGTTTCCCTTTGTATGTGATGGCTGTGTTGTGCCATATTGACTCCCACTGTGAATGTCGGAATTGGTGTGGTAAATATTTACTGACTTTTAAGAGAGCCATTTTAGTGTTTTTGAAGATTAGACCTGGACCTAGGTTGGGGCTGGGTTTGACAGTGAGTAGGGCGCTGGGGCTGAGCCCCTTCAGTATCGATTTTTCTACAGACAGCCATACTGGGCTATAGTCCGGTTGGGAGGATATCCAGTAAGACCCCTGTTTTGCTAAGAAGGCTATTTGGTATGTTTTAAAATCCGCCAGATTAACTCCTCCTAATTTCTTATCCAATCGAAGTTTTTTTAAGCTGATTCTCGCTTTTTTGCCCTGCCAAATAAAAGCCGAGATGTGTTTATCTACTTTAGCATGGAATTCTTTGGAGAGGACGAGTGGGAGCATCGTGACGAGGTAGTTAACCATGGGGGATATCATCATTTTTATAGTTTCAATACGGCCCCACCAGGTGATGAAACGGGGTGACCAACCGTCCAGCAGATTTTTGATTTTGTTCAGGATTTTGTTTTCGTTATGTTTAAGGGTACTCAATAACTCATCCGTGAATTCGATTCCCAAATATTTAATCACTCCTGTTTGCCAGAGAAGGCCGGAGTCGCCCAGCACCTCTTTCGAAGTGTGGACATTTAGAGGTTTTACTTCGGATTTATCCCTATTTAATTTGTATCCGGAGAGGGAGGAGTATTTGTCTATCGAGGTCATTAGGGCAGCAATGGAGGTAGTAGGGTTTTCGGTCGCTATCAAGATATCGTCTGCATATGCAGCTAACTTGACTCGCGTGTCCCCAAAGGAGATACCCGCAATGTCTCTGTTAATTTTGATGTCTGTAATGAGGGGCTCAAGGGCTAGGAGAAAGAGTGCTGGTGAGAGAGGGCAGCCCTGTCTTGTACCTTGGTATAGACGGAATGGTTCCGAGAGGGTGCCGTTTATAGCAATCCTGGCCGAAGGTGCAGAATAGAGGGCCATCACCATCCTGGTATAGGTATCGCCCAGGTTGAAGGCGTACATACACTGGCGCAGAAAGGACCATGAAACCTTGTCAAATGCCTTTTCCGCGTCCAAGGTTATTGCTACCATTGGCGCGGAAGAGGATTTTGCCTTTTCTAGGATGTGGCATAGTAGTCTAGTGTTGTCGTTGGACGTCCTGTTCTTTAGGAAGCCAACCTGCGAGGGGCTAATTACTTTGTGGAGAATGGAGTTTAGTCTGCTCGCCAAGATTTTAGCATAAATCTTGCAGTCCAGATTTATCAAGGATATGGGACGGTAATTTTTAGTGAGTAGTGGGTCCTTCCCCTCTTTTGGCAGTACTATTATTGTGGCTTCGCTCATTGATGGAGAGACACCGCCATTGTTTGCAGTGGAGTTAAAGAGTTTTAGGAGTGGGGGGCTAATTTGGTCCGCAAAGGCCTTAAAAAATGGTGCAGTGAAGCCGTCTGGGCCGGGGGCTTTATTGTTCTTCAGGGTGTTAATCGCTGTTTTGATTTCCGAACCAGAGATTGGGGAGTCCAGATGGGATCTGTCAGTTTCCGAAATTTTCGGAAGGTGGAGTGAAGAGAGGTAATCAGCGCAGGCAGATTCATCTAGTAATTTGTCATTTTTGTAAAGGTCTTCATAGAATTTTTTTAAAGTGTCAAGGATGTTAGACTGTTTGGTGTGTGTGACGTTGCCTGAGTCTTTAATGGACGATATGGTAGTCAGTTTCTGTTTGTGTTTGAGATAGGAGGCCAGCAATTTCCCTGCTTTGTTGCCCTCGCACAGTTTCAGGGCCTTGAAGCGGTTAACCCATACCCCCGCCCGTTTGCTGGTGATGGTGTTATATTCGTATTTTTTCTTGGTCAAAGTATCAAAGACGGTAGAGTCAAGCGGGTTGGATTTGTGTTGGGTTTCTAGTGTGTTAATCTGCTGCTCTAGAGCTACTAGCTCTTTATTGAGTGCCTTGTTTACCCTTGCCCTGATTGTGATGATGGTCCCGCGGATTGTGGCCTTCAGAGCATCCCACAGGGTGGTAGGTGTAGTGTCGGGGGTGTCATTTAAAGAGAGATAATCCTCAATGGCCTCTGATATTAATAATTTGTTTGCGGGGTCTGTAAGTGTCTCGTCATTGAAGCGCCATCTCCTTGGTGGTAAAATCGATCTGGAACCAGCCAGTTTGGTTCTGATACATGCGTGGTCAGAGACTAGTTTGGGGGCTATCTCTGTCTCCTCTATAAGGTGAGTGAAGGGGCTTGAAACTAATATGAAGTCGATACGTGAATAGGAATTGTGAGGTGCAGAATAAAACGTGTAATCCCTACCGTCTGGATTTTGTAGGCGCCACGAGTCTTTCAGGTGGTATCTGTCACATATGCGAAGGAGGGCGTCATGTGAGCGGGAGGGGTGGAAGGCACATTTGGATTGCCTATCAAGGATCGGGTCCAGGGGGAGATTAAAGTCACCTCCCACTATCAACAGATCATCCGTAGGGATAGGTTCAAGGGAGCGGGAGACCGATTCCCAGAAATCTGGGTCGTCTGCGTTTGGGCCGTAGATATTTAGTACATGAATGGGGTCATCCTCCCTGAGAAGGTTAGTAATGGAAAGCCGGCCTACTTTGTCGTGGGAGTGTGAGATTAGAGTAAGGTTTGCTTTTTTCGCTAAGATGGTAATAACCCCTCCTTTTTTGTGGGAAGCTGGTGAGGACAGGATGTGTGACGCCCAATGAATATTGAGGAAACGTAGGTCGTCTTCGGACAATTTGGATTCTTGCAGCAAAATAATGTCACCCTTTGACTTGGTGATATAATCAAGAATTTTCCTCCTTTTTACCGGGTGGTTTAGGCCCTTAACATTGAGAGAGACTATTGTGAGGTCGTCGGCTAACAAGTTTATCTTAGCCATTGGGGATGAGGAACGTCGTTGAGATAGTGCGCTGTGATCTAAGGCAGGCAGTGGATAAAACCCCCGGCTGCACAACATGTGGGACAATGTGTGGACGCATAGTGGACTGTAAAAAAATACAATTGACATTTGTGGCACAGGTAACCTTAAGAACAAAACAGCATAGAACGTACAGAAAGGACATTAAGGCTCTTTGGACCCTTTCAGCTCCATTTTCTCCCCTTCCTACCCCCCCCCCTCTCCCAACCCCCACCCTCTGTCCCTCCCCCCCTCCCCCCAAAAACGTACATCGGGAGTGCGACGGCAGACCCGTGCAAGGCGGAACTATGGGATACATAGAAGATAACTAGAAGCTTCCAATCTTAAAATAAAACACTGTAGGAATAAAGCTTGAGAAATGTACATATGTCAACTAGTACACCCATCCCTGACGGTGAAGCTGAGAGGCCCGCGAACTTAACCGTGAGCATGGGCGGAATGAATAACTCTATAAATCCATTAAATCTATAATCTAGAAATTCAAAACATTGTAACTGTCCTGTGATGGTGATCACATAGGAGCATTTTCTGAGCAATAAGAACAATATTATTACATCAAAGTTACCTCCTTCTATCTGGGCACAAACCAATTTGCAAAACTAGTTTGTAGAGGAATCAACGTAGCCTATAACATGAAGATGCAACGTACGTGAGTAGAACACGTAATAATAATAGTGCATGGGGCACAAGGCCTACTCACATTACAGATGTGGATACCTGTGGAGACATGTGGAGACCTGTAACCGCAAGTTAATGACTAGCACCATTAAAGCACAATAAATCCATTAAATCTATAATCTAGAAATCCAAAACATTGTAACTGTCCTGTGATGGTGAGCACATAGGAGCACATAACCGTAACCGCAAGTTAATGACTAGCACCATTAAAGCACGATAAATCCATTAAATCTATAATCTAGAAATCCAAAACATTGTAACTGTCCTGTGATGGTGAGCACATAGGAGCACATAGGAGCATTTTCTGAGCAATAAAGAACAACGTAGCCTATAACATGAAAATGCAACGTACGTGAGTAGAACACGTAATAATAATAATGCATGGGGCACAAGGCCTACTCACATTACAGATGAGGATACCTGTGGAGACATGTGGAGACCTGTAACCGCTAATTAATGACTAGCACCATTAAAGCACGACAATGACACTTTACACTTGAGCTCGAGATTGAGAATGAGCCTGACTGCGTGTGAGAACATATGATATCAAGTCTTCCTCTTGTTCGAGAGGCCTAACGCTAGGTCCATTTCTTGTTCCTGACGATCTTCCAGAAGAGCTGCAAGGATTTTGGGGTCTGTGAAGTATCTCGGATGGCCGTTGAAGAGGATCCTGAATTTCGCTGGTCCAGCAAAAGAAAAAGGAATGCTTTTGGCTCTTAGCCTGTCTCTGAGCTCCAGGAACCCTTTGCGGATTGATACCGTGTCTCTAGAGTAGTCTTGTGTGAAGATGATTCTATGGCCTTCCCATGTGATGGAGTGGTTTCTTCTCGCGAATTGGAGGATCATCTCTACGTGTTGAAATCTAAGTGGTTTGCAGATCAGTGGTCTGGGGCCATTGGAGTTCTTGGTAGTGAAGGTGGGGATCCTGTGTGCCCTATCCAATTCAAGGCCGTGTGGGAAGATCAATTTGGTTATCATGGGAATCCATGATTCGAGGAATGCTACGCAGGAATCCGCATCCTTTTCGGAATTCTCTGGCACACCAAAGATCTTGATGTTTCCTCTTCTGTTCCTGTCCTCCAACTCTGCATTGTGACGTTTCATCTCTTCCGTGATCTTTTCTAGACTTTTGATTTTGGCGACTGATTGTTTCGATATGTCCTCCACGTCGCTTATTCGTTGCTCAGCTGCGCCCAAGCCAATATTAATCACATTTATATCTGCTCTGATTGCAGTGAGCTCCAGTTGCATCGAGTCGGTGTTGGTTTTGGTAGATTTAGAAAGTTCGTGTAGATCTGCCATCTTTCTTAGGATCATTTCTATATTGGCTGCCATGTCTGCCTTACTTTTGATGGGTGAGTCCAACAGGCTTTCAGGCTTTACTTTTTTAGGGTTATTCCTGCCCTCTATATTTGCCATTGTTGCCTGGTTTGAGTTCGCCCTCGTTGGGAGCCTGCTCGAACTTAATCGCTGTAGAAGGGCACCGCTTGTTGACGAGGCTGGCACCTATGTGCTAAGAGATGGCAGTGGAACCACTGATGCTGATCACTGAACGCGTTTGCGGGGAGCCAGCCAGATCTTAGATACTGTAGGAAGACGCTGCTGGCTGTCGCGACTGGCACCCACGCAAAAGGAGGGACGTCTGCAGGAATTACATACGCCCCTGTGGCCACCTGAGAGGACAGGACCAGATTCCAAAGGATGTATGACCCTGGGTAATGGCGACTGGATTGCGGATGGGCAGGGTGCAGAGACCGATCAGTGCCTGTTAGCGGGGGTGTGCTGCTCTTGTAGTTCGTGGAAGTAGAACTCCTCTTAGGATGTTAATGCTGCCTGTGGCTATGTGGTCGGACAGGAAACCCCACGTGGGTTTAATGATATGGGCTCAGTCACTGGCCACCATCGACAGAAGTGGCGAGACAGGTAGGGCTGCACATACCTTCATTTGGCAGTAGGTTAGGTCATCAGATGGCTGAGGATGGCAGCAGATGGGCTTGTGGAGGGCCCTGAAGCTCATCAAGGGTCTGTGAGCACATTCCTCGTGGAGATCGCTATCGGCGCCGCCGCCATTTTAGGGTCAGGCGCGTGGAGCCAGGCGTTTCCTCCTCAGCTGCTCACGTACCTCCCTCCGATGGCATTCGGATACCGGCTGTGTTTTTGTCTGGGGCTGTGAGTCCTCCGCCGCCGGCGGGGGTCGTTTGCAGAACGTAGGAGCACCTTAGCTCACTCGGTGATCAGGCGCTGGAGCCGCGACAGGGCGCCGCCATTTTGGGCAAAGCCCGAGGTGAGGATCGCGCGTCCGCTCAGAGGCCAGCAAAGACCTTCGAAAGTGGTCTCAGACCTATTTCAGGTCATCGGTGTGTGCAGCGAGGGGCCGGATGCAAGCGCTGTGCATCTGGGCCGAATCACGCCGCTGGAAGCAGTGGTAGCTGAAAGCTCGCTCTCCCTTTTCCGCGGAGCACACGGTTCAGGCGGCCATTCCTCCTGCCGTCCAAGCCACGCCCCGGGACTCAGTCAATTTCAATTCAATTTCAATACAAGTGTATTTTGATCAATGGTCCAAAACTACAGTAAAAACTTCTAAAATCACAATTCATTATTTAACCTCATAAAACGTCATTTATTACACTCCACATTACACTCCACATTCTTTTCAACAATTCATAACATATAGGCCACATAAAACTATAAAATAGGTATCTCAATTCTAATCACATTTGAGAAATTCTTTAACTTTTTGTGTGAACTTCCCTATGGCACAAGGTATGTCAAAATTAATCATTTCTGTTAGGAGTTTTACTACTTGAGTCCTGTTTTTAATATCATACTTTTAAAAATTCGGACATAAAAGCTCTCTTTGTATCTCTAAAACCATCTGGTAATCCAAAATTATATGTAGGATGTCACATGTTGTTCCCAAAGTGCAAGTGCATTTTCCCTTACTGTCTATCATAAGTCTTTTTACCCCGTTATTTGCATAACATGGGTTCACCCAATTCTTAACCTTAGCACTTCTCTTCTTAGCTGATTGCTAGGTAGCCTGTCAATATAAGGGGAATGTTGTTCATTTTGCCACGCTGAAGCCATGAAATGAACAGAGTCTTTTCTTGAGAGGTAGTATTGGTCCTGTGCTTGAGAGATTTCTTTTCCCAGGACCCTAAGTTCCCTCTTGTCGATCTTGAGATGGAGGATCTGGGGGCACAGCGGAAGTTTTATCATGCGACACGGTTTAGTGATGGTAGCTCTGATCCCTTTTGCCCAGGTCAGCTCACTATTTGCAATCTCATTTCTGCACCATTGTGAGATTTTATAATCTTCTCCCATTCCCAGGTGCTGCCAGAATCGTAATAGGGCCATACAAGCTATTATGCCCCATGAGTTGGTACCCAATTCTAGTCTCACTGCCTGGACCATTGACGATTTGGGCAATGAAAATAGATTTTTCAGTGTTTCCCTCCTCAATGTCCCATCTGTTTTTGCAACTCAGATAAAGCAATTTTGCACCATATAAAAACTGAGGTGGTACCATTGCTGAGTAAGCTTTTAAGACCGGTCTATCGGACATATTTTCCATAAGCACAGTTGAATCTTTTAATCTCTTCACCGATGCCGATGTCCTCCGCTTTAGTGCGTCCAGATGAGTGCGCCATTGCAGGCTTCTCTCGAACCACATCCCCAGGTACCTATATTCTGCCAACTTTTCCAACTTCCCGGTGCCCAGAAACCATGTGAACCCTATTTTCCTTCGACCAAAACATAAGCTCTTTGTCTTATCCATATTAACAACAAGTTTTTAAATTGACAGAATTCATTTAACCTGTTTAACTTTCTTTGTAGACCAATCTTTGTTTGATCCATAATTACAAGGGCGTCCGCATGAGTAGACATGAGATAGGTTTTCCGTCTTGCTTTGGGCATGCCACACTTACATTGCCTAGGTTTGAAGGCAAGTCTGCAATAAATAAGGAAAAAAGCAGAGGGGCCAATAGGCACCCCTGCCTCAGCCCATTGCCAATCTGGATTTTCTGAGATAATCTCCCCTCTACATCTAAGATTATCTGGGCCCAGCTATTGGTATGAAGTGATTGAATCAGCCCTAACAACTCCCTTGGGATGTTATACCCAGTCAAAGTCTCCCACAGCTGCTCCCGGTCCACCAGATCAAATGCTGCGTGGAAGTCCACGAAGCAGCAGAACAGACTTCCCCTCTGCTCAATTGACTTCCGCCCAATGGACCAGAGCGCAAAACAGTGGTTGACCGTTGAATGTCCCTCTTCAAACCCCCCTGTTCCGGGGGACACAATCCGATTTACTTCTGGCCAGTCCTTAAGTATTCCCAAGGTTACTTTGGTGAAGACTTTTTCTGCTATATCAAAGAGATTCATTAATCTATAGTTCTTTGGGGCATTTACGTCTCCTTTTTTAAGGATTGGCCTTATGATAGCTCTTCTCCAGTTTCCTGGCACAATGCCTGTATTAAGGATCTCCCGAAACATTTGTGCAAAGAACTCTGACCACCACTCAGGCCTGGTTTTTATAATCACTGCCGGCAGATAATCTGGGCCTGTGGCCTTAGCTAGGTTTAGGCTAGATATTATTGTTCTATTATGACTGGAGGTAAAATGTTCCTTTATCTCCTCCCTCACTCCTGTCCATGCTATTGTACTTGCTTTCCCCAGCATTGGCCATTTCCCATAGATTTCCCCCAAATAACCCACCCAGTTGTCTTCGGGGACCAAACAGTGCAGAGACCCTAATATTTTACCGGAGCTTTCTTGGACCAGCTTCCAGAAACCTTTCACATCATTGGACTCAATTACGGCTAGCATGCTTGCCCAACAACTATCTTTATAGGTTCTTTTTTTATTCCTGATAATCGTTTTATATTTTATCCTTATTTTCTGGAGGGTAGATAATAGTTCAACGTTATACCTTACTCTAAGTCTTCTTTCCGTTTGTCTAATACAAGATTTTACTTTACGACATTCCTCATCAAACCATGGACGATCTCAAGTGTGGGATATATTATTACAAGCTGCCCCGGGTTTACTACATTTAATTTTTACCTTTAGGCATTCCACCAGTTGTCTTATAGTATTTTCTTACCAGACGTTGTCATCTTCAAATGTTTTTTTTTCTAATGATATAGTCTGCTGAACTACACTCAGTTTTTTAACGTGCTCCTCTGATATACTGGTTGTTAACCGCTTTGGGTAGTCCACATGTACCTGGAGTACCGTGTCTCTCTGACTTCCCCTTTTTGCGTGTAGTTTTGTCTTCAGGGGGTAGTGATCGCTACCTTCCACTGTTACCACCTCGAAATGCTTAATTAGTTCAAATCTCCAGGCATGTGTAGTCTATAGGGCAGTGTTGCTGGCCTATCGTAAATGTATGCCTAGCCGGCCAATCGGCTTCCATTTACACATAGCAAACCCATGGATCCCAACAATTGTCCAAAAGGCAAATCTTTGGACAAGATATCACCACCTCTATAGTATAGGCACTTAACTGTTCCTTACATCATGGATCTATTCTACGTGGGTCTAATCTGTGGTTAAAGTCACCCGACACCAAGAACACATCCTTTTGATAAGTCTCACATACAGTCTCAATCCATTCATCCTCCTTTCCCTTCTGTATATACACATCAACAAGACATATACCTTCATGACATGGGCCGGCATTCATTAGAAGCACTCTACAGCCTATCGCCCATTTACATTTTAGTTCCAGGGGATCTACTTTCCTGGCAATTTTTGTAGAGATCAGCATCAATTGTCCTCCTGAAGGTCTGCCAAGAGAATTCTTCCTTGCTACTTTCGAATGTTGGGCAATCCCTTCAATAACTAGGGTTTTGTCACACAGACAAGTCTCCTGCAAGCACACTATGTCATTGCTCTCATTAATCTTGTTAAAACTTTCTTGGGTCCCTATTCTCTTATACCCATTTATATTCCAAGATAGTATGGATAGACTGTGCGACGATCCTTGCTCCTAGTCGATCTCACCCAGGCACCCTTCTTCCTCATACTCTAGGGGTGCAAGGGCTCTTTATCTATTCCCAACTAACAAATCTTCTTCATCTCTCTCTATTTTCTTAGAAGTTATAGTAGTTTCGAGTTCTTCCTTATTCTCCCAGCAGGAATTACTCAATCTTATCTATCGTACTCCCAGTCCGGCATGATTCATGAGGAATGACTTCCCCTGCTTATTATTCAGCATTTCCTCCCTTTTTACTAATCTTATGCCTTCCTTTTGTACCTCATATTCTGCGTTTTCTAATGCTACTATTACTTATGCTGAGTAAAAGAGGACCTTGGTTACTTCACCCCCTTTGTTCTTTATCATGAACCCTACTTCTCTAAGATCCTCAGTGCCAACATAACGTAGGCTTGCACATTTAAATAAGGAAAAAAGGAGTTGAGAACAATTTAGGGGGTTTTGTTTCCTAGCTTTTTTTTCCACCTTTGCCCTGCCCTGTTGGCCCAAGAAAAACCCACAGGTCCTGATAACATTCTGACCCTACTCCCGGTGGACCCCCCACTGGAACAGCCTCCCTTCTTCCATTACATTCCTTATCCTTGCCTCTCTTCCTAAGTCCCCTACTACTGCTAAGACTACTAGGCCCTACATGTGTATTCTTTTCCATCCTTCTTTCCACATCACCCCATTTTTCCTCCCCCAAGGTATTCCTAGAAATAACTTTGCTGCTCTTAGAATTTACTTTGTCTTTTTCCAGCCTCCTACTTTGTGCTAGGTTACTGGTAGAAATTATATTTTCAGAGATAGTTTCTTTTTTGGTACTGGTGACACTTTCTTTCCTATAAACTCATGTTTTTTTCCCTACTCCCTTCACTCTTCCTTGCCGCCTTGAGGTTTGGCCTTTACAAGGGATGTTCTTCCACCTTCTTGGCTGTGGGATATACTGCTTATAGCTCTTCCTTCCCCCCCACCCCCAATCTTTACAATCTTCCGGTAACGAGATATGAATACGCTGGGCTCCTCCTTCTGTAATCTGGTTTCCCTTACCACTTCTTCCTCCCTACCGTCTTCCATTTCCTGGAGGTCTCCAATTGGCCTAACTATCAGGGGCATTAGACCTTTAATTTGTACCAAATCCCCAATCATAGTTTTAAACTGTTCTCTTTGGGTTTTTAAGATGTCATTAAACAACACTGAAACCTCTAACAGACCTTGCAAAGTTTTTTGAAGAATCAACATAACTTCAAGCATAGAGACACTTGAGGTTCCAGTGACCTCCAAACTATGCATTGATGGGCCCAACAGATCATTTCCTATGACATAAGAACTTTCCGCTCCTTCTTTCTCATTAAGTTGGTCTTTTGTGTAGTTATTGTCCCCTTTACTCTGTGCCTTGCTACTTGGGACTTCCTCATCCTCCTCTGCCTCAATTTCTTGTTCAATCGAGGGCTGGAAGAGTCTTGGAAAAGAGGACAATCGTGGGTCGAGGGAGGTACCTGAGATACTAAAGTTGGTTTGATGTGGGGAGTCCAAAGCCAGGGCTGCCAGATCTATGGGTGTTGGATGAATCTCAACAACACTCAGTTCCTTTTCTGTCAAGACCTTCCCTTTGAAGTGTTTCCCCAAAAAGTCTTTAATCAAATTAGAGACTGATGATCCTCCTTTTACACCCCCTGTCTTCGTTGTCTGTGGAGTTAGGTTCAGTGATTGGGTGTTTCTCTGTGCTAATTTTTTACTTCCAGTAGATGCTCCTTGGTCTCCATTCAATCTCCTTTTTCTTTCTGAATATCAACCATATCCTCTGCCCCTAGTCCGTTATTATTTGATTTTTTTGGTATTTTTTTGGGCTTTCCGAGCTTTTGCTATCCCAAGGGCCATCACTTTTTCTACTTTCTTCTTTTCCTCTGTCACAGGCATCCACCACGATACTACTTCTGAGTTTCCTTTATTCAATCACGGTGCGCCGCCAAATGTCCTTATTCTCCCTTGATTCCCTTTATGGCTAGCACCGACATCCACTTTTCTTTCCTACTGCATGTACAACCATCTATCCTTTTTAACACAAAGTCAACTTATTTCGACTTACCTTTATTCCACTGCCTTGGCGCTCTCTCCACCACTACTGCTGCACCACTGCTGCTGCACCACTGCTGCTGTACCATTGCTGGGCCGGTGATCCGCCGGTGTTCCAACTGACAAAAGCCCAGGCTTAGAAAAGGCTGAAACCTGCTCTCATGTCTCCTTTTGCCGTCAGACCACTTTGTATGAAAGCCCGACAGGGGCCAATCGAGACAGTTTTGTGCCTCAGTGCTCAGGCCGTTGGGCTCAAGGGGCTGGGCTCCATCCTCCTTTCTGGGACAGATTGCAATTTTCTAAATATAGCCCGTGGTTCAAGGCTTGTTTTCCCCCCGTTTCCTCTTTGCGGGTCGCGCTCGTGCTCGTCAATCCGTCGTGCGTTGTCCGTGTGTGCTACTTGTTATGTTATGTTATGTTATAGGGAGGTTTTGTATAGCGCTCAGCTACTCCAAAGGAGTGTCCCGGCGCTTTCAGACCAACAGGTCAGCAGCTTACACATAACACAACAGGAAAAAAGACCGGCAAAAAAGAAAACAGAAAACTAAAGACAGATCAACCAGGTTTTAAGTCCCTTTCTAAAAGCAAGCAAATTGGCAGTGCTGCGGAGTGATAAGGGAAGAGTGTTCCAGAGCTGAGGAGCAAGCCGTTTGAAGGAGCGTCCACCAGTCCGGGCTTTCTTCACCGCTGGCACCACCGCAAGAGAGAGAGTTTCTGATCTCAGAGCCCTAGTAGGTTTGTAAAAGGCTAGCCTTTTCCGAATATAGGTTGCTCCCGTAGAATAGAGCGCCTTGTGGGCCAAAGTAAGGGTCTTAAAGGCAATGCGCTTTCTGACAGGGAGCCAGTGCAAGGTGGATAAAAGGTCAGAGGCACTGGCACGGCGGGGAAGACCATAAATGGCGCGGGCCGCCGAGTTCTGGACTACCTGAAGACGCTGCAGCAGGTAGTCGGGCAAACCCAGGTAGAGAACATTGGAGTAGTCCAGCCTCGAGCCAATGAGGGCATGGACGGTAATTTTGCGATGGTCAATTGAGAGCAGAGGGAGAAACCTCCGCAGCATCCTAAGCAGGCCAAAGCAAACGCCCACAAGGCCAAGAACTTGGGCTTTCATCGTCAGGCCATTATCAATTTTGACCCCCAGATTTTTCGCCACGGTGGAGGAAGATACCGGTGGAAACATGTCATGCGGCCACCATTCCTGCCAACTCGGGTCAGATTGGCACCCAAAAAAGAGCACCTCCGATTTTCCAGGGTTACACTTAAGACTATTACCCTGAAACCATTCAAATACCGCTCCCAGGCAACCACGAATACTCTCTCCATCGAACTCAGCCCCCTTTGCACATGTGAAAAGGAGCTGGGTGTCGTTGGCGTATGATATTATCTGGGCCCCAAGGGACTCAGCCAGCACCGCCAAAGGGGTCAGAAAGATATTAAAGAGTGTGGGGCTCAACACGGAGCCCTGCGGTACTCCAACCTCCAGCGGCGGCACTTCGGCTGAGTAAGGGGGGTCCCAGACCACCTGCCGGCGACCAGACAGGTAAGATTAAAACCACCTCAACACCGTCCCACGCAGACCAATCTCATACAGTCTGCGGAGAAGACCTTCATGAGGGACGGTGTCGAAGGCCGCCGACAGATCAAGCATGACCAACATGGCCCTACCCCCTGACTCCAGCACATCCTTGATAGCCTCACTGACTTCGAGAAGCACAGTTTCAGTGCTAAAGTTGGTACGGAAGCCAGACTGGGTGGCATGCAGCAGGCTATGTGACTCAAGAAAGGCAGAGAGGACCTTATGGACATGCTTCTCAACGATTTTGGCAAAAGCAGGTAGGAGAGAGATCGGGCGATAGTTAGCATGAAGGTCAGGATCAAGGCCCGGTTTTTTGAGAAGCGGAACCACCCTCGCCTCTTTCCAAACACCAGGAACAACGCCGCTGGTCAAGGAACAATTCAGCACAGGATTCACAAGAGGATTGACCACCTCCGCCGTCCTTGCCAAAAACCTGGCAGGACACGGGTCAGCAGGTGAACCTGCAGGGTGGCGAGCGCCTCCGGCGGCCGTGAACAGTCATTTTTTCCAGTCTATGGAGGACTGGGACAAGGTGCTGAAGTGTGCCCAGGGAGGTCGCACCCAAAGATTACAAGAAAATGAGGTTTGTTCCACTATCCGCTTTTTGTTGTACTAAACACTGATTCATCAGACCTCTCAGTAAAGGTATTTAGCATCGTGAAGCTCTTACTGGCTTCCAGCCTTGCCTCGCTGGATGATTTTGACTTCCAAGAAAGGTAGTAATGGCCAGAGAGACAAAGCTTTTTTATGGTTGCAAACTCTCCTGTCTGGCATTTTCAAATGCAGAATATTTTTTTTAAAGTAGTAATCCCCTAGTGCAACACTACGATAAATCTGCCCCTAAGTTGGAAGGAAAAAATGCTGACCAAGACTACCTGCTTGATGTATCCAACCTCTGCTCCATTGAGGCCAGTTTCAAGTTAAATCGCACTTCGAGTTCCTGTCAACCATGAACAATGACTTTTCATTGACGCTTTACTTTTTCTTGTTTCTTTGTGCCATAAAACTTAAAAAATCCAGATCTCCGGTTTCCCCTATTCTATCTTGGTGTCATTTTGTTAATTGCATTTGTCCATATTTTACAAAATCTATTTGGTTGTGTTATTTACTTTGAAAGTGTTAATACTGTTTGAGAAGAGCACACACATCTAGCGGTTTCGTTCTTCTTGAGCCGTACTTACCAGGGGTTGTGCAGAGACTCAATCAGAACCTTTTTTGACCAAACCATAGTTGGTAACCTCGTCCCAAGTTAACACTCTTTCTGACAATAGCAGTCCCCCATGCATCTCCCAGTTGGGAAATATTTATTAAATCTCATTTTGTGAAAACCTTGTGGACCATTGACTTCTGGCATGGCCATTTCACTGAAAGCAGGGTTGCCATTTAGAAGTTTCCCTACCAGACCATCTCACTGTCCCACCATGTTTGAATTACTACAGTTGTCAGAGATGGTATGTCTCTGACTTGTTTTCTCCCCCACGGATGATGTGGAAAGCCTCGGTTTTCCATATTATGCCTTACTAATCTTGGTGACAGTTCTTCCATATGTTGATTCTGTAGGTTTATTTCCATAGGTTTGTTTTCCTCTATTAGGTAAGTGGCCAAGTATATTCTATGAAAAGTAAGAGCGTGTCCCCCCCCCTCCCCCCATCATGTAGTCCCCATCATAGGATATTCCACAGTACCCCATTTACTGTCTATTTCTGACTTTAATCTACATATAGAACCTCTTTGGGTTGTTTTTATGAATTCTGGATCTTTGCCAACCATATGCGGATGTTACACAGATCTTTTCAAAAATATCTTCACTGAGAGATTTTCAGACTCCATTTGGTGGGGGAGGGACACACAGAAGGTAGGGGCTACTAGGCTGCATTCTTGGTGGTTGGGATAGTTTGTCTCTGGTGTCCTAGGGGCTGTCTTCCTATGGTTCTACAAACATGGCCAAGCACACTTCCAAGCTTGAATCTGGTGTAGTGATGGTGTGCAGTAATAGGCATCTCAGGGATGTAATGTGTGTAAGAGAGACTCAAGTGTCACGTAGTCAAACCAAAATAGCAATTTATAGTTCAACCATATGCTTGTCTTATTAAGAAGAAAAGTTATTTATTCTCAAAGCAAAATTAAATAATACATATATTAATCGAGCTCCTCTACAGGATTCTAAAAAAACACAACTGTGGGATATTGCCAACTTCAACCCGAATCTCAAACTGGACTGTAGAGTTAAAGCAGCTGCGAAAATCAGCAATAGCAACAGGTGCGAGCTCACCTTTGGGATGTACTCGCAACTGTTCTGTTCAGTAACCTATACTTTAGTTTATGTCATATCATACCATATCATTGAGAAAGCATTCTCTGTTTAACTTTAAGACAACATCAGTGCTAAGCGTCTCCTGCATGACTACCAGTTTGGTTTCAGATCACGCTGCAGCATAAGGATGACCCTGAATTCCTGATATTGCTGGACCTCTCGGCTGTCTTCAACAGTCGATCGTTCCACCCTCATATGGACCCTGTAGTCTTGAATGGGATTCACCGGGAGTGTCCTTCACTGGTTCCTGTCCTACCGTTCCAACCAAATCCAGTTTGTCCAGATATCATGTTATGCCCGGTGGATTCCCCCTCGTCTCTATATTGTTTCCCATAATCTTCAACGTGTACATTGAGCCACTTAGGCGCTCTACTCGCAGATAACAGCATCAAGATCCACTAATATGTTGATGATACACAACGCCATTTGAAAATCTCTTCTTCAGACATCCAAGACCTCAAACACTGCTTGCACAAAATTTCATTCCTGGATGTGCAGTACCTACCTGAAGTTCAATCCAACAAGACTGAGTTACTGTTATTTGCCAAGAGCAATACATTAGATACATTATATACCTGTCGTAATGATATGAACCTCAATGGCTTCAAACCCCAACATTAACCAAATACTGACTCATTTGGATTCACCTTAGGCACCAACCTCAACCTCAAGGAAGCACATTGCCAAAAAACAAAGACAGCCTTGCACCAGCTCTCTTTTCTAAAGAAAGTCAAACCATTTCTTCCAGAAAGCTACTTCAGAACTGCTGTTCAACACCCTTGTACTCCCGCATCTGGGTGGTGGTAATGCCCTACTCCAGGCCCTTCCAGGTGGTACACTGACATGCCTCGGGGACATCAAACATAATGAAATGAAATTATAATAATTTTTAATGCACACTGATAGCTGTGTCCAGGCGCGGCAGATATGATTTAAAAAGAGGCTAACAGAAAATGGAATATTTGTTTGTAAACAGACAGATTTTAAAAAATTTGCAAAAAACGAGAAGATGGTTTTCTTTTTTTAAGTGCCAACAGCACGGAATACCAAAGGCTGACTGTGTCTGCCACAAAACTCCCCCCCACCCCCAAAGATACAGTTTTTGCCCTTGGAGTTACAAGGTTAAAAGACGATGCAGAACAAAGCTGCCTTTCTGGAACATACCATATAAATCTATGTGTAAAAAAAAACAGGACCAAGCCTATGTAGTGCTTTAAAGGCGATACAGAGTGACTTAAATTCAATTCACCTTCTAACTGGCAGCCAGTGCAATATTGGCAGGGTATGCACCACCGATTGATATTTCGGGATGTCGAGCAGCAGGCTTGCTGCTGCATTTTGGATGACCTGCAATTTGTTTAAGAATTTAGATTCTGCAGCGCGAGCTGGGAATCTCTTGCACGGCTGCTGCTGATGGTCATTTCCTGGATTGAACACGTCGACGGCTGCCGACTGCTTTGGTTGCCTGGCTACCAGGACGCTTTTGTAGTTCAGACCACAAAAACTATGGCGATGGCTTTCCGTGGACGATGAAAGACTCGCTCGGCTACCATTCCCACACAGCCACGCCGGGAAGAGCCTGAGGCTAAAATAGAGGGCAGGAATGTAGACCTCTGTACCTGTAAGGGGACCAAACAGGACAAAGAAAAGGAAAAGTCTGAAGGGCTGGCAAGTCTGTTTCCCAACGTATGCAGCTGTCTGGGGAGCTGGGGAAGATACAACCCTCCATTACGAAAATGTTTTTACCCCTAGACATGAGCAAAAATAAAAGGGGGGCATGAGGGTGACACAAATATCAAGGAAATAATGACCGTAGTGGGGAAGCGAGCCATGTGGGGGATTTGCTGTATGACCCAATACAGAGTATAATACCTGGAATACAAGGCGAGGGAGAGCATGAGAGTCTGCCTGTTCAGGGTGGGTCCCCATGGCTGTCAAAATGTGACGGTACTATCCTGGAAGTGCCCCTAGGTACTCGTTCTGAGGATGGCAAAGAGAAGGAAATTGTGTTAAATAATAACTGCTCCCTTAATGCCTCTATCAATAAAGCAGAGACTGAGATGGGGGTTAATACACTAGACATGGCAAACTAAATTAGGCACGGCACAGCTACAGGGAGTAACCCCCAAAGAAAGACCATGGAGACCGGACACCTCTCCCCTGACTCCCTGGAAAAGATTTTTGCTTTAACTGAGGATTCAGGGGTATCCGACACTTGCATTTCTGCTAGCAGTTATGGCGTAGCTTCTCCTTCAAGCAATAGCAGTATGCAAAGGGAAAGGGAGACCCCGAAAAGAACCAAACTGACTTCAGGGGAAAGAATCCGTAAGAGAGTTCTTGGGGATAGAGAGGATGAGGAAGAATTGAGCTGGGATTATTCAGCTACTCAGCTATTAGCCACTGATGGAATAAGTGAAAAGGGGAAATCTCCAAGGGAGAATCCAGTGGGCGAGACTGTGCAAACAAACAATGGGAAATTGACTGAGCCCTCTCTGTCCCTGATTCTGCAATCCCTGTGCCTATTTCAAGACCAGGTCAAATCAGATAACCGCCACAGTTAGTCTTAAAAAAAACTGCAAGGATCGGTTTGGAAGATTGGGAAAACATGTACTGAGATCTCAGAAAGATTAAAATGATGGAAACGCACATGGAGGCCTTGGAGAACACTGTACATACGCTGAAGGTCCAGGCTACATCATAGGAGAGTACTTTGAAAGATGTGACGTGGAAGCTGGAGGAGTCTGAAAATCGTCAGTGTCGCAATAATTTGAGACCGTTAGGAATACCTGAAAACTGTGAAGGTAGCGATATAAGGATGTAGGAGGGTGGATGCCTGATTATGGTTACCCCGGACTTTTTGCCTAGTGTTTAGCTGGTTTTCGACTTAGTTGGCCTGGGATTCTGCTAATCAGGGCCCCAGGCTATCTGCTCTCTCTTTAAATGGACTCCATGTACCCTAGGTACATAACCAAATTGGTACTGGACTCCTTGTCAGCCCCTGTACAGTGAACTATAGGTGCCCAGGGCATAGGGGCATCCAAGGCCTACCAGGGGCTGAAGCATAGCTTTTGCCACCCCTGGCTGGTTCTTAACTTGACACAACTGGCTGATCACTCAGCTGGGGCAAGGTGGTGTAAACACCCCTTGCTTAGATATAGTATACCTATGTCTAAACCTATATCTGGACACATATATACCTATCAGCCACTCCTATAGCAGGCCTTAACAATCCTGGAGGCAGAGTGCTTGATTTTATGTGAGATGGTGCTCTAGCATGAGCTGAGCCTGTCTCCTGCCTTCGGGACCATTTCCTTATAGCTGTTCCAGTGATACTGCCATACCATATACTCTTAAGTGCATTATAATCCTTACGGTTATTGCAACTCCGGTTTGGCTTTATCAAAACATGTTGTGTTTGGTGTCATACAACGTGGAATGCTACCCCCTCGACGATTCTGACGATGGGGCCAGCATCCCACCCCTCTACGAGGGGAAGACATGTTACTTACTGCAAATGCGGTTAATCCTAACCAGAGCCCCAGCATCACAAAATGGATGCTGCTGCCACAGACACTAGTCTGGCCCCCTGCTGCTGACCGAAACTCGACAGAGGAGACTTGATCAAAGGATCTCCTGTCACAGGGAGGTGTTGCACCACCTCAGACAGGAGATAGTGGATTGTAGCAGGGAGGGTTGAAAGAAACTACACACTGCCTGGGGCGCACAAGGTGTCTCCGGTTCTGGGACTTTCCAGCCCCAGTCCTGGCGGGAAGCTGGACAAAGGAAAAGGGGTGTAACCACCCCCTTCCTGGGTCCCAACCATAGGAGGGACCTAGCAGGTAATCCAGCCCCTTGATTTGACTTAAAAGTAGGAGCTGTGCAAATGCACATCAGATTATCCTGGCTGAAACTTATGAAACGAAACTCTGGACCCTTCGACATCCCACTCGACGTGGAAGACTGAAGAATCTCCCTTGTGGTCAAGGAGTGACCACCCTGTGCAAACAGGCACCATCCAGCACCTCGACGTTTGCTTTGTTGCAGTTCCCGCCGGAACTCGAGCAACAGAGATCGACAAGAGCCAGCGATCCTGACTTCTAACAGCCCGATCCACAGCAGAGCTGGGACCCGTGGAGGCGACCTGAAGCGTGGGAGCGGCCATCTTGGAAAAACCACGAAGCGCTGACCGTGCAGCACCTGAGGCTCCCTCGAAGCTGTACATTGGAGTTTGAGAACCTCCAGCCCCGAGCAGCTTTTGCACCGAAGCTCACCCCTCCACACTCGACGAGTGCTGCGTGGGGCCCTTTTGCATTTTCCTGCTCGACGCGTTGGTCCGGTCGCTTGCCCGTTGGCTAGTGGCCCCAGAACCGACGAACCTACGAATTTACACAGCTGGCCTGGTTGCTCGAGACTGGCACTCGCTCCCCTGAAAAGGAGCACCCGCTCTGACCTTGCTGGTCCGAGTATTAAGCTTTCTTCGAATCCTGCGTGGGTTGCCTTTGCCAAGGTTTGTTGACTCCGATCCGGAAGCCGACACCGCCGACAGCGAGAGCCTTTGTGGGACAGCTCGTGATCCACTCCTGGACATCCTCGGTGCCCCAGAGTCCACGTGGCAGCGGAGACAAGCTTCACGACATCGACCTGATTGCGCCCGACATTGCCTGGTTCCTCCCTGGTTCCTTCCTGGTCACTTCCTGGTCACTGACTCGTGACCCAGACTCTGTCCCCTCTGCTTTCAGGTACTCTTCAACTTCGATCCACCCTTGGATCACACCGGACACTTCTCTTCTGGACGCCTGCAGCATCTTCATCTTCAGGCACCATCGAACTGCGTGACGAAACCCGACACACTTTGGCACCTATGCACCTGCTTCCTGTGGGTGAGGTAACTTACTAGCGCCGGTGTTCTTACACTGGTACACACCTCTAGTGCCTAATTCTAAAGTTTGGTAGTCCTAGTCCAGTCGGAAGACTCCTTTTGCAGTAACTTTGTAACTTTTACGCACCATTGACTTTGCATTGGTGCATGCGTGTGCTTTCTGCACTGCACCCGAATCCCGCGGGCTACTCCCGTCCTAACTGCTGTTAGTCCAGTGTAGTCCCAGCGATTCCCAAGGCCCTAGGCCTTACCCCCAATCGATTAGTGATTGTTATACCACTTTTTTGATATAAGGTTTGAGTGGCCACCGGCCTCATCCAAAAACGTACAACTTGTATATGTTATATTGTGCTTTTGTTTAAACGCTTGTGCTTCATTGCTCATAAAGAGTAGTGGGGATTATTCTGAGAATAAATACATATATTTTTATAATATATATAATATATAACTTGTGTGGTGTCCTTTCATTTGATATTACAGGATTGCATATGGTAAAACAGCTGGCTTCACATGCCCTCTTGAGTTAAGCCTTTAATGCTGCTTAGTCCATGCTAGCCCTAGGATAGCTTGTCTATAAGGTTGACTTACAACCATCACCATGAGGGATTGTTTGGACTGATACAAGGTGCCCACAGAACTGTGGACATCATATACCAGGCCAACTTCTCACATTGGTGAGCAGCGGTGCGGATTTGAGCTTGCTGTTGTTATTACCATTGCAATCTTTATATCAAATTGAAAGATCACATTAAGTACCTAGGTACATATAAACAAAGCTTAGCATATTTAAGTTCTACTGAACTTAGTAGTTGTAGATAAAAGGGCTTAGCACACCCTGACTACAACTCACTAGTAAGGTACAGTAGGAAAACACTTTGTGTAGGTAAGTGCATCACTTACACCTCACTAGAGTCATGTCTGGCACAGGTGAAGCTACAGGCTCTCTACCTGTGGTGGTTGACCCTTCACATGCAACCTCCAGCTATGACAAATTCAGCCTCAAGGACTTGAGTGCTTTATGCACTTCAAGGGGGCTGAGAAAGGGTCACAACCCTACCATTCCTATCATGATAGCCATCTTAGAGAAGGATGACTTTGAGAAAGCTAAAGTAGCTCCCTCAGGATCAGGAGATGAAATAGACCCCCCAGATACTGAGAACACCACCCCAGAAGTAGAAGATGAGGAGGTGAACCCAGATTCAAATGGAGATGATTCAGATGGAGATCAAAGGGTTAGCCAGGTACCAGTTGGAAGGCTTAGCCGGGCCAACTTGGACCTACATGGAAATGGAGAGGGCCAGCCCCTTCCCAGAGTACATAACAGAGTTCTCACAGGCAATAGAAGGGAGAGATCTCATTCTGGAGATTCTCACATTTCTAGTGCCTCTAGAGAATCTCAAAGGGGAATGACTCCTGCCCAGAAATTGGAGCATGATGCCAGGATGAGAGCTGTTAAACTCCAAATAGAGAGGGAGGAAGTAGCCCTGGCCCAAGCTAGACTTGCCTTGGCAAGAGAGCAGAAATTGAGTGGTGAGATACCCACTGGTGGCAGCAATATCCCAAAGGATAAAGACAGGTCCTATGAAACTAGAAACCTGAGTAAGATTGCCCCCCTACAGAGATGGGGATGACATCCATAAATGGATAACTGCTCTGGAGAGGGCCTGCATGGTACAGCAGGTCCCTTCAGATCAGTGGGCAGCAATCTTGTGGCTCTCCTTTTCTGAGAAAGGGAGCGATAAGCTCCTCACTGTTAGAGCTGAGGATGCTAAAAATTACACTGTCCTGAAGAGTGCTCTTATTGATGGGTTTGGATTAACCACTGAACAATACAGGTTGTTGTTCAGAGACACCCAAAAAGCTCAGACATCAGATTATCCTGACTGAAACTTATGAAACGAAACTCTGGACCCTTCGACATCCCACTCGATGTGGAAGACTGAAGCATCTCTCTTGTGGTCAAGGAGTGATCACCCTGTGCAAACAGGCACCATCCAGCACCTCGACGTTTGCTTTGTTGCAGTTCCCGCCGGAACTCGAGTGACAGAGATCGACAAGAGCCAGCGATCCTGACTTCTAACAGCCCGATCCACAGTCTATGCAGAGCTGGGACCCGTGGAGGTGACCTGAAGCGTGGGAGCGGCCATCTTGGAAAAACGACGAAGCGCTGACCTTGCAGCACCCGAGGCTCCCTCGAAGCTGTGCATTGGAGTTTGAGAAGCTCCAGCCCCGAGCAGCTTTTGCACCGAAGCTCACCCCTCCACACTCGATGAGTGCTGCGTGGGGCCCTTTTGCATTTTCCTGCTCGACGCGTTGGTCCGGTCGCTTGCCCGTTGGCTAGTGGCCCCACAACTGACGAACCTACGAATTTACACAGCTGGTCTGGTTGCTCCAGACTGGCACTCGCTCCCCTGAAAAGGAGCACCCGCTCTGACCTTGCTGGTCCGAGCATTAAGCTTTCTTCGAATCCTGCGTGGGTTGCCTTTGCCAAGGTTTGTTGACTCCGATCCGGAAGCCGACACCGCCGACAGCGAGAGCCTTCGTGGGACAGCTCGTGATCCACTCCTGGACATCCTCGGTGCCCCAGAGTCCACGTGGCAGCGGAGACAAGCTTCACGACATCGACCTGATTGCGCCCGACATTGCCTGGTTCCTTCCTGGTTCCGTCCTGGTCACTGACTCGTGACCCAGACTCTGTCCCCTCTGCTTTCAGGTACTCTTCAACTTCGATCCACCCTTGGATCACACCGGACACCTCTCTTCTGGACGCCTGCAGCATCTTCATCTTCAGGCACCATCGAACTGCGTGACGAAACCCGACACACTTTGGCACCTATGCACCGCTTCCTGTGGGTGAGGTAACTTACTAGCGCCGGTGTTCTTACACTGGTACACACCTCTAGTGCCTAATTCTAAAGTTTGGTAGTCCTAGTCCAGTCGGAAGACTCCTTTTGCAGTAACTTTTAACTTTTACGCACCATTGACTTTGTATTGGTGCATGCGTGTGCTTTCTGCACTGCACCCAAATCCCGCGGGCTACTCCCGTCCTAACTGCTGTTAGTCCAGTGTAGTCCCAGCGATTCCCAAGGCCCTAGGTCTTACCCCCAATCGATTAGTGATTGTTATACCACTTTTTAGGTCAAGCCTAGACGAAAGCAAAAGCGAAGCTTTTGCTGTCTAGAGTGAGACAACTTATGTTATCACTTTTGGGGGAATGTGGACAGCAGACTGACACGCGCTTCTCCTGCCGGAGATTTGACCTCGTGGGCGCGCTTTGGCGCCCTGGCTGCTTGTAACGTGCATGGCTTGAATTAGTTGCAGTTTCATTTATGTGGAATGTGCAGTGCCGGGCGCTTGCTACATAGTCAGTTTCGCTTTTAAAGGGGCTGGCGTCAACGCGTCTGGAAGTTAGTGATTCATGTAGAACGTGCAGTGCCGGGCGCGCGCTACATAGTCAGTTTCCTTTTTTTGGGGGGGGAGTTTAAAGGGGCTGGCGTCAACGCATCTGGAAGTTAGTGAGAAGCCTTGAATAAAACGGGCTGTTAAACTGCTGCTAAATAGTGTAACGCTGTGATACTTGGCGCCATGCCATATGTATGGTTTTTTGCTTAGTGAGAAGCATTGAATAAAACGGGCAGTTAAACTGCTACTAAATAGTGTAACGCTGTGATACTTTGCGCCATGCCATACCTATTGTTTTTTGCTTAAAAGGGCTGGCGTCGCGGGGCGCGCTCTACATGGTCAGTGTTAATTTTACTTAGAATCAAAGTGGCTGGCGGCAATGCGTCTAGAAGTTAGTAAAAGCCTTGACGAAAGCTATGAGTTTGTAATGCAATTAAAAAGACCGTGCGGCGTGTCTCTATATTCAGTCAATCACGTGCAAATTCAAATTAAACTAGGCAAGTGTAGTCCTTTAATGTACGTGCACATTTCAATTACCGTGTTGCTTAATTACGTGCACATTTAAATTACTGCGGCGTGGTGCATTCTACATTTAGTTAATTTAAAGAAACGAAAGTTCAAGAAGTTGAATTTCAGTGATGGCACGTGTAATAATGCCAAATGCAAAGATACGCCCAAGGCTACCTACTAGTTAAAAGCAAAGGCGCAATATCTTGACTGTCTCGGGTGTAGTATTGTTGGAAAATAAGTTACGAACAAAGGCTGCTGTTTAATATATTTGGCTGAGTTCTGCTGCTTGAACATGCATAAGTAAGATACACAAAACGCCTAAAGGTTGGGGATGCTAATGAAGACATGTTTTTTTATAACAGGTAGGCCTACCTCCCCAACATGTAGCTGGAGGCACCGTACAGCGTACCTCTTTAGTGGTGCGTATTCCTATAGGACGCCCCCCCCCTAAAAAAAAAGCACCCCGATTTCCCGCGCTCTCGTCCGCATACTTGTACTGAACTATCCGGTACAGCTTGCAGACACATCTGACGCTCAGTGCCTGCACGAAGTATGAGCTATAAGAGGTGATCCCTGGCCTCTACTCGTCTATCACATTTAAAATTAGGTACAATTAATTAGAATACGGAGGGGGGAACGCTTTACATTTTGTAAGAAACCACCAAGCATCTCTTATGATAGCCTAATATAATAAAGGGGAGGGGGGAGAGAGAGTTCACAATACATTATTTCAAAACCAGGATGAGGGCGAACATATTGCCACATATCCTGGAAAGTAACAGCCGGCAAAAAGGCAGTTTGCAAGCCTTGCATTCAAGGAGAATCGGAAACACGGAGACGTGCACATTAGCAGAACGACTAACGACTACTAGGAAAAGCATGAAAACCATAATCAGAACAGATATCCAGGGTCGTACATCTCACTGGTCTTTTCTGTCTGCCACCTGACCCCCACGTACCTGGTTTCTCTCAGCACACACGATGAAACTCATATTGACCTCCTCCTGGGGGTGGGGGCTACAGCCGAAGGCTCTGGGTGGCTCCTACAGGTACTGTGGGGTGCTAAAGGTGGAGGCACGAGTAGCGCGCGCTCCTAACAGTCACTTCTTGCGAGACGTGGAACTGCTCTGCAAACACTTCCAGTACCACAGCACGCGCACAATCACGGCTCAGCACCCCAGCCGGCCGGTTTTAAAGGCCTGAAGTCACAAGCCTCCCTCCCTTTAGGTCTCCTCCCGCACAAGCCAATCAGTGGCTCACAAGCCAGTCTCTTCGTGGAGACTTCTAGAGAACTGCGTTGGAACAGTCCGCTGGCGGTGCGACCTAGTCTGCCATTTTAAAACTCTAACTCTTGTAGACAGCAGGTAGTGGGAGGGCGCCACTCAAGCCACTAAATGGAAACAAATTATGCTAAGTCTATTATTGCACCATAGACAACAGGCAGATACCTTGTACGGGAATGTGTTTGTTTACAGGTATTTACTTTTAATATGCAAAATGTATTGCATTGACATATAAGTTGTGTTGTCCCAAGTAAACATTTGTTGTCTTTTTTTTTTTTTTTAGTAACCCTTTATTTCGGCATACTTACAGTGAACTCTGAAACTTCCCTTCTTCAATATGGCGTCTGCGCTGTCACTGTTGACTCCACCCACCTATCTGCAGTCGGGCGTGTCAGACTAGCCTAAGAAACTGGGTCGTTTGGGCGGTAAAAAGCACTGTACCTTCACGTGACGTCCTGACCGACAGGATTTGACTAGCTGGAGCAGTCCGACGAGCCTGAGGCTGCCGCATGCATTTTAAAATGGCGGGAAATGTTTATTTCTAGAAAGCTGTCACGCTTCAACGTGTGAATTACAGAACCACGATTCAAAAAGGGTCAGGGACAGTTTTTGTGTTTTTTATTTCCGGCTAGAGCAGACGTCGAAGCTGGGTTCCAGTCTCGGCAAGGAAGCTCAACATCCTATGATTCCAGGCAAATCACTTAATCTTAATGACCCCGTGCCCACCACCAGAAACAAGCTTTTGCAATGCAACAGGTCTAGCATTTACGCGAGTTTCAGCTATTGGCATTGTAAATTACAATGCCTTTTATTTATCTTTTGGTTTTTGAAACATAAATAAGACGCATTGTTATTTACAATGCCAATAGCTTAAACTCGCGCAAATGCGAGACCTATTGCATTGCAAATGCTCGTTTGATATATGGTTTGAGTGGCCACCGGCCTCATCCAAAAACGTGCAACTTGTATATGTTATATTGTGCTTTTGTTTAAGCGCTTGTGCTTCATTGCTCATAAAGAGTAGTGGGGATTATTCTGAGAATAAATACATATATTTTTATAATATATAACTTCTGTGGTGTCCTTTCATTTGATATTGCAGGATTGCATATGGTAAAACAGCTGGCTTCACATGCCCTCTTGAGTTAAGCCTTTAAGGCTGCTTAGTCCATGCTACCCCTAGGATAGCTTGTCTATAAGGTTGACTTACAACCATCACCATAAGGGATTGTTTGGACTGATACAAGGTGCCCACAGAACTTTGGACATCATATACCAGGCCAACTTCTCACAAAGGAAATTTACAATCACCATGCTGAAAAGTTCCTTGGCTGAACTTTCCCACTGGGATTGGGACAAGGAAGTGCAACTCGTCCATCGATTTTCTCTAACTCCTGCAAAGCGCCCATCTAATGATCGGACACTACCCCGTGCCATATTGATTTACTTCGGATTTTTTTTACTACGCCAGGCTGTGTACGATCTGGCCAGACCTAATGCCAAAAGGAATTGTGAAAATGTTTCCTTTTTTGCCAAACCAGACTTTGGGCATGCCACTGTGGCGAGGAGATGGCGGCTTAGACAGCTCATAACCCCCTTTCAGAAAGCAAGAGTTTTAGTATTTTTGTAGAATCCAGCCAGGTTGAAAGTTGTTTTGTTCCATGCGTTGCTATGTTGGCTAAAGTTGGCGGGTTGCAATTTACACGGTCATGTTCCAATACATTTGGTTGATGGGCAATCACAGAATGTCAATAAGGCACGGGTCAGAAATTGACACTAGTCCGGTATACGGGAATACAAGCGACGACCCCAGTATATTTGATGATATCTCTAATGAACTCGTTCATTGGCCCCTCCCACTGATTTTATGTGGAGACTATAATATTAATCTACCCAGTGATTGGTCGTTGGTAGCTCGATATAAATATCAATTTCAAAAAGGGGGTGGGATGGACAGAGTATCTGAGTTAATCAGAACACTCCTACCCAGTCAACAGATCAGGGCTTGATCCATCACCGTTTTTTAGCTCACTGCACCATCCCAGTTCAGAACCTGGCTATATGACCAAGTGGTAGTAGTAGTTTGGTCTGCCCTGTTCCCATGATGCACTGGGCCAGGGCCAGACTAATTTGCATGTAGCCAGGTTCTGAACTGGGATGGTGCAGTGAGCTAAAAAACGGTGATGGATCAAGCCCTTATCTTTTGACTGGGTAGGAGTGTTCTGCTTAATTCAGATACTCTGTCCATCACCACCCCCCTTTTTGAATCGTTTTAGCCACCACAAGTGTGGAAGGGTATGCTCAGATGTGAGTCCCTTGCTCACTGCACCATCAGGATTCAAGCAAGCCGGGCCGAAGACGGCTGTAATGCCAGAAACCGGTCCCCGGAAGCTTGTTTCCTTTCCAGTAAAGAATTGGCTTGGTAGTTTGGTCTGCCCTGTTCCCATGATGCACTGGGCCAGGGCCAGACTAATTTGCATGTAGCCAGGTTCTGAACTGGGATGGTGCAGTGAGCTAAAAAACGGTGATGGATCAAGCCCTGATCTTTTGACTGGGTAGGAGTGTTCTTCTTAATTCAGATACTCTGTCCATCACCCCCCCCCTTTTTGAATCTTTTTAGCCACCACAAGTGTGGAAGGGTATGCTCAGATGTGAGTCCCTTGCTCACTGCACCATCAGGATTCAAGCAAGCCGGGCCGAAGACGGCTGTAATGCCAGAAACCGGTCCCCGGAAGCTTGTTTCCTTTCCAGTAAAGAATTGGCTTGGTAGTTTGGTCTGCCCTGTTCCCATGATGCACTGGGCCAGGGCCAGACTATTTGCATGTAGCCAGGTTCTGAACTGGGATGGTGCAGTGAGCTAAAAAATGGTGATGGATCAAGCCCTGATCTTTTGACTGGGTAGGAGTGTTCTGCTTAATTCAGATACTCTGTCCATCACCACCCCCCTTTTTGAATCGGATATAAATATCAGGCAAGGAAACCAAAAGTGTTTCAGGTCAATTGAGGTGGTATAGGCTGCTCTGAAAGCAGGGATTAGGGGGGAAACATTGTGGTACTCCTTAAATCTTAACAAAGAGGCTAAACGAGTAATGGAGGTTCTGCAGGAAGATCTGGGGGCAGCTGAAGAGGGATTGATAAGGGCTGTACAGGAGGGACGGGAAGTGGAATTAGAACTTAGACGTGTGGCAATCGCTAAAGCTGCCATTATGGATATATTAACAGACCAAGCAATAAAAAAATGACAATTCAAAAGAAAGCAGTGTACGAACTAAGCGAACAGATCGGTCACCATTTAGCAGTCCGCACCAGACAACAAATCACACCTAATGTTATTCGAGAAATTAATGTGGCCGGACAACTGAACCAGAAGCAATCCGGGCGGCATTTCGGGGGTACTATCCAATAGTGCATAAGGCTAGTACGGTGGAGGATCAGAGCAAGATTGAGGAATATCTGGATTTAATCCCACTTTTAGGATTGGAGGGAGAAAACCAGGATAGCCTAGATTGTCTGCCACAGTGGGATGAGATTCTACTCTCTATGAATAGCTTAGCTAAAGGTAAAACTGTTGATACAGATGGTATACAGACTGAATTTTATTGCACCTTTTCCCAGCAGCTAAAAGGAATAATACATGATCTATTCATTAACCTCTTTTATGGTGGACGGCCTCCGGGATCATGGTCTCTGGCGAAGATTGTGGTCTTCTTTAAAAAAAAAAAATTTAAAAAAGTCGCTACAACTGGGGTCCTATCGCCCTATCACCATGATTAATGCTGATTCTAAAATATATTGAAAGTTACTGGCCAGATGACTTGCCCCAGTAATCCACAAAGTCATCTCAGATCACCAACATGGGTTTGTCCCTGGTAGATCTACTATTGACCATATCCAGAGAGTGATTACCGTATACGACATCACCATAGTTGCTGGAGACCTTATGGCACTCATTTTGTTGGATGCTGAGAAAGCCTTTGATAGGGTCTCCTGGCAATATTTATGTATGGCTATGTCTAGAAATGGCATCAGGGATGGCTATATCAAGGCAGTACAAATATTATATACCGTACCATCAGCGGTCGTTATGGTGAATGGTACACTCTCAGAAATATTTTTAATCACTAGAGGGACCAGACAGGGCTGCCCGTGCGCCCATTTCTCATTGGAGGTGTTTATTTACACTTTTATCCCTAGGCTAGAGAATAATGCACTTATACCAGCAATCTGGTCGCAGAAATGGCCGACTAAGACATTGGCCTATGCCGATGATATTGCATTGGTTACATCTGATCCAAATACTGCCATAAAGATAATCGAAGATGAGGCTGGGCTTTTTGGGCATGTCTTCGGGTATGCTTTGAATCAGGGCAAGACACAGATTGTGCTCAATGAGAAAATCACAATGGCAGATAGCCGGGTAGTTAAAAGAGCCACGTATCTGGGTGTTAGTATAACCTCTAAACTGGATAATATGGTCAAGAACAATATGGAACCCTTAATGAAACATACAAGAAAGGATCTTACAAGGTTGAACAACTTACATCTATCCATTGGGGGTAGATGTAATGTAATAAAAATGCTGTTTCTCCCGAAATACTTTTATTTTTTATTTTTTAGGACAATATGTTTGGAATTTACCCCTCAATGGTTTAAAGCAATAGAGAATATGTTTTCCAGGTTTATATGTGCATATGCACAACCTCGCACAGCATTTAGATTTATCACCTTACTGAGGGACAGAGGGGGCTTGGCCCTCCTTTCTTTGAAATTATATTATTGGGCTACCACACTAATCTATAGCTGTGAGTTGCTTAGGATACATATAGATAAAAGGCTAAAATACTAAGGTATCCTCACCATTGGAACTTATGTTGGGGGGGAGACAGGAGGATATCTGTGGCAGAAACTACATGATGGTTATTACAAGAAAGTTTTCTTTTAAATTCTTTTTAATATCCATAAAGTATGGAGCACCATACATAAAACCCTGGGAATTTGTAGAATATCCTTTTATACACCTATATCCAGCAACCATAATCTCCCCGAGATTTTTGGAGATCTATATATGGCTACATGGGTTTGGGCTGTGTTTTGTTCAGATTGGCTGTTTTTTTTTCTCTTTAGGACTTAAGTCTTTTGATTAAATGAAAAATGAATATACCCTTGATCAAAGGGATTTTTTTAAGTTCCTCCAGGTTAGGGACTTTCTTTGGCAAAAGGGAGGGGGAAGAGTTAAGTTTCAGATAGTAGAATCCATTGAAAGTATACTTAGAGTTAAAACCAGATCTATCGTGGAAATCTATGGTTTTATCAATGCTGCAAAGCCCGATGATCTGGACAAATCTTTAAAATGGCAGACCAAACTGGGGTGCTCAGCGGAAACTTTTTTGTACGCTTATGAATTGTCATAATCTCTTTTAATGTCCATTAGGTTGGAAGCACAATTTTACAAGATGTGTTTTTCGTTGTATTATGCACCCGATAAGATAGCCAAATGGAAAAGGAACAGTATATCCACGCAATGCATTTTATAAAACTGACATTATCGATATGTTTGCATCCTTTATTGTATTGCAAAATTTAATTTAGGATATTTCGGAATTTTTAATCAGAAGTGTTAAGAACTGAAATAACATTATCAGAAAATGAAATAATGTTAGGTACGTCAGGAACAAATCGTGTAGGGAATGGACATGGTTTTTTTGTTTTTTTAGCTATGGCTGTCTTAAGGACATGCATCACCTTTGCCTGGTTGGATGCAAGGCCATCGCCTTTGAACGATGGCTTGCCAGATTGTTAGCATCCTGTAGCCTGGAGGTAGCCATATATAAAAGGAAAGGGCGTCATGCACGTAAACAAGGCATGAAAATATAGGATCCCCTGATCAAATGGATGCAAGGGCAGAGTGGGTCTTGATAGAACCTATGCATGTTTTATCATCTTTTGTATAGACTTTGTGTAGTAAAAAGGGAATATGAACATGTCACTTTAGAAATTCACATGCACCTTTATGGGTACTACTTGACTAGAGATTCATAGAAATATACCTGGATGATTAATTAAGTTCTGTATTGCACCTGATGAATTATGTGTCGATGTTTTACCTGTCTGAGGGGGGTGGGGAGAGAAGGGGTGGGGGGATGTTCTTGCATGTAAAATAAAATAAATAAAGATGATTAAAAAATAATTCAGATTGAATATTAAAAAAGAGAGAGCACTACAATGATCAATCTTTGATAGAATAGGTGCAGAAATTACAGCTTTCTGAAGGTCTAAAGAGAGTTTTGATCATAACAAAAGAGGTGATAGCATTAATTTGACCTTCGATAGTCAGTTTGGTGCCAAAATAGACTCCTGAGTTTTTTTTACCTTGGTGACTGGATTAGGAAGTTCTCCTAGTTTCTGCGGCCACCAACCTGGTGTTCAGAAAGAGGTGTCACACCCAAGAAAAACACCTACATTTTTTCTGCATTCAGCTGAAGGCAGCTGAATGCAGTTCTTGGACATCCATTTTCCAACTTCCTGTATACAGCCATGAAATCAAGACGCGGTGTCCTCCGGATTACCAGGAAAGGATGCCACGATTTGCTTGTCATTGACGTATGACACAACCGTGAATCTGAATTACTTTATTAGAGTGCCCAGGGGGGTGACATAAAGATTAAAAAGTGTCTGACTCAATGAGGAGCTCTGCGGCACCCCGCAGGGAAAGGAAAACAAGGAAGACCTGAACCTATCAGCACATCTATTTCAGGGCCTGAAGAAATATGGGTTTGTTAACCTCCATCTTGATGGAACGCCTCTGGCTTCACTTGCTGGCCTGCACCATCTTCAAAACTAGCTGCATCATTTACAAAGCTAGCATAACCAGCACCTCCACTTATAAAAACAGGCTCACCATCTCAGGTGGATCTCGGCACACCTGCAGGTAAGATGCGATCAGAATATAGACTAAGGGATGTAAAAATAAGTAAAAAAGAAAAACCACAAACAGTAAGACATTTCCATATGTGTACCCAGTATCTTGAGCAAGGTCCTCCATACTTCACACAGTTTGATAAATAAGCCATGCTGGGAGGCAGGGGCACCCTTTTTGTAGCTCATATAGGTGCAGGTTACACTCCTGTTAGCAAGTCATTTCTCCTAGCTGCCCCACACTTTGGAAACATTGCACACTGCTGAACCTCTCCTCCCTAACAGTCTGCCGTCCTGCATGGTCAGTTGTTTGAAGTTTGTTTATTAGTAGGTGCAGGTAGGCACTTACAGCTAGTAATAACACCACAATCACAAAAAGGTCCAGTCAAGTCCCAATAAATTAATTTGTGCTCAACCCTTGGTAGCTTGACTGATGAGCAGTCAGACTTAACTTAGGAGACATGTGTGTAAAGTATTTAATATCTTCAAAACAGTAAATTATTTAAAGACAACACAATAAAAATCCAACACAAACGTATAAAACTAGAGAATATTTTCTGCTTTAAAATGACACCAATCTAATGTAGGGAACCGGAGATATTAATTTTTTAAGTTTAAATAAAAAAAAAACATTCTAGTGCCAAAAAGTGTAAGGCACCAAATGCGGCTATCTGCTTTCGCTGGACCTGAACAAAGTCAAAGTTTCAGGCCGACCAAGATGGAGCGCTGGTCAGATACAATGAGTGGTTGTGCCTAGTCAAGTTTTTTCCTTCTGACTTAGTCACTTTTTTGAGCTTTTTCTCTCGACGTCGAGCCATCAGGTCCTCTGATCCGGATTTCGGTTCAATTACGTCAGCTTGCTGCAGCGCGTTGCCTTGGTGAATCCTGGAGGTCTTTGTCTTAGGTGAGGAGCTCCAGATCTTTCAGCAGGGCTAACCTGCATGGTCTGGCCAAGTCGCGGTTCAACATCACCGGCTTGTCTCTCGTCATCAACATTGGTTTTCTCATGGAGCTTTTTCACAAAATTGCCAAAAAGTTCCCAAACTTTCAGATCTTTTTCTGAAAAGTTCCTTGGGTGTCAGAAAGGGTCCACAACAAAAGCGGGGGGTTTGGAAGCTCTTGTTTGTCTCCTGGGGCCTGGAACTCCATTCCAACAATGCACAAGGGGGGGAGGGAAAACACTGCTTTCATCTCAGCACAGTTCTCCCCATTGCCTCCTGGTAAATGCAGTACACTTACGTTCAAAGTTGCTGTAGTTCTTCACCAGAGTTGGTACAGGTAGTGCTGTTAGCCCTTCATCAGTAGGGAGCAAAAGTAATATAGAGCAGAGAAAAGTCATCAGGGGTTGCTGACATGGTGCCCAAGTCTTCACAGGACAGGTTACAGTACCGCTCCATAGGCACACAGGTGCATCCAAGGAGAGCTTGTCCGCTCATTGGCTCAAGAGAGCCTTTCAAACATAAGGGGGGGGGGAGCACACTGCTTTCATCCCAGCACAGTTCTCCCCATTGCATCCTGCTAAATGCATTACGCTTACTTTCAAAGTTGCTGTAGTTTACCAATGTTGGTACAGGTAGTGCTGTTATCTCTAGACTCGTGTTTCTGGGTTTAGCCCTTCATCAGTAGAGAGCAAAAGTAATATAGAGCAGAGAAAAGTCATCAGGGGTTGCTGAAATTGTGCCCAAGTCTTCACAGGTCACAGTACCACTCCACAGGCACACAGGTGCAACCCAAGAGAGATCATTGGCTCAAAGGAGACTTTCAAACACAACTCCCACAATGCACCTGGTCAGTCCTAGTAAAATCCAGGTGAAGCTGGTCAGCTGGGGTTGTGGATGTTGCAGATAGTTTCTTCGAGCACTTTTCTATCTTTTGCTCATCAGGAAATCAATTCCTGTATCTTTTAAGACCGACAAAGTCCTCTTTTTGTGAAGCCTTGAGAGTGCAGCAGATGCAGTCCTTTCTTGTGCAGTCCAAGGGCCCAGCAGGGCAGTCCTTGTACTCCAGATGTTTTCAGGCAGGGATCTGAGATACTCGTGCAGCTGTCCCATATTTATACCCCAATGGGCTGGCAGGGGGGGGGGGGGACACACACCCTAACCAATAGGGTCAAGTTGCCACCCTCTGACATGACAACTTCCTAGGAAGTGTGGTATATGTTTGGCACAGAATGCCCATCTCCGCAAAACCAAAATGGAGAAAATCTCTCCTTGGATTTCAGGTCTGGGTAACTCAACCCACAGGTGTGGATAACTTTTCCCTACACTCCCTTTTTAGCCCCTCTCCTAATCGAGTTAGGGGGGCTCCTTTCTGCTGGGAATCAGGGAAGTTAGGATGGGCCTGATTCTTGTGCTTTCTGGGCTTCTCCCATTAAAGACAAGTTTATCTCCCTTACCCCCTTCCTGTCATGTCATCTGCAGGCCTCAGATCTCCCCAACGAGGTGGCTCTATTATTTCAACCCCAGGCTTCTTCACATCTAACCAATGAGCAGTATGGCTCAGGCTGTCCAATCGGAAGAGGCTGCTACAGGGCTGTTTTATGTATCTTGAGGAAAGGAAGTTCTAAAACTACTATCCTACAAGAAGTCGATTTATTGTCACTATTATTTGATATCTTGAATTATGTCGCTAATTCTCTGTTGTAAAAAGTTGGACTTAATGAAAGTTTAATAAAGCCGTCCCAAGTTAGCCTATGGAGATAGCAGCACTACAACGGGGGAAAACGATTTGGGCTGTTTTCCCTCACTAGGGCATATAAAACATATTTTATAATGTCCCTGCTTTTATAACAATGTGCCCTACCTTTGGTGCACCTAGGGCAGACCGTGGGGGTGACTTACATGTAATAAAAAGTTCGTTTTGGACTTTCAAAGTACTTTTAATTCCAAAGTCGAATTTGGCCACAGTTTTATTGTAAAACCAGCATAAGGCAGGGCTGGCTTTAAAATGACACCAGACACCACAGCAGTGCTCACTTAAGTGTATTTAAGTTTACTGGAGTCTCTAAACCTTCATGCCCTACCATATGCGAGGGACAGGTAGGTTGATTAACCAATTGTAATTACAGCAATAACTATATACCTTTTAAGGACAGAGCACTGGGCCTAGTTAGCAGGGCCCGGGGCACTTTCAGAGTCCGTAACCACCAGTATTAGTCAAAAAATGGGGGTGATTGGGGCAAAAAGGATAACTGTCCTATATTAGGCACCCTTCTTTACTCTCTGAGTAGTCAGACTTCTATGTGCTAGGCAGACCCACATCACTCCAGCAAGTTGTGCAGACATCACACAATGTCCCATGATCTATGGGAGTTTTGCTGTCAGACAGACTCCAGGCCTGGAACACAGTATTGCTTAGAGAACCCTGTAGAGCACTCCCTTTCTTGACTTTTTTGTGTGACATTGAACTTGAAAACTGGTATAAAGCAGCATGTTTGGGGGTCCCACCTATAGTTAGATTTTTAAATTTTTTGAAAGGAAATGTTGATCCATTGTCAAAGAACTGGTTTGAGGTAGTTCATTATCAAATTGTATTTTCTGGCTGCTGTGCAGACAATCTTTGGGAAAGTTTATGGCTATAACTACAAATGTTGATGATTCGGACTCCAAGCATCAGTAACATGAGCACAATTAAGTGTGAAACCTATGCACCTGGCTAACATTCGCCTTCCTGCTGTAGCACTCAGGGAGAGACAAAAGTAGCAGGTCCTGCTTTGAAAGTTCACACCTTCTAACAACAGAAACTGCTGACTCGCTCCCATACCCCTCCCATTAACCATGTGGCAGTGCTGAGAAAGGACTAATCTGTAATACTCTGCTAAAAGGTCATCATAGGTGTTTTAAATTCAGCCTTGTCTAATCCCCCATGCTTCATTGTCTAGAGCTCCTCTCTTGGATTTCAGAAATTTAGGTAATGCACATCCACTGTCCGGGGAAGATGTTCTCCTATCTTCATCTTCTACCATGTAAAACCCGGGGCAATCCAAAATGGATCCTGTTATTCTCAACAACAATACAGTCGCAATAAAACAAAGCCCAGTTACCATCTGCTCTTCACACACGTATTCAAGATGCATACAGGATGTCATTTCCAGGGTCTGGGTGTCATATGTAAGCAGAACCTTACAGAAGTTAGACATGTAGGTACCACACTATCTGATCTAGTGAAAAAGCTCTGTCCAATACTGTAATCCAAACAGTATTTTGCCACTTCTGCTTTATGTCAGCAACTTAGTGTGTGAATAGTAGTTCCATGTGGATTTCAGGAGTATGTCTTTTGTCCCGCCTCCAGGTCACAGAACAGGTTTTGGACCTCAGAATCATCCTGGATAGGCCAAGGCCTCAATGTGCATGAAATATTTGCATGTTAGCTTGGGCCAAAGAAAAGTCAGGATACCATTTTCTCATTTATTTCAGTCACTCAGGCAATGAGTACACTTTCATTTACCATGCAAAATACATTCCCATCACAACAGTGATATTTACATGTTTTACCTAATCTCAAGATTGTGCCAGAATTTTGACAACCAACCATTTGAAATTCAAACGATGTTGGGAGAAAAAAAGGAAGAATGACGTTTCTCCTGTACTCGCGTGCTCATTGATAAACTCCTGCAACAGCTTTGATTGTAACCCATTATCATTGAGAATGACCCATCTATGGGGTTTCATTCTTAACAAAAGCTAAACCTCCAAATCCGGGGTGTGGCCAATAATGAGCAATTTCTATTGAGACCACTGTAGGTGGTTGATCTCCCATGACTTGATTATGGCTGTTCACACTTAACTGGACAACGTAAAAGTGCATTATAAACTGCTAAGAGCAGTGTTTCATGCGGCTGTGCCCTTTCAAGAAAATCCCTGAAAACTGACCACATCACTCTTGTATTATAAGTGGTGCACATGTAACTGTATGCTCATTGAAGCTAGACCACTGTACACAACATAATGCATCACCCATAAAGCCTTACATAGATCCACTCCACTCTACTTGTCAAAAAAAACGAAATGATCTAGTGAGCCGTGACCCCTACCCAACATGCAGTTCCTTTTACTTGAACCCATGACATTAAAAAACTAGATCTTACTCTTCCACATTTTAGTACCGACACCTCTCATGTAATATTTAAGAAGGGTTTGAAACACCTTCTCTTCCACCTAATTTTGGTGTCTTTAATCTCCTCTCTGCTCCCTTGATTCTTAAGGTTTAGCAACTGGTCTGTCTTTCCTCACTCTTGCTGCCTCTCAGTTTTAACACTTGTACATTGTTAGACCTGACAGCCTTAGAGTGGTCTTCCCCCAACTTTCTTCCTGCCTTCCTCTAATTATCTGACCTCGGTATTGCTGGTTTTAGGACTCTGAGCACTTTGCCACTGCTAACCAGTGATCAAGTGCATGTGCTCTCTCCCTTAAACATGTTATGATTGACTTGCACCTGTTTGGTATATTTCATTTACCTGTACATCCCATGTAAATAAATATACTATATACCCAGGGCCTGTAAATTAAATGCTTCTAGTAGGTCTGGAGCACTCATTCTGCCACCCACACAAGTAGCTTTTCAAACCTGTCTCAGGCATTCCACTGCAGGGCCTGTGTGTGCAGTTTACTGCCACTTCGACTTGGCATTTAAAACTACTTGCCAAGCCTTAAACTCCTGTTTTTTTATATGCTAGTCGCCCCTAATGAAGGCCCTTGGTAACTCCGAGGGCAGGGTACTATGTAAGTAAATGGTGGACATATACGTTTATGTTTTACATGTCCTGGTAGTGACAAACAACCTATTTCGTTTTTTCACCACTGTGAGGCCTACTCCTCTCATAGGCTACCATTGGGAATTCCTTAATACACTTTTAAGCTGTAATTCCTCACCAGAGAAGATTAGCTTTTTCATGCTTCATATGTTTGAAATGGTCTTGATAAGTTCTCTTTACTGGTGAAGTTGGATTTAACATTACTGTTTAAGAAATGCCACTATTAGAAAGTGATAATAAATCATGTGTCACCATGAAGCCATGATGTCATCCCTGAATGTCGGGCACTCCATTGGTTCTCATAGAAGTGAGACTCCAAATATTGTTCAAAAAGAATTTTAATCATTCATCTTTGTTTTCATGAGTATTTAGTTTGAATCAGTTCAAATTTTCACAAAGTAAATATATCCAAGTCAATATATCCAAATGCTCCAATGCATTTCGGGCAGACAAAGCCCTTCATCGGGGAGCCTTCGTAGTAGTGTGGTCGTTTGTTCCGAACGTCGGTATCCGACGTTCGGAACAAACGACCTCACTACTACGCATTGGAGCATTTGGATATATTTACTTTGTGAAAATTTGAACTGATTCAAACTAAATACTCATGAAAACAAAGATGAATGATTAAAATTCTTTTTGAACAATATTTGGAGTCTCACTTCTATGAGAACCAATGGAGTGCCCGACATTCAGGGATGACATCATGGCTTCATGGTGACACATGATTTATTGTTTGTTAAGACGTGCCTAGGACGGACACGTTACCTGCTGGGAGCACCCAATTGATTAAAACATTCGTGAACACTACGAATTTAAAACGCTTTTACAGCCAGCTGTGCGCCTCCTATCCTTGAACACTATTAGAAAGTGGACATTTCTCTGCTGTTAGCTTTTTTGTGCCGTACAGTCTGTCTCCATTATACTTCTGGGTTAGGTGACAGCTACACTTTGTGCATTCTCTCTAGACAGCCACAAACAAGAAGATGAGGCTAATCTGCATTCTGAATACTCATCTCCATTCTGATAGGTCTTCCTGAGCAGGGAGGAATAGGAGCAGCTGACACTTACAATCTAATAGGTAGTGTCCTGTCTACACACAAATCACTGATGCACCCCTCAGGGTTAACCTGGCAGATGGGACTGGGCAGAAAGGGATTGTGTGCACTTCAGAGGCCAGCCTTTAATGTCACCTCCACTTCAAAGGCACTTTTGGGTATAAGTACTGGGACCCTGACACACACAAATCCTACACTTCTGGACCTACGCTTGAACCTCTGTCAGAAGAACTGCTGCACTGCTCAAAGGACTCAACTGGGCTGCTGATCTGGAGGGCCTGTACTTCTTCTTGTTTCCCTGCTGCTCTGTGACTCTGCTGAAGGAGAGCTTTACTATGCCTTCTTCCAAGTGATTTCCAAGGGCGTGTTAGCTTTCCTCCTGTTGCTTGAGACTCAGGAATGTCAATGTCTCTAACCTTACTCCACTAAAAGATGTATTTTATCATTCTGAGTTCAGGCATACTAAACTCGAATTTCTACCTAGTTCCCTGAGTCAGTTACGATTATAAGAGGTAATAATCAAACTGCACATTCTGGCCTATTGGGAACAGGTAGCCTTGCAAAAGTGAAAAACGAAAATAGCTGTAATTCACTATTAGGACATGCCACACACATCAGGGCTTGTCATACCGTATACTTACAATGCACCCTGCCCTTGGGCCTACCATAGGGGTGTCTGATATGAAGAAAATTGAAGGTTTAGGGACTGGCATGTGGGTGCCCTTGCCCAGTCAAACTGCCAGTACCAGACTGCACACAGGCTCTGCAATGGCAGACCTGAGACACACTTTACAGGCTGGTTCTGTGGGTGGCACAACCAGTGCTGCACGTCCACCACCAGCATTTGATTTACCAGCCCTTGTGCACACTCAGTGCACTGTACTAGGGTCTGACTAGTAAACCAAACCAGCCAATCATGGAGTCACTAATCCATACATCAATATAGAATAGTGAGAGCATATGCACTTTAGCACTGATCAGCAGTAGTAAAGTGCCCAGAGTCATAAAACCAACAAAAACAGGTCAGACAAAATACAGTAGGAAGGTAAAATGTTCAGGGATGACCCTGCAAAAAAGCCCTTGTCCACCAATTTCCAAAGGCTTGTTAGCTTTCCTCCTGTTGCTTGAGACTCAGGAATGTCAATGTCTCTACCCTTGCTCCTGTGCCTGGCTCACTGGAAGTGACCCAGAGATTTGCAACACAGAAGAGGCGCATCGACCCAATTGCAGGAGTAAAATTGGCGCATTGCTTCTGATCTAGCGTTTTGCCTTCATGATCGATGCATTGGACCGCGTAATGCCGCCGCTCCAGCTTGGTAAGATCAGTGCATTGATTCGATTGCGGGGGAAAAACCGGCACATCGTTTGGCACCTCTTGGCTCGTCACTCGTCTTCGGAACTGATGCGTTGCCTTCACTGCATGGAGAATATCGACGCATCTTGCTTCTTGCGGTCTGAAAAAACTTTGTTCACCGTGGCCTGCGTGGGGCCTGTAGCTGGCTGGCGCTCCATCATGGTCGGCCCAAACTTTGCCTTTGCCCCGTTCCAGCGAATTCTAAAGTAACCTTTTTAGTGCTACTTGCTTCTAAGCACTTTACCACATTTATTTCTTCAACATTCAGCTTCTTATCTTCTACATTTTGGATTTTTGTAGTTTTGGTCTCTTTTTACTCCGATAAATAATCTCTCTTTTTCTAAACAGTTATGGAGTTTTTTTGTGATGTTTCCACTGTGTTACTGAATGAGTTATTGCACAAATACTTTACATATTCTAAGTTTACCCTGCCTGCTCTGTGCCAAGCCACCAGAGGCTGAGCACAGGATAATGTAGGTTGTGTTGTGACTAACCCTCACTAGGAATTGGGTCCCTACTTCGACAGGGTGAATACCTCTGCCAAGTAGATACCCACATTCTAACACACATCTTCTAGGGGTGTTATTCTTAGTTTGTCCTGAACCAGCTACCATATATTGTGGCCTTGTTCACTCTGTACTCTGCATTGTATCCTTCAGCTGAACGTTATTTCTATATGAAAGCAGTGCATAATGACCTTGCTAAAATGTTTGCAAGCTCCATTTACTAACCTGTACTGACTTTGTAGCGATGTTTGCAAGCTCTCTTTACTGATCTGTACTTATCCTTGTTTGAGCAATATTATGTTGTAATTTGCATGTACTTTTTGTCTCTGCAACTTTGTTGTGTGTGCACCTATGTATCCATGTTGTTTCTCTGCTAATTAACTACCTTGGTATCTCTAGAGTTAAGCGCTGTAAAGTCCGGGAACTCTCTTTAAAACAACAAAAATAAATGCATAACGTGGACAAATCTACTCTCACGAGCTTCCCAAAAACTTTAAAAACAACACTAATCTATCTACATAAATTGATACATCTCTAGAAAAATGCTGACGAGTCCGTATCACCATGTACTCATGCAAGTAACTGAAGAAAAATTCTTAAATATTGTATTAGTTGTAGTCTTGTTGCTCTAGATACACAATCCTGGCTAACCACTTTAATGTGAATTGATGATATGGAGTGAAATGTAGCACACCTGCAGCTTTAGGTGCTGATGACATGGTTCATTCAAGGTGCCATTCATACTATTCATTCGAGTAGCATCAGAGATGTAGGACGAAGGCCATTGTAATGCTAATGTTATATAATATTGTACATCTGAGTGAACACCCACTGTGCGTGTTATTTTATTTAAAGGTATAGTAAATACTCACAACTCATTTTTTTCCTAATTTCTGCAGACTATAATTGAATGTCTCAAGTATGTTACGACTGGGGATTTCCCTCCCGGCACCAAAGGAAACACATTTGTTCATGATCCAAAGGTATTGTTTATATTTTACATCTTTCAATGTATGTCTATCTATTTTCGGTACAGCCTCTCCAAGTCTACCAAGCCTATATCTGTGGCGACCTGATATATTTGGCTGGTTTCTTATCGGTAATTGTCATTACTTTGATTGCTGATCTTTCTCGCCACATTACTTACTGAATGAGTAAATATTTTCTCTTCCAGACGTTGCTTGCCTCCAAGCAAGTTTCTTTAAACTGTCAAGCAATGCATCTGTTGCCCACCAGGGACCTTCTCCCCCCAAGAAAAGGAGAAAGACATCCTGCCCACTTCATGTAATGTTGAAGCTAAAAATCCAAATAAGAAGCTGGTCTATCATGATATGCTAATTTGAGGAGAATTGGTCGGAAACTAGAACCGTGACAAAGAGCACCAGAACTCTGGAGTAGTACAGATTATTGCTAGGTATTCAGGCCATTCCCTCCTCGTTCATCTTCCTCGTCCCAGTCCTTACGGAATGAGGTTCTACCCAGGCAGAAAGATTCTGGGCTACACGCACATACATAAAACATGGAACACACCCAGTGTCTTATGTATGTTTTTAATTTACAGAAATTAATATTAAACATCATGATGTGCCAGAGTCCAGTACATGAACCAAAGTCTGTAGATGAATCATCCCTTACTTGGAGACTTTAGTAAGTCATACAAGCATGTGGATTTGCCCAAGTGCCACACAAGCATATGTCCTTCATTGAAAGTTGTTCAAGAAGTTGATGCTTCTATGGTCCTCTTCCTGGAACTGGACTAGAAAATTCTTTACTGGTTTCTTGTAATCCAGCAGAATTGTACTTTGGTCTGAGCTGTCTAATGGGAGTAGAAGTCGGACGTAGATCTCATCTAGAATGCTAAAAGTGAAACAGTCAGCCTCCCGAAAGGAAGCTGTTTTAGCAATGTAGATGTAAAGATCTTGGTGTCTAGGGAATTCAAATACACTCCCTCTTGTAAACCTGAAGAAGGTGAAAAATCTATAATGCCAACTCCTGGGATGAGTCGAAAGAGTAAGGTATCTTTGAAATGAAAGAAGGACCTTATCTAGCAAGAAGTGATGAAATTGTTTGGAACATAAAAGCCCCTATTTCCAAATTCCCCTCCCTAACAAGTCACAAAAAGGCCTTATATGAAAGATAGCGGAGATCTACTGAATCTAAAAGGAAAATAATAATTTTCTGAAAATAGACACCTGTCTTTTGTACCATGTGTAAATACTTTAGTACTACTGATACACGTTTTTATTATCACTGATGCATGTTTACCATTGTAATGATTTTGATTAATCAAAAGTTCTTATCTATCTGTGAATCTAATGGTTCAAACACGGACAATTGTGAGGCTTTCAATACCAATGGAAGAGCCGAAGAAGGAAAACGGACCATGCACGTGGACAGTTGATAAATTAATTATTTAAGAAGTAAAAGAAAAAAATGTTCTCAAATGTCGTTGAAAACGGCGAACATCGCGTGTGTGCTCTGAAAATGTCTACATATGACGACTGCATGCATGGAGTTTTGGGGTGCACAGTATTCGATCCAGACACCCCATCCAGCTTCCTACAGTGCCTCAGAACTCCAGACACCATATCACATATAATTAGTACTATAAGAACACTGTTGTAGAACCCCCCGGGGGTCGGGGGTAAGACCTTGAAGACAGCCACAGCTTGGCTGATATGCATTGTGTGTATCTTGTGGCAATTCTTTTCATATATCCTGCAACAAGATTATTGACGTTTTAACTCCACTCTCAATGGGGCTCGGGATGTCTGACATTTCAAACAGTGCTCCTAGGAATTATTACACAAACTGTGAAGGGTCAATTAAATATTCACTTTCAAAATATAAGAGTAGACACATTAACGTGACACAAAACATATAATATTAACGCGGCATTAAAGAAATGGGAATGTTCATAATATAATGTTTAATGGCCGCATGGAAAGTTAACATGTTATTTATAGCGCGTGGGATACAAAGTCAGCATGCATGCACGTCGGCTTTCTCCACAATTATTAACGTTTCAAAAACCCGTTTACAAGTTCTGTCCGGAGCACAAACTCATGAAGTTTATTTCTGTAGATGTTTGATGTTAAAAGAGAGGGGCGCGTGCGTTGCAGCAGAAACAAACATTACATCATCAGATGGTGTCAGTCGCAGCCAATAAAGACGGGGGCCGGGCTGCAGACACAGCACCACGTATTCGTGGGAGATTTACTTGCAATTCTCCTTACATTTACAATAGGAGGCGATGGCCAGTTCAAGGTATCCCTTTGGGACTTGATCTACTAATTGTGGAATGTTTTCTAATCTATCCACTTACTCATTATTTGCAGTTTGGATGCCCAAGAATTTAGGGAAGTGTATGTTAACTTGAAGTTGCATTCTCTCTGCCCAAGCAGTATTATTTTTCAGCAGGGCAGAGGAGCAACAATCTAGTTGCTGCCCAGTTGACCTTTAGTCCAGAATATATGTTGATTTGGTTTCATATTTGTTTTACTTATGGGCTTGAGGTCAAAGGATTGCTCAGATAAATCAGCAAATTGTCAGGGTAAATGTCTTTAATTTCAGATGACCATCAGAAGCCTGTGACTTGAATGTCCTGTCTGAATACCATGCCAATGTCTGTATCGTAAAATGGAGATAGCAGGAATCCATGTGTTCTCCCCTCATAACAGGGAATGGATTTGAGAGGCCCCGCTGACCATCACCCATGCTATCAGCCCATTGTACAGCATGCATATAAAGGCAATGTTCTCTGGACTGAATCTCATTTTGGCAAAAAAAGTAGATATACAGTCCCTAAAGAGGTTATTCAAGGTCTAACAATAAGAGCATTAGTGGCTCTTTGTGAATGTGGCGCATTGAATGCCCATCTAATGTTGTGTCTTAAGGATCGATGTGTCATGAATCAGGGAGAACTATGTCTAGTATCACTTTAAATACCAGTTATCAAGCACTTTTGTCAGAATGTTGGCTGCAACATTTAAAAGGGAAGTAGGTCTTTATGATTCATATCTATCTGCAGACGATCTGGCTTTAGGTAACATTTATATAGGATTTGCACCTTTCTTTTGGGAGTACCTCATCAATACAGGCTGTTTCAAGCAGGCTAAGTATGGGTTAGGCTGAACGGATTGCAACGTCTTTGTAGAATTCAGCTGGCAATCTGTTAGGACATGTTTTTTTATCTGGCAAAAGTTGTCCGAAAGCATCTATGATTTCTATTTTGGTTAGTGTTTTTCCAATAATCCCTTAAGTTTTGCAGGCAAACAAGGTATTTGTATGAATCAGGACACACACTCAACCCGATCTTCACTGCCAGTGACAGAGTCAAGTACAATTATGTCACCGAACTCACCTGGACCGACCGCGCCATTGTCCACTTCACCATCACAACTTTCACAAGTTCCCCATGCACCACCACCACGCTCCCCCAGCTCCTCCCACTGCAGTTGGAACAAAGAGACCCAACGGAAGGACGCCCACAACACCACCCAGCCGGACTCCGCATCCAACCTGGAACAGAATGGCCAGAATTTCTCCACCTGGATCTCCAGCTGCACCAACAGTGTCACTCCTATCAAGCCCGCCAAGCCCAGCAGATCCACCAAACAAGCCAGTTGGTATACTCTAAAAACTCAGAATAATGGAAAGGAACTACAATTGACAAGAAAGAAGTTGACGTACCAGCAAAGATTCCACAGACCGAGCCACCTTCAAGATAACCCTCAACAAATCCTGCCAACATCAACATCTGTTCATGTCTTGGTTGATGGTGCTATCCGGAGTGTGTATTAGTGTACACTTGGTATTTATAATCATCTGAACTATTAGCTGATCACCTCCCCCTTCCCCTTTTCCCACCCCATACTTCCAACTATGAAGCATCTGTCCTACATGACCAGATTCTAGGCCCAACATAGAGGAAGATGCGTAATCTTGGTCTACGTCGTGACAATTTTCCATTGAATGCACTTTAACTGAACTTTTTATACTGCTTAGGCGTCTTGTCACTTAGGTTTAGTTTAGTCCCAATACATATTTTCTCTAAGAGCTGCAGATCCTCTGATGCTAATCAGTCTTTCCCTTTTGCCAAGGGTTCTGTGTTCTCTTCACCTATCTGTATGTCCAGGACCGGCAGTGATGGTGAGGTAGGCGGTTGCAGTCGATATCAAAGTTTGGTTTATTCTGCTACTGCAGGCATAGAAATATTTCTGGCTCTTCAAGTATTCCCTTTCTTTTGGTTGATTTGTTCCAGCTTGTGGAAGGCCACTATTTTGTACTGTGGAGTATTTGTCTGATCCAGTATCATTGCTCCCCTGTACCCACACACAGGCCTTCTTGAGTGTTTCAAAGAAGACTGAAATTGACCTTCAGCTTAACCGGTTACATGAACATGCAGTGTATGCTCATGGTTCTCAATGACTTCTTATCCTTGTCAAACAATATCCACTGTCTCTGGACATTTTTCATGTAGTCAGGAAATCTGATTAATTTAGACACATGTTCCCTCATGCCCTTCTCTTTGGCTGTTCTCAGGATGTTTTTTCTATCCTTATATTTATGAAAGCAGGATATGAGGGGGCTTGTTGTGGCCTCAACAGGGGATTCTGTGTAAGTGACCTGTGGGCGCATTAGAAGATGAATCATTGAGACAGCTTTTCATTTAGGTTCCATCCTCTTAGTTATTGTTCCAAGGGGTGCCCAGGTTTAGCTCCTTTAATGTTTTCTAGAAATGCTATGATTGAGAGGTTGTTTATCCTTGTACATCCTTTGCCGTCTTCTACTCAATCTTCAAATGTTCTTGCAGCAACAGATACGTAGGTTACTGTCTCTCATAATGTTTTAACTGTGCCCTAAAACTCCAACACCCCTCTTCAGTTTCAGTAATGTAGATGATCGTATGGGCCTGGGTCAGATCTGCTTTTGGGTTTCTTTGCCACTGTCAGTGATGGGAAGAATTGCACTTTCCAAAATGGTGATGCTTCCCCGCCTATTATAGTTTTTTGCTAATTTACCTGTTGTGATTCAGTCTTCCATTTTTAAAACTCTGAATGCATTATTGATTGAACTTGTTCGGAGCAGTGGCCGCAGACGAATAGCGCTGTCAATATTACCATTGAGACCGGAGGAGGGCGGACTGGGAGCGCCTGATTTTAAAGCGTATTGCTTGGCCAGCCAACTTCAATGGCTTTCATTCTGGTTAGCGGGTCCCCAACTGCAGGAAATAGAATACACTCCTCGACTCCTATGCCACGGCACTATGCACAGCTTGCTCTTACCCCATGGTAGGATTCCACATGCGCTCCCTCCTTTACTCAGCACGGCATTCCTCTATTGGAAACAAACACTCAAACATACAAAAGAAACCATTCCATACTCCAGTAATATACCATTAATGGGAATACCTATTGCTGCTGGGACGGTCACTGCTAAACGGTTATCCCCATGGATGACCGGAGGGGTCTCGAAAGTGGGTGCGATGTTTATTGAGGGCACCCTGACTGATCATGATAATTTTCAACGTGCTCATGGAGTTCCTCCGACTTTATTCCTCTTACCTGCAGCATTTGTTCGTTACATTGAACAACACTGGGCCCCTGATGGGTCCGAACCTCCTACACGTGCTTTAGTTCACGCAATACACTTAATGGAGAGGGTTGTCATCTTGTCCGTTGGCTGTATAGGGGTATTCGGACTCATTCCAGCACATCCTTCCTCTTACTCTGCACACGGTGGTCAGTAGATCTCAACAGGGAAATCACAGATAAAGAATGGGCCGCAATCTTGGAATTCCCTAAGAAAGTTTCCCGTAATGCTCGTTTTATATATATTCAATCAATGATCTTACATAGAGTGTACATTACACCTCACCGCCTTAATATTATAAATTCAGGTGCCCAACTCTCCTGCCCTAGATGTCAGGAAGCAGATGCAAATCTCCTCTACATGATCTGGGCCTGTCCTAGACTTCGTCTCTTTTGGCATGCCGCCACTCATACTGTTCGACAAGTTACTAACATCCTTGACTGGCTATCTCTAGAAGTTTGTCTTTTGGGCCTCCATGGGTGCCCTAAAAAGCAGAAGGTACAGTTGAAGTTTGCTGACTTGGCACTACTAATTGCTAAGCAGGCAATTACGATGAGGTGGAAATCTGATCTGCCTTCTCTACTACGCCACTGCATTGGCACACTGAATATATACGATGGGGAATAGCTGAAAGTACTATACTCTGACAGGAGGAACTTAGGGGCTTGCGTAAGACTCCTATCTCATTAGAATAGAATCAAATGCTGGAAGCTTTTAGAGCTATAGATTCTTTTACACCTCCGGCGTCACCAATAGTTGCGACCCACCCCATTACTCCTGTACTTCCCTGAAAGACTTGCTTGTACTTTTGTGACCATAGTCAGTTTTATAATTATAGTGTACGGGTGCACGACTGTCCTTTGAGTATCCATCAGGGTTCTCATTACATGTCCTTGTACACTATTATTTATCATACGCTTTATGTGCACAAGGGATAGTCCCATATGAGTCTAGGATACCATTCAGTATTTACGAACCAGAGAACGGGGGGTGGGGGGAGTTGGTTATTTTACTATAATGTTTTTTTTTTGTGTGTTATAGATTAGGCTGATGAAACAATGTACAGTTCAACCTTGCTTATGCTGCGAAAGTTACCTATGTTATGTATTTTGTGCCTATCCTGCGTTGCCTAGGTTCTGTATGAATCAGCTCTTTCTTTATCTTTAACTTCGGTGCAGCTATACAGTTTTCTTTTATGTGAATGTACTGTTTGGCTTTTCATTATTGGCATCTGTAAGGTGCAGCTACCATTGCCATTGTTAATTATTTATTTATGTGTTGTCCTATATTACAAAATCAATAAAATTATGTTTAAAAAAAGAAAAAATGGGCTGGGGTCAGGGGACCCTGTAGTCTCCCATTGGGAGCACTCAGAGCCTTTTTAGACCTCCTTCTGCCAGGTGCTCTGGTCCACTCTAGCCTCTCTCTGGGGCTTGGAGCGCGCGGCCTGGTATGTGATGGACTCCAGCTTTCAGGAACCTACTGCACGCCTTCCTCCGCACCGGTGTGAAAGAGACGTAGATCGGTGGAGGGAGAACTCACACACCAGTCAGGAAGGAGGGGACCTCCACTGCTGTTAACTCACCCGTCTGCCACCTTACTAATGTTAATCTAGGCACAGGAAGCGTCTCTCATCTTTGACATGGGCCCCACCTCACTCTGCTGTGGGCCCCTTCAGGCAAGACCATTCACACCATCTGAACCTTGCAGCGCTCAAAGATCATCTGCCTTCTTGCCCGATCATGACTTCATCCTCGTAGCCTTGGCACATCAAGCTAACAGTGCCTTTCTGATATTCCTCAACAAGAAATACTATAGCTTTGCTTCGTCAATACGTGTATCTCTGATTTCTAGGGGTTAGTTTAGCCTTATCCCTTCTCCTCCTGCTGATAGTCCTTTAAAGAAAGCTGGGACAGACCAGGTTTTAAAGGGATTATCTTGATAAACATAACCCGTCTGTGCCATTTCTGGTCTCGAAAATCCAGCCCCACTGTCAAAATGAGGGCATCTAGTTGTTCCACAAGGATGAATGTTCTAATCATGGGGATGATCCGGTCCTTCTTACAATATCATGTGTTGAGCACCTGTTTTCTGAGTAGCTAGCCTTTACCCTTTACATCCACTCCATAGACAAGCTGGGTGTTGAGACACCTGTCACGAAATTGAGGTTTACTTATTGGGTATTGTCAAAGTGCACTTCCCTCACAACTGCTCTATTGGCAAGGTAATGTTTCTCCAAAAGTATGCTTCCTTAAGACTCCTGTAAGTTTTATTTGGACAAAATGGCCTTAAAAAGCAGTCCAGGAGAGTGATTCTACCCCCAGTGAGACCTTAAATGCCACATGACTGGATTTCTGCATCTGTTTCCTCCTTTACTCGTTATTGAGTAACAAAATCGTATGCAGGATGTGATTTATCTGACAATCAACTTTTTTTTAAAAGTGCTGTCTTTTGATGGTCGAACTACACACCAAAAACAGTTGTTCAACATGTGTGGAAACATTTGTTCTGTCCACATAATACCATGATTTTTTTTCCATCTACAGTGTCAAGCAAGGGCTATTAATGATTTGTAAACTGAGTGTGTTTCCATAAGTAATACATTCCGTGGAACTGATTCCTCTAACTAGATTTGTTTTAGAAAATGTATAAGATTTATAACATTTTAAACAATAGCTTCCTTTTTTGGGGTGGGTCTGAAAGGCTAGCGGCATTTTACTACTTGTGCGTCAGCATATATTTGACGGGATCTTTAACATGTGGTTGGCATTAATCTTAATTAAAAGGATATGTTTTTAAAATGCAGAATGCTGCAATATGCTTGTACATTCAAGTGTGTTAAAGGCTAGCCAGATGTCTTAATTTTGGAATTTTTAGGTTGGCTTGAAAGCAAAACCCATATGAATGAAAAGTTTCCTAGCTATTGTTACAGAAAGTTTCAATTCGATTAAGGACGCGGAAGCGAGGATTATGCTGTACTCTCTTCGCTTTAATATAACACAGCAGCCATTTCAAAGATGCAAGAAAAACTACTTTTCCTATGAACCCTTGGAAATAACAACGGTTCAACAGCCAATGAGCATCAAGTCCATGTCTCAGGCAATCAGTAGCTCCTTCGTCTCCATATAGTCCTCCATAAACCTTTTCCCTTCCGTCATGCGAGTCACACTTATTTCCTGAAGTTATGTCTCTTGTTTTCTTGACTCCACGCCGAGGCAGAAAAAATGAGCAATGAGACCAATCCTCATCCACGACAGCAAACCACAGACGAGTTAGGAACAATACAACATTGCATCGCCAATGGTTGAAAGTGATTCCTGCAGTAATTTACATCTAACAATGCACAATATAAACAGTACCAAACCAAATAGGATCAACACTTTTCATCAATTACAACAAAATGTCCTACTTACTAGTCACAGGGCGGGAACAGGCCATACGCTCTGGGTGGGAATAATCCTCGCTTCAGCGTCCTTAATAGAATTGAAAATTTCTGTTATGATAGCTAGGACCTTTTTCATTCTATGTCAGGACCAGAGGCGAGGATTATGCTCATTTAATGCTTGCTCACCACCAAGTGAGCCATATCAAGCTCCTGCTGGAAATGAAAGGTAGAGTACGAGGACCAGTCGGCTGACTTCATAATGTGCTCCAGCCGAGCACCCAGGGTGAATGCTTTTGATGGCCATTTCACCTTGGACCAATGTGCCTTGAAAATTTTCAAATAAGCTTTAAGGCACTGCACCACACACAGCTTCGGCATCTCAGGGAAAGACGGATGCAAGATGGTCCTAGTGTGACATTTAGTTTGGCATCTGATCCTGAAAAATACTTCCAAAGGAGAAAAAGATCTGTTGTCTATGTCCAAAGCCTGTACATCAGACACCCTTCTGCAAGAAATCAGACATAAGAACATGGCTAATTTTGCCAAGAGCTTCTTCCGCAAAATAAATCTGTTGGGCTTCCAGGACAAAAATAAGTTAAGAACCTTATTGACATCACAGAGGGCGTAATACTGCTGTTCCAGTGGAAGTGACAGATGAATACCTCAAAAGGATGCAACAGGCAAAAGGATGCTCTCCCATTGGGGTGCCATCTACCATAACATGGCCCGCTGATACGGCAGAGTGGAAAGTGTGAATGGAGAGGTAAGCCAGTCCATTCGAGGCCAGGTAAGCCAAGAAATTGAGAACCTGTACTACATCGATGACTATGGGTTCAAGACCTCATCACACGTACCAACTGGTCCATCTGGTTGTCAGCCCAGTCTTTAGAGAGGAGCTCTTCAGCTTTGTGTGAAAGGCCTGTACTGACCATCTCCCCCTGTAATCTGCCACACCATCAGGGATAGGGATCCGTCTAGAACCGTTTGATGAGGATTCTGATCTGGATCCAGGAGGAGAGTCAGAAATTGGGGGAGACAGATTGGAAAATCCCAGGAAAGTTCCAGAAGAACCGGAAACCAAACATGAGATTTCCAAATGGGCTTGACCATCACCTCCTCCGCTTGCCAATGTCTGACCAAGGTAGAGGCCCATGTGGTCATCGCAAATGGGGGAAAAGCATACCCCTACTCCGGGCTCAAATCCTGGAGAAACACATCCGTGGCAACTGCATGTGGGTTCCAGACACCAGCTGACAAATCTGGGAAGTTGATGGTCCAGTCTAGACGCAAACAGGTTGATAGAGAAGGGGCCCAAACCTGTTGGGAAATCACAGAGACTTCTGGGTGAAGTTTCCAGAGACCGGTGTCCCGAAAGTGACATGACAGTCAATCTGCCACCTGGTTCTCCAGGCCCGGTATGTTCTCGGCAATAACTGAAATCTGATGATCGAGGTAATACTGCCAAAAACTAGATGCCAAATCTGAAAATGGCTTGAAGTGGGTGCCCCCGAAATGGTTGATATTTCTGACTGCTGATAAGTTGTTTATCTGTAACAGAACACAGGACTGCATCCTGCCTCTGGTCCAACACTGGATGGCAAAGGAGCCTGCAAGAAGCTTTAGACAGTTGTTGATATGTAATTTGTGCTCCTAAGGAGACCACAAACCTCTGGTGGAAAACTTTCCACATTGAGCGCCCCATCATGTTCCACTGGCTTCTGACTTTATGATCAGATTTGGGGCATAGCCGAAAATCACCCTCCCATTCCAAGCCTCCATGTTGGCCAGCCCCCAGGAAATCTTGTCCCTCGCTTCTGAAGACAGTGAGACCCTTTGGAAATAGGTGAGACCCTTATGCAAATAAACAGCTTTCAGGCGTTGTAGGGCCCGATAATGCAGGAGACCCAGAAAAATCGCTTGAGTTGAGGATGAAAGAAGGCTGACCAGCAAGGCGAACTGCCACATTGACACGTGAGTTTTGGACACAGTCCTCTGCAACTCGTGACAAATCTTTGCCACCTTTCGAGGTGGTAGGCTCAAAGTGGTCTTGGTGGAGGTGGAATCTATCACAAACCCCAGGATGGTAGCTATCTGAGAGGGCACCATAAGAGATTTCTTGTTGTTGATGACAAAACCGAGATCCTGTAAAAGGGTAACCGCCAACTGCAGCTGGAGTGAAAGTGTGTGAAGGCAGTGGGCCATCAAGAGCATGTCGTCCAGATAGACGATGAGACGCACCCCTTGCACTCGAAGATACTCCACCACCAGCTTCAGGACCTTGGTCAAGCACCAAGGGGCAGAGGAGAAACCGAAGGACAGAGTGGAAAACGTATACGTTTGGTTTCGCCAAGTGAACTGAAGGCATTTCCTGTGAGAAGGAAGAATCGAATTGCCAGGTAAGCATCTTTCAAGTCAAGACATACCATCCAATCCGAGGGGCATAAGACGTCCTGCAGAAGGTAAATACCCTCCATTTTGAAGTGACGGTATACCAGCCATTCGTTAAATTTGCAGAGATTTATAACCGGTCTATTTCCCCTCCCCCCCCCCCCCCCCACCCCACCCCCATCTGCCTTGTTGACGAGAAAAAGATAGCTGATAAAACCTCAAGGGTGAGGAAAAGTGGGGCAGATAGCCCCTTTGTCCAACAGGTAGTTCACATCTGCGCCTATCGGGGCAGCTTTCGGAGAGGAGAACTGAATGGGCCTGTGGGGTTTGTCTTGATGAGGAGAACCATAGAATTCTATTTGAAAACCCCGGATAGCCTGTAACACCCTAGCATCAGAGGTAATAGAGCTCCAAACTTGAGCAGAATTTGCCAGACAGCCCTCCTACCTTTAGAAGTGAAGGAAGGACACTAACCAGACTGGGAAGCAGCGTGCCACAAAAACACTGTCCTTGTGTGGTAAAAGTTGGCAAACTGGGAGTGATGTTGATAGGCTCCTCGCTTAGAGCCTTGTCCTTTTGGAATGTATTGCGCATATACGCTGCTGGACGAGCGGCCCCTCCTTGAATGGCCCCCCAAAAACTCTAGGGTGGAAAACCTTTTTGATGGAGGATTGGGCCTTGTCTAACTAAGTAAAGGTACAGACAAACTTGCCTAGTTCCCTTATGAAGGGTTTCCCAAATGGGCCAACCTGCGCTACTGTGCCTGCCTCTGAGACTGCCAGGTCTCCGAGCTTAAGGAGCGGTGATGCTCCACGGACAGGGCACAATTTGTGTTGCCAAGACAAATGATACCACTGTAGTGTGTACTTAGTGGAGCACAGCCACCCTGTAGGAGGCAGGATCCAAAGATTCTTGCTGGCTTGACAGGCTATAACACCCAACAGGTGTGTCCTGCAAATTTTTCATAAGGGTTGTGACCTACCCTTCCTTTCTGTACTGTTGCATCTTTCAATGTCCCCCAACGATTGACAAACCTACAATGGATGGTAGCGTTGGATCTGCAGGAAGCCTATTTCCATGTATCCATCTTGTAGGCCCATCAGCGCTACTTTTGGTTTATGGTGGGACAGCAGTATTTTCACTTTGCCGTGCTCTCCTTTGCTCTCACTAGTGCCCCTCAGGTGTTCACAAAAGTGATAGCACACATCTCCGGAGGCCAGGGTTGCCAGTCTTCCCCTACCTCAGTGACTTGCCCGAAGCAGTCATCAATCACCTCCAGATAATGATGAACCTCCATTCATCTTTGGGGCTCACTATTAATGTGCCAAAGTCACACCTGACTCGTTCTTAGATACTCCCTTTCTGTTGAACCATGCGCATTATTCGGTTCCCCTTGAGAAGAGAGTCTATGACATTCAGGCTATGATCCCGATTTTTCAGCCCGGGTACTGGATTTCAGTGAGGTTGACTCCATGGCTGCTGGGGCTGACGGCCTCATGTATGCTGCTGGTCCAGCTCGCCAGGCAGCATATGCAGACTTTACAGCAGGATCTGAAGTCTCAGTGGGGCCAACATCAAGGGAACTTCTCTGATCATGTTTAGATTTCGAGGAGAGATCTGCAGTGGTGTTTGCTTGACTGCAGTTGGGTCAGCGGCAGACCCCTCACTCTTCTTCTAGAGCTGACAATGGTGACCGATGCATCGCTTGTGGGTTTAGGTAGCCATCAAGAAGAGGTGAGATCAGAGGCCTCTTGTCTCTGGCGAAGTCCCAGCTCCATATCAACCTTTGGAGCTGAGGGCCATCTGCTTGGCGTTGAAAGGTTTCCTGCCATCCATCAAGGGGAGGCAGTTACTGGTGCTAACCCATAACACCACTGCCATGCGGTTCTGCAACAAACAGGGCGGTTTGGCTCATGGACCCTGTGACAGGAGGCCTTGCGCCTTTGAAAATGACTGGACCGCCAAGGGACCTTCCTGGTAGTCGATCACCTGTTAGAATCATTGAATGCCAGGGTGGATGAGCGGCAGTTACCCTAGAGGTGGCGCAAAGTCTCTTCTGAGAATTTTGAGAACCTTGACTCAATCTGTTTGCCTCTGCTGAAAACTTGCAAAGTCAGTACTTCTGTGTGTTGGAATTTCCAAGGCATCTCTTGGTCTGAGGCGCATTCTGCCATAAGTGGAACTCTGACTCCTGTAAGCTTTTCCACTGATGCTATTTCTGCCCAGAGTTCTCAAGTAGTTCAAGACCTACAAGGCAGAGGTAGTCCCAGTGGCCCCAGATTGGGCACGAAGAGAGTGGTCTGTAGAACTCCTCATCTTGAGCATCTATCCTTTGATCAGACTGCCCTTCTGGAAGTACCTGCTGTTGCAACAACAGGGCAGAGTTCTGCACCTAGGCCTATGCAAACTCTACCTTTGTGCTTGGAGATTAACTGGCAACAGCTGAACACCTTCAACCTTTCTCTGGAAGTGGTCGATGTCCTCTTGGCAGTCAGGCGTCCCTCGACATAAATTGTAAATGCCTGTAGTTGGGTCAAATTTGTGACTTGATGCGGTGCTCGGCAGATAGACCCCCTCCAGGCGAACGTATCTAACATTTTGATGTTTGTTTTGTCCTTAACTCAGCAAGGCCTTTCATTGGGCACAGTTAAAGGGTACCATTGGCACTTTCTGCCTTTTTGCAGTTACTGGATGAGCCCTCTGTGTTTAAGCCTCCAGTTGTTATGTGCTTCTTGAAAGGTTTACTACATTTGTTTTCTCCCTCATCCTTTGTCAGGCCACAGTTGGACCTCAACTCTGTGCTTCACAGCTGTTCCTTGTGGTTCCTCATCCTCAAGATGGTTGCCATCACCTCAGCGCAGTGGGAGTGAGATTTGTGGCCACCTGCTGTTTGTCATCTTTTTCCTCAGACAAACTGGTTCTGCTTGCCTAAAGTTGTGACACTGTTCCACAACAGTAAACACATCACCATGCCTGCGCTCTGTGCGCCACCTCTCCTCTCCAAGGTGGAGAGACTCTATTGCTTGGACCCCAAAAGAGTGCTGAGCTTCTACATAGATCATACTAAAAAAACACCAGTTGGACAATAAGATGTTTGTGGGATTCTATAGAGCAAAGAAAGGCAAGGCCATGCGGAACAGGACCATCTCCAGCTGGATCGTGCTCTGCATTGGGATCTACTATGCTTTGGCTAGAAAGTGGCCTTGAGAATGACTGCATGCTTGTTCTCCCAGGGTCAAAGCTGCTATTACTGCACTAGCATGCGAAATCCCTCTGTTCTAGAAATGTGCCAGGGGACTACGTGGGCATCCCTCCATACTTTCACAAAGCACTATTGTCTGGACAGTCAGGTTCACTGAGAGGGCCATTTTGCTCACTTGGTCCTGCAGGACTTTCTGAAAGACTTTCCGGTTTGAGTCTAAATACCTATCTGTATCTGGGGGTACAAGTTGCTGACACCTGTGATTGGAGTATGTTGGAGGTGGGTGGGGGTGACACAAAATCAGCTGATTGTGCGAGAAGTGTGAAGGTGGTCTTTAATTTTCCATTGAAAATGGTCATCGAACTAATGAAAGAAATGGTGATGCTATGCAAATCAAAATGTTTATTGATTGCCACATACGACGTTGAGCTTTGGGGTTTCCGCGAATTTCCACCCATACAGAATGCGGAGAATGGTTTCTTGCAAAAACCTTTGACAGTCCCTCTGAGCACTTCGAACTGTGTCTTACTGAACTAGGGTTGCATTATATAAGCGACTTGATCAAGCTCTGCTCCCTTCTTTTATTGTTGTCTATTTCGACTAAGCAGGAAACTGTTTTCAGTCGATTGGTATTGTATTAAATCTGATAAAGATATGAAGATTCAATGGCTAGCTTACATCAGAAATGTTTTATTACTTTGAACTTGCCTGAATTTTTCTCTGATCTGTGGTCTTTGAATTAATCTTGCAAAACTATAGTTAAGGCCCTTTTTGTGGCCCTCTACAAGATGATTCTGGAACATATCGAGTGCCAGAAGCACACTATGGTAAACCGCATTAGTCAACACTACCTCTGCAATTGGGTCTTATCTTGCTTGGAATAATCATCACATATTTTTTTTGACACAACTTTGGCTAAACACAATAAAATTTTTGGTTTCTTTCCTCAAACCCTGTTCTAATCTTATAATCATGATAGCCTACCAGTGTCCGGTTCCCCTCAGTCCCCAATGCATTTTATACTTTTTTGCAAATTCTGTCCCCCGATCAGGAAGTATTTCTTGGTACCAAATATGAGTCTCAAAAAATTTTAGGCAATTTAGACAGGTTCTGCTTTTTATTCAATCATTCACATTGATTCACTTTTGAGTGGCGACCAAGTTTATTCAGGTTGCTATTCGATTGCGGGGGACTTTATTATGTCAAATTAGCCTCTTACCTCAGCTTTGAAATTGTTTGCTTGTCATCTGCACAGACACATCCATTTTTGCTGGCATATTAGCATGGTTTGAATTGCTTTTTAACTGTATATTTAAACAAATCTGTTTTAGGAGTTTTAGAAATGTTGTGATCTTTTGTATTTGTTGTCTATATTTGCTATGGTGTATCTTGCTGATATTGATTGGAGTGAAATTGTTTTTCTATCTCTTTTATGCCATTATGGTTAATTTGTTAACGTAATAAAGAATTTTGAAATAGATTTTTTGACTGCCTTTTTAATTACACTGAAAACTAGCATTCAGATGTTCTCTAAATATTTTTCTGGGCTGGCTGTCAGTGTTTTCCCTTTCTCATTTGTTAATTTGCGTACCTACACACGTTCACATTTATGTTGAAGAAAGGTGGTATGTGTTAAGATAAGAGACAAACAACTGATACAGCTCTTGAGCTCCAGCTCGTGACCTGTGCTAGTGGTGCACACTTGGCTGTAACATGATCCTAGTTTGCCTCTGCTGATATATGCCCCCTGATTGCTGAGAGATCGGTTGCTCTTTGCTATTATCCCGGTTTGACTCAGTTGTATGAACATCGTGAGAGAGAAAGTTAGGACAGAACATGTCCAGGAAGAAGGGGAATTGTGTTAAACGCATATAGAAATGCGATAGATCCAATGTTACAAAGTTTACATGAAGACACTTAAATTGGGAGCTTTTTTTAAGAAGATAAGATTGTACCTTTAATGGAAGTTATGCTGCCTTTAAAGTACAAACCCGATACAAATGGCCTATTTGAACAATAAAATTGTATATTTTAGTGTGCACAGAGGGTATAAGATGGGAAACACCAGTCATTAAGTTATATCTCAAACTTGTTGACTTGGCCTGGATCAACTTTGATAATCGAAGCCTTGTGATATTGTACACAATTTCTTTCAACTTGTGAGGTTTAGCATGTTACGGTGAAAAATATGTTTGATGTTTCTTCAAGGTGGCCCATGAGACTGATGTACGAGCTCAGATCCGCCTGCAGTTCCGGGACGTGAACGGAGAACTTATCGCAGTCCAGAGATCTATGGTCTGCAGTCAGAAAGGCAAGAAAACTGAATTCAAAACCCTGGAGGGAGTCATCACCCGAGTAAAGTATGCATTTTATTCTTTCTTCTATTGATCTTTTTGCGTGAAGCATTTAATTGTTTTCTGCTCCACTAGGATTAGCATACCTTTTTGCAAAACGCACCCTATCTGGCATAAACTGGACCTCCATCTCGCACAATTAAATCCACCCTAGCCTAATTAATCCTCACTTATAAAGTTGCACTTACAAACTAAAGGACACAGCCGTTACACAGTGTCAGCCTCTCTTCTCATCTCCACACTTTTTTAAGTGTGTTTATTTAGCCCCTGTAACAATTGTAGCCAAAATTTGCCCTGTAACACTTGTCGCCAAAATGATTTTACTGGATGTAGCACACTTACCTTGCATGTACTACTTGTATCCCAAGCATATACCCCAGAAAGTCAACACCTGCCAGGACTTTTCAGGCAAAACCTTAAAGTTCAAAGGGACAAGGTGGGTTATTGCCATCAGGGAGGCCTCTTCACCAGGAGAAAATTCTGTCAGGAGTGATTCTCCTGCTTTGAAAAAGTCCAATATGAAATCATCTTGCAGCACCATTTAGAGGAGATAAAATGGGGAAGTTTCTGAATTGACCTGGGAATCCTTTGCTGAAATCATGTTAGTTGTTCTGCTCTTTTACAGTTCTCTCTGTAGATGACAAAGAGGGCATCAAAACATCCAGTGCAATTGTCACCTCCTCATTCGCTCTGCTTTGTTAAAGGGACTGTTTCCTTCAGTTAGCAGCCTTTGAACATCATTAACCACTTTTTTGATGACCTCCCCGCTCTCGCCCAGGTTGTTAATGATCCCTCATCAACTATGCCATCATATGAATTGTCAAGAAGGTTCACTCTTAGCCGATGACTGGAGGGGCTTTGTCAACAGGAAAGCAAACCACATCAACGATTGGTTACTCTACATGAGAAACGTTGACCGCAACCTCACCAAAATGATAAATGTAATTGTGTCAGCCTCCACACAGCCAGCAATGCTGTCCACAATTTTCCTAATGGCTCTAATATTGTACATGAAGGAGCGCATAGAATGTCTTGCGAGATTCTGCAGGAAGGTTATGAAGGCGAGAAAGAAACACAAGGAGGCTCTGTATATACAATGCAGTTTAATATTACACGTGAATCACCCCTACAGGGGTATCTCAGTGTTTGGCTTACTCAAAACTGATTATGAGATCTAGAACAGTTCTGTTTTTAGTGCTTGCCTGAAGTTGTTGTAGTCAGGTCAAGTTTGGAGGGAGAAAGAAAAGCTGTTCCAGATGGTAGGAGCCACATAAGAAAAGGCTCTGCTGCTACAGGTAGATCGTTGAATGCGTGGTATCACAAGCAGCTCTTTATCAATGCAATGCAGGTTCCTAGTGGGAAGATAGTGCTTGAGTTTCTGACAGAGGTATTAGGAATGTTTTCCCTGAAGAGCTTTATACGTTAAGCAGCGAAGTTTTTAAGCAACTCTTTTCTTTACTGGAAATCAGTGTCAGGATTGTAGAAGAGGAGCGAAAGGCCTTCTGGGAGGCTGGTTACAGATCACCCGTGTGTCTGTGTTTTGCACAACTTGGAGTTTGGCTATTAAAGACTTGTTGACAGAAGCCAGTGGCGCATTTCCATAATCCATCTGATTTACCACAAGACCTTGTACCAAGGTCTTTCTGGCTGTCAGAGGAGGAAATAGCAGGGTTTTCTTCAGTAGGCATAATGTAGAAAAGCAAATGCTTGTGGTGGATAGAACCTGCTTCCTCATATTTAGTTTCTGGTCTTCCTTAACTCCAAGTTTTTTTGCTACTTTACTGGGAGAAGGGGCCTTGACAAACTCCAGAGGCCACCAGTCTAAGGTCCAAACAGAATAATTTCAGTTTTACCTGGGTTCAACTGGAGAAGGTTATCTAGCATCCAGCTAGCAATCGCCTTCATACCAGCCAGCCTTCGCTTTGTAATTGTCTCCATCGAGGGAAATGACCAACTGCGTATCATCTGCGTAAGACAAGGTATCAAGCCCGAAGGCTCTAATGACTTTGGATGGAGGTACATATATATATAGTGTAAAGAGAGAGGCCCCCTGCTAAGAGGTTATGTTCCTTAAGGCAGGGCTAGAATAATTTAACGTAACTATTTAAGGCAACATATACAAAACAATCCTATTACAATCAATATAATGCAATTAGAGAGAAGAAAGAACCAACATGTCTATGTTTCTTAAAAAATTACAAAAGTTATTAAATTAGGAATTTTTTGACAAGAAGTAAAATTGGATAACTCAATCACACTGATCCATTCATGTTTACATTCATACAATCTCAGACACTCTAAACATTTTTTTTTAAACATTGTGCATAATCATTGATGTTCAGTTGTGATTTTCGTAGACCAAAAAGTGTGTGGCACAATTTGACAGTGGTCTTCTACTCGCATTTCGGCACAGGAAAGTGCCTTCGTCAGGAAAAGAGGGCCACAAAGCTTCAACAATGATATCCGGTTTATGTCCAATGTATCTGTGCTGAATCAGCTATTATTACAGCACTGTATTTCATATTGGGTTTGCCTGGGAGCACTAGTATGGTGAGGCTGATTGGGTCTTGACTTGTACCTCGAAGATGGCAGTATTATATATTGTTGACAATATATTCTTTAGTTAAAACATCCATGGCTTCGAGCTCATGATATTGGGCTCAATGCAGGACGGCGATTATATTTTCTGCCTGATGCTAATCGCCAGATATGGGATTCTGTCACACGCCGCTATTGTGATAGAGGTACTACATAAATGATAATTAAGTTTATACTGGAAAAAGATTGGCAACGTATTGCAAAATGCCTCATCAGGACTGCCAGAGCACTCCGTGTTCGGTTTAGACAGAGATTTAATTGTTTTAAAAAGTTCTCTACTTGAGTTTTTTGCTGTGCTTCGTATGAAGCAACTGGAAATTGAGAACCAAAAAGATGCCATTGAAAATGAGAGGATGGCAGTGGAGAGGGAGAAAGCTCGTGCTTTAGAGGAGAATAAATTGATCTTGGCACATGAATTGAGCATGAGAGAGCTGGACATCAGAGTACATACTCTGTTTATACGTGCAGTGTTGGTTTGTTACAAACTCACAGTTGGTAGGAGCAGACATGAGAGCAGGGCTTTAGATTAGTTACACTGAATGTCGATGAGGAGGTGGGCATTGTGGACAATTTTGAATGTGCTGAATGAGGACGTACCTCTCGTTGAAAGTGAGGGCATTTCATATATTCTTTGTTACATCATTGTGGCAATTTGTATCAAGCAGCAAGATTTTAAGGGGGTTACGTGTTGTCTTTCAGTTTGTGTACATCCTAGTTTTTGGTTTCACATCTGTTTCTCTGCACATTTTCTCCTTTACCGCTTATTTTACTAGACATGGAGAAAAAGTGAGCCTGAGTTCCAAGTGTGCAGAAGTGGACCGGGAGATGATCACAGCCCTGGGTGTCTCGAAAGCTGTGCTCAACAACGTGATCTTCTGCCATCAAGAGGAGTCCAACTGGCCGCTAAGTGAGGGGAGACAGCTCAAGATCAAATTTGATGAGATTTTTTCAGCCACCAGGTTTGTAGGCATATTATAGAACATGCTTTTAGATCCTGCTTTGTTTCTGTTTTGATCTGAAGAGAGTTGTCCCTTGGTGTCTGGCCTCAATTCAGCAACACAATATGATTGTTATATAACTGTACATATTTTTAATGCTATATTTCAGGATGACTGCCTAATAGTACACTTTGCAAATGCTAAGCGACACCATGCAAATTGAGAAAATGCAGTAATCTTAATTGCCTGTTTTCATACTCGACTCCAATTGCAGGCCATTTCGCTGTCCACACGTCCTTCAATTGGCTGCTCAATAAAGCTATGAAAATCACTTTATAAGTATTCCCAGGACCAGTGCCTTTCAGAGACGAATAGTCCTAGCCTAGGCAGCCAACATTAGTTGGCATCAAACTAACATATAAAGGTAGACAAGCGCCATTTTTTTACTGGATGTGTAGCAATTCAGCACTGAAATATTTGTTGTCAGGAGTGTTGAACATCCTTACTTGGTTTTTATTATTCCAGTGAGACGCACATCATGTTAGGTGCATATCGTCCATTTTAAAATGCCATTTGAAATCATCTCTTCCATCTGAAGTGCTGGGACACTGATTAACTGAATTATGTCTTGGATTGAAACAGACTTGAGGAAGAAGTTCGTGGAGCATGACGAGAAAAGGACTATATAAAAGGCGGAAATATTTAATTGGATGGTTTGTTTTTGGCGTCTTCTGTGATCAGAAATAATAATAGACTTCCAGCCAGGGGCCTGTTTTAAACAGTTTTAATCAAATGCGCTTGCAAATAATAAGAACAAATTCTTACTGTAGGCAGAATGCTTACAACAAAATACCAATAGAGTAGAGAGATTCTTGCCCACTTTTTTTGCAGAGTTTTTTTGGACATGTCATTGCCACTAGTGAGTAGCTTATTGTGCATTAGTACAAGAGAGGTCTTGTAGGACATGCTGCCAACGTACGTCTTTCTACCTTCACAAAGCAAATAGATTGTCTATTGTGGTCATGGTGCTACAACTCTTAGAGTATTAGGCCTGGAATGTTCATCTTTTGCAGGAATATAGGTGACAAGTTGCTTAGTGACCAGGTTGGAACAGGAGACCTTTTTTACAGACTCATTGTGGCTCTAGAAAAGAGAGAGGCGGTCGGGGTATCTCTAAATTACATACCTGAAAGAAAATTAGTAATGCATGTTGTCCGGATTGTCCTGCAAGGGACACACATCATATTTACTACCAGATGCAACGAACAAGCAGTAGATTCACTTTGCAGCTGTAATTTTTCATGTTGGCTAATAGCTAAACCGTAAAATGAAAGCGGTCTCCTTTCTCAAACTCGCTGAAAAACATATTTCCAAAGGAAATGTGAACCAGATGCGTGATGTGAGGTCAACAAGTTAAACATTAGAAAGTGGCGTAAGATAGGTTGCATCCTATTATCAAGCCTAACAATGAAAATGTGTCTTTTATTGCAAACTGCATGTAATGTGTGTCAGTTTAACTGTATAATATTTCCTAATATTTGCCATTTATGCAGCACACAATGCAAATCAAATTGTTTCTAATGCTTAATAATAGGTGTTGTTTACTAGCCAACTAAATGGTATGACCTGCAAGTTAAGTACAGCTCACTGCAGCAGTGTCTTACACATCTAAACCATCTCTGGTGATAATCTGGTGACCAACTGATTACAACTCACATATTTCTGCAAGCACATTAATTATTGGATCTGTTGTATCTGTATTAAAATGGAAGACCTGCTGAAGATACAAAGATCTCTTAAGGAATACCTGCACTCGCTATTCTGTATTAAAAGTGGAAATGCTGGACCTGCAAATTTAGCTAGTAAGATAGCCAAGCTGATTAACACTCCTACTGCTGTACCCTGCCAGCAAACTAGTTTATAATCTTCTACCCTACTGAAGTCAATAATAACATCATAACACAGAGAAAGTACAGGAAGGCCCTGAGGAAAGAGAAAAGGAGGAAGGGGGTGACATGTAAAAGAGCTCGATAAGGAGGTTACATAATGCTGTATGAAACCCTAAGAAATGAAAAAGTTCATAGCTGGATGGAAGGTATTGAATAAAGATGCCAAAGGATAGACCGTGTATTTACAACCCAAACTCAAGTGATGGGCAAATTCTCGGTAAGATAATTATGAGAATAGTCACCTTAATTTCTGAGTTTGCCTGACGGAAAGGAAATGAATTAAGACGGAAAGGATTTAGGTATAAATGATCGCAGTTAATTTTGCTTAAAGAATGAAAGCCAGGATTCAGCACTTGCAACGTGACACCTAACACTGATATCATAGAAGAAAAGTCTATGGAAACATTTTAATCAACTTCCCAACGTTCTCTGGCAGGAGGGAATATTTTCTCCCTACTATATGAAAAATTTCAAAACAGTGATAAGGCCGCTCAAGTATTTTCAGATCGGGTATCTGTAAAAGTACTGTGTTTAAACACTAGGAAATGAGGACAATCGAGATAAGATGGAAAATTAATGAATGGAACTCTGCAGTTCCCAACTTCGATATGTTATGCCCAAACGAACTTTTTGATTCACTGGAGACAGTGCTGGGATTTCTTGCAAACGTAAGATGCATACACTATGCCTCAGTGTACTAGGCCTTGCAAAAGAAGGGTAAGGGAAACTTTCTCATAGGTGGCCGAGCGAGGAAGACAAGGTTGGAGTTGAAGGCAAAGCTTTCAAGGGATTTGACCAATTGAAATAAAAGTCAGAAGGTGATGAGATGAAGCTACTCCATCAATGGTGAAGCATCACCCAAAAATATGAGTTACTAGGAAACAATCAGAACTACTTCTAAGTTATTGGACTATCCTCGGAACAAGATATAATCAAATTAGTATGATCTAAGGTGAACCATTAAAAAAAAAAAGCTAAATACTTTGATGTGAGCTTGCTGGTTAAAACCTGTATGCAAGATGAAGGCTAGTTATTTGGCACATTCCACAATTAAGTGATGGCAGTTCATTACTGAACATGCAAAAGCAAATTTAGGACTGGAATAGCACAGCGAATGGGATGGTTTGTGAGGAAATGAGAAGGAACTCTGTTTTTGGATAAAGTTAGAGGTGAAGTATTGTTATCCATGTTTGCCTTCTAGAATTTGTACTTTGAATTTGATGTTTTAGGTGAGGAGAGAGAGTTGTGGTTCTGTTCACAATTGTTAAGCAATGCTTGAGTTTTTGGGGGTTGGGGGATGGGGGGGCAAGTGTATCCATAGAAAGATTGACAAGGATAGAGGATGGTACATTGTGGGACACTTTGTCAGAGTGCTGATTGTTTAGAGCAGTGATTCTTAACCTTTTAACTTCTATGGATTCCCATGTAATCATTATTGGAACCAGGGGACCCCCAATGAATCATCATTGGAATTTAGAACGCCCTCTGAGTAATTTCTGGAAGTCAGAGACCCTTGCCAAAGCATTCTCATAGTTGAAGACTTAACATCATGCACTGGGCCTTTGGTGTAGGTGTTAACTTTCAATACAGTAGGCACAACAGACAGGAAGGCAATGGATGCATAAGCAACAAGTGAAAATGACAACAGCAATTACTACTAGAAAGATGAGGATCTTCCAACACCAGGATGCTATCAAACCCCACAGCCAACCAGAGAGAGTCCAAGTACCATTCTCTTGGTGAATGTCAGATGCAAGTCTGTGCAACCTCTGTATCACAGCGTATACATTCAGAGCGTGGTCCGGTATGTATACACAGCAGCTACTGCCGATAACGCGACAGGCCCCACCCCGATCAGCAAGGATGACTTCTAACACCATCCTGTTCTGAAGAGCAACAAGTCTCGTAGCTTGGGGTTCAGCTGTAATGTTTGTTAAAATTCCAGCTATGGTATTAATGACCCCGTCCACTACCCTGGTGAGGCAATGGATATTGAGACTATTGGACATAGGGCCCCAAAAGGGAATGATACCCTTCATAGCATCAGTGAACTGCTGTAGAGTAGTATCTGTCTAATCTATACATTCTGTGTTAATAACCCTTCTAATACGGAATAGTTGAACTTGCCTACGCTGCAATCGGAGATCTCTAAGGTAGTTAGATGTTGCTATATACACTGGGAGAAGGAGAAATGAAACGTAACATATGCCCGACCACCCCATAGGAAGCCACACATAAGCCAGGGACCCACAAACAAAATAAACATTATGGGGGGAAAGCAAAGGTGGGCTATTTGTTGTGCTCAGTACATAGGTATAGTTGCAATTACTCTGCCCCACTTGAAGTTTCCAAGACCTTGAACACAAAAACTAGCTGTTGAGTTAACTACCGGCCCTGGCATTGCTTCATCCTGAGTAATATTGTGCATCTGAAAAGACTTAAAATATTCAGTGACATTGAATCCCTGAAAATCCAACATTTCATTTCGAAGCCATGTTAATTTTTTTCCGTTCTGATACTCATTCATGCAGGCTGTGGGGGACAATGTATCGGGGGCCGCTTGTTTTCTTGGGGTGAACCGTTGGTGAACATGTATCTATCTAATACAGTATCATAATCAGCATATGTCATATTCATTGTATCAGAAAGGAAATGGGTAAACACCATAGTAAACAGCTGGAACCATGCTTCACAGCTTCCCAGATAGGAAAGTGGCAGGGACAGTAATACATAATTTTTATGTGTCGCAGAAGGGAGCAGCCCACAAATCCAGCGAATAGTAATATTTGATGTATAATGTGCCTAGTGAAGCATCTGCGAGAAAACGTTATCTGCATATGTTTTTCTGTGCTCACCCTATCAAGGGGCTAAAGTAACAAACATGTGCTCACTAGGAACGGGCGTTGTACCAATCAAGGAGTGCACATGATATTTCTCCTCAAGGAACCACAATATTCCAATTACTGTTATCAGAAAGATCAGGACAGTTACTACGAAGATGATTCAGAGGAAAGGACAGCCAATGATGATAAAACAAGAAAGGGCAAAGTTCACAGCGTCCGTCAGAGTCTCTCTGGTAGACTCCTATTGTTCATCTACGGTGGTGCTATTGGGCACTTTTCGGCGGAGCTGCGTGATCCCATCAAGGACCCACTGGTCATAGGGCAACGGAAGAGGCACCCTCTTTAGATGGTTAGAGCGGATCCAGTTCTTCCGACCTTTCACCTTCACTGCCGTGCGAGTGGCGAGGAGGACCTGGATAGGCCCTTGCCAGCGAGGCTCCAAACTGCCTTTCCTCTGATAATTCTTCACCAGAACGTAGTCCCCAGGCCGGATAGCATGGCCTGGCCCCTCTGGAGCTGTTGTCAAGGTTTCATGGATCTGTTGGTGAATAGAACGCAAGCTTTTAGCCAACTCGTATAAATAATCCACAAGTAAAGGATATTCTAAGTCAGAGAACCAGCATGGTCGCGGGACGCCTCATACATTTGCCGGGCAGCCAAACAATACCTCGTACGGTGACAATCCTAGAGTGAGCTGTTGCTCTTGTAGACAAAAGAGCTAATGGTAAAGCATCTAGCTACTGCAATCCTATGCTCTCCTTGATCTTTGCCAATTTGAGTTTAAGAGTATCATTGTACTTCTCAACCAGGCCTGTTGAGTGGGGGTGATTTGCGGCATAACATTTCTGCTTGATGTGCACCCTGGATAACATTTGAACTGAAGTGACTTCCGTTGTCACTCCACATCAAACTGGGCAAACCAAAGCACATGAAGAACTCCTTCAGGAGCACCTTCGCCATCGCCATAGCTGTGTTTTCCTTAGTGGGGTAAGCCTCGACCCATTTACTGAATGCACAAACAATCACCAACACATATTTCAGATTGTTAACCCGTTTCATTTCAATGAAATCCATCTGGAGAACCTCGAAAGGGAAAGAAGGCGGTGTAAAATTACCAGGAGGTGAAGGGGTGCCTTTTCCAGGATTATACATCATGCATACCATTTGGTACTTCACTAGGTGAGCAGCAACCTTGGGAATGTTGTCATTCTGCCATACAGAATCTAGCAGCTTACTTATTCCCTTCGCACTAATGTGGGGTGGCCGGTGCGCCAGAGTGACCACAGGAAGGGCATTAGCATCCGGTAACAACCATCTCTGCTTTTCTGACTTGTCGGTCCAGCACCCATTCTCATCCAAACGTGCTGTACTTTCCTGCCATACTGCTAACTCCTCAATCGTTGCCTTACTCTGGATTTCTTTCACATTGTCTAGAGTGTCCGCAAACATGGCTGCCTCGGGTACCCACCTGGCAAGTCCCGTTAAAAACATCTTTTTTTATTTTCGTTTGAGCTGTCTCCATTGCTACCTGATCTGCAAATGCATTTCCCCTCCCTACATAATCGGTGATTGCCTTGTGGGCACTGCGCTTCACTCTAGCCAATTACTTAGGGAGTGTGAAGGCAGACAAAATACTATGTATAAGGGGCCCATTCTGAATTCATGTTCCATGGGATGTGAGAAACTCTCTCTGCCCAGAGCCGCCCAAAACTATGGGCGACCCCGAAGGCATTCTGGCTCTCACTATAAATATTAACAGCCAGTCACTCACTCACTTCACAGGCTCTAATAAAGAGGGTCTAGTTCACCTGTCTGAGCAGACTGCTAGGGAACTTATGATGTCTCAACTACTGTACGCAGCGTAGTGATAGTTGTAGTGCCTTCTGGTAATTTAAAACAAGAACCATCGACATATAGTTCCCCTTGAGGTCAGATAAGGGAACATGAGTCAGGTCTACCTGTCCCTTTGTCTCTTCCTCCATTCGAAACAGAGAATCATGTATGTCTATCGCTTCACTCTCGGAAGGGAGGGGTAGTAACGTGGCAGGGTTCAGAGTGGCACATCTTTTTATCGTAATATGCGGGGCAAAAAGAGTTAGCTCATAACCGGTCAGACGTGCACTGGTAGGGAGCTGCGTCTTAGTCTTGTTCAAGAGAGTGTCCACAGCATGCGGTACCATTACTGTGAGGTTAGTATCAAGAACGAGCCCAGCCAATTACCTTATAGAGATGGCCACAGCTGCGAACTTTGTTAGACAGCTCAGGAGGGCTCTGGCGACTGGGTCAAGCAAAGCGGAAAAATAAGCACACGTCCGTTGATTACCTCCAAAGGCCTGTGTTAGAACAGAAATCGGACAACCAGCTGTTATGTTATATGTTAGTCCAGCCACTCACCTGACCACCAGGTCCGTCTGCAGGGACGGTGACAGTTCCTCAACCCCCCCAGAACACCTCTCAGTGCTGCTGACCAAAAAACCTGAAGCCCTGGCAGGTGCCCAAAGAGGGAAGGGGATTTGGGATGAGAGACAAGGAAGAGAGACTGCTACACTTCACGCTTTGCCAAGAAGAGGGTGTGTGCCATCTGGGCCAGCCAGGTTCTGGAATTTGACACGGCGAAACACTCGTAACTTTTACTAAAATATACAGAGGTAGATAAGCACAGAATGCCCTAAAAACTCTTTAGACTACGAGCAATACCAACATTAAGTCTTCTACTACTTCTGATTACCTTTTAGGCGTGATGGCGCTTCAAACAGTTTGTCTGTCAATAAGCATTTAAGAAATGTATTTACAGGTTTCTTTTTTTTTTTTTATTCCCCCCCCCTTTTGTTTGTACAGGGCACAATTATTCAACTTAGAAATTAAAACATAGAGAGAATACAGCATAGAGATGTATAACAAATCATAAAAACCATCGGGTTAGCTTAAACAGAAATAATCCAAACCTAGATGAGCACAAATCAAATGAGTAGATTAAATCCTAGAGGCACAAATGTTAATACCTCCTATCCCGGATCTATCTCCTTTCATCTTTGGATTGGTTCCCATATTTCCTTTCCTAATTTCCTACCATTTCTACCTTTCCTAGCATAAATTGCTTTCTCAAGATTATACGTGGCTAGTAGCTTCGTTAACCATTGGTGGAATGTGGGTGGTAAGCGGTTGAGCCAAGCTGTGGCAATGCACAATCTCAGAACAGCCATGGCTAAAAAATACAAAATATTCATAGTTTGTTTGGGTAGCGTTATCACTTATTCCGAAAAGCACCACTGCTGGCGTTAGTGTGATTTCTATCCTTAATGATATTTTAAGGAACAGTTCAATTTCATCACAGGTAACCTTTAAATGGGTGCAAGTTGCAAGCATATGAACTAAATCAGCTTCATCACTGTCACATCTTGGACACGTAATACCAGCTGTGCCTCCCCATTGTGCTATCCTGGCGGGCATGTGATATAATAGATATAGAGCCTTATAGTGTTGTGCCTGAAGTGGTGCGGAGCACAAAAGTTGCTGGCCTAGCTCCAATGACCTATGAAAACATTTCTTCTCTACCCCCAGTTTCTGTACCCATTTGTTCTCAAACTTTTCCAAATCATCTGTTTGGTGCTCTATCAATTCACCATAAATTCTTTTGATTGTGCATTCTGTACCGTTCTGTATAATATCCAAAATGGGGTTCAAGCTGAATCCAACCACCCCTCCAGTTTTTGTCAACATAAAACTCCTTATTTGCAAATACTTAAAAAAATGAGTCAAATCCAGACTATATATTGCCTGCGGAGCACTAAACTGCATCATCCCCTGTGGTCCCATAATATCACCCATCTTCGTGATTCTCATGGATTGCCCACTCGTTGAAGACAGGCCCTGAGAATATGTCACTGGGGAGGTTAGGGTTATTTTTTAACCTAGTGTAGGCGTTATACCTACCAAGGCCAAACTTTTTCGCAAATGATGTCCATATCTTATGGGCTGCCATGACTGTTTTAAATTTAGTCCTCTTAAAATAACTATGATCAGTAATCTTCAAGAAGAGGTTCTCAGCATGGTCTCCTAGAACCAGTCTATAGATTGCTAGGGATCCTATATCATCTTGCCCTTCCCTTTCTCCCCCTCCAAATAATCCTGCCATATACTGAAGGGATGCCGCCCAGTAATATAATTTTTAATCTGGTAGGGCCCATCCACCACGCTCCCTGGGGAGTGCCATAAATCTCAGAGCCCTTCGGGTCTTTCCATGCGCCTAAACAAAACGATTTAAGATATGTTCCAGGGTCTCGAACCATTTTGCCTCAAATAATAAAGAATTAGCCCTGAATAAGTACAGAAATTTTGGTAGGAATATCATTTTAATTATATTAGTTCGCCCTACTATTGAAAAATGGATGTTATGTAGCCTGTCTAAGTCCTTCCTGGCATTATTTAATACAGGTGTTCTATTTACCTCTACTAGTTTGTCTAAATCTGCTGTAATTGTTACCCCTAAATATACTCCCCTTTGTACCACCCGACTATCTACACAATGTGTTTTACTGTTTTTAATAATCTGCGTTTTAGTAGTATTCAAAGCGTAGCCAGAAACTTCTCCAAACTGTTGGGCTTCCATCTTCACCAATGCTATAGCTTCTGTGGGTTTAGGAGTAATAATCGCTACGTCATCGGCATAAGCCAATATTTTGCATTTGTCCCTATAAGTGTCTACTGGGCAGATGTTATCATTTAAATCTATGCGTCGTATATACGGGTCCATATAGAGTGCGAACAGAAGCGGGGAGCAGGGGCACCCCTGTTGCGTTCCCCACTTGATCTTAAATGGAATCGTATACCCTGCATTTACTCGTATACGAGCAGTTGGGTCTGCATATAATACCTGCAAGGCTCTCACAATTCCCCCTCCAAACCGCAGCCTCCTCAAGATACACCATAGAAAGTCCCAGGAGACCCGATCGAAAGCCTTTTCCGCGTCCAATAATATTACAGCCATCGGGTCTCCTGTAACCTCTGCAGCATCTAAAAGAGTGATGACTTTTCGTGTGTGGTGGGTGGTACCTCTCCCTGGTATAAACCCGTGTTGATTGATGCTCACAAGGGAATTGATTACTTTGGCAACTCTGAGCGCCAATATCTTGGAGTATATTTTTGTATCCGCATTCATCAGAGTTATTGGTCTATATGATCCAGGTTGGTTAGGTGGTTTGCCCTTTTTTAAAATAATAACGATATCTGCCCCTGCCCAACTATTCGGGATTGATATTCCTCCCTGCGCTTGCTGCATTGTGATGATCAAATCCTGTTTAATTACATCCCAAAAAATCTTTAAAAATTCCAGTGGAATTTGGTCAGGTCCTGCAGCCTTCCCAGAGGGGAGACTAGTTAGGGCAGCCAAAATCTCTTCGGAACTAAATGGATCTTCCAGTTTCTTTGCCTCCTCCTCCGGTAAAGTAGTTACTGGGATGTCTCGCAGATAATCACTTATCTTAGAGACGTCAGTTGTATTCTGTTGATCGTATAATGAGGTGTAAAATGTCCTAAATACTTCTCGTTTCCCCTCCGGGTCTGACACTATTATTCCTACATCATCCTGAACCTCCCGCACTTGGCCAGTGGAGACATTTTGCCTTGTACGTATAGCAAGGGTACGGCCCACAGACTCATTAAATTCGTAGCATCTTTCTCTGTTTACTAGATATGTTTTAGCTGCCTTATTGGCTATGCTCTCCTGCGCCTCCATCTTTGCTTTAGCTATTCTAATTAATACCTGGTCTAGAGGTGCGCCCCTTATTACGTTATTGGTTAATTCATCCTCTGCATCTGCCACCGCTTTATTAAGATCTGCGTCCTTTTGTCTTTCCCTCCTCCGACTAGCTACACTATAACTTATTGTCTCCCCTCGAACGGCTGCTTTGAACGAGTCCCAGACGTTCCCAGCCGCCCTGATACCTCTATTGATATTTAAAAAACTAATAATCCATTCCTTCATATGGAGAACATAGGTCTCGTCTTTTAACAGCCCTCTCTCGAATGTCCATATGCGGTCCAGACTTTTACTACTAAGATTTACTGTTAAAATCAGGGGATTATGGTCAGAGATTATACGTGGGAGCTTCTCAATTTTTATTTTTGATTGGAGCGAGTTTGAGACAAAAAAGTATTCTAACCTAGCACATACCCTATGTGGCGCTGAGTAATAAGTGAACCCCTGTTTGTCAGGATATATTGTCCCCCATACATCTGTAGTGTAGTTCCTATAGTCCCAATAGGCTCTGCGCATTGGAGTAATATCTTCAGTAGTGTAGACGTAGGACTGAGGTTAACTAGGTCTCTACTGACTATATTAGACTTACGTTTTTTGCCAGCTAGTTCAGAGTACACATGAAACTTTCTCAAATAAGCGAGGAGGAGTTTAACCTCCCTGGATAGACAAGAAGGGATTTAGTTTCTGACAACCATAAAACATGACAACTTTGCTCTCCTTGATTAAGAGTATATCTCTAGAGTCGTGTGAAAACAACAGACCGCTATTTCACTCAGTCAAAGGTGCGTACTTAGTTTCACCAGATTGCAGAGAAAAAGAGAGATGGGCGTTTTCAATAAAATGTATTATTTATTGAGCAGTCTCCTTCCTCATACAAGAGAAATGAATTGCTACAATTGCAATACTTATAGTTAAGTAAAGTGCATATAGTAAAAGCAGGATTATAAAATAATACTGTAAAAGCATTGATATGGTTTCTTAGCCATATGATACTTTAAAATGGATAAAATAGATACATACATATATACATTGACTAATCGTACTCAACTGGTGCTTCTAACTACGCCTACCCTGGTGTACCTGACCGAAGCCTAATACGTGGGAAGGAGTAAGTAAGTAGCAGTTTAAGTTAAGTTTGTTTTGCCAAGAATCTGACTCAAGAATTCTCTGTAAGGGTTTAGTCAGTTCAGCACCTGGGTATTAGAAAGCAGGAGGGCTGGTATCTCTCTCTCAGGACTCGATATCCCAGTCACCCGCAAGGGTAAGCTGGAAAGGCCGGAGGCTGGATTCCTCGGCAGGAGAAAAGACAGCGTCTTTCTCAGCGCATCAAAAGGGAGGGGCAGCGTCTGTGGGCTCTCGCATCAGCTGGGCTCTCGGGCAAGTAGTAGCTGCTCCAGATTCATCACCACCGTGTCTTTGCTTAAGGCAGCGTTGGTATATTTATACCTGAGAGGTGCCGGGTTTGACGTAAGGTTGGACATAAGACGTCAATAAAGATGTCACTAAGAACTGGTCATTCTTACAGTGCTTTACAGGAGTTCTTGGACGAAATCAAAACAAAGCAGCGGGGATTTCCCAGGTTGCTGGAGGCTTGGATTTGTTTAAGAACTCCGTGTGCTTTCTAGGGGGCTGGAGGAATAGGCTTGCTTAATGTGACAGCATACGCTATGACTGAATTATGAATAGGGTTTCTATGCCATTGTAGGGATATTATTGATTTATAACCGGACAAGGGCAAAGAATAGAAATATCGATTCAGGTACCTAGATAAACACACTACACCCACTCCACGAATTCATGTCCATAATTACTAAAACTAAGCAATAGTAAACATATGTAACGGTGCATGTGTATACCGATCCACCCCAAAATACATTTTTTTTTTGCATTTGAAATGGCGTATGCGAAATACATGAAAAATGAGTATAGGTATTGTACGTTTTTCAAGCAGAGTAATCATTCATAAAATAGGATGCATATATATCAGCGGAATGATTTTGCGAAAATTACACATGAAATGGCTCTTAATACAGAAAAGAAAAGTGCGAGACCATTTCATCACATATAAATACACTTATTTGTAAATATGCTAGAGGCTGAGGTAATATATTGTCTCTAGAGTTCCTAAAAATAGAAGCTCTATTCTCTAAGAATAGTTCTACTTTAAGCAGAGGACGAGTGCCAAAAAGGAAGTAAATATTTTGGAATTTGGGGGGAAAAAAATTCTTTTCAGGGGAAGAAGAAAAAAATAGTTCCAAATATTTCCAGTAGCTTTTGTTTTTCAAAGCAGAAGGCCAAATTCAGAGTTCAGGGAACGCTGTGTGCTCGTTTACTTTAAAGTTAATATTTCTGTTCAGGGGAGAACATCATTTCAGACAGACTTTCAAAAAAGCAGTTTACCGCTTCAGGTGAAAGTTCGACCAAGTTGGAAAATGTCGCTACCATGCAGTCTTGAGCATGATTGCTTTCATCGATGTATTGATCAGCATTGCTTACAGAAGGTCGTACCTGGTTGATGCTGCTCTCATCTTGTACTTCACTACCCTTTAATCGCAGTGGTGAAGTTTCCACGAATGCCGTCATCAGGATAGGTAACCGCTGGGGACAACACGATGCATGAGCCGTTACAGGACTTAGCAAAGTATCTGTATCCAATGGTACTTCTGATAGTAGTGTGAGACAGATGTCCAACACGCATTCTTCTCTGCACAGCATACATCTTAACACAGGTAGGATACAATTCTGCCAGGTGGGTCTGAATGAAAGAAACCAGGTCATATTCAGATCTCTTAGCCGGGCTAATCCAAGGACTTTAGTTATGCGGTCCCGATAGCGTATAGCTAGGATCGTTTCTTCCATTGTTGCTGGAGTCTTGTCTGTGACATGGCTTGCCATAACGAAGCAGGAGTATCAAAAACAAAATGCCTGCTACGAGTCCCAACAGGAGTGGAAGGCCGCCAAAGATCGAATGGACAAAATTAGGAAAGATGCCCAGGACTGCTTTAAAGGGTGTCAACAGTCCCGAAAAAATTGTCTTAAATACACTTGGGATACCATTCGTATCTGAAATGTTTAAGGTTTGGTTTAGCATTTCTGCGAAATGTAAGAGGCAATTTGTTGATAAAAGGTTATGTATCTCTGCCGTTGTCCTTGCAACTTGGAGATCATACGTTTCTTTTGATGACGTCAAGGGCACAGGCGTCTGTAGAAGAACAGACTTCATTCTGCTTAAAGTATCAATTCGAATAGAAGAGATTTTCAAACTGGGCCAAATTTTTCCCTCCCTGTCTGGAGTGTCGTTCGGATACAATACTTGCATACAACAAGTGACCATGGACAAAACACTTACTAGATAAGCTTTTCCTGGCACCAAGCCACAACATCTGTGGTCCACTATTAGAATGTAGCTCCCGTTCGAAAGCCGTCTAAAGAATGGCTCTATTCGAGTTGCAGGTGTGCCAAGCTGGCGGCATGAAAGGTTATTTGAAGTCCCCTCACAGGCCCCATGTAGATTTATACCCTGACACAGAAGTATACCACTTAGTGATTTTTCACAATTATTACCACTAAGAAATACATTCTGTCCTTTTTCACTATAACATGTGTGTGTGTAAGGTAATTTCCATGATGACTTCATGTATCCTTTACCCAACCTTTCATACTGGCCTGCCTGTATATACTTTTGGCAGTATTGAAATTGGAAAGTTGTTATCGGAATAGTTATGATTGCGTGTATTATCCATTCAATGACAGGTCGTTCTGACATTGTCAATGGTAATCTCTCAAGTTTTTCAATGCTCAGAATTGTATATTCTGCTCCTTTTTGTGCCAAGCTGATTTGTGTATCAGTAAGGTTAAAGATAGAGAACAGTGACGTTGTGTTGATTAAACGCCAAGGCACGTAGCCTGAACGCAGATTTTGTAACGTCCAGCCAAGCTGTACAATAGAAAGCAATTGGGACTGACCATGTTGTAACATTAGTAAGTCCTGCTCTATTATATCGATTGCAGATGATACAATACTGTCCAGTGAATATATTCTGGAAGACAGAGTCATTAACCCATTGTCCACAACAGAAAGTGATTTTTCCAAATTAATACGGTCAATTTCCCGTATTTTTGCTGCTGTTTCAATTTGTGTTTCTTTCCAAGCTTCGTTGTATGCCGCATATATAGAGGCCGCTATGAAACGTTTTTGACGCTGTTTGCGTGGTCCCATTATGAAATCGCGTAAGTCAGCACCTTCTTTAAGTAAAGTCAAGTGTTGCTTAATTTCTGCCAGTGTGGATGTCTGTAGCCATTCGAGGCAGAGTTTTCCTACACTGTATGTTGTTACTATCCCTGGATGTTGTCTCTGGGAGTATCTAGGGTCTGGCCTGGTCAATTTGAACCCCTGTATTTTGTTCAGGAATCTATCTTGACAGTTATTTGTGTCTGTGGGCCAGATCAACCATTTTTTCCAATCAGGATGTGTTCTGTTTTGGTTTAAAATATGGGATACGTCTTTCTCAACATCTGCAGTGCTATTACTGTCAGGTGTTGGCTTTGGAATAGACGGTTTGTTTAAGTCTTTAATTTTGGCTAGGCCAAGACAGGTTGTCTGTTGAATTGTGTCATTCAAGAATATAATTTGTTCTGGGATCATGCAGGCTCTGAATAATGATTCTATACCTTGGACCTGCCAATCTCTGGTACCCCAGATGGTTTTCGTTTCAATGTTATTTTTCCAAAAATCAAAACCAAATGTATTCATTTTTTCAAAAAATGTTTCTGAATAGATTAATTTTGTATTTGTCAGCATGGTTTTCATTCCTGTCTTATTTAACAGTTTGAAATAAAACGTTTCTGCTTCACTTGTGTTAAACCCTGAGAAGTATGGGAATTTATCATAAAATGTTTTTGAACTGCCTTTTGGTGGAGTTGCACAATGTTCCCATTAAATATAATTAAAAATATTTCTCGGCTGAGCAGATTTATGCTAATAATGGTTAGCATAGTGATTGTAGCAGTACATCTGTTCATAATTTGATGAACCTTGTAAATAATCATGTTTTGTAAATTTTGCTGACATAACCAAATCAGACATCATATCATTAATACTTTCAAAGTCCCAATCATCAGAGAATGCGCTTGGTTTTACAAAGTCACTTAATGAAACCTTAAATTGATGTGGATACTTCAAGAGCTCGACCGGGCCATAGATTTCGTAGTCTGTTTTGTCCCAAGCTACCCCACCGGGTATTGGATTGGCTGTGAAATTTACTGATGATAGTTGTCTTTTCTCGATGTGTGAAGACTTGTGTGGCTTTAGGACCAAGTTGATATTCTGACTTGCTGTGTCCATTGTAATATATTTCCCCTCAATGAAATGTCCCAAGCACAGTACCATGATGAGCCAAAGCAGGAGGAAAAGTACACCTAGCACCACCCAAAATTCAATCCATGGAGAAATCAGATAGGTTTCTTGGAGTTGATGAACAAGTTATTTTGCTTTGTCTTTAAAAGTCTTTGTTGTTGGCTGTTCTTCTGGTTCACTCGGATCTTCAGAAAAATCATCGAAATTGATGAAGTAGCCTGATGCAGTTTTGTCAATTGTTGGAATTGCTTCTGGATTTTTCTTTGTTTCATTAGCATAGTCTGTGGCTACATCGTTGTAGACAGGTGTTTCTTGACGAATTGTTGCAATTTGGGTTTTAAGAGGCCCAAGTTCCATGGCTTTGTTGCATAGTCCTTGTCGATTCACTGTAGGTTTATCAAATGTGATTAGTCTCTCAGTTTGAACCTCTTGATTTGTAGCAAACTTTGGTGTTCTGCTATTTCTTGGGAGTCTACTTGGCCTACTACTTATTATTGGCCACATGATTGTGGTTTAACCAGGTCGATGGATACAACTCGGTTCTCCTTTTTACCAGCAAGGGGCGGTAGTACAACTGATCTTGTTCCGTTGACAGCTAAGACAGGTACTGCTTTTCTGTAAGAAGGCCCAAATTCCTTCTTCACCGCGATTTTCTCTCTGACCAGATCCCCAATCTTTGGAATCCAGACAGGCCTTGCTGGGACAGGTGGTTTCTCTTCAGTGGCTGTTGGCTGCTGTTTCAACTTTATGTTGCTCAGGTCTTTTCTTGTTTCATTTAAGTCCTGTAAAATAGCCAAACGATCTTTGATATCAAAGCATTTTCTTTCTACCACGGAAGTCTGACTATCGAGGTCCTGGATAGGCATTCTAGTCCCGAACAATAGTTCGTACGGACTGAAACCTTTTAGAGAATTTCTTGGCAGATTATTAAGACTACGTTGGACACTTGTTAAATGTTTGACCCACCCAACCCCCGAACCTAATACCTTTGCCGTTATAGATTGCTTTATGTCTCGGTTTTTTCTTTCCACCATCCCATTTCCCTCAGGAAGGAAGTGATAAGATTACCGCAATGCAATGCACATGCTGGTCATGGCCTCCTTATAAGCTCGAGAGCTAAAAGCAGGACCCTGGTCAGAATGTAGCATGCCAATTGCGTCTATGCCGCTATAGACTCGCAAATCTTTTATAACAGTTCAGACGTCAGCCGAGAGCTGGGGTCTACATTTTAAGTGAAACTAGTCTCTATATGTTAATATGACGCATTAATCCTACTGGGTTTTGCATATAGATAGCATTGTCCTATCTAAGCGAAAGGCCATGGCAATACACCGGCCGGTTCGCCACTGCGATCTCTGTTGCAGTCTGGGCAGTTTATTGCGAATTTGTGATGTTGCAGGCTCATTCCTGGCCACCAGTATATTGATTGTAATTCTTTCAGAGATTCCTTAATCTTAAGGTGTCTTAGACCCTCACCCATTTGTGCGTCTGCTATTAACAATACTCTCCTGTTCGTGTTTGGAATTACCCTATCCCCCACTCCAGGGATTTGAGCAAAAGGAACGGAGTTTGCATCGATTATGTATGTATAATTGAGTGGATAGTTGACGGGTAGTGCTGCATAGTCGCCTTTTGATGACGTTTTTACCGCCAGCATCGTTTCCACGTCTATGTATTTTTTGGAACGCTTTTTTGTAGCTACGGAAGCCGGTTTAGTTGCTTCCGCTGTGGCTGTCTCAGCCAATGAATTCCCTGTAACGTGAACGCCATCACGTTCATGACTCAGTGAATGTATCACCTGAGTCTTTTGTAGTTCTTTCTTTAAAAGAACTACTTGTTCCCTAAGCGATTTTTGCTTTATTGTGGCACCTGTGTCATCTTTGTAACCGTTTTGAACCCATTTCTGCAAGTCATTATTGTATGATTTGACGCAGTAATGCGAATCGCACACTATTAGTGTCGGGAATTCGCGATCGGCATTATCTAGCGCCATTTTTAAAGCTATTACTTCAGTTTGTTGTGCTGAATTGTTTTTTACAGAGTGTGATATTGTTAACAGAGGTCTCAATTTACCTCCGCGCCACACGTATTTAACAATCTCGCATGTGGCGTTATAGGCTTGTTTTCCCCAAACTGAGAGTTGTGCATATCCGTCTGTATATATTACACAGGCGTACTGTTGTATGGGCAGAATGTCGATTGGCAGAGGATATTCTTTTTCATATTCTAGATTTTTTAATCTGTTCATGTTCGGGCCAAAATAGTATTTCACTTTGTCTGTAGCAAGAGAATTTTCCCATTGTATCCATTTTGTATTTAATGCCATGGTAGTTTAATTACATGGGCTTGTTAATGCTTCAAAGGCTGATTCTGCTGTTAAAACAGTAATCCGTCTGCCGTGGGCTTCGGCTCTTTCTTTTGCTACAGCTGTTTGAACCGCATGTACAATGTTTTCCGCAATACTGAATGTTTTTTCAGCTTCTGTGTACAAATGTGATTTGTATGCTATTGGTACAGTTTCTCCCTCGTTAGAGGTAAGGTATGTGAATCCGCATCTTCCTGGGATGACTCGGATTACAAGGTTGCGCGTGTTATCGCGTGTTTGCAATTTTGTTTTAGTTAACATGTCTATTTGCAATGATCTCAAAATTTCTGTGTGTTTTTGAGTCCAATTCATTGTTTTAAAATCTGGTCTTATTAGTTCATAGAGAGGTTTAACCCTCTCTGCATAATTTAGAATGTAAGTTCTTCAGAAATTCAGGAAACCTAGAATTGATTGTAAGTTTTTCAGCGTTCTTGGTGCTTGGATTACAGCACATTTCTCTAAGAAATTGTCTGCCAGGCATTTGCCTTCACTTGATAATTCATATCCTAAAAACAGGACAGTTAGATGGGCAATTCCTGACTTTTAAAAGTTGAATTTGTAACCCTCTGCTGCTAACCCAAGTATTATGGTGTTCACTCTTTTCAAGTGAGTATCCAAGTCATCATCTGTTAGATAGATGTCATCGACATAAGATAATGCCTCATCATCATAATTTGTAGTAACTCTGTTACTCTTGCTGAGAATAATCCTGGGCTGTTCTTGAACCCCCGTGGGAGTCGACAGAATTTTTTTCTGCGAGCCCATTATTGAGAAAGCAGTCAAATACCTGCTTTCAGGTGCTATGTTTTGACAAAAGAATCCATTAGAGATGTCTAATGTTGTTTTGTATTTTTTTGCGCACGATGTTATTCATTAGTGCTGCACTGTGTGAGTTTTGTACTGCAAAAGTTTTGCAACATGAGTTTAGGTGTCTGTAGTCCAAAACTAGTCGATATGAATCGTCTGGCTTGGAGACCGGAAACAAAGGATTGTTCATTTGGGAGGTGCAAGTTCAAATCACCCCCTGGTATTCAAGTTGATCTAAGATCTCCCTGACCTGTTTTTTAGCTTCTTGCTTAATTGGGTACTGCCTCTGTGAAGTTGGTTGACTTTTTTTAACTGGATTTTGTGAGGAGGAGAGTCCTCATCCCATCCTACATGGTTTTTATATAATGCAGGAGCTTGGGCTACTGCCCACTTTCTTGCAAGTGTATATTTTTTATGAATTGAAATATGATTTGAGAAGGCAGGCATAAGCATTTCTTCGCCATGAGGGCACTCCCTGACAAACTCCGGTGGCCAGTCTCTTTCAGCTAAAAGGATGTCATAGCCTTTGGAGAGGTTATCCCAAAATAGACCCCTTATTTTCCTAGTCTTATCTCCCTCTATACGTAATGTTATTTCGTATATTTTATGAGGTTTGCTATATCTGGTATCTGCAGTTTCCACCTGAATGTATTCATTCGTGTCCACTGTCTCCAGATGATTCATCAGGATCTTGCGAGCTATGCTCACTTCTGCTGCGCTGTCTAGCATTGTCTGAGCCCACTCTCCGTTTTTCAGCTGTGTCCTCAGGATCCTCGGCATGTTTGATTACTTTAATACTGGCTACCTTCTTTTTAGAAAATTGTAATTTTTTACTTTGATGAGCAGGTTCCTTGTCTTTGGACTTGACGTGCTCTTCCCTGTGTTCTGACCGTCCTCTTCTTTCCAATTTCTGCGAGGAATTCTGAAAAGACCGAGAGAGACGTGTATCAATATCTTGATATCTATCAGGTTTCTTCAAATTATCCCTATTTCTAAGGTTGTATCTTTTCTCAGAGGGCTCCCTCTGGGGAGACTTGTGTCCTTGGTCCGGAGATCTTTCTCTCCGCCGAGGAGACCTTCCTCTGGACTGGAATCTTTTTTCTTTGGGAGTGGATTATTTATTTCCATCCCAGCTCTTTTTTGGAGTGTTTAGATTATTTTTAATAAATATCATTTCAGGATTTTCAGTTAGTTGGGGTTTTACTGGTTTCCCACCCAAACTATCTCTTCCTAGCTCTTCATAGGATTTTTCTATGATTCTGCAAGTTCAAATGGTTGTTCTGCTATATCTGTTTCTTTCAGTTTCTGGAGGAAAGTTATATCCTCAGCTGCCAATTGAACTATGTCTCTATATGCCTGTGTTAATTCTTTTATTTTAACTAAGAGTTCTTCGCTTGACATTTTAGTAATGTCAGGATGTGGTGTGTAGCTGGCTAGAACCGGCCATGTTGCTCCTGGTCTACCTAGTGGACCGAGCCTGGTGATGTGATTATTATGTTTTAGGGCGCCTTTAAACCAGAGCAGGTGCTCTTGGTATTTTAATGGGATTTCCACCTCCTCGAAAGGAGTGTACTCATCCGGAGGTTCCTCTATTTTGTAATAGTGGAATTCATGTGTGACAGCGTTTGCTGCTGGAAAGTTTATCCATGAATAGAATACCTCTGTCTGCCGATATTCATGTGCCTCAATTACGAATATGACTGTACCACCTCTCGATGTTAGTCCATTTTCTATAAGTTTAAGAGTTATAGTTTTTCTTATGTTTTCCGGGATAATAATTGCACCCGGTTCATTTTCATTAAACCCTGTAACATCGAAACCCCGTTGATTTGCATCTACTGCAGTTTCACCGGTTTCGTTGCTGTCGCCGTTAGTTGACATTGTTTTAATGAAAGTTTGCAGAGCAGGTTTCCAAGGAAACAAAGATTAGGTGCACAATATTTTGGAACACTGTATCCTTCAACGTTGACTAAACCAAAAACTATACATAGGAATCTCTTCCTACTAAGTTCCGGCGGATTTTAACCTTTGACCCACTCCAGACGTCTTTGGAGTGTTTACGGGAGAAAGGGTCTGTGTGAAAGAGCACGACTGAGTTACTCTAACGTCTTGCATTAGATTTATCGCCTTACCAAACGTTGGGCGCCATGTAGTGTAGTTCCTATAGTCCCAATAGGCTCTGCGCATTGGAATAATATCTTCAGTAGTGTAGACGTAGGACTGAGGTTAACTAGGTCTCTACTGACTATATTAGACTTACGTTTTTTGCCAGCTAGCTCAGAGTTCACTAGAAACTTTCTCGAATAAGCGAGGAGGAGTTTAACCTCCCTGGATAGACAAGAAGGGATTTAGTTTCTGACAACCATAAAACATGACAACTTTGCTCTCCTTGATTAAGAGTATATCTCTAGAGTCGTGTGAAAACAAAAGACAGCTATTTCACTCAGTCAAAGGTGCGTACTTAGTTTCACCAGATTGCAGAGAAAAAGAGAGACGGGCGTTTTCAATAAAAGGTATTATTTATTGAGCAGTCTCCTTCCTCATACAAGAGAAATGAATTACTACAATTGCAATACTTATAGTTAAGTAAAGTGCATATAGTAAAAGCAGGATTATAAAATAATACTGTAAAAGCATTGATATGGTTTCTTAGCCATATGATACTTTAAAATGGATAAAATAGATACATACATATATACATTGACTAATCGTACTCAACTGGTGCTTCTAACTACGCCTACCCCGATGTACCTGACCTAAGCCTAATACGTGGGAAGGAGTAAATAAGTAGAAGTTTAAGTTAAGTTTGTTTTGCCAAGAATCTGACTCAAGAATTCTCTGTAAGGGTTTAGTCAGTTCAGTACCTAGGTATTAGAAAGCAGGAGGGCTGGTATCTCTCTCTGAGGACTCGATATCCCAGTCACCCGCAAGGGTAAGCTGGAAACGCCGGAGGCTGGATTTCTCGGCAGGAGAAAAGACAGCGTCTTTCTCAGCGCGTCAAAAGGGAGGGGCAGCGTCCGTGGGCTCTCGCATCAGCTGGGCTCTCGGGCAAGTAGTAGCTGCTCCAGATTCATCACCACCGTGTCTTTGCGTAAGGCAGCGTTGGTATATTTATACCTGAGAGGTGCCGGGTTTGACATAAGGTTGGACATAAGACGTCAATAAAGATGTCACTAAGAACTGGTCGTTCTTACAGTGCTTTACAGGAGTTCTTGGACGAAATCAAAACAAAGCAGCGGGGATTTCCCAGGTTGCTGGAGGCTTGGATTTGTTTAAGAACTCAGTGTGCTTTCTAGGGGGCTGGAGGAATAGGCTTGCTTAATGTGACAGCATGCGCTATGACTGAATTATGAATAGGGTTTCTATGCCGTTGTAGGGATATTATTGATTTATAACCGGACAAGGGCAAAGAATAGAAATATCGATTCAGGTACCTAGATAAACACACTACACATCCATCAAGGCATTATTCCTTGCGAGGCTACATAATGAGCGCCAGACTCTCCTTTTTCTACCCTGATACCCCCCATTGTAGACCAATCCGGGTCCACCTGCCCCATTGATATTAAAATCCCCAGCTAAGATAACAATTGGTGACCAGGTGGTCAACTCCAGATCCCAAAAATCGAAGATATCAGGGTCATCTTCTGTTGAACCATATATACACCCTAAAGTGACCCATTCCTCATTAACTTTATATTCTATGAGGGCCCACCTGCCCCATTAATCCTCAAGCTTTCTCCTTATTATAAGGTCTCTTTGTTTTGACAAAATTGCCACACCTCTATTTTTGCCCCCCTGCTTAGTATAGGCTAGTACACGATATCCCAACTGGTCTAACAAGTGACCCTGCTCTCCCTCTATATGCGTTTCCTGTAGACACACTAGATCCACATTTAAAGATCTTAACCACGTTGCCACCCGCTGCCTCTTAGCACGATCATTTAATCCACAAATATTCACAGTAATTATGCGAGTACCCATTAATGTACATCTGTTAGGTGTCCCAGCAAGTTAACATCAGCAAAACACATTATTTTTTCAATTCCTCCTCGTTGTGATCTGTCCACCCTCTCAGTTATACAAATTTCATGAGATCTTCTCTGTGCATAAGTATTCAACCAAAAAACACTCAGGTGCCCTGTACCCCTTCCCCCCCCCCCTTTCGGGAAAATAGGTCAGTCCTGACCTATGCGTGACAGCTGTAGCCCCAGGTGCCACCCGCCCCCCTTCCCTCCCCTGCCGAGTTACCATCCTATGTTTATGCCATAGACTGCCATTAACTGCCGCTACTGCTGTATTTAGACTTGCCCTCTTAATTTTTTCAAATTAATTTTTTCAAATTATTGTTAAATCTTTTGCATTGTCTGAGTTAGTGCGACCGTCAAGTTTTTTTAGCCCCCTTTTCTTTGCTTAATCTCGTCAAGATATGCCTGAGCTTTAATCTCTGAAAAAAAGATCTTAGTCTGTCTCTTGTCGATTATCTTGAGGCGAGATGGAAACATCAAATAGGCTTCACAGCCCATATTTTGAAAAGGGGTTATCATTTGCCTCATCCGCCATCTTCTTTCCACCGTGGCGTGGCAGAAATTGGGGCGGGCAAAGAAGGTCGTGCCGTTATAGGACCGTCTAGCTTCGGGTTTGGCTTTATCCATTATTTCTTGCCTTAGAAGGAAGTTCCCTACAAATATCAGGATTACCCTGGGTTTATCAGTAGATAAGCCTTTTTTTTTTTACCATTGGGAACCTATGTGCTCTTTGTATCTCACTTTCCCATGACCAACCCGTTAATTCTGGGAAAGCCCCCTTAAGCAACTTAATAACAAATGCCCTGCACATCCTGTCCTTCCCTTCCTTCTGCCACACCCAGTAATCTAATATTGTTACGCCTTTGGCGGTTCTCATAGTCCTCAAGTTTCCAATGTACATCGGTTGCCATCTTTTCCTGCACCCTCCGAAACTCATTCAATTTCCCAACATCTTCCTCCAGTCTCTCGGTCCTTGCTTCTACCTCAGTGACCCTTGATGCCATGTCTGCATTTAGTTTATTCACCTTTCGTAGTGATCCCTGTATTTTTTGGTTAGCCTGTTTTGCCCTCCGCGACTCACTTCTAGCCTCCCCCTGCATTTGTTTTAATGTTGTATACAGCATATCCATCGTAGTCGCTTGAGGAGGAATGCTAGGTTGGGGATCAGGCAGAGTGGCAGCCCCCTCCTGATAAAGCTGAGAGGTCGCTGAATAATCCCAGTCCAGTTTTTTAGAAACCTCTGCGTGTGAGGGACTCGTATTGGTTTTAGACTTATTGCGAGATCTATTTTTCAAACTTTTTACCCTTTTCTTGGTACATGGCTTGTGAATTTCCCCGCTATCCGATGTTGCAGCTTCGGAGTCCAACTCCGACTCGGTCTCTGAGATATCAATGTCGCTTTCAGTTATTAAGTCCCCCCTCTCGTCGTCATCCTCCTCATCATTTATGGAATAAAAACATTCATCATTGGTTGAGCCAAAATTCATATGGGCACCAGCCGGGGCCTGTAGACTGGGTGTTTGTCTATGATATTCTATCACGCTTATCCCCGAGGGCTGGCCTTCGGAGCTCTGGTCTTTATGGCGCGATAGACCCCCCCCCCTTCTGTTAGTAAAGCTGCGGAGGATTCTTCAGTGAGCCCAGTAGAGGGTACATTGCATTCAGTAACCAGGGGAACGTTCTGTAAATTATTTGTCATATTTCCGGTTGGTTCCGCCATATCTATTATTTTGTGTAAAGTCCTTGCGTTCTCAGTATTATCCATAATGTCTACAATCTGACCCGCGCCCCGCAGCTTCTCACTGCTGCTGTTTTCAAGCACCCTTTCAACCCCCTTGCCGCCCTCGCTGTCCTCCTTACCACAGATTGTCGCTGGGGTCCTAGACTGCTGCTTCGTGCCTGAAACCACAGATTCCGCCAAATCCAAAGGGAGGTCCCGATTGTTAGACAGAATGGTGCTCTGTCCTCTCCCATGTTGAGGCTGGTCTTGCTGCGGCGTCCTCGCGGTCTCCAACACAGCCGGCTGAGAGGGCGTCGATCGTGATGCTCCATCTGTTGTCCGTGCGTCAGTCTCGCCTGCGCTCCCTATCCCGGTATTTCGGAGTTCCGAGCTCGATTCTCCCAGACCACTCACACTCCCGTCTGCACCAGGGTCCGTCTGTAGTGGGGAGGATGCAACCTCCGAGATTGCCAAAGCTGCCGCTGCAACCGAGGGCAGAGCTGAGCCAGGCACTGCGAAGGACTCGTGAAGGGTAGGTTGACGCATACTTCCTTCTTTACCAGCGGCTTTACTATTCTGTCGTTTTGCTCCTTTCCTGTTTAATTGCGTTTTTTCCTTTTTTCCTTTATTTTTGCTTCAATTCCCTTTTGAACCTTCTCACTGTTCTCATCTTCTTCTGTATTGTCTTTTATCATATTTCTTCGGGTTCGGTTATGGGTCATAGATCGTAGATTAGAACTTGGAGCAGCTATGCCAGGGTCACTTAAAACAGCTTTCTCTCTTTCTTTCTCCTTCTGAAGATCTTTCTGCGGTCTCGGGCCGTGTGGGGCCATACTTTGCATCAGAGCCTGACGTGGATGTGGAAGGGTTTTGCTCGGGGCTCCGAACCAGCAGAGCACGGTTGAAAAACTGAGTTTGCTTTTCACTACCCAGGAAAGCAGCCACTTTGCAAGTTTCATAGGATACAGCATACCAGCTTTGAGTAAACCGCAGCGGTCAGTGGCATTTTCCGTTACTTTCACCGTTGAGCAGGAGCCTGGGAGGGTAGCGACTGCTCCTTACGGCCTGTCAGCGGCCATCTTGCCCCCGTATTCAAACAGTTTATCTCTCAATAAGCATTTAAGAAATGTATTTACAGGTTTCTATGAATATAAAACAGGAATTTGTATTAGACTGTGTATTCTATGTTATGAATTCACGTAGTATATTGGTTCTTTTGTAATACCTTATGATTTCACCTGATTGTGCATAAGACTTTTCCAAAGACGTTTCCAAATATTTTTCCAGACTTCAATCCAAGCCTGTTTTAAAACACACTAAGCAACTGTGCCTTAAAATGCTGCCCAAAATATCCAGCAACTTTAAGAATGGCGCACTAAAACACAATTGTGCACAACAATATCAGAAAAGGCGCACTTTACTTATAGTCCTTGGCGCTTTACAATGTTATCAAGTGACCCCTTACTACTGCCAAAGAAGTGCACAACCAAAATTAGTCAATTTCAAAATACAAAGAGAGTTGTTGTCTAAAACACAACCAGAAAATGTGTGCACCAAGCATCAAAGCTTCAAAAACACCAGGAAGAAGTGTTGCCCATTTTACAATCAAAAACATGTGCAACAATATCAAGCAGTTTTCCGAATTGCATTCAAGAGCTATACCTTTAAGTTAAAAGCTAAGCTCTTAACTTAAATAGCACTAATGATCATTTACAATAATAAAATAAATGTAAAGCTTCAATTGAACACTTAGCTCTTGATCATTTTCAATAACAACAAAAAATGTAAAGCTTCAATTTAACACTTAGCTCTGAAGCGCTTTTAAAATGAGTCCAGAAATGTTCTTATCTCAGTCCTGAGCCGGCTCAAAGACAGGTAGAAATTCTGCTGGTAGAGGTCACAAGGTGAAATCCTTCTCTTCAGCTGATGCTCCGATGACATGGGGCTCCAGGGAATGCCTGTGGCTGGAAACGGAAAGCCAAGCAACAGGGGTCTGCAGATTGAAGCTCTTTATAGCCGAGATCCTGGGCGTTGCCGGGCGTGTTCAATCCATGTGCTCAGTACAGTTACAGCTCACGTGTTAAGCTCTCTGCAAGCAGCTGCACCTGTGCCATCTGATATCTAACAAGCATTGGCAAGGTCCATCCAAAATAATAAACATTGGCAAAAGCAAATACATTAAAGAAAATACAAACATTGGTCAAAGTACTTATTGTAGAAACACTGCAATATGATTGATATTCACACCATATGGGTGTTGACAAACAATGCAGGGGACTCTGTGGATGGCATGACAGGGGTTCCTGACACCGTCTTGTGTAGGTACAACATGAACGGCTTCGCTTAGTCAGGCGTGTTAAGCACAGGAGCAGAGCAAAGCACAACTTTTAGTTGCTCAAAAGACTGCTGCCATTCATGCGTCCAAGGCTGGGGCTCATGCACGTCTTTAGTGGTTAGCGCTAGCAGACACGTTATTAGTAATGAGTAATTAGGGATCCAATTTTGACAGTAGGAAGTGATGTCAATAAAGGTGCGTACATCCCTCTGAGTTGTAGAGATGAGCATATTAACAATGGCGCTAATGTGATCAGGTGTCAATGTCCTACCCTCCTTTGACAGTAGGTGACCTAAATAGGTGACCTCCTGTCGACAATATTGAAATTTAGAAAGTGACACTTTATGTCCATGGTGAGCCAAATGTAGCAACAAGTTAACCGTACTGTCTTTGTTTCCCTGTTCAGTGTCTGAAGCAATTAGTATATCATCCACATACTGAAGCAATACTTTACCTGAGGGAAGGGTGAGGGAGTCCAATTGGGCTTTCACGGCTTGGCTATATATATATATATATACTAGGGCTCTCAGTATAGCCCAGAGGAGTGCGGCAGAATCTAAAGCCTCTGCCAGCTAGGGTAAAACCAAACAGGTGACGGCTATCAGGATGAATTGGGATACTGAAGAATGCATTCTTCAAATTAATGACAGAGAAGAATTTGGCAGAGGACGGAATCATCGTGGGAAGGGCAGTAATGTCAGTGGCCACTGGAAACTTAGGGACCACTACTTTGTTAACTGCGCCCAGGTCAATCACAAAACGATAAACATTTGGATTGTCATCGGGGGAGTCTGAAAATGTCTTTTTTACCAAAGGAAGAATAGGGCTGTTACAAACATTCGATGTTGTCTCCTCAACCACCCCTGACTCAATAAGATCCTGTATAATGCGCAACAAAGCTTGCTCTCCTGCTTGTAGCATTTTGTACTGAGGAATACGGGGCAAGATGGTGTTATCTTTAACCTTAATGGATTCGGGGGAATTTGCAGGAATCCTACATCTGTGTCACCTGTTGCCCACAAAGTGGGCGTGACAGCTTGGAGCTCAGCAGGGAGGGGTGCATCTTTGGACAGGCACTGCTTAAAGCTAGTCACATTTAGTCCCATTGTCATGTAAACACCATCCGGAGAACAAAAAATTTGCGCTTGCAACTTCTTTAATAAATCCAAGCCCATTCGATTTTCTACACAACTTGATGTCAATAAGAACTGCGAATGTACAATAAAAGGACCGATAGTCCTAGCAAGAGGTTTAGAAATGGGGCTTAGAACCGGTATACCTGAAAAGCCTACTGAAACATTATTTTTGCCAGACAGAGCTACCCGAGGGACCAGCGAACGAGAAACAGAGCTATTCATTGCACCTGTGTCCACTAAGAATTTCTTGACAAAGCCCTGCAAATCTGCGTTGACATAAGGACCGCGTTTATCTACAGGTATCTGAACTAGTCCCTCACTCTGTCCCTGTCTGACCTAGCTGTGAGACATCCCTGTCACCTCATCCAGATCATAATCATTGTGGTAATACTGTTTCCCTCGAGCGTCATCAAAGTAATTCTAATCAGAGCGACCCTGCGATGTCCCATCCTCCCGAGCCCCAGCCTGACCACTTGCTCCACGGCCCTGCCCACGGGAACCTAGTCCACTGGGTGCCGCAACTTTCTGCAACAACACCGGACACTCGCTGCACCAGTGCCCCTTCTCCTTACAATACGCACACTGATTCGGCCCCACTTGCGCAGTGCTCCTTCTAGTATGGGAAAGCTGCCGGGCCGGACCAGCTCCACGTCCTCTACTGTTACCACTGGACGCTTGCTATAGCAACAACTTTGTCTTCAACTCTTATGCTTCTTTTCCACCTTCTCTTTCTCCTTGTTCTCCCTGCGCTCATAATACTGTGCCATACTCAATATAATGTAAGGGGAGGATGTTGTCCAAGTGCTCGCCGAAGCCTGCAACCGAGCTGCAATCTCTGGGAGCAAGTTCATAACCAATCTATTGACAACCGGACACCCCCTTCTACTGACAAATCCTGTCTACTAAAATCCCAAAACACCCCCTCGAACCATGTGAAACAATAAGACACACTTTCATCTTTCTTCCTACGACATGCCGCTAACTTGTCCTAATCAACCCTTCTCGGAGGAATAAGGGAGTGCATATACGTAATAATTTGACCGGGTAAAGCTAGTATCTCAGCCTGTGGCTTCTCTCCATTCTTCCTTTCCATATCCCATGCTTTAATCTGGTCCTATGTACCACCCAATTCTACTGCGTGTGCACCTGCCTCCAAATGTTGACGGGCACCAGCAGACCAAAGAACATTTCAATATCGGCAAGCTTCATTGCTGTTGATGACGCGGCTTCTGTTAATACCTTTTAGTATGGAGTCAGATTTTTTCTAGGGTCAGGTAACTGAGTCTTAAGGGATAACTCCTCATGCCTCTTCCATGGGGTATAAACCCACTGTTCTTGAAAACGGGCTTCTACCTTCGGTCTAATGACAGCAGCATGCTGATTTCGTAGCTCTGGCAACTCAGGGTGATATATGGGAGGGACCTCCCTCATCGGAAACTGGGACACTGTATTCGGCTCTTCTCAAACAGCATACCTCGGTAAGCTACCAATGTCGCAACATTTACGAAAACCATTCTCAGGTGCCATACCAGCTACATATACATTATCTCTCATGTAAATAATCTGGGGCACTATAGCATTGAAGCACTGTTCCCACAACCCAATCAATGTAGCCGACATGTGCTTGAGGGCATGCTGTTGCACCAAAAGCTCTTAATCTCTCATCACACTCCACACATCTTCAGTACTAGAGATGGGATGACGGGCCCACTGAGCGGCCTGATTTGCTGCTGCACTTCTTTGATCCTCCCCCCTATCAGATCATATTAAAATTTGTCCCAAACGCTACCTAGTAGTTGCCCATTCCCTGTCCCCCAGTACCCGTACAGGTGTTCCACTACCTAGTACCGCCGGGGAGTGAGGGAAGAGGGAAGGGGTAGTAACTGAGTGAGTAGGCATCAATGTCGTTAATGGCTGTGTTGTGAGTATAAGGGCTGGAGAAAAAGAAGACATGGACACAATAGGCATATCAGGGAGGCCAGCAGTTATCGCAGGCGCGGAGGGCAAAGTCACAGAATTGACAGGAGGCACAGCGGCTAAAGCCACTGAGTCAATAACAGAAGAAGCAGAAACAGCAGGGGCAGAAGAGACAGACGACTGGGGCACAGGAGGGTATATTCTCTGCGGGGCATGTAGAGGCGGAGGTCGGGTGTCTAACCATTCCTCCACAAATGTACCACCTTCCTCCCAGGCAACATAGGATTTGTCACATTGCAATCGAAACTTTCTATCAGCAAAAGCATTCTCGCTTTCCGGGCCTCTTTTTCTGCTTTCATTCACCTCTGCTTAGCTTCCTTCTGCCATACCTGGAGATAATCAAACATCGACTGCCTACTCCGTTTTACAAACCATTTATCCTGCAGGACATTCCGTTTTTGTTCATCAAAGGTACCTGTTAACGGCCACTGCAACTCAGCATTGTCCCTTGTATATTTGTGCCATAATGTACTAAACATAATAGGGCCAAGGCCATGTTTGACATACATGTCAAAGTTCGGGGTGCCCTCTAGAGGCGCAAGCTGCTTTCCTCCAATCGAGCATCAGTAGAAAAACGACAACTCACACAACATAGCGTACTAAAACAAGACATCTTGAAACTAAAGCATTTTCACTATCTATGCCAAGCATATATATATATGAAGATATCTTTCCAAAATTGGTCCGCAGACCTCACCAAACCCGGATCAAAACAATACCATGTTCACAAAGAACCCAAACTAATTCAAGCGCTTGTCCAAATACGATCCTCAGACCGTACCGAATTCAAGCCAAAGTGGTGCCATGGCCCAAAGCAAACTCACCTGATGCACACAGGTCAAACAAAGTTATTCTCCACTGCCGACTCTTCGGACCAAACGATCAGATCGAAGCCGTTCAGGACCCCAGATGAAATGACTGCTGGCAGAGGCACCGTCCGGTGAGACAGACTGGGCAGCTGCGAGTCCTAGACTCTTTCATGCAGGGATCCCTGATCCACCCGTCCGACCCAATGTGGCCCGTCCTCCTCACCCGTCTACGGGCAAAGATGGGTCACTCACCCGATGGGGTACCTGTTCGGGCACAACTGAAGAAAGTGACCCAATTAGGGCCACCCGATTCACTGACGACCACCTCTCCGCCTTCCATACAAATGAACAGTCGGTCAGACAGTAGAGAATACAAACCAAAATTATTTATTAGTATGCGTTCGAGTGGAGTCCGGTCTGACCAGCCTCCTTAAATAGCTGCAGAGGGACTGACCCTCACCAACAGAACATCAGATATTATACCTTTCCAAAACCCAACAGGACCCGCTCAGACTGGAAATTTCCAATTGGAGCAGGTTAACAAAGGAGGCAGAGAAGGACGAGCTACCATCCTGAGACCAGAAACACACTATCTTAGCTTCAAGTTTACTCAGCCCGTGCCCTTCTTTCTGAGAGTGGGAGTAGGGCTACCTACAAGGAAAGGCATGCAAAAAAAGAATAATCTATTCATTAGTGCAGCGAAGCTCAACCTTGAAAAATAAAGAGAAACAATCAAGGCTGCTTTCTGCTGAGGCAGACAGGCAGCTGAATACAAAATGGTGCCTCAAATGCTAACTTAACTCGCATAATGCTAGAAAGCGTCAACCAGATGCATTTTCAGTCTAACACCTGTCTATAGCTAACTCTTACAGAACTTGACTGCAGTTAAGACTTTCTGGTATAAAATCATTTTGTAGAGCACTGCAAATCAATATCTCCCTTTTCAGTGTGTTAAACAACAGTCTGGGCATTGTGTTAGCACTATGGTCCTGATTTTGATGTCAGCCTGAAAGCCTCCGAACTGTGGTTGGAGGCTTTCCAACTGACATCTTCGGTTTCAATTCCTACCGCATATTGCGAATACAGCGGTCAGAGTTGAAACCGGCCGGTCATTACGGCTGGCTTCTGACGGGCTCAAGGAGCTTGTCAGCCAGTTGGAACCATAACTATTTACCAGGGCTTTAGCCAGTATTTTGAACTCCTTTTTAGGTCTCGCCTATGCAGCGTGCATGCGCTGCATAGGAAAGAGACCTTTAGCCATTGGCACAGCTTTAGGGGCGATTTCCTTGCGGGAGCGAATGGCCCCATATGGTGGCACCATATGGTCGCAATCATCGCGCCTTGCTGCTTTCTCCCGCAAACCCCCTCCCGCCGTGCGATGCGCACGCTTGTGCTGTTTTTTTTAGGTAACCGCATTCTCTGCTATCTCCCTCCCGGTCTCTGTAGTACTGCAGCCTGGTTTTTCTATAGTCACCTAATTACTCCTCCAACTTCTCTCTCCCACCATTCTAATCTCGAGCCACAGGTAAGGCCAGAGTACAACACCTTTTGGGGGGGTTTGCTAGCTATTCTGACTTCACTCCGTGTCAGACCTCCTAAAACCATCTGGAACTTGTTGGTAAAATTAGGTAAACAATCTCCCATAACCAATGCCACAGAATATCTGGCTGGGGAGGGATATCTTCCCTTTGCACCGATCCATGAGGGGAAGTGTAATGCACCAGAAACAGTTAGAAAGAGTCCACATGCAGAAGTCGGCACAACTTGTTTTTTAATGGCTTAGTTCCCATCTGTGAAGTTGGGATCAAATTCAGGATTTTCCTACTACAACAATAAGACAAAACTGTGTGACCTTGGGCAAACCACATTATTCCTCTCTTCACATGTTCAATAAATATGCAACCCGGGAGTGGAGTGCTTAGAGGCAAGCTAAACACGGATGTCAAGAGATACGTATGACAAAACACTTGACCGTTCTATTCTGCATTAAAGTACGCAGAGATGGTTTTGTAATTGTGCCAGTCTCCTCGCTCACTGCTGAACTGCAGCTACACTTCATATCTTTCTGTAAATAGCAGCTCTTCTATTGATTATGTTTTGGCAGGTCAGGGTTTTGTAAGGACAGACATGGCAAGTTCTTACTGGACATGTGCTTGCTGAGCCAGCTGAAGCATTTAACCACATATACCCGCAGTTAAAGGCTGTTGGCCAGGAGAATTTTAACAAGTTTATTTCACAGAAGATCAATTCATGGCTATGGCCATTTCATTTTTCTTACTTAAATGGACAGCTAGATGTGGCACAACGTGGTTTCCTAATGTTTTTATTAAGAAGCAAAGCACAGACCTGCTTTCAACACAATGTCACTGGCTAGTACCAAAGTGTCAACAATCTTTGGGCCATTTCAGAGCCAATTGCTTTTTAATGAATGTAGCCAACATTGGGCTATAAAACGCACAACTTTTCACATTTAAAAAAAGAAAACATCTAAGGAAGGTGGGCTTGCTTGCTTAAATCTCTCCAATCCAGCTTGGGCATTATTCATGGGGGTGGTACCAGGAGGCATCAGTGGGGAAGGGGCGAAATGTGCAGGACCACAGGGCGAAGACCCTTTGCGTGGGTCGGGCGGCCCCCGGCCATCTGACGCCACGGTGGGCGTGTGCGGAGGACGGCCAGGGGCTGTCCTAACCTCGCCCAGTCATAAATCACCCGCGCCGCGGCGGAATTCTCGCCGCGGTCAACAGGTTAAGAATCATTTTGGTCAACTCTACTTGTTTTATTTACAAACTAACATTACTAGCAGATAATGTATGTTGGTGACTTAGTCAAATAATACCTGACCATGTTTGTAGCTGACATTTCTGTCAGAGTCCCTGTAGGATCAAAGATCACTTTTAACAAAACAACCTAAAGCAAGATGGTTATTGAAAAGACCTGGGTCTTACTCGAGGCTAGCAGGATGCTTCAGTCAGTGAGACAGGCAACCTAAACAGGCTTGGCTGCCCTCCTCCTCGTGTCAGCTATGCATTCTATAATAGTCAAGAGCTTTCTGGCATATCTTCACTAAAATATGCTCTCAATACCCTTAAGAATACCAAGGCAAAAGCGGAAACCGATAGAAATGCTGTCTGAACATGAACATTCTCTGCCCCTGGAGCTGCCCTAGGGTGCAGAGGTGCCGAGGACCAGACCCCCTGCCCTCCCAGTGTTATGGTGCCCTGTACTACTTCACCTGATAGTTTAGCTGTCAACCCCTGACTGACCAACAATGCATACTATTTGAGGGGTGGTTCAAAACAAGTAACACAGATGTGCCTATCCAGCGGCCAGAAAAAGACAACATGCTGTGATATTTTATTCTAATGGGAAGGTTGTTTCTTTAACTAGACTTAAAAAGAGGCGAGTAAATTACACCGTCTAATTGTAATGCACAAATAGGGCGGGACTCGCTTCGTTCTCTCGCCTGTTTAGGAGACAGATCATCTAATGCTTCAAACCCGCAACCCGAATTGAAAAGATTACCACTGTCCTTTGTCAGTTAGTGAAGCTGAATCTAGTTTTAATTATACCAGTGAAGCTCCCGTAATACCTTTAAAAACATTCCGTTGTCTCAATGGGTGCTAATCCCCTCAAGAACTTTTTTCTACGGTTATTTGTATATAAACACGCAATGTTTCCTAAATTACAACGCATGTATTTATTTGTACAAAGCGCCCTGCTGCCCAGTGGGTCTAGGAGTTCACGCTATATATTCCTGCTTAAAAGAAATTCATATATGGAAGAGGTGTGGCGCCGCGGCCAGGGCGACTGACTCTGGAATCTGGGGATCACGGTTCGATCCCCGGCTCCGGCGGCAGGTTAGCCCAGCACCATGTGACTCTGGGCAATAGCTCGCTTAATCTTCCCGACGGCCCCCAGCGCCTAGAGACCCTTACGGGTGATTGTGCGCTTTACAAATGTGGACTTACTTACATATAAGTAAATAAACCGTTACACCATTCTCCGACTCCTCTTTAGAAGTATTGTATGTCACCCAGCTCCTAAGGTGCGCAGCTGCTTCTGCCCTGGGGCTCTACTGAGGCTGAAGCAGGACACATCCAGACGCTGCTGTGTCTGACCGAGAGGGGATTTAAACTGCAGTTCCCTGCTTGGCGGTGTACAGCACTTAGAATGCAGTCACGGGCCACCTGACCACTTAAATATTAATATGATTGCATTTTAAGCAATTCATTTGAGAGACTGATGAACAAGAGAAAATTCTGGTTAGCCTTTTAGTAATACGTTCAAAAACTTCTGTCTGTGGAGAATATGTATACGGCATTCACCTGCAGGACAGCATATTACAGTAATATAGCGCTAGTTAGCTTCTGCCCTATCGCAAATACGTTCGTTAACTGTATAAAGAACAAGCATTGGCATAGCCAATAGGTTTCGCTTTTGGGACCTTATAAGTGGTTAGGTATGCAAGCCCAATATCCTTGGTGCAACAACATCAACTGTTGCATGGCTAAACTGTTATAAGGTCCCAAAGGCGAGACCTATTGGCTATGCTAATGCTTGTTAATCAAGGAGACAGTCCTATGTAAAGCACCCAACTGTGGAAGCTTTGCTCCCTTAGAAATAACCCCAGTCAACTTCCCCATACACCGTCGATAAGATTCTTACTTCATCAGATTCCATTAGCATTTCCCACATTCATGGGCTTGTTTCTTTAAAAAGTCTGCCGTAGCTGCCACCAAAGAACTGTGGTCATGTAACGAAAGGTCAACCTATCTTTGTAAACTCTATTGTACATATTCGAGAAACCATGATGGCCTAAACAAAATTACATTGTGATCCAAATAGGTGAGTGGCTTGCAGCATCACTAAGCAGGGATTTAGCTCCCAGTGGACTCCAACACGGCCACACGTTTATCCTTACTGTTGGGACTATTCACATTTCATTTAAGGTGTATGGAACAGTGGAACAGAAACCCTGTTCACATCTGCCATTTCACTGCCCCACAGAGCCTTTTTATAACTAATAAATCTGTCAAATATGAGAAACCAAAACTCTGCCCTGCCTCCATCCCTCACTCATCTGACTCTGCCCCGAAACTTCTAGCCCATGCGGTTGCCCTCAGTAGTACATGAACCCCTTTAAAAAATGGGACGAAACACAGTCAGACGGTTACATCGATCTATATTCCATTTACTTTACCTAATCTGATATTTTCCAGTCCTAGACATCAGTATAGGTGTTTTTCAAAAATCTAAAGCACAATTTAAGTTCACTTGCATGCAATAATATTGTGATAAAAATAAGTCTTAAATCTACTCTGGTTTTTTGACCACCATATACTATTCTTGACCAACTTCGAAATTATTGCTTCACTCAGGTGTTACACACACACACCCAGTCTTCTATGCTATATTCATTTTGAGCCAGGCACTGCAGATCCTTGGCTGGGATATGGATTATGCCCAGTAGAAGGCATTCCTTAGTGATCAATTGTCCATTCTCGTGCAGAACACAGCTTGACCATAACACTGTGTTACCAATTTAGCCCATTTAAAATTTGAATGTTGACTCGCAACCTGCTTACTTAGGAGGAGGTGAAGCTTGTACCATTCTCCCTACATTTTTCACCAAACCTTTCTGCTTCCCTCTCACAGACCACTGCTTTTCTTATTTGTTTCCTAAGCTTAGAGTGGAAAGGACAGGTTAAAGAGCGCCCAGAGCATGCTGGTCCATGACGTTCTCCTGGCTTTGAGCAGCCACTAGAAACTTTGAAGGAATATGTAAATAAGGGAGCATCCCCATAGCGGTGACTCTGAGCAGAAACCGAAAGAGTGACAGCTGCGTTCTTAGAGGAAGGGCCCATAATTAAGTATAGGCCGAAAATGCGTTCCGCTCGCGGAATTAGCGGATTTTCCGCAATTTCGCAATCCGCGAATCCCACGAACTTGCGGAAAAATCCGCGAATCCGCTAGCGGGACCAATTGTTTCCAGGAAGCACTTACAGGGTTACAGCAGGTGCCCAAGTTGAAGCTAATTTCTTTGTAACCATTTACAAAATGGTTACAAAGAAATTAGCTTCAACTTGGGTACCTGCTGAAACCCTGCAAGTGCTTCCTGAGCGGCGCCTCGTTGCCTACTTGCAACTATTCTCTGACCCTGCTCTGACCCTCGAAGCAGGGTCAGAGAATAGTTACAATTAGGCAACGAGGCTCCTGTCACAAAAATTAAACCTCAGCAGGAAGCACTTACAGATATAAATAAAGAAGGTGCCCGAGTTGAAGCTCAAATTCAGTAACGCATTATAATCAGCCCAAGAATCTAGTGAGCACGGTCGATGCTAGGCAGGTGTGCTTTCTCCCCAAATCTACAGTCTACAAATAGCTGTAATCCGTGATGGATGTCTAGGCATCCACGAGTTTCTCGAGCGCAATCCCCCTGTACTTCCAGTGACCAGGAGGCTGCTTTCTGCTCATCTGCTGCTCTGATCGGTGTCTGACCCTTTATAAACAAGAGGCATGTGAACTCGCACAGAAGCCCGGCCCCACACACACTAGGCTATGCAACCTCTTCCCGCCCTTTCCCCCACTGTGATGGACAGCTCACTCGAGGCACCTTGGTGCCTATGGGCGCGGTGGCAAAGTTACAGTCACACGTGGTGACTGGACAACTCTTTTGGGCCTTTACACAGCTGTAGTGTAGGAAAAGCACGATCCATTTACCCAACGAGGTAGCACCTACTGCTTTCTCCTCATCTGCTGCTCTGATCGGTGTCTGACCCTTTATAAACAAGAGGCATATGAACTCGCACAGAAGCCCGGCCCCACACAGACTAGGCTATGCAACCTCTTCCCGCCCTTTCCCCCACTGTGATGGACAGCTCACTCGAGGGACCTCGGCGCCTATGGGCGCGGTGGCAAAGTTACAGACACACGTGGTGACTGGACAACTCTTCTGGGCCTTTACGCAGCTGTAGTGTAGGAAAAGCACAATACATTTACCCAACGAGGTAGCACCTACTGATTAGCCAGTAGAAAGTACTCCAGTTGAGTATAGTGCTATTGCAAAAAAATCAGCGATTTCGCAGGGAAATCCACGAATTCGTGGATATTTTTGCGAATTAGTAAACCGCGAATTCGCAAAATTCGCCTATACTTACCCATAATGCGGTGCCTTGGACTGCACTGGATGGCGGTATATTTTTGCTTTCTAATGATTAATTGGAATCTTTCTTGGCAGGTACATAAAGGCCCTGGAAACCCTGCGTGTGGTGCGTCTAAAGCAGGGCCAGAAGGTGAAAGAGTGCCAGACAGAGCTGAAGTATCTCAAGCAGAACCGCGGAAAAGCTCAGGAGATTAAGGAGCTTCTTGGCAATAAAGAAGCACAGCTGGCGGCCTCCAAGGAGAATGTCCGAGCCATTGAAAATGAACTGGAGCCTCTAAAGGTAATTTTCATGGACTTGTTAATTTTTTTTTTTTTTTTTTTAGTTCTCTTTAAGCTTAGCGCTTTATAATGTTTACTATTGTTTTATATTTTGGGAAATTTGAAAAGCTTTCATTCACAATAGATATATATTTGAGTGTCTGCGGAGCATGGCATCCCATGTTTTTGTGTCATTTTTTTGCTTATTGGAACAGATGATTTCTTTTTACATTCTGTCTCTGCAAGTTAACTTTTCATCACTGGTGTTCCTGAACAATGGTTCCTTAACTCTTGAGACTAGCCTGTTTACAATTACCCCTCTCCTTCCACTGATATCTGGATAATTTATCCCTTACGACCTCGTGGACCGGGTTTAGGGATTATTTTTGTACTAGTATTGGTTCCTATTTATTTATTTGAATACTTTTTATTGAGTTTTTAACTAATTCATACAGAAACTAAAATACACAAAGGAAAATAAATACTTACGAGTCGACCGGTCATTGAGAAGAAAGGTATTTAGGAAAACATGGCATCAATGAACAAAAACACATTTCCTGACTTAGTTGGCCGTGGCAAAATCAATATACATAGATCCACTGAATAAGGCAATGTTTTGCTGCTTTCGTGGGTCCATCAGCGGCCCTGGGCCAGGCCTCTACTCAGGTGGAAGCATGGCGACCAATCACAGCTTGTCATTCTGAATTAACTGTAGCATATATTCCCAGTAAGGTCTCCATATATCTCTAGGCCTCTCTTTTGGAACTGGTAGTGATGAAAATGTTTCTACCTCTTTATTACAAAATGTAAGATCGCAAGCCAATCACGGTGTTTGAGGATATGTTATGTTATGTTAGGGGGGATTTATAAAGCGCACATACATCAACGGGTCACTTGGCGCTAAGTTAGTGGCCACCGCTGAATGTTCATCTAGCTATATGCTTGAATACAAAGGCACGTTTTCAATTTTTTTTCTAAAACACCTGTAAATTGCTGTCTGTCTGATTGCTAAAGGCATAGAGTTCCAGAGTTGGAGTCCTAGCGTCTCTCATCCTTTTGCGTCTGAATCTCGGGAGCACCAGTACATTCATTTGTGCAGATCTAAGGTTGTGTTTTGGGGAATATCTGTGGATCTTTGTGGATAAATATTTGGGACCTTTCTTGTGGATTGCTTTGGAGATAATACATCTTGTTTTAAACGTGGATCGCTGTGCTACTGGGAGCCAATGAAGCTCCCTCATCAGCGGCTTTGTGTGGAAATGTCTAGGCTGTTGAAAGATAATTCTGGCAGGTTTATTTTGTATGGATAGGTCTGCGTCAATTTGGATGCCAAGACTTTTTACCGTGGGGGACCCAACTCTTTTGGTCAGTAAATAGGAGTCCAGTAATTTAATTTATTGTTGGCGATGACAATCTCTGTTTCATCAGAGTTGAATTTTAACTGGTCGCTTTTTATCCAGTCTCTGATGAATAGTATGGTATTCTTGAAGAGCCCCTTGGAGTCTGATGTCTTGTCAATTATAAAAATCAGCTGCATATCATCTGCATAATTATAGATTTTTTCCTTCATTTGATGTAAGGTATGTAAGGTATGTATCAGGGGGCGGATGTTATGGTTAAAGAGGTGGGGGGACAGGGGAGAGCCCTGTGGTGCCCCACAGTTCGTACTAACTATAGCAGAGCTATAGGATGCGAGATAGACTGATTGAGTTTTTTTTTTAAGGATTTCATTCACTTTATGGCAATTCCCCTAAAAGCTGCCTCATCTATTCGATCAGCTAAGATTTCATGATCAACTATATCAAATGCTGCAGACAGGTCCAATAGGACCAGTGCTTGTGTGTTTCCTTTATCAGACCCTTCTTTTAGGTCATCCACTACAGTTAAAATGATTGATTTCATGGAATGAGAGGACCGAAAACCTGCTAGGTGGGGATCTAGGAAGTTAGTCTCTTCTAAAAAGGAACAAAGTTGTTTAGCTACATGTGACTCTAGAATTTTAGCAGGATAAGATAGAAGGGATATGGGCCTATAGTTGTCTAGCCGCTGGGGGTTCACGCTAGGTTTCTTTGAAGCGGGATTATCACTGCTTCTTTGAAGGCGAAGGGGACATCTTGTGTGAGGGATAGGTTCAGTAAGGAGAGAGTGCTTTCTGGGAAGGATGTAAAAATAGATTTTTGTATGTGGGGGGGACAAACGTCTTTAGGAGAGCCTGATTTTACTTTATTTAGTAATTCTGTGAGCCGTTCTTTGTTTATGCATGGGAAGGTAGAAATTGTAGTAGGGTTACTATCTTCCTGTGTGTTTTTCATATACTGTAGGCTAGGGGCAATTGACTCTTGTATTTTCTTCATTTTATCTAAAACAAAATTTAAAGATTTAGATCATCGCACAGTTTGAGTGGGAATGATAGGAGGTATTACTCGGTCGGGGTTTGATAAATCCCCTACTACATTAAATATGTCCTTTACTTTATTGTCTTTAGCGTCTTAGATGGCTTTTTAATAGGCTGTCAGGTTCTGAATGAATAATTCCTTGTTTTCTGGTGAGCATGTTCTGCCCCATTTCTGTTCTGCCTGGCACGTTCTTAGTTTGGCTAATTTTAAGTCGGTGAAAAACCATTTAGATGCCTCATGTCACCGAGAGCGGCTGGGATGAATTTGAAAAGTGGCATGTGTATTACTTACCTTCAATTGCCAATTACAGATCTCTTTTTCATAGTTGTCATGGCAGGCAAATTGAGTGCCAATGTATTATGAAAGGAGCTCAAGTTTGTGCTATTCCAATTTATGGTCATAATTTTGGGGTGAGCCAAGGGTTTGGGTAAATAATGTCACTTAATGAAAAGTTGATTGAGTGATGGTCTGACCAGATGTATGGGTGAATGACTAGATTCTGGAAACAAATTTTAATGGACCAAAGCTGATCAAGTGTATGTCCTTTGATATGTGTAGGCACATGTATATGTTGTTCAAGGTTCAAACTCTGTAGCATTTCAGTCTATTCCATGGAGCCCTTGCCCCCCCTTCTTTGTTTGGCCAACAGTTCAAAACGCCAGTTCTAATTTTGTTTTGCGTAATCCACAGTCAGTGAGGCAATGCTATTTGCTAGATCTTTGGGAAACTCCAGCATCGCTATTGGAGGTCTATAAATAAGTACTCACACCAATGCAGAAGTGGGAGAATCCAGCTTTATAGCTATCAGCTGGTGTAATCCCTAGTGGAGAGATGGCGGTGAAAGAAAGGTACTTTTTAATGGCTGCTGCCACACCGGCCCCTCTTTATTCAGAAGGTCTGTTTGTCTGTAAATGATAATACTTTTCTGGTAGTGCAGCTAGTATATCAGGGGTGGATTAATCAGTCAACCACGTTTCTGCCATAATCTGAATATAAGGAGACTAGGTGTCTAGTAGGTTGAATAACTCTAACTGATGTTTACCTATAGAGCGGGTGTTTATATATATATTATGTTTTAATCCTTTAATGGGTAGTTGTGGACTGTGGACATAATATTCTTATGATTTGTTAAGTGTTTTACTGGCAAAAAAATACACTGGGGTCCTTTGCTGGACCAGAATTTAGAAGGCCGAGTCTGTTGAACATGTATGTAACTGAGGGGTCAAGCTACTGCTTATCTTGTAGGGCCAGAAGTTTCAGTTCTTCAAGGATAGGAACATTTAAGCACACCTTTTTACACCCATTGCCGCATTAGTACCAACAACAGGGCTACCAATCTCCTCCTGGGTTAGGGGATATTGACAACATGCCCAGGAACATGGAGAGTGGTGCACACAGCAGTGAAGTAGTTGTTATTTCACTAATTGGGATAGCAACTTCAGATCAAAAGCCTTGAATTGGGGGGCAGGCCCTGACCACCTGTATTAAGTTGGCAGGATCACGTGGATCATCGCACGCACTCTTAGGCCCATGATGAGTCTATACCACTAGTTAGTGGAAACACGCTTTGTCTTTTCTTAACAGTAACCCGAAATCTTGCTGGAAAGCGGTATCATCAGCTCGGTCTCCCATCTCTCTTTAAGAGTAGTGGAATGACGTAGGTCCTCTGACATCTTATTTTAGCGAGAGACCAACACCCCTGATAATGGAAAGACATATCTGTGTGGGTGGGCAAATTCTTATGGTTTACTGGGGGATGTCAGGCCATTGCGAGAACGCATGCCGCAGTCTAAAATAAGCAAATCTATTGAGTGCATTAATCTTTCCTAATGTCTGAAATTGTAACTGAGTGAGAAAGAGGTCATCTTGGAATAACTGACCAACTTTAGTGATGGTTAAACAAGAGGCGGTTCTGTCGGGTTGAACAAACGTTAGTTCGGGATGCTATTAATGCAATCTGACAAATAATAATAAGCTCTCAAACGCACAATGATTTATGAAAGGATCAAATACTATGATATCTTAGCACATAATGAATAAGGCCTGAGATAAATGTTTTGATGAAAATAGTTTATATCCAAATTACTTAATTCAAAAATATATACATATACAAAGGTAGACTGTCAAAAGGCAATAATTTGCAAAGTCATAAAGTGCATATGGGTGACAAATGTGCATAGTGCTCAAGTGGTGAACATTATATACAGTATTGAACATTTAGATACCAGGATATCAATCTGCAGTAGCCTCGGCTGCTATTTTGTGAACCTGGTATCCAGTGCCTATTCTGCAACTGATCCAAGGCTGCACTTTGCTGATGTTAACGAGGTAGAGCTGTAGCCTCTTCAGTAGGAGGGGCCTGATACATGGCTTTCTCAATTCCTGGTGGAGATTATGTGTTTGATCAGTTGACAAAGAGCCAGTTATCAGTCCAATGATGATTCTTTGAACTTTAGAAAGCTGTCTGTCTCATGGGAGATTCAGTGCAAGAAGAACAGATGATAGCCGGAATGCTGAACAAACCAAACATTCACCCCCAGTCAAAGATCTGGGTTAAATCCATCGTTGTTTTGCATGCCACGCTATTCCAGCTTAGACCCAGCCATATGCAAATCAGTCTTGATCCTGCTCCCCATGGGAACTGTCCAGCCTGAACTGCCAGGCCAGGTCAGGTCCTCCCTGGACCAGAAACAAGTATCCTGGGACCTGTTTCGGAGTTTCACCACTCATCAGCCAGGCTAGCTTGAATTTGTTGGTGTAGGTTGGGAGATTTAAGGCACATTCATGCCCTACATAGGCAGCAATTTAGGCTGTAGCTCTGGCAGTACTAACAGTCTAGGGTAATCATCATTCCTTAACCCACCGGTCCCTTGTTTAGCCTTTGGGTAACTAATGATGCTTGCCAAGTCTGCTGAGGATTTATCAGGCTCCTTGATTCTGTTACGATCCCTGAAAAACATTTCTTGTACTACAGCTTTTTTTAAATTCATAATATGACACACAAAGTCATGTTAAAAGATGTAAAACCTCTGGGTTTCCAAAAAGTATTTAAAATTCATATCTTAGACAAGTTCATATGGACGGTATTACTGACCTGAACCCTTAGGACGTTCCGACTGGTTGTAAATCCTGGAAAGGGAGAAGGTGACAGGCCTTGGAGGCTCTATGTATGAGGTAGACCAGTTTTCCTTTCGAAAGTATTGGATGGATGGCACTGCAGCTGCTTGCTGATGAATAAGGTATAACATGAGCGCATTTACTTGGAAGAACATACTTCTGTGGATAGTAGTGCACATTGTTTTGAGGCTTTTCTGTCAATAGCAACCTTATATACTGATAGTCCCTCTGCAACTGTGTGAAGAAAACTTAATAAAGTAGTAGTCAACTTCAGTCCTTTCAATTTTTTTCAGCCAGCAGCACTAAGATGTTGCGCATTTGGTGTTGAGGGCTCCGCACTGAACTGGCTCAAGAGCTACCTGATGGACCGATCCTCCAAGGTCCAAATAGGAAACTTTTCTTCTAAGAGCCAACCAATTGACAAGGGGGTCCCACAGGGATCCATCTTAAGCCCAACACGTTTTAATTTGTATGTGTCCCCATTAGCCAAGTTAATCAAAGCCTTTGGCTTCTAAACAGTGTCGTACGCAGATGACACACAGTTATTAATCACCTTAGGACCCAACTTCACCGACACTAAACAAAGATTCAAACGCTGCATGATGGCTATAAATGACTGGATGACAAACAGCAAAACAGAAATCATGGTATTTGGTGATGCACTGAAACTATGGACCAACAACTGGTGGCCCTCCTCCTTGGGACCCTGCCCCCCACCCAAGACAGCAGTCCGCAATCTTGGGGTGATAATAGATAGCAAGCTCTCCATGTCAGACCATATTAACAACTTGGTCCGCACTAGCTACGGTCTAATGCGTAGTCTTAGGAAAATATTCAAGTGGGTTCCACTATCCTCCAGCATGCCCCTAGTACAGGGACTAATCATTAGTTGCTTGGACTATGGAAACTCACTACCTGCATCCATAAATGAAGAGCATCTTGCAAAGCTCCAGGTCCTGCAGAATACTGCGGCCAGACTGGTCCTAAACCTGCTCCCTCGATCACCCTCTATGCCCAGTTTAAAGACCCTACACTGGCTCCCAATCAGAAAGCGGATACATTTCAAACTCTGCTGTCTGGTACACAAAACCCTCAATAACAAAGGACCACAATATCTAGCCAAAAAACAAAACACCAACCAGTAAGAACCCTTCGCTCTACCGGCAAACATCTCCTAAGGTCCGCACAATCAGAAATGGTGGCAGATCCTTTTCCAGAGTTGCTCCTGAAACATGGAACAGACTGCCTCTACATCTCCGATTGGAAACCGATCACAAGAAATTTCGCAGATCCCTTATAACCTGGCTATTCTAGCACTGTCCACCCGTCTTTCTGGCTTTTCTTTTCTGAGATGAAGTTAGCGCTATGAGACATTCGGGTGATATATGCGCTTAATAAATACCAACTGCATACATACATACATACATACGTACATACATTCATCTCTAGGCCCTTGAGTTACAATAACAGCAGGATCTAAAGTGCAAGCTAGACTAGCTTACGGTGACTTGAAGGGTTGGAGGATAGGTATGAAGGGTATTTCTGGGGGCATTTTGTACTGTGGAATACAAGGATCCTGTTTACATTTTAGTGTTTTTGTTCAAAACCTTTCTCCTTTAAATGCTAAGTTGTTTTTTTCCACATTGTGTGCAGTTCGTGCATAAGGATTTATAATTTATTTTTCCTCCGCAACAGGTAGTCAAGCTTGATTTGTCACAATCACTGTATATATCAAAGAATGTGAGGTACACAGGGTTTGTGATTTGTCCTCCAGTAGCCTGAACAGTTAGCCATAATATGACAGACGCAATTTATTTTTCAAGTAAAAGAAAATTAATTGTTGTGCAAGAAATTGTGTGTGCCCTTTCCAAGCTTTCACTGATGGGCAGTGTGGAAAAAGCAAGTGGCCAGATGTACTACGGCAGTAGTTAGTGTATACTTGCAGATTCAAACCTGCGTGTAGAATTGCCATAGTATCTAGTGTTCTGATAGCATTTGTGAAAGCAGCCATTAAGCTTAAAGTATTGATAAGGTGGCCCTGAATAATAATTCTAAACATGTTTTTTATTTATTGAAAAGGGACACCAAATGAGTGACTAAGAAGGGGCCCAGTTGTAGATAATTATTACTATAATAACGTGCTACATTCAAGCACAACTATGTACAATAATTTAATAATGAGTAGATGTAGAGATGAGTAGACCTCTGCGACTCTCTAGCCTCGTTTTTCCACAGCAAGATAGCAGACATACACAACCGCTTCGGCGACCAGTCCACTCCCCCCCACCACTGAACCGAAGCCCCCACCAACACCCTCCGCACCTGGACCCCGATCAGCACTGAAGACACCATCCGCTTGATGAACTCCATCCACTCCGGATCTCCAACCGACCCATGCCCCCATCACATCTTCAACAAGGCCAACTCCGTCATCGCACCCCAACTCCGGGACATCATCAACTGCTCCTTCGACACCGCTACCTTCCCGGAAAGCTGGAAACATGCCGAACTCAGCGCCCTCCTGAAGAAACCTACAGCAGACCCCACCGAACTTAAGAACTACCGCCCCATCTCGCTCCTCCCGTTCCCCGCCAAAGTCATAGAGAAGACCGTCAACAGTCAGCTCGCCGCCTTCCTTGAATCAAACAATTCCCTCGACCCTTCACAGTCCGGCTTCCGAGCCAACCACAGCACCGAGACCGCCCTAATCGCAGCCACAGACGACATCCGGACTCTACTCAACACTGGTGAAACAGCGGCCCTCATCCTCCTGGACCTCTCCGCAGCGTTCGACACGGTCTGCCACCGCACCCTTGTAGAACGCCTCAGGAACGTCGGGATACAGGATAAGGCATTGGCTTGGATCATCTCGTTCCTCGCCGGAAGAACCCAGAGAGTCCGCCTCCCCCCTTTCAGATCAGAGGCCACCGAAGTCACATGCGGCGTTCCACAAGGATCATCGCTCAGCCCCACCCTCTTCAACGTCTACATGAGCCCCCTCGCATCCATCGCACGCCAACACAACCTCAACATTATCTCCTACGCAGACGACACCCAGCTGATCCTCTCCCTCACCAAAGACCCAACCACCGCCAAAACCAACCTACACGAAGGGATGAAAGACGTAGCCGAATGGATGAAGAATAGCCGCCTAAAACTGAACTCAGACAAGACGGAAGTCCTCATCCTAGGCTCATCCCCCTCTGCCAGGGACGACTCATGGTGGCCTCCGGCCCTAGGCAGCGCACCCAAACCAACGGACCATGCTCGCAACTTGGGATTCATCCTAGACTCCTCCCTCTCGATGACCAGACAAGTCAACGCCGTCTCTTCATCATGTTTTAACATCCTATGTATGCTCCGAAAGATCTTCCGATGGATCCCCACCGAAACAAGGAAGACCAAGCACTTGTCACCAGCCGTCTGGACTACGGAAACACCCTTTACGCCGGAACCACAGCCAAATTGCAGAAAAGACTTCAACGTATCCAGAACGCCTCCGCTAGACTCATCCTAGACATACCCTGTCACAACCATATATCCGGTCACCTAAGAGACCTGCACTGGCTCCCCGTCAACAAAAGAATCACGTTCCGTCTCCTCACCCACGCACACAAGGCACTCCACGACCTAGGTCCCAGATACCTCAACACTCGCCTGACCTTCTACACCCCCACCCACCATCTTCGATCGTCCAACCAAGCCCTCACCATGATTCCACGCATCCGAAGAGCCACCATGGGAGGAAAATCCTTCACTTACCTGGCGGCCAAGACCTGGAACTCCCTCCCCACCCACCTCCGTCTCACACAGAACCACCTCTGATTCAGAAAGCAACTCAAAACTTGGCTGTTCGATCAGTTGCGAACTCATCCCCCTTAAGCGCCTTGAGACCCTCTGGGTGAGTAGCGCACTATACAAATGTTTGACTTGACTTGACTTGACATGTTTTAGTTTTATGGTAGCAATATTAAATTTCTTTGAACTGTCAGAATAATGTATTGTCCCTCACTTGTTTGTTTACACCTGAGGTTTCGTTTATCTTCATGTTGATCAACAATCCAAGGTAAATACTGCCAAACGGAATATGTTGACATTCTTCAGCTAACATTTAAGCTTCATTTTAGAATATAGAATTTATTTGGGATCTATCAGCCAGATTCATCAAGCCATAATCGTCTTGCAAAGGGCCAGATTCTGAGAATCTGGCCCTTTGCGAGCGCTATTTTTGCATTTGGGATTCATCATCCCAAATGCAAAAATCGCAATTCTAGAAATCGCTAAATTGCGAATAATTGCATTTAAGGAGTCTCAATTTGAGATTCCTTAAATGCAATTCATGAACCATTTTAAAATTGCGGATTCGCAATCTGGGGCCGCTATTTACCGCGAAGTCTAACTACGTGGTAAATAGCAAAAACTTAGAAAAATGCACTTTAGTGCATTTTTCTAAGTTGTATGTTACACACACACATGTCCTTTGGACATGTGTGTGCGCAACACCAGTGTACATTACCATTTCAGGGGTGCTACAGGGTGTCCTTTGGACACCCTGGCACCCTTGAAATCGCTTCCTTATTTGCGATTCGCTAATTGCTAATCGCAAATAAGGAATGACTCCCCATTCATTCCGAATGGCAAAGCCATTCCTTATTTGCGATTAGCAATTAGCAAATCGCAAATAAGGAAGCAGTAGAAATCGCAAAAAATATTGCGATTTCTACATGCATCCCGTTTTGCGAGTCTTTAATAGCGATTCCTTAAAAATCGCTATTAAGGACTCGCAAAACAGGACTTTGATGAATCTGGGGGAAAGTTCATAGAACGCCACGTCCCCTCTTACTAGCCTGTGTTCTGTTCTCATACCTCAATGCTTCTGAGGCTGCTTGTTCCTCTTACAGAAAGACACTTAAAAGATATTTTGTTTGCTGACATTGTTGCTTTTGACTTGAGAAAACCTGAGTGTATATCTTGACATACAGGTATTGTTATGTGTTTACTTTTCAGAATCGACAAGCTGACATTGAACAAAATCTTTCCAGAGTAGTGCGTCTAGACAATGACATTCGAGCTCTGGACAGCAGGAAGAAGCAGATGGAAAATGACAACAAGGACCTGGAAGAGAAAATGGAAAAGGTTTGCAAATGTTTTGCCTCTTAGTGCATTGTGGTTGAAGAGAATTTTCTTTTCCCAAACATAATCACTATAGCACTGTATAGTCCAGGGCGCTCTCATCCTATTCACTGATGCATAACAACTGTAACATTGATATTTTCCAGTAGGTTAATAGTTGTAGAATTGATTGTAAACTGAGCTGATAATCCTTCACACTGATCACTGGCTCGTGCACAATAACCTTTTGAAAATATATATACATTTTCTATACAACTTGTACACAATTGTGGAATAAACGTTTAATAAATCTATACAGAATTCTGTCACGTATATGCACAATACAGATTGAAATAGCAAAGTAGTTTAACTCATAGGGTGTGAATGACCCAGCGTAGATTAAGACCATTCATATATCCATTCTTCCCTGTGAATTTTTACTATTATAATACATGTTCCACTTTTTATAGGTTAACTCCAATTCTTTATTTTTTGGGGGGACGGGGGGGTTGTTTCTCGACGGTTTTCTAGGCTTTTTCTTAAATACTGTGTTGTATTTTCACCTTGAAAGTGTTTTTTTTTATATCATTTTTATTATTTCCCAAAAATGTTAAGAATCCTGCATTCCAGATGTATTTTCATTATGCTATTGATAATGCGTAAATCATAGGCACAATTTTGAATTGTTCTCGGTGTCATAGATTACAGTCAACACTCTTGCCTGATATTTCTTCATTCACCATTCCGATATTTGTTTTTACAACATGAGTCCATTGTTTGTCTATTTGGATTAATATGCCAACTCTTGTGTAGCATCCTATTCCCAAACGGCTAATGTCCTCATTTCTGCCTTCTATTCCTTCTCCGAGGGCCGATTGTTCTCTACTTGTTTTTGCTATACAAGCGACCACGATGCCTAAAACAAACAGAATATTGTCTCCTCAGGTCCAGTTTAGTTTGAAAGATACTGTGAAATCCAAGAGAATTATCTTGATGATAATACTCATTGTATCCCCTAATTAAGACTGCATTTGTTCCCCAAAACTCTGAAATCTTGGGCAAACCTATGTTTCTAAGTTTCTGTCTTCGTTTTACTCCTTGGACTGTTTGGGCTGGCACAGGGAAACCAAAAATTAATCTTAACTAGTGTATTAAATAGTCTAAAAAAGGGTAGCAGAGCAAACGTTGAATATTCAAACACCTAAATAATCTTTTCACACCTGTCATTCCGGCTGGCTTCCGACAGGCGAAAAGAGCCAGTCGAAACTGGCTCCTAATCCCAAAGGGCTGGCCTTTCCGCCCTTGGGATTATGATGCATGGTTTCAGAAATGGTTTCCTTGCCGGCCTGTCCGACATGGAAACCATGTTGGAAAGCATGTTTGGGGGCCCCCAGCAGAGCCCCTTGAGTGTGCGGCCTACGGTTGGGGGCTGAGGGGGCACATATGGTGCCCCCCTATTGATCAGGGATGAACCACACCTCCCATTTCCCTACGGAAGCATGTATTAAGGCCGGTTTATAGCCATAATGCATGCTACCATAGGAAAATGTAGGAATGCGACCAAACAGTGTTTGGTCGCATCCTAATTTGGCAGTCAGGACCGCCGACCGGGCGCTGGTCGGTCTCAGGACCGAGTCAGTATCAGGCGGAAGCAATTCCGCTCAACATCGAAATCTGCCCCATAATGTTCTATGGTCCACTACAATTCCTTAATGATTTTGCACAACGTGAGTGCCAGGAATATAAAATAACCGAAATGAATATGGGTAGTTTAGAAAGCTGGCTGCTCTACTCTTAATCAGTGCATTTTGGTCATTTTAAATAGATCAATGACTTCAGTTAAATTGGATGCACTGTTTTCCTTGTCATCTAGGTTTTTCAAGGAACAGATGAACAGCTAAATGAGATGTATCAAAACCACCAGAGAACTGTGAGGGAAAAGGAGAAACGATTGACCGAGTGCCAGCGTGAAATGGAGAGGGCAAACAAAGATTCGCAGCGGCTCAACCGGGAGAAGTCAGACCTGTTGGTTGAGCAAGGTACATTGAGCAATATAACCTTTTTAGACCATCTTTCTTTAGTTCGGAATCAAATTACTATGTTATTTTACTTATACTGTCCTGTTCCATTCTTTCCAAAATATTTTGGAATTATGTAACCAAAGATCGGGCATAGTCCTGTTTCAGGAGCAAAGACCGAGTGTCATACTGACTAGTGTGTGGGTTGCTGGGGCATAGGAGGCAAGGACCTAGCAGATAGATAGATTTTTGCAGCACATAAGTATTGAAAGTTCTATCACACATTACTATACCACACAAGTCGTTTTTACTTCTTGCTTTAGGAAGCACTAGACTTTGGAATAGTATGAATTATTATTTCAACTCCAGTCCGTGGAACATTAGGTAAGACATTGGATTTAAAATCTTAATCCAGTCCAACACTGTGCCTCCTAAAGCAAGTCATTGTAACGACTTGCGGGTTAAAGGAATGCATGGTAGTAGTCGTAGTCGGGGTAGTGACTGTTTTCTAAAGGCAGATCGTTGTGCTGACTGCGGGGTAAGCGGATGCTTTCCACTTCGGTCATCCCTTGTGAGCCACTGGTCTGTTTCAATTATTCACATTATGCATTCACTCACAAGAGCATAAAGCATAGGCCAGTAGTTCAGCCCACTTCAGCCACTGGCTCTATTGCCCTGTGAGTGAAAACGTTTTGGCTGGTCACATGTGTACATCAGCCTGCAAATGAGTGTGCTTCAATTTCAAAACTGGTGGGCCACTGCTTTAGGCTTCACTTTTCCGAATTTCTCCTTTTTAGGTCGAAGCCTACCAGAAAGTGCAGCTCTCTGATTTGCTAACAACTTCTTGGGGACATTCTGAAAGCCTCCCCGGGAATGCATCTATCCAATTGCCTATCATTGGCTTGTGTTTTGTAACTCTCATTTGCTTGCTTTCTGTTTGCTGTATTTAATTGTTTTAGGCTGTCCGGCTTGTTATGTTATGTTATGTTATGTTATGTTATGTTATAAAAGTCTCTTCTATAGCGCACGGCTACTCCGTGGAGTGTCCCGGCGCTTTGGCAAAGAGAACTGAAAGGAAAAAAATGCACAACACAGCTCCGACCGTAGGTTGCCAAAGAATTACTGAGTGAAAAGCCAGGTCTTCAGTTCCCTTCTAAAAGAGAGCAAACTATTGGCTGCTCTCAAGGAGAAGGGAAGCTCGTTCCAGCATCGAGGTGCCAGGCACCGGAAGGAACGACCTCCAGTACGTGCCCGTCTGATGGTAGGAACAACGGCTTTAGCCAGCAGAGCGGATCTCAGAGTCCTTCTGGGAGCGTAGAAGGCCATACGCTTCCCAAGGTATTTTGGGCCAATAGAGTGGAGGGCTTTAAAGGCCAGAGTCAGGACCTTAAAAGTAATTCTCTTAGAGACCGGGAGCCAATGCAGTCTCTCGAGTAGCTCCGAAGCTCGTGCCCTTCGCTGTAGTCCAAAGATAGCTCTGGCAGCCGAATTCTGCACGACCTGCAAACGTGCCAACAAATATTTGGGAAGGCCAAGGTATAAAGCATTCGCGTAATCAAGACGCGAGCCTACCAAGGCTTGGACAGTGATTTTTTTATGTTGCAGGGATAGTAGAGGAAGAAACTTCCGAAGCATTTTCAGGGTGCCAAAACATTTCCCTGTCAGTCCCAAAATCTGGGGTCTGAAAGAAAGATCAACATCACACAAAACACCCAGATTTTTGGCTTTTGACGAGGGAGCATCCGGCGGAGACATAGCGCGAGGCCACCATGTCTTCCAACAGGGATCAGGCGGGCATCCGAAGAAGAGCAGCTCTGACTTATCGGAATTGCACTACAGACTATGCCTCTGAAACCAATCAAATACCGCGCCCAAGCATTCCCTAATCCGGCCGCCGTCAAAGTCCTCACCCTTGCTACACGTGAAAAGAAGCTGGGTGTCATCAGCATAGGATATGATCAGGGCACCAAAAGATTCCGCCACAGCCGCTAGTGGGGCCATGTAGATATTAAAAAGGGTGGGGCTCAGAATGGACCCTTGAGGCACCCCAACCTCCAGCGGCGGCATTTCGGCGGAAAACGGGGGTGCCCAGACCACTTGTCGGCGGTTGGTCAAACAGGACTTAAACCAGTTACACACCGTCCCACGAAAGCCGATCTCCCAGAGTCTTAAAAGGAGACCGTCGTGAGGGACGGTGTCGAAAGCCGCCGACAAATCCAACATGACCAAGATGGCTTTACCCCCACCATCCAGAGTCTCTCTTATGGCATCGGTGATTTCAAGAAGAGCTGTCTCCGTGCTAAAATTTGCACGGAAGCCCGATTGAGAGTCATGCAAGATGTTATTACTCTCTATAAAGCTGTAAATGGAGAGATGCACATGCTTCTCAATCACCTTAGCCAGAGAGGGAAGGAGGGAGATTGGTCTGTAATTGGCGTGAGCAAGGGGATCTAAAGATGGTTTTTTAAGCAGCGGCAGAATCAGGGCATGCTTCCAAGCCATAGGTACCTCTCCCGATGTCAGGGAAGAGTTAAGCAGTGGATTGAGCAAGTCATTAACTGCCGGCGCCACTCTCCCTAAACATTTCGCTGGGCAAGGATCGAGCGGCGAACCCGATTGGAGCCGAGACAAAAAGTCGAGAGAAGAAGCCAGAGAGATGGATGGAAAAACCGACAGAAAAGGGCCACTCTCCTTTATAGATGGTGACAGAGGTGTCGAATGACAAGCAGTTGGACCAAGGCCCACAACAGGAAAGGAGCTCTGAATAGCTTTGATTTTATTAATAAAAAACTCACTGAGCTGGCTAATCCAGACTTCAGTATGAGAGTGGGTGGGCGTGCTCGAGGGAGGGGAAATAAACTCTTTTACAATTCTAAAAATTTCTTTGCATGTATTTTCCGCTGCATCAATTCTGCGCTCTAGATAGACTTTTTTTTCATCCACAATATGTTTGTCCCTCCCGTGTAACTTAGCCTATTTACTATATACTTCTAAGAGTCCTCGCTTTCTGTAAACAGGCCTTTAAATGTTGTTCTTATCTTGCCACATTTTCTGTACATGCAAAGACGGAGGCCAAATGTCAAGCTCTGTCGTCTGATGGAGCTTAGTGTTTAATTTTCTTTCTTTGACTTCAGAGTGAGAGGATTCATGTGATTTATGTGACTATTTTGCTGTGAAATAAAGGTTTTTTACAATTGTTTTAGAACAGTGTTTCTTAACCTAGGGTATGGGGACTCCTCGGAGTTTGACGCCTACTCAGTACGCGACTGCTTAGAAAATCAAATCAAATAATATTAACAGATTATTAAAATGTATATAAATACTAATTTTTAATGGATTTTTTTTAATATTCTGTACATTTTAAGGAATTTGGAATTGGAGCTAATAATTAAGATTGTATTCTCAGACTGTTTCATGGGAGAAATGCGTTTGTGAATTAAATTAAATATTTGCTGATTTGCGTAGTTGTTTGATGAATGCTTGTTTCTGTATTTTTGTGTATTGTTTTGTGATTAACATCATTAAAATTGCAAAGGATAGGGTCCCTGGCGTTCGAGGCATGTGGGCTGCTGAATTCATATCTATAGCATAGATCGCCGCCTAGTGTTGGGTCCGGATGATTGCACATTGTTGTCCTGGAAGAGTCTTCAAAGTATCACGAGATAGGTGGCTCCTCCCCTGGACTACAGTGCGCATGGGCATCGACTCCATCCTCAGATTGTTTTTTTCCGCCATTGGGTTCGGATGTGATTTCGTTATCTCCTGTTCGGAATCATTATAAAACTTTTTCGAGGCCAAAAGGCCTTTTTCGAACCGTCGGTATTGTTTGCGTTCGGTGCCCGACTTTATTCCCTCTTGTCGAGTCGGATATCCGGGGAGTCGTGTGACTCTTCGGTGATCGAGGCCCAGTCGACGCAGCAAGACTTTCGACGGCATGGAACGGAGTCCGTTCAAGCACTGTCCCGTGTGTGGATCCAAGTACCCACACATTGACGTCCACCCAACAAATGCCTGTCGCCGGACCACGACGAAGCCAACTGTATGGCCTGTTCCAGGTTTCGATCGAAGAAGACGATCCGGCTCCGGCGCGTGGCGCGCCTCGAGGCCCGGCGGACGGCCCCAGCACCGGTGGACATTTTCGACGATGAAGAAGCAGATGAACAAGAGGTTCAGATGCAGATTTCACCTCCAACAGTCGACGTCGAGTATGAATACGAAGAGGATGTCGAAGGCCTTGATGTAGAAGAAGTCGTCGACGAGGTAGGGGACGACAATGAGGCCTATGGGGCCATAGAAGATAGCTCGGAGGAAGAGCTATGCCCCGTTCGAACACTTTCAAAGGCTCAGGTCGAGGGATCGCCACACGGCCTTACCCAAGACCCTATACCTGCATCCACGGCCCCGCCTTCTGGCCCGGCTACGGACCCTTCGACGGAGCCGCCATTGTCGAAAACGAAACCGAAAGTGAAACCATCGGTGTCGACAAAAACAAAATCGGTTGAGGCGCCATCGAAACCGAAGACGTCGGCACCCCCTTCGACGCCATCGTCCTCACAGGGGTCGGGGCCACCGAAGCCGAAGAAGACCGTTGAGCCGGTCAAGTCGGGCAAAGGCGTCGAGCCGAAGGTGGTCAAGGGCGTCGACCCGAAGGTGGTCAAGGGCGTTGAGCCGAAGACCAAGAAGGGCGTGGAGTCGGAATCGCGCAAAAGCGCTGACCCGAAGTCCAACAAGGGCGTCGAGCCGAAAACAAGTAAAGGCGTCGAGCCGAAAACAAGTAAGGGCGCCCGGCTGGGACCCCGAAACAAGTAGCACGACCCGCCGATCCGAAACCATCGGCGTCGACGGCGGCTAACACGGACAAAGATCGTAGCGCCCCTACCAAGGATGCTGCTACGCCTCGGCTAGAAAAACCAAGGTCATCGACGCTCGAGTCTTCCCATGTTGGTGAACCGAGGTCGGCTGTCGGGTCGACGAAACCGTCCGCTTCCTTTACGAAGCAGGTCTCGGACTCCCTCAGGCGGATCAGGGAAAAAGCTTCAGCGGCGGAACCACAGACGCCTGCCTCTCCGAAGCCACCTGTCCCGAAGCCAAAAACTTTGGCGCCGATCCGCTTCACGCTGCCGCCGAAGGAGGCGCCGAAGGCCTTCGCACCGTAATCGGTGCCCAAGGACACTGTGGGGTCGAAGCCAACGGACCGGCCAGGGAGTTTGAAGCATCGAACACCCTTGCTGGAAGAGGAGTCGGAGCATTTCATTGAAGCCGACACCGGAAAACTTATGATTTACAAACGGAAGATCACTCCATCGCAACCCTTGGAGTCGTATACCATTCCTCTGAAGCGCAAAAGGCCTGCTTCATACACACCAAACTTGGTCGAACCAATAGTTCCTCAGACTCCAAGAATTACAACACCATCACCCACTTATTCTGATGGAGAAGATGCTGGGGATGGAGATGAGGAATACAATTTTCCTGATAACACGGAGCCTGACGAACAACAGGACTCGTGGGTAGAGGCAGGTGACCAAGGGGATCAGCACACTGCCCATGAACCTCACGTGTACAACGTCAAAACCTCTCCCACTGAGGATTCTGCAGCATTTAATGCACCGATTGAAAGGGCAGCAAACAACCACGGAGTTGAGATGCATGCTGATCCTGTGGAGGTGGACTTCCTTTTTGACACTTTTTCAACTGCTGAAAAAACTGTAAAAACTCTACCTATGCTAAAGGGGGTCATTAAACATGCTGCAGACATTTTTAAAGAACCCACGCGGTCAAGGGTGGTCAACCCTAGAATTGAAAAGAAATACAGACCGGCACCTGGCGACCCTACCTACATCAAGGGCCAGTTGCCATTGGACTCTCTGGTAGTTTCTAATGCCCGCAAGAGGGCGAATTCGCAAACCACTGGTGAAGCTCCTCCCCCAGACAAAGAATCAAAAGTGCTGGAGGCATCAGGAAAGAGAGTAGCAGCTCAAGCCGCCAATATCTGGCGTATATCTAACAAGCAGGCACTCTTGGCACGTTACGACAGGGCACACTACGACACACTAGAGACCCTATTGCAACATCTACCAGACCAATATAAAGAGGCAGGGGAGATGCTTATCCAGGAAGGGAAGCTCATCTCTAACGCTTCCATCAAGTGCGCACTAGACGTTGCGGACACTGCGGCCAGAGCAATTAATACCAGTGTGATGCTCAGACGGCAAGCATGGCTCAGAATCTCAGGTTTTAAACCAGATATCCAAACTACCATCCTTAACCAGCCAGTAAACCCTGACAGGTTGTTTGGTCCAGAGGTGGATACCACCCTGGAAAAAATAAAGAACGATACTGAGACTGCCAAGTCCATGGGAGCTCTCCAGTCCCAACAGTTTCGAGGGAACACTTTTCGTCGCTCAGGCAATCGAGGTGTTAACAGAGGCCAGATGTCACAGCAGACACAGTTCAATAAAGGTGGGGCGCAATCCTCGTACACCAAGCAGAGTAGAGGAGGATACCGGGGCAACAGCGCCAAGGGCAGAAGCAGAGGAAACAACAACTCCCGTTCCTCTGCCACCAACAAACAGTAAGTCCCTGTCACTGCCCCCGACCATCCAACACCTGTCGGGGGGAGACTCCAGCAGTTCCTGCCAGTCTGGAAATCCATCACCACAGACAGGTGGGTCAGGAAACTTATCCAGTTCGGTTATTGTTTGGAGCTGACATCCACTCCACCCAACATACCACCAAGACACCGTCCTATGTCCACAGAGCATTTGCACTTATTGCAGCAGGAGGTTCTAGTCATGCTGCAAAAAGGCGCAATAGAGCTTGTGCCAGTGGAGGAAGAAGGCACAGGGGTGTATTCCCTGTACTTCTTAATCCCAAAGAAGGACGGGTCCCTCTGGCCCATTCTGGACCTCAGGCCTCTGAACCAGTACATTCTCTCAGAACACTTCCACATGTTAACACTGCAGCAGGTTCTTCCGTTGCTAAATCAGGGAGACTTCCTTGCAACCTTGGACCTCAAGGATGCTTACTTTCACATTCCACTCCACCCATCCCACAGGAAATACCTCAGATTCACCATTCTGAATCGGCATTATCAGTTCAAGGTCCTTCCTTTCGGAGTGACAACAGCCCCCAGAGTGTTCACGAAATGTCTGGAGACAGTGGCTGCGCACCTCAGGAGACAGAACGTCCATGTATACCCTTATCTGGACGACTGGCTAGTTCAGGCAAAGTCGGCCCAGCAGTGCGCCGCCGACATGTCCCACACCATTCACCTTCTTCACGGTCTGGGCTTCTCACTGAACTATCCGAAGTCGCACCTTCAGCCAGCCCATGTGCGGCAGTATCTGGGCGCGACGATAGATACTCTGGCGGCGACGGCTCAGCCAAATTCAGTGGGAATAGACAGCATTCAGGCGCTGATCCAGAAATTCAGACTGCAACACTCGCTTCCAGCAAGAGTGTTCATGCAGTTGATAGGCATGATGGCCTCCTGCATCTTCATAGTCCCGCATGCAAGGTTACATATGCGTTCGCTCCAAGAATGCTTGGCACATCAGTGGACTCAGGCTCACGGACAGTTAAAAGACCTAGTGTTGGTAACCGGTCGGGCATACAACTCTCTGCATTGGTGGAATCCACACAACCTTTGCAAGGGCCAACCGTTCCAGGAGCCTGTGCCACAGATTATCCTGACGACTGACGCATCTCTCCAGGGATTGGGAGCTCATGTACTCCACTAAACAGTGCAGGGACTATGGTCGACGCAGCAGAGGAAGATGCACATCAACTACTTAGAACTGATGGCAATCTTCATGGCACTGAAGTCCTTCAAAGTATATCTATGCAACAAGGTCGTGTTGATCCGGACGGACAACATGACGGCAATGTACTATATCCAAAAGCAGGGAGGTACACACTCTCCACAGCTGTCTCGCCTGGCTCAGAGCATGTGGAAGTGGGCCATTCAGAGGAACATCTTCCTCATGGTGGAACACCTCCTGGGCAAGGACAATCAGATGGCGGATCTGCTTAGCAGGTACAGCCACCAGATGCACGAGTGGGAGTTACACCCATCAGTACTCCACCCATACTTCCAGCAGTGGGGTCATCCAGAGATAGACCTGTTTGCCACAAGGGAAAACGCAAAATGCCAAACCTTTGCCGCCAGGTTCCCACACCCACAGTCGCAGGGCAATGCGATATGGATGAACTGGTCAGGCAGATTTGCGTACGCTTTTCCCCCAGCACCTCTCATACCGCTGGTGGCAAGAAAGCTAAAGCAACACTCGATGACACTCATCCTGGTTGCTCCAACGTGGGCACGCCAACCATGGTACACCACGTTTCTAGAACTCTCCGTGGTACCGCATCAAAGGCTGCGCCTCACACCCAGGCTCTTAACGCAGAACCATGGCGACATTCAGCACCCAGATCCGCAACAGCTCAACCTGGCGATCTGGCTCCTGAGGTCTTAGAATTTGGCTACCTTGACTTGCCTCCTGAATGCATGGACATCATCCGGGAGGCGAGGAGGCCCACTACCAGAGCTTGCTATGCAGCGAAATGGAAGCGGTTTGTCATTTACTGTACGGAACATCATATCAACCCGCTAGATGCATCCATTCCTAATATCATCTGCTATTTGTTACATCTTTACAAATGCAATCTAGCATATGCTTCCATTCGGATACACTTATCCGCCATAGCGGCTTATCTCCAAAACAGGCAGCACCTCTGTTTTCAGGGTGCCTGCTATTAAAGCATTCCTAGAGGGGCTAAAGCGGGTCATCCCCCCCAGGACCCCGCCAGGTCCTGTGTGGAACCTCAATGTGGTCCTCACCAGATTGATGGGCCCACCGTTTGAGCCTCTACACTCCTGTGAGATTCAGTTCTTAACATGGAAGGTAGCTTTTCTCATTGCCATCACGTCTCTACGACGTGTTAGTGAGCTACAGGCGCTCACAGTACAAGAGCCATTTATTCAAATTCATTCTAACAGGGTGGTGCTGCGCACTAACCCTAAGTTTCTTCCTAAGGTGGTGTCGCAGTTTCATGTCAATCAAACCATCGAACTGCCCGCATTCTTTCAGAACCCCGAAACAGTAGCAGAGAGAATGCTCCACACGCTTGATGTCAAAAGAGTGTTAATGTACTACATTGACAGGACCAAAGACTTTAGAAAGACACAACAGCTCTTTGTTGCCTTCCCAGCCCAGCACAAAGACAACCCCATTTCCAAAGCAGGAATAGCCAGGTGGATCGTTAAGTGTATTCAGATTTGCTATCACAAGGCTAAGCGCACTTTAACGGTCGCCCCCATGGCCCACTCCACACGCAAGTTGGGGGCCTCCATGGCGTTCCTGGGTAATATTCCTTTGGAAGACATTTGTAGAGCAGCCACATGGTCTACACTACATACATTTACTAAACATTACTGTGTAGATGTGCACTCCAAACAGCAGGCAGCTGTAGGACTGGCTGTTCTTAAAACATTTTTTCAGACTTCTGCAGCTGGCACAGGCGGCCGCCGTTAATGGAGGGACTGCTATGTATTCTATGCTATAGATATGAATTCAGCAGCCCACATGCCTCGAACTGAATATGCTACTTACCAGTATGCATCTGTTCTTGGCATGTAGGGCTGCTGACATTCATATCGCCCGCCCTCCTCCCCGGCGCCTGTAGCGGCTGCAGACTCTTCTTGCATTTCATCTTAAACATGACCATCGCTTACACTAATACACTGCATCTTTGCCACAATGGCTAAAAACAATCTGAGGATGGAGTCGATGCCCATGCGCACTGTAGTCCAGGGGAGGAGCCACCTATCTCGTGATACTTCGAAGACTCTTCCAGGACCACAATGTGCAATCATCCGGACCCAACACTAGGCGGCGATCTATGCTATAGATATGAATGTCAGCAGCCCTACATGCCAAGAACAGATGCATACTGGTAAGTAGCATATTCATTCCGGTAATGACTCAGTGGCAGACCCTGGATTCCAGTAATGTTCTGTGGGGGTCACCGAATTCCATTCATGATTAAGCAGAGGACCACAGAACTCAAAAGGTTAAGAACTACTGGTGTAGAACCAAGCTCTGATAATACTGGTGGTGGAAATATGGTACAAGTTGGCTTGTCATCTGTATAAAGGAGGGGGTGGCGCCGCGTCCAGGGTGACTGACTTCGGAATCTGGGGATCACGGTTCGATCCCCGGGGCCGGCGGCAGATTAGCCCAGCACCATGTGACTCTGGGCAATAGCTTGCTTAATCTTCCCGACGCCCCCCAGTGCCTAGAGACCCTAACGGGTGATGGTTCGCGCTTTACAAATGTGGATTATTAATATTATTATTATTATATAAATGAGTTTAGAATTCCAACCTTTAGTAGCTTCAGCATTTTTATCAAATAACCATTGTAATGTAAACTGGCTTCAGTAAAGGAAATTAAATCCTATTACCTGAATCAATGTAAACAAATTGTAGTTGATTGCCATGTCTCTCGTATTTTTGGTGTATTCCAATGATAGGTTTGTGCCATGTGCCTCAAGATGAATACATGCATTCAAACAAACAAACATACATACATTTAAGGTCGTGTGACATTTTTTGTTTTTGCATTTCCTGATTCCTGTTAAAAAACTTTGTAATTTTACACTTTATGAATGCTTTACGGTAACACAGCATTCAGCAGCTTGCGTTGAACAAGTGTGCCTTTCTACCCTCTTTAAAGGACGGCTGCAGTTGCAAGCTGATCGCCACCAGCAGAATATTAAGCAACGGGATTCCTTAATCCATGATTTGGCGGCAGAGTTGGAGTTTGATGGCTATGACAGGATGCCATTCAATGATCGCCAGAGGGACAGCTTTCAAACCCTTGTGAAAGAAAGACAAGAGAGGGAAGAGGCTGCTGCAAACCAGATGATGGTAACTCCTCTGTTATTTCCATAGTTAACTTCTAAAATAGTTTAACAATTTCCCAAATCTTGGTCTTCTAGCTTTGTAAAAGTATGGTGTTAGGCAATTGCCCCAAATGTGGGATTGTGTAGATTTTGACTGATAATATACACATTTCTGACCTTGGCCAAGCATGGTTTATGAACCACTCAACAGCCCAGCAATGCAAGCCCTGTACCTTCAACAGAACTGCACCAACATTAGACTTGATGGTGGGACACTTGACCTTTGCAGTTCTAGAGTCTGGGGCGTACTGTTTTCAGCCAGGTTGCCAGCTCTGCCCTTGCAGGTTATATGGAACCTGTTTACTGTGCAGAACACTCTATTCTCTGCTTTATTAACATTTTTGGGAGGGGTGATGATAATCCGAGGATGAACCAAAGTTATGATATTATATTAACACTTGCAACTGTGCTTTGTTGATTTTTGGGTCTGCACACTGCGAGCTGTATTCTCTTTTTTTGTTGCACCTCCATGCTGTTGTGCTCCTTAACCAGGGATACAGTTGAACCTCAAGGATGGAGCAGGGATGCTTGCAGCCATATTTATAGGCGTGGAAGGGCATACATTTGACCTCCTTTTTTTAAGGCAAAGCTGAGCTTAATAAGATGTGACAGTGTCGTTCAGAGAGTAGAGCCCAAATATCTAGCTAATGAAGTTGCAAGCATTTTCGCTTTTGCTTTACCAAGTCAGAATAAGTCTCGTAGCTGTGTTAAGCCAAGACCCACAAAAAAGAAAATGAGTCATTTGAATGTTCACTTTAGAGCTAGGGCAATGTTCCAAAGGATCACTGCATATTTCATCAGAAGTACTTGAGACGCAGTGGTATTAAGAGAGATCTCTGATTTGCACCACCTTGCAAGCGTCCAGAAAACCAGCGCACCAAAATGAGAGGAGTTGTAACACTGCACCGTACAAGTGTGCTTGGTTAGTTCGAGAATGATAGATGATGTCATAACTAATTACCTTATATTTGTAACAACGATGTTATGAAAATAAAGCATGAAAACTCGATGTTGGTGCAATTCCTATATGTTACATGTTAGATGTCTGAAATTTTCATAAAGATTCTAGATTTCAACACAAATACTTAACATCATAAAGATTCTAGATGTCTAAAAATGATTTTATTTTAATGAGTTTTAAAAATATTTTAAAGGTTGCTACTTTCGAGATTGTAGCAGTAGGCCATAACCACAGTGGCATTTTTTTGTGTAATAATCACTGACATACATCACAGAATGCTTATATATAATATATTTGCGTGATTCCCTTACACCTTTTCACTTACTTTTGGAGTTTGGCACTAATGAAAATATGAGCTTTCAAAAGATGCTTGAGATAACTTTTCTTTTTAGGCTGCATTGTTTCATGGCCTGATGCAATGAACTCTGACACGTTTTCAAATGTTGCTTATTTGTTCTGATAGTGCCAAATTCCTTAAAACAAACCGGGCACTTTTCTTAATTATTTTTTGTGTGGATTTTGTGAGAGCCTGACCTTTGGACCTTCTCTATGTACAGCAAAAGTGTTAAGGTTTTTTGTCGGCAAATCTTTGAGGATGCAACGTACAGTTGTTTCACATAAGATGCATGGGAAAATGTGCTGGAGAACAATTTGTACCTGGTAAACTGAAGAGTGGTCATACGATGATCAGACCACTGTGGAGTGACTATGATGTCATGATGACAATTTATGCACTCTAAAGACTATTGGATTCAGGAGGAGTCCACCATTCTCTCCAGCTTCTTCTTTGGCTTATTGGATATCTCTCATTAGGACTCTTTTGCCGATGCTCTTGAGAACTGTGGCCACTGCTGCTGTTCCATCACTTTCCTTGACTCTAGCCTGCCTTCAGAACTGAAGTGCCCTTGCCATTCCTGTATGCTTATGAACTTCTGTGCTAGACTGTTTGGAACTGTCTGGTGAGAGTCCAGACTTGAACTTTCTGATTGATGCTCTGTTCCCTTTTGCCCATACCCAGGGACTTTCCCCAAGCGGACTTTAGCTTGATTCCTGTATCCCTACTGAGAAATTGTTATTGAACCATCCTCTTGCTTTGAAACCATTCTTTATGACGTCAAATTACCTAGACCAAATGGTTGGATTCTTAGTGCGTGCGTTAGTATGCATGACAGAATTCCTAAAGATCTTACTTATGTGTATTGATCTTGAGTCTCAAATACAATAACCAATTTATGCTAAAGATCTGTTGTGAGTCTTTTATTTTGAAATTCATGCTCTCTCCTCTGAAACTGCTTGGGAGTTGGCTACCAATTAATGGTCCTCATTGGGTAAGCCAGCAGTGGATCATCTTAGATTTTCACCCCTCGCTACGACGAAGAAAGGTCCATCCGAGGACCAATGCCTCTGTGGTAAAGTATAGCAAGTAGATTGAGACTTGTGTCTGCATGGGCCCAGTGCTAGACAACCATTAGAAGTGCTTCTGATGCTGCACGGCAAAGAATAGACTCCCACTATTACCCCATATTATCCTGCCCTGCCACACTTTCTTCATAGGTGTAACATTGAGATGCTGTTGGCTAGTGGTCCCCCACTGTGTTTAAAGCACTGATAAAAGGTGTGTGTTCTTGATTAACTTTGATGGTGTTGACCTTGGACAAGAGTATGCAAAGCAGAATGCTCACCTCAAAAGATTTATGATAAATGGAATCAAAGGCCTCATTGTCCAGCACCTTTGGTACAGTCTCAGTAAAAGAAATCGTAGATGCAACCGGTACTAGACTTTCTGTATAGTTACAAACTGAGGCACTTTTACAAAATAACAGTCTGATTAAGCCTCTTTAATGTCCCAGAAAGCATAGACTCTAGACAAGTCTCATCCAGTCCGTGTTTTTCAATGCTGTAACGGAGACACAAAACAATTAGTCTCTTCAGATACTAACAACTATAATTAAAACATGCAAAAATTAATACAAATGTATGTAGAGCAACAACGGATTTGGGTTTTTAATCTCTTCCGTGCTCATGACGGAACTACTCTGTCACGAGCCATGGACATGCTGTGCTGGTGACGGAGTGGTTCCGTCACGGTGCGGCCGCCCCGCCCACGCTTCAGGAATTCCGCGCCTGCGCGGACGTTCTATTTAGCGGGCGGGGCCGTGATGGAACCACTCCGTCACAAGCACAGCGCGCTCGTGACGGAATTGCGGCGCTGCGCGGACCCTCCACCCCCCCCCCAGCGCCACGGCGGAATTACTGCCGCGGCCACAGGGTTAAGTGATGCACAAGGTAAATGTAAATGTACAGGAATTTATATAGCGCAAATCACTGAGCGGTTTCTAAGCGCTTGCTGAGGGAACCCGTCCTGGTATTCCCCTGTGAGATAACCCCAGCAGGGTATCCGCAAGGTGAAAGCCAGGCATCCCGCCGCGAGGGGCCGTTGTGGAGATTAAGCAAGCTATTGCCCAGAGTCGCAGAGTGTGAACCCGTGAATCGAGTAGGCACCGGAGCGAGAATTGTCGAGTCCATGGACATTTTAGGACTCAAGACCCCGCCGAGCCGGGAATTGAACCCTGGTCCCGGGCTGACCTCTGCTTCCAGGTCTGCCTCCTCTAACCAGTGAGCCACACTTCTCCACAAGGTGTAATCAAAAATTTACTGGCGCATCAAAAATAAATGTCTTCCAAGCAAATATCTGAAGTTTAACAAAGCACCAGTTCCTTTTCAAAACTGTTTCAAAACTGCTCTTGAAGGAGTATGCTTAACGCATATCACATAGTTTGAAGCTAGTGATGGTACACCACCGCATATCTACTTAACAGTTTATTTTGGAGCACATTTTAGTCAAACTCTACTTCATTATAAATTCGCCAATGTGAAAAGGATTAAAAAGCATCACTTATTCATAAGCATTTTTCAAAAATAATTTTTAGATGAAGTGAAATAAATGTGGTTACATCATTGTAAAAGTGCCTGCATTGTTTGTAACGGAGAGTAAAGGAGAGTGTACGAAAGATAAAGAAGTGTCATTACAATAGCTAGTGATACATTTTGCTTCCACATACTTTCCATCTTATTTATTTAAAAGGTTTTATATAGCGCTGGCTGGACCCGAGGGTAACAGAGCACTTTACATGGGTATTAATTGCAGTAAAGCAAAATATTACAATGGGGTAGTATTAAAAAAACCAAAACAAGCAGTAAAAAGCAGCATAAATATTACGTAATCAAATTACAAAAGTTGCAATGGGCTACAGCACATCCTGAGAGATTAGGCTAGTGAGAGAGGTAAAAGATGGAAAAGAGGGAGGTAGGGTATAGGAATGGGGAGAGGCTAAGGAGGGGGGTAGGTTAAGGCAGTATCATACCGCAATATATGGATAATTAATTGTAATGAAATCGAATTACAATGAGGTAGTACTCAAAACCCATCCGGACACTGAAAACAACTCCAGCTTTACACTATCAAATTACATGTATTGCAATGGGCTACAACAAGTCCTGAGAGATTAGCCTAGCGCGGGACGGAAAGGATAGAGAAGAGGGGAGGAAGGGTATGGGAATGGGGCGAGGCTGAGGAGGGGGGAGGTTAAGGCAATACCGAGTGGGAAGAAGCAGGTCCTTTGGGAAAGGCTAGAGGGAGGAGTTAGTGGGCAAAGGAAGATGAGAGGGGGGGGGAAACAGTAGGAGGTCAGGGAGGGATGAGTGGTCAGGGAAGGGATTAAGGACCCCAGTATTTGTTGAGCAGGAGTTGGAGGTCTTTTTTGAAGCTGACGTAGGAGATGTTGCAGTGAAGATCTTTAGGGAGGGAGTTCCAGATGTTAGGCGCGTTCCCGGAAAAGGAGCAAAATTGTATGGTTTTCTTGTTTAACAGAGGAGGGACAAGAGCGAGGGTGTTGGAGCTCCTCAATGATCTAGAGCAGCCAGATTTGTGAACTTTATCTGAGAGGTACTGCGGGGAGCGTTGATGCAGGGCTTTGTGCGTAATGCAGGCTGTCTTGTGGGAAGCTCTACCTTCAACGGGAAGCCAATTGAGGGCTTTAAGGGTAGGGGAGATGTGATCGAACCGTTTGAGGTTGGTAATGAGCCTAGCAGCCAGGTTCAGAACAGATTTGATTGGGGCTAGGTGGGCTTTAGGGGTTCCAGCGAGTATGGCGTTACCATAGTCGATTTTCGACAAGAACAGCGATTGGACGACTAATTTAAAGTCGTCAACAGGAAGGAAGGGTTTTATTTTCTTGAGGTGATGGAGTGTGAAGAGCGCGCTTTTGGCTGAATTTTTTATGTCTGGATAAGAGTAAGGTTCTGATCACTGTTAAAACCGAGGGATTTAACTGAGTTTGATATAGTGAGAGAGCAGTTGAGTGCGGTAAGGTCAGAGATCCAGGATAGAATGTGGAGCGAGTTATTCTTAGAGAAGAAAAGAATGATTTCGGTCTTTTTTGGGTTGGGGTTGAGTTTGAGGTGTTTGCAGTGGAACCAGGATTGAATCTTACTCAAGGCATCATTGAGGTGAAGAACATCCAAGGGGGATTGAATCCTATAGTAAAGTTGGGTGTCATCGGCGTATAGGTGGTAATTGATTCCTGCTTATTTAAGGATAAGGGTGAGGGGTTCCATGAAGAGATTAAATAGAGAGGGGGTGAGGATAGAACCCTCGGGGGCCCCTAGGATGACGGGCAGAGGTTTGGAAAGGCAGTCACGGATTTTAATTTGCTGGGTTCTGTGTTGGAAAAAGGAGGTGAAGAATTTGAGGACTGAACCATTGAGGCCAAAACGATCTTTCAATGTGTTAAGAGTAGAGTGGTTGACTGTCGAAAGCAGCGGAGAGATCAAGGAGAATGAGAAGGGAGGATTTGCCTTTGTCGAGGGCGTGATGGATGTCATCAATTATGTTTAGCATTGCCGTTTCTGTACTGCAACCCTTTCTGAAGCCTGATTGGAAAGAGTCGAAAAGATTGAATGAATCAATGTGTCTATCTAGTTGGAGCAGGGTGCATTTTTCAAGGGCTTTTGAGAGAAGAGGAAGGTTCGAGATAGGACGAAAGTTATTTAGGTCATTAGGGTCACCAGCAGGATTTTTGAGGCTGGGAGTGATTTGTCCCAATTGCAGGGAAGCAGGGACACAACCCGAGTTAAAGGAGGAGTTGATGATAGAGGGGGCAATGATATGTTTTAGATCTTGGACAAGGTTGGAAGGGAGAGGGTCTTTAGTGTGAGATGACGGTTTAAGTCTGGAAATGACGCTAAGGACATCAAGTTCAGTTACTGGTTGGAAGTCGTGCCAAGAAGCATTATTTTTCTGCTCAAGTGTGATGGGGACGGGTTCAAGAAAAGGGACGATAGGAGGGCACGATGAGGAGTCATGAAGAAGCGTAGAGAGCGAAGGAGAGTTGGAGGAAATGTCCGGGGAGAGAAGTAGATTAAGAGGGAGGGAAGTTAGGGCGAAGGATTGATCAATTTTAGAGATTTTTTCTGAGAAGTAGTTGGCAATTTCTTTGCATCTCTCAGTGGTGCCAAACACCTTTGGGGGTGCAGAAGATGTTTGGTTTTTAACAATGCTGAAGAGTTCCCTAGGTCTGTTTTTGGCCCGGTCGAGCTGTGAGCGGAAGAAGGAAGTCTTAGCATTAAGGATGTGTTTTTTATAGTTGGACCTAGCGGATCTGAGGAGAGAGAGATTAAAGGGGGAAGGATTTTGCCTCCATATGAGTTCAGTCGATCTAAGTGCACGTCTCTCATTGTGGAGATCTGGATTGAACCAGGATTTGGAGGAGGAGTTTTTCTGTCGTTTTAGTCTGATTGGGGCAATTTGGTCAAGGATCTCAACGATGGATTTATTAAAGTGTTTGGTGAGGTCCTTGGCCTTTTGGGAGGGAGGAGAGAGTCGAAGTTGAGCTTTGACTTTTGGTCTCAAGTTTGCCTGGGGGGATAAGATGAAGATTTCTGGTCAATTTCATCTGTTTGATGGTTTTGGGTGGAGGGTGTAGTACAGTGTTAGAGATTGTGAAAAGGCTGAGGTGGTGGTCGGACCAGTCCATGGGAACAATGAAGAAAGGGAGGCCAGCTCATTGCTAGTAATGATAGCATCGAGAGTGGCTCCTTTGGAGTGAGTAGGAGAGTGGCACAGTTGTTTTATGTCATTGATGTCAAGTAGATCAGTGAGGAGGTTAACCATAGGACCGTCCTTTTGGTTCCAATGAAGGTTAAAATCTCAGAGGAAGAGGTTTTTAAAGTTGGAAAGTGAGGATTGGGTAAGAAGGTCGGACAATTCTTCTGCAAAAGGAAGAGGATCGCCGGGAGGATGATAGATATTGTGTTGTCGAATTGGAGGGGAGCCTAGCACTTTAAGTTCCGGTCTGAGGTATTCTAAAGTAGAATGATCGGAGTTTAGCACAGGGGAGAGTTGAAGTTCAACAATATTGTTTATTATGTTTTACATTTAAAGTTGACTATAAAAACAGGGTCTAAACTAAGCCTTTATTTTCTGCTTGCTGAAAAACTAAAACTACAATGTGTTTCTTTTCTCTGCATTTAAACGACGAATGTCGTCTCCGTCTTTCAGTTGGTGACTCCTGTAGATAAATCAGCGCCATATAAAAATATTCATGAACGTTTTTGACTGTGCTGTAACTAAAAGAAAAAACTAATTCAGTGAGTCACGAAGGTGAGTATATAAAATAATAGGATGATGCGAAAAAAATGTTGATCAGTTAAAATTTCCCATTCATTAGTAAACAGCAGTTGGCAGTACCAACGTATCTGGCTTGCCTGTGATGCAACGAATGGACACATGGTGGCGGAATAGTTCCACGCAAGAAGAATAATCCGGCAGAAATGTATTCGCTTCACATGTGACATAATGGTGTCAATTCCGCAATGTGCACATCTGCAATCTGCTACAGTTTCCGTAGTATGTATCCCAGCTGCGTGCCTGTCTGTACTGTAATCAGAAAATAAAAAGTAAACCAGATCCAGGACACACCTTCAAACTTTTGTCGCACAGTAAAAGCATGTCTGAGATTGGGGTTTGATTTGCAAATATAGTGGAAATAAATGCAATTTATATAGCAACCCGATATTTTCTTCACAAATGTAATGGCAGTATTTGAACATTTTCTGTTTACCATATCCTAACAAGTGTGCAGAAGGTTTTTGTATTCCCAAGTTTTAATACTTGTATTTTTATGGGCAGAGAGATTTTGCTACAAAAGAAACGTTGAAGCAGAAACAGATGGATGAAATAAGGGACCAAAAGACGGGTCTGGAAAGGACCATAGACCTGAAATCGGACATGCTGAGTAAAAGGCAGGCTGAGCTCAGAAATGTGAGATCCGACCTGCAGCAGCTGGAGGGGTCGTCGGACCGGCTTCACGAGCTGGACCAGGAGCTGGTGAAAACGGTAAGGTTTTAGTTGTATCTGTCCTTCCTGGAGCTGCGGTTCTGGAAACACTGACTTGAATTCGGCAAGCTGCAGAACTCCCTTTTGCCGAATGTCCATTGGTTCAACTTAGAGGTGGGCGAGCCAATAATGAGAGCCGACCCAGCGCCGACCCGAGGGCCTGGGGGACTCAACGAGGCCGTGCACGAGCCGAGGCCTAAAACAGTTGTCATCTACATCATGAAACAAACAGAAAATCTGGCAGTCTCTTTAATATACAAAAAAATATCCAGCATGCATAATAGTTTCACGTTAATACATCAGCTTTTTGTGTGTAGCGCAAACCTAAACTCACGTATTGGAAGGCTCTCTCACGTGCCTAGGATCGCACAGTTTGATCAAGCGGGGAAGCCAGGATTGGCTCCGGACTTGCTGCTTTCATATTATGCAATCCACCCACTAGAAATGATGGCTACCGCTTTCTCGCCATTTGAACACAAAGGGTTTATGCTTTGTTTCGAACTCTTGGCGCGTGATGGTCAATCGTGGATGAGAGGCAGAAGCCACATTAATGCTTGGCTTTTTTCGGCCTCGATGGTCCAATGGGGACCTCGAGCTGTGCCAGGCCTTCGGCTCGAGCCTTGAGTGGGTCGTCGACCTGTACTGCAGGTGTCACTGGTATGCACATTTTAATTCCGTTTCCTTTGCGGTCCTGAAATGGCACAGTGCAGGTTTTCACGCATGCACATATGGACTGCAGGAGTTCCTCTTGCCCATGCTTGGAAACATCCCGATGCATGTCAGTCAGACTTTAAAAAAATGTTTTACTTCAGTTTCACTGAACAACATGGCTTCCAGGTAGACCGAGATAATGATTTTTTGAATATTCATCAGATCGTGGTAGTGTATTAAGATAATATAATATACACCAGTTTATCAAGTGCATATCAGATAATGGACAAGTACATAAATAAAGTTATGTAACCGAATTAGCAAATGGCTTCTTAATTTATTCCCTGGATCCATGCCTCATATAAATGATGTCTTCCTATCTGTTCTTTGTAGTCTGCATAGTTCTATTCTGGCAAGGGGGATCTCTTATTACAAAATCAATCATCTAAGACGTAAGTTAGCTCAACTGGTTTCTGTTTCACTAGTCCTATTCTCTCGCTCTGCCAGAAATCTTCAGAGTTGGCCCCATATATAAGTTTAGCTCTAATAGTCTGCAATGTTGCATATGTTTCAGCTATTTCATTTCATACCGAGGCATCTCGCAGCCAATCTTGCACTTTTGGGGTCGGGCCTTTTATCTCTACATGAGCTAGTCTGTGCTTTGTTGCTTGCTAGTAAGATTAGTGGCGCAGTTAATCTTGTGCATTATATATGAGTCGCTATATGTAAACAGTGACATTTTAATCGAACTGTGAAGATACATCTCCAGTGCCGGCTTTTATTGATTGAAGCAGACATTGACAGCAGTACCACAAGGGTTATGGCCTTCACTTGGCCACTCTCAGTGCAGATATGTCCCCACTTGGGTGAACCTCCTGCTGTCAGGGTGGTCCACTCTAAACATGTAGATTAACCCCATCTTCTTGGCAAGAGGAGACCCACAGCCGATGGGTATCCCGCCGGTTACATTCTTAAATAAGGCAACTTGTTCTCAATGTCTGTAATGTCTGCGGAATGACTAATTATTTTCTGAGGTGGGTAGGAAAATGTTCTTGTGTGCATTGATTGAATATTCTTAAATTTGAATTAAATAGAAAATATGATTATGCGTTAAACAAAGACTTACATTGTTGCCTAATGTAACCCAATATGTGAGTTGGAAGTGATTTTTCAGAAAAGTGGCGTAATAGAAACATTCCTACCATCACACATGCCCCTAACCCATAGCTTTTATTTGTAAAAATTTGTTCACCGTAGTGCATAGACCAAGATCGAATTTAGCTCAGACAGTGTATTAAATTAAATGTTTCTTGTTTTCTGAAAGCCATTATCCAGAAGGCAACGTTTCACCAAGTGAGAGACAAGTGTTATGTTTCAGTTCAGTTCGGGCTGGACTGTTCCCATGAGGCACAGAGTCAAGGCTGATTTGCATATGGCCATGTCTGACCTGGGGTGGTGTGGAGTGCAAAAAATACGATGGATTTAGGCCCAGATCTCTGTACTGGGGTCAATGTATGACATTGTTCTGCATTCTGTCCATCAATTGTTGTTTTTGCATTTGTCACCCCGAGTGGGATGGGTATGCTCAGACGTGAGTCCCATGCTCTCCACACCACTGGAGTCAAGCTATCCAGGCTGATGACGGCTGATAGCCAGAAACCGGTCCTTGGATGCTTGATTCCGGTCCAGGAAAGACATGGCTTGGCAGTTCGGGCTGGACTGTTCCCATGAGGCACAGGGTCAAGGCTGATTTGCATATGGCCATGTCTGACCTGGGGTGGTGTGGAGTGCAAAAAAACGATGGATTTAGGCCCAGATCTCTGTACTGGGGTGAATGTATGACATTGTTCTGCATTCTGTCCATCAATTGTTGTTTTTGCATTTGTCAGTTCAATAAACTACAGCCTTTGATTTTTTTTTTTAGTTCTGGAAAGACTTGCTTAATGATTTGAGTTTTGGGTGGCTTTCAAACTCTAAGGAAGATGCTCCAAATATAAAATATGTTAAGACTGAAAACTGTGTCTTAATACAAGCAGTAGTGCAAAGAGTGATAGGGATATTAAACTATTCAGTTGTTGATTTTTGGAATCGGATTTAATATATTTAAAATTCTATTTTCATATCCAGTTGTTTGTGTATTTGGGGGCATGGAATTACCAAGTGGAAATACAATGTGAGCGCTATTTATTAATGCATGAAAGTCTCATATTTTAAGTTTATCCTAATGGAGTCTTATTTCCAGTATTGGTGATGTTCCTAACACATTAGTCTCACCATTGCAATGTTATATTTGATAAGTCATAATTGTATGGTGCTGTTTAGGGTGTTTTCTCCTTGGAATGCAAGACAGTTTGATAACCTCACATGAAGCTATACTTCCGTTCATTCTCACTTTTGAGTTACATTGTGCAGAAATTGTATAAATTGTAATGGTTTTTGTGAGGTGTGTGGAGTACACCTTTGCTTCATAACTTTTCCATTTGATGGATACTTATAACCACAGATTCCTCACCTTGTGAATATTCTCCAGACGTTAGACTGAATCTGGAAACTTTACAGCAGTACTCCTGCATGCCGGTAGGTGGCGTCGTGTGACTCAGTGACAACAATTTTCCAACTCCAGAAGTGCCAACCAGGGCTGCAGATATTCACCACCCATCCATGCTGACATGTGTCCTTTCTTTCAACACGTACAGACGTGGATCCACAGCTTCTCCTTTATCTTTGACAGGACTTTTCTTCACAAATAGTTCTAGGTTCCAGTGTGTAAGAGAGGATGATACTTCCCAAAGAAAGGTTTAAACCTTCTAGGGACTGTCACAGACAGATGTCTGTGGCTGACGGTCTTGAGGCATGCCTGTGGTACCCGGGGTTGGAACACAACTCCTGGTCCTACAGCAACTGTGTCCAGATGAAACTGAAGACTATATTGGACCAGAAAGCGATCTCTGTCCCCAAATGTCGAAGGATTCCATGCAGTAAACAGTCTAGAAAAAGGTGCCTTTCACGAAGACTTTCACCCATCAGATATTTGTCTCTTTTGAACTCTTCGAGTAAGTTAAAAAAAGAAACACAAGCAGTCCAAGCAGTACTCTTCCCCATCCCATAACTCTCAAACTCCAGAGAAGGTGAAAGGGCATCAACCTACCTTCCGGTCTCGCTCCCGATCTCCTGAGGAGCCAATACCAAGTTTGGTCCCGGTGACCCCTGAATTCCTGGATCTATAGGTGACACTGCAGCAAGTTGAGGCTGTTTGAGAAGCCACGCTGTTTATCTTCGGCACTGTGCCAGTTTCCTCTGGCACGCCTTCAGGTTTTAATGAACCACAGGAGCCTGGGTTGGACTTCCACCAGCGGGCCATCTGTGTCCCTCTGAAACCATTTGGGGTTCCACCCTGACTCTGGTGCAGATTTCGGTCCTGGTTGCATTCCTTATGCCAGTTCCTTTTGCATCCATGCCGGAGGAGGATGCACAATCCATTGTGCTTTCGGCCTCCCAGCCAAACATGTGTTGACCTTAACTAATGCTACGTTTGATCAACTGGAGCGCAGGCACCTGGTAACCCCTCAGATTATGATAACTTGCCTTTACAACAGGGTTGAGCTCATGCTTTACGCAGTTTCTTCTAACACTGATTCAGACAACAACAATTTTGATGAAGGGGATGATTTTGTCCCACAATACCATGAGGGCAATTGGCATGATAAACTTTAAGGATACCTAGTGGCTTTGTAACTTCCCCAAACACTGAACTTGTCTATCCTCCTAGCCCAGCAACAGAAGAAAGCACCTCCTTCACTTTTGTGATGTAAAGGGCGGCAGAAGTACTGTACCTCCATAGTGGGTAGTTGTAGTTCAAGACTAATGCTCTTTCACAGGTCCTCATGTCTTACCAGGCACCTACAGGACCGCTATTGCCATTAAATGATGTCCTCTCATATACTCGCTTAGGCATTTGGGCAAAACCATGCTCTGAGCCTCCAGCCAATCAACAAGTCGTTCGTCGTTATAGACCAGCATCCAGTGAACCTGCCATTCTGACACCACAACCCATGACGGAGAGTTTGGTGGTACAGGCACCAACAAGTAAGGCGAATCATAATGGGTTCCCCACATCCCTGCCTGATCATAAGTTTAAACACACAGCGACGTTTGCCAAGCGTATATTTTCATCTACGAGCCTTGCTTTGCTGTCTGTCAATGCCTGCTGTATCCTTGGCTGCTGCACCCATGCACTATGGGTCACAGTGGATCAAACTCTGCCAGCAGTTCCGGACGACCTCCTAGCGTTCGAACCCAAGCTATCTATGATGAATGCAACACAGCAATGTTTGTAATCTTTTCTGGTTCGGATACAACCACCTGCTTAGGTCAGGTGTTTGCCAGAGGTGTGGCACCTCAACTCCATGCCTGACTGGGGTCAGGCATGGGGATGTTCTGTGCCCCTTGGATATTCACGATAGTGATGGTAGTAGTCTCAGACCAACTTCAAAGGTCAAGGGTTCCAGTCACCCCCTTCCTTGACAACTGGCTGTTGAAGGTGGACTCGCACCAGGCAGTCATCAACCATCTCCAAACTATGGTAAATGTCTTAACATCATTGGGGGTTCTCTATCAACATACCAAAGTCACATCTGACTCCTTAGCAAAAGCTGGAGATCATCTGAGCTGTTCTGTATAATGTACAATTTCTTGCCTTCCTCTGGAGAGCTAGGACATTTATTATATGGCTCAAATTGGGTTTCTGGTTCGCTATGATATAGACCGTGGCCAGGCAGAACCCACCAATCTAGTCAGGGTCCGCTAGATACACAACTAAGATAACCTGTACTGTCCTTCTGGTGGCTTGGCACGGAGCAGTCAGGCTTATCTATAGGGGCCATGTGTAAAGTATATGTGCAACACACTTGCACAGTAACACAATGAATGCACCACAAAAAGACTCCACACCAGTTTATAAGAAATGGGCTGTTGTTTTATAAACGAAACAAGACCCAAGTGACAAAAATGCAATGTACACTTTTCAATGTATCACATTAAATGCCCACAGTAATCACAGTGCTAGAAAAAACATGTTTTGCAGTCATTAAGGTAAGCCTTGTGCTAGTAGCATGTACCATCGTGTGGTTTCTGAGAAGTATTACTTCCTCGCCGTCGCAGGGCAAAGCAGTTCACAAAACGGCACCTGAGTTTCGTTTTTATACAGGCCCCTCGGTACCATGGAAATTCAACAAAAGGCGAACCACCTGCAAATGTGCGGCTCTGTGAGTGGAACCTCGGGATCTGACTCCTCAGTACAGTACCTTTCAATCGAGTTGTTGTCTGGACTCGTGAGCGGACCCTGCTTCATTGATTGATCTGGGTCACAACGACAGCTGACGAACCTCGCGTCCTTGACATGCCTCTGGTCACTTGAGCAACGTGTCGCAGTAGAGCCATGTTGGAAGGTGCTGCAGCTGTTGAGAGTGTGGCAGTGACTTAGAGCGGCACAAGCACAGCCGGAACAACTTGAGCCCCGTAGACAATGCTGGTTGTTGAAAAGCGAATAACTAAGCCCTTGGCAAAGGTGAAACTCTGATCATTATGCTAAGATCGAGGCAGCGATCGGCTCACAAGCCGATCCGTGTCAAAACCCACTCGCCGGACTCACCAGTTACAGACCCCACAGCAGTGGAAGGGGGTGAGCCCTTGGAGAACACTTGTAGTTCAGTCCAGCACTGCACAATGGTAGTAGGCAGCAGGCCAGTACAGCACAGCTGGTTGCAAAGTTGTTGTCCCTTCTGTAGTTCAGCAAACAGCAAGTCAATACAGCAGAGCAGTTAGCAAAGTGGCAGTCCCTTATGGCAGCACAGTAGTCTTTCTGGCAATGTGCAGATGCAGAGCCAGCAGTGTCTGGTTATAGGTCCAACGAATACACCAAGTACTTATACTCAAAAGTGCCTTTTGATGTGGGTGTGACTTCAAAAGAATTCTCTGAAGTGCACAGGTTCCACTTTCAGCCCAGTCCTGTCTGCCAGCCTAGCTATGGGGGGGGGTACATCAGTCCTTTGTGTTGGGACAGGACACTACCTATTCATGTCACATGTTAGCTCCTCCTCTCCCTCTTTCCCAGGGATACCCATCAGCATGCAGATGAGTGCAGATGCAGTTGAGTGCCTTGTGCTGTGTCTTGAGGGAATGCACAAATGTAGCTGTCACGTAGCCTAGGTCAGACCTGTATTGAAGACAGGCTATCAGGCACACAGAGCAGGAAGCGCAGAGAAATGTTCACTTTCTAAAAGTAGCTTTTCTAAAATGGTAAAGTTAAATTCAACCTCACCAGTTATTAGGATTTATCACTACCATGCCAAACATATGAAACATGAATGAGATAATCCTCTCTGATCAGGAATTACATCTTAAAATTGTAACCTGTGAGAGTAGTACTTCACATTTGTGAAACACAAAATAAGCTGTTTATCACTACCAGAAAATGTCAAACATAAAGGTACTTTTTCTACCTTTTAGTTACATAGCACCCTGCCCTTAGGGCAACCTAGGGCCTACCCCAGGGGTTACTTACATGTAATAAAAGGGGAGCCTAGGGCTTGGCACATAGTTTTAAATGACAGGCACATAGTTTTAAATGCCAACGTTGAAATAGCAGTAAATTACGCACACAGGCACTGCAGTTGCAGGCCTGAGACAGATTTGCAAGGCTACTTCTGTTGGTGGCTGTTAGAACCGGGGTCTCTAGTTGGCAGGGGTATGCACCCTAGTCCAAGTAGGGACCATCGCTTCTGACAGGGTGGCTTGGCGGAAAGCAGGATGGCTAAACGCAGGAGGCAATGTGTAAAGTATTTGTGCAACACACACCAACAGTAGCGCAGTGAAAACACACACAAACAGACTATACACCAGTCGCTTATGAAAATATAAAATCTTTATCTATGTTTCAGGTGAGATCAACAATAAGGTAAATCCAATTTTTAGGCAAGGTGAATCAACAAAAACAGTTCCCCGATATCATGAGCTCCTCAATGGCACTATTAGTTGACGGTGTTCTGTGTACAGAAAGCAATCTTGTCAAGTCTTGTTTGGTTTAGGCAGAGTGTTCATTTGCCAGCTCAATAGCCGGTATTGATATTGACTAAGGGAAGCGTGCGTAGGAACTATCCTAATTAGCCCTCCGGCACGCGCGTCAAGAATCAAAGGGGAAATCTCGGTCCCAGGCGAAAACCCCTTTGCGCGGAGTGTCTGTTCGATCTCCTCTTTCGGCAACTGTCCGTATTTTGCCCCTCGAGGCCCTGGACCTCAGCTAAACACCCTTCAGTCCAGCTGGCCTTCCCCCAGCGCGCCCAGGCAACACAACAAGTGGCTGAGGATTTAGCGTTACCTGGGAGGCTGATCTCTTGCTGCGGTGTGCCCCGAGGCTTTCCCCTCTCTGGAACCTCTCGCCCAGTGTCCGACACTTCCTGGGGGGACCGGAGCAGCTTCCCGGCTCTGACGTGGCTTCCCTCGCTGACGGGAGGCTGACGCCCTGCTGGGAGGTTCCTTCCGCGACTGCCGTTCGTCTGTGGTGACGCGCCTGGGGAGGGAATCCCGGTTGCTAGGCGACGCTCACACGGCCTCCTCGCTGGTAATATCAGTCCCATTGCAGACTCTGGGCCAGCAGCGACGATCCAGAGGACGGCTTCAAATCCGGTCCTTCACTCGGGCCAGCGGCGACGAACCCGGGGCCAGCCTGAAGTCCGGTCGGCAGTAAAGGGCAAGCACCCGCGCACAGCGCTGCGGGGGTGCTTTTGGTGACGCGCTCCGCTCGGGCCAACGACGGTGATTTCAGGCTCTCAGCGCTTCCTCCTTACAGCGCTTTGCAGTGCCTCAGGGGTCCCGGGTGGCAGCGGTGATTACCAGGTCACAGCGCTTCAAGCTCACAGCACCTTCCAGTTCAGGTAGGGTCCCTGAGCAGCGGCGGTGATTTTTAGGCGTACATCGTTGCAAGGGCAATTTGTACACAGATCGTTGCTGTCCGTATCTGAAAGAGACACGTTAGTGATAGATTCCTTACCCTAGAATATCCCCAGGTGTCAGACTGGATCCGGACAGTTTTGCTAGTAGTGCCCCTGAGCGTCCGTAGGTGGCGTTGTGCGGTCCGTGTTCGTCGCTGGCATCGTATGCGCCGAGATGACTTCACAGAGACTACTTGGGCTCCACCCATGCCCGCTGACGTCAGTTCTTTCTTTTTCCGCGCCAGTAAACGAAGATCCGGTTAGAGCACGTACCTCAGTCATTTTTAGGTCGAGCTCTCTCGACCTATTGTCACCGAGTTGCTCCTCAAGGGGGATAGACTGGTGCACGAGCGCCGATTGCACATCGTGGACGCGCATGCCCAGCCAGCCCCCCCCCAGCCGTGCACATCACAATCACGCACGCACACAGCCACACGGAAGCACGCGCGCGCGCACACACACACACACACACACACACGCACACACACACACCCCCCCTCTGCCCCCCACCCACTCACCTGGCTCTTTCCGCGTGTCCCTCTCCCTCTGCAGCGGGTCAGTGTAGGCAGCAGGCAGCCACGGAGGTCGGCGTGTCTTCTCCGGCGATCCGATGTGCACGCTCACGGTGACATGCGCTCCCACTGCTTTCGCGCCCGGCATTACCATTTCCGCAGTTGCACCAACCTGACCAAAAAGCATAACCATTGACGTGTGGAGCGTGGTCAGCCGATGACCAGAAGCATGCCTAGAATGACAGCGCAAGCGTGGACGGATAGTGCTCTTTTATTTAGAAACCTGTAATTTAGCGAGCGCACCTCATCCGTTGTGCTGTTAAAGCAGTGCTTGCGCATGCGCCGTGATCCAATACGATCGGAGAGGGAGGCGTCCTGTTTTAGTTCACGTTCGACGTTCCCTGTTCTGTGCGTGTGACATCACCAGGATCGTTGTTGTCATGTGTATGGTCCTCTCTTTCCACCGTCATGTATGTGCTCTCAGTGCATCCCGGGCGGTGCCGTTTACTATTTTCCACAGTTGTACTTTTCATTCTTGACTTCGCAGTAGTGTCTCCACACCAGAGGTGCACAACCCTTGGTGTGCATCAGCACACATCTCTTTACCTTTATCAAGATGGCGCCAGTCGTGCTGCTCTGACGCTGCGGGTAGATTCACATCACTGAAGCAGGAGGTGCCCCCTGGCATGAAGCCTCCTCAAACAATGTTTATCAAGTGCTGGTAACTGATGCGGCCCAAGCATTCAGTGACTGCCAGGCAAACTACCACTAGGAAAACCATGTTGAACCGCAAGTACCAGAATGCACTTGGGAAAGGATTCTGACAAGCGCCTGATGAATATTGTGTGATGGGCTCCCGTGCGAAGCAGCTGCAACACAACCCTGCAGTGGGTCACCTGCACCTGGACAGTCATGTGGTGAGTTGGCTCTAAGAAGGCAAACTCTGCCTTTTGGAGGGGCGATAGCTTTTGGACATTTACCCTGGAGCGTGGCCGTGCAAGACTTTGAGGAGGGGTCAGGTATTTGTACATCGCTTCCTGCCCTCACTCAGCACATTCGTCATGCTCTCAATTGAAACTTTCTTCTAATCCGACGACAGCTGTCTGAAAATGTGAGAGGCAATTCGATTTTGCTCAACCACAGGGAGAGCGGATTAGAAAAACTACAGAATATACAGAAATTGACTAGACAGGTTTCTGCTTCAAAATACTGCTGAGGGGTCTTGTTTGAGCATGTACTTCAATTGTAATGTAGGATAAAATGATAATAAAACACAATTTATGGAAGTTATATTTTTATATTTTGTGCTGCAGGAGTAGCAATTGCATCGCTTCCTAAAATGCATATTTCTTTTCTGTACTTGAGGGCAGTTGCACAATTCGTATTGGAGAATATTAAGAAGGTTCTTGTCATATCAAGTCAAATTTATATTGCTGTGACTTCGAATCATTTTTAAATCAGCTATTATAGTCAACCCCTTCGTGACATGCAGCCCTAATTATTTAGCTAAATTGGGGTTTCGCCTAAACCTCGTTCCCATCATCCTCTCAACTGCAGGGACATGAGCAGCAATGAAATGAGCAGCTTTTTTGTCGGTCATTGTTAATGGGAGAAATAGAGTATGCTTATGTGATACATTTTCACTCTGTTACGGAGGATCCAGATGTATGTTTACAATCTTCTGTTTTTCACCCATGTATGGTCCAAAACACACTATGGTGCCTTTTTTAAACGTTTGTCAATGTGAAACAGTATTTCTTTACCAAATACAACTCGCTGGTGTTTTGTAGCCTTGTCTAAATGGTATAATTTTAAGTATGATATAATTTTAAGTATGAATTAATACAGCCATTTTGTTTTTAGTCCAACATTTAGAGATTGTTGTCGATTTCTTAGTCACTCCTTAATGGTTGTCATATCTCTGAACTCTGGATCAGTTGCTGGGTCATTGTTGCCTTCTGTATTTGGAAAGACATTTTCATATTCATGTTAATCTGGAACTTTACCATGCAGCCAGATTTTGACAATTTAGCAAAATTAGAGCTCAGGTTCCTGAGGCGTTCCCATCTGTGATTACAGTATCAATATTTAGACACTTTTGTAAGGAAATTCTATGGAATACAGTGAGTGCCTTTCTCTAAGTTATGCAAGTATTTATTTTGAAAAATAGGAGAGAGATGTACATTTCCTTCCTTTGCTCTAATGAGCATTTGTGATTTTTGAGATTGACAGTGTCCACAAAACCAGAGTAGTTGCTTGTCTACAGTCGAAATATTTTCAGTCTCTCTTTAGCCTAGCAAAGGGCACAGAGATGCCACTATAGTGCAGATTGTGTGGTATACAACTGCCAGTTAACATTCACAATAATTGGAGCACTGTAAGACCCATAGGATCGCTGAATTAGTGTCTAGTGAATGACTTGAACTTCTCTTGGGTGCGTTATGTGCTTGGTGGCATGAGTTTAGCTTGATAAACCAGATGCAAGAAGGATAATCAGTCCTGCCATTGGAAGGGTATGAAGGAGGGGTGGGTAATACCTCTGTGACAGTGTAGTCAGCAGAACCTGTCTAAATAGGGCTCATTCCATTTCAGGTAATTCTTGAACATTTGGTAAATTTGTTGTGTTTTCAATGTTTGATTAAGCATGTCATGAAGTGAATGACTAGTGGCTGGCCTCGTTCATATATATATTTTTTTAATAAGAGTTCATTGTAGTTGATCTGAGCAATTGTACTTGATCTCAAATTGTTGGTGCTAATGTATTAAGGTTTTGAAGATAATTGCCCTAGAAGGTCTTGTGCAGGTTCTACAATCGTTCAACATCAAGGTAGTGGTTGAGTGTATATGTTAATTCAGTTAATGTATATGCTGGCCACTTGAGTCTGTATCTCTGAAACTGTTGTATGCTCAGTAATATTGCTGTAGTCTAGTCCTAAGAGGACCAGATATCTGTTAAGGTCTATGAAGGGAGCAGGATAAGTACGTTTTCAATAAGGCGAGTTAATAACGATTGATGGGAGCCATGTTCACTTTGCAGGCTGGATTAAATCAGCAATTTAGAGTAACAATTTTCTGATGTGAGTGCACTAGATCATGGACTGACCGTTTTTAGGTCTCGGCCTGCGTAGGCTGCGCTTGCGCAGTCTCGCTGGTGAGACATTTTGTTTTACAGTATGGGGGATTGAACCCGCCCCTCTTCTCCATTGGCTGGCTTCCTAAACGGAGGCCAGCCATTGGAGGAGAGGGGCGTCACTCCGTTCAAGCCCGGATTTGGGGGGGTGTTTTTTACGTTCTTTCTATTTTCTTTCTCTCCTCTTCCAATTGGCTGGAATTTTACATTCCAGCCAATGGGAAGAGGAGAAAATGAAAAACACGCCCCCCAGTCCTAAAATGTCGGGGCTTTTTCGGGAGCCATTTCTGCTGGACCGCCGCCGGAAGAAGTAGAGAAGCTGCCGAGTCCTCCGGTGAGTGCTCGCTTTTCTTGCCTCTGTTCCCTGATTGTGTCCGTTTTCTGGCGTCTGCCCCCTCGTTGTTCTTGCTCTCCTGCCCCCTCGTTCTTTGTGCTTGCTCTCCTGCCCCCTCGTTCTTTGTGCTTGCTCTTCTGCCCCCTCGTTCTTTGTGCTTGCTCTCCTGCCCCCTCGTTCTTTGTGCTTGCTCTCCTGCCCCCTCGTTCTTTGTGCTTGCTCTCCTGCCCCCTCGTTCGTTGTGCTTGCTCTCCTGCCCCCTGGCTGTGCTTGCTCTCCTGCCCCCTGGTTGTGCTGGCTTTCCTGCCCCCTGTTCCCTCGTTGTGAGCTTTTTTTCAGGCCTCTGTTCCCTGTGTGTGTCTGTGTGGCTCTGTGTGTCTCTGTGTGTGTGTGGCTGTGTGTGTGTGTGTGTGGCTCTGTGTGTGTGTGTGGCTCTGTGTGTGTGTGTGTGGCTCTGTGTGTGTGTGTGGCTCTGTGTGTGTGTGTGTGGCTCTGTGTGTGTGTGTGGCTCGGTGTGTGTGTGTGGCTCGGTATGTGGGGCTCTGTGTGTGGGGCTCTGTGTGTGGGGCTCTGTGTGTGGGGCTCTGTGTGTGTGTGTGTGTGTGTGGGTGGGTGGCTCTGTGTGTGGGTGGGTGGCTCTGTGTGTGGGTGGGTGGCTGGCTCTGTGTGTGGGTGGCTCTGTGTGTGTGTGGGTGGCTCTGTGTGGGTGGTTCTATGTGAATGACTCTGTGTGGGTGTCTCTATGTGTGTGTGGGTGGCTTTGTGTGTGTGGCTCTGTGTGGGTGCAAATGCAATAGGTCTCGCATTTGCGAGCGATTAAGCTATTGGCATTGTAAATTACAATGCCATTTATTTATGTTTTAAAAACCAAAAACATAAATAAAAATAATGTCATGAGCAATGCCAATAGCTCTAACTTTAAGAATGGCGAGACCATTGCATTGTAAATGCTTGTTTGACCATCTTTTTGAGACTTTTATCTCGTGTTGGTGTTCCCTGGTGCAAGTAGGGATGCCTGGTTTTTAGTCCTGCGTGGCCTGCCGTTGCAATATGTTGGTGGCGGACCCTCACGACATCTGTCTCTACAGCCTGGAGCATGAGCAAGACTCCTGGTCCTGTCTGGACTGTAGGGCTATGTCTCGAAGGCCTTGAGGAGCGGCGCCTGAAGTTGCTTGAAGTTTGGCACTCGTCCACGTGACGCTCGAGGTCCAGGGGTCGTGGTTCCAGTGACCACTAGCAGAGCCGTCATCACTGCTCCTCGGGATCGGTCTTCACCCTCGGATTCGGGTAAGAGACAACACAAAAAGAAGTCAAAGCAGTGTTTTATCTCTCCGACGTCCCCCAGTCGGTCCTCGGATGCGGACGAGGGGGACAGGGGCTCTGCCCCTGTGGCTCCTTCAAAGCCTGGGAGTCCTGCAGCCTACCCACCTTACCAGCGTCCGTCGGCGACTCCCGCACAGGTGCAAGAGTTTCTTGCTGCCATGGACCGCCTATTTAAGCTTTTTTAAGTACCACGGTCCCGTGTTAGGATCCTGCTGGTCCGTCGACTACTCCGGCGGATCCAGCCCCGGTCCTGCCAGCGGCTCCAGCGCCGTGGGATCCTGCTGTATCCGGCCTCGTGCCAAGAGGTCCCATGCTGCCGGCTCTGGCACCCGCACTGCCCTCGGCTCTGCCAGCGCTGCCACAGTGGATACCGTTGATTCCGCCTCTGCCCCGGTTCCCAGACGGGTTTGTTCCCACCTGGGATCTGACTTGGGACCCGGTGCTGGCCTGGCCCCGGCCTGTGCCATTCCTGGCACCTTTTATCCCTTCCCCGGTCCCTGCCCCACTGCCGAGGCCGGTGCCTATAACGCCGGCGGTGGAGGATTACTATGAGGGGTCCGAGAATGCACTTGCTCGTCAGTGGGATTCTGAGCAGGAATGGGTGGACAACTTGGAGGAGGCCGGCGGCCTTGACATCTCTCTGGTCCAGGGTTTGCCTCTCCCCCGCCCACTATGGAGGAAGGCTCCTCGTATACTATGGTGCTCCGTCGGGCAGCGGAGGTCCTTAACCTCGATCTCCCCTCTGTGACCCTTAGGTTTAATCTCCTCACTGAGGTGCTCCAGTCAGCGTCCACCTCATCAGAGCTACTGCTGCCCTTTAATGATGCCTCACTGAAGTCTTGTTGGGCACCTGGTCGCGGCCGGCCACAGGGGCTCCTGTGGATAAAAATGTCTCCAGGCGCCATCGCCCGCCACCGGGTGAGCCTGCCTTTCTGACTACTCATCCCACACTGGAGCGTTTAGTCATTCAAGCCTCGACGTCCCAGAGTGCCTTTCCCACGGCTCCACCGGATAAGGATTCTAAGAAGTTGGAACAGTTTGGTAAGTGGTGGTTCTCGTCAGCCAGTTTAGGGCTGCGGTCGCTGAACACCGCGTGCCTTTTGTGCCTCTATTCCCACACGGTGTGGGATACCGTTGCTGAGGTGTTGCTCAGTACCTGGAGGAGGTCCAAAATGTGCTGTCTCAGACTGTGGCTGAGGGTAAGGATGCAGCTAGGTTCACCATTCGTTGTGGCTTGGACACACGGACTCCCTCGGTAGGGCAATCTCCACAACCATGGCGCTTCGTCACCACGCCTGGTTGAGGTCCACTGGGTTCTCCCTGGACATCCAGAGCTCGCTCATGGACATGCCTTTTGACGGCACTGGCCTGTTTGGTGATAAGGCCGACACTGCATTGGAGCGTTTTAAAGACTCTCGAGCTACGGCCAAGTCCTTGGGCCTTTCCCCCACGCTCCCGGACACGTCTAACTTTCATTCCTTTCGTGGCCATTGCAGAGGTGCCATTGCCCTTTCGTTCAGCCAAAAGCCTGCGCAGAACCAAACTCAGCGCACGCGTATGCGTAGAGGCCGCCGGGGTGGCTCCGGGGGCTGGCTTGATGGTCAGTCCACCTCCGCCCCCGCGACGTTCACCTCAAAACCTTCCTAGTCTGAGCTTCAGGTCGCACACCACCCCAGTGGGTGGCAGGATTCGACATCACCTTCCCCACTGGTGTTCTGCCACTTCCGACAAGTGGGTGCTGCAACTCATCCGGAGGGGTTACTCCCTCCCCTTCGAGTCTACCCCCCAGCCATACCACCTCAGTTCCACAGCATGTCGGGGGATCGCACTTCTCCAACAGGAAGTTATGGCCCTCTTGGCCAAAGGGCCATCAAGCGCGTTCCTGGGCCAGAGGTAGGACGTGGTTGATATTCCCACTACTTTCTGGTTCCCAAGAAGGACAAAGGGTGCTTGCGCCCCATCTTGGACCTCAGGAACGTCAATCGCTTCCTCCGGAAGGAGTAGTTCAAGATGTTGACTCTGGCTCAGGTCTTGGCTGCCCTCGACCCTGGAGACTGGATGGTAGCGCTAGACTTGCAGGACGCATATTTTCATATCCCCGTCCTGCCGGCCCACCGGCGTTACCTGCGGTTCACGGTAGGCCAGCAGCATTTTCAGTTTGCCATGCTCCCCTTCAGCCTTACCAGCGCCTCTCTGGTGTTCCTGAAAGTGATGGCGATGGTCGCAGCTCATCTGCGCAGGTCAGGGGTGTCCGTCTTCCCCTACCTCGATGACTGGTTGTTGAAGGTGGGCTCGCCCCAGGCAATCGCCACCCACCTTCAGACTACGGCCGTCTTCCTGCACTTGCTGGGGTTCTCCATCAATGTGCCGAAGTCGCACCTGAGTCCCTCTCAGAAGCTCCCCTTCATCGGAGCGGTTCTGGATTCTATGCAGTTTCGGGTTTATCCCCCCGAGCAGTGAGTCCGGGATATTCAGGCTATGATTCTGATCTTTCAGCCTCTATCCCGGGTTCCAGTCAGGATGACCCTCCGGCTCCTGGGCCTGAGGGCCTCCTGTATCCTGCTAGTGCAACATGCCAGATGGTATGTGCAGGCTCTGCAGTGGGACCTGAAGTTCCAGTGGGCGCAGCATCAGGGCAACCTGTCTGATCACGTCCATATCTCGCAGGGCACGAATCGTGATGGGGTCAGTGGCAGATCCCTCTCCCTTCCCCAACTGGAGCACACAGTGGTGACGGATGCGTCCCTCCTGGAATGGGGAGGCCAATTGGGAGAGGCGGAGATCAGAGGCCTCTAGTCTCCGGCAGAGTCCCGGCTCCATATCAACCTTTTGGAGCTTTGTGCGATCCGACTTGCACTGAAAGCATTCCTTCCCTCTGTCCGGGGAAGTATAGTGCAGGTGTTCACGTACAACACCTCCGCCATGTGGTACTGCAACAAACATGGCGTTGTGGGGTCGTGGACCCTATGTCAGGAGGCTCTGAGCCTCTGGACATGGCTGGAACATCAAGGCATTACCTTGGTGGTTCAACACCTGGCAGGTTCTCTGAACGCCAGGGCGGACAAACTCAGATGCTGGTGCATGATGGATTACAAATGGTGTCTGAACTCGGACGTGGTGCTAGGTTTCTTTCTGCAGTGGGGAGAGCCTTGGTTACATCTATTCGCCACCGAAGAGAATGCGCAATGTCATCGGTTCTGCGCGTTGGAATTTCCAAGGTGGCACTCGCTTGGCAACCCTTTTCGCCACGAGTGGCGTTGCGGTCTGTTGTACGCCTTTCCACCTATACCACTTCTGCCCGGAGTGCTGAAGAAGATTCGGCGCGGCCGGGCCCAAGTCATTCTTGTGGCTCAGGATTGGGCACGAAGATACTGGTATCCCGAGCTACTCACCATGGCAAGCGATCCCCCGATCCGACTGCCTCTTCGGGAGGATCTTCTGTCGCAGCAGCAGGGAACTGTCCTTCACCCAAACCTGCCCAGCCTCCACATCCATGCGTCGAGATTGAGCAGCAACAATCGACAACCTTTGTTCTTCCTCCCGAAGTCTGTGATGTCATTCTGGCAGCCAGGCGTCCCTCCACAAAAACGGTATACGCCTGCAGGTGGAACAAGTTTGTGGCCTGGTGCACAGCGAAGGCTGTGGATCCACTTTCTGCCCCTCTTTCTGAGTTTTTTTTGTTCCTTCTTTCTTTGGCCCAGCAGGGGTCTGCTCTGGTCACTATCAAAGGTTATCTTTCGGCTGTTTTCGCCTTTCTACGGCTTCCTGATCCGCCTTCTCTTTTTTATTGCTCATTTGTTAACCGTTTTCTGAAAGGCATTATGCACACGTTCCCTCCCGTGCCATTCATCATGCCTCAATGCGACATAAACCTTGTCTTGACGTTTCTGATGTGCGCTCCCTTCGAGCCCCTTCATAACTGTCCTCTGCGTCTTCTCACCTTAAAGACTGCTTTCCTGGTTGCTCCCACCTTTGCCATTAGAGTGAATGAGCTCCATGCTCTTTCTTCTAAACCTCCTTTCCTTTCTGTTCACCTGGACAAGGTGGTTCTGAGGACCTGTCCTTCTTTCTTGCCTAAGGTTGTCACGCCCTTCCACATCGGGCAGACCATCACTTTGCCCATGTTCTTTCCGCCTCTGCATCCTTCCAAAGAGGAAGAGAGGCTCCACCGTCTGGACCCAAAACGTGCGCTCTCGTTCTATCTGAAACGCACACATCAGTTCCGGGTGGATGACCAGCTCTTTGTTGGCTATGTGGGCGACAAAAAAGGTTGGTCCGTGAACAAACAGACCACCTCTCGGTGGGTCGTTCTCTGCATCAAGGCCTGGTACTCATTGGCTAAGAAGGAGCCTCCTGTGGGGCTGCATGCCCATTCCACCAGGGCAACAGCAGCCACTACTGCCTTGGGACGTGGCTTTCCCTTGCAGGACATTTGTCAGGCAGCTACGTGGGCCTCGCTGCACATGTTTACCAAGCATTACTGCCTTGACAGTCAAGTCCAGAGAGACGGTTTCTTTGGCCGTTCTGTTCTCCGTGACTTTCTGGTGTAATCATATTCGTAGACCCACCACCGGGGTTGGTATTGCTGGGGTATCGATTCTAAGGTAAGGAATCTATCACTAACGTGTCTCTTTCAGATGCACAAGTTACTACTTGTGTAAAGATATATCTGTAAGACACATTAGTTAGTGATAGATTCCTTACCGCCCCACCAATCCTCCCCGTTCTGCGAACTGATTACTAGGGTCAAGGACATCCCTTACAGGGCCCTAGTTTCATGGCACCAGTAGTTGGTTTCTAGCATGGCTCTGCGTTCCTGGCGCAGAAAGTCATGCACAGAACTGACGTCAGCGTGCATGGGTGGTCTCCGTGGCGTCATCTCGGCGCATACGACGGTAGCCGCGGATGCGAAGCCGCGCGACACCACCTACTGACACGCAGGGGTACTGCTAGCAAAACTTTCCAGATCCAATCTGACGCCTGTGGATATTCTAAGGTAAGGAATCTATCCCTAACTAATGTCTCTTACAGATATATCATTATACAAGTAGTAACTTGGGCTATGGGCCATTTTTTTGCAGCAAGGCTGTTCCACCATGTTGCTGGGACAGTCCTTGGGTGCAATTATTGTGATTCCCCAGTAACTAGAAGGGGGACCAGTCAAAGAGGGAAAATAAGAATGGAGGCACACTGGAGATGTTATTCCTGGGTCCCCTCTAGCAGGGCAAGATCAGCAGGCAGCGCAACTCAGCTAACTTGGTGCAGCAGTTCCTGGGAGCAGTGAGCCTCAGCAGTGTAGCAATTCTCCTGGTGCAGCAGTCTTCACTCTAGCAGAGTTTCTTCCTGCTCCAGTAGTGTAACAGAGATGTGTGGCCAGAACCCTTCCTATTATACCCTAAGGTCAGGTGACCTGGAGGGGCCGCATTTTCTGGAAGAATCTAGGGGGTTGGAAATTTCTGGAAAAATCCAGGAGGCTCTGGGGTGTTCCCTTTCTTTCCTACTGTCTGTCAACAGGGACAAAAGGCTACAGTTGCAAAAAGTCCCAGACCATGCAGACTATCAGCATGCAGATGGAGGGTAGGTTTCACTGCAGTAGCAGGGTCTATGGTTGATAGACTAGTGTCACCATGCTTTTAAGGGAGAGCACCTGCACCTCAGCACTGTTTAGCAGTGGTAAGGGGTCCATAGTCCTAAGAACAACAAAAATGTGGGGTCCAGTGGGAGGCAAAGAGGACAAAATGTTTTAGGGGAAGACCACTCTAGGGCTGACAGGTCTAACAGTGGCAGAATCATTACTGCAGCCCACCAGTAGCATTTAACTTACAGGCCCTGGGTACAGGGTGTACCACTTTACAAGGGACTTACAAGTAAATAAAGCATACCACTCAGGTTTACACCAATCACAAACCTATTTAGGGAAGAGGCATATGCACGTTAACACTGGTCAGCAGTGGTAAAGTGCTCAGGGTCCTATGGCTAACAAAAAGATACAGCAAAACGTGGAGGTCAAAGCAAAATGTTTTGGTGGAAGGCCACCTGAAAGCTGACAGGTCTAACATGTTATGGTCCCAGTGCTTCAGCCTCTGCCCTGGATCTTGGTGCAGATAACTAAGGCTGCTGAGATTGCTGGCCTCATGCATCCTGCTGCAGAACCATTCCAGATTGCACATGGAGGGGGGGGGGGGGGGGGGGGGGGGGTCTGCGGGGAATCTAATGTCCAAGTGGGAACAGCATCAGGGTATTATGCCAGACTGTATCCAAATTTCAGAGAAGACTGAAACAGACCTGCAGTGAGGTTGGTATAGATGCTCATGAACAGCACCACCACCATGTGGTACTGAAAAAAGCAGAGCATAGTGGGGTTTTGGGTCCTTTCCCAGGAGGCTCTTGCCTCTGGAAGTGCCTGGAACACCAGGAAATTTCCTTGGTGGAGAACAGAGTGGCATAATCTCTAAATGCAAAGGCAGACAAGCTCAGCGGCCAACGCATGTGGACCATGAATGGCGGTTACACTCCGAGGTGGTGCGGGCCATCTTCCAACAATGGGGAGAACTCCAGACCGATCTTTTTGCCACCAAGGAGAACGCATAATGTCAGCTTGAAGTTTCCAAGAGGCTATCTCTCGGAGATGCATTCTGCCTAGGGTGGACAGCGCAGCCCATCAGCCAAACCAATCCGAAAGGTTATAAAAGCTAAGTTACTTCCCTCAATTTCATAAGGGCAACTAATCTTTTCTGGGGCATTAACCAACACCATGGAGTCTGCCAATTGCCAAGCATTTAAACAGATTTTCCAGATACCCACCCACGCCCGGAATGCGTTAGTACTGCTGGAATTCGGACTAAGCAAACAATCCTACAAACACTGGGCTTCGATCATACGCTGCGATCTAGGGATATGTGCAGCCCCTCAAATACAATGAAAGCAACTCTGAAAGAAATTTTCACTAAAGGCAAAAATCCCCAGGCAGACTCCCTATCTACTGCTACAGCGAACTACATCTTGACTTGTCCAACTGGGGGGGTTTTATTCATCAACGAGGAATTTAAAAAAACATTTCAAGGAAACAAGTAAGACTATTATTCAAGCAAGACGACCTGGGGCTCATAGAGCCCTCTAGTAGCAATATCTGAAACTTAGCCAGCTCCTACAAGGACAAACTGAGCCAGCCATATCTTGACTCAGCACTGAATAAATCAATCTTGAAGCAAATCATGTCAGTCGGACTTATGGTCATGCCAATAAAAGACATAAACATTCACTGGAAATCCCTTGAGGTGGTCACCTCTTGCAGATTGTGTAATCTGTACAAGAAGAATTAGGCTCACCTAGTTTTTATTTGACCTTATTTGAGTCCGGCACGGTGCACTTTATTGAAACCTCTGTTTTTAAATCACGGCACCCATACCTGCCCAGACGCAATGAAAGTTTTTTTAGTTTAGTGACCCCCATAGAACTGGCTAGACTAGCGAAATTTGCACGTCAACTTCAAGAACTCATAAGCAAAGACCGAGCCTCAGTGTAAAGGCAGACCATAGGTCCAAATTAGCGAGCACATATCAAGATTCATGGACTCTTACTTTATGCCCTGTGTAACTGTTCGAAATGTACTAAATGAAATGATACGATTTTGTTTTTATCAATGACTGAAGAAGGTGCCTGGAAGCACACACCAGGCACGGCCTTTTGTAACAATTTGTATTAATTTAAACAAATTCATTAATTCATTCAATAACTCCTGTATGCATCCCGCCTCTTCCTCTCCTGCTCCATGTTCTGAAGAAGATCAAGAATGACTGGGCCCAAGTCATCCTTATGTGACCAGATTGGGCAAGGAGAGGATGAACATCTGTCTTTCAATGAATCTGCCACTTGTGCAGGATCTTCTGTTGCAGCTGCAGGGCAGGGTCCTGTACTCGTGCCAGTCCAATCTCCAGCTCAATGAATGGAAACTGATTGGCAGCATTTGACCTTATTACTGAGGTACTGAGGCCATTGATGTCACCTGCAAAATTAGTGTTCGCCAGTCAATTCAACAGATTTGTGGCTTGATGCGGTACCCGCCAAATTGATACACTGACAACTGCCAAGTTGGCTGAAATATTGATGTTTGTTTTGTTCCTGGCCCAGCAAGGACTTACTTTGGACACAGTTATAGGCTATTTGTTGGCTCTTTCTGCTTTTCTTTTACATTTTCTGTATCAGCTATCATTATTTAAATCACTTGTTGTTTTTTAATTGTTTGCAACACTTATTTTAATCTAAACCTTTTATGATGCCACAGTGGGAGTTGGAACTTAGTTCTCACTTTTTGTGCATCCCTATTTGAGCCACTGCTCAGTCATCCATTAAGGCCTCTGACATTGAAAACAGTCTTTCTTGTCACCATAACATCAGCTCAATGTGCGAATGAGCTGCAAGTTCTTTCTGTCAATACACCTAATACAACATTCTTTCCAGATAAGTTTGTGTTGAGGGCCTGAGCTTCTCTTCTACTGAAAGTGGTCGCTCCATTTTATGTCAGGCAGGCTATCGCCTCCTGGCTTTCTTTGATCTGTCTCATCTCTCCGAAGAGGAAGAGAGACTCTATTGTTTGGACTCCAAGAGAGCACTAAACTTTTGCATAGATCACGCCAAAGAACATCAGGTAGACTAGTAGCTCTTTGTGGGGTTCTCTGGGTCAAATAAGAGCAAAGTAGTGCACAACGGTCCATCTCTTGATGGATTGTTCTCTGTATTAGGATCTGCTGTGCACTGCCTAAGAAAAGCCTCCAGAAAGCTTGCTTATTGCACCAGAGCCAAAGCTGCTACCACTGCACTGGCACGTGGAGCGCCTGTCTTGGATATTTGTTAGGATGATACATGTAGTCTGACGATAGACCCTGCACCTGAGAGCACGAACAGCCTGAGAAAGCAACTGACATTAGGATGCTTGGGTGATGCTTATATGCAGCTTTGCCCATCACTTCTGGAGTGGAACGACATTGGTGCGAAGGTGCACTTTGCCACACTCTGGCACGCAGGAGTAGTGCTTTAAAATTTACAAATCCAGCATTGGGAATGTTCACGAGGTGAGGAATCTGTAGATCGAGTATACAGCAGAAAGAGAGTTACCAAAGGTAAGTAAATTGTTATTCCAGGCTGAAGGATCTTCGGTTTTTTTCTTCTTCAGTGTCTTTTTTATGTTTTGGGGTTTCTCTTCTTTTCAGCTGTAATCTTAATATTTGAGAATCAAAGACTGGTAGTATGGAGATTACTGTGATGCTTTGTCTATAGGACAAATTAGTTCCAGATGGAGACATGAATATACAGACACATTGATGCCCAACTGGATAGAGCAGAGATAATTTCATTCATCCTTTTAACTTTATTTAGACTTCTCAAAGACTGACCACCATTGTTTGAAAGTTAAGGATGCCTATAGGCTTCTGCTAGCTCCTATATTATGTTTTATGCATTCTGCTTCAAATATCTGAAGGTAGTTATGGAATTTCCATTATAGATTGTAAATCCAAATTGGCCTGTCCTTTGATAGTTTGAGGCTTTGGGAAACACATCAAGGTGTGAAAAGCAGCTTTACAACATCATAATACAGGATAATCTTTTATAGTGGTTGAGAGCAGGAAGTCATGCATAGTTTGTTTAAGCTTTTTTGATTAACCTATTATGTTTCTTGGTTAGGAGCGTGAACTTGATGATGCAGAGAAAAGCTTTAACATTGATGCCTTAAAAGTTGAAGTGACAGATCTTCAGAAGGAGAAGGCCGAATTGGACCGAGTGTTGCGCAGACTGGATCAAGAAATGGAGCAGCTAAACTTGCATACTACAGCACGTACTCAACTGGACATGCTGAAAAAGGACAAGGTAACATTAATTTCCTTATGATTTTTCTGGTTGTATTCTGTGCCTACAACTGCTATCTGCAAAGTGGTTAGCAAGCAAGTGCTCCACTTTGCAAACCTAATTGACTTTCAAACTCCTTTCTGCTTTAAAGTACCTTTGTTATGGTTTACACCTTTGGGGGAATAAATGAAAAAATGCAACTTGCGTCAGCTGTGAACCAGTGACATCCATATTGGTTCTTTACTCTTTTGGCTCAAGGTTTTTAATTTCTTTTGACTCAACTATTTAGTAGCATTATTATAAAAAAAAATGAATGTACAGTGTGTTGCATGCTCATAAGATGATATATATTGTAGATTCTCATAACTTCGCAGATAAGTCTAAATTCAAGGAAAAAAGATATAGCAAAATAAAAGACATAATCCATAGTTATAGAATGGCTACCCTCAAGCCCAAGTTAGATGTTCTTACTTCTCTTAAGCATATTTCTTTTACTCAAGGGGTGGGTGAAACAAAGACTGTACTGTAGGGGGCACTAGAGAGAGCAGCCAATCTGCCTGTTCTGCTGGAGACTTAAAGATTCCAAGTGACAAATTTAGTGATCTTTGTTTTTATTTCCCATGTTTTTGTATTTTCCTTTGTTACAGTTCCCACTTCTTAAATGCACATGTCTTTCCGACAGGGGCATAAATATTGTCTGTTCATAATTCTAAGGCCATCTCCTGATCAAAATGCTGACACGTCATCACTAGCTCAATGTCAGCAGCAGTTGTGCTCACCTGTAGATTACAACATTGCATACTGGAAATTAGAGAGGATGGAGTGACTGCACTATTCTTTGGGGGCTCTTATAAAGAACATTTTGAAAATGATCAGCATTAGCCCAACTCTTTCTGCTCTGAACTGCGGACAGTGATAGCAGGGACATCTTAAGAATTTTGGGGGGCCGAGATCATACCTGAATAGGGGCCCCCTGCTCGCAAAAAATTAGAATTTCCTATGCATTTTCATCTCAAACATGACCTTGGCAACTACAGTCGGATAATTGAAAACCCTCTTCCTTGGCCAGTTCTCCTCTGGGCACAACATTGCACCAAACAGTGTCTCTCCACCTAGTCAGCACTAGTGAAGTAGAAAGACTAGTGACATCGACAAACCAGCTACATATGGTGCAGTGAACTGGTGTCTCATCTTTCGGGCCTGTACATAGAGTGCATTTTTGATGTGATATAGACATCTAGCTGCAGATTCCTTACCTTTGAACTTTCAGGCGCCAGACTGGGTCCGGAAGTTTTTACTTAGCAGTACCCCTGCACTGGTAGGTGGGGTCGGTCGACTCAGTGTGATGTCATCGGCGTTGTGTTCACCGTCATATTCACGTCCGCATCATCAATAGAATCAATCAATCAATCAGTCATTTGTTAAACGCACTACATACCCACCAGGGTCTCAAGGCGCAGGGGGGAGGAGGTGGGGGCCGCTACTGATCGAACAGCCAGGTCTTTAGTATCCTCCTGAAGGTCAGCAGGTCTTGGGTCTGTCATAGGCTCAGTGGGAGGGTGTTCCATGTCTTGGTGGCGAGGTGGGAGCAGGATCTCCCGCCAGTGGTTGTTCTTCGGATGCGCTGGACAGTGGCAAGTGGGAGGTCGGCGGAGCGTAGCTGGCGGTTAGGGGTGTAGAAGGAGAGCCGTCTGTTGAGGTAGGCTGGGCCGGTCTTGTGGAGTGCCTTGTGTGCGTGGATGAGGAGCTTGAAGGATATCCTCTTGTTGACGGGGAGCCAGTGCAGGTTTCTCAGGTGGGGGGTGATGTGGCCGTGTCATGGTACATCGAGGATCAGTCGTGCCGGGGCGTTTTGGATGCGTTGTAGTCGATTGATGAGCTTGGTCGGGGCTCCCGCGTAGAGGGCGTTTCCGTAGTCGAGTCTGCTGCTGACGAGGGCCTGGGTGACTGTCTTTCTTGTATCTGTCGGGATCCATCTGTAGATCTTGCGGAGCATGCGGAGGGTGTTGAAGCAGGAGGAGGAGACGGTGTTGACTTGCTTGGTCATTGAGAGCGTTGAGTCGAGGATGATTCCCAGGTCGCGTTTGTGGTCGGTGGGGGTCGGGGCTGCCCCCAGTGCCGTTGGCCACCAGGAGTCGTCCCAGGCTGACGGTTTGGAGCTGAGAATGAGGACCTCCGTCTTGTCCGAGTTCAGCTTCAGACGGCTGATCTACATCCAGTCGGTGACGGCCTTCATTCCTTCATGGAGGTTGGATTTGGCGGTGATGGGGTCCTTGGTGAGGGAGAGGATCAGTTGAGTGTCGTCGGCGTAGGAGATTATATTGAGGCCGTGCTGTCGGCGACGTGTGCGAGCAGAGCCATGTAAATGTTGAACAGCGTCGGGCTGAGGGAGGATCCTTGGGGTATGCCGCAGATGATCTCGGAGGCTTCAGAACGGAACGGGGGGAGGCGGACACTCTGGGTTCTGCCGGAGAGGAAGGAGGTGGGTCATTCCAGAGCCTTGTCTCGGATCCCTGCGGCGTGGAGGCGTGCGTGTAGTGTGCGGTGGCAGACGGTGTCGAAAGGCGGCGGAGAGGTCTAGGAGGATTAGTGCTGCAGTCTCCCTGCTGTCTAGCAGGGTCCTGATGTCATCGGTGGTGGCGAAGAGGGCGGTCTCGGTGCTGTGGTTGCTGCGGAACCCTGACTGAGAAGGGTCCAGGATTCTGTTCTCTTCGAGGTATCGGGTTAGCTGTCTGTTAACGATTTTCTCAATGACCTTGGCCGGGAAGGGGAGCAGAGAGATGGGTCAGAAGTTCTTGAGGTCTCTTGGGTCTGCCTTGGGTTTTTTGAGTAGGGCATTGATCTCTGCGTGTTTCCAGCTCTCTGGGAAGGTCGCGGTCTCAAGGGAGAAATTGATGACGTTGCGTAAGTGGGGTGCAATAGAGCTGCTTGCTTTGTTGAAGACGTGGTGAGGGAATGGGTCTGACGGAGAGCCGGAGTGGATTGTGCTCATGGTCTTGATGGTGTCATCGACGCTCACGCTGGTCCCGGCTAGCAAGGGGACGTGGTCGATGGTGTGCGGAGGGTCTGTTGTGTTGCTGTCTGTTGGGGCTGTCTGGGTGTTGAAGCCGTCGTGGATGTCTGCTATCTTGCGGTGGAAGAAGGTGGAGAGGGGGTTGCTCAGAGCTTGCGACGCCGGGATGTCATTGGTGTTGGAGCTGGGGTTGGAGAGTTCCTTCACGATGTTGAAGAGCTCCTTGCTGTCGTGTGCGTTGTTGTCGTGGTGGTCTTTGAAGGAGGTCTTCTTGGCAGCCACTCCGGCGCGCTAACTTCACTTCTCTTCTTTCCATGCAAGCCAGCACAGATCTGTCGAAGAGAGCTTATGCCGTGTCATTTTTTAACAGACCTTTTATTGACTTTCTACCAATTTCTTTTGGTGTGCTAAGGATGTCTAGCAAGAAGACCTCCAAGTTAAAGTCGTGCGACACCTGTCACCGCGCCATGTCAGTCACGGACCCCCACTTAGTGTCTCTCCGTTGACTGGAGAGTGACCACGACAAAACGTTGTGGTCCAATTGCCGGGCCATGGCACCGAAAGCTTTGAGGGAGCAGTCCCTAAAGCTAATTGCGGCCCGGAGAGCAGTGTCTCGGAAGTTGCCCTCTCAATCTCGGTCTCAATCCCGGTCCTGGTGGAGAGAAAGGTCCGAGCCCTGCTCTGGTGGATCGAAGTCCTCTTCTTCAAAGTCGTCAGGAAAGAGACATCACAAGAAGTCACAGCGTGCTTTGACTTTGCCACATCTGTCAAGATGGAGGAACCTCTGTGTTCGAGGCTCGTGCCATATTTGGGTGGCCCACCCTGCCGGCGTGCCTTCGGGCCCCACAGGCTTGGGTGAAGGAATACCTGTGGGTTCCGTCCCTTTGGCTCCGGCCACAGCCTCGGGTCCGGACTGGCACCGGTCGCACCTCCACAGCGACATTTCGTGGCGCTGCACTCGCAGCCAAGGTCCTCAGCATCAGCAGCACACGCAGGCAATGCCTCCCCAATCCTCATTCCCGACGACACGGAGCCAACAGGTGTCCACCATTTAGCTCCATTCCGTTTAACATGCCACATGAGTTAGGAATGTATGAAGAGGATTGGGAGGGGGAGCAGGACCCCTTAGAAATCCCGCCACCCCAGAACATGGACTGGTATGAGAAGCTGGGTGATGCCAGTGGCCATGACACTACCCAAGATTCTGGCATGCTGTCTCCCCCAACCCTGCTACTGAGGAGGGGCATCATACGCTACATACGCTACAGTGGTGTGTATGGCTGTGTATGTCTTGGAGCTGCAGCTCCCTGTGGTGGCAGTCTAGACTAACGTCTTGACAGAGGTCCTCCAGCCTTGTGTCTTCAGCTCAGAATCCTTGCTGCCTTTCAATGAGGCCTTGATGGACGTTCTTCTTGGCACCTGGTCCAAGGCCAGCTCATGGGCTCCTCAGTTTTTCTTCGGCTGCCACATCAGCCTTCACTTTTTAAGTCCCCTCTGGTACAGAAGTATTTTGAAGGGGTTAACACATTTGTTTCCCCCTACTCCCTTTATCATGCCACAGGGGGACCTTAGTTTTGTCCTTACTTTCTTGATGTACGCTCAGTTTGCGCCACTGCACAATTGCCCTCTATGGTTGTTCACTGTCAAAACAGTCTTTTTAGTGGCAATTACTTCTGCCAGAAGGGTGAGCGAACTGTAGGCATTGAAAGCAAAAGACACACAATTGATGGACGGAATGCAGAACAAATCAATACATTCACCCCCAGTCAAGAGATCTGGGTTACATCCATCATTCTTTTGCTCATCATGCGCTGTAGGCATTGTCATCTTAGCCTCCTTACCTGACAGTCTTTCCGGACAGAGTGGTTCTAAAAAGTAGGGCATACTTTTTGCTGAAGGTTGGAACTCCCTTCCATCTAGGACAGTCCGTTACTATGCCCACTTTCTATGTGCCTCTGCACCCTTCCAAAGAAGAGAGCGTTTCCATTGTCTGGACCCAAAAAGAGTGTTATCGTTCTACCTTGTTCGCAATAAAGAGTTCCTGGTGGATGACCAACTCTTTGTAGGGTACATGGGAGCAAACAAGGGTTGTGCTGTTTAGAAGAGGACCATCTCCCGTTGGGTTATCCTCTGTATAAAGATTTGTCACGCCTTGGCAAAAAAAGTGTCTCCCGACGGTCTTAGGGCCCATTCCACCAGGGCAAAGGCAGTCACTGCAGCCCTCCAGCGTGGCGTTCCAATTGGCCATCTCTGTACACGTTTGCCAGACACTATTGCCTGGATTCTCAGGTTTGCAGAGAGGCCCTTTTTGGTCACTCTGTTCTGCAGGATTTTCTGGTCTAAAAGCTTCTGCAGTCACACCTTCGGTGAAGGTATTGCTTGGGAATCTATTCGAAGGTAAGGAAACTGCAGCTAGATGTCTTTAACAGATGGACAATTTGCTTACCATCTGTAATGCCGTAGCTGAGATATGATCTAACCACAAATTTCTTACTGACCCATCCATCCTCCCCACACTACGGAATTGTTTTTAGTGTCAGGGCTGTTCCCCTTCAGGGCCCTAGCTGTCTTTTTAAAACACCCATGGTCAGTCACTTCATGGCTCCACGCTTCCAACGTGGAAAGTCGTTAAAAGTACTAATGTCAGTGCACTGGAGTGGCGGTTATATTGACAATGCGTATGTCACGATGGCGACTAAATCGACAACGCCGATGTCACGTGAAGTCGACCGACACCACAAACCGGCACGCAGGGGTACTGCTAAGAAAAATCTTCCCGATCCAACCTGACTCCTGGAAGTTCAAAGGGAATGAATCTGCAGCTAGATCATGTCTCTACCAGATAATGCTTTACCGAAGGTAAGTAACTTGTCCTTTAATGCACTCCAATCCTTGATTTTTTTTTTTGTAAAACAATTTTTATTGCAGGTTTGCAGTACATCTGATATCACACAGTTAGCAGTGCTATGTCAACACCCGTTCATCCATCCCGCCATACTTTTCGATACACAGCCTTTCAGCCCACATCTCGGAGGTCGGGCGGCACTCAGCAAAGGGGACAAGCCCATCGTTCAGTGTCATAGCAATTGCACTCTACACAGTCGAAAAACGTGTACTTCTGCTTTTGTGGTTGTGCATCCCCGCTCCCCGTGGCACAATCCAGAACACTTCAATTCGAACTCTCCCCCTTTCCCCCCTTCACCATCTGCGTAGGAACGCCTTCTCTTGACTACCTGTATGGGTTCTTCCAGGAATTGGTGTGTAATCAGTTATGTGGTGTTTCTGGTGCGGCCTGGGGGCTGTTATTATGTGCGGTCAGAGCTTCCTCGTCTTCCTGCAGAGTGCTATCTCGCAGTGCCTGCACTATCATCTCCCATGCTGCAGCCGTGTCTGTTGCTCTCTCGTCTGGTTGTTTTCGGGCTGCTTGGTATCTGAGCGTGCTTTCACAAGTAGCCCATTTTAGAAGCTCATTCACCCATTTTCTGTGTGTGGGACCCACCCTCGCCTTCCATACTCTCGTAATTTCTCTCTTGGCCAGAATCAATCCCAGGTCTATAAATTTACTAGTGGTTTTATTCTTAGGTGTGTGCGGGAACCAGTGTAATATGCAGGTCGCCATGTCAAAGGTCACTGTTCTGTCGGTGGCCTCGTTAAGCGTCTCCCCTATCGCCCGCCAGTATTCATGCAGTTCCGGGCAGTTCCATAACATATGGTCTAGCTCCGCCCCTTCCAGGGTGCAGCGTGGGCACTTCGCCTCGGTCGCCCCAAAGAGTCTCTTAATTCTGCCCGGTGTCATGTAGGCTCTATGTAAGATGTAGAAATGGATCTGTTGGAATCTCGCGTTTCTCGTGCTCTTACTAGCCCGTCGCACTATCTGGGCCCAGGCGGCATCCGGTATGCCTTTGCCAATGTCTACTTCCCACTTGGATTTAAGCGCCGTGAGCGGCGGAAGGTTCTCCCTCACCATTCTGGAATACAGGCACGTCACTGCCTTATAGGTCCCCGCCGCCATCATTGTATAATGGCAAGCCATGGTGGTGGTCGGTTCCGTCAAGCCCCCCTTCCAATGTGCTCGGATGGCCCTCGTCACTGCTGCGTGTAATAAGAAATCTCCTCGCGGAAGGCCAAATCTCTCCTGCAGGTCCTGGTAGGGTATCAGTGCCCCTTCTTCATACAAGTCACCAAGCACCTGCAGCCCCGCCGCCTCCCATTGCTGTAGGGGCGCCCAATCCCCCCCATGTGGGAGCGCGGTCACCATCCCAAGCGGGATTTCAGGGGCATATGGGTGCTGCGGACCCGCTCGGCGCTGCGATTGGTTCCAACACAGCCTGAAAGTCTGTTCTTCAGGAGTTAAACCTGTCAGGGCAATCTTCTGTTGCAGAGTTATATACGCTAGTACGTGACGCGGCGTCCCCCGCTCTCTTTCCTGTTCCGGGCCACAGTAGACTTTTGCTACTTCTTGCGTGAAGAGCTGCAATTGAGCCGCAAGATAGTAGAGCTCAAAGTCCGGTACGGCTAGACCGCCCTCGTCCTTCGGACGGATGAGCGTTGTCAGTGCCACTCTGCACCTCCCCGAGTTCCATATAAAGGAAGTGACCTGTGAACGTAATCTACGGAATACAGAGCTGGGCACCCAGATGGGCAGAGTGCGGAAGTAGTAGAGCAGGCGCGGCAAGGTGATCATTTTTAGTTGGGAAATACGGCCTATCGGCGACAGCGGTAGAGTATGCACTCCAGTCCTTGATATGCGAGGAGGAGCGATTCTGAGTCAGTTAGCACTATGCTGTGATTACACTGGCCCAGCAGCAGCTCCACATAGATGGTGACATGTGGCTTACACTTGTGGCCAGAAAACAGGAAGACTAGTGGTCTGTCCAAGCCCTTTACCAGTAATGTGTGGCATAGTTTTTCTGTTGGCACCATTCAGGCATTCAGTGCGGATGGGTGCTTTTGTTTACTACACTGCCTCTGCCACGTGGGACTGGTATTCAAAGTTCCGTGGTACTAAACTGTGGTCACATTTGTCTGGAAGTTGCCCAAAACAGAATGACATATTCACAGAGGTAACACACAATGCCAACCTCAACTGCACAGTAAGCATAGCACATGCTGCATAAAGGCAAAGGTTGGTGCTATTGGGCTGGACCTATACTCTTTAAAATGTTACATACTTACTGAATCTAACCAGAATCTAATAGGTATTTTTGTTTAACCCTCACTATCAGGTAGTGACCGAAATGGGTGGGCACTTTGGGCTGGCTAAAAAAAAAAGAAAGTGAGTAAGTAAATGCGCTGCTTACTTAAAACCTCTATTTAATCTAGGACTGTCACAAACTCCTAAATAGGGGGACCTTTGAAATGTGGGGGCCCTCTGCCAGAGTCCATTTTGCACATGCCTGAAAACATCTTTGGATGATAAATTACATGAGCACTAGGTATACTTTTGAAGTTAAGCCTTTCATCCATACTTTAGCGAGTCTGCTCTTTGCAAGTATGATTAGCTGTGCAATTAATCTTGTGCATTCAATATGCTAGTTAGACTTTGTATTTCCACTTTGATGCAGGTAAATAGACCTAACAGAGGAGCCTTCTCAAAAACAGCACCTAACAAAAAGTAGCCCCAGATAGTGATTGGTACCCCTACTAATTTCATGGGGGTTTGTGTGCACACTGAATAGCACCCACTGTAACAATGCTTGTTACCTAAGAAACTGAGTCAATTATCATAACAGCACAGGTGCACCACAACATTTAGCATAAAGTAAGTCAATATTTAATATACAATTCCAATAAGTCACGGAGATAGAAGTTCCTGGATTTGATTTCTTACTTTAAAAAAAAGTGAAGCACCATACAGCCGACGCGTTTAGTCCAGAAGAGAGACTTCTTCAGGGCTGTTAAATGCAAGCATATAAACAAACATATATAAGACACATATAAAAAGACATGTATATGTGTGTATATATACATATATATATATACATATATAAGATCGTCAAAAGGCCTAACAAGACTCAACATCATGTTTTCTTCTTTTTCCAATTGATGTTGTAAAAGTCTATTCAAGTTTGCTGCATATATATATACAATTCAGAAAAGGGGGTGGTGATGAACAGAGTGTCTGAATTAAGCAGACCACTCTTACCCAGTCCAAAGATCAGGGCTTGATCCATCACCGTTATTTAGCTCACTGCCCCATCCCAGCTCAGAACCTGGCTATATGCAAATTAGTCTGTCCCTGGCCCAGTGCATCATGGGAACAGGGCAGACCAAACTACCAAGCCAATTCTTCACCAGAAAGGAGACAAGCTACCGGGGACCGGTTTCTGGCATTTCAGCCTCGTCGGCCCGGCTTGCTTGAATCCTGATGGAGCAGTGAGCAAGGGACTCATGTCTGAGTATACCCTGCCACACCTATAGTGGCCAAAAACGGTTCAGAAAAGGGGGTGGTGATGAACAGAGTGTCTGAATTAAGCAGACCACTCTTACCCAGTCCAAAGATCAGGGCTTGATCCATCACCGTTATTTAGCTCACTGCCCCATCCCAGCTCAGAACCTGGCTATATGCAAATTAGTCTGTCCCTGGCCCAGTGCATCATGGGAACAGGGCAGACCAAACTACCAAGCCAATTCTTCACCAGAAAGGAGACAAGCTACCGGGGACCGGTTTCTGGCATTTCAGCCTCGTCGGCCCGGCTTGCTTGAATCCTGATGGAGCAGTGAGCAAGGGACTCATGTCTGAGTATACCCTGCCACACCTATAGTGGCCAAAAACGATTCAGAAAAGGGGGTGGTGATGAACAGAGTGTCTGAATTAAGCAGACCACTCTTACCCAGTCCAAAGATCAGGGCTTGATCCATCACCGTTATTTAGCTCACTGCCCCATCCCAGCTCAGAACCTGGCTATATGCAAATTAGTCTGTCCCTGGCCCAGTGCATCATGGGAACAGGGCAGACCAAACTACCAAGCCAATTCTTCACCAGAAAGGAGACAAGCTACCGGGGACCGGTTTCTGGCATTTCAGCCTCGTCGGCCCGGCTTGCTTGAATCCTGATGGAGCAGTGAGCAAGGGACTCATGTCTGAGTATACCCTGCCACACCTATAGTGGCCAAAAACGATTCAGAAAAGGGGGTGGTGATGAACAGAGTGTCTGAATTAAGCAGACCACTCTTACCCAGTCCAAAGATCAGGGCTTGATCCATCACCGTTATTTAGCTCAGTGCCCCATCCCAGCTCAGATCCTTGCTATATGCAAATTAGTCTGTCCCTGGCCCAGTGCATCATGGGAACAGGGCAGACCAAACTACCAAGCCAATTCTTCACCAGAAAGGAGACAAGCTACCGGGGACCGGTTTCTGGCATTTCAGCCTCGTCGGCCCGGCTTGCTTGAATCCTGATGGAGCAGTGAGCAAGGGACTCATGTCTGAGTATACCCTGCCACACCTATAGTGGCCAAAAACGATTCAGAAAAGGGGGTGGTGATGAACAGAGTGTCTGAATTAAGCAGACCACTCTTACCCAGTCCAAAGATCAGGGCTTGATCCATCACCGTTATTTAGCTCACTGCCCCATCCCAGCTCAGAACCTGGCTATATGCAAATTAGTCTGTCCCTGGCCCAGTGCATCATGGGACCAGGGCAGACCAAACTACCAAGCCGATTCTTCACCAGAAAGGAGACAAGCTACCGGGGACCGGTTTCTGGCATTTCAGCCTCGTCGGCCCGGCTTGCTTGAATCCTGATGGAGCAGTGAGCAAGGGACTCATGTCTGAGTATACCCTGCCACACCTATAGTGGCCAAAAACGATTCAGAAAAGGGGGTGGTGATGAACAGAGTGTCTGAATTAAGCAGACCACTCTTACCCAGTCCAAAGATCAGGGCTTGATCCATCACCGTTATTTAGCTCACTGCCCCATCCCAGCTCAGAACCTGGCAATATGCAAATTAGTCTGTCCCTGGCCCAGTGCATCATGGGAACAGGGCAGACCAAACTACCAAGCCAATTCTTCACCAGAAAGGAGACAAGCTACCGGGGACCGGTTTCTGGCATTTCAGCCTCGTCGGCCCGGCTTGCTTGAATCCTGATGGAGCAGTGAGCAAGGGACTCCTGTCTGAGTATACCCTGCCACACCTATAGTGGCCAAAAACGATTCAGAAAAGGGGGTGGTGATGAACAGAGTGTCTGAATTAAGCAGACCACTCTTACCCAGTCCAAAGATCAGGGCTTGATCCATCACCGTTATTTAGCTCACTGCCCCATCCCAGCTCAGAACCTGGCTATATGCAAATTAGTCTGTCCCTGGCCCAGTGCATCATGGGAACAGGGCAGACCAAACTACCAAGCCAATTCTTCACCAGAGAGGAGACAAGCTACCGGGGACCGGTTTCTGGCATTTCAGCCTCGTCGGCTTCATTGTTTCCTTCCCAGTACAAGAATTGGCTTGGTTGTTTGGTTTGCCCTGTTCCCATCATGCACTGGGACAGGAAGAGACTAATTTGCATATAGCCAAGTTCTGAGCTGGGATGGTGCAGTGAGCTAAAAAACGGTGATGGATCAAGCCCTGATCTTTGGACTGGGTAAGAGTGGTCTGCTTAATTCAGGCACTCTGTTCATCACCACCCCCTTTTCTGAATCATTTTGTCCACCATAAGCGTGGAAGGGTATACTCAGATGTGAGTCCCTTGCTCATTGCACCATCAGGATTCAAGCAAGCCGGGCCGACGACGCCTGAAATGGCAGAAAGCGGTCCCCGGAAGCTTGTTTCCTTCCCAGTACATGAATTGGCTTGGTAGTTTGGTTTGCCCTGTTCCCATCATGCACTGGGACAGGAAGAGACTAATTTGCATATAGCCAAGTTCTGAGCTGGGATGGTGCAGTGAGCTAAAAAACGGTGATGGATCAAGCCCTGATCTTTGGACTGGGTAAGAGTGGTCTGCTTAATTCAGGCACTCTGTTCATCACCACCCCCTTTTCTGAATCATTTTGTCCACCATAAGCGTGGAAGGGTATACTCAGATGTGAGTCCCTTGCTCATTGCACCATCAGGATTCAAGCAAGCCGGGCCGACGACGCCTGAAATGGCAGAAACCGGTCCCCGGAAGCTTGTTTCCTTCCCAGTACAAGAATTGGCTTGGTAGTTTGGTTTGCCCTGTTCCCATCATGCACTGGGACAGGAACAGACTAATTTGCATATAGCCAAGTTCTGAGCTGGGATGGTGCAGTGAGCTAAAAAACGGTGATGGATCAAGCCCTCATCTTTGGACTGGGTAAGAGTGGTCTGCTTAATTCAGGCACTCTGTTCATCACCACCCCCTTTTCTGAAGCATATATATATACAAGCATAATCAGACCGACAGCGTGAACAATAATATATAAAGTTATGATACATTTGTATCCATCATCTTTATATTGGGTTACAACATACCCATTATTTAATATGCATAATCTAGGGCATCAAGAGTGCTCTGAATATTTAGTGTGAAGTCAAAAAGAGGGAGATAACATAGAAGGTGAAAGTACCACAGAGGAGAGGTTAGAAAGAGAGTATAGGAAAAAGAGTGAGCAGCAGGGAGAATAAAGCGGGTGGATTGAAGCAAGTTTTTATGTATGCGAATAGTGCAGTTGGTAAATGCAGCCGACAATTGTAGACAGATGTTATGGCCTTAATCCCCCCATTTGTCCAAGTTGACTCCCTACCATGGGGAGAGGTAAACACAGGGCATACCTGGGCATGAATAGCCAAATATTAATATGTATTATAGCTCAATAACAGAACAAAATGTTTTGGTTTCTCAATATAAACAATAGTGAAGAAAGCTGGGAAATCCAGGCTGAAATATACCTTCTGCTAATAAAGAGAGACTTCAAGTAGAAGTGGTGATTGAAGATCTAAAGGTGTAGCACTGCAGAGCACGGAAAGGCTTGTCTCAACTAATCTGAAGATTGAATTAATATCATAATCAGTATTTCTCTGCATGGTCACCATAGAGTTCGAGATCTTAATTGAATATGAATATGGAAAGATAATAACACTTACTGGGGACAAGTGGTCCAATGATCATCTAATAAATATATCCGCTGTATTCAGAAGGTTATGGTATCTGTTGCTCCAAAAATATAAATCTGCATGTGGTAATAGGTCTGTAAGAGCAAGGGTGGAATCATTAGTAATATCCCCCTAGAGGAGTCTAATCTCTCCAACTGGCCCAATAGGAATAAGTCAATTGGTTATGCAAATTTCTTAAGGTCCGCTCAATTCTATTCCCAAAGTGATATAGAAATCGTCCCAATATGTACAAACATGGACTTACAACGTCACTAGCCCATTATATGACCGGTCGTGAGTAATGTAATCCCACGTCAATAATTGTCTCCACTATGATGCGATACAAGAAACCCTAATATGTGTTTAATAGCTAGACAAGATAAAACAATGGGGAAGAGAAACCCCTTAAGGCTTAAGGTAAACTTATCTACTTCCCTATCTGTCATCCATATCAGATGTGTGGTCCCACAGCGTGTAGTCAATCAAAGGATTAATTTATATGGGTTAGAATGCCCAAGTCTATAAAATACAAAGGAGACCTAATAGAAATAAATATACCCCAGGCTCATCAAACGTTGTGTCATTCCATCTGACACAAACTTTGCTGTATTGTTCTTCCCATCTGAATATTCCTTCTGGCGCCAGGATACCCGTAGGGTGACAGCTGCGCGGTATAAATATTAATACAATACAATACAATACAATGATCTCAGTACATGAACCTAATACCAGAAGGGAAGTCAGATGAGCGAAACCATTAACAGACCATGTCAGTAAGTCCCGGCAAACATGTGCCTCTGAGCACAGTATACTTCGCTACCAAAAGATTTGTAAGTGGTCCTAGCTGAGTGCGCCCATGTCAAGCTTGTTGGGGGACAGTATCTGTCCTGTCAAGTACCCCGCATCTATCCCCCAGATATGTAATGGAGAATATTAAAAAGATTCATGCCCATATCCCCACGCAAAGTGACAACATATAAATTGAGTAAATGGCAGTCCATTAAATTAAGGGTTGGTGAAGGCAATCTCCCCATCCCATGCAGAACTACAGAGTCCCAATCCTGCGTCTTACCGTAATATGTTAAAAACTGCCACCAGTGTCAACAATCCACCCAGTAGCGACCACGATTAGTCCTCCGGCAACGAGTGAAGTCGAGTGCCCTGGCTACGTTTAAATAGCGCCCTGCAGTGGGTAAATGAAAAACACCTGTGAGCTGCGAGTCTGGGATGGTCCTAGTAGGTCATGTGATTATGCAAGCGCAAGTGGCGGCCATCTTAACACGAATAAATGTGTATGACTAATATATAAAAAAGGAACAAAAGTGATGTATGAAAATGCAATTTACCAAGTTATAACATATTGTTGTTGAAACTGAATAAACAGTTGGTAAGGGTAATCCATGCTTGCAATGAACACAAGACTTAAGTGGCCTCTGAGAAGAAAATGTATATAAATAAATTGAGCAAGGCGCCTGAGAACGTGATGCGTCATCATCAAGCTCTAAGGTCTAAAGATACCGGCAAAACAGATGACTGAACATTTTGAAAAGACAAGCAGCTGTAAAAGGGCTGCAGAGTGCAAGCGGAGAGATGTAATAGATGTCATAGTAGATCATGTGATTATGCAAGCACAAGTGGCGGCCATCTTAACACTGATAACTATGTATATGCAATTTACCAAGCTATGAAATATTATTATTGAAACTGAATAAACAGTCAGTAAGGGTAACCCATACTAATAAACACAGGTTTTATTAAGTGGCCTCCAATGATGATAAAAGATTAATTAAACAAGGCGCCTGAGAACGTGATGAATAATAATCGTCTGGTCTGAGGATACCGGTAAATCAGCTGATTGAACATATTGAAAAAAAAAGAAGCTGTAGCAAGGCTGCAGAGTACAAACAGAGAGATGTAATGGAGCAGCAGCCATCTTATCGTAAAAACTTATATGATAATGAACAGCCTGGGAAAGGCTAAAGATGAACAGTATCGACCCCCTCACAGCTGAACCGAGCCAAAGTTCAACCGTTTCGACATGGTGATGTGTCCATGTCATATAGTGCGAGACAAAAGGTTGAGATAAGTCTCAAGGCTGAGATCAATGTCAATATTATTCTAATCCCTGGGATGATGGAATGTTGAAAAGATAAAAACAGTCTGAAAAATTCAGTAAGAAAGTTAGTATATAGACAAAAGATAGACTTGATGCAGTACATCCAAATACTAAGGATAGCCATGTACAAAATACAAAAAATAAGTAAAGGGCGAGTCTCTCGTGAAAAGAGGAGACAGAATTAAAACAAAACAGGCATGTACAAAAATAAGCCCCCATTTATCCAACATATAAATGGGAGAACATATAAAGTTCTAACTCATACGAGAGATGAGGTCATCACTCATCTGCTTATTGACTGTTGCAAAGGGCAAACATGATCCCACATTTGTATTCAGACAAGGAAAGATGCATATAATTCCAGAACAAGAGACAAGTGGACGGGTCCATATGGATAAAGGATAAACAGTATTACTACAAATTGATCACATATTTTAGGCTGTATTTAACTGCACCCTTGCCATTCCCTACCCACTTTCTCATGTCCCAGATTAATCAAACAAACTTTTTGATTACTAAATGATTTCCTCTTCAGTGAGTGATCCAAAACTGGCCAAGGATTGGAGGAAAGATCGGAGCTCCCTATTTGTCAGATTATTCCAAGAAATATTGTAGTTCATCCTCAGTATTGTGACCCAATTCAACACAACGTAATCTGCATATCCAACCTGCCTCCTTTCTTCTCAGGGCCAATTCCCTGTTGCCACCCCTGGGTTGCACTGGTTCATGATCAATTCCAATAAACCAAAAGTTCTCTTCTGGTGTATGGTTTTCCTGCATGTGATATGTAAGTGGGTATCTGAGATCCCCATTGCGCCTTGCGCGGACATGCTCCTGTATTCCTGTTTCCAGAGCCCTTTTAGTGCTCCCCACGTAAATTTTGTCACACGGGCAGCCCAATATATACGTTACATATTTAGAGTTGCAGTTAATCAGATGTTCTATTGTGTATTTCTTTTTGGTGTTAAAGCAGAAATCTTTGGTTTTGTTTTTTCCTAGCTTGCACTCATTGCAATCTTTGCATGTATAAAAGCCTTTGATTGTAGGAGTTAGCCAACTTGATTTTTTCTGGGTCATGACGTAACTGGGGCATAGTATATTTTGTAGTTTTTTGCCTCTTCTGTAGGTTACTTTTGGTTTTGTCGCAAGGGTGCCCTGTAAGCTAGGTATGTCCAGCAGTAGATGCCAATGCTTTCTCAAGACATTATACACCCTACTGCTGCGGTCATTAAACTGGGTACTAAAGGCAATTGGCGTATTTGTAGAGTCTTTACACGATACAGGTGCTAGGGTCGTTTTTCTCGGTACTTTCATTACCTTTCTGTGTGCTTTCTTTAGAGTATCCTTAGGATATCCTCTATTCAGAAAGCGCTCCTCAGTTTCCCTCAAATTAGAGAGGAAAGTCTCCTCTGTACTACAATTCCTTAGACTTAGACTTTGTATTTCCACCTTGATGTTTTAATCCCACTTTAAAGATACTCCTCCAGTGCTTTCTTTAGTTGAATGAAACCAGCATATGGCACAGAAATTGACAGATCTTCGGCTAGATTTATAGCCTTGGCCATTCTTAGGGCAGATATATCCAATTTGATGAGCCTACCACTTCCAAGGTGTAAATAACTTTTTCTGTGAATTCCACAAGCATTTGTTTTTACGTTCTATTTTATTTGGGACTATTAAATCCATTGGTTGTAAAAAACTTTTTCCGTAGACGGACAAAGATGAGCAGATCCGAAAAATCAAATCCAGACATGGAGATGAACTGACCTCGTTGATCGGATATTTTCCAACCAAAAAACAGTTGGAAGACTGGATTCATGCAAAAGTACGAGATATTCGACAGACTCATGATGCACTGAACAAGTTCAAGTAAGTATTCTTCTATTCTGTCTCTTGCTTTAGGTTGTCATGCTGGGCAGGGGGTGAAAAGAGACAAATTATCAAATTTTACCGCTATGCGCCAAAGAGCAGGTGCTCTTAATGGGATGGTTAAAGTCTCTAAAAGTGTGTAGGCGAAGTTCAAATGAGCACCATAATAAATTTGTTTTTGTACTCCAAAACAGGGGCTAATGAGGCAATGGTATTGAATAGTTCCTTTCAATTGTTATACTATTGTGAGTGGAAGAAACTTTTTTTCAAACTATACTTGTCATATTAAATATTTTTTTTCTTTCTGTTTTGCATTATGGAAGGATACTTTAATGCTGTAAATCCAGACCCCAGTGGACTGGCAAAAAGTTTAGGGGCCCTATTGAGGCCAGTATTATTAAATATAACTGAGTTTCCAGAGTTTTGTGACATTCATCTTTTTGACCCCGCACTCTGAGTATTTCCATATTCATTTTATTTTTACAAGTGTATTTTTTCTGTTGAAAAAAATAAAAAATTGCAACTAGTATTTTTCTATATTTATTTAAACCAAAAATAATTGCACGTAGGACTTTAACACCCTAAAATTAGCCATAATCTGAGATCTTATAGGTTCTATACTCGGGCAACACATCTATTTTGTTGATTACATAGATCGTACATGGTCTTACATTTTTAGATACATAGGATAACAATGAAGTTGGCATGGATGGCTGTCTTTCATGGCTACAGTAATGTCACCTTCAGGTACCGGTCCCATTGGGTGCCAAAATCTTTCTTCCACTACCTCATAACACCATGGAGACATTATGGTGCATTAATGGTTAGAGTTCTATAGATGAGGAACCCTTCTTCTCCCTCACCATCAATTCTTCCAGTAGAATCCTTGCCTCTAGGAGGGATTATTCTGTGATAACAGAGCGGTTGACTACATTGACTGGAATCCCCTGCTGTAATTTCCCATCACATATTTATATGTGTGTAAGGGGGGCTATCCAAACTCAGGCTGTAGCTGAGCAAACTACTTTCATTTAATCCCACAATTTCTTCCAACCTAGAGATCTGAATCGGATCCCACCTCGGCAACAGTACCATGTCAACCTTTCCCCTGTCTACAACTTTTGCCAGTTTTCCTTTCCTTATCAAGGCATTTTTCCACTCGAGTACAACTTTGTACGTGCTTTGCAAACAAAAATTCCCAGTCCTGATTCACATAGTTTGTATCAGTGAAATTTTAACTCATAAAGTCCACTTATGAACAGGAAATTTTCTCTGGGGTTGTAGCATTCTCGCATTTTCAAACTCAGGGTTTGGTTAGAGTAAATGGAAGGATGTTCGATGTTTCTGGCTGGGCAACTTCTTTAATTAGATGAAAACCCACATACTCATAAGCTATGCATACCTATTGCAAGTAGGTTCTCGCTCTTAAGAAAGCACATGAGTGTGCGTGCCCCTGTCACAGGACTAAGTGTTCCTCCACGTTGGGAATTTGGATGAACTGCTCCGGTGTTTAATGGATTTTCTCCATGTGGGACATGGCGGCGGCGTGAATCTTTCAATCATTGTTTTAGTTTCTTCTAAGAATTTTAAATTTAAACTACAAATTCTTTTGGCTGTTAAAAATTCTCCATACAGGTTGCTCTTTATTAGTGTGCTAGGGTTGAATGATGTAGTATGGAGGATTCAATTACAGGCAGTTTTTCTGTGAATATGATTCTACTTGTCTGTTCGTTATTTCAACTATAGTGTACAAAAATAAACTTTTTGATTGGCTCTTGATCCTAGTTACTTTAATGTTGTCAAGGGTTATTAGTCAGATACAGAACAAAATATGTTATTATGTATGTATGTTTGTGTGTATTGGTATTTACATAGTGCATGCCTAGCTATTAAGCAACGGTTTGCTGTGCATTTTGTGAGGGGTTGGAAGACGATCTACCAAGATGGAGTACATCAAGTGTATGTCATCTATAATATCTAACCACAAACATACATTACCCAAAAAAATACAGTGGTGCATCCTTCAGGCATACCTTTATTTCCGCCAACACTCTATCAAATTTGCCTAAGATGGTGCAAATTGGCAGCCCACTAATTACTATGCATATTTTAAGTAACATTCCTTATTGAAAACAAAATAGTTGTGTGTCAGAACAAATTCAACAAGTGATATACGCATTTTAGAATGCTGAGTGTAGCTTCCAGATCTTGTTCTTACAATAGCTTCTCACAATTAGGTAATCTTTGTGACCAATTGAGGTATGCAGTGAGGGGAAATTATTATGACCATCCATAATTTTGTTTTCTCATTAGAAATCTTGCAATTTTCTCCAAGAAATGAAAAATGTTTTTTATGTAAGAAGTTTTGTGAGGCACACTTTGTATGCTGCAGTGTTCTAGAACATTGCTTTGATTATGTCAGCTGGGGTTTTGAGATGTGTTTTGACAGTTACTGAATGGCCCCTTTAACTACATTATGTTATCCATACTTTTATTAAACTACCCACTGTTTTCACTAGATGTCTCTGCAAACATGTATGACAAAAGTAAACCAGCTTACTGTTTCTAGGATGTCAGTTGCTGCACTTGGAACGCGATTCAAGTATCTCATTTTCCTCTAACATGGTCGGCTCCTGATATTGACAGTGTGGCAGCCGCTCAGGGTCTTCCTCCTGCTCACTACCACAGGGCCTTGCAACAGTGGGGGAATCATCCTTTACAACGCAGTAATCCTCATGCATGCCTTTGCCTTTACCACGCAGATGCCTTTAATATATATCTACATTATGTGTATTTACCGATAGGTCTGCACGTTTAGGAGATGCCATTTTTGGTTTACTAATAACTTTGGCAACGTTTAACGAATCTTCACGAAACTCTTCAAAAATATTCTCTTTTTTTACTAGTTTCTTTAGGAACAGTTATGAGGTGATCTGTCTGAGGGGGCCGACCTGGCAGTTCGGGCTGTAATGTTCCCATTGGAGCAGGGTCAAGGCTGTTTTGCATATGGCTGGGTCCAAACTGAGGTGGAATGGTGGGTGAAAATTGATGGATTTGGATGCGGTGCGAGCACTTGCCAGTGGCTGAGATTTATTGAAGCATTTTCATGCCCTAACTTTCTAAAAGTTTCATTTTCAAAATTGTAAGAAAGAGGATTTTAAATTGCAATTAATTTGAGTTGAAGAAGCCTTTCTCTCTCTCTCTTCGCAAACTGGCATTATCACTTATTAAGTGTAATAAGTTTGTTAGTCTGATGGAAACTTAGCCTTTCAACAGTGAAAAACTACTTTGAGTGTTTCACTGCCACGATATGTAAAACACAAGTACACCTGTCCTTCTAAAAAAAAAAAATAGCATGCACCCTACCCTATGAGCCTTCATAGCTTACCTTAGGAGTGACTTATACGTTTTAAAATGGAAAGTTTACGCCTGGCAAAAGGATTAGTTTTCCTGGTCGAAATGGCAGTTTAAAACTGTACTATAGGTTGCGGTGGCATGAGAAATCTTTTGCATTGCTACTTTTGTGGGTGGCACAATGTGTGCTGCAGCCCACTTAGTTGCATTTAAGTTACAGGACCTAGATGCATGTTTTTACCATTTACTAGGGGTTACAAGTAAATTAAAAGTGTCAATTGGGTGAATACCAATGTTACCATGTTTAGATGAGAGAGCACAATTACTTTGCCACTGATTAGCAGGGAGAAAGTACAGGGTCCTAATGCCAACAAAAAAGAGTTCAGCAAAAAATCAGGAAGTGAAGGCAAAACCACTGGGAGAATACCACACTAAGGATACTATGTTTAACAATTGTTCATTGGTTCCCTAACAACGTATTAAAGAAAGATAAAACCTAAAACATTTGAATTCCAATCAGTGCTTTCAGCCTCGCGGTTTCGGATATTGCTAGAACTCCTCAATGGCATTTTTGGACCATGTTACACAGTTACCAGTTATGTATTCTCTCTATATATAGTATAATATTGTATTTATCACCATTGTTGAGTGTCGGAAAATACCCTTATTCTAGAGAGGTGATTACCGTTCTCTACCTTGCTGAAAAACAATGCACCAGTTAAGAGATTTTGCTGCTTTAAACCTGAGATATTGGCATATTATTTTAATTTAGGGCAGTTGAAAATGGACCGCTGAGGGGCTGTGGTAAGTAATGAATGGCTATCAGCTCATTTTGAAGCCATTCCAATATTTTTGATTGGATTGAATTTTTGTTTGGATTTGTGGTCTGAAGTTTAGAAGGAATAAGAACGGCTAGATGACATGAGCTTTGACGGCTTCGAACCCCAACTTTCACTGAGTGCAAAGGCACTTGGATTCACTCATGACACCAATCTCACCTTCTAGGCTCATAGTGCTAAAAACAACAGATGGCCTGGTACCAGTTATCTCTTCTAAAGAAAGTTAACCAGTTTCTTTCCAGAATGCATCTTGAGAACTGCAATTTAAGCCCATGCACTCTCTCGCCTGGATGGTAGTAATGTCCTACTCCCTGGCCTCCGAAATTCAAAAATGGTACCCCTTAAAGGCATCCCCCATGCCACAGCACATCTCACAAAGGGCCTGATGAAATATGATCACATCACCCCAGTCTTGATGGATCTTCAGTGGCTTTACTTGCCAGTCATCTCCATCTTCAAATCCAGCAGCATCATTTACAAAGCCATCACAGCCGGCTCTTGTTTATCTTGAAGGCAAGCTCACCATCCCTGGTGATTCTCAGCAGACCCACAGCCTGGGCATCATCAGACTGCCAACTAAGAAGTGTAAAAAGTAAAACCAAAGGCAGTAGGCTTTTATATCTGTGCACCCACGGTCTGAAACCACACCCCTGTATCCTTTAGGAAAGCCACTACTGCTTTAATTGCTACTAATTAAGACTCACCACTTTAAGGAACACTACATCATAATGCATTAACAGTCCACAAACCAGCTTTATTTCCTACTGCGTCTTGACTTTGATGGTTTTTGACTGTCTACAGGTCTCCACTGCCTTTTGGTTTGGCTTGCGCTATCGAAATACCACATTCATATACATTCATCTATATGTGTATGTATGTGGTATTTTCTATAGTGCAAATCTACATACATTTGCATTTCATCAGCTTAAACATCATGGTACGGAATAAGGAGGCTAAGATGTCACCAAGGCTGGTGGTGTGAATGAAGCACCAGAGAGAGGTCCCTGGACTCATCATTTGGGTGTACCAACCCCTATGGATGTGGATAAGGGAAGTGTGAATCATTGGGAAACACAATGAGTAGAATGAAAGGTAGGAGCAGATCCGTTTGAGCTTTTCCAGAAATTTCCTCTGAAGAAAGGGCGAGGATCATAACAGAGTTTATGGCAGTGTTGAAAGCTGCTCAGAAATCATGGAATAAGGCTTGAAAGGTTACTTTGGGGAACAGAAGTGAGTATGTTGGAGCCAGTGCAAAGATTCTGTGGAGTGAAATAAACAGAAGCACGGTGGAAGAAGTTGGACTGAGTTGAATCAGCGGTTTGTTAGATGGTTAAGGAATGATGGTGGTGGAGCATAAGTGTGTTATGCTGCCAAGTTTGTGCTCTTGTGGTATACTGTGTATGTGAGTGAAGAGTAAGTGGACAGGAACAGTTTGTAGAGGTTGTCCTTTTGAAAGCTATTTAGGTGAAGGTTCAAGTCATTCATATTATTCACAATGTTGGGCTCTTTATTCTTATTATGGTATCAAATGTGTGTATTTATTTAGTTCAGTTCTTCCATGTGCTTATTTCAGCAAAGAACTGGCGTCTGCAGAGCAGAATAAAAACCACCTGAGCAGTGAGCTACGCCGGAAGGAGGAGCAATTGACAAATTATGAAGAAAGGCTTTTCAACTTATGTGGCAGCCAAGACTTTGATAGTGACCTTACACGTCTTCAGGAAGATATTGAGAAATCATCTAAGCAACGGGGTGAGTTCGTTTAATAATCTGTTATTGTAATACAGTAATGTAAGAAACTAGGTTATTAATTGAGGGGGATAGGTAACCTCCTGAAATAATAATCACAATGCATTTCAGGGTTAACCACTAAAGTCACTAAATCAAAATACGAGCTGAACCTACTGGCTGCTATGTCATAGAGCAGACAGGCTTAACTTGTAGGCAATGTGTTAAGTATTTATTCAGTACTAAGAGGCATCCATCCGGGACTATATGTAACGTGTATGAGTAATATGCCATTTATGTTATATGTGATTGCTGTTGATTTGACTTATTCATAAAAAGCAATAAAATACTTGGAAAGAAAGCATTTATGCAGGACTGAAACAGTAATAAAGTTGAAATGCACAGCGATAAAATCCCCAAAATGAATGAGGGAAATCAAGTAAACTTTAGTAAACACGATGACGCTAAAATGTCAACAATCCAATAAGGCTCGGCCTCCTCTGTTCAGCCCTCACTTACTTGCAGCCAGTGTTTTCTGCTCTACAGGGGTCTGCAGCAGCCAGCAGATCCTCTCGTATGCCTCATTCCTTGCGGCCGTCTGTAGATTTATTTTAGGCTGCTCGGCCAGCAACTCCTCAGAGACCTGTATGTCTTCTTTAACCCCTTGGCCGCGGCGGTAATTCCGCCACGGCGCGGGAGGCGGGAGGGGGGGGCCTCCGACATGCTGGTGACAGAACCACTCCGTCACCAGCCACGGGTGGGCTGTGCTAATGACGGAGTGGTTCCGTCACGGCCAGCCTGATAGAACGCGCCGCGCAGGCACGGCGGCCGGGCCGTGACGGAACCACTCGGAGGGGTTCCGTCACCAGCATAGAAGGGGTTAATGTCAGTTGTCTTGAAAAACAGTGCTCTAGCTGAGTTGAATGGGCCAGATGGTCGGGAGGCATGTCTCACTCAGCTTCCGTCCTGTCCATGCTCCACTATAAATACTTTGAATAAACAGTTTAAGTAGGATTGCCACTAGAGTACATTCCAAACTAAAATAATAAAGCAAATAGTATAAATTGTGCATCATAGAATTACATTACACATGATTTGTGTGTTAGGCCTTGATAACACACAGATTTTGGAAGCTTTTAGGTTGGATTAAACCTGTCACATGGTTTCATAGACCAGAACGGTGTTCCAGTGGGCACTCTGGGTATAATGCATAGTGCATCTCTCAGTTTCTCTTATTTTATTGATCAGTGAAAATAAGGAATTTGAGCCGTTCGCGCTATCATTTGCCTTTTAGTACCGAGGCCTAGTTTTGATGGGGAAACGTATTTCCTTGTGCCTGTTCTATGTTATTGACCAAGCTTCAAAAGCACGAATCAGCTCTCTAAGTCTGACTCTCAATTGGCCTTTGCCTGCCAACTGCTTATTTGGCACATACACTCTGTTATGTTACCAGGCTGTGAGCTGCACCCTCAGCTATTCCCTCTGGTGGCTGAGAGTAGATTACTTTGAAGAGGTTCTCTTTGTTACTCTTTGTGGCCTTGATGCAATTCTTCCCTTTTCTGATGTTGGTTGCGTATGTGCTGTGATACCAGTATATTTGCAGGTCAACAAGCCCTCATCTGTATACCCTTAAGAGTCCAGCTTTCAGTATGCTTTTATCAGATGGTTAGGATGAAGTTAAAGACCCTTGGAGAAGAATTTAGGTTGTTTACACAGTAAAGCCATTATTAAGCCCTTCCTTTACCTCTGCCCTCAGCATGAGCAAAGAAAGAATGAAAGGGATTCCATGGACCATTAACTCTTAAAGCCAGTAAAAGCGTTCGGAGGGCATTTTTATCAAGTAGGTGTACTAGTTTGCGCACTCAGTATCATATTTCCTTAATACTCTTTCTTTAATAACCAATCTACTCAGGAAGGCGTAGGAATGCTGTTTTTCCAACTTTAGCTCAGTCACCGAATCCAATCTCTCAAAGTCCATGTATCTCCCACCTAATATGAGAAGTAGAACTCTGTCATCTCCTTTGGCTCTTTGTTTTGGACCTTAGATATCCTAGTCCAAGTGTGAGAAATTGGATTGTTGGTTGAGGGGGTGTGAGCCCTCCTCAAGCAGCTGCCACTATCATTGTCAGGGTGAACCACAAAAGTCACAAAATTAACCTGTGCTTGGCCCTATGGTAGCTTGGCACAAAAGCATTCAGGCTTAAATTAGATGCAATCTGTAAAGTATTTATGCAACATGCAAACAGTAATAAAGTGCAAACATAACACAAGAAAAACATCACTCAAAAGTGGAAAAATAGAGTAAGTGTAAAAAAATAGAGTTAGACCCCAACAACAAAAATCCATTCAGTAGAAGTAGATGTATGTCCTTCTCAAAGATTTAAGTAAGCATAGCGCCTAAAAGCACAAAGTGCCACTTGAAGTTATTTGGTCATGCTAGTCCAGGGGAAAGCCATAAGTGCAAGCCGACTGCAAGTGAGCACAGACCGGATACAGGAACAAGGCTAATCCCACTGAAAAAGTTATGTGCTTAAGGTCTGTCATGAAGGTCCAGTTCGGGGTGGAAAAGACCTGTGTGTGGTTTAGGGCCTACCCTAGGAGTGACCTTTATGTATTAGAAAGGAAGGTTTAGGCTAGGCATATGGTTTACTTTGTCAAGTCAAATTGGAAGTTCAAAACTGCCACAGGCACGCCGGGAGGGGCTTATAGGGCTCCATTGATGCCACTTCCGTGGACAATGTCAGGACGGAACCGGGCGTCTTCGCCCGGGTCCGCGTCCTAACGCGGATCCGGGAAAGTGATACCTTGGGCATGTTTTTGTTACTTGCAGGCCTTTTCGACGCCTTTCACATCCAGGAACAGTGTGTTCATGTCCCTTGTGGGCTTCACACCGTGCCAGTCCTGCTCGCAACAGAGGTCAGCAACGGACCCTCACGACATCTGTATGTGGTGCTTGGGAGAGCACCATGACTCTGTGGAGTGCGCAGCTTGCGCCAGCTGCTGCTAAAATCCCTGCGGGAACGCCGCATGAAGCTGCTGTCTGCCCAGATGTGCTGAACGGACCCCCTGCGACGCAGGTCTCCTTCTCCAGCGGAGTCGTTCACCCGGCGCAAGTCCTTACGGGAGGACGTTCTTGGTCATGGGACCGTCGCCGTCTTTCGCCTACGTCAGGTAAGCATTTGCCCCACCCTCCCTGGCGCACCTCTGGGCCCCACAGAGGGGATAGGGATTGAGGTTGGGACACCGCCGGCGAGTTTACCCTGACACCAGAGTCGCCGGGATGTCGGTACACGGCCCGGAGGGGCATCTCACAACGTCTAGCCCTTCCATAGCGCTGTCACAAAGCCTTCCGAGGCTCCCTGCGGCATCGCTGAAGGTGGCTGCGGCGCGGTGCACGACACCGCTTCCGCATACTCTCTCCCACAGGTTTCCACCTAGGGGAATGTTGAGTCGACGCCGGTCCAACTCTGAGCGGTCGAGGCCTTTTCGGAGGTCGCCGACGTCTGCTCGACTCGAAGGATCGAGGCCTCTTCGAAGGTCGCCGGCTCGACTTGAGGAGTCGAAGCCTTTTCGGAGGTTGCCGGCTCGACTCGAGGAGTCGAGGCCTTTTCAAAGGTCGCTGACGCCAGCTCCACTCGAGGAGTCGAGGTCTCTTCGGATGTCCGCGACGCTGGCTCCACTCAAAGGGTCAAGACCTTTTTGAAGGTCGTCGGCTCGACTCCTGCGGTCAAGGCCTTTTCGGAGGTCGCTGACGCTTGCTCCACTCCGCCAGTCGGGGCTTTTTCCGAGGTCTCCGACGCCGATCGACGACGGTACCATCTCCAACTTTATTGGTGGTGGATGTGGTCCCGCTGGGTTCACCACCCCATGAGTCATTTCACTGCTCCAGCACAGGCGCCAGTGGAGCATTGGCCTACTCATCCTGCTGCTGAGCCTCTAAGTGCCCGGTTTAGCTTTCGTTCTTTGTAAGAATGGAGCCGCACTCAGTCTCTAGTCCTTCATAGCATTTTTTGGCATATTCTCCACCAGGGTGCGGGAAACATGGAACCATTGTTACCTTTTGCGGAGCCATTGTTTGACATCCTTCTCGGAACGTGGGCACAGCCCTTCTCGGGGGACCCTGTGAAGCGTTCTGTGGCACATCGCCATCGGCCGGATCCCGCCTGTAGCTGGAGCCGGCTACTCCATCCTGGAGCTGGTGGACTTGTGCTTCAACAAAAACACTACGGTAGGGGGGACCTAGGGGAAGTTTAAAGACCAAGCTCTGGATACAATCCCCAAAAAAGCCTATAAACAACAAAGGTACCAGAGGGTCTCAAAGGATGTGCCCAAATGTAACAGAAGGTCAACCACTCCCTAAAAGCCAAAGTGATGCGTCACAGAAGTTCTCAGCAGAGTGAGAGAAATACCCATCAGTCACCATACGGATCCGCCCTTCATCATTTGGGATTTTATCCGTACCACCCGTCTGAGAAAATCAGTGCCACATACAGAGGTCAACCCGGTGGTAAGGGGGTTCCTCAGAAGGTAAAGGCAATGACAGTGTGGTATGCCACTCGATGTTAATGAGTGGCCAGAGACATGGGACTGGGGTGTGCAGTGTTGGAAAGAGTGAAGGAGTAAGAAAACCAAAAGAGAGTGTATTAAAATTGGTTTGAAAGAGGCACTTGACAAAATTTATTCGGTGTGTGCCTAACATACCAATGTTAAAAATCAATGCAACCCAAGGCTGTCTGATTACGTAGACCGCCTGAGGTAAGAATGGTCGACTAGTTTCTGCAATTGGGGGACTATTGTGTCTTTGCATTCATCAGGACCAAAATAAGATTAAACTACTGCACCAAGTGAACTACGTGAAGTGAAGGGAAACACCAGGATAACAAAAAACAAGTGCACATGGTCACCTGAATGCTCCGGGTGCCCTTACAGTCTGTGTTGATCACTATGGAAAGAGAAAAGGGTTAGGTATAGCTATCGTGACCGCGCGACCAATGGCAGCGCGGCTTATAAACAGCCTTTCCTCGGTCGTTCGTCACCTCCCCAGACGGCCAGGACGCCGGCCCTGGAGTACCGACGGATAGGTAAGAGGAGCCCTCCCTTCTTCTCTCCGCAGTGCTGCGTTCTTCTAACAAAAGGTATCCTTTCTTAAACGGGGTCTCGGCTCCGCTACTGCTGGGTATGAATTAATTATTGTTAAGAGACTGATACCATCTCTTGTCGGCTACCGTAAATAGGAAGTGCTTTGTCCATGTTTGTGCATACTGTGTTTGACGTGTGTTTCACATGTTTTCTAGAGCGGTGCTTCATCTTCCCCTGAGCCGCTGCCAGGTGGGGTGAGGCCAGTCTACCTTACAGATCGAGGTAAGGACTGAAAGACATTTGGCTTATGAAATTTCTTTCCGAATGATTCAAAATCGGGCCATATTTGTATTAAGTGCCTGTATCCCTTCAATCTGAATGTGAGGTTACGCTAGATCCACATCGATGGACTTTTTTCTCAGCCCATTAGATCACGATAGCTATACCTAACCCTTTTCTCTTTCCATAGTGATCAACACAGACTGTAAGGGCACCCGGAGCATTCAGGTGACCATGTGCACTTGTTTTTTGTTATCCTGGTGTTTCCCTTCACTTCACGTAGTTCACTTGGTGCAGTAGTTTAATCTTATTTTGGTCCTGATGAATGCAAAGACACAATAGTCCCCCAATTGCAGAAACTAGTCGACCATTCTTACCTCAGGCGGTCTATGTAATCAGACAGCCTTGGGTTGCATTGATTTTTAACATTGGTATGTTAGGCACACACCGAATAAATTTTGTCAAGTGCCTCTTTCAAACCAATTTTAATACACTCTCTTTTGGTTTTCTTACTCCTTCACTCTTTCCAACACTGCACACCCCAGTCCCATGTCTCTGGCCACTCATTAATATCAAGTGGCATACCACACTGTCATTGCCTTTACCTTCTGAGGAACCCCCTTACCACCGGGTTGACCTCTGTATGTGGCACTGATTTTCTCAGACGGGTGGTACGGATAAAATCCCAAATGATGAAGGGCGGATCCGTATGGTGACTGATGGGTATTTCTCTCACTCTGCTGAGAACTTCTGTGACGCATCACTTTGGCTTTTAGGGAGTGGTTGACCTTCTGTTACTTTTGGGCACATCCTTTGAGACCCTCTGGTACCTTTGTTGTTTATGGACTTGTGCTTCAGGCAGCTCTCTCTGTGACTCCTGTTATGGCGCACTTTTCAATTCGGTCTGCTATGGACACCACGGACTCTGTGGGTCGTACTATAGCCAGGTCGGTTGCCATACGCCACCACGCGTGGTTGCGTGCTGGCATTTTTCCCAGATCATGTTCAGGAGTGGCTTAGAGATATTCCATTTGAAGGGGTAACTCTTTTTGACGCCCATGCTGATTTGGCAGTCAGGCGCCTCCTGTATATGTATCTTCCTCAGTTTTAATCTTTGTGGAGGATTTTTGGTTTCGTGACGGTGCCATCCCTTTCTTTTCTGTTACCCGTTGTGGGCTGCAGATGTTTTGGGTTGTGTGGCTGCTCAGCCGTGTGGTTACTTATTCTAGTACAGCTGGTTAAGCTGTGTTTATCTTTCTTTTGAGCCTCTGCCTACGAGCTTGTCTCAAGAAGGTCCCTTCTTTTGTAGGGTTGTGCTTTACCCTATATGGGGTATTTGTTGGCAATCGTGCTGCTACTCTTCCTTGCCCAGGAACTTTTGACACAAGCTGACTCTTCCTTTTGTTGTAGGATGTCTCCTCTGGTGAGATCCATAGGATTGGTTTCTCTCCAAGGGTTCCCATTGGTTGTCTACGGTTGGTCCGGAATACATCATCGCCTCAGTAGGGGGTTTGTTGCCCTGGCCTGTTCCTACAACCTAGCTGTGTGCGTCTTGCCTGTCTATCGGTGGGCATGCGTCCCTGGTTGTGGGGGGCAGGTCTTCCCTGGCACGGTCTCTGGTTCCTTGCTTCTTGCAGGATATGGGGTCTGGCTTGTCCCTTCCTGTCCTGTGCATATTCCTAGTTCTTGAAGAGTGGCTCTGGTCTATGCCTTTCTGCCACTGGATCTGTGCTCCACCCCTGATGTTTTTCTGGGTGTGTGTTCTTTCTCTATTCTGGCACAGGTGCTTCTTTAAGGTAGCATTACTATGTGTTTATTCTTCTCGAAGTTCTCCATCTTGGTGGACGGTGTCGGTCTTAGGCGGTGTAGGCTTTTGGTGCCAGGCTTCTGTCTGTGCCTTCTTTCTATTCTTTATGAGCAGTCTTGTGGTCTATGTTTCCACTGTCTCACGGGAGACCAGGATTTTTTTCCCCCTCAGGGACCTGTTATTTTTTCTGTATTCTTAACTGTTATGCAGCACACCGGTGCCGTGGTACCGCTTGCATGACTCCCCTATTTAGGAAGAGTCAATCCACATACGTGTGTCGACATTCCTGTCTCTTTGCGGGTATATCGTGGATTCTACATGCCACTGAGGTGTTCGCATGCTAAGTCTTTTTGCCTTAGTGTCTGACATTCTTGCTTAGTCTTTCCTTTGGGATAATGTCCTCTGTGTTCATAGCCTTGCAAGTTATCCACTCACAGTGGTGCCTTTTAATTTGTTTGGCTGCTTGCCTACCTCCTGAGCTTGCTCAATGGTAGCTCCTCTGTCTCTGTTGGCACTAGACTCTGGACTCGGCCCTGCCACTGTTGTCACATGTCCTAGGCAGTACACATTAATGTGTTTTTTCTTACACCCACGGGCCTCATGCTGCGTCTCTTCTTCTGGGGTGGACAGTCTTCCAACTGTCCCCTGTTTCTTGTGGCTTCCACTATGATGTGTGTTCAGGCGGTATGCTCTACCGTTGTAATGTTGTTTTGACCCTTAGAGCTTTGTTCCTCTTGGATTAATGGGACTGATGCTTGGATCGTTCTTGAATGTCTCGCTGCATTGTTTCTTACGTTGGCATGGAACTTTCTAGTTCTGTTTTCCTTTCATCAGTGTCTGAGCGAGAGAGGTCTCACACCGTCCCTCGTCGGATTTGGTGTCTTTACCATCCCTTGTTCATACTCTTTAAGGTGGTCATGGGTCTAATGATCATTGTCCTGACATTGCGTTTTCCACCGTTTTTTCGTCAGCAGTTGACGAATATTTTCTCCTGGAACTTGGTGGTTGTTTCGCAGACCCTCCTCCTATGGGGTATGGCTTTGGTATCTATTCTAAGTTAAGGACTCTGCGGCTAGATGTCTCTATCAGATGGGAGAGTTACTTACCTTCGGTAACGATATATCTGGTAGAGGCATAGTCTAGCCGCAGATTCCTTAACACCCGCCCATCCTCCCCACTCTGCGAAGGCCTTTTCATATGGTGTTTGTCCACTTAGCCCCACTTTCTGGTGGCCTTGGTCTTCCAGAGGTGTGTTCTCGCACCTCACTCTGGGGTAGGGTGAGTTGTTCTGCATGGGGCCCTTTGGACTCCCCTCCGTCCTAGGGTTGGTTGGTGGCGTGTTCTTGTACCTTCGTGTGGCGCAGGGGGTGTGGTTCGGCTTTCGAGCCCTTTGGCTCTCCACTCCGTTCATGTTTTAAGGTGGTTCAGGTCTATACCTTTTACTACCTTCTCATGTTGTTCAACCTGTGCTCCTCACGCGTGGAGTTATTCTGTTTTTCTTTCCCTACCTCTGCCCAGACGTATGCCTCCTTCTTTCTCTGGCAGTCGGTTGGGTTGGGTTTTCTTTGGTGCTACAGTTTTTAAATCTCTGAAGGGTGTGTGTAGTGAACTTTCTAGTGGTCGTTTACTTCTAGTCACTTGTCTTGCAACATGTTACTTCAATATTGTGGTTCTTTAATTTCACTCCTGTGGTGACAAGCTGTGTCTGGCTTGTCATGTATTTCGTGCCACAGTTGTTGCCCCTCGAGGTGGCAATTGCAAAAACAACAAGTGATGGACTGAATGTGGATCAATGTCACACACTCCCCCAGTCAAAAGATCTGGGCCCAAATCCATCGTTTTTTTGCACTCCACACCACCCTGGGTTAGACAATGGCGATATGCAAATCAGCTCTGACCCTGTTGCCCCATGGGAACAGTCCAGTCCGAACTACAAAAGCCATGTCCTTCCCAGAACGGAATCAAGCATCCGAGGACCGGACCGGTTTCGAGGTAACACCTCTCTTCAGCCCGGCTAGCTTGACTCCAAGTGGTGTGGAGTGCCTGGGACCCACGTCTGGGCATCCCCAGCGCACTTAGGGCGGCAATTGCAAAAACAACAAGTGATGGACTGAATGTGGATCAATGTCACACACTCCCCCAGTCAAAAGATCTGGGCCCAAATCCATCGTTTTTTTGCACTCCACACCACCCTGGGTTAGACAATGGCGATATGCAAATCAGCTCTGACCCTGTTGCCCCATGGGAACAGTCCAGTCCGAACTACAAAAGCCATGTCCTTCCCAGAACGGAATCAAGCATCCGAGGACCGGACCGGTTTCGAGGTAACACCTCTCTTCAGCCCGGCTAGCTTGACTCCAAGTGGTGTGGAGTGCCTGGGACCCACGTCTGGGCATCCCCAGCGCACTTAGGGCGGCAATTGCAAAAACAACAAGTGATGGACTGAATGTGGATCAATGTCACACACTCCCCCAGTCAAAAGATCTGGGCCCAAATCCATCGTTTTTTTGCACTCCACACCACCCTGGGTTAGACAATGGCGATATGCAAATCAGCTCTGACCCTGTTGCCCCATGGGAACAGTCCAGTCCGAACTACAAAAGCCATGTCCTTCCCAGAACGGAATCAAGCATCCGAGGACCGGACCGGTTTCGAGGTAACACCTCTCTTCAGCCCGGCTAGCTTGACTCCAAGTGGTGTGGAGTGCCTGGGACCCACGTCTGGGCATCCCCAGCGCACTTAGGGCGGCAATTGCAAAAACAACAAGTGATGGACTGAATGTGGATCAATGTCACACACTCCCCCAGTCAAAAGATCTGGGCCCAAATCCATCGTTTTTTTGCACTCCACACCACCCTGGGTTAGACAATGGCGATATGCAAATCAGCTCTGACCCTGTTGCCCCATGGGAACAGTCCAGTCCGAACTACAAAAGCCATGTCCTTCCCAGAACGGAATCAAGCATCCGAGGACCGGACCGGTTTCGAGGTAACACCTCTCTTCAGCCCGGCTAGCTTGACTCCAAGTGGTGTGGAGTGCCTGGGACCCACGTCTGGGCATCCCCAGCGCACTTAGGGCGGCAATTGCAAAAACAACAAGTGATGGACTGAATGTGGATCAATGTCACACACTCCCCCAGTCAAAAGATCTGGGCCCAAATCCATCGTTTTTTTGCACTCCACACCACCCTGGGTTAGACAATGGCGATATGCAAATCAGCTCTGACCCTGTTGCCCCATGGGAACAGTCCAGTCCGAACTACAAAAGCCATGTCCTTCCCAGAACGGAATCAAGCATCCGAGGACCGGACCGGTTTCGAGGTAACACCTCTCTTCAGCCCGGCTAGCTTGACTCCAAGTGGTGTGGAGTGCCTGGGACCCACGTCTGGGCATCCCCAGCGCACTTAGGGCGGCAATTGCAAAAACAACAAGTGATGGACTGAATGTGGATCAATGTCACACACTCCCCCAGTCAAAAGATCTGGGCCCAAATCCATCTTTTTTTTGCACTCCACACCACCCTGGGTTAGACAATGGCGATATGCAAATCAGCTCTGACCCTGTTGCCCCATGGGAACAGTCCAGTCCGAACTACAAAAGCCATGTCCTTCCCAGAACGGAATCAAGCATCCGAGGACCGGACCGGTTTCGAGGTAACACCTCTCTTCAGCCCGGCTAGCTTGACTCCAAGTGGTGTGGAGTGCCTGGGACCCACGTCTGGGCATCCCCAGCGCACTTAGGGCGGCAATTGCAAAAACAACAAGTGATGGACTGAATGTGGATCAATGTCACACACTCCCCCAGTCAAAAGATCTGGGCCCAAATCCATCGTTTTTTTGCACTCCACACCACCCTGGGTTAGACAATGGCGATATGCAAATCAGCTCTGACCCTGTTGCCCCATGGGAACAGTCCAGTCCGAACTACAAAAGCCATGTCCTTCCCAGAACGGAATCAAGCATCCGAGGACCGGACCGGTTTCGAGGTAACACCTCTCTTCAGCCCGGCTAGCTTGACTCCAAGTGGTGTGGAGTGCCTGGGACCCACGTCTGGGCATCCCCAGCGCACTTAGGGCGGCAATTGCAAAAACAACAAGTGATGGACTGAATGTGGATCAGTGTCACACACTCCCCCAGTCAAAAGATCTGGGCCCAAATCCATCGTTTTTTTGCACTCCACACCACCCTGGGTTAGACAATGGCGATATGCAAATCAGCTCTGACCCTGTTGCCCCATGGGAACAGTCCAGTCCGAACTACAAAAGCCATGTCCTTCCCAGAACGGAATCAAGCATCCGAGGACCGGACCGGTTTCGAGGTAACACCTCTCTTCAGCCCGGCTAGCTTGACTCCAAGTGGTGTGGAGTGCCTGGGACCCACGTCTGGGCATCCCCAGCGCACTTAGGGCGGCAATTGCAAAAACAACAAGTGATGGACTGAATGTGGATCAATGTCACACACTCCCCCAGTCAAAAGATCTGGGCCCAAATCCATCGTTTTTTTGCACTCCACACCACCCTGGGTTAGACAATGGCGATATGCAAATCAGCTCTGACCCTGTTGCCCCATGGGAACAGTCCAGTCCGAACTACAAAAGCCATGTCCTTCCCAGAACGGAATCAAGCATCCGAGGACCGGACCGGTTTCGAGGTAACACCTCTCTTCAGCCCGGCTAGCTTGACTCCAAGTGGTGTGGAGTGCCTGGGACCCACGTCTGGGCATCCCCAGCGCACTTAGGGCGGCAATTGCAAAAACAACAAGTGATGGACTGAATGTGGATCAATGTCACACACTCCCCCAGTCAAAAGATCTGGGCCCAAATCCATCGTTTTTTTGCACTCCACACCACCCTGGGTTAGACAATGGCGATATGCAAATCAGCTCTGACCCTGTTGCCCCATGGGAACAGTCCAGTCCGAACTACAAAAGCCATGTCCTTCCCAGAACGGAATCAAGCATCCGAGGACCGGACCGGTTTCGAGGTAACACCTCTCTTCAGCCCGGCTAGCTTGACTCCAAGTGGTGTGGAGTGCCTGGGACCCACGTCTGGGCATCCCCAGCGCACTTAGGGCGGCAATTGCAAAAACAACAAGTGATGGACTGAATGTGGATCAATGTCACACACTCCCCCAGTCAAAAGATCTGGGCCCAAATCCATCGTTTTTTTGCACTCCACACCACCCTGGGTTAGACAATGGCGATATGCAAATCAGCTCTGACCCTGTTGCCCCATGGGAACAGTCCAGTCCGAACTACAAAAGCCATGTCCTTCCCAGAACGGAATCAAGCATCCGAGGACCGGACCGGTTTCGAGGTAACACCTCTCTTCAGCCCGGCTAGCTTGACTCCAAGTGGTGTGGAGTGCCTGGGACCCACGTCTGGGCATCCCCAGCGCACTTAGGGCGGCAATTGCAAAAACAACAAGTGATGGACTGAATGTGGATCAATGTCACACACTCCCCCAGTCAAAAGATCTGGGCCCAAATCCATCGTTTTTTTGCACTCCACACCACCCTGGGTTAGACAATGGCGATATGCAAATCAGCTCTGACCCTGTTGCCCCATGGGAACAGTCCAGTCCGAACTACAAAAGCCATGTCCTTCCCAGAACGGAATCAAGCATCCGAGGACCGGACCGGTTTCGAGGTAACACCTCTCTTCAGCCCGGCTAGCTTGACTCCAAGTGGTGTGGAGTGCCTGGGACCCACGTCTGGGCATCCCCAGCGCACTTAGGGCGGCAATTGCAAAAACAACAAGTGATGGACTGAATGTGGATCAATGTCACACACTCCCCCAGTCAAAAGATCTGGGCCCAAATCCATTGTTTTTTTGCACTCCACACCACCCTGGGTTAGACAATGGCGATATGCAAATCAGCTCTGACCCTGTTGCCCCATGGGAACAGTCCAGTCCGAACTACAAAAGCCATGTCCTTCCCAGAACGGAATCAAGCATCCGAGGACCGGACCGGTTTCGAGGTAACACCTCTCTTCAGCCCGGCTAGCTTGACTCCAAGTGGTGTGGAGTGCCTGGGACCCACGTCTGGGCATCCCCAGCACACTTAGGGCGGCAATTGCAAAAACAACAAGTGATGGACTGAATGTGGATCAATGTCACACACTCCCCCAGTCAAAAGATCTGGGCCCAAATCCATCGTTTTTTTGCACTCCACACCACCCTGGGTTAGACAATGGCGATATGCAAATCAGCTCTGACCCTGTTGCCCCATGGGAACAGTCCAGTCCGAACTACAAAAGCCATGTCCTTCCCAGAACGGAATCAAGCATCCGAGGACCGGACCGGTTTCGAGGTAACACCTCTCTTCAGCCCGGCTAGCTTGACTCCAAGTGGTGTGGAGTGCCTGGGACCCACGTCTGGGCATCCCCAGCGCACTTAGGGCGGCAATTGCAAAAACAACAAGTGATGGACTGAATGTGGATCAATGTCACACACTCCCCCAGTCAAAAGATCTGGGCCCAAATCCATCGTTTTTTTGCACTCCACACCACCCTGGGTTAGACAATGGCGATATGCAAATCAGCTCTGACCCTGTTGCCCCATGGGAACAGTCCAGTCCGAACTACAAAAGCCATGTCCTTCCCAGAACGGAATCAAGCATCCGAGGACCGGACCGGTTTCGAGGTAACACCTCTCTTCAGCCCGGCTAGCTTGACTCCAAGTGGTGTGGAGTGCCTGGGACCCACGTCTGGGCATCCCCAGCGCACTTAGGGCGGCAATTGCAAAAACAACAAGTGATGGACTGAATGTGGATCAATGTCACACACTCCCCCAGTCAAAAGATCTGGGCCCAAATCCATCGTTTTTTTGCACTCCACACCACCCTGGGTTAGACAATGGCGATATGCAAATCAGCTCTGACCCTGTTGCCCCATGGGAACAGTCCAGTCCGAACTACAAAAGCCATGTCCTTCCCAGAACGGAATCAAGCATCCGAGGACCGGACCGGTTTCGAGGTAACACCTCTCTTCAGCCCGGCTAGCTTGACTCCAAGTGGTGTGGAGTGCCTGGGACCCACGTCTGGGCATCCCCAGCGCACTTAGGGCGGCAATTGCAAAAACAACAAGTGATGGACTGAATGTGGATCAATGTCACACACTCCCCCAGTCAAAAGATCTGGGCCCAAATCCATCGTTTTTTTGCACTCCACACCACCCTGGGTTAGACAATGGCGATATGCAAATCAGCTCTGACCCTGTTGCCCCATGGGAACAGTCCAGTCCGAACTACAAAAGCCATGTCCTTCCCAGAACGGAATCAAGCATCCGAGGACCGGACCGGTTTCGAGGTAACACCTCTTTTCAGCCCGGCTAGCTTGACTCCAAGTGGTGTGGAGTGCCTGGGACCCACGTCTGGGCATCCCCAGCGCACTTAGGGCGGCAATTGCAAAAACAACAAGTGATGGACTGAATGTGGATCAATGTCACACACTCCCCCAGTCAAAAGATCTGGGCCCAAATCCATCGTTTTTTTGCACTCCACACCACCCTGGGTTAGACAATGGCGATATGCAAATCAGCTCTGACCCTGTTGCCCCATGGGAACAGTCCAGTCCGAACTACAAAAGCCATGTCCTTCCCAGAACGGAATCAAGCATCCGAGGACCGGACCGGTTTCGAGGTAACACCTCTCTTCAGCCCGGCTAGCTTGACTCCAAGTGGTGTGGAGTGCCTGGGACCCACGTCTGGGCATCCCCAGCGCACTTAGGGCGGCAATTGCAAAAACAACAAGTGATGGACTGAATGTGGATCAATGTCACACACTCCCCCAGTCAAAAGATCTGGGCCCAAATCCATCGTTTTTTTGCACTCCACACCACCCTGGGTTAGACAATGGCGATATGCAAATCAGCTCTGACCCTGTTGCCCCATGGGAACAGTCCAGTCCGAACTACAAAAGCCATGTCCTTCCCAGAACGGAATCAAGCATCCGAGGACCGGACCGGTTTCGAGGTAACACCTCTCTTCAGCCCGGCTAGCTTGACTCCAAGTGGTGTGGAGTGCCTGGGACCCACGTCTGGGCATCCCCAGCGCACTTAGGGCGGCAATTGCAAAAACAACAAGTGATGGACTGAATGTGGATCAATGTCACACACTCCCCCAGTCAAAAGATCTGGGCCCAAATCCATCGTTTTTTTGCACTCCACACCACCCTGGGTTAGACAATGGCGATATGCAAATCAGCTCTGACCCTGTTGCCCCATGGGAACAGTCCAGTCCGAACTACAAAAGCCATGTCCTTCCCAGAACGGAATCAAGCATCCGAGGACCGGACCGGTTTCGAGGTAACACCTCTCTTCAGCCCGGCTAGCTTGACTCCAAGTGGTGTGGAGTGCCTGGGACCCACGTCTGGGCATCCCCAGCGCACTTAGGGCGGCAATTGCAAAAACAACAAGTGATGGACTGAATGTGGATCAATGTCACACACTCCCCCAGTCAAAAGATCTGGGCCCAAATCCATCGTTTTTTTGCACTCCACACCACCCTGGGTTAGACAATGGCGATATGCAAATCAGCTCTGACCCTGTTGCCCCATGGGAACAGTCCAGTCCGAACTACAAAAGCCATGTCCTTCCCAGAACGGAATCAAGCATCCGAGGACCGGACCGGTTTCGAGGTAACACCTCTCTTCAGCCCGGCTAGCTTGACTCCAAGTGGTGTGGAGTGCCTGGGACCCACGTCTGGGCATCCCCAGCGCACTTAGGGCGGCAATTGCAAAAACAACAAGTGATGGACTGAATGTGGATCAATGTCACACACTCCCCCAGTCAAAAGATCTGGGCCCAAATCCATCGTTTTTTTGCACTCCACACCACCCTGGGTTAGACAATGGCGATATGCAAATCAGCTCTGACCCTGTTGCCCCATGGGAACAGTCCAGTCCGAACTACAAAAGCCATGTCCTTCCCAGAACGGAATCAAGCATCCGAGGACCGGACCGGTTTCGAGGTAACACCTCTCTTCAGCCCGGCTAGCTTGACTCCAAGTGGTGTGGAGTGCCTGGGACCCACGTCTGGGCATCCCCAGCGCACTTAGGGCGGCAATTGCAAAAACAACAAGTGATGGACTGAATGTGGATCAATGTCACACACTCCCCCAGTCAAAAGATCTGGGCCCAAATCCATCGTTTTTTTGCACTCCACACCACCCTGGGTTAGACAATGGCGATATGCAAATCAGCTCTGACCCTGTTGCCCCATGGGAACAGTCCAGTCCGAACTACAAAAGCCATGTCCTTCCCAGAACGGAATCAAGCATCCGAGGACCGGACCGGTTTCGAGGTAACACCTCTCTTCAGCCCGGCTAGCTTGACTCCAAGTGGTGTGGAGTGCCTGGGACCCACGTCTGGGCATCCCCAGCGCACTTAGGGCGGCAATTGCAAAAACAACAAGTGATGGACTGAATGTGGATCAATGTCACACACTCCCCCAGTCAAAAGATCTGGGCCCAAATCCATCGTTTTTTTGCACTCCACACCACCCTGGGTTAGACAATGGCGATATGCAAATCAGCTCTGACCCTGTTGCCCCATGGGAACAGTCCAGTCCGAACTACAAAAGCCATGTCCTTCCCAGAACGGAATCAAGCATCCGAGGACCGGACCGGTTTCGAGGTAACACCTCTCTTCAGCCCGGCTAGCTTGACTCCAAGTGGTGTGGAGTGCCTGGGACCCACGTCTGGGCATCCCCAGCGCACTTAGGGCGGCAATTGCAAAAACAACAAGTGATGGACTGAATGTGGATCAATGTCCATCACTGAAGGCTGAAGAGAGGTGTTACCTCGAAACCGGTCCGGTCCTCGGATGCTTGATTCCGGTCTGGGAAAGATATGGCTGTTGTAGTTCGGACTGGACTGTTCCCATGGGGCAACAGGGTCAGAGCTGATTTGCATAAAGCCATTATCTGACCCAGGGTGGTGTGGAGTGCAAAAAAACGATGGATTTGGGCCCAGATCTTTTGACTGGGGGAGTGTGTGACATTGATCCACATTCAGTCCATCACTTGTTGTTTTTTGCAATTACCGCCCTAAGTGCGCTGGGGATGCCCAGACGTGGGTCCCAGGCACTCCACACCACTTGGAGTCAAGCTAGCCGGGCTGAAGAGAGGTGTTACCTCGAAACCGGTCCGGTCCTCGGATGCTTGATTCCGGTCTGGGAAAGATATGGCTGTTGTAGTTCGGACTGGACTGTTCCCATGGGGCAACAGGGTCAGAGCTGATTTGCATAAAGCCATTATCTGACCCAGGGTGGTGTGGAGTGCAAAAAAACGATGGATTTGGGCCCAGATCTTTTGACTGGGGGAGTGTGTGACATTGATCCACATTCAGTCCATCACTTGTTGTTTTTTGCAATTACCGCCCTAAGTGCGCTGGGGATGCCCAGACGTGGGTCCCAGGCACTCCACACCACTTGGAGTCAAGCTAGCCGGGCTGAAGAGAGGTGTTACCTCGAAACCGGTCCGGTCCTCGGATGCTTGATTCCGGTCTGGGAAAGATATGGCTGTTGTAGTTCGGACTGGACTGTTCCCATGGGGCAACAGGGTCAGAGCTGATTTGCATAAAGCCATTATCTGACCCAGGGTGGTGTGGAGTGCAAAAAAACGATGGATTTGGGCCCAGATCTTTTGACTGGGGGAGTGTGTGACATTGATCCACATTCAGTCCATCACTTGTTGTTTTTTGCAATTACCGCCCTAAGTGCGCTGGGGATGCCCAGACGTGGGTCCCAGGCACTCCACACCACTTGGAGTCAAGCTAGCCGGGCTGAAGAGAGGTGTTACCTCGAAACCGGTCCGGTCCTCGGATGCTTGATTCCGGTCTGGGAAAGATATGGCTGTTGTAGTTCGGACTGGACTGTTCCCATGGGGCAACAGGGTCAGAGCTGATTTGCATAAAGCCATTATCTGACCCAGGGTGGTGTGGAGTGCAAAAAAACGATGGATTTGGGCCCAGATCTTTTGACTGGGGGAGTGTGTGACATTGATCCACATTCAGTCCATCACTTGTTGTTTTTTGCAATTACCGCCCTAAGTGCGCTGGGGATGCCCAGACGAGGGTCCCAGGCACTCCACACCACTTGGAGTCAAGCTAGCCGGGCTGAAGAGAGGTGTTACCTCGAAACCGGTCCGGTCCTCGGATGCTTGATTCCGGTCTGGGAAAGATATGGCTGTTGTAGTTCGGACTGGACTGTTCCCATGGGGCAACAGGGTCAGAGCTGATTTGCATAAAGCCATTATCTGACCCAGGGTGGTGTGGAGTGCAAAAAAACGATGGATTTGGGCCCAGATCTTTTGACTGGGGGAGTGTGTGACATTGATCCACATTCAGTCCATCACTTGTTGTTTTTTGCAATTACCGCCCTAAGTGCGCTGGGGATGCCCAGACGTGGGTCCCAGGCACTCCACACCACTTGGAGTCAAGCTAGCCGGGCTGAAGAGAGGTGTTACCTCGAAACCGGTCCGGTCCTCGGATGCTTGATTCCGGTCTGGGAAAGATATGGCTGTTGTAGTTCGGACTGGACTGTTCCCATGGGGCAACAGGGTCAGAGCTGATTTGCATAAAGCCATTATCTGACCCAGGGTGGTGTGGAGTGCAAAAAAACGATGGATTTGGGCCCAGATCTTTTGACTGGGGGAGTGTGTGACATTGATCCACATTCAGTCCATCACTTGTTGTTTTTTGCAATTACCGCCCTAAGTGCGCTGGGGATGCCCAGACGTGGGTCCCAGGCACTCCACACCACTTGGAGTCAAGCTAGCCGGGCTGAAGAGAGGTGTTACCTCGAAACCGGTCCGGTCCTCGGATGCTTGATTCCGGTCTGGGAAAGATATGGCTGTTGTAGTTCGGACTGGACTGTTCCCATGGGGCAACAGGGTCAGAGCTGATTTGCATAAAGCCATTATCTGACCCAGGGTGGTGTGGAGTGCAAAAAAACGATGGATTTGGGCCCAGATCTTTTGACTGGGGGAGTGTGTGACATTGATCCACATTCAGTCCATCACTTGTTGTTTTTTGCAATTACCGCCCTAAGTGCGCTGGGGATGCCCAGACGTGGGTCCCAGGCACTCCACACCACTTGGAGTCAAGCTAGCCGGGCTGAAGAGAGGTGTTACCTCGAAACCGGTCCGGTCCTCGGATGCTTGATTCCGGTCTGGGAAAGATATGGCTGTTGTAGTTCGGACTGGACTGTTCCCATGGGGCAACAGGGTCAGAGCTGATTTGCATAAAGCCATTATCTGACCCAGGGTGGTGTGGAGTGCAAAAAAACGATGGATTTGGGCCCAGATCTTTTGACTGGGGGAGTGTGTGACATTGATCCACATTCAGTCCATCACTTGTTGTTTTTTGCAATTACCGCCCTAAGTGCGCTGGGGATGCCCAGACGTGGGTCCCAGGCACTCCACACCACTTGGAGTCAAGCTAGCCGGGCTGAAGAGAGGTGTTACCTCGAAACCGGTCCGGTCCTCGGATGCTTGATTCCGGTCTGGGAAAGATATGGCTGTTGTAGTTCGGACTGGACTGTTCCCATGGGGCAACAGGGTCAGAGCTGATTTGCATAAAGCCATTATCTGACCCAGGGTGGTGTGGAGTGCAAAAAAACGATGGATTTGGGCCCAGATCTTTTGACTGGGGGAGTGTGTGACATTGATCCACATTCAGTCCATCACTTGTTGTTTTTTGCAATTACCGCCCTAAGTGCGCTGGGGATGCCCAGACGTGGGTCCCAGGCACTCCACACCACTTGGAGTCAAGCTAGCCGGGCTGAAGAGAGGTGTTACCTCGAAACCGGTCCGGTCCTCGGATGCTTGATTCCGGTCTGGGAAAGATATGGCTGTTGTAGTTCGGACTGGACTGTTCCCATGGGGCAACAGGGTCAGAGCTGATTTGCATAAAGCCATTATCTGACCCAGGGTGGTGTGGAGTGCAAAAAAACGATGGATTTGGGCCCAGATCTTTTGACTGGGGGAGTGTGTGACATTGATCCACATTCAGTCCATCACTTGTTGTTTTTTGCAATTACCGCCCTAAGTGCGCTGGGGATGCCCAGACGTGGGTCCCAGGCACTCCACACCACTTGGAGTCAAGCTAGCCGGGCTGAAGAGAGGTGTTACCTCGAAACCGGTCCGGTCCTCGGATGCTTGATTCCGGTCTGGGAAAGATATGGCTGTTGTAGTTCGGACTGGACTGTTCCCATGGGGCAACAGGGTCAGAGCTGATTTGCATAAAGCCATTATCTGACCCAGGGTGGTGTGGAGTGCAAAAAAACGATGGATTTGGGCCCAGATCTTTTGACTGGGGGAGTGTGTGACATTGATCCACATTCAGTCCATCACTTGTTGTTTTTTGCAATTACCGCCCTAAGTGCGCTGGGGATGCCCAGACGTGGGTCCCAGGCACTCCACACCACTTGGAGTCAAGCTAGCCGGGCTGAAGAGAGGTGTTACCTCGAAACCGGTCCGGTCCTCGGATGCTTGATTCCGGTCTGGGAAAGATATGGCTGTTGTAGTTCGGACTGGACTGTTCCCATGGGGCAACAGGGTCAGAGCTGATTTGCATAAAGCCATTATCTGACCCAGGGTGGTGTGGAGTGCAAAAAAACGATGGATTTGGGCCCAGATCTTTTGACTGGGGGAGTGTGTGACATTGATCCACATTCAGTCCATCACTTGTTGTTTTTTGCAATTACCGCCCTAAGTGCGCTGGGGATGCCCAGACGTGGGTCCCAGGCACTCCACACCACTTGGAGTCAAGCTAGCCGGGCTGAAGAGAGGTGTTACCTCGAAACCGGTCCGGTCCTCGGATGCTTGATTCCGGTCTGGGAAAGATATGGCTGTTGTAGTTCGGACTGGACTGTTCCCATGGGGCAACAGGGTCAGAGCTGATTTGCATAAAGCCATTATCTGACACAGGGTGGTGTGGAGTGCAAAAAAACGATGGATTTGGGCCCAGATCTTTTGACTGGGGGAGTGTGTGACATTGATCCACATTCAGTCCATCACTTGTTGTTTTTTGCAATTACCGCCCTAAGTGCGCTGGGGATGCCCAGACGTGGGTCCCAGGCACTCCACACCACTTGGAGTCAAGCTAGCCGGGCTGAAGAGAGGTGTTACCTCGAAACCGGTCCGGTCCTCGGATGCTTGATTCCGGTCTGGGAAAGATATGGCTGTTGTAGTTCGGACTGGACTGTTCCCATGGGGCAACAGGGTCAGAGCTGATTTGCATAAAGCCATTATCTGACCCAGGGTGGTGTGGAGTGCAAAAAAACGATGGATTTGGGCCCAGATCTTTTGACTGGGGGAGTGTGTGACATTGATCCACATTCAGTCCATCACTTGTTGTTTTTTGCAATTACCGCCCTAAGTGCGCTGGGGATGCCCAGACGTGGGTCCCAGGCACTCCACACCACTTGGAGTCAAGCTAGCCGGGCTGAAGAGAGGTGTTACCTCGAAACCGGTCCGGTCCTCGGATGCTTGATTCCGGTCTGGGAAAGATATGGCTGTTGTAGTTCGGACTGGACTGTTCCCATGGGGCAACAGGGTCAGAGCTGATTTGCATAAAGCCATTATCTGACCCAGGGTGGTGTGGAGTGCAAAAAAACGATGGATTTGGGCCCAGATCTTTTGACTGGGGGAGTGTGTGACATTGATCCACATTCAGTCCATCACTTGTTGTTTTTTGCAATTACCGCCCTAAGTGCGCTGGGGATGCCCAGACGTGGGTCCCAGGCACTCCACACCACTTGGAGTCAAGCTAGCCGGGCTGAAGAGAGGTGTTACCTCGAAACCGGTCCGGTCCTCGGATGCTTGATTCCGGTCTGGGAAAGATATGGCTGTTGTAGTTCGGACTGGACTGTTCCCATGGGGCAACAGGGTCAGAGCTGATTTGCATAAAGCCATTATCTGACCCAGGGTGGTGTGGAGTGCAAAAAAACGATGGATTTGGGCCCAGATCTTTTGACTGGGGGAGTGTGTGACATTGATCCACATTCAGTCCATCACTTGTTGTTTTTTGCAATTACCGCCCTAAGTGCGCTGGGGATGCCCAGACGTGGGTCCCAGGCACTCCACACCACTTGGAGTCAAGCTAGCCGGGCTGAAGAGAGGTGTTACCTCGAAACCGGTCCGGTCCTCGGATGCTTGATTCCGGTCTGGGAAAGATATGGCTGTTGTAGTTCGGACTGGACTGTTCCCATGGGGCAACAGGGTCAGAGCTGATTTGCATAAAGCCATTATCTGACCCAGGGTGGTGTGGAGTGCAAAAAAACGATGGATTTGGGCCCAGATCTTTTGACTGGGGGAGTGTGTGACATTGATCCACATTCAGTCCATCACTTGTTGTTTTTTGCAATTACCGCCCTAAGTGCGCTGGGGATGCCCAGACGTGGGTCCCAGGCACTCCACACCACTTGGAGTCAAGCTAGCCGGGCTGAAGAGAGGTGTTACCTCGAAACCGGTCCGGTCCTCGGATGCTTGATTCCGGTCTGGGAAAGATATGGCTGTTGTAGTTCGGACTGGACTGTTCCCATGGGGCAACAGGGTCAGAGCTGATTTGCATAAAGCCATTATCTGACCCAGGGTGGTGTGGAGTGCAAAAAAACGATGGATTTGGGCCCAGATCTTTTGACTGGGGGAGTGTGTGACATTGATCCACATTCAGTCCATCACTTGTTGTTTTTTGCAATTACCGCCCTAAGTGCGCTGGGGATGCCCAGACGTGGGTCCCAGGCACTCCACACCACTTGGAGTCAAGCTAGCCGGGCTGAAGAGAGGTGTTACCTCGAAACCGGTCCGGTCCTCGGATGCTTGATTCCGGTCTGGGAAAGATATGGCTGTTGTAGTTCGGACTGGACTGTTCCCATGGGGCAACAGGGTCAGAGCTGATTTGCATAAAGCCATTATCTGACCCAGGGTGGTGTGGAGTGCAAAAAAACGATGGATTTGGGCCCAGATCTTTTGACTGGGGGAGTGTGTGACATTGATCCACATTCAGTCCATCACTTGTTGTTTTTTGCAATTACCGCCCTAAGTGCGCTGGGGATGCCCAGACGTGGGTCCCAGGCACTCCACACCACTTGGAGTCAAGCTAGCCGGGCTGAAGAGAGGTGTTACCTCGAAACCGGTCCGGTCCTCGGATGCTTGATTCCGGTCTGGGAAAGATATGGCTGTTGTAGTTCGGACTGGACTGTTCCCATGGGGCAACAGGGTCAGAGCTGATTTGCATAAAGCCATTATCTGACCCAGGGTGGTGTGGAGTGCAAAAAAACGATGGATTTGGGCCCAGATCTTTTGACTGGGGGAGTGTGTGACATTGATCCACATTCAGTCCATCACTTGTTGTTTTTTGCAATTACCGCCCTAAGTGCGCTGGGGATGCCCAGACGTGGGTCCCAGGCACTCCACACCACTTGGAGTCAAGCTAGCCGGGCTGAAGAGAGGTGTTACCTCGAAACCGGTCCGGTCCTCGGATGCTTGATTCCGGTCTGGGAAAGATATGGCTGTTGTAGTTCGGACTGGACTGTTCCCATGGGGCAACAGGGTCAGAGCTGATTTGCGTTGCATAAAGCCATTATCTGACCCAGGGTGGTGTGGAGTGCAAAAAAACGATGGATTTGGGCCCAGATCTTTTGACTGGGGGAGTGTGTGACATTGATCCACATTCAGTCCATCACTTGTTGTTTTTTGCAATTACCGCCCTAAGTGCGCTGGGGATGCCCAGACGTGGGTCCCAGGCACTCCACACCACTTGGAGTCAAGCTAGCCGGGCTGAAGAGAGGTGTTACCTCGAAACCGGTCCGGTCCTCGGATGCTTGATTCCGGTCTGGGAAAGATATGGCTGTTGTAGTTCGGACTGGACTGTTCCCATGGGGCAACAGGGTCAGAGCTGATTTGCATAAAGCCATTATCTGACCCAGGGTGGTGTGGAGTGCAAAAAAACGATGGATTTGGGCCCAGATCTTTTGACTGGGGGAGTGTGTGACATTGATCCACATTCAGTCCATCACTTGTTGTTTTTTGCAATTACCGCCCTAAGTGCGCTGGGGATGCCCAGACGTGGGTCCCAGGCACTCCACACCACTTGGAGTCAAGCTAGCCGGGCTGAAGAGAGGTGTTACCTCGAAACCGGTCCGGTCCTCGGATGCTTGATTCCGGTCTGGGAAAGATATGGCTGTTGTAGTTCGGACTGGACTGTTCCCATGGGGCAACAGGGTCAGAGCTGATTTGCATAAAGCCATTATCTGACCCAGGGTGGTGTGGAGTGCAAAAAAACGATGGATTTGGGCCCAGATCTTTTGACTGGGGGAGTGTGTGACATTGATCCACATTCAGTCCATCACTTGTTGTTTTTTGCAATTACCGCCCTAAGTGCGCTGGGGATGCCCAGACGTGGGTCCCAGGCACTCCACACCACTTGGAGTCAAGCTAGCCGGGCTGAAGAGAGGTGTTACCTCGAAACCGGTCCGGTCCTCGGATGCTTGATTCCGGTCTGGGAAAGATATGGCTGTTGTAGTTCGGACTGGACTGTTCCCATGGGGCAACAGGGTCAGAGCTGATTTGCATAAAGCCATTATCTGACCCAGGGTGGTGTGGAGTGCAAAAAAACGATGGATTTGGGCCCAGATCTTTTGACTGGGGGAGTGTGTGACATTGATCCACATTCAGTCCATCACTTGTTGTTTTTTGCAATTACCGCCCTAAGTGCGCTGGGGATGCCCAGACGTGGGTCCCAGGCACTCCACACCACTTGGAGTCAAGCTAGCCGGGCTGAAGAGAGGTGTTACCTCGAAACCGGTCCGGTCCTCGGATGCTTGATTCCGGTCTGGGAAAGATATGGCTGTTGTAGTTCGGACTGGACTGTTCCCATGGGGCAACAGGGTCAGAGCTGATTTGCATAAAGCCATTATCTGACCCAGGGTGGTGTGGAGTGCAAAAAAACGATGGATTTGGGCCCAGATCTTTTGACTGGGGGAGTGTGTGACATTGATCCACATTCAGTCCATCACTTGTTGTTTTTTGCAATTACCGCCCTAAGTGCGCTGGGGATGCCCAGACGTGGGTCCCAGGCACTCCACACCACTTGGAGTCAAGCTAGCCGGGCTGAAGAGAGGTGTTACCTCGAAACCGGTCCGGTCCTCGGATGCTTGATTCCGGTCTGGGAAAGATATGGCTGTTGTAGTTCGGACTGGACTGTTCCCATGGGGCAACAGGGTCAGAGCTGATTTGCATAAAGCCATTATCTGACCCAGGGTGGTGTGGAGTGCAAAAAAACGATGGATTTGGGCCCAGATCTTTTGACTGGGGGAGTGTGTGACATTGATCCACATTCAGTCCATCACTTGTTGTTTTTTGCAATTACCGCCCTAAGTGCGCTGGGGATGCCCAGACGTGGGTCCCAGGCACTCCACACCACTTGGAGTCAAGCTAGCCGGGCTGAAGAGAGGTGTTACCTCGAAACCGGTCCGGTCCTCGGATGCTTGATTCCGGTCTGGGAAAGATATGGCTGTTGTAGTTCGGACTGGACTGTTCCCATGGGGCAACAGGGTCAGAGCTGATTTGCATAAAGCCATTATCTGACCCAGGGTGGTGTGGAGTGCAAAAAAACGATGGATTTGGGCCCAGATCTTTTGACTGGGGGAGTGTGTGACATTGATCCACATTCAGTCCATCACTTGTTGTTTTTTGCAATTACCGCCCTAAGTGCGCTGGGGATGCCCAGACGTGGGTCCCAGGCACTCCACACCACTTGGAGTCAAGCTAGCCGGGCTGAAGAGAGGTGTTACCTCGAAACCGGTCCGGTCCTCGGATGCTTGATTCCGGTCTGGGAAAGATATGGCTGTTGTAGTTCGGACTGGACTGTTCCCATGGGGCAACAGGGTCAGAGCTGATTTGCATAAAGCCATTATCTGACCCAGGGTGGTGTGGAGTGCAAAAAAACGATGGATTTGGGCCCAGATCTTTTGACTGGGGGAGTGTGTGACATTGATCCACATTCAGTCCATCACTTGTTGTTTTTTGCAATTACCGCCCTAAGTGCGCTGGGGATGCCCAGACGTGGGTCCCAGGCACTCCACACCACTTGGAGTCAAGCTAGCCGGGCTGAAGAGAGGTGTTACCTCGAAACCGGTCCGGTCCTCGGATGCTTGATTCCGGTCTGGGAAAGATATGGCTGTTGTAGTTCGGACTGGACTGTTCCCATGGGGCAACAGGGTCAGAGCTGATTTGCATAAAGCCATTATCTGACCCAGGGTGGTGTGGAGTGCAAAAAAACGATGGATTTGGGCCCAGATCTTTTGACTGGGGGAGTGTGTGACATTGATCCACATTCAGTCCATCACTTGTTGTTTTTTGCAATTACCGCCCTAAGTGCGCTGGGGATGCCCAGACGTGGGTCCCAGGCACTCCACACCACTTGGAGTCAAGCTAGCCGGGCTGAAGAGAGGTGTTACCTCGAAACCGGTCCGGTCCTCGGATGCTTGATTCCGGTCTGGGAAAGATATGGCTGTTGTAGTTCGGACTGGACTGTTCCCATGGGGCAACAGGGTCAGAGCTGATTTGCATAAAGCCATTATCTGACCCAGGGTGGTGTGGAGTGCAAAAAAACGATGGATTTGGGCCCAGATCTTTTGACTGGGGGAGTGTGTGACATTGATCCACATTCAGTCCATCACTTGTTGTTTTTTGCAATTACCGCCCTAAGTGCGCTGGGGATGCCCAGACGTGGGTCCCAGGCACTCCACACCACTTGGAGTCAAGCTAGCCGGGCTGAAGAGAGGTGTTACCTCGAAACCGGTCCGGTCCTCGGATGCTTGATTCCGGTCTGGGAAAGATATGGCTGTTGTAGTTCGGACTGGACTGTTCCCATGGGGCAACAGGGTCAGAGCTGATTTGCATAAAGCCATTATCTGACCCAGGGTGGTGTGGAGTGCAAAAAAACGATGGATTTGGGCCCAGATCTTTTGACTGGGGGAGTGTGTGACATTGATCCACATTCAGTCCATCACTTGTTGTTTTTTGCAATTACCGCCCTAAGTGCGCTGGGGATGCCCAGACGTGGGTCCCAGGCACTCCACACCACTTGGAGTCAAGCTAGCCGGGCTGAAGAGAGGTGTTACCTCGAAACCGGTCCGGTCCTCGGATGCTTGATTCCGGTCTGGGAAAGATATGGCTGTTGTAGTTCGGACTGGACTGTTCCCATGGGGCAACAGGGTCAGAGCTGATTTGCATAAAGCCATTATCTGACCCAGGGTGGTGTGGAGTGCAAAAAAACGATGGATTTGGGCCCAGATCTTTTGACTGGGGGAGTGTGTGACATTGATCCACATTCAGTCCATCACTTGTTGTTTTTTGCAATTACCGCCCTAAGTGCGCTGGGGATGCCCAGACGTGGGTCCCAGGCACTCCACACCACTTGGAGTCAAGCTAGCCGGGCTGAAGAGAGGTGTTACCTCGAAACCGGTCCGGTCCTCGGATGCTTGATTCCGGTCTGGGAAAGATATGGCTGTTGTAGTTCGGACTGGACTGTTCCCATGGGGCAACAGGGTCAGAGCTGATTTGCATAAAGCCATTATCTGACCCAGGGTGGTGTGGAGTGCAAAAAAACGATGGATTTGGGCCCAGATCTTTTGACTGGGGGAGTGTGTGACATTGATCCACATTCAGTCCATCACTTGTTGTTTTTTGCAATTACCGCCCTAAGTGCGCTGGGGATGCCCAGACGTGGGTCCCAGGCACTCCACACCACTTGGAGTCAAGCTAGCCGGGCTGAAGAGAGGTGTTACCTCGAAACCGGTCCGGTCCTCGGATGCTTGATTCCGGTCTGGGAAAGATATGGCTGTTGTAGTTCGGACTGGACTGTTCCCATGGGGCAACAGGGTCAGAGCTGATTTGCATAAAGCCATTATCTGACCCAGGGTGGTGTGGAGTGCAAAAAAACGATGGATTTGGGCCCAGATCTTTTGACTGGGGGAGTGTGTGACATTGATCCACATTCAGTCCATCACTTGTTGTTTTTTGCAATTACCGCCCTAAGTGCGCTGGGGATGCCCAGACGTGGGTCCCAGGCACTCCACACCACTTGGAGTCAAGCTAGCCGGGCTGAAGAGAGGTGTTACCTCGAAACCGGTCCGGTCCTCGGATGCTTGATTCCGGTCTGGGAAAGATATGGCTGTTGTAGTTCGGACTGGACTGTTCCCATGGGGCAACAGGGTCAGAGCTGATTTGCATAAAGCCATTATCTGACCCAGGGTGGTGTGGAGTGCAAAAAAACGATGGATTTGGGCCCAGATCTTTTGACTGGGGGAGTGTGTGACATTGATCCACATTCAGTCCATCACTTGTTGTTTTTTGCAATTACCGCCCTAAGTGCGCTGGGGATGCCCAGACGTGGGTCCCAGGCACTCCACACCACTTGGAGTCAAGCTAGCCGGGCTGAAGAGAGGTGTTACCTCGAAACCGGTCCGGTCCTCGGATGCTTGATTCCGGTCTGGGAAAGATATGGCTGTTGTAGTTCGGACTGGACTGTTCCCATGGGGCAACAGGGTCAGAGCTGATTTGCATAAAGCCATTATCTGACCCAGGGTGGTGTGGAGTGCAAAAAAACGATGGATTTGGGCCCAGATCTTTTGACTGGGGGAGTGTGTGACATTGATCCACATTCAGTCCATCACTTGTTGTTTTTTGCAATTACCGCCCTAAGTGCGCTGGGGATGCCCAGACGTGGGTCCCAGGCACTCCACACCACTTGGAGTCAAGCTAGCCGGGCTGAAGAGAGGTGTTACCTCGAAACCGGTCCGGTCCTCGGATGCTTGATTCCGGTCTGGGAAAGATATGGCTGTTGTAGTTCGGACTGGACTGTTCCCATGGGGCAACAGGGTCAGAGCTGATTTGCATAAAGCCATTATCTGACCCAGGGTGGTGTGGAGTGCAAAAAAACGATGGATTTGGGCCCAGATCTTTTGACTGGGGGAGTGTGTGACATTGATCCACATTCAGTCCATCACTTGTTGTTTTTTGCAATTACCGCCCTAAGTGCGCTGGGGATGCCCAGACGTGGGTCCCAGGCACTCCACACCACTTGGAGTCAAGCTAGCCGGGCTGAAGAGAGGTGTTACCTTGAAACCGGTCCGGTCCTCGGATGCTTGATTCCGGTCTGGGAAAGATATGGCTGTTGTAGTTCGGACTGGACTGTTCCCATGGGGCAACAGGGTCAGAGCTGATTTGCATAAAGCCATTATCTGACCCAGGGTGGTGTGGAGTGCAAAAAAACGATGGATTTGGGCCCAGATCTTATGACTGGGGGAGTGTGTGACATTGATCCACATTCAGTCCATCACTTGTTGTTTTTTGCAATTACCGCCCTAAGTGCGCTGGGGATGCCCAGACGTGGGTCCCAGGCACTCCACACCACTTGGAGTCAAGCTAGCCGGGCTGAAGAGAGGTGTTACCTCGAAACCGGTCCGGTCCTCGGATGCTTGATTCCGGTCTGGGAAAGATATGGCTGTTGTAGTTCGGACTGGACTGTTCCCATGGGGCAACAGGGTCAGAGCTGATTTGCATAAAGCCATTATCTGACCCAGGGTGGTGTGGAGTGCAAAAAAACGATGGATTTGGGCCCAGATCTTTTGACTGGGGGAGTGTGTGACATTGATCCACATTCAGTCCATCACTTGTTGTTTTTTGCAATTACCGCCCTAAGTGCGCTGGGGATGCCCAGACGTGGGTCCCAGGCACTCCACACCACTTGGAGTCAAGCTAGCCGGGCTGAAGAGAGGTGTTACCTCGAAACCGGTCCGGTCCTCGGATGCTTGATTCCGGTCTGGGAAAGATATGGCTGTTGTAGTTCGGACTGGACTGTTCCCATGGGGCAACAGGGTCAGAGCTGATTTGCATAAAGCCATTATCTGACCCAGGGTGGTGTGGAGTGCAAAAAAACGATGGATTTGGGCCCAGATCTTTTGACTGGGGGAGTGTGTGACATTGATCCACATTCAGTCCATCACTTGTTGTTTTTTGCAATTACCGCCCTAAGTGCGCTGGGGATGCCCAGACGTGGGTCCCAGGCACTCCACACCACTTGGAGTCAAGCTAGCCGGGCTGAAGAGAGGTGTTACCTCGAAACCGGTCCGGTCCTCGGATGCTTGATTCCGGTCTGGGAAAGATATGGCTGTTGTAGTTCGGACTGGACTGTTCCCATGGGGCAACAGGGTCAGAGCTGATTTGCATAAAGCCATTATCTGACCCAGGGTGGTGTGGAGTGCAAAAAAACGATGGATTTGGGCCCAGATCTTTTGACTGGGGGAGTGTGTGACATTGATCCACATTCAGTCCATCACTTGTTGTTTTTTGCAATTACCGCCCTAAGTGCGCTGGGGATGCCCAGACGTGGGTCCCAGGCACTCCACACCACTTGGAGTCAAGCTAGCCGGGCTGAAGAGAGGTGTTACCTCGAAACCGGTCCGGTCCTCGGATGCTTGATTCCGGTCTGGGAAAGATATGGCTGTTGTAGTTCGGACTGGACTGTTCCCATGGGGCAACAGGGTCAGAGCTGATTTGCATAAAGCCATTATCTGACCCAGGGTGGTGTGGAGTGCAAAAAAACGATGGATTTGGGCCCAGATCTTTTGACTGGGGGAGTGTGTGACATTGATCCACATTCAGTCCATCACTTGTTGTTTTTTGCAATTACCGCCCTAAGTGCGCTGGGGATGCCCAGACGTGGGTCCCAGGCACTCCACACCACTTGGAGTCAAGCTAGCCGGGCTGAAGAGAGGTGTTACCTCGAAACCGGTCCGGTCCTCGGATGCTTGATTCCGGTCTGGGAAAGATATGGCTGTTGTAGTTCGGACTGGACTGTTCCCATGGGGCAACAGGGTCAGAGCTGATTTGCATAAAGCCATTATCTGACCCAGGGTGGTGTGGAGTGCAAAAAAACGATGGATTTGGGCCCAGATCTTTTGACTGGGGGAGTGTGTGGCATTGATCCACATTCAGTCCATCACTTGTTGTTTTTTGCAATTACCGCCCCTCGAGGTGGGGCACGCTTTGGCACTTTGTGGGGTTCTTGCTTACAGCACGTACTCTGTGAGCTCCTTTCAGTCCCTCCGGGTACTGGGTGCTTTTTCTACGATTTTTTCTTTTTTAACACACTCTTCCTATGCTATCGCAGTTTTTTGTTTGGCTCCCTGTTGTGGCGCGGAAAAGTTTCCTGCAGAAAACTGGCGTCAGCACGCCGGGAGGGTCTTTTATGGCTTCATTGATGTTGCTTCTATGGACAACATCATGATGGAGCCGGGCGACGCCCCCTCCCGGCGTGCAGGGGTATCGATTGGGAAAACAAATTTTCCCGATGCAGCTTGACGCCTGGGGAGATATTCTAAGTTAAGGAATCTGAGGCTAGACTGTGTCTCTACCTGATATATCGTTACCGAAGGTAAGTACCTCTCCCTCTGCGACCTCTGCGGTCACAAAGCGATTCTCCTCGCCATCCTAATGTGGCGGGTGAAATGGGAGTCAGATGGCGGAAGGACTGCCACCGCCGGCCCAGCAGTGGCGGTCCTTCCGCCATCATAATGAGCCCCTATGAAACAAATTAAATGTACAAATTGGCTGTAAGCCATTTTTACCACGTAAAAATCAACAAAAACGGATTCCAAAAACAGTAGGAGTGGAGGCAAACATTTTGGGTCTGAGTGTGCAGATAGGGCCAAGTCCAACACCAAGCATCATCATGTTTGGCCCTAGATTACATCTGATGAATGTTTCAGATTCTACAAGCCCCATCCTCTGGTACCAGGGCCCTCTCCTTCTGCAGCTCCCCCAGAGACTTTGGGGATATCCCTTGGGATTGGTCCATCTATTGCTTTTTAGCTGTGTCTGTACTTATTTGACCGCCTTATACTGGAATAATATGCAAACCATTGTGTTTAAGTAGACCCATGCACATTGGTTACTCCAGAAACTCCTCTAATCTGTAGTCTCCCAGATGTATTCTGGAATTTGTTTTCTTACACGATTCTTATGGACTTAAGCACTCTTTTGATGAGATTGAGAAGTGTGAGGATTCATAGAAGCACAAGGTGCACTTTCCCCAGCTAGATTCATCTTGAATGGGCAAGGCATTTGAGATCCTGGACCAGAAATGGCCAAAACAGTCCTCACACAAAGTAGCATTGTTTTTTTTTATGTCTTTTTTTTTATTTTTTATTAACATTGCTAAAACAAAAGACCATTCTTTACATGAATTACATATAGTCTCACATGGTAGAGCTTTGACATCACCGCTATCAAAGTAGCAATGTGAAAACATTACTGCCTAAAAGACACTGAGGGCAGTATCCCAGAGACTATTGAATTGCTTCATTGAATAATACCACTGGCTGTAGATGAAGTAGAGGGCACGCCATGCCATTGCCTAAAGGAATCACACAATAGAACCCAATGTAGATGGATGAAGTGCACCTGTTTGCATCTGCTGCAAAATCACAGATGGTGCCCATTGCAGGTAAAGGCGTTGTCATTTAAGTTAAGAAATGGCACACTTCTACGTGTACTTTCAGACCAGCCTGGAAACGAGAGAGAGAGATGTTTCTTTTCAAATGCAAAATTAGAGGTTTGATGCTGTATAAAACACCTTTAACATAAATGACTGGTTAGCAAATGGCTACACTTTTTGTACATCATTATAAATCGGACTGAAATGTGCATTGAATAAGTCCCATATTAAGACACCCTCGCATCAATCTCAAAATTGACTTAAACCGCAGCTATATAGTGGCCTCATTGCTGTTTACGGCACTCTCCTAATAGATGGAAATGGTGCTCTCAGGAAATGGTCTCCTATTACTATAAATGTTGTGGTGTTGACCTCATATATACCCTCCGAGTCTACGTTTCCCTTATGTAAATGTTTATTTACACTATTAGGAGCTTTTATAATGTGGTTTCCCCACGAAAGCCCTGAAACTGCCCACAGACGAGCCTAAACTAGTGTTGAAATGTGTAATATTATTGCCAAACACTGCTCTCAGTGGTGTCGGATATACAGTTTTACATAAGGCTTATGTTTGTGCATTGTGCTGTCTGCTGCAAGTATAATGGTTAAAGGTTCCTTGATGGGCTCCAGTAAATGTTTTTGTATTGAGCTTTTCACCACCTATGGGTGTGCCATGTTGAACTCCATCAACTTTTTGTTTTTTTTCCATAAAAGTGCACCAACTTCTTGAAAAAAGTAACGGCAGCAAAATCCTGTAAAAACACGCTGATAGGGAAAAAAACTCACAATACCTGTTATTGCGCAGGCAAATTCCTTACAAAAATGTCCTACAAAATTAATTTTGTAGAAAATGTTCGCCCTCAGGCAAAATATTGCAAAGGTGATATACGGTAGTCATTTCATGGATTTCTGAAGTTTGTTTCCTTACATAACTTATCTAGCAATATTATAATTTCACATAGTTGTATGCAAATTCAATGCATTTTTAAATGTTTCTTTCTGGATGAACCGCCAATATGTCAGATTTGCTGCTCTCCGAGCTTAGCCAGGTCGGCCTCTACCCACCCAGAGGCAGACACTGACCTGTTGCAATATCGCATCATAATTAAGTGTATTTCCTGCTTCTCTGGGCATATCTAATAACTTTATTTTGACTTGCCCTTACTAATATCACTTTACATTTCTTTCCTGCCGGGCAGCCATGCTTGCTGGAGCCACAGCTGTTTACACACAGTTCATCACCCAGTTGACGGAAGAGAACCAGCCCTGCTGTCCAGTGTGTCAGCGGGTGTTCCCATCGGAGGCGGAGCTGCAGGATGTAATCAGCGACATGCAGTCCAAGCTGCGGCTTGTTCCGGACAAGCTCAAGTCCACGGAGGGTGAACTGAAGAGGAGGGAGCGGAAACGGGACGAGATGATGGGGATGAGACCTGTGATGTAAGCGTGCTCTAGCGAACGTGTCACAAGTGTTTGATTGCTGCAGCAGTGTTAGTGGTTCTTGCTAGCCCACACATACCCACGGTGCTATGAAACAAGTCTTTTTATAGTGCAAAATACTTTGTAATAGAAACATTAGTGTGTGGGAAAAGTCAGTCGGTCGTGGTATTTCTACTCTTTCTATTGCAGTGTAAATATCAGTAGTAAATTGGATTAGATAAATCATTTATCTTACTCTTAAAGTACGCCACATACCACAATTTCAAGCCTCTTCGGAGTACTTATCTGCTACAAATAGACAAAGTAATAGTAATCTGGAAAACACAAAAATGAAAAAGTAAGAGGAGGTATGGAGATGAAGTTAAATGAATTAGCTGGAAACGTAACAAAAAGTAGTGCTTTCAAGGATTTCGTTGAAGTATTTTCACTTTTAGAGATTTGGAGAGAAGGTGTTACAGCAAATGGTCACCAGCTTAACTAGGAGCTCTGCCTTTCTATCTTTCTCAGGGTGTTGCATAGCCAATGTCCATGATGACGCGGTTCTTAGGTTCTGGCAGGTTTGTGATTCCTGGCTGACCTCCTAGGTGAGACACTCCTCCAGGAGTCCTTGTGTACAAGGCATAGGATATTGGAGTTAACTCTTTGTTTCCCCAGGAGTCAGGAAAGACCTCATAAAGCAAGTGACTAATTTTAGCAATATTTCAGTCTATTGATCTAACAGTCTTTTTAAATGGTCTATACTTTTCTTTGGTTTTGTAGAAGGCCACGGATACTTTGTCAGAGTGGTCTACTCTGGTTAAGGCTGCTGTTCTAGTCGTGCCATCTATGTTTGAATTGTTTGGAAGTCAGTAGGGCCGCATTCTTGGTGTTGTTAAAAGTTGGTGTTTTTATGATTTGGTTAGATATGTATTGTGAAGCATAGATCTTTGTCAAACACGACTCCTCAGGTTATGATTTTGTAATGTATTTCTGAAAGCAAGTGGACCATTGATTTCTACCAGAAAGCTCTCTTTATTTGGCTGTATTATATCTGGAACAACTGCGTACGAAGGTTGCTAGACATGCTGTTAATGTTGTGGTGTCTCCGTTTTTGTTTGGAACCCATATGACTGCAGTATCCTGTACATTTAGCACAAAACACTTGGTTTCATAAGACCTTCGTTTTTTAAATTTTTATACAAAGTATGTTATTACTGCCTGTTCTATAGGATCCCATGACACTCTTAAAATATTTTTTTTTAAAGACAAATAGATTTTTAATGTGTTTGTTCAAACTGTGAAATAAACAGAAGCAAGGATGATGGTGGGTACTGCAGCTGTGTTGGGAGTATGACAAGACTATCAATCAACCAATCCATCACTAATCTTATAAAGCGAGATTGCTCACCCATGAGGGTCTCAAGGCGCTAAGTCTGTCTGCGGTTCAGTCAATGTGCCAAGTCTTGAGGTCCTTCCTGAATTGCAGCAGCGATGGTGATTGTCTGAGGTTCAGAAGCAGGGAGTTAAAGGTCTTCGCAACGAGGTAACAGAAGGAACCAGTCCAGTGCAAACTGCAGGTAAAACAACATGCCGAAACCAAAGAAGTGCTGGCCATTGAGCCCGCTAAGAGATTGCCCAAAGGAAAGTGGTGCAGTGCACTCTGGGCATTGTAGTCCAACTCTCACTGAAGTTTCAAACCACTACTACACTCCGATGGACCTTCAGCCACCAAAGTTTCTTTGGATTACCTTTACCGCAACCAAGGCTTGTTGTTCACCAGGCTGGTGACTGACCCCGTAAGTAGACTCTGCTTTAAGAGAGCAGCTCCCAGGAACCCAGAGTGACGTCCGTAACTACCCCAAGAGAGCAGCTCCCAGGAACCCAGAGTGACGTCCGTAACTACCCCGCTCTGGTGTACTTGCATCTTATTCTAGGTGTCATCGTCCGCCTTGGCACAACCAGATTCAAGTTGATTGACAGCACCGAAGCGACCGCTGCCACCGGACTTACCGAGCAAGGTAAAAATGAACCGGCTGTTGAACTAAAGACTCTACCTGCGAGGGTTGAAAGTAACTTGACCCCGAAGTGACTGTTTCTCACTAAGCAACTTTTCCCGTTGACTGCAATGTTAAAAGCCCCATTTTAAAGCCCATTGACAGCTCAGAAATTACCCCTGCACCATGATCCCCTGTGCACATAAAAAATACTCTGACTGTTGAAAACTTGGTCCTGGGCCCCCAAAAATCTCTACCCTGCGAGGATGGAACGGATCTCAACCCCTAATTGACCGTTTGTCACTAGCAGAATTTCCCATTGACCTCAATGTTAAATGCCTGCAGTATTTAATGCATTTCTTTTCTAATGCGTTGAAAAATGATAACTCCGGTTATATGTATGATAAAAAAAAGTACGTTTTGGTGTGTATATTTATATAAAAATAAGCTCTGTTTTTATAAATTGGTGTCAGATTTTATTTCGAGTCATGTAAATTACTTGTGCACTGTGGTGGTACTGTAAAATACCTAACGCGTGTTCCTCCAGTAATGCCTGACTACTCTTTGCCACACTACGAGGACTGAGCTAAGGATTGTTATTGTTGTATCCAATGGTCATCTTTGCGGCATTGTGCTAATATTGCATGGTCTGGTCTTGCAACTGTACCATGCAATATTCCACTTTCCTACAGCCAACATTGAGTGAAATGGGTGTTTTTCTGCGAACCTGAGCCTCCCTTCTGGCCATCAAATGTTGAAATTTCTGACATCTTTTTAAAAGCCTCTTCAGCAATCCCCAATAGAGTAGCTTAATGAGTCCAGATTTTCACTGGTAATTACCCTTGCCATGATGCTCTATGACTGTGTTGAAGTCTACAAAGCAACATCAGGGAGTAACTGCAGCTTCTGACAACATTATTCACTTATTTAGTACACACTGGATACAACTTTATTCCCAGATTTCAGTGTTTAGCCAGGTGAGAGTTCTAGATCCATCAGTACCTTGAGTTCAAGACAAGGCTGGGTTTTCCAAGAATATTCTTTGCCAAGAGATCATTTATTTATTTTTGTTAGCATTTAGTGCTCGCCAGTTAGCATCCATTAAGGCTTCTATTTGTTAATGGAAGATTGGACAGGGCCCTGGGGTATGTCTAGTAGTCTCTAAAGATGTGATAGAACAGCTGAATAGCATTAGCATAGTTCTTGATCCTCACTTATCTAAAGAAGGGGAGCTCTTTGGCAGCAAGAAAATGTTAAATGCTGAGTTAGAGGAGACACCTCTATGACCTAAGAGGTCAGAGTGACAACTGTGGCTGCATATGCACCCATACACATGTGTTCAGGGAGGACCTGGCCTGCCAGTTTGGGCTGGACTATTCCTACTGAAGAAGGGTCAAGACTGACTTGCTTATGACTGGGTCCAAGCTGGGGTGGCATGGTGGGCTAAAGAATGACGAGTTGAAATGCTACCTCGAGTGATTGTCAGTGGTGAGACTTATTGCAAGCATTTCTCCCATCACCTTTTGTTTGTTTCATATGTATCTGTAAATCTCATTCTTGTAGATAAGTAGCCTACCATTTAAAGGCCTATACAGCAGCTTCAACTACATTTGCAGTCTCTTGCATAACAGCAACATTAATAATGGCTGACACTTAAACATCACCTTCAGTGATGTCATAACCTTGCCAGTCTTCCATAACTCCTGATTCTCTGCATCCTTTTCTGAATTATGTACTTCTTCTAGGATAAAATCCTGATTGTTAATCCCACGCCTAGATTCCTTCAAATGATGATTGCCAAATACTAAAAGAACTACCATCTACATATGTATTAAAAAAGAAAACAATTTTTATTGTTGGGTGAAAGTTACTTGCACCGCCAGGCACCCATGAGTAAACTCAAATTAGTACGGTGAATGTAGTAGAGTTTGTAATAAGGCCAACTTTTCCGAAACTACATCAGCTTTTGCTGGGCTACCTGGTGAATAAGAGATCTTCAGTGGAGTTCAAGATTGAGTTCTCCTCAATCTGACATGGGAATCGTCTGCACAGAATTCTTGTATTATAATACTTATATCTGATAGAGACACCTAGCCGCAGATTCCGTAACTTCTAATATCCCCAGGTGTCAGACTAGATCCGGAATTTTTTTGCAGCAACACCTCTGCGCTCCGGGGGACGGCGCCACACAACCCCACCCTGACGCCGTCCACGTACGGGACAGAAGCGAGGTTATATAAGTCCCTCCCGGCACGCTGACGTCCGTTTCCTTCTTTTCGGCATTCAACGTGGATCCGGAGTGAGCGGTTCCTCTGGCCTGTTTTCAGACCCCCTTTTCGATGATTCGCGTCTGGAACACTGTGCGATGCCTTTGGGCATTAAAACTTGTACTTCTTGTTCGTAGCAGATGTCTGCAACGGACCCGCATCTTATTTGTATGTGGTGTCTGGGCGAGCACCACGGCTCTACAGACTGTGACGCCTGCCAACACCCTAAGCAGAAGTCGGATGGATGAAGCTTCTCTCGGCACGGCTGTCTCAGTCGGAGTCATGTCATCCCCTGGCCTCTTCATCGCCGGCGGGTCCCACTTCTTTCCGGTTCCGCCGTCGATCGCCTTTTGGGGCCCGGGGCTGTTGTTCGCCACTGCTGGTGTGCAGAGCCTTGCTTTGAGCACGCCCCGTTCTTCCGGGCAAGCGGCTGCTTGTCCGGAGCCAGGGTTGGCGCCGTACACTCGCCTCCGCTCTGCCTCCGCTTCTTTCTGCGGAGTCAGAGCCTTTCATGGTTGAGGCCGAGTTGGCGCCAGTGCGATGGTGGAGGCTTGCCTCCCCGGCTCCTCCTCTTCTTTTTCTTCGGAAGGGGAGCTTGTCGTGGTTTCGGCGCCGGACGGGGCTGACTCAACGCCAGATGGAATCGAGTCACGCCTGACGAGGCTCGATTAGCCCCCATGTACGTCATTTCAGCGCCCCGTCGACGCCAGGTGGCTAACTCTTCTCCAGAGGCCTCTAGAGAGAGTTTGGCATTGCCCTCACGCTCGGTGACAACTGATGTATACTTGCCTGTGCCACCCGTAGAATTTGTGGAGCCTCCTCAGGAGCCTCCATACCCAGCAGGCTCATCGCCTCCTCGAGAGCCAGCCCATTAGGCTCCTCATTCTTCAATGGGGCTCCCTTCAGTGGGGATTTGGTCGCACCCTCAGTGTCTTGGGAGAGTGAGCTTACAGCCCTCCCCTACTGATGAGCTGCTGTCCCCTCCACGGAGGGCTACCGAAGCTAGTGCAGCTTTTCTGAGAGTGGTCTCCTTGGCCACTCACATTTTGAACATGCAACCCCCTTCAGCCCCCTTGTCTGTGGACCATCTGCTAGAGGTCCTTCACCGTGGGTCCGGGAATGTGGAGCCGCTTCCACCCTTTGAAGCTTCCCTTTATGATGCCCTATTGGGTACCTGGGTTTGGCCTTCTTCAGGTGATCCGGTAGCTCGTTCAGTTTTGCACCGCCACCGTCCTGCTCAACATTATCCTGTTTACCTTTTTATGCACCCTGATGTGCAGAGGTTTGTTTTGGAAACTGCCTTCCCTGCCCCGACTGATGTTTCCTCCCTCCCAGGAATCCAGATGACTTGAGTCATGGGGTCGGAACATCTTTGCCTCCATTAGTGCTGCCCTACGGTCCTTAAATATGGTGGGTGTTTTGGCTCGGGCTACCTCTGCCCTGTGGGACTCTGCAGAGTCCTTGCTTTCTGCCACCTCTGAAGGCGCTTGTGTCGACCTCCTTCATCTCCTTAGGGATGGCCGTCACCGTGCCGAATTCACTATCCGCTCGGCCTTGGATACTGCGGATTCTTTAGGCTAGGCTATGGCTGGTTCTATTGCCTTAAGGCGTCATGCTTGGTTAAGAGATAACGTCTTCCCTGAAAATATCCGGGAGCGACTGGTTGATTTACCCTTTGATGGGGTTTTTCTGTTTGATGCTCACACCGAATCGGCGGTTCACCGCCTCCTTGCGGGCTTTCGCCCTCCCAGTTAGGCCTGTCTTCCGTGGTGGTGACTTTTCATTTAGCATTCTTTGGATGCATTCTGTGTTTTAGATGGGCAGTTAACCTTAAGTCTTCTTTTTGTATGGTCAAGGGTGATAACTCTTTTATTGGCATCCCTTGGATGCATTTTGCTTTGAGCTGGAGTTGGACTGTTTTGGCAGTATTCCACAGGTTGCTGTGTCTGGTCCTCTATTTGTGGCTTCCCTAAGAGGTGTTCCCCGTTGTTTGGGGTATACATACACCATGTGGGGTACTTGTATATTATTATACAGCTCTGCTTATCTCACCTGGGCCTAGTGATCCTGTGGGCTCCAGGCATCACCTGGTGCTGTTATATTCAGTTTTACAGTGTACACTGTTTTCTCCTGGCACCATCTTCTGTACACAATGGGTTGTTCTGCCTTTTGCTTATTACACCTCCATATGGGGGTTTCATGGTGCTTCTCCTCTTCTATGTGGTTACCGCCTGTCATTATTTATATATATATATATATATATATATATATATATATATATATATATATATATATAGTTCACTCCACAATGCGTAGCAAAGCCACGCCAACTGCACTCGCCTCGAGAAACCAGGGATCACACTTCAAACCATAATGCGCTTTTCCAAATGTATTTAATCATTCCATTGCAGCATCGTGATACAAACACGGAAAACAACCCAACGCGTTTCGGCGAGGAAACTCGCCTTGGTCACGGGTGGTTTCAAAAAACAGTGAACAAACAATAAATAAAGTTTCACGTGAGTGTGTAGCAAAAATAAACAAAGGACTCAAAGCCTCAATGTGTCGGCCATCTTGGAGTGTAGTACGCTTATATACATTGAATGGCCAATTCAGTGCATCTAACCAATACATTTTGTACAATTTAACCGTGCTAATATGTACAGTGTGTTCATTAATTCAAAGGAACAGTTGCCACTGCATGCAAAATTATACATTTTTCTGAAAACATCACATTCGTATAATTTTGAGGCTTTGAGTCCTTTGTTTATTTTTGCTACCCACTCACGTGAAACTTTATTTATTGTTTGTTCACTGTTTTTTGAAACCACCCGTGACCAAGGCGAGTTTCCTCGCCGAAACGCGTTGGGTTGTTTTCCGTGTTTGTATCACGATGCTGCAATGGAATGATTAAATACATTTGGAAAAGCGCATTATGGTTTGAAGTGTGATCCCTGGTTTCTCGAGGCGAGTGCAGTTGGCGTGACTTTGCTACGCATTGTGGAGTGAAATATTGACACAGGGTTACCTTTGCCCCTGATCTGCACCGCAGTCTTGGTGTCCTGGCGTTGCGGAGGATGTGGACCTGAGAAATAAATATATATATATATATATATATATATATATATATATATATATATATATATATATATATATATATATATATATATATATATATATATATATATATATATATATATATATATATATATATATATATATATATATATATATATATATATATATATATATATATATATATATATATATATATATATATATATATATATATATATATATATATATATATATATATATATATATATATATATATATATATATATATATATATATATATATATATATATATATATATATATATATATATATATATATATATATATATATATATATATATATATATATATATATATATATATATATATATATATATATATATATATATATATATATATATATATATATATATATATATATATATATATATATATATATATATATATATATATATATATATATATATATATTCCTGAGCTCCGCCAATCGTCCTTGAAAGGAAAAAACGGAACGGACCACGGTAATGTGCTTTATTTTAATTTTATTTTTCCAGGATGCAAAATCTCGCCATTACGCGTTTCAGCCCACCACAGGCCTTGATCACATGACATGGGATACGTTTCAGTGCCGTTATTTAAAGTGAAAGGTGCTCTTAATTTGCATCATATTGGCATAGACCTAGAAAACATTATTGCTGTCCTAAGACTTTTTTAAGTACAACCTTTTTAAATGCTAAAAACTGAGTTTTGTATGGATGCCGCTTGACGTGAGTATTCCTCTTCCTAAGTCGTCACCTCTCTTCGAGGCTGTAAGGTCTGGAGCAATGTCTCCAGGTGTTGGGGAGCTTGTCAGTGTGTTTGCGAGAATGCCCATCCCTCTTTGCTTGCGCTTACTGGGGTGGTTTTCCAATTTTTCAACTGCTCCCTTTTACAAGTGTTCAGACACTGACCTTATCTCTTTCTGGACGCCGGTTACTTCCTCCAGTTAGAGGTTTGGTCTCGGATTCTGAGACTCTTCTCACGTTTTAATGCCTTGGTGCTTTTTGTGGCCACTTCCTTCGCAGGTGCCTCTTTCCTAGGTATCACCCTACTATTCTATAAGCTAGGCCTGCGGGACAGCTCTTCTGCTGGCTGTTGTCCTTGGTCTACTCCTTGCAGATCTATATTCATGGGTTGATTTTCTCTTTGGCCTTCCTGCCGCCCGGCCAGACAGTCTTCTGCTTTCTTTGACTATACCACCTTGAGGTCTCTGTGGCAGTTGCCTGCTGCATGTTTCTGTGGTGCCCTGCTTCAGAGGGCTTTAAGTTGCTGCTGTTCGCCCCTGTTTAGCCCTTGGGCATTGGGTGTGCACTTGGCGTGTTTCTTAACCTGCCCGCTATTCTTAAAGCATTGCTCAGTTTCTACCTCTTGCCCTTTGGGTTCTTGGCAAAAGCTCCTTCAGCCTTCCTTCCATAGGCTGGTCTGGTAGGCTCTGGTTGCATCTCTTCATGTTCTTCTCATCCTTTGGTCGGTGTCCACAGAAATTACCATTAAGCTGTGAGTGGTCCTTCTTCCTCTCGCGCTCTTCTTTGTTCTGGTATATGGCTGGTTCCGTTTCTACCTGTCGCTTTTATGCAGGTATAGTGTTGCGCCATTCCGGCATTTTGGGATGTCTGGCATCCCGTTGTTTCTGCTCTTCCGAGCTGCTTGGGTAGCTGTCTAGGTGTTCCGCCACAGCATCCCCCATTGTCCGTCACTCTGTTGCCGGATCAAAGACTTGGCGCTTTCTGTTCTCTCGCAGACCCACCTCACCTTTGGGGTACGGCTGTGGTATCTATTCTAAGTTAAGGAATCTAGATGTCTCCATCAGATGTACGAATTACTTACCTTCGGTAACTGTGTATCTGGTAGAGACGTTGTTTAGCCGCCGATTCCTTAACGCCCACCCAACCTCACCGTTCTGCGAGGACCTTGCCGAGTGGTGTTCTCCACTGGCCTCTTTCGGTTGCCTTTGGTTTTTCTCTCAAGGGAGTTCAGATTGTTGCACCCCTCTGAGTATTTCCATATACAGTTAACTTCTGCTGAGGGGCTTCTTTCCTGTGATATGGTGCCTTTTAATTCACCTTCACTAAGAGATTATTTTTCCTCTCCAGTTACCTTACCCTCCTTCCGCCTTCTCTATTGACTCAGGGTCCTGGTCTCCTCCTGGGTCGTCCTCTTTGGGGATCGGCTGTGCTCTGTTTCATACCTCCCTTTTTATAGGGGAAGGGGCAGTCTTTTCATACCTTCCTGCAATGGACTGTTGTTCTTTCTGTGCTCCGTTCTTACTGGACGGCACAGTTCTAAATGGTAATAACAGTCTATTTCTGTCTGTTAAGATGCTCTTCATTTGTTGTACTTGGGAAAGGGTCTTCGCTTCCTTCGCGGGGCTCTTTCTCACAGCTTTCACTTATATGTATGCAGTGTCTGCTTCTGTCTTTTACAATGGTGCCTTGCACCATCCTCTTCTTTGTACACAGATTTTTCATCCCAGCACACTGTTCCCATACTTTCACAGTTTTTTGTTGGTGGCTCCACGTTGTGCAGCGGAAAAGTTTCTCATAAGAAAACTGAATTAAGCGCCGGGAGGGGCTTATATGACCTCGCTGACATCACGTACGGACAACATCAGGGCGGGGTTGTGTGGCGCCATCCCCCGGCGCACAGAGGTGCTGCTGCTGCAAAAAATTCCGGATGCAAGGGTGCGGCTAGACAATGTCGCTACCAGATACACCATTACCGAAGGTAAGTAACTCGTACTTCTATTCAAATGTATCCTTACTTTTTCAATGATACATTGGAGGTTTGTCCGTGTAAACATGTCACCAAGATATGGAGAAGATATTTAAGTATTGCTCACAATATATGTGTCAGAAAATCTAGGCAATGTAAATTCACTGTGCTTTCGATTGCCAACCTTTATTTTTTCTATAAACCATTTGTATATTAAGCCTGTGTGTGAAGTGCAAGGATATTTTGCGTAGTTAACAATCAATCGATATGACCCAATAGATTTTATATAGTTAAGTATAGAAACCTACCATGGTCTTTCCATAATTAAAACCAGTGGTTCATAGCCAATGCTCTAATCCACTGAATTCTTCAAAATTTGAAACTCATCAGTTGAGTACATTAAATATTGCAAATCTATTTATTCCTTTATGTTTTTAGAACTCTAAAAAGCAAAAACAAGGTCAAAATTGGTATCTATCACTGTGGTTGTGGAAGAATCCCCAAATTCATGCAGTGAATCTTAATGACGGATTTTAGACGATTCCTTCATAGGAACGTCTGCATCACTAATTTCATGAGTGAAAAATTGGGGATATTTTTGTACCTTTGCTTTAAGTAATGTTTTCGGGGGATATTTTGTTTTTTTCTATTCAGGGAAACTTTGGTTGAATTACGGGAAAAGGAAATACCAGAGCTCAGAAACAAGTTGCAGAATATAAACCGCGAGATCCAGCGCTTGAAGAATGAGGTGGAAGAGCAGGAAACTCTTCTAGCCACTGTCATGTCGGAGGAAGAGAGTGCTAAGGCGTGTTTACAGGACGTGGCACTGATGGAACGGTACCTGGTGAGTTCAGAAGGAATTCAGCCAACTGCAGTATTGTAATTCTGAAGAGCTTATACCTTAAGGATAGAACATTCATGTGAAATTTCCTTTTTGCTGTTTAACAAAAGGTAAAATGTTTGCCCAAAATACTTTGAAAAGGAAGAGTTTCGGTTGTTAAAGTATGACAAGTATTTAGAAAATCATTACTCCGTACTTAGACTAAAAACAGAAGTCCTCCTTCCTGTTAACTGATGATCCTTGACAGCTCTGCAGACTCGCATTGTTTTCATTCTTAGAGTGCCAAGTCGCATGCACTTCAGTTAAATAGGTATTACTTCTTTTTGACATTTGTGATGTGATGCTTTGAGAGACAGATCAGATCTGAGAAGTGCAGTATAGCAGAATTCTCAGTCTGTTAATAAAGGCAGAAATCAAGGCTAAAATAGAAACACATGCTCGTCTAATGCCATTGGTTTAGAAAATGTCCTCCAGAGTAAAATGATAATTGTGATCTTAATGAGAACACCGAGTATGATACAACATGTCATTTCATTTGTCCTGACGTCACAGAGAATTGTTTACTACATTTGGGTGCCATTTTACATTGTAATCCGCATTTGAAAGCTTTCCATTTAGCATATGTATCTAGAGACCTTATGAACAAGAGCTAAGCAAATTGGATTAGGCACGTACAATTCTGATGGTGAAAGAAGATTGGGATTCTTGTGAATGTTTAAAGACAAATTTCTCTCTCAAATAAACTATGAAAATAAGATTTGGGCATTGAGACTAAAAAAACAATTGTGGCTCCCTAAATCATCAAGATGGCCAGGGTTGTTCTGCTTTTAATAGTCAACATTTGTATGGTATTGATAGACATGGGTATATTTTATTTTGCCTGATAGTAGGTATGGAAAAAAAGTACTCAAAGTTATATGTTGGCCACAGTCAAAGGTAGGGTTACTACCACTGTCTCTGTAAAGTGTTAAAGGTTCATAAAAGACAACTGCAGTTTTATTATCATATATTGCCTGAACAATATGCTTAGGTTCACTAAACAGTGCTAGCCATCATTAACTTTTTTTTGGAATTGTTTATTGAATCCTTTGCACAAAGGTTTCGAATCTACCATTTAATTCAAGTGACTGCTCAACTGTTTTAAAACAAAACTATATATGGATGACATCTTACATTCAGTTGATTCCAAATCTGAACTAAGGAAGGCTAGCTGATTCTAATTAAATTTATGACAATCTCAGTCTAATCAGATAAACAGAAAGGGTCATCTATTTGACTGTTGAATATTTTTTATCTGGTAGATGCTTGGGGTGGAAGGTGACAGAGAGCTACATTTGTGTTTTAAAGACCGCATTATGACACTGATTGCAGAAACAAAATCATTATTAAAATCATTCCAGCATCTTCCAGTTACCTTCATGGATAAAATCAGATCAGTATTCTTGAGATGACAGAAGAGCCAGAAATTAATTTAATTTCAAAGGAACTCTGTTCTGGATACCATGATTCTTCTTTAAAAGGTTAGGACTGATCTATCCTTAACTCTTTTCTTTCCTGCTAAGCCTCCTTTCCAACTGGTGCAGAATGCCCTGCACTCTAATGAGGACTGATAATGACTAGCCATAAAATGCTGCCACCTAAAGATGCGTGAGGGCAAGACTGCCTACTCACCTTTGCATTGTATTTGGGAGTGGCAGGAACAGATATCTCAAAGGTCCCAGATGAAGCCTTTGCAATGTCAAACAAGGTGACATTTGTGATGGTAACCTCTGTACTTGTGACCCCTTTGAGAAGCTCCTATGCATAAAAACCTATTGCCATTTAAAAATTAATTGGACTTGACATTGCTGCTGCTGAACTGTTGCCTAGACTCGAGGTGTCTCACTGAGCTGTCTGGGAGATTTGGGTACTCCCTAACAGTCCAGGGAAGATGTTAACTGGCACCTTCAGAAGGTTGGGGCTTTTCTGACCCCTGAAAAAGACATGGTGTGAGGGGCCGAGATCTCCCAGTTCACCCTGCTCATATAATTTCCAGGCATGCATTAAAAAAGTTGACTGGGACAACATACTAACCTGACCCTTGTTCATAGTCATCAGCTTGTATTCGCTCCTTGACCCAGTGGATCACGCATTGGAATACAGTTTGCTCTTAGAGTTTTCTTGCAGCTTTTTAGACTTCAAACTTTCAACCTTCACAACTCCAATCTGATTTTCAGCATGCTTGTGTTATTTACCTTTTTATGTTTCTCTTGATTTTTCCAAATAATGTGTTTCCTAACTTAAATGTTGTTTGGTCCTGCTTAAACTGAGCAAACATTTATCTGCTTTAGCTATAGCTATGAGGAGTTGAGAAAAGGTTTCTTAGTGACCTACCCAGCTAGTTTCTTATTAAGTTGGTGGAGTACATCACTCCCAAATCAATATTTAAGATTTTCACAGTCATCCTTGTTTTTAAGCAATTTAAGAGATTATTGTGGGGCTTTAAGAAGCCAAGGAAACCAAAGGAGCATTGACTCCTTTATAGATTTTTTTTTAATTGGATGTTCAATACATGAATAATATGAGAGCAAAACATATGAATTGAAAGTTCTATTAGTTCCCCAACCTGTAAATTAAATATCAAATTTACATTTGGGTAATGGTTATCTACTTGCCCGTTGAGGACCATTCCGCAGTATTACACGATATAGAAGTGAAGCTGTGGGCACATCATTTGTGAGAGGGTGTTTTGCCCCTTCAAGATACTGGTGACCTATCTATTTAAATCCTGGAGGTGCTCAAACTGTGCAGAATTAATATTGGAGCTACTAGGTGTGATGCACGCTTGGGGAGCCATGGGACTGAGGTCCTGGTGGTGCATTGATTGCAGATGGTCCATGTGAGGGAGCAAGGCAATTGATATGGGTGAGCCATGTGACACATGGATGGTCCTGGGTCATTGTCGAGGGCTGTTGAAACTGTGGTGGGGTGAGCTAGTGTTGCCATTGCAGGAGTGAGAGGCTTGACTGGGAGCCTCAGGCGTAGGGTTGCTGCGGTCAGGGAGGGGTGGGGGTTAGTGGTCACTCAATCTAGAGAGCAATTTCTCCCAGTCTTGTGCATTGGGTTGGCGGCGCAGGCCTCTGGCCTACATGGCTCATTCCTAGATTCCCATTTTTTATTTATTCCTGGTGATTGAGTGGGAGTCCTACAGTTATTATACATTAGCTATAAGGTCAGCTTTCCATAGAAATATGTAGAAAATAACTACTGTAATATACTCACTCACCTTCTTAGAAAAGACCAAAAGTCCAACCAATTAGGTACAAGCACAATGAACTTCTCTGCCCCAGAGGTTACCATACCTTTTTTACTGTGTAACATGTATTTGAAAGTCTCTTTCAGAGCTGAGCTTAGAGTCCTTTTTTTCTCATTTAAACCAGTCTGATACATGTTTGACATGTTCTATGGACTTCATACAGTTGTTCAGGCTGGCAGGGTGACTGTTTCAGGTTTGTGTCCTAGTGTATGCCAGGTTCTCCCCAATGTTACCTGCTTCTTGTGGCGAGATCTTGCAGAGACGACATGAGGTTTCGCCCCACGCCCACCTTACCCTACCAGAGGTATGACAATAAGCAGGATGAAGATGGGAGTGAGGATGGTAGCTAAAGGGGTCAAGCTGATGCCAGGAGGTAGTGGTGAAAATCCCTCTGTTCTGATAGGCTGTGGGCACCAGCTGGACAGGGAAACAAGGAAACACTTATCACTATAAGTGAACCACTAGCTACCACACATACACAGATACTCATGCGGGAACAACGATTACCTTCTAGGTGGACATCAGCAGGCCTGCTATCATCATGAGATGGAACTGAAAAACTCTTACCAAGACGTTAGTGCTCCTGCGCGAGGAAAGGGAAATCAAGAAGCGCACCTGCGCTGAATAAGGAAAGTCAAGAAGCGTTCCTGCACTATAAATGTACAATAGATCCTTGTACAGAGGCAAGTATAAACTGAGAAGGAAATGCAACCCGGCTACAGGAAAGTCACAGGTTTCAAGCAGTCGCACCAGCGCTGAGAGGCAAGTGAAGGACCAGCGTTGTATCACAAGCAAACACTGTCACGATAACACTCCTTAGAGTACCAACTCTGAAGTATCACATTAGTGCCTGCGATAGCTGCGCTACATATCATACGCAAGCACCTGGTAGCGCTCCAGCACGGGGGAAACAAACCAGAGTGAAGCGCTCCAGCACAGGGGTGAACAAACTAGAGGTAGCGCTCCAGCGCGGGGGTGAACAAACCAGAGATAAGCGCTCCAGCGCTGGGGTAGACCACAGCGTACAAGTTTACCTCCGGGCAAATCCAATTTCCAACAGTGGCAAAACAAATTTGAAGCGCTCAGCCGTGGGAGACCGTCTCTGATAAGCAGAGTCCCCGGAAGCGCTGATGACGCTACTGTGGTTTCCAGTCCGACGACTAGACTGCTAACCGGCAGACCCGGAAGTGAGTAAAATTTGCCTCCCGCAGAGGCAGACTTACGTGCACAGGCAAACGTGATGGGGGTAAGTAAGGAACCAGACGAACATGACAGTGTATTTTGAATCTTTTCCACAAAATGTCAGAATAAAAGAATGCATCATTCCGACCTTGTGCTTCAAATGGCAAAGCAGACTTGCTCACATATTCTCACCATGGTGACTAAATTTACTGTCTCAATTCGAGAGATTAAAGCAAGGCTTGTAAAATGGGTTGACAATAAAGTCGCCTAATGATGTAGCAGCAAAAGAAGAAAGCTACAGAGCAATTATCTTCAAGTGAAGAACCTTCCAATGAGAACATAGTTTTTGTCAGATGGTTGGAACAGCATTTCTTCAACACAAGGGGTGGTTACATGGAACATAGTTTTGCTCTAAGATGAAACACTACATCTTTACATGACCCCACATCAGAGACAGAGTGGTGGCTTCATATAAGCCTCATTTTTCTGAGAGCAATCAGAAGGGAGCTGTAGTTGTTTCTCCCATGTTTAAACAATGCTTCAGTTCTTGTATGTCCGAAAAGACGCAGCACTCCAGGGTAACGTTTTCAGGGGATTTAATCGAACCTCTCAACCAACGCGTTTCAGCTTACATCAGCATTGTTCAAGCTGATGTAAGCTGAAACACTTTGGTTGAGAGGTGCAATTAAATCCCCTGAAAACTTTACCCCCGAGTGCTGTGTCTTTTGTAAAGAAACTGTATTCAGGGCCATGATCCGGCCCCTATGAGATATATATATATTTATTCGACAAGTTTTCAGGAAGATCAGGAGGGAAGCCTGCAAGTTTGAGTCCCTCTGCTCAAGGATTGCCTCGCCAGTAGTGGGTCGCATACCTCCTCCATCTTTCAGAAGCCCCTTGTATTCACCTAGGTGGTCAACATGATCTATTTAGAGAGAAGGCCCAGATTCTCCATCACAATTCAGGCTCTCTCAATTTACCTGCATAGCTCTTTAACAATTTGAAGTTCTCTGAGGAGCCACGCGCTGGCCCAAGATGGCCGCGTGAGTGCTTAGCTCCGCCGACCCCTTTCCCCAGCTCTAGTATCCTGCCTGAAATCCTGCACTTGTGCCCGCAGCTTTGTAGCAGAGGATAAGCGACCCACGTCGCGGTGTTCCTAGGTCATCAGAGGCGTCCGGGGACTGAGCTACGTCGTTGGAAGAAAGGTGGCCTCCCACTTGCCCGGACCGGGACTGAAGTGAACGCTGAGCCCGAGGTGGCAGTGATAAACATCGGGGACGGAAACCAGAAGTTGCCAGTCCGGCCCCGAAACTGCCCAACGGACGGCCAGCGGTGAAGTGGGGCTCTGGCGGGCGGCAGGGGCTGCCGTTTTTCCTGAGAGGCGCCCTATCGAAGCGCCTGGGACGTGGCTGGCCCGGGTCCGGCTGGGAGCCAACGCGAGTGTCGCTCTCTGGCCGGGGGCGCGACAGAGGAATCGGACCGTAGCGCTCGCGGCCTGGAACCGAGGCCAGTGTGCGCGGAGATCACTGTGAGCCCATGTGAAGAGGGGAGAAGACTTTCTAGCGGCGGCCCCGGGACCGCTCGGCAGGCGGAAAGGAGGAGGTGCGGGTCACGGGCAGTTGGTGGGAGCTGACGGTCCCTGTTGGAGAGCCTGAGGACGTGGCTGGCCCGGGCTCCGGCTGGGGGACGAATAGAGTGGTGCGCCCCTGCTGGGGTGTGATGGCAGAGCTGAATTGGGGTGCCCACGACCAGAAACTGAGCCCATAGTGAGCCCCTGTGGAGTGTGGGGGAGGCGTTCTTGCGGCGGCCTGATGGCGGTGCGGGCCAGCTGCCGCCGCCTGAGCCTGAGGACGGACCAGTTGCATATCGCCAGCAAAGGGGGAGCATATACTGTGAACTAGCCGGACTACGCAGAGGATGTGAGCGGGGTCCGATGTGTCTGAGGGAAGCATCGAGCAGACCCATACGGCGAGGCCTGGTGAGAAGACTGATCGATGATGTCGGCCCGAGGGGGGGATGTGCCTTTGACGCCCCCTCTGTGGCTTTATGATATCCGGAGGTGATGTAGGTGAAGCAACAGGCGCCTGTTCGCGCTCACACCCGGAGACCACAGCCATAATACATGCAGGCCCCCCCTCCCATATGGCTCTTCAACGATAGTTGGTGAGAGACCGTGCCCCTAAGCATATAAGTTTGGACCGTTAGCCCCCGCATGAAGCTACCGGTGAAGAGTGGGCCTTGGTGGGCATAGAGCAGCAGTGTCGCAGAACAGGAGTGGGGGGAGCCGGCCACTGCCTCGTGAGTTCATCCAGTGGTGCCTGGGGTGTGGGGGGTTCTCGGAGTTCATTGGGGCGGTGTAGGAGCTTCCCCCCCATGGGATATAAACTGGTGAACCTGGGCTGTCTGATACCCAGGTGGGTATTACGTCTGGTGGCGGAGAGTGGCAGATGTTATAATGGCAACCAAGCCAGAGGTGGAGAAGCCCTCGGTCAGGTCCTCTAAGGGATCAAAGCAGACACAAGCTAATAAGTTAGATCGCTACACGATACCCCGAAATTCCCCGACGGAATCGAAGCCTTCCCAAGTGGTGGAGAGTGATTCTCTGGGTTCTTCCGCGGAGCCTACGCTCACCGATGTCATGGCGGCCATCAGAGGGGTCCAGTCCTCCTTGGGTCAGAAGATGGAAGTATTGGACAATAAACTCGATACTGTCACCATTGAGGTTAACCTGCTACGTGACGATCTCACGGAGACAAGCGAAAAGGTCAAAAAGCTTGATAATAAAACCGCTAGTTTGATAGACGACATGGAGTTGCTGCAGCGGGAGGTCCGTGATCTTAAGACTTCTGGGGATCTAACAAACAGGAAGCTAGACGACTATGAAGGGACAGCTAGGCGAACAACGTTCGCATTCTTGGGGTACCCGAACAATCGGAGGGGCAGGCACCGGACCTGTTTATAGAAGACATAGTTCTCAACCATCTGAAGCCCAAGGGGCTGAGCAACTTATTTACAATAGAAAGAGCCCACAGGGTGCCAGGGGGGAAACCCAAGCCTGGGGCCCCCCTCGTCCGATGATAGCAAGGGTGCTAAACTTTCGAGACAGAGATGCAATCCTGCAGGCAGCACGCACTGGCGCCCCCTCGCGAAATCAGAACGCCACACTCTCCTTTTTTCTCGACTTCACTCAGATGGTACAGAGATAACGGCAGAGTTTTCTCCCGGTAAAGAAGAGACTAAGGGACAAGGGACTAAAGTATGCAATGATGTTCCCAGTTCGTCTGCTGGGAACATCATTGCATACTTTAGTCCCTTGTCCCTTGTCCCTTAGTCTCTTCTTTACCGGGAGCCTGGTTTTTCAATAACCCAGAGGTCGCCTCGGACTGGTTGGACAGCAGACATGCGAGTGGCTCAGAAAGGAGAGATGATGGAGATAAATATCTCCCAGCTTCCGCCGCTCTAGGACAGGGGGAAGAGCCTTCGCGGTGCTGACTGCCAAACTGTGGAATAGCCTCCCACTGAGTCTTCGGCTGATCACATCTGATCCGGTATTCCGACGCAAACTGAAGAGATGTCTGTTTTCCAACCTATAGTCACGCTTTGCTTGACCCCTTTGGTGCCTCCTCAGTCTGCAGCGCCTGGACACACCCGTCGTGGAGGGGGGGGGGGGGGGTAGTCGCGCGCTTTACAAGCTTCTTAAATAAATATTGACGGTCAACGGGAACAGGAATGAAGCCAACTAACAGAACTTTTGTGCTGGCTTGGTACATTAGGTAGCGGGATGGATCTGTGACTAGGATCGCACGAGCATCCTTGTCATGAGACAGCTTTGGGAGAACCGAAGCTCCGGGATTGTGTGTGGTTTTTGAGCTGGGGGGGCGGTGGCCTCCTTCCCATTACTACCTTTAGTTAGTTTGAAGCTGGGATGTTGGGCGACAGGCACACTGCTAGTTGGGGATGATCATTGGCCGTAGGCAGGGGTGCAGGGAGGGGGGGGGTGGGGTATGGATTCGACGTGGTTTTTTGGTTTTGAGATTCTCCTGTTTGAAGAATTGCTTGCAGTATGTTTTTGCATTTGTATTTGTAGTTTGTTTTATTTCCTTTTTTCCATCTGGTGACATAGCTATAATCAAATTGTTTCCTTACCACCAGAATGTCTACTCTTAGAAGGGGATTGGGGATGAATGTGCTCAGTTGGAATGTAAATGGTCTTGGGGATAAAATTAAGAGGGGAGTGGTGAACCAGTTGGTTAGGCGTGATTCCCCAGATGTAGTTTTGCTGCAAGAGACACATCTTGTTGGTAATCGTTGCATGGCTTTACACAAGGGGGATACACGCTGGTGGCTCATTCAGGATTCACCACCGGTTCTAGGGGGTCAGGTATCCTTGTGAAAAATTCTTTTCCCCTAGCCATCCAGGCCACATGGGCTGACCATAAAGGCAGGTATATCGGGACTGTGGGAGGGAAGAACTGTCACTTTTATGTCTGTTTATGTTCCACCGGGCCTACAAACTGACACTTTTCGGGATCTGGGTGCAATTTTCCTTGCTCTGCCCATGGGCCTATTGGTGATGGGCGGGGACTTTAATGCAGTGATAGATGGTGAGATAGATAGATGCCCAGCCCGAACTTTGAGGCCATCCCAGAGGTGGCTCCCCGATTTCTTAGAAATAACGGGACTCATTGATGGTTGGAGACTGAGGAACCCAGGCGAGATACACCACACACACGTGTCGGCTGCTCACCACACCCTATCCAGAATAGATTATGTCCTGGTACCGGTGGCTCAGGCAGCAACAATCCGAGAGGTGCGGCACTTGGGTAGGGGAAGCTCTGATCACTCACTAGTTTGGCTCCGGGTAGAGATTGACCAACATGACGTAGGAAGAATAGCCCCTATAAATGCTTGGCACCTAAGAGACCCCGCCACTAAGAAAGAAATAGCCACGAATACAGAGAGGTACTTTCAAGAGAACGCAGACTCCGTCGAATCGGCTCTGACCCTGTGGGAGGCGTACAAGACGGTTATTCGAGGGGATGCTTTATCCTTAATTGCGGGGAAAAAAAAAACGTCGGGCAGAAGTAGACCGAGTGAAAGCGGAGGTAACCAAGATGGAGGCTGGGGTATACAGGGATGTGACTCCAGAGGGTACATATCGGTTGAGTCTCCTCCAAGACGAGTTTAGGAATCTAGCTATAGATAGGGCCAAATCACAACACGCGTGCACTCAGAGCAGGATATACGAACACGGGGACAGAGCAGGTAAACTGATAACGTGGCTGGAGAAGGGAGAGTGGGCGTCAAGGCTAGTCTCAGAGTTGCAGAAAGGCGACTCCGAAGAGATAACTGACCCCCAACTTATAGCTAACGAATTCTTGGAATACTACGGTGAAGTGTACACCTCCACGGGGGGATACTCTGAGGCAGAAAATGCGGCCATGATACCCGATATTCGTATACCCAAACAATCAGAGGACGATCAGAAATACCTAGACTCCCCTCTTACAAATGATGAAGTGGTGCAGGTCATTAGGGGAGTGCATTCCGGGAAGGCCACTGGCCCAAACGGTATCCCTGTAGAACTGTATAAACTAAGTGCAAATAGACTAGCTCCGTTTCTTCGCGCTATATTTGTTGAGAGCAAAGAGGAGGGTTAGCTCCCCTACGATCAGCGAGTAACTAATATCGTTGTTATCCATAAAGCAGGGAAACCTAAGACGCACTGCTCTTCCTACAGGCCCATTTCGCTGCTTAATGCGGAGCCTAAAGATCTGGCAAAGCTCCTGGCGCCAAGATTGGCCGAAGTCATTACCACCCTGATTCACCCAGATCAGTCTGGCTTTATGCCGCGTCGAAACACGCCCCTTAACCTGCGGAGGTTGCACAGGATATTGGCTGGCGCCCCACAGATACAGGAGCCGGCGGTGCTGGTGTCCCTGGATGCCACCTTGGCCTTTGACAGGGTCGAATGACCCTACCTATTTGCTGTTTTGGGGAAGATGGGCTTCGGCCCTGAAATCATCAATTGGGTCCATCTTTTGTATACAGATCCCCTTGCCAGAGTCGTGGTGAACAATTGGAAATCCGCTGACGTTCCTCTGGGCAGAGGCAGGAGACAGGGGTGTCCCCTGTCCCCACTTTTATTTGCCCTGGCACTTGAGCTTTTGGCGGCGTCGGTCCGGTCGATTAGAGGGCTGCGCTGGACACTGGAGTGGGAGGACAAGATTTCGCTTTACGCCGATGACAGCTTCTTTGGGAGGGTAAGCCGCGCATTGCCTTCACTAAACTTTCCCTTCCCTGGTATGATGGTGGAATTGGCTTGCCGGATCTGCGGAAGTATTACTGGGCTTCCCAGTTAGCGGCAGTGAATCACGCTATCTTTGGACCTCCCGGAGACCGCGGGCAGGTGCCGGGGGGGGCGACTTCTCTAGGGCGTTATATGCCAGAGCCGGTTGATTTCCCCTCGTTGGACCGTCTCCTCATGCAGTGCGTATGTTGCACGCACCTAATTGACATCTTAAATGGGATGGAAAGCTCACACTTGCCACCCCACTATGGAACTCGGAAAAGCTGGGCAGCCTGTGGAAAACAAAGGGATTTGACAAATGGGATCTCATTGGGATTACACAGATCAGGGATATCTGGGGAAAGGATACAATTCTTACATTTGGTGCCCTCCAAGTAAAGTACCAACTACGGTAGAGTGAGCATTATCGCTACCTCCAAGTCCGGCACACCTTGCTTACTCTCATTTCCAGAGGCACTGTGCTCCCAGACGCCTCCCCTCTGGAAGATCAAGTGTTAGACGGTCATCTCCCCAAATCCCCTAAAAAACATTTCCTTAATATAGAAAAAGCTTATTAATAACATGGAGGACCCGCTGGTACTTCTTAGGGCACAATGTGGAGCAGACGGCTTGGATTTCAATGATGAAGACTGGAGGGAGGCAGTCTCCTCTCCAAAGGTAGTTGCTATTCAGATGAGACTCCGGCTAGTCCAGTTAAAGATCCTACATAGGTCATATGTTACGGGGCCCCAGCTGGTGCACATGGGTCGGGTGGGGGGCGGGGAGTGTTGGAGGGAGTGTGGGGAGCTTGGAACCTTCATGCATATTTTGTGGCATTGTGCAGCGATTCAGGATTATTGGAGTAAAATTAATTGTAAGGTGCGAGAGGTGCTGGGGATGGAGATGACAATGGAGGCTCGAAGGTGGGTTTTGAATGTCTGGGTGTGAATGAGAGACAGTGGGAGACCCTGGCGTGTATGATTGCCAAGCGTAACATCGCCCAGTTGTGGGGTGCTAGCCAACCGCCCTAGGTTGAGAAATGGACGGAAGACCTGGATTGGTGTATGTATAGGGAGAGATCGGTCTATGTTTCCAGGGGCTGTCCTGCGAAGTGGGGGAAGGTTTGGGGAGCCTCGAATTGGTATCGTGGCGATATGTGTGCTCCTCCAGTTGTTCGGAATGAAGCGATAGCGCAGGAATCCCTGTGAACTCCAAATGTTATTCTGCATGTCTTATCTTGTGGTACGGAAAAGTATATACGACAAATGTGAAGCGCTGTATGTCACCTTATGTTTTATTTTGTGGTTTTGTTAATAAAAAGATCTTTAAAAAAAAACAATTGAAGTACTTTCAGCTAGGCACCCTTTTCAATTGTCTAGCCATACTGCATCAGGCTAAATTGCCAGAAACTCTTAAAACTACCAGGCTAAGTGTGAGAGGTTTTGTGTGTGGCCCCACTCCAAGGTTTCGATCCTGTAACTTCAGAACCACATTAGGTGCTCAATTGCCTATTAGAATTAGCTTGGTCTGGTCTCAAACACACATCGTCCCATAGGCACAGCAGTCACTTTTAAGGCCCCTCGATTGATTATACTTCCTGGCACTATTTGCTCTAGGCCTTTGGGTTCCCCCTCCAAGTGTGTTTCGCTTATAAGAGAACACCAAGCACATTTTTGCAGTTAGGACCCACTGCGTTGCTATTTTTACTGAGTATTTCATTTTTATTTTGTTGTTCTGTACTTTGAGTAAAATACCATTCGGATCCAATTTTATGAATAAATTACTTATTTGAGACCACAGTCTTGCAGAATAAAATATATGCCCCAGGTCCCTATTGATTTCTGGGTTTCCTTTGGACACCTAATACTAATCCTTCTGAGCCCAGCATTTTATATCCATCCATTTTTAATTTCCTGGGTAGTAAGTATCTGATAGAGACTACTAGCCGCAGATTCCTTAACGTAGAATTATCCCCAAGCGTGAGACTGGATCCAGAAAAAATTTAGCCACAGCATCCCTGCGTGCCGGGGGGACGGCATCACGCGAATTCGCCCAGACGTCGTCCGCGTATGTGACGTCAGCGAGGTCCCACCCCGGCGCGCCTACGTCAATTTTTTCCTTTTCTGCGTGCAACACGGATCCGGTTCGTGCTCCGGGCCTGTTTAGGCCCTTCCCTTTTGCTTTAGCGTGTGTTTGTGGGAACAGTGTGCGGATGACTTTGGGCTTTAAAACGTGCTCGTCTTGTGGGCTCCTGATGTCGGAGACCGACCCGCACCTCATTTGCATGTGGTGCTTGGGGGAAGATCACGGCTACACTGATTGCGAGGCGTGCCAACTGTTGAAGCCGAAGTCGCGTCGGGAGAGCTGGATGAATCTTCTTTCGGCTCACATGTCCAGATTGACTTTGTCGCCTTGATCAGCTTCAGCGGAAGGTTTTCGAAGCCGCCGTCGTCCTCAACCATCTCCTAAGCCGCAAGAGTGTCGCTCACCTGTCGGTAAGTGTCGCAGTTTGTCCCCGAGGGCTGGTTACCGGCCTGTTGGGGGTCGTGGGCTCTCCACGGGGAATGCGGCCCGCGTATCGCCCCCCTATCCACCGTTTCCCGTGAGGGGACGTCGAGAGCCCAGATGGAGACATATGCCTCAGCTTTGCAGGCCTCGCTGGCTTCTCCGCCTCCTCCTTCCCCTCCTGGGACGTCAGCGGATCCCTTGCAGTGTGTGGGGCCCTCCGTGGCATCGCTTGTGGCCCCGGCGCCGACAGGCTCGGATCCGGGCTCAGAGAATGTGGTGCCGCGGGGAGCTCTTTGGGGTTCCCTCCTTCGGACCACGGCGCCTCCGCTTCGCCGCAAACTACTGCGGGAGTCCCTGTGGTGTCGCGGGAGGTTGCCGGGGCTCAGGTCGCATCCCCGAGCCCCTCTCGGCCCTATGGACAGGCAGTGATCTTATCTGGTGCCGAGGTGATGCCACTACGGCGCCGGCAGCTGCTGGCCTTGGTGGCGCCACAGGGCTCGACGGACCCTCCCGTCCCATCAAGGGTCGAGGCTGGCGGGGGTCCCCTCGTCCCTCCCCAGCCCCCTCTCATCCCTCCACACAGGCGGCTGCCTCGTCGGAGGTCGAGTCGGCCTTGGCTGCGCCACAGGGGTCGACGGGGCCCTGTCTTCCCCACATGGGTCAAGGCTGGCGGGGGACTCCTTGTCACTCCCCGGGTCCCTCTTGTCCCTCCGCGCAGGCGGCTGCCTCGTCGTAGGTCGAGTCGGCGCCGGTACCTAAGCCGCCTCGGCTCCGGCCCAACCCCAGTCTCCTGCACCGTGTGGTGTGGAGAAGGCCTGTCCGGCGTCCCCTTTGGCGCTGGATGGCGATGACGTCCTGCCTCAGGTTGCAGACTCTAAGGCACCGGGCAGGCGTCGGGCCGCGGACTCGTATTCGGGGGCCTCCTCTTCTCCGGAGGTTGGACGCCTGAAGGTGTCGTCCTCACCGGAGACGGGCCGCCACGTCGTGGCTTTTTTCCCGACATCATCAAAGGATGGCTCCTCGCCGTTTCTGCGGCTTTCGCCGGAGGAGCCACAAGTCCCACACTCCTCGGCCCCTCTTCCTCCTTTACGGGCCTGGCCCTACCCCACTCACATGGGCTTAGGTGATGGCCGCTTTAGCTTGCAGCCGTTGCCTACAGAGGAGCTGCTTTCCTCACCGCTGGACCCTACGGAGGCGGGTGCGGCCTTCGCTCGCGCTGTTTCCACGGCTGTGGGAATTTTGCGCATGGGAGATCCTGCTGCCCATTTGCCCGCGGATTATCTTCTGGGAGTTCTCCACCAGGGCTCTGGTGGTAGGGAGCTGTTGCTTCCCTTTGAGTGTTCGCTCCTTTCTTCTCTGGATGGGACTTGGTGACGTCCCGCCACTGGGGATCCTGTGCCCCAACACCTTCTGCACTGCCACCTTCCAGCACCATGGGACCCGGTGTGTCTTTCCCTCCACCCATCTGCCAGAAGCCCACTCTTGGGGGCGCAATATGTTCGCTTCGACCAGTGCGGCTCTGCAGGACCTTAACACTCTAAGTGTGCTGGCTAGGACCACTTCTTGCTTGTGGGACTCAGCGGAGACCCTTGGGTCTGCCGCTTCTCAGGATGGTGCTGGTGTTGATTTGCGGCACCAAGCTTTAGATGGCAGAGAGCTGGCAGCGTTTATTCTTCACTCCGCTCTGGACATTTTGGAGGTGCTTGGTCATGCCATGGCTTCCTCGTTGCCCTTCGCCGCCATGCTTGGCTTCGGGACAGTGTGTTCCCAGAAAATGTTCGGGAACGACTGGTGAATCTTCCCTTCGATGGCACTCTTTTTTTCCATGCTCCTGCAGACTCGGCCATCCAGAGGTTCTTGGCGGGGCTTTGGCCTCCTCCTCATCCTCCTCCTCCTCCTCCTCCTCCTCCTCCTCTTCCTCCTCCTCTTCTCCTCCTCTTCCTCCTCTTCCTCCTCCTTCCTCTCCCTCTCAGTGACCTGTGAGTTGATCTGGTTTTTGTGAGTTGTTCTTTCGTTGGGGCGAGCCGCCCCTGTCGGGTGATCTGTGTGCTTCATGTGCATTTGAGTCCTCTTGTCAGGACTGTGGTTCTGTTGGCTGCTGTCCGACCCTTTTTGACTGTGTGTTTTTGCTCTGGGTTATCTACACCAGGTTGGCCCTGAGAGTAGGCGTTCTGTTTTTTCTCTTGGGATGCTTGACAAGCCTTCTGTGGGGGTTTTTCCCGCAGATTTTTCTGTTGTCCTCTGCTGAGGCGGTTTCTTCCTAAAAGGGTTCCCATGTCTTGGGACTTAACATACCCTATGTGGGGTAGTGGTAGCTGTCTGTGCTTGGGAGCTGTGGTCGCCTTCGGGCCTCTGCTCTCCATGGCGTTACAGTACATTGCAGGTGCAATTCTCTTCCTGTGGGTGGACTCCTCCCTGAGGCGTGTCCGGGCCCTACTTCACCTTCCTGCTCTCTGTCTTCGGCTGACGTCCGGCTTGCCCTGAGTGCATTGTCATGTGAGTTATCTGCCTCTGGCTGGGCTTGCTGGTGCTGGCATAGGGTTTTTCTTCTCCGATGTGTCTTCTGGGCACTCTGGTGGGTCGGCCGTTCTTGCCTGTCCACTTCTTTCATCGAACCCCGTGCTCGGGTCTGCCTTTCCTCCCTGAGGGCTGCGAGGGATTGTGTGTTCCTCCCTGCCTGCCTGCCGATTCTTCCTGGGTGACCCTGGGCTCCTTTCTGCTTCCGCCTGCTCCTTGCTATCGGTGCTGGTCTGTCTGATCTATTGACTTCTGGCTGTGGTAGGCTCTGCTGCCCTCTTCACGGCATGTGCTCCCGGTGGTGGGCTTGACTTCGTTCTACCTTGTCTCCTTGGAGTCTCGAGGTTGATCTTCTTCCTCGGTCCTGCTCTTCCTTGCCTTGGTCTTGGGTGGAGGTTCTGTTGCCTTGTATGGGCGTGGATGCTTCTGCCTCCTCTTGCCTAGCCCTTGTTTCCTCTGCGGAGTGTGAATGGGCAACCTCTTCTTTTATTCTTCCCACATCCCCTTTGGGGTCGGTGGTCCTCTGGGTGGGGGGTTCCCCTTGCCTGGGGTGACAGGGCTCCTTGCCCTGTCAGTTGGACTCGTCCCCTGTGGGACCCTCTGTTAGGTCCAGGCTGTGGGGTCCTCTTGCAGACCCTCCTTCCCCGTGTGTTTGGCTAGGGTATCTATTCTACATTAAGGAATCTGCAGCTAGAAGTCTCTATCATATGTACGAGTTACTTACCTCCGGTAACAATGTATCTGGTAGAGACAATTCTAGCCGCAGATTCCTTCATGGCCCGCCCTTTCTCCCCGTTCTGCGAGGACCTTTGGTTTGGTCTTCTGCACTCGCCTTCCGGTGGGTGGCTATGTCGTCAGTGAGTGCTTCTTTCGCTCTTTCTGACAGGATGGTTCGTCCTGTTTCTTTGATCATTTCCTCCTCTTTTGGCACTTTGGAGGATGGGTTTATAGGTACTTCTGTGGCCTTCTGCTCTGGTCGCTCCAGGCTGGGGTCTACCTTTCTCTCCCCCCCCCCCCTTTCTTACTAAGGGTTCTGGCCCCTCTGCTATCCTCTAGGTTGGGGTCTTTTGGCTGTGCTTCTGCTCTTAGTTCCTTTGGGGGGTCGTCACACCCTGTGTTGGGGCTGTGGATTGGTGGTTTGCGTTCCTTGTTTGTCGCGGACTGGTTCCCCTTCATTGTTATTGGTTGGGGTTGTAGTCCTGCTACTTGTTGTCGTGGCTCCCCCGTACTGTCAGGGTTGCTGCTGAGGGCTGCGCTCTGTTCTTTCTTCTTTTCCCTACCTTTGGGTACTGCAATGTTGGCACTGCTCCTTATGGTGTTGTTCGTCACCATTTGTTTTTCCAATTTTCTGCTATTTCGCACACTGTTCCCTTACTCCCACAGTTTTGTCTGACGGCTCCGCGTTGTGGCGCGGAAAAGTTCTCCGAAGAAAACTGACATAGGCGCGATGGGGTGGGACTTATGTGACCTCACCGACGTGACGTACGCAGACGACGCCTGGGCGGAGTCGCGTGATGCCGTCCCCCCAGCGCTAAGGGATGCTGTGGCAAAAAAAATATCTGGATCCAGTCTCACACCTGGGGATTATTCTATGTTAAGGAATCTGCAGCTAGAATCGTCTCTACCAGATACATCGTTACCGAAGGTAAGTAACTCGTACGTTTGTTCTGACTGCTCTTGCACTGGAGTGCTCATGTACTGTAATTTTCTAACTATTCGAATGCTGGCTGGTGCGACTGAGGGTTTTCTAATTTTTCTTGAAAGATGCTGTGTATTTCTGATTGGGAGTGAATTATCTCTCCTTTGTTGCTATTGTCCTTACCTGCACTGAAGCCAACAGCTTTATTCTGAATGCTGATTTGGCACCCTACCCAACCGATTGCTGTTTGCAGTTGCTATTGCTACTGCATGATTAATCTTTATGGGAAGTTCAGCTGATATTGATTATTTGAATTTTGAACTTCATGCTTCTCTCAGTCTTGCCTCTCGCATATAAACTATTTATGCATTCCTGCTACTAGTATAAGGATTCTTTCATTTAGGGAACAAACTATATTGCATTATTTGTTATGACTTGTTATAACCATATTTTTATGATCAATTCTGTTATTCTACTGATGCCTTTGACTAATTTAATAAAAAGAAGAACTTACTAAACCTGTTTAATGAAAATAAAACCCTTAAAACATATCAAAATTCTCATTGACTAAACTTAGAAATTATAATGTGATTAAAAATGTGGTTCCGAATTATAACTCCTGGTCTCCTGATATACGGCGGCCAAGGTGTGTTGCAGGGGATTGAAGTCCTCACACGGAGAGCGGGGATCATTGAGTGAGGTAAAGATGCTAGACCGTTTACATTTAAATTGATTCTTGCACTAGCAAGTGAATAAAACCCCAGAATAATAAGACATACAGTCATTAAAAAAAGATATCCCTTGTGTTTATTCAATTTGTAGCTCTCTGTGCTTAGTGCCCTTACCCTGCAAACCAGTCATGCTACTGGTGTAGAAATGTAGGTCAGAAGCAAAGGAAAAATAATTTCCTGGGGTAGAACTGATTGACTCAATTAAAATTAGCTTTACGGATGATATGTGTTTCACAATGATGAACTTTTTGTTGGCGTCTTGCTTTCCAGATGGAGTTGAAAGATGTTGATAGGAAAATAGCTCAACAGGCAGCTAAACTACAAGGTGTAGATCTAAACCGGACAGTGCAGATGGTAAATCAAGAGAAACAGGAGAAACAGCATACCTTGGATACAGGTAAGGCATTTGAGGTCACACCTGCCATGCTCTTTGAAGAACAGTTTAATAAACTAGAAATTGATTCAGGTTTGAACAATTCAGAAAGTTTAACTCTAGATCTCAAAAATTATCTAGAACTTGGAATAAAGTTCGGCTAGACAATGTTTCATTTATCTGTTTTGGTTTTAATTTGGATCCATTTAATATATTTTGTGAATCCGATTTTACTTTCTAAATGTACATTTTGAAGTGGAAAACTCGTATGGCCTGCATTTGGCAGATTTGTCTGTCTAACCTAGTACAGTCTGCCCTCTGATAAACTTCTAAGTCATTATTATGTTATATTTGCCTACTACTTTGTTTACATGTATATTTTCCTAGCATACTTGTATGACAAACCTTCTCTGTCTTGGCATGTAAGATATTTGTACTTTCTACCTCCTGTTATCAGTTTCTTATGATCAATGCAGTGGGGCGGATGCGGCACACTTGGTGCATCTTTATCATCCTAAAAACCTTCAATTCTGTCTGCTTTCAACAATTTTCAAAAGGCTTCTTTACTAACTCCTCACCTGGATAGCTCAGTATCCCTCTTCTTCTTAATGTGGACTTTGGATGAGTATTTGATCTTGACGTAGATATTTTCCTGGCAACGCCAGTGCAGAAGGGCTGTTTAATGGTCTCTGCCCACCCATAAAAAAAACTTCATATTCACTAGTGGATTATGATGTACTTGGGAAGAATTAACCTGATTTGACAACACATCTAAAAGGAATTAGTGCTTTTTACTGGTCATACTATTTATATAATATCCCTATAAGAATAAACTGTTCTCGAATCAAAAGGCTAGCTTGTGACATTTTCTGAAAATGAATGCTGTTTAAAATACTTTAGGTGCAAATATAAAGCGAAAACTGTGTTTAAGCAAAAAGTGACAAATTGTGAAATGTCTTTCTAAGTGGGTAGGAATCTCTTGTAATAAAACAAAAAGTTCAGTAATCAAAACAATTGTAAACCAAAATAATTAGAATGTATTCCACTTTATAAATGTTTTAATGACAAAGTAATACAAAGTAAAAAAGGCAGCAGTGATCTTGGGTCCCTGGCATAAGCTGCCTACTTTGTGGGGTTTTTTTAATTGTAAAGAAAAATTAAAGAGTAGCAGCCATCTTGTCTGGACATTGGTATTGGAGGAATGAGCTCAGGCACTTTGCCAGACGAAGTCATAATATTTCTGAATTAGAAGCTGGTGGAGATTTTCATTTGATTTGATAACAGGCAAGAATAAAGAAAGAGACTAACTCAGGCAATTGTGCATCAGAACCACCATCGAAAAGGTTCATAGATGAAATAGGTTTTCATAACATGTAAAGAGATGTACTCTATTAGACAGTGTGAACATTTTTCTTCTGCACATGGCTCCTTCTTTGTGTTGAGCTATGGTTTCTACAGGGTACTGATAATCATATATTCAGTAAAGTACCAAGCAATATATTTGAGATCATTCCCCACATTTCTGGACGTGCAACAGTGAGGGAAATTCTGCAAGACATGCAGGGGCTAAAAGGATATCATTTGGTTGACACAGACCGGGTTTGATTCTTTACATTAGAAAGACAGACGTAAGTGATGTGGCTCTCGAAGGATTGCATAATTTTAATATGGGTAAAGCAACCATTTTCTTGTGACCAAGATGAGGGAAATTTGTACCTGGAACCTATGCTTATTGTATTAGAACATCAGTACTAGACGAACTATAGAGTTTCTAATCTTACAGAATTTGTGAAAAAACAACACTCTAAAGTAATGTTGAGGGATGCAGCAAACAAGTTTCTGTGGCCTCACAGAGATGGTTGTGTGAATATGTGGATAAGTCTGGGAAATTACTGAATTTGCTTAGTCAAATGGAAGGAGCAGATAGGTGTGTTTGGCAGCTAGGGTTTCGATGCAGAATGGTGAGAAAATTTCAGAATTGTTTTCATAGACTACTCTCAACTTTACATGTTCAGAAAATGCCATTCTTCGAGGCAGAAGAGGACATTCATGGTCTGAGTTGATTTCTGGTGGGTTTTTATAAGAAAAGGCTGGCCTGAGGTAAGCAGGACATCTACCAGTGACCATCAATAATCACTCTTATGCCTAAGACTAGGAGACACACAGAGAAATGTGAATCAAGCAGCTAAATATTGCTGACTAATTCTGAAAAAAGATTCTTGCTATAGAAAATCCTTTTACTTTTTGACTGATAGAACAAGTTCATGTGTCAACAAAAGGAGGAACCTAATAGGGCAATGTTTAACGGGGTCCAGTGTACAAGCCCTATCAAAGACTCAAGATCAAGAGAAGTACACAGTTCCCCAAGGAAACAGAAATGATTAAAAGGACCAAGCAAAGGGAAGGAGAAGGGGGCAAAAAAGGGGAAATGCCCTTTCGGAACTAAAACCCTCACACACCCAGCGAGCTAGGTGTCATGCTTCATCATCTGGGTTCTGCTCCTCGTCAGACTGGCGCTGCAATGTCTGACGGGCACCCACGAAGGGGCTCTTTATCGGAGATCTTTTGTTCCTGCCATATGTTGCATGCGGGTATGAGGGTACTAATATTAGTGTAGACGTAGGGAGATTTGTGAAAGTCTAAAAAAGGTTAGGTAATCCACGGCTAAATTTTAATGGTGTGGTTGCCTACCTTGGTAAAAAAAAGTGAGGGAGGGATACACACTGGTACTATGGTCCAGTGGTGCATCTACTGCCTGTGGTAGTGGTCGACATGTTTCATGCTAATCTATGCAATTCGTCAGGACCTAAATAGAGTTCTACACATAGGAAGGGGCTATACTACCTTCCTTTGGGAGTAGCAGGGCAGGCCAGCCGGTCCTACTCCGAAGGTTGAGACCCAGTAGGGTTAAAGAAACGCTTCTACAGTCAATCCCGTGTTGTGGCACCATAAGGGAAGGTACCTGTCAGTAGCAACGACAAGTCCTTAGTCACCTACCCACACGGAGTCCCTGAGTGGACTCGGAAAGACTGGACTCCAGTCTTTATTATAGCCCCTGTTTTATAAACCTTTAACCAATCAACTTAGAGGATACAGGCCTGCTAAAGGATGCAATTAAATATCTTCAGCAGAATCTCTTATACTACATATTTAGCCTAATTCTCTCACCCTTTGATATTTTTTTCATAATTGTCTACTAGTGTCTGGAATGATTGAGTTGAAGCGCAAACGTATACAGGACCAACAGGAGCTGATCCAGCAGCTAAAAAGCACCGTTAATGAGATTAAAACGGAAAAATTGCACATATCAAGTAACCTTCAGCGTCGGCAACAGCTTAATGAGCAGAGTGTGGAGCTGTCTACAGAGGTCAATGCTCTACTCCGAGAGATAAGGGTAAGAATAAACCCTCACAAAATATTTTGTAATTATTGTCTCATGGTTTATTGAGTATTCCAATGCTGTATGTATGTTTCTATGTGCAATACCAATTTGGTGAGGAATGCGCAAGATTTGCTTTACATAAACTAGAGCTTTTTTTTATGTTTAAAAACATTTGAACCGTTTTTTAATTCCCACAAAAATTAGGAGTCCTTCTCTACGTGTGTCTGAATTCCTTGTGTTTCTTTGTACAGATGCCTACTGAAATGTTGGATTGTAAGGTTTTAGAGGCGAGGCATTTACCCTCTTGTTCCTTGTGTGGCTTATATACTGTAAAGTGCAGTATTTACTTTGAGTGTATTGGATTTGGTGATAACCAGTATCTGTTCTTGCACATGAAGAAAACAAATATGTAAAGAGATGGGAATTAGTTTTTCCTCTTTACGCCTTCTGGTTCTTATGATGGATGTTTTATCAACCCATTGGGAGTATTTCTCTTTCACCAGTATCCGCACAAATGGATAGACATGTCAGTCTACTTATGAAGTGTTCGCACTGCTGTGCAGGTAAGGTCAGTGGTCCTTGCACTGTAATGGGAGGCCATTGCTACTGTCTTCTTTAACCGCATCGCTGCTAGGGAGATTATCCTGCTGTGCTGCAGATCCTTGTTTCCCATTGTTCATGACGAGCTCAGCTCGTCATGAGCACAAGAGCACTGTACTGCATGACGAACTGAGCTCATCATGAGCATGGAAGGGGTTATGGTCTGCCTAGACACAGCTTTATCTGTCTCCTCAGCCACTTGATTGTTTGGTTATCGGTAATCTTAGAACATCCAGGAAGATAACCACTTACCCCCTTCAGCCATTGCTTTGTAGAAGCACCAGTCACATTTCACTCCAAGCGACAGCATACAATGAAAAACAAAGGTACACACACTCGAAAGATTGTGGTGAGCTGGCATTCGCCACAGAAGTATTGGAAAACACATAACACCCAGGGTCTGTTTAGTCTTGCTGTACGCCTATGACATGCAAACACAGACGTGCACAAAGGCAGTTTTTTTGTACTGTGACTCGGTTTATGCGCGTACAGGAGTGGTAATAGCGTTCGTCAACATTTGCGATTGAGGTTTTTTCCCTTGGAGGAAGTAGTGGAAAGTAGTTTACGACAATAGCCTAGGATCTCTATCTTGTCCTCTACGTCTGATGAAACCTTCAAGTTTTTTAAAAACATATATTTGCCTGTATAGTTTAGTGGCAGTGTAATATTGCCAGCTGCCCTTCCTTTCTTCTTAGACAACGGGCAGGGTGTCACTGTAGGAAGAACCATTGTTTCAGGAAGACCCTCTTCGGTGTGCACACCCTTAACATGTCTGATTGCCTCTAAGAGGTTTGTCTTAGACAATCGTAACAAATGCTTTTCCTCTTCTGTAAGCGAGTTTGTATATTCACAATACAGTTAGTCTTATTCTCTCCAAATCTTGTATAGTTTATGGAGCTTTTCCTACTCAATGCCTGTTGCATAGGATTAGTTTGCATGCAAGTTCTCAATCATCTGCTTCTGTTCCTTACTGCTTAATACTGGACTAGGCCTTGAACCGTCAAACCAAGCTTATTCAGGTCTACTGAGTTCTACAGCAACAGATTGGTTCACACCGATCATTTTATAGAGCTAACTAATTTCAACACCAGAAGACCAAAATCTTGGTTATCTAAGATTATGCCAAGTTTGGATGTGAAGAGAGAAGTTACTGCAAAGACATTTCAATAACCACTATCTACAACAGTTCAGATATACTGCTTCATATAAAAATGCAGGAGTTTGTGGACATCTTTCAAGGAGCTAAAAGTTTTTCTCCATGTGGTCCGACCAAATGTGATCATGATACTAATAGAAAACAAGGTCATCTCATATTACATTCAGGGTCTAACTGGCCTTCACAACTCATAGCTTACATGGCTCGTAATTGGCACTTGGAAGTGGGTAATTTCTCAAGGAATATCTCTATCACAGTGCAAGTGTTTGGTACACAGCAGCCTACTACACACTTGCCCCAAAAGGGAACAGAATCAAAGTGAACTTTTGTTTGTCTTCAATGTCTGGGGCCTCCCTCAATTAGACCTTTACAAATCCACTCCATTTTGAAATACAAACACTTGTTTTGTAGGTGAATAGGAACCAAATTATTGGTGAGACAGTCTAATGATCATGGAGGCATACACATTCGGTTAAAACTTGATGTGTGTTACTTTCTGTATCTAAGACAACATGTATTGTATGCTCGGTCTGAATTTTGGAACATCTCTGTTCTCTCCAAGGCACTACCATGCAAAGTTATCAAATGCCAAATATCCTGACTTTAGAGGGAGGGATAATACTCCATTGATCCATTCCATCTCTCAACTTCAGCACTTGGTTCCTTGAGCACTGATATTTACATATGCAGATGTTTTTTTTGTGAATATGGATGTCCTGACTCATGTCAGGTTAATTCCACAAGTTCTTAATATGGGAGTAAGGTCCTCTGCTTTTATTCTCTGGCTTTGGACAAGAACTTAGGATGGAAGTGATTCAAGCATGTGAAAGATACTAATGCTATGTAGTTATATTTACATGTTAAGGTTGTTTTGTTCTTTTTGGCTTTCCATGCTGGGTAACAGTTAACTCGCTTGTTGTCTAGGATGCTAAAGACCAGGCGTCTCCTTTGGAAGCTACTTTAGAAAAACTGAAACAGGAGAAACAGGAACTGATAGAGAAAAAAAATTCAAGCAGCAAAGCAATGCAAGAAAAGGTGAGTGCAAAATATTGATCACTTTAGGAGATTTGTAGCATTCACTGAGCTATGCACATTGGGGTGCTTGTAAATTTCATTGGCCATACCATAGAGCCAAATCCTTTGATTCTTCTCCTTTTTCTTAGGAGGGATTGTGGGCTCTTTTCCTTACAATGCCAAGAGTAAGGATTTGGTATTTGCTCCGATAGAGGAAAACATAAAAGAGAAAGTATATATGTTTTCACCACACATATGTCTTCAACCCTGCACGCCTTTACAACAAAAACTATGATAATGTTAGTATTTTACAGGTAAGTATAAACCATTTTTATACGTGTATGTGTGTATAGACTTGTGTGGAAAAGGCAAGTGTGGTTCCGTCATACAACATTATCCATTTAAAAATACACCATTCGGTTAGCAAAGCAGTATCCAGCATCCATTCTAACATTGCTGAAGAGTACATTTGTGTTTGGTGCTTGCTTCAATGCTGTTTGTCAGGCTGACTTTTCTTGCGTCTGAGTCTCTAGTGGTATTTGTTTAGGGTAGACTTCAAAGTGGCTCGGTCTGTGGTGTCTCCCTGGTGCACCATCTTCTCTCCAGAAGTTTTGAGCTACGTTTCATTGTCCTGAGTTTTACCAGCTGGCTTGTTTGGTGGCTCTGTGGATCCTACTTTGTTTGAATGGAGCAACTTGGTCTGCGGGATTGGTGATCGAGGTTGTAAAGTTCTGGACTGCTTGTTCCAGGTTGGTTGGGGAGTCGTGCTGGGTGTTGTTGAGGGAATCCATCCATTAGGCCTGTATTACTTTGTTCAAGCTACAGAATGGGACCTCTGTGGGGAGGGGGTGATTGTGCATGTTGATCCTGCGATGGTGATCCTGCGATGGTGAAGTGAACAATGGAGTGGTTGGTCCAGGTGAGTTCTGGGGCTTGGCCGTACTTGACTCTGTTGCTGGCCTGTAAAATCGGGTGTAGTGTGTGTCCTGCACTGTGTGTGGGTTCAGGGACCAGCTGGGTCACGACCATGCTGCTCATGTGTTCCAGGGGGTTGGGCGAGTTAGTGTCCGTAGGATCGTCCGGGTGGAAGTTGAGGTCTCAGAGGAAGATGTATTGCTTGGACTTGATGCTTAGTGGGGCAATGAAGTTGGTGATGAAACTGGTACGTGGTGCTGGAGGTCTGTAGGCGAGGGTGCCCCTGATGATTGTTCTGTCATGCCATGCTGTAGAAGAATTGCTTTTGATTCCGTATCCAATTTTTTATATCATTAAGCTTTTGAGTCACCCATTGTAAGAAAGTGGCTCTATATATACTGGACCAAAGTAAGGTAGAGTGTGCATAGAGTCCCCAGTCCCCAGAGGTATGGCTGGAGGCTAACGTTAGATATAACCTTACTCTCTGAAGTGGTAGCTTGGTCGAGCAGTAAGGCAGTATCAGACAGAGGACAGTGTAAAGCATTTGTTGTACACACTCAGTCAGCAAATGGTCTCACGCACTCAAGAACTGAACTCTAGGCCAATTGTTTTATATCAAAAGATATAGTTGTTTTATTTTAGAACCAACAAGGTATCAAAATATACTTTTCTCAATATGAGTGACTTTAGGTAATTACTTTGCAAATAGGCAATAGACTTTGTAAGTACAATGGCTACAGTGGTTGGAATAGGCAACACAATTTCAAATGCAATTTAACATTGAGCTCAATGGGTTTTTCTAGATAAATGCAATGGGTTACTTTTCTAACCACAGGACTGGATCCTGGATTCAGTCCCGGTACATAAGCTGTAAACAGTTAAGTAAAACCGTTTTGGTGTCAGTTGTGATTTTTAAAGAATATAATTGTATTTTCAAAGTTGACATTTTCAGTGAAAACCAAGCAATGTTATCCTATGGGAGGAAATTCAAGTTACTGGTAAGTACAGTTATAATTACTTTTTCCTTTCACTGCTGGGCTAAAAGGTGCAGCACTGGCTTCTCTCCTGATCACAGGTGAGTAAATCGGAATTAGTTATTCGGCTGATTTTAGATGACTATTTTCAAAACTCCACACTTTGACTGGTTTCACTTGGAACTTCTTCTATGTTATGTTATGTTAATGTTATGTTAAAAATTATTTCTAAAGCGCGACATACACCGGGTAAGTTTCTTGGCGCTGGAGGGCAGGGCGCTGCAGCAAAAGTGGGGTAGATGAGATAGGCGGACGTGAATAGCCAAGTTTTAAGCTGCTTCCTAAATTGAAGATGGTTGTCGGTTAGTCGTAAGGAGATAGGGAGAGAGTTCCAAAACTTGGGAGCCAGCGTTGAGAAACACAGCCCGCCATGTTTATTTCGTTTATATCTTGGGGTGCTCAAGAGACTTTGGCAGGATGATCAAAGGGTGTGGGAGGGACTGTATTTCTTGATCTTACTGGATTTGAATACCGGGACGGTGTCCGTCAGAGCTTTATGGACAATACAGCCTAATTTAAATGCACAACGTTGGCTCACAGGGAGCCAATGCAATTGTTGCAGCAGGGGTTTGACATGGTGGCGAGAAGAAAGTTGGAATATAAGCCTGGCTGCATGGTTCTGTATCAGTTGTAGGCGTTGCACTTGATAGGCTGGGATACCGGCATACAGTGAGTTTGCATAATCCAGTCTGGAAATGATTAACGCCGGGAATACCAAAGTGGCTGCTTCTTTTGAGAGGAATCTTTTCATCTTCTTTATTTTCCTCAGCATAAAGAAGCAAGCGGAAACCACTGAGTTGATTTGTGGGTTCATAGATAGATCCTTGCCTATCGTTATCCCCAGGCTCTTCGCCGTTACTGCCGGGGCGGGAGGAGGTCCCAAGTGGATAGGCCAAAAGTTGGAGTTCCAAGGGCTGTTGTTGCCGCCAGTCAGGATCAACTCTGTTTTGTTCGGGTTTAACTTAAGTTGGTTCAGGTTCATCCAGTTGCTAATATAAGTCATAGTATCCCGCAAGTGGGATTCAGATGAACTGGTGGAATGTAAGTTGAAAATTAATTGCAGATCATCTGCGTAGTTGAAAACCAGCACGTTCCTCTCCCTCAAGGCAGTGATCAAAGGTTGCATGTAGAGGTTAAACAAAGGGGGAGATAAAGAGGAACCCTGCGGGACTCCACACGGGAGTCTACCTTTCGTGGAGCAGTAATGGCCCAGGCGAACAAATTGAAACCTGTCTGACAGAAACGATTGAAGCCATTTCAATGCTTGACCTCCGACCCCTGCACTTCGGACACGGTCGACTAAGATGTTGTGGTCGACCGTGTCAAATGCTGCCGAGAGATCAAGGAGAATTAGAGCCTGTGAGATGTTTTGATCTGCTCCTCTGCGAAGATCGGCCATGACCGACAGGATGACTGGTTCGGTCGAATGGGCGGGACGGAATCCGGCCTGGTTGGAATCTAGGAGAGAAGATGCTTCTACAAAGGAGCTCAGGCATTCTGCTACATGAGACTCCAAGATCTTGCCAAGATAGGGTAGGAGGGAAGTTGAGTGGTAATTTATGACCTGAGGGTTTGTGCCAGGTTTCTTCAAGATAGCAAGAATCTCTGCCACTTTGAAGAACTCCGGAACCTGTCCACTGCTAAGAGAAGAATTGAGGAGGGAAATAGGGGGTTCAGGGCAGGCCGTGAAAGCTTCACGCAAGATGTGGGGAGGGGAGCCTGACTTGACTTTAATCATTAGTTCAGAGAAAGAGTCAAAAGTAATAGGTGAAAATTGACTAAAAGCCACAGGGGTTTGGCAGCTGGGACTAGGAGTGAAGGAAGTGTTAGAGTGGGGAATGCTTGCTTTTATTGCAGTAATTTTGTCAAAGAAATAATGGTTTAATGAGTCACAGAGCTGCTGAGATTGCTCGGGCTGTGCAGTTACTCTGGCCGAGCTAGTAAGTTCCTCTACAATTGCGAAAATTTCCTTTGCCTTGTTAGCTGAATTCACACTTTTTACGGAGAAATACTCCGTTTTGCACACAAGTATGGAGGATTTATATGCTCTGAGGAGGAGTAAGTAAATTAGTTTAAGTTCGGGGTTTTAGTGGCATCTCCACTTCCGTTCAGCTTGTCGAAGTTTTAATTTGGCTTCTTTAAGCACTGGGGAAAACCACTTTTGGGCGTCGTGGGGTCTTCGTGATTTAATATTTTTTTGAGGGGCAACTGTGTTGCAAGCATTCTCTAGCCAAATGGAAAGATTGGTAGCCTGACTGGAGGTTGAACAGTCTTGAGTCGGAGGGGCTGTGTTGGCTAATACAGTATGAAATTTCTCTATATTTGCTCGATTCCAATTCCTGGCTGTCATACTGCCTGGTTTGGAGGTGGTAGCTGAGCTGATAATCGAAATCGTAAACATGATCAGGTAGTTATCGGACCATACACAAGGAATAATAGTTATATGTGAAATAGTTAGGTTCTGGGTCCACACTTTGTCTAAAATTTGGCCCTTATTGTGCGTGGCTGTATGTATGTGCTGGGTACAGTTTAGGCTGACCAAAGTGTCTGTAAAGTCACGAGATAAGGAATCTTCCTTACTGTTCTCGGGCCAGTAATTGAAATCGCCAACTATCCGCACCCTCGTGTGGTTGATCACAAGTTGTGCAGTCAAATCCCCAAATGCATGGGGGAAATTTGGCATAGATTGGGGTGGGCGATAAACAACCATGCATACTAGGGAAAACTGGGGTTATTCCAGTTTTATAATTAAGATTTCAGTATGCGGGACTTGGATGGTGGACAGTGAAGTAAACTGATACATTTTGTTGATAATAGCCGCTACCCTCCTCCTCTTCTACCCGCTGCTCTGCCCACCCGCAAGATGTAGTAAGGATCGGGGTTAGCCGCTAGAGTATCTGGGATGGATCGGGAGTGAGCCATGTTTCCGTCAAAAATAGAATGTCCGGTCTGTTTGTGTCCAGCAACGAAAATAGCTCTAGCTGATGTTTGCACAAGGAGCGAGTGTTTAGGTAGTAAATAGACAAGTCGCTGCTCTTGCGCGTGGCAGGGGGCAGAGTAATATAATTTTTTGCATGAATAACTGGGTGAGCAGGCTTGGTAGGTTGAGCCAAGATCTGACCTGTGCGGTGCTGTATGGGGCTGGCCGCCAGTAATATGTGATGCACCAAGGTGCGCTTAAGAGTATCATCGATCTTATACTCCCCTTGAAGATGCTCTAGTTGGTCTATTGAGTAAGTTTTTATACGGGCATAGTGGCGCTCCCCTTGCCCCGGACTGCTGCAGATGGGCGCAGACGGGCTTGCCACCGGCGTGTCCGCTGCGCGAAGGCCAACACATTCGGTTTTATGGGGGAGAGACGGCAACCACTAGACCGTTCTCTCGAAGCCCACCGGAAGTGAGGGAAAAGATGGAGAGTTCAGGAATAGCAAGGCCCTCCCTCCACAACAAACGAGCAAGCTCGCGGTGGACCGGGGAGGTGGAAAAGAAAATTCCCGGAAGCGGGAGAAGTGCTGCTGGTGCAATGTGCCAATTAAAATAACAGAGTCCTAGATGCCCTTTAACCTTGGTAGCTGCCGCTTCAATTAAAAAGTGCTTCGCCTAAATATAAAAAGGTAACTTTCCCATTTAATTTTTAAAACAAACAATTGCCGCTTCACGAAGGATGCCTGTCACCTGAACCTATGGAAAGAAAATGAGTTATCGGCTTTTAGGTAAGTACTCGACTGGTAGAGTTAAGGTTCTGGGCATAGACTCAGGGGTCTCCCAGGGTCAGAAAGGTGTAGATGTGGCACCCTCAGCGGCACAGGGGCAGCCGGGTGCAGAGAGTGTAGGCCCAATGCAATAATTTGGAGGGTAGGATGCCTTTGGTTGGTGGCTGCAAGCAAGCAGGCCACGCGGCTGTGGGAGCGGAGCTCCTGGTCACTTACTCAGGGCAAGTGGAGAAGTAAAGTAGTATAGTAGTTGCACTTCCCGCGGCACTCGGGCGGCTGGGTGCAGGGTGCGTTTGAGTCGTCGGACTCTCAATGTTATCCAATGGGAAAGTTAAAAAGTGAACAAAGGCTGGAGGCTCAGGGACGGATATTCTTCAGGTGCGACCACCACTTCGAGAGGTAAGTTGGGATCTTGGAGAAGAGGTAGGTACCCCAAAGGAAGGCACAGGGGGCTGTGGAGCGCCGGGTGCAGGGGTGACTTTTGACGTTGGGGAATCTTACTCTCAGCTGGTTGCGGTTGGAGGGGTCCCTGGTACTGAGGCTGCAGGCGTTGTCTGGGTCGTGGAGGAGGGTCTTTGGGCACTGGACTCCGGGTCACAGTCACCGGGTGGATGTCCTTGTGGTCTTGGATCACTCAGGCAAAGGCCGGGCTTGGCGGGTGCAGAGTGTGCCTGATTCGCGGTTCGTGGCTGGCACCAGGGGTACTGCTGTTTGAGCAGAACCACTGCTCGTGGGAGTCCCAGGCTTTTTAGAGGTTCAAGGCAGGCAGGTCCTCTGGGGTTTTCGAGATTGCTGTCCGCAGGAGATGCTAGAGTTTTGCAGGAGCAGGTTCAAGGATCAACAGGCCTGTAGGGTTCTGAGGCCAAGTCAGTTTGTGTCGTCCTCTTGTTAGCAGCTGCACGGCAGGTCTTCTTGTTTCTTGTTCTTCTTCTTGTTGCAATCGGGATCTGAGGAAGGAAGGTTCAGGGTGCCCCTAAATATAAAATTGCTGGGCGTTACAGGTCGGGCAAGCTAAGTAAACACGGCAAAGACTTAATTTCCCATAACACTTTGGGGAAAAGTCAACAGTAAATCAGTGCCCAATCAACAGTCCAGGACCCCTTGCTAGTCCCTCATTGATGTTGCAGCCTCTTTCTTCACTGCTCTAACAACCAAACATGGGGCCAGATGTAGGTGTCAAAATACCGGTCGGAATCGGCCGAAAATACCGATTTTCGGCCGTTTCCGACCGGTATTTTGACATTGGTATGTAGGGGCACTGAAAACATACAGATTCGGTAATTTTACCGAATCGGTAATTTGACCAAATCGGTAAAATTACCGATTCTGTAGAATTACAGAATCTGTATTTTCCTATGTAGGTAGCACTTCTAACAGTGCTACAGGGCCTTTAGAATTCGTTATTTACCATGTAATACAATTGCATGGTAAATAACGAATTCTTGTGTACATGCACATCTGTGCATGTACACCTGTGCCATGTGGCATGTATGTGTGCCACATGGCGCACAAGCCAGTTACAGGGGTGCAACAGGGTGTCAAAGTGTCACCCTGTCCCCCTTGTAAATTCGGTATTTTTACCGATTCGGTAATTACCGAATTGGCAACTGCCATTGAATCCTATGGGCTTCAAGGCCCATAGGAATCAATGGCAAATACCGATTCTGTAATTACAGAATCGGTAAATACCGAATCATACCGATTCGGTATTTGTTACCGAATTTCTACCTACATTTGAATTACCGATTCATGAATACCGAATCGGTAAAATTCGGTATTTATGAATCGGTAATTCACATTTACCTACATCTAGGCCTTAGTGCCTCTGGCCTCTTGGCCAATATTTTTCTATATTGCACTGTTATGTGTGGTGATTTTTCCTGGTATTTGGAAGCGCTTTTTGTGCCCTTATATTTCATGTGTGTTTCCTTCCCAGCGCGGTCTCTCAAACACTTATGGCTCCTCTGCGGCTGCAGTTCTTCCTTTTTTTTCTTTTCATAATTCATGTTGCTATGATGTTTGATTCATAGATAAATGCATGTTATTTTGTTCTGATTGATTTTTCCAGATTGACCTCTCTGTAGGTTACTTGAATACAAACTTACCCTTGAATTACATTGAAGAATCTTTTAAAAAAAGCTTTTTGAATAAATCCCATGTAGGCACTCTTACCTTGACATTGTGAACTGCCCAAGCCGACAAGGGTCTATTGGGTTCCCCTTTATCTTGCCTTTGTCTTGGGAGTAGTGTTTATGGAAGGCGTTTCTTACCCAATAACATGCTTTTGGTAAAGTGAAAAGTATATTCTCACACCATGGTATCAGCAGTCAATAAATAGTTTGTATTACAGTTAAATATTCTTGCTGTAAAAGTACTGTTTTAATGTTTTTGGTGGGTTAGTTGCAATTGCTGTTTCTAAATTAAAGTTTTTGCCTTTATGTTTTTGCAGTTAAACATTATCAAAGAGAAGATTAAGACAATTGCTAACTTTGTGAGAGAAATCGAAAAATACATTAAAGATGGTAAAGAAGAATACAAAGAGGTAACCAAAGGCTATACACGAAAATATACATTTGAGCATTGGTATTCTATTTTTTGTTCAACTCACTCAGTTTCCCTTCTTGTAGCAAAAAGAGACCGATTTGGAGGAGATGAAAACTCGTTTAAATGAATGTGAAAAGATGAAAGATAAGATAAACAAGGATATGGTAACCATCCGGCAAGATATTGACACCCAGAAGGTATGCCAGTGGTTTTTTTTTTTCATGAAGTATAAATTAAGTGAATTGCCTGAACTAGGTTGTGAGCACTTTGTGGGAATTTTGGTTCTGATAATAATTAAGGGATTGACACAGAATGAAGATCACAGGTGCAGCACAATTTAATGAAATGTTTGGTGTGTGTTTCAAGCTACTGGTTTGGCTTCTCTAAACTCATTATAGCAGTCTAGTGTAGTGGAAGCATAATGTTGCACTTCTCATCAGAAATGCACTCACCACATAAAACGCTCTATCTGACGAAGAAGAAAGAGCCAACACTCACTTGATGGCTTTACAGGAGTGGATTTAAACACCACAATGTCACTTTCTGCTCTCATACTCGCCATACGATTAAGGTTCAGGTATGATCCAGTATTATGGGTGTCTTTCATAGATTCACATGCCTGAATCATTCCCCGTCGTCGGGATGGGAGTCGCCGGTACATAAATAAAGTAATGTCCTATAGACATATAGAGAATAGTAGGCCTAAAGGCCTCACATTAGTAACATATCCATGTCTTTTTGTAAAAAGGGCCAAACTCTAGAAAAGAGCCAATCAGCTGTCACCTCCCTCTAGAACCCTCCTGGCAGGAGCCTCAGTCCCTCAGATTTTCTACCACACGTTGTGCTATGGGAGTCTCCCCTGAGCTCTGCTCAGGTTTGTTTCTTCACAGCTTTTTCTTCAGTATTTTGCAATATTTTCCTGTTTTTCCTCAAGTGAAAGCTATACACTATGGCTGACACTCCAAAGAAGGGTCTCTTTAGAGCCTGTGGCTCTTGTTATAAGAAAAGGCTACACATAGATGACCAACCTAAGGACTGCCTGTACTGCCTATACCCAGATCATTCTGCTAAGGACTGCAAGGTATGTCGAACCTTTTCAACTAAGACCCTCAAAGATCGAGAAGGACGCCTTTTAATCTGGCTCCAAAGGCTTAAAGATACAGATAACTTGGATTCCTCTGAGGAAAGTGAAGGCTCTTCAGTCTCCTCAAAATAATCTCTGAAAAGGCCTAGGGTAGCTTCCCCTAGCCCCTTGGACACTCCTCAAAAGAAGACATCAAAAAAGTCTTCAGAGGCTATGTCAAAAACAGCTTCTGAGAAAGAGGTTCACACCTTCAAGAAGCCTGCACTGTCATCTTCAGCGACGAAGAAAGCAGTGTCTCCTGCTTATGTGTCTACGTCGACGACGACAGTCTCGACGACGACGGCATCATCTTCATTATCATCATCGACGACGACGACCCCATCGTCGACGGCGGGTAAGACTTTATCGTCTACATTAGTAATCAAGAGATCATCGTCGAGGCCTAAGATCCCGTCGACGATAGCCTCGCCGACGACAGCGTCGACGACGAGATCATCACCGTCGACGAAGGCCTCGTCGTCGAAGGCACCGCCGATGAAGGCACCGCCGACGAAGGCACCGCCGACAAAAGCACCGCCGACGAAGGCACCGTCGACGAAGGCACCGTCAACGGCAGGAACATCTACACTGTCGACGACGGCCCAATCAACGACAGCTTCACCGGCTATGGCAACTGTCGACACTACTCCGTCGACAATCTCACCGTCGACGGGCCTGTCGACGGTGATTGATTCTGGCTTCCAGACAGCTTCTGTGCGTCTAAAGATCACGAGAAAGACACTGACGCCGGATTTAACATCTCCTAGCCGTGTGCAACTATTGCCACCAGCATGTCTCCTTCAAGATGAGGATTCTGATGATGGGGATATGTTCCAGTTGGCAACTAGCCCCTCAGAACTGCATGCCAAATGCCAGAGCTCAGATGAGGAGGCTGCTCAGGAAGAGGTAGTTCATCCACCACCTACACCTATGGTCTGTCTTCCGCGATCCCTAGTTACAGATCTGCGATACCTCATCCAAGATTACCAGCAGAAGTTCCCAGAATCTCCGGCTCCTCCAATTTCCACGTCAGCTCCACCACCAAGACCGCGACCCCCTTCCCTAACCATTCAAAAGGAACGGGTGGATTTGCCACGTCCTCAATCTTCTGATGAAGAAGAAGAGGAGGAACAGCAAGAAGACCAACAAGAAGAAGGTGAATTGCAGGATGATCAATCTGTCCATGAGGACTGGGAGGATTACGTCATACCTTCGCCAGCATCTCCAGTGCCCGCAACCTCAGATTCTCCACCGGTTGACATCGGCGGTTTCCATAATGTGGTGGAAAGGGCCGCTAAGCGCTTCCAAATTACTATGGATTCCCAGGAACAGGACAGTTTCCTGTACGATTTCAGGGAACCTCTCAAAAAATCAATGAGGTCAATTCCGATTATTGATTATTTTTGGACACAGGGGGTTCAGGTTATGCAGAATCCCGCCTCTGTTTCGCCAATGATCCCTCGATTGGACAAAAAGTATAAAGCTCCAAATACAGCACCGGCCTGTCTGACAGGTCATCCTAAACCGGATTCGGTAGTGACGCAGGCGGCCCAAAAGAGCTCCATAAATCCTTCATCTCCTTTATCGGCTCCGCCTGATAAAGACGGAAGAAAGTTGGACAACATTGGGAAACGGTTTTCCTCAATGTCTGCAATGACCGACAAGGCAGCAAATGCCCTAGCGCTTCTTGGGCGTTATAATAGACAATTGTGGACAGATATAGCCCCATACCTGTCCGAATTACCTGACGCGTCCAAAGAGGATTTAAAGAAAATACTACTGGAGGGTGAAACATCAGCATCGGAGATTATAGACTGTGCAATGGATGTCGCTATGACAGGGTTCCGCCAACTGGCTGGAGCAGCGGTTTTGAGGCGCCAAGGATGGCTAAAAGCAACCTCATTCCGTCCTGAGGTGCAGACAAAGATTTTGGATATGCCATATGACGGCCAACTATTATTTGGCCCCAAGATTGACAAGGCTCTACAAAATATAAAAAAGGACACAGACACTGCAAGAGCCTTGGGCACACTCCAATTTAAAAATCAGTCCTTTCGGGGAAACAGAGGAAGAGGTCAATCTTCCTACAAAGGAGGTTTTCAATACAGGTCCTCTTACTCTTCCAACCAGTGTAGAACACAGTACCAGCAATGCCAGCAACAACAAGGCCAACAATCCTTGTATGGAAAGTCGTCCTTTCGGGGTAAAGGACAAAGGAGAAACAACGGACGCAGACATGGACTTGTTTATCCAGCCAGTCCAGACCTCATCTCACTTATTAAAAATTGGAGGAAAAATTACCCATTTTCCGCAAAATTGGAAGATAATTACTACGGACCGTTAGGTCCTTCAATTAATTAAAGTCGGCCATTCTATGGAATTCATACGCACCCCTCCACAAAATCTGCCTCGCTCAATGCATCACAAAAACCTACGACTGCTTCTACGAGAAATCTCTGTTATGCTGCAGAAAGGAGCAATAGAGAAGGTACCACCATCCCAAAGGGGAAAATGATTGTATTCCCATTTCTTTTTGATCCAGAAAAAAGAAAATGGAGGCCAATCCTAGACCTCAGGTCCCTCAACAAATTCCTGAAGAAGCAGTCGTTTCGCATGGTAACGATCCAGAAGGTCTTACATCTTCTGGAAGAGGGAGATTTCATGGCGTCACTAGACTTACAGGATGCTTACTTCCATATACCAATTCACAAGAATCACAAAAAGTACTTGCGATTTGCAGTAGGCAGGAATTTCCAGTTCTGCGTCCTGCCCTTTGGACTCAAGTCTGCGCCTCGCATCTTCACGAAATGTCTTTCCCCAGTGGCGGCATATCTCAGAAAGCGCCATCATCAAGTCTTTCCATATCTGGACGACTGGCTGATCAAGGCACCATCCTTCGAAGACGCGTCCAGGTATTCCAACGCCTGCCTAAGTCTCTTTAATTGCCTGGGTCTCACGCTCAACCAGGAGAAATCAACCCTACGACCTTCTCAATCCATCAACTTCCTGGGTGCAACCTTGGACACACGTTCTGCAAAAGCGTTCCCATCTCAGGAGAGGAAAAACAAACTCCTAGCACTAGCGTCTGGAGTAGCCTCGAAAAGAGTGTTGACGGTCCGCATCTTCAAATCGCTTTTGTGGATGATGTCATCGTGCATCCTTTTGATCCCTCACTGCCATCTACGGATGCGTCCTCTGCAGGAGGCACTCTCGAGGCAGTGGGTCCAATGCACAGGGTCATTCGACGACCGCATAAAGTTGTCTTCTCAGATGGTCAAAGCTTTGCGATGGTGGATGTCATCACGAAACCTGTCTCAAGGATTGACATTCCTGCTTCCAGCGGCTCCTCATGTCATCACAACAGACGCCTCCTTAGAAGGTTGGGGAGCCTTCCTATAGGAGCTGCAGATAAGCGGAAAATGGTCCGCTGCAGAGAAAAAACTCCATATCAATCTGCACGAGCTGAGAGCGGTCTTCCTGGCCCTGCAGTCTTTCCTACCAAGGATCAAAAACTCCCTGGTGCTCGTCAGGCCAGACAACACTACGACGATGCACTACCTCAACAAGCAGGGAGGGACGCGCTCACTGACACTCTCTCGCGAGTCGCAGAAAATCTGGAACTGGCTAATAACGAACAATGTAGCCCTACGGGCGGAATATTTCCCAGGCATGGACAATGTACTCGCCGACTCATTGAGCAGGCAGAATACATCATCTCACAAGTGGGAGCTAGATCAGAAGATCCTCGACCAAATCTTCTCCAGATGGGGCACGCCACAGATCGATCTCTTCGCTACAAGGACCAACGCCAAATGCCCACACTTCGCAAGTTGGCATCCCCAGTCAGGGTCTCTAGGGAATGCATTTTCCATTGCATGGCCAACGTCTTTGCGTACGCCTTTCCGCCATTTCCAATGCTTCCCAGAGTGCGCAGGAAGATGAAGGTGGAGCCTTGTGCTCTCATTTTAATAGCCCCAACTTGTCCAAGACAACATTGGTTCACAGAACTCCACCGTCTATCCCTGAAATCGCCGCAGCAGTGTCCGTCTCTGCTCACAATGAACAACCGGCAAGTTCAACATCCGGATCTGAAATCTCTCAAGTTAGCCGCCTGGCTCCTGAGTTCCGAGAGTTTAGAAATTTGAATATTCCGCAGGACTGTAGAGACATCCTAGCTAGAGCACGAGCGGATAGCACCACCAAAACGTATTCCCTGAAATGGAAGAGGTTTTGTGTTTGGTGTACAGATCAAGGGATACACCCTTTCTCTTCCTCACCGGAACAAGTTTTACCTTACCTGTTACATCTGGCAAAGTCGGCCTAGCCCACTCTTCCATTAAAGTCCACTTGGCTGCAATATCCCGTTATAAGAGAACTTCAGCGGGTCCTTCCCGCTGGTCAAACAGGTTGATCAAACAATTTTTGAAGGGTTTATACAGGTCTTTCCCTCCTGTAAGGATGTTGCCACCTACCTGACATCTGAATGTAGTTTTTAATCAGCTCATGAAGCATCCATTCTAGCCAGTGCACAGAGCTGACCTGAAATACATCTCTTGGAAGACAGCGCTCCTTCTTGCACTCACCTCTTAAAGGAGGGTGAGTGAACTGCAGGCATTTTCAATTCAGGATCCTTTTCTGCAATTTAAAAATGACAGGGTGGGGGCGGAGCTTGCTAGCGTCGATGGTGGACGCTTGAGCACCGAGCTCCGCCAATTCACTCAACAAATCCAGCATTTATCCTAGAATAACGGCGCCCGCTGTCCACCGAAGACAGCATACGACCCCTAAGCACACCTGGCATCTTTGGCGCTTTGAGCGAGAGAATTCTGGTGACCTGAGCGGGAGTTACAACTGCCCGAAACTTCGGCGGCGGAGGCCGCGGAGCCCCGGTCTGGCGTGGAGCAGCCCCCGAATTGCGTAGCCCGACGTGCGGCGAACGTCTAGACGCAGGACCGGGAGCAGCCGGGATCAGAAGCCCGATCGGTGATGACTGAGAGCTGACTGAGACGGCGGTGAGTGAGTGGGCCCCCGTGTGCGGCGGACACAGAGAGGAGTGCCTTATTTCAGCCTTGGCGTCCCGTAACACAGCGGAAGGCAGGCGGCGCTCCTGACCCATGCGGCCTGTGAGACGACACGCGGCTCTAGGAGCTACCTGAGGCGGCCACATGAGGGGGGGTCTCGGTGTACTAACAACGGCCTGAGGGGCATTGGAGAGCTGGTTGGGGCGCCGCGAGCTGGAGCAGGCCCTGCGCCCGATTTGCGGGCCCTGTGGCAGCTGCTGAGCACTGTAGTCGGCAGGGACCTTCTTGCCCTTCACCCGAGAGCCTAAACTCGGTCGGCGGAACTAATCCCCCGCAGACGGCAGAGTCACTTTTTTACACTCTGATTAGGGCACTCCCACGGACGGCGCAAGCAGTCCTGTCCGGGGCGCCATATTGAAGCGGGGTGCTTGGAGATCCGGACTCGGCGTAGCACGCAGCGGTGCTGTACTGGGACCACTTCTAATATTCCTCCTCTCCACGAACTGGGAGAAGCCTCATAGAGGAGTAGATACTGATACTTTGGGACGGACGTGGTGGACGTAATATCAAAGCGGGGGCACCTTGAGCCTTTCGCAGCCCTCAGAGGTGGACAAGCTGCTCGACGCTCTGACCCGTCTTGAGGCCCTTCCCCCACCTTGTTATACACAAAGGGTTGAACCCAATATAGTCAAGGGACCTGGGTAATTTAGTGGTATATAGGGAAGGGGTCCCGGACAAAGCAACAATATTCACAATTTTACATAAACCTTTACAAAAAGACAGATAAATCAATGCAAAAAGATTTATTTCAAATTTTGCATTCTAACCATTCATTGGTTGCATTTCATCAATAACACATTACAAAGATTCTTATCTATGTGCCCACATACACAACAAGGAGGGGGGTGAAGTGAGGGAAGGTGCCAAAGTTTTTAAAAGGAATAAAGAAATGATCAAATTCGTTCGTGATACGGATATATCCAAATTCAAAAAAACCAACAGATGTTCACGTGATTCCTTGAGAACAAGGTCCACAATACTATGCTCATATAGAGTCCATCATAAAATTCGTGTAGACCACCTAGCTCCCCTTCAGCTGCTTTAGTCTAGCTTGGGGGTAGGAGTTGGTGGAGAGATTGGCGTCTACGTTTCGACCCGCTTAGCACGTAGGATGTTCGTCCTTACAACGGGGTCTTCTTCAGGACGGGAAGGTTGTGGGTGGGCAACCTCCTAAAAAAACATTTGAAAAGCCATTTAGTACGCAACTACCTTGTTATAACATACGAGGCAGGTGGATATTTAAAAAAAAAATTTTAGGTCAGGAAGGGAAAGGACATGTTGTCTGCTGTCCACTGTACAAATCGAGTGTTGATAACTACGATTGGAGTGAACATCCATAGTCATTTAAAATGCAACTCACCTAACATACACCGGAAGCTGAACCAGATACGAGTCTTGATCCAGATGATTCCCAGACCTTAAGGGTATGTTCCTAGGTGGAAATCATACAAGAAATATTAGTGGGTCCTGCATAGGCCGCCCAGAAGTGTCTCACACAACCCCACTCGGGTTTGCTTTGACGTGAAAGCTAACACTGGGATTTGCCGGATATTTTTAGCCGACCTACCTATTAGCAAAAATGATGGCGATGGCCAGGGGGTACTCCTGCCTGGAGCTATCTTAAAACGGGATTAGATTCCACCGTAGGGCCATCAGCGTGTCGCCAAACAGTCTGTTGTAAAGTATGAATCAAAAGGTTCAAAAACACCACATACTGTATCCTTATTAGCCAATTATTACGTATATTAGAAAAGGGGGCTAATATTAACTGGGCTACACGTACCTCTAATTACTATATAGATTGTTGGGTGGCTTGGCTATATTGAAAAAACAGCTATGATGCTGGCGGTGAAGGTAAAGTCTGATGGGTGATTAACTCAATTACATGCTAGTCCAAAAACAAACCACAATGCCATTATTGTCATGGAAGAATCAAAAGGACTTTCCTTAGATAGATGGCTACATTCCACAAATATACTGCACCTTAATTTCAAGAGACACTCGGGATAATTCGATATCGCGTTCTCATCACTAGTAGAGCCCTACTGCAAAATGAGGACAACGTTAGACACAGTCCACCTATACACTGAAGACATTCAGGGGCCGGTGAAAAACAGTGGACTAATAGCCTAACTGTTTTGAATTTCCAGATTTATTCATTTTGGGAGCCAATGACAAATTAGCCTAGTTGGGTACACGACCAGTTAATACGTGCCTAGTCTCCAGGTGAGATCTTTGTTTTTCACCGGCCCCTGAATGTCTTCAGTGTATAGGTGGACTGTGTCTAACGTTGTCCTCATTTTGCAGTAGGGCTCTACTAGTGATGAGAACGCGATATCGAATTATCCCGAGTGTCTCTTGAAATTAAGGTGCAGTATATTTGTGGAATGTAGCCATCTATCTAAGGAAAGTCCTTTTGATTCTTCCATGACAATAATGGCATTGTGGTTTGTTTTTGGACTAGCAGGTAATTGAGTTAATCACCCATCAGACTTTACCTTCACCGCCAGCATCATAGCTGTTTTTTCAATATAGCCAAGCCACCCAACAATCTATATAGTAATTAGAGGTACGTGTAGCCCAGTTAATATTAGCCCCCTTTTCTAATATACGTAATAATTGGCTAATAAGGATACAGTATGTGGTGTTTTTGAACCTTTTGATTCATACTTTACAACAGACTGTTTGGCGACACGCTGATGGCCCTACGGTGGAATCTAATCCCGTTTTAAGATCGCTCCAGGCAGGAGTACCCCCTGGCCATCGCCATCATTTTTGCTAATAGGTAGGTCGGCTAAAAATATCCGGCAAATCCCAGTGTTAGCTTTCACGTCAAAGCAAACCCGAGTGGGGTTGTGTGAGACACTTCTGGGCGGCCTATGCAGGACCCACTAATATTTCTTGTATGATTTCCACCTAGGAACATACCCTTAAGGTCTGGGAATCATCTGGATCAAGACTCGTATCTGGTTCAGCTTCCGGTGTATGTTAGGTGAGTTGCATTTTAAATGACTATGGATGTTCACTCCAATCGTAGTTATCAACACTCGATTTGTACAGTGGACAGCAGACAACATGTCCTTTCCCTTCCTGACCTAAATTTTTTTTTTAAATATCCACCTGCCTCGTATGTTATAACAAGGTAGTTGCGTACTAAATGGCTTTTCAAATGTTTTTTTAGGAGGTTGCCCACCCACAACCTTCCCGTCCTGAAGAAGACCCCGTTGTAAGGACGAACATCCTACGTGCTAAGCGGGTCGAAACGTAGACGCCAATCTCTCCACCAACTCCTACCCCCAAGCTAGACTAAAGCAGCTGAAGGGGAGCTAGGTGGTCTACACGAATTTTATGATGGACTCTATATGAGCATAGTATTGTGGACCTTGTTCTCAAGGAATCACGTGAACATCTGTTGGTTTTTTTGAATTTGGATATATCCGTATCACGAACGAATTTGATCATTTCTTTATTCCTTTTAAAAACTTTGGCACCTTCCCTCACTTCACCCCCCTCCTTGTTGTGTATGTGGGCACATAGATAAGAATCTTTGTAATGTGTTATTGATGAAATGCAACCAATGAATGGTTAGAATGCAAAATTTGAAATAAATCTTTTTGCATTGATTTATCTGTCTTTTTGTAAAGGTTTATGTAAAATTGTGAATATTGTTGCTTTGTCCGGGACCCCTTCCCTATATACCTTCCCCCACCTTGGGCTGATTGGTCCGGCCTTGCCTGCTAGAACAGCGGCGCCCTTGCCCCGGAGGGCAGCTCAGGGAGACCGGGGATCTCGCTAGTAGCATCTGAAAGAAACAGGTTAGTATTAGATTCCTTACCTTAGAATATCCCCAGGCGTCAGTCTGGATCCGGAAACTTTTGCGTAGCAGTACCCCTGCGCGTCGGTAGGCGTCGTCTGCAGGCGTCCCCTGCGGCTCCGCGTCGTCGGCGTCGTGCGCCGTGATGACGTCGCTGGAGTATATAGACGCCGCCTCCGCGCGCTGACGTCAGTTCTTCTTTTTTCCGCGCCAGTTAGCGCAGATCCGAAGAGCAGTACTCCGGTCTTTTGACCAAGTTTTTTGTTAACTGATTGATCTTACGGTGCCGGTAGGATGCCCGGTTTCAAGAGTTGTGACGAGTGCGACCGCATGATGTCGGTCACCGACCACCATCGACTCTGCCTCCGGTGTCTGGGCGCGGACCACGACGTGGAGTCCTGCGTCGACTGTCGGGCCTTGACTGGAAAAGCTAGGCGGGAGCGGTCCCGCAAGCTTCTCGAACTCCGGTTGTCGGCCCCGCGTCGAGAGCGGTCCCGGTCCGGTCGGAGGTCGAGGGAGCGGTCGAGGGAGCGGTCGCGGAGCCGCCATGGGCGCTCCGGGAGTCGCCACCATTCCTCCGGCTCGTCAGGTAAGCACAAGAAGTCGGGGCGTCGCCATCGCACCCCCGACTCCCCCCGACGCCCGCGTGCTGCGGCCGGGGGCTCGGGTGACCCCACCCCCGCGGTCCCGCATGGGTCGCCGACGCCGTCTACCCCACACCTGTCGGTCCCTGGGGAAGGCGCGTCGCGTGAGGAGATCGAGGCCTTCCTCATTGCTATGAGGGCGAGGTCTTCTCCGGCGGGGCCTTCGGCGCCTGCGGGCCCGTCGGTCCCGTCTGGGGGCCCGAGCGGTTCGGGTGCTCCTGCCCCGGCGCCGCCGGTGGCTCCGGCCCCGGCGCCGCTGGTTCCCTCTGGTTCGTCGCCGGCTGGTCTCCCGGCCTCTCCGGCGTCGGTTCCTGTGGGCCAGCCCGTGGTACCGCCCCCGCGTGGTGCAGCGACTCCGCCGTCGGCTCCGGCCGGCGTCGGGTCCCCGGCACCGACGCCGCGCGGCGCCACCCCCCTTTCCTCCCCGACTCCGGACTCGGAGCCGGACCGGCGTCGGCCGACGCCGGACCCGACGCCGATGGGGCCCGTTGACCCCGATGTCTATATCGTCGACCCAGAATATGGGTATGACGAGGAGGAGTATGGAGAGGGTTGGGAGGGGTCTGAGGACCCTCTGTCCCGTGCCTGCCAGTACGATGTGGACTGGGTAGGTGATCTGGGTGATGCCAGTGGCCTGGACGAGTCGCCCAACCCTGGGTTTGTCTCTCCGTCCCCTGTGGCGTCCGAGGCGGGTGCTGCCTATTCGGTGGTCCTGATGAGGGCTGCCAAGGCCTTACACCTTGAGCTCCCCGTCGCGAAGGTCAAACCGAATATCCTGACGGAAGTTTTTAAACCGCAGTCATGCCCCCAGGAGCCTCTGCTGCCGTTTAATGAGGCCCTGACGGATGTCCTTCTGGGCACCTGGTCCAGGCCCGCCTCTGGTGCGCCGGTTGACCGGAACGTTGCCAGGCGTCACCGTCCCTGCGCGGACGACCCTGCCTTCCTGTCCACCCATCCCTCCCCGGAGAGTCTGGTGATCCAGGCCTCCACTTCGCAGTCCGCATTTCCGTCGGCTCCGCCCGACCGGGAATCAAAGAGGTACGACCAATTTGGAAAGAAAGTGTTTTCCTCTTTGAGTGCTGGGCTGCGGTCTTGTAACACCGCGTGCCTCTTGGGCCGCTACACCCACTCCCTGTGGGATACGGTCGAGGAGTGTTTGCCGCAATGCCCCCAGGAAGTGCGGGACAAGCTCACCCGGGCCTTTGTTGAAGGCCGGGATGCGGCGCGGTACTCGATCCGTTGTGGTCTGGACACCACGGACTCACTGGGACGGGCCATGTCCACTACGGTGGCGATTCGTCGCCATGCCTGGCTGAGATCTGCCAACTTCTCACCAGACGTCCAAAATACGCTTATGGACATGCCATTTGATGGCAGTCGCCTATTTGGTGACAAAGCGGACCACGCGCTGGAGCGCTTCAAGGACTCCAGGGTCACGGCCAAGTCCTTGGGTCTCTCGACCCAGACCCAGCGCCAGCAGACGGGTTCGTTTCGGCCCTTTCGTGGCCAAGGGAGAGGAGGTCCCACACGTGCTGCCAGCCACGCGGCGCAGAGCGCTCCCCAGCGCGGTGGCGCCCGTGGTTTCCGCCGTGGTGGCGGTAGAGGCCAGCGTCGTGGTCAGTCCACGCCTCCCTCCGCTGCGGCATCCAAGCCTTCCTAGTCCGAGCTTTCGGGCTCACGTGACGCCAGTGGGTGGCAGGGTTCGCCATCACCACTCCCGCTGGCGCGCGATAACATCGGACAGGTGGGTGCTGCAGCTTGTCCGAAGGGGCTATGCCCTCCCCTTCGAGTCCACTCCTCCAGCCATGCCACCGCAGAACCACCGTGTGTCGGGGGACCACTTGACACTTCTGCAGGAGGAAGTTACGGCCCTCTTGGCCAAGGGGGCCATCGAGCGCGTTCCTGGGCCAGAAGTAGGGTGTGGTTGCTACTCCCACTACTTTCTGGTACCCAAGAAGGACAAGGGAGGCCTGCGTCCTATCTTGGATCTACGGAACGTCAACGGCTTCCTCCGGAAGGAGAAGTTCAAGATGTTGACTTTGGCTCAGGTCTTGGCTGCTCTAGACCCACAAGACTGGATGGTAGCGTTGGACTTGCAGGATGCGTACTTTCACATCCCCGTCCTGCCGGCCCACCGGCGTTACCTGCGGTTCACGGTAGGCCACGAGCATTTTCAGTTTATCGTGCTCCCATTCGGCCTTACCAGCGCCCCACGGGTGTTCACGAAAGTGATGGCGGTGGTCGCAGCTCATCTGCGCCGGTTAGGGGTTTCAGTCTTCCCCTACCTCGACGACTGGCTGTTGAAGGCGGGCTCGCCCCAGACAGTCGTCCACCACCTTCAGATGACGGCAGACCTCCTGCACGAGTTGGGGTTTTCCATCAATGTGCCGAAATCACACCTGTGTCCCTCTCAAAAGCTCCTTTTCATCGGAGCGGTTCTCGACTCGGCGCAGTTTCGGGTTTATCCCCCGGAACGGCGGGTCCGGGATATTCAGGCTCTGATTCCCATCTTTCAGCCGTTATCCCGGGTTTCGGTCAGGTTGACGCTGCGGCTTCTGGGGCTGATGGCCTCCTGCATCCTTCTGGTGCATCACGCCAGATGGCGGATGCGGGCTCTGCAGTGGGACCTGAAGTTTCAGTGGGCCCAGCATCAGGGCAACCTATCCGACCATGTCCTGATCTCGGAGGGCACTGCGAGACAGTTGCAGTGGTGGCTTACAGACCGCGATTGGGTCAGGGGCAGATCCCTCTCCCTTTCCCAGCCGGAGCACGTGGTTGTGACGGACGCGTCCCTCCAAGGCTGGGGTGGCCACTTGGGAGAGGCGGAGATCAGAGGCCTCTGGTCTCCGGCGGAGTCCCGGCTCCATATCAACATGTTGGAGCTGCGGGCGATTCGCCTGGCACTGAAGGCATTCCTCCCCTTTGTCAACGGGAGTGTAGTGCAGGTGTTCACGGACAACACCACCGCCATGTGGTACTGCAACAAACAGGGCGGTGTGGGGTCGTGGACCCTTTGCCAAGAGGCTCTGCGCCTCTGGCAATGGCTGGAACGTCAGGGCGTGACTCTGACGGTTCAACACCTGGCAGGTTCTCTGAACGCCAGGGCGGACGAACTCAGCCGTCGGTGCTCGGTGGATCACGAATGGCGTCTGAACTCGGATGTGGCGAGAGGCCTCTTTCAGCAATGGGGAGAGCCTTGGTTAGATCTATTCGCCACAGAAGAGAACGCGCAATGTCATCAGTTCTGCGCGTTGGAGTTTCCAAGACGGCACTCGCTCGGCGACGCCTTTCGGCGCGAGTGGAGTTGCGGTCTGTTGTACGCCTTTCCGCCTATACCACTTCTGCCCAGAGTGCTGAAGAAGATCAGGCGCGACCGGGCCCAAGTTATCCTTGTGGCTCCGGACTGGGCTCGAAGGTACTGGTATCCCGAGCTACTCAGCATGACAGTCGGTCCCTCGATCCGCCTGCCCCTTCAGGAGGACCTTCTGTCGCAGCAGCAGGGGACGGTCCTCCACCCGAACCTGTCCAGTCTCCACCTCCATGCGTGGAGATTGAGCGGCGACAGTTGAGGCCATTTGACTTGCCTCCTGAAGTCTGTGATGTCATTCTGGCAGCCAGGCGTCCCTCCACAAAGTCGGTATACGCCTGCCGGTGGAACAGATTTGTGGCATGGTGCACAGCAAAGGCTGTGGATCCCCTTTCTGCCCCTCTATCTGAGGTTCTCCTCTTCCTCCTTTCCCTTGCCCAGCAGGGCTCTGCTCTGGGCACTATCAAGGGCTATCTTTCTGCCCTTTCCGCCTTCTTGAGGCTACCTGATCAGCCATCTTTGTTCAAGTCCCCTATTGTGTTAAGATTCTTGAAGGGCATCACGCACATGTATCCTCCAGCTCCGTTCGTGATGCCTCAGTGGGACTTGAACCTGGTTTTGACTTTCCTGATGTGCGCTCCCTTTGAGCCCCTTCATTCCTGTCCTCTCCGTCTTCTCACCTTAAAGACGGCCTTCCTGGTAGCCATCACCTCTGCCAGGAGAGTGAGTGAGCTCCAGGCTCTTTCTGTTCAACCTCCTTTCTTGTCTGTTCATCCTGATAAGGTGGTTCTTCGGACCAGACCTTCTTTCCTGCCCAAGGTAGTCTCTGCTTTTCACATTGGGCAGTCCATCACCTTGCCCTCCTTCTTCCCGCCTCCGCATCCTTCAAAGGATGAAGAGCGGCTCCATCGTCTGGACCCAAAACGTGCGCTTTCATTCTATATGGATCGCACACGCCAGTTCCGGGTGGATGACCAACTGTTTGTTGGCTACGTGGGTGAGAAGAAGGGAAGGGCGGTACAGAAACGGACCATCTCTCGGTGGGTCGTCCTGTGCATCAAAGCATGCTACTCTTTGGCTCGGAAGGAGCCTCCTGTTGGGCTGCGGGCCCATTCCACTCGGGCCACGGCGGCTACTACTGCCCTGGGCCGGGGAGTCCCTTTGCAGGACATTTGCCAGGCGGCCACGTGGGCCTCGCTGCACACCTTTGCGAGGCACTACTGCCTGGACAGTCAAGTCCGGAGGGATGGCTTCTTTGGCCGTTCGGTCCTCCAGGACTTTCTGGTGTAGGTTGTATTGGTTCGCAGACCCACCACCGGGGTTGGTATTGCTGGGGTATCTATTCTAAGGTAAGGAATCTAATACTAACCTGTTTCTTTCAGATGAACAAGTTACTTACCTTCGGTAACGATATATCTGTAAGAAACAGTAGTTAGTATTAGATTCCTTACCGCCCCGCCCATCCTCCCCGTTCTGCGAACTGATACCTAGGGTTAGGGACATCCCTTTCAGGGCCCTAGTTTCAAATGGCACCAGTGTTGGTTCTCACATGGCTCTGCGTGTTCTGGCGCGGAAAAGCTGTGTGCAAAGAACTGACGTCAGCGCGCGGAGGCGGCGTCTATATACTCCAGCGACGTCATCACGGCGCACGACGCCGACGACGCGGAGCCGCAGGGGACGCCTGCAGACGACGCCTACCGACGCGCAGGGGTACTGCTACGCAAAAGTTTCCGGATCCAGACTGACGCCTGGGGATATTCTAAGGTAAGGAATCTAATACTAACTACTGTTTCTTACAGATATATCGTTACCGAAGGTAAGTAACTTGTTCGACAGTGCAGCACCCATCTGGACCTTTCCCTCCCCCCCCCCTCCCCCCTCCCCCCCCCTCCCCCTCCCCCCCGGGACGGACCACTCGGAACGCAACTACGGAGAGCCGTCTCTGCACGATGGGGAAAGGCGATAAAACACAGTCTAAACTCCCATTCGAACAGCGACGCGCGAAGGCCCCAGATTCACAAGAGTCGGAAACTGGACAGCAGACCAGGACTCGGGACAACTCGATATATTCCGACATTAAGGAATTGCTTGTTACCATGAAGAAGGGCTTGCAGGACAGCATGGCGTCGATCGGGACAAAGATTGATGCCCTCTCTTACCGTATGGACAGGATGTCCGAAAGAGTGGACAAACATGCGGAGCGCCTAGATATGTCAGAAAGACGGCTTACTGAAGTGGAGGAAGGGCAAACGGAATTGGATAAAGACCGCAAGCACATGGCTAAGATTCTACAAGTGATTCAGGACAAATCAGAGGATTTGGAAGCCCGCTCCAGGAGATCCAACATACGAATCACGGGGGTCTCGGAAACAACCCAAACAGGCAAAATGGAGCTCTTCGTGGAGAAACTTCTGACCACCTTGCTGGGCGACGACGTCTTCTCGCCTATGTTCATAGTGGAGAGAGCGCACCGCACATTGGGTCCTAAACCGCGCCCAGGAGCCCCCCCAAGGCCCATTATAGCTAAACTTTTGAACTATAGAGACAGAGACACTGCGCTCCGTGTGGCTAGGGAGAAGGGGCAGCTGCAATTCGAGGGCGCAAATATATCCATATATCCGGACTTCACAGCAAAAGTGCAGGAAGAGCGGCGTCACTTTGCTCCGTACAAACAACAGCTCCGGGATCTTGGCTTGGACTACGCCATGCTGTACCCAGCGAAGCTAAGAATAAGCCGACGAGGGCACTCCCACTTCCTCACTGACCCTAAAGACCTTCAAAAGGCGCTTAAGACTTGGACTAAGGAACAAGGAACAGCCCTAGGGGTCAGCAGGAAGAACAGGACCTTACCAGCCGCTTGGATGAGCAAGAATGACTGTACAACATCACCTGCATCACCTAGGGCAGCGACGACCTGCGACAAACCAGTAAGGCGATGCAGGAGCTGAGACTCACATATTTGGTCCTTCGGTCCTACAGACAGTGGAGACGGGAGACACTATGGGCTGCCTGTACGAGCTCAGAAACTCCGAACTATGGTGAGATCATTCCATGTTATATTTGTACTTCTTGTTAATGCTTTGGCTGACTTCGGAATCCTGGGTACTTACCCCCGACCTAGGCTGGAGGGTGAGTAGCCTGCTAGCCAGTTAGTGGTGGAGGGGACGATCCCGGTGGAGAACACTAACTGGCATATACAGACACCAGGATGTGGGCTGCCGTTAAGAGACATATACTGGGTGATGAGGCCAGGGGCAGGACTGTGAAAAACTGTTTGACTGTACTTGTTACTTGTTCAAACTCTGGCGACCTCTGCCCCAGCGCTGTCAGCACTACGGGTTCCTTTTGTGACCAGTATTGGTCAACTGGGTAGTTCGAGGGGGGGTAACTTCCGGCTAGGCCGAGTTGGGGACGGTCTGCTGTGGGAGGGGGGTGGGACTTCTGAATGGGGGGAGTTGGGGCGAAATTCGGCGGCGCTGATGTTGATACACTTGTTCTGGCGCGAACACGCACACACAGCACCAAACACAGCGTAGTATACACTAAGCGCATAGGCAGCACACAGAGAGAATGCATAAGCGACCTACACTCCAAGAGAGCCTGCGCAGCATATCCGAAGCAATGGCGGTTGACATAGGCGAAGCGTGCGCTGTCAAAATCAGGGCGCTCACCTGGAATGTGCGCAGTCTCAATGACCACAGAAAAGTGCGCAAGGTGCTGAGTTATCTGCAGCGGCACAATATAGATTTCGCATTGATTCAGGAGACGCACCTCACTATGGACAGTAGGATCTTACACTACAGGGGATTGGACGGCAATGTGGCGGCTTCTGGATACACTACACACGCCAGAGGGGTTATGACATGGGTGAACCCTAGATCCAAACTCACACATCAGACACTAGAGACAGACACGGAGGGCCGCTATGTAATTTCTAGATGCACTGGACTGGGTATGTCTTTCGTAGTTGTCAACACGTATGGTCCTAACTTTGATTACCCCGAGTTCTACAAGGGGGTAGCGAGTAAACTTCGGCGCTACAACCCTGATAACCTTTGGTGGGGGGGGATATGAACCTCACCCTGAATCCTGCACTGGATAGATCCGCCGGCCCACATCGTAAACTGGCCGCTGCGGCGGTGGAACTGCAGGGTATTATGACACAATTAGGACTCGGAGACGCCTGGCGAACACGCAATCCGGCACAGGGGGGCTACACCCACTACTCCGCATATCACAACATACACACCAGAATTGACTCCTGGTTGATCCCAGATTCCAGACTTGACCTGATTGCCAGTTGTAAGGTTCTTCCCAGAACTCTTTCGGATCACTCACCTGTACTTCTGTGTGAGAAGTTGGCCTGATGTGCAGTGCTCACTATTCTAGTGATCACTATATATCAGTCCAAACAACCCTTATTGATGATTGATTGTAAGTCAACCTTATAGACCAGCTATCCTAGTAGCATGGATACGAGCAGTCTAAGGCTAAGACTCTAGAGGGCGTGTTAAGCCTGCTGTTTTACCATCACATTACCCCTTGAACACCCAGTGAAAGGACACCACACAAGTGTTATGAAAATAAACAGTGTATTTATTAGAATCACAACAGCCCTGTACTCTTTATGAGGACAGGGTGCTAGGCACACAACAAAACTCTTACGAAAATACTTAAGTTAGCACAGTATATACAAATGCCCGAGGGGCACGAAAAACCATATACTCTAAAAGTGGAATGCGAAATTACTAGCAGGTAAGTACAGTACTAATAGGCTTTGGAATCGCTAGGACTTGACTATAGAATCGTTAGATTACTTCTAGGAGACCCAGGGGACTCGGGTGCAGAGTGTGCACTCTCACGCGGGATGCGGGACAAAGTCTATGATAGCTAGCGATGTTAAAGTTAGTGTTCACGGGCGAACCCGACCTGGTAGGGAGAAAACGACAGTGGATCCTGACCCTTGGATAGTGAGGCTATGCTGGGGCACCAAAATGCCGAAGTTACCTAGCCCAGGGGCTGCAGCTGCATAGGTCTCAAAAGACGTCGGGAATCCTCGTAGACGAACCAGGAGCCTGGAAGAAAGATGCTGGCAGGCGACCAGTGAAGAGAGTTCGAGTTGATCCAAGCCTGGATCTGGAAGATGGATGACACCTGAAAGCAGAGGGGACCAAGTTCGTGACTACTAGCCAGTAGTCAGTGGGCACCAGGAGGGCACCGGATGGTAGTCACCTCGACTAGGTGAGTGGGCGACGCTGTGCTCTGCAGATCTCACGGACCAGGAGGCGTTGTCGGCGACCAGGATGGAGAGGTGAGCTGTCCCACGATGGATGAAGCTGTCGGCGTCGAAGAACCCAGGATTGGGCAACAAAGCCTTGGCTAATTCAAGCCCACGCGGTGGACTCAAAATGGCGTCTTGAGTGGACCAGGAGGGTCCGGGGTGCTCCTCTTCTGGAAGGGAGCAAGGGCCAGTCTGGAGCAACCAGACTAGCAGCAGTGATGTCGTCGGGCGTCGTTCAGAAGGCCACAAGCCAGCGGGCTAGTAGCCAAACAACGCGGTGAGCAGCAAAAAGCAGAAGGGCCCCACGCCGATCGTGGAGATGCTGGGGGGCTGCTCTTCGGTGCTGGAGCTGCTCAGGGTTGGGGCTTCTCGGACCCCAAAGCACTCGCCAGGAGATTACTCGGCGGGTTTGCTGTGCAGAAGTCGTGCAGTCTTGGCAATAGTCGGTCCCTTGAGGTCTCGTCGCACTCACGGTTCTCAGCTTGGCTGTAGAGGTGAGTAGAGGTTGGAGGTGCCAGGGAAGCCGGGTCTTGTCGAGCTGGGCAGTCGGATTCCGGAGGAAGGACTTACAGCAGACCGCAGTGTTCTTCGGATGGTGCCTGCGGATGCAGGGTGACTACTCCTTAGTCACAAGGGAGAATCTTGAAGAAGAAATCTTGAAGTCCTTTCGTAGAAAGTCGTGTCTTGATTCCAAAGATGATCTAATTTGGAAGGGGGCCTGCTCCTACCTTTATCTGGGAAAAGGGGGCTGGCACGCGACTAAGTCCTGCCCTATGGGTGGGACCAGGAGGGGGGTGGTTACACCCCTCTCCTTTGGCGGGCTTTCCCCAGGCCAGGGGCTGGAGTGCCCCTGGAACTGGTTTCAGCCGGCCTATGCACAGTGAGCACCGGGGTGCCACTTGCAGTCACCTTCCTCTGAAGCCCTGCCTACCTAGGATACACAAAATCCTGTCTGGGACGGTGCTGGCACCCCCCCTGGCAGGAAACCCTTTGTCCTTATCTCCTGCTCTGGGAGGACTCCCAGCAGCAGGAGGGCAGACTTGTGTCTCGGTGGCAGCATCCATTTTGTGGAGCTGAGGCTCTGTTTGACTTTAACCGGGGTTAGAGGTTACATACATGTCGTGTCCCTCTAGAAGGGTGGAATGCTAACCCCGTCGCCAGAATTGGCGAGGGGTTAGTATTCCAATTCGTATGACACCTTACTCGACATGTTTTGATAAAGCGATACCAGAGTTAGCATATAACCGCGAGGATTATAATGCACTTAAGAGTATATGGTATGCGATATCATGGAAACGGCTATGGGATAGATCCCGAAAGCCGCAGACAGGCTCAGCTCATGCCAGAGCACCATCTCACACGATTCCAAGCACTCTGCCTTCAGGATTGTTAAGGCCTGCCATAGGAGTGACTGATAGGAGATCTGTGTGTCCATTTTAGGGTTAGATATAGGTATGCTATATCTAAAGCAAAGGGTGAGTACACCACCTTGCCCCAGCTGTCGTGCAGCCAGTTGTGTCAGTTTAGTTAGTCAGTCCAGGGGTGGCACAATACATGCTTCAGCCCCTGGGAGACTTCTGGGTGCACCTCAGCCCTGGGTACAGGGACTTGGAGAGGGCCCAGTGCCAATTCAGTACCTGAGTACAATTTGGATAGAGAGAACAGCTAGGCTGTGGGTCTGATTAGCAGGCCCACAGCCAGGGAAAGTCGTAAACCAGTGCAGCAAAAAGCAAAAATCTGGGTGATCATAGGATTGCAGACCCTACTCTCCTACATGACCCCCCCCCCAAACTTTGGGACAATAAACTAACCTTGACCAGGTGAGTCTTCTTGCTCTAAGTGGAAATACCTGGAGAGCCCATCAGCATTGCTGTGATCAGTACCAGGTCTATGCTCCACTGTAAAATCCATCCCCTGTAGGGAAATGGACCACCTAAGCAGTTTGGGGTTTTCACCCTTCATCTGATTTAGCCACAAGAGGGGCTTATGGTCGGTCTGAATGGTGAAGTGAGTGCCAAACAAGTAGGCCCTCAGCTTCTTCAGGGCCCAAACCACAGCAAAGGCCTCCCTCTCAATAGCTGACCAATTTTTCTCTCTGGGGGCCAGCCTCCTACTAATGAAAGCAATAGGCTGATCATTACCATCAAAATTCAGCTGAGACAGAACAGCTCCCACGCCCAACTCAGAAGCATCTGTTTGGACAATGAATGGCTTGGAGTAATCTGGACTCTTTAGGATAGGTGCTGTGCACATGGCCTGCTTTAGGTCATTGAATGCTTTCTGACAGCTTGCTGTCCACTGAACTTTCTTTGGCATCTTTTTGCTTGTCAGGTCATTAAGAGGGGTCACTATGGACCCATAATTTCTGACAAACTTCCTATAGTACCCAGTCAGGCCCAAGAAAGCTCGAACCTGAGTCCGGGTGATTGGAGGAGTCCAGTCCTTGATGGCCTGTATCTTACTCTCCAGTGGCTGAACCTGGCCTCCACCTACAAGGTGGCCCAGGTATACAACCTGTGTCTGCCCTATCTGGCACTTAGTGGCCTTGATAGTGAGGCCTGCCTTTTGCAGAGCCTCTAACACTTTCCTCAGGTGGACCAGGTGATCCTCCCAGGTGGAGCTAAAGACAGCAATATCGTCAAGATATGCTGCACAGAAGTCATCCAGCCCAGTGAGGACTTGATTCACCAACCTTTGGAAGGTGGCAGGTGCATTTTTCAAACCAAAGGGCATTACCACAAATTGATAATGCCCACCAGGGGTAGAAAATGCTGTCTTGGGTTTGGCCTCCTCAGCTAGCCTGATTTGCCAATACCCAGCTGTCAAATCAAATGTACTTAAGAAGTTGGCAGAAGCCAATTTATCTATAAGTTCATCTGCTCTTGGTATTGGGTGGGCATCAGTCTTAGTGACTGCATTGAGGCCTCTGTAGTCTACGCAAAACCTCATCTCTTTCTTACCACCCTGGGTGTGAGGCTTTCGCACTAGAACTACTGGGCTAGCCCAAGGGCTATCTGAGGGCTCAATGACTCCCAGCTCCAACATTTTCTGCACTTCTGTTTTGATGCAGTCTCTAACATGATCAGGCTGTCTGTAGAGTTTACTCTTGACAGGCAGACTGTCTCCAGTGTCAACATCATGGGTACACCAATCAGTTTGGCTGGGTGTCAGAGAGAACATATGTCTGAAGGATTGCAGAACTTGCCTGCAATCCTGTTGCTGATGGTCAGTGAGGCTGCCACAAAAGACAACACCATCTACTGATCCATCATCAGGATTCTGAGTGAGCAGGTCTGGGAGAGGGTCACTCTCTTCCTCCTGTCCCTCATCTGTGGCCATGAGCAAGCTCATGTCCTTCCTGTCAACATATGCCTTGAGCCTGTTCACATGGAGCACTCTGAGAGGGCTCCTGGGAGTTCCAAGGTCCACCAAGTAGGTAACCTCTCCCTTTTGCTCAATGATGGTGTGGGGCCCAGACCATTTGTCTTTCAGAGCTGCTGGGGCCACTGGCTCCAGCACCCACACCTTCTGTCCTGGCTGGTACACAGTCAGAACAGCCTTTTGGTCATGCCAAGCTTTTTGAAGTTCTTGGCTGGCCTCCAGGTTTTTAGATGCCTTTTCCATGTACTCAGCCATCCTGGAGCGGAGACCAAGTACATAGTCCACTATGTTGGTTGCAGGCTTTTTGAGAGGTCTCTCCCAACCTTCCTTCACCAAACACAGGGGTCCTCTTACAGGATGCCCATACAGAAGCTCAAAAGGGCTGTAGCCAACCCCCTTCTGTGGGACCTCTCTGTAAGCAAACAAGAGGCAGGGGATCAGGACATCCCATCTTCTCCTAAGAGTTTCAGGTAGCCCATGAATCATCCCTTTGAGGGTCCTGTTGAATCTCTCAACAAGCCCATTGCATTGTGGGTGGTAGGGTGTGGTGAACTTGTAGTTCACACCACACTCCTTCCACATTGCAGTCAGATATCCTGACATGAAGTTTGTACCTCTGTCAGAAACAACCTCCTTAGGGAAGCCCACTCTGGAGAACACTCCAACTAGGGCCCTTGCCACTACAGGTGCTGTAGTGGTCCTAAGTGGAATAGCTTCAGGATACCTGGTGGCATGATCCACTACCACCAGTATAAACTTGTGCCCTGATGCTGTCTGGGGTTCCATTGGACCAACAATGTCAATCCCCACTCTTTCAAAGGGAACCCCCACCACAGGTAGTGGTATGAGGGGGGCCTTTGTTGTGCCACCTGACTTACCACTGGCTTGGCAAGTGACACAGGAGCGACAAAACTCCTTGGTATTCTCATTCAGGTGGGGCCAGTGAAAGTGTGAGACAAGCCTGTCCCACGTCTTTGTCTGACCTAAATGACCTGCAAGGGGAATCTCATGGGCCAAGGTGAGAAGGAAACCTCTCAGAGACAAGGGGATGACCAGCCTCCTAGTTGCACCAGGCTTGGGGTCTCTTGACTCAGAGTACAGGAGTCCATCTTCCCAGTATACCCTGTGGGCACCTGTGGCATTCCCTGCAGCCTCAGCAGCAGCCTGCTGTCTGAGGGGTTCAAGGGAAGGGCAGTCTAACTGTGCCTTCCCCAGGTCTGCTCTGGAGGGTCCCCCTGAGCCCAGAAACTCAACTTGATCAAGTTCAAGCTCTTTAGGCTCAGTTTCCCTCAGTTCTCTCAGATCAGCCTCCTCAGAGACCTGATCCTCAACCTGGGGCAAGGGGGAAGGCAAAGCCTTAACCCTACTGCTCTTCTTCTTGGAAGGTGTCTGGTCCATAATTTCAGGATCCAGCACCTGTTCAGTGGGGCATCTTCTGGCCTGTGACCTAGTCACAGCAAGCACATGTGCTGGCAAGCCTAACATTTCCATGTGAGTCCTCTGCTCCACTTCTGACCATAGTGATGACTCGAAATCATTGCCCAACAAACAATCAACTGGGAGGTCTGAACTGACTACAACTTTCTTTTGACCCTTCACTCCACCCCAGGAGAAAGCCACAATCGCCATACTATGACTGGTAGTGACGTTGCTGGCATTGGTCACCAGGAAATCTGTACCTGGCATGATCTGTCCAGGGTCCACAAAGTTAGGTGTCACCATGGTGACACTGGCACAAGTGTCCCTATAGGCCTGAGCCATCTTGCCATTAATCAAAGGTGTCTGCCTGTATTTGCCCAACGTATTGGGACTTATATCAGGGGACATATCCATATCCCCTGTACAGACAAGGACAGCCTGAGTGAGTGTGCCAACTAAGTTGTCAGACCCCTCAGTTCCCAAGGTTAACCCAACTAATGCCTTGGGAGGTACACTACCACTACTGACTGTACTAGGGGGTGCAGTTGCCTTAGGGGCTGTAGTGGCAGGAGTTTGTCCTCCTCTTTTGGTGCACTCACTAAACCAGTGAGACTTACTTTTACAGTACTGGCACCACCTCTTTGACTGGCCTTCTTGAGTCTTCTTCTTCTGGGAAGCCTGACCCCCACCCTCTTTGGTTTGTTGGGGACCTGGTGAAGACTTCTGGTCATTTTGTTCACTCTTAACATTACCCTTCTGGTCTGCTTTCTTCTGACCACCCTGGTTCTGGTTCTGGTTCTGTTTGATCCTTGTCCTGACCCATTTGTCTGCCTTCTTTCCCAATTCTTGGGGAGAGGTCAGATCTGAATCAACAAGGTGCTGGTGCAACAACTGGTTCTGACAATTGTTTAAAATTTGTTCTCTCATCATAAGATTATACAATCCTGTGTAATCTGTAACCTTGCTACCCAGCAACCAGCCCTCCAAAGCCTTAGTGGCACAATCCACAAAGTCAGACCAGTCCTGAGACTGAGATTTCTGGGTGTCTCTGAACAGCAACCTGTACTGCTCAGTGGTTAAACCAAACCCATCAATCAGTGCATTTTTCAGGACCTGGTAATCATTAGCATCCTCCACTCTTGTAGTGAGGAGCTTATCTCTACCTTTACCATCAAAGGAGAGCCACAGTATAGCTGCCCACTGACTCCGGGGAATGCACTGCACAGTGCAGGCCCTCTCCAGAGCAGCCATCCATTTCTGGATGTCATCCCCTTGCTTAAAGGGGGGCACTATTTTAGTCAGGTGTTTAGTATCTAAACCCTTCTCTCTATCTCTTGGGAGATTGCTGCCACCAGTGGGAGCTAACCCACTCATCTGCTGCTCTCTAGCCAAGGCAAGCTTCTCTTTGGCCAGGGCAATTTCTTCCCTTTCAATCCTCAGAGTAGCCTGTCTCATCCTAGCTTCATGCTCCATTCTCTGAGGGGAAGTCAATCTCCTCTGGGGAGAGTTCCTTCTCCTCTGAGAAGAGGCATTAGAGTGCAGAGATCCATTGGAGTCCCTAGAAAGAGATCTATCTCTCCTAACTCCAATGTTAGGCCTACTTAGGGTCAGTACTGGGGGTCCCCCAGATCCTAGCCCAAGCAAGTCTAAGTTGGCCCTAGTTAGCCTTCTGACTACCTCAAGACCTTTGTCTACCTCGTCCCCAGAGAGTTCCTCTTGATCCTCCTCCTCAACTGCATTGGCAATGTTGGGGAGGTCTGGATCCCCAGAGGTACCCTCTAAGGCTGGCATATTCCCCTCTAGCTGAGAAAGCTTTCTCGCATCATAAGTCTCTAAGAGACCTATCAGAAAGGGAATGGTGGGGTTAGACCCCTGTTTCAGTTTCCTGGAGGTACACACTTGTCTCATCTCCTGAAAACTGAGAGCTGCATATCTTGATTTGACCTGTGGAGGGTCAACATCCACAAGGGGAGTCTCAGTAGATTCTCCTTGGGTAGACATGCTCTTTCTAGTGAGGTGTAAGTGGTGCACTTACCTACACTATATGTTTGCCTACTGATCCCTTGCTAGAGTTGTAGTTTAGGGTGTGCTAGGCCCTAGGAGCTACAACAGCTGGTTCAGTAGAACTCAGAGTATTCTAAGCTAAGTTATATGTACCTTTAGTACTTATGTGATCTTTCACAAGATATTCTTAGGATATGTGTGGTAAAACAACAGCAAGCTCAAATCCCACCGCTGCTCACCAATGTGAAAAGTTGGCCTGATGTGCAGTGCTCACTATTCTAGTGATCACTATATATCAGTCCAAACAACCCTTATTGATGATTGGTTGTAAGTCAACCTTATAGACCAGCTATCCTAGTAGCATGGATACGAGCAGTCTAAGGCTAAGACTCTAGAGGGCGTGTTAAGCCAGCTGTTTTACCATCACATTACCCCTTGAACACCCAGTGAAAGGACACCACACAAGTGTTATGAAAATAAACAGTGTATTTATTAGAATCACAACAGCCCTGTACTCTTTATGAGGACAGGGTGCTAGGCACACAACAAAACTCTTACGAAAATACTTAAGTTAGCACAGTATATACAAATGCCCGAGGGGCACGAAAAACCATATACTCTAAAAGTGGAATGCGAAATTACTAGCAGGTAAGTACAGTACTAATAGGCTTTGGAATCGCTAGGACTTGACTATAGAATCGTTAGATTACTTCTAGGAGACCCAGGGGACTCGGGTGCAGAGTGTGCACTCTCACGCTGGATGCGGGACAAAGTCTATGATAGCTAGCGATGTTAAAGTTAGTGTTCACGGGCGAACCCGACCTGGTAGGGAGAAAACGACAGTGGATCCTGACCCTTGGATAGTGAGGCTATGCTGGGGCACCGAAATGCCGAAGTTACCTAGCCCAGGGGCTGCAGCTGCATAGGTCTCAAAAGACGTTGGGAATCCTCGTAGACGAACCAGGAGCCTGGAAGAAAGATGCTGGCAGGCGACCAGTGAAGAGAGTTCGAGTTGATCCAAGCCTGGATCTGGAAGATGGATGACACCTGAAAGCAGAGGGGACCAAGTTCGTGACTACTAGCCAGTAGTCAGTGGGCACCAGGAGGGCACCGGATGGTAGTCACCTCGACTAGGTGAGTGGGCGACGCTGTGCTCTGCAGATCTCACGGACCAGGAGGCGTTGTCGGCGACCAGGATGGAGAGGCGAGCTGTCCCACGATGGATGAAGCTGTCGGCGTCGAAGAACCCAGGATTGGGCAACAAAGCCTTGGCTAATTCAAGCCCACGCGGTGGACTCAAAATGGCGTCTTGAGTGGACCAGGAGGGTCCGGGGTGCTCCTCTTCTGGAAGGGAGCAAGGGCCAGTCTGGAGCAACCAGACTAGCAGCAGTGATGTCGTCGGGCGTCGTTCAGAAGGCCACAAGCCAGCGGGCTAGTAGCCAAACAACGCGGTGAGCAGCAAAAAGCAGAAGGGCCCCACGCCGATCGTGGAGATGCTGGGGGGCTGCTCTTCGGTGCTGGAGCTGCTCAGGGTTGGGGCTTCTCGGACCCCAAAGCACTCGCCAGGAGATTACTCGGCGGGTTTGCTGTGCAGAAGTCGTGCAGTCTTGGCAATAGTCGGTCCCTTGAGGTATCGTCGCACTCACGGTTCTCAGCTTGGCTGTAGAGGTGAGTAGAGGTCGGAGGTGCCAGGGAAGCCGGGTCTTGTCGAGCTGGGCAGTCGGATTCCGGAGGAAGGACTTACAGCAGACCGCAGTGTTCTTCGGATGGTGCCTGCGGATGCAGGGTGACTACTCCTTAGTCACAAGGGAGAATCTTGAAGAAGAAATCTTGAAGTCCTTTCGTAGAAAGTCGTGTCTTGATTCCAAAGATGATCTAATTTGGAAGGGGGCCTGCTCCTACCTTTATCTGGGAAAAGGGGGCTGGCACGCGACTAAGTCCTGCCCTATGGGTGGGACCAGGAGGGGGGTGGTTACACCCCTCTCCTTTGGCGGGCTTTCCCCAGGCCAGGGGCTGGAGTCCCCCTGGAACTGGTTTCAGCCGGCCTATGCACAGTGAGCACCGGGGTGCCACTTGCAGTCACCTTCCTCTAAAGCCCTGCCTACCTAGGATACACAAAATCCTGTCTGGGACGGTGCTGGCACCGCCCCTGGCAGGAAACCCTTTGTCCTTATCTCCTACTCTGGGAGGACTCCCAGCAGCAGGAGGGCAGACTTGTGTCTCGGTGGCAGCATCCATTTTGTGGAGCTGAGGCTCTGTTTGACTTTAACCGGGGTTAGAGGTTACATACATGTCGTGTCCCTCTAGAAGGGTGGAATGCTAACCGCGTCGCCAGAATTGGCGAGGGGTTAGTATTCCAATTCGTATGACACCTTACTCGACATGTTTTGATAAAGCGATACCAGAGTTAGCATATAACCGCGAGGATTATAATGCACTTAAGAGTATATGGTATGCGATATCATGGAAACGGCTAAGGGATAGATCCCGAAAGCCGCAGACAGGCTCAGCTCATGCCAGAGCACCATCTCACACGATTCCAAGCACTCTGCCTTCAGGATTGTTAAGGCCTGCCATAGGAGTGACTGATAGGAGATCTGTGTCCATTTTAGGGTTAGATATAGGTATGCTATATCTAAAGCAAAGGGTGAGTACACCACCTTGCCCCAGCTGTCGTGCAGCCAGTTGTGTCAGTTTAGTTAGTCAGTCCAGGGGTGGCACAATACATGCTTCAGCCCCTGGGAGACTTCTGGGTGCACCTCAGCCCTGGGTACAGGGACTTGGAGAGGGCCCAGTGCCAATTCAGTACCTGAGTACGATTTGGATAGAGAGAACAGCTAGGCTGTGGGTCTGATTAGCAGGCCCACAGCCAGGGAAAGTCGTAAACCAGTGCAGCAAAAAGCAAAAATCTGGGTGATCATAGGATTGCAGACCCTACTCTCCTACATTCTGGAGATAGCAACCCAAAGTTCGTCTGTCCCGCCTTTCACTTGGAGGTTCCCACCATATTCGTTACTGGACCCAGTATTTAGGAGCGAACTGGCTGCAGCCATAGATCTATTCTTTGAAACCAATATAGGCTCAGTAGACAGCTTCCAGACAGTCTGGGAGGCACTTAAAGTATACATTCGAGGGGTAGCGATTTCCAAACATTCGGGCGTACTGAAGGCAATCCGTACGCGGCTAGCTGACCTCGAGAAACAGTTGGACGAGTTGGAAAAAAGGCAGATAGACAACGCAGACTGCGACTTGAGCAACAAAATTAAAATCTTGCTCGAGGAATATCACGACGAAGCAGACAGAGAAGTTAAGCACATGGGAAAATATGCTACTGCTAGAGTGTATGGTGAACGAGATAGACCGGGCGCGCTGTTGGCCAGGATAATTGGAGGTGGGAGAAAACGTCAGATACTCACTGAGGTTAAATCGACCATGGGTGATACCCTTACTGATCCGGTAGATGTAGCTCATGAGTTTAAGGCTTACTATACTACCCTCTTTCACAGCTCAGGGAGGGGATCTAGATGAGGACATTGAGGATTACCTGGGGCATATTGATCTCCCTTTTTTACCAAACTCCGATAGGGAATTTCTAATGCACCCGATAGAAAAGGAAGAAATATTCGAGGCCCTAATGAGCATGAAAACGGGCAGCGCTCCTGGAACTGATGGCCTTACGGCGGGCTTTTATAAAGCCTTTAAAGAACAACTAATACCGCACTTGTCGACTCTATTTGATGACATCTGTGTGGAGGGCAAGATGCCAGAATCAATGAGAGAAGCGCTACTAGTAACCATCCTGAAACCTGGCAAACCCAGGAATGAATGTAGCTCGTACCGTCCCCTGTCCCTACTCAATGTGGACGTGAAGCTGTTCGCTAAGGTTCTGGCGACTAGGCTAGCCTTACTGGCTCCCCAGTTGGTTGCCCCGGAGCAGGCTGGCTTCATTCCAAGCAGGAATTTGACATACAACATCCGCACCGTATAGGGCACAATGCATCACACACGACGAGATAGGGCTGCGTTGGCAGTATTCCTCGACATGGAGAAAGCATTCCACTCTGTGGAGTGGCCATTCATGAGACAGTTGTTGCAACGCATGGGTCTGGGCCAACCTTTTCTGCAAATTTTTTGAGCTCTGTACTATAGGCCGCGTGCCAGAATACGAATCAATGACCTGGTCACGGACCCACTCCCTATCACTAGAGGCACCCGACAGGGGTGCCCACTCTCTCCCCTGCTATACGCATTAGTTGCAGAGCCACTAGCTTGTGCCTTGCGGGAATACCATAGTAACGAAGGCATTTGCTTCCCAAACTACAAGATAGTGGTCTCGATGTATGTAGATGACACCCTATGATATGTCAGAGACCCAGACAACAACTTGACATCGGTGTCGAGAGAGGTTGTCCGTTTTGGCGCACTGTCAGGCCTTCGAGTAAACTGGTCGAAATCTCTAGCATTCCCCCTGACTCCCATTACATGGCCCACGACCATGGAATACCCACTCATCTGGACTACTGACACGGTCAGGTACCTTGGGGTCCACCTCCACACGGATTCGGAGACCCTCTTCAGAGCAAACTATGGTACTGCCTTTAGCAGTTTGGAGGATGACGTGACCGCATGGTGTAAACTCCCTCTCTCCCTAATTGGGCGGATTGCTATCATGAAAATGGTAGTGCTCCCCAGATTCCTATTTTTATTCACATCCATCCCGATGGTGCTCCCCAAAATATTTTTTCAAAGACTGCAGCAGGAACTGACTAGGCTTGCTTGGGCGGGCGGACAACAACGGGCGAAGTGGTCACTCCTCACTTTACCATACAGCATGGGGGGTCTGGGAGCCCCGGACCTAGAATTATACTATAGGGTGGCACAAGCAACACACCTCCACACATGGGTGCACGGACACAAAGACATACCCCACGTGAAAATGGAGACATTGTTTGCACATCCACTCTCTCTCCCACACACGATATTTGAACCAGCCGATCGCCGCACGGGAATCCTAGATTCACTTGCGGCTACGACTCATGCGTGGAATAACCTCCTGCAGAGGCAGAACGATGCGCTGCTGTACTCCCCTAGCATGCCTATTGGCTGGATGCGGTGGTTGCCCCCACTGCACGAGAAGGGGGTACTGGACGCTATGCGGAATCTCGGGATCGAGACTGCAGGTGACTTATTTGAGGACGGGGTGGTTAAGACTTGGGAACAGACACAGGCAGACCAGGAAGACCCGTCTCTGCTGACGAGATTCCACTTCTTTAGAGTGCGGCATGCCTGTTTGGAACTCCTCGGGGGAGACATGGCAGAGCCGCCGGAAGTGAAGGAGCTCACATATATTATTAAGGCCACAACCTCACAGAAATTACTTACTCACCTCTACACCCTGTCGCAATCACATAGGGAAAACACATACACTAAAGCGAGATTAGCCTGGCAAGTGGATTTACAAATGACGCTGGATGACGACACTTGGACATACTGCTGCACCAACACTAGGAGCATCTCCTTGAACGGACGGCACAGACTGGTACACTTCAAATCTCTTAACCGGATATACTACGCCCCGTCCAGACTCTTCAGATACGGTCTTAGAACCACTGCGGAGTGTGAGAGATGCCGTTCCCCCAACGCTGATTTCTTCCATTTAGCATGGACTTGCCCAAGTATCAACGACTTTTGGGTCAAAATCTTCGCAGAACTAAGCACCATCACCAATGTAACCATCTCCCCAGACCCTGCAATGGCTATATTAGGCTACACCAAGAAATTGCCGAAAGCAGTCCGCAGGCTAGCTGACATGGGGCTCCTGCTCGCGCGCAGAGTAGTGGCATGCTGCTGGATGAGGGGACCGAAACCGACTCCTAAAAGATCGGCACACGATATGTTGTATTGCTGCACACAATCTGAGATATACAGCGAACTACTACCCCCCACTAGCAGACCGAAAAACTTTTGGGGGCTCTACCAAACCTACTTAGTAGCTAGCGCAGACACAGACCATGGTGCGGACCTACAGGAGCCTCAAGAGGAGAGTGGGTAATACATGTTGTGCACTTGATATCGAGCTATGTTTTGGACTCCTGGGCTTGGGCTGCGGGACATGGGGGTGTGGCCTCCTAGCGTCCTCAGAATTGAGCTTGTAAATATTTCTGTGCTTTTATAACGCCGCCTGCCCTATTACCAGGGTTGTTGGCTAAATGGCTGTGTAACTCATTGCAAAGGCTGCGGATAAGTGTTTGACGTCGCGCTGTACTTCTAGCCCAAGAGTGGGAGGTAGGTGGGGGGGGGGGGGTTGAAGATCTATTTGTACTGGTTGTAACTTGACTCAAAAATTCTAAAAAAAAATGACAGGGTGATCCTGAGGACCAATCCGAAGTTTATCCCAAAAGGTCAGTCGGATTTCCACCTTAATGAGCCTGTGGTTTTGCGTTCCTTATTCCCAAATCCCAGTACAGCAGCAGAGAGATCATTGCATTCCTTGGATCTCAAGCAATGCTTAAAATTTTACATCGACAAAACAAAAACATTCAGGAAGTCAAATCAGCAATTTGTAGCTTACAGCAGACCTTGGAAGGGTCTCCCACTTACTAAACAGAGCATCTCATGCTGGATTTCTGCAGCCATCTCTTTCTGTCATGAACAAGCAGGACAGCCACTGCGCTCTAAGGTGTGAGCCCACTCCACGATAGCTATGTCCACTTCTATGGCACTCTTTGCAGGGGTGCCGGTCATTGACATTTGCAGAGTGGCAACATGGAAGTCGCCACATACCTTCACTACTGCCTGGACACGGAGCTTATGAAAGATGCAGCGGTGGGACAAGCAGTACTACGCTATCTATTTCACTGAGGTGAGCCTTCTTTCATCCCTCCATCCTCCTCTTGTATGCACATTTCTTTACTGATACTTGTTGTTGGCGTCTATTGGCTGTTACTAGTCGCTTGATATGTTATTATCTAATGACTTGTATATACTGTACCATCCAAAATGTGCTCTCTGCATTGCTTGCTACTCTGATTCAGGCATGTGAATCTATGAAAGACACCCATAATACTGGATAAGAAATGCGTTACTTACCTGTAACTGCAGTTATCCAGTATTGGTGTCTTTCATAGATTCACATGCAACCCTCCCGCCTCCCCTGGAAGGACTCACCTAATTCTCTCAGTAACACGCCTAATTAGCTTAGTGCGTACGAAAATTTGAGGGACTGAGGCTCCTGCCAGGAGGGTTCTAGAGGGAGGTGACAGCTGATTGGCTCTTTTCTAAAGTTTGGTCCTTTTTACAAAAGGACATGGATATGTTACTAATGTGAGGCCTTTAGTCCTACTATTCTCTATATGTCTATGGACATTACTTTATTTATGTACCGGGTACTCCCATCCCGACGACGGGGAATGATTCAGGCATGTGAATCTATGAAAGACACCAATACTGGATAACTGCAGTTACAGGTAAGTAACGCATTTCTTACTCAGGCTTCTGGTTTATGTACACTCAGAGCAGATCAGCTGTATCCAGTGATAAACCCCAAAGAGATAGTAAAAAATGCACCTGCGATTGTTGAACACCTGTCAACGATGTACATCTTACTGATAAGTAATTTTTAACTTAGTGCTGTCTTGAGATTTGTTTTAGTGGACGCATACATTTCCCAGCTTCTCATTTTCTTTGTTGGAGGATGATTCAGGCAGTATGAAGCTTTACCCTTTTTTGCTTGCTTCCTGACTTCATTTTCTTTACAATAGACCACCATGAATGAAAGTCTAAAGGTTCTTCTTTACTTTTTCTATTTTGTTTGCCCATTGGTGTGAGCAAATTCTGGTACATTTTGTCAATCAAAAATTGTTCTATTTTATGTATGTCTATGAAATTCTTGCAAAATTTGCACCATCATTAATTCCCTAGAATATCTGTGCTTCATTTGATTTTAAGTCTAATAACTACATACCTCTTGAGAGTGGATAACTGGTCCATGTGAACCCCACATCTTGCTTCAAAGGTTAGCCATAGAAAGGTTAGCAGGTGTGGCGACACCTAAGTGCACTCAGAATTGTTAGCGTACTGGTGATGAGATATAGTGAGTCCCACCATGTTGGTCTCCTAGTAGTTCAAGATACAGATTGAGGAGTTATCGGTAAAGTTGGATATCACCATATAGGAATAAGAGTTGGTGAGAGAGTGGGCCCTGGAGGCAAGCTTCCAGGGGAATGTGGGCCTCCTTGGAAAAATACCTGGACCCCTATGAACCCCCGTGAACAGAGCCTACAGTGGGGCTCAAGGGGAACACATACAACACCCCCACATGACCACTTTAGAGTCTCGAAGTATACATACCTCTGAGACACGAAGGCCTCTTTCCCCCTCTCTTTCTTTTTCATTCCTTTTCCTCTCTCACCCATTTCTATTACTCTATCGGTCACTACCAATGCCAGGGCGAGCTGTCATCCTATAACTCAGGAAAAGTGTCATGTTTTGTATGTATGTATATATAAAAAAATATTTGGAATAAAAAATTTTTTAAAAATTATGTTATCTGTTCAAAGTGGTGCTCCAGGTATCTGGAAACTTTAAAAAAAATATTGAGCCAGACTCAAAAGTAGGGCTGTGTGACTGACCATGTTCGGAGCTGCTGACTTATCTCAGGTGATATGCAGGAACGGGTCACCTGAAGCAAACACTCATACAAAATCACTTAATTGAGTTGTTAGTCAATATGGGCCCCCAGAATCTTTGTGCCGAAAGAGAGACCTAATATAAAACAAAAATTATTTATAATACCGAGTTGCTAGTATTGTTTTGGGAAGAGGTTTAACCTTACCAACTTGAGCAATCAGAAAAGCTGCACTGTACATGTTGCCAGTGATACCAGAATTGGTTCAGAAACGTAATTTGAACTTTGTAGGTTAGCCATTATGCAAATAAGGATGCTCAAAGTTTCCACCTTTTAGTATTCCATAAGTTGAATTGATTTTATTTCATCTACAAATTACATATTACCTTTTACCTATGATACACTATATGTGCTACAAGATTACAGTTCTGTCAGTATTAGCCCATTGACATGTTGGCTTGTGTTAAGTTCACTCCCTGGTACTTTTTTTTTTTTAACTAAAACAGTTCTCGATTTTTTAATCTAGGGTGACTAAATTGGAAGGAAGGTGTTTCTTAAATAAACATTTACAAATACTTTTCTTCTGTCTAGATTCAGGAAAGATGGCTGCAAGACAATTTGACTCTGCGCAAAAGAATGGAAGAGCTTGAAAGTGTTGAAGACCAGAGAAAGAAGCTTACAAAAGAGATGGGGCAGATGCAAGTCATGCAAATGAAAACGTATGAGCTTTTACCATTTAAAAAACAAATCTCAAACTAATTTGAGAGTCTATTTTACTCCTGAACATTAACAAATACAACTGATTTTTTTTTTAGCCTATTTTCATTCAAATCCACCATGTTCTCCACAACTTTTGATCTTGATCTTGCTCTTGTAACTGCAAAGGGACTTTGTGAGTGTCCATATGTTTACACATTGACACAAGACCCTTCTTCCCTAAACATGGTTGACTGCCCTTGGAGGCACACATTAATTTATCTCGGTCCTTCATCTCTGTTTGTATCTTCTCCCTTGTGTCTACTTCATGTATTCATTAACCCCCATCTTTTGCTCTTCATCCTTCTTATGATTTGACAACTTTATTCAGTGTGTGTTTTCCCATCACCACTTGCCTTGCGAATCACTTGCAGGAGATCTGCATGTTTATTTTGCTTTAGAAATATGGTGAGAATTGTCTCTTCTTTGGTGTGCAATTATTCTGTTAGACTGGAAGTAGCTATGCCTCGCAGCTCACTAGCAAACTTTACCATGCATGTATTTTTTGTGAAATCAGAAAAAGTTCATCAGCAAAATAACTGTTTTGCCTGCCACTGAAGAAGGGCTAGGTTAATTCCAGTGTTTTTGTGGACCTCATTTGCAGCCTGCCCTTCAATTTATGCTGCATCCTCATGAAGCCTCTGGTGCTCCATGCCTCCCAAGTTCTGAATACTCTTTAAATTGACACCTTTTTCTCCTTGCCCCCACCCCCTCACATTACCTTCCAATTGGGGGTTGAAATATTGGCACTATGTTAATTAAGTAGGACTTTTTTTATCTCCTGTGTGAGTTGAGTAGCACTGAGGTGAGGATGCAGATGGTGGGATAAAGGTGAAAGGGAGCTAGGAAGTGAAGGGGGTATACTTTCTCAGAATGTGCTAACTGAAATCAGAATTGCAATACAGCCTTAATGTGCGTTTTCTGTTGCTTGCTCTTGGGTGAGGTGATTTTACCTGCTGTTGCCCAGGTATGTACTTGAGCCTTCAGGCACCAAAAGACGCCAATAACTGTGATGAGTCAGGACAAGTTGCGGAAAAGAAGGTGCTAAATGGATACACAGAGGTAACAGCCCCTATAGAGAGTTGTGCCATGATGCCTACTTAAATTCCATAAAGATAATCTATATACTGGGCAGGGCAATCAAGTCCATAGATCTGAGAACTGATAAATATAAATAACCAATGAGTGAATTATAACTTCTCTTTAATTCTGTTTCATTGGTACACTGTGCTTTAAGAAAGAAATTAAGCAGGCTACATGCATCCTTGGGCTGGAATACACTGATAGCAAAGGACTTGCTTCTCTGAATATGGTGTGAGGCACAGAGGCATTACCCTTTTCATAGAGCTCAACCTTGATTAACCAGCCCGGTAACCAGCAAGCAACTATGCCACCACGGACAGTTTGCCAACATTATGAGTCTTTTGCAATACCAAGGGGCAACTTAATGCTTAATCAGAAGGTATTCTAGAAAATGAAGCACAAATGGGCTGCTACCATGAAACTAGCAATCTGCTACCAGAGCTAAATTAAATAAGTTTCTCTCAAGTCATAATATGAAACCCTTAGTAATCAGATCTAATCTGGAATAGAAACTTGAACCAAACATGGTGACAGTTGAAAGATAAATGAGTGATATAAATTAAATAATAGAAAGCCATCACAGTGAAGTGAAAATATAAACATCCGCATGACCAGTATATTTGCAACTGCTGCCTTATCAACATTTGGGACCAATGCATACAGAAATAGGAAAAATACCTTCTTCGGGATCCCATCCACCCAATGATTACTCTAGAACACGTACATCAGTTTTTCTCTGCCTTTCATAAGAGCTTGTCTGGGTGCATATTCAAAGTTACATACATTCTAAGGACGAAAGCATTCAAGCATTTGAGGCATTTCCTTCTAGGACACCAGGATTCGCCTTTTCCAAGATCTTTGTCTGTTCCGGTAGGCATTGTGATCCGAAAAGCCACCCTGCCACTGCAGAAGAATTCGATCTGTTCCTTTAAAATTGTTCTTCAAACACAGTCTGTGCCTTTTGGATAGGTTTGTGCAATACAAATACCACTTAAATTTATCAATACAGTCTAGTAAAGATCTTACTGAAACGGGAAGTTTTGATAAAATGTGTACTGATGACTAGTTCCCTATGCCCTCACAAATTAACAGCTTTAGTTAGCGATACATTCTTGTTGTCGAGCCCCAAACATTATTCTGACTTTTCTGGATGCTGATTTCTTAACCACCTAGGTCTGAGGTCAGCCACGAAAAACACGACTTGAGACCCGCCTTGTGCGTGTGAGCGGCCGGCCACCACTTGTAAAGAAAACTGGTGAAATATTTATCTCTTTTTAGGGTCATTGTTTTCTGTTGTTGAGTTATCTCAAAGTAAACACAGAGAGGCTTATTATACCTAAAAGGAGAGTTTATTAGAAAATAATCCCTAATATCAATTTATAATATGCTTTGTATGATGCTCGCAGACACCATTTTGGCATTTCTAACTACTGCTATTAACCGGAGTTACTGTTACTCACTTTAATGACCCAGGGGCATATGTATTAACCCTTTTCCTGTTTGCAAACGGGCCGATTCTCAGAATCGGCCCGTTTGCAAATGGGAAAAGACCTTTTGGGATGTATCATCCCAAAAGGGCATCGCAAATTAGAGAATCACAAAACTTGTGATTCTCTATTTTACGATTGCATTTGAGGAATCGCAAATTGCAATTCCTTAAATGCGATTTAGAAAGCACCTAAGTTGTGCGAATTTGGCATAAGAAATCTCAAATTACCACCAACTGACAGGTGATGGTAATTTGCGAATTCTTTGAGAAAAGCACCATTTTGCTTTTTTTTTTTTTTTGAAAATCTTTATTAAGATGAAGGCATATGATGCATATATTTTAGCACAATCAAACTTTTAGTCCTGTATTTGTACATTCACGTATCATTAGGCCACAACATTTATTACGTATTCTCAATTCGTGACGTATTCTACCCCAACTGTAACTTTCGTAGTCGTTCCCATTTGTTCATATAGCAGTCGCCGGAGTATACTGAATTTTCTTTCGCTGTGTGCTGTCCATCTGTTACCCCCCCATCACATAAATTCTAAAAAACCAAACATGAGTCATCACTCTTAGGTATGCTTTCCACTTTCATCTCCACCCATCAGGAATTCTCCATGCCCCTGAGTTACCTTTCAGTAAAGTTATCGCAGAACGTTACTCCACTTGGTCCATTTCGGTAGCCACCCTCCACCCATTCCCTTACTCATCCTCCCCCTCAGAGTCCAGGTCGTCCCCCTCCGGCAAAGGTTCACATAATTCTCCCCTGTAGACATTCCAGGCAGCCCACACCTTGTTCCATTTGCGGGGGCAAGCCCGAAGCACATATACCGCCCTTTCCGTAATCATCAGTATGTCCATGTTTTTAGCCCATCTGTTCGCTGTAGGCAGTTCTGGAGCCCCCCACTTCTGCGCAATATCTCGCTTAGCCACTGTCATGGCCAGTGTGGCCCAAATTAGTCCATATCTATCTAGGTCGTTGGGGTCCCAGATGTTCAAGAGGCATTTGCGTGGCTCTGGCAAAATGGAGACCTTAAGCGTTTGTGAGACTGTACGCAGAATTTGCCTCCAGAATTCTTGTACCTGTGGGCAGTCCCATAGTGTATGAAACAGTGTCCCCTCCTCCCCGCAACCCCTCAAGCAAAAGGGATGAGGTGCCCTATGTATTTTGTGAAGCAGTGTCCTAGTGTAGTAGATGCGGTGTAGAATTTTGAGCTGCACTAGTGTGAACTTTGCCGAAATGCCCACCTCTCTCGGGGAGGCTAGTGCCTCACTCCATTCCGATTCATCTGCCTCACCTATCTCCCCCACCCATTTTTCTTTGAGTTTCAATGTAGGGTCTTCCAGGTTGTTGACCAGTTTTTTGTATGTGAGGGAAGTTGCGCTTTGTTGCATGAAGTCTGTCAGTAGTCTATCCTCTAGTGGTGAGGACTCTGGGATGTCAGTGCCCGCTGGGATTGCCCGGAGCAGTGCGTGTCGAATTTGCACGTACCTAAACGTTTCAGTGGGGCTGAGGTCCTACTGCTGTTGGAGCTGTGGAAACGCAATCACCGTGTCTTTGTCCCATAGGTCCCCCACTGTGGAGATTCCTATGCAGTCCCATTGCGTAAATCCTTTACATAATCTAAGGTTCCCCAGTGACTTTGTGTCCCACAGTGGCGTCAATTTGGTGATCCGCCCCTTCCAGCCCAGTCGCGCCTGTGCTATGTGCCATTAGGCCGCCGTGTGTCGTGTTGGACCCATCAGTTTTTTAAGTTGTGATTTATTGTATAGTACTGAGAGCATGCAGTCCGTTCCCAACTGTGACCAGTCCGCCCTATATGCTGGGTCGTCCCTCGGAGTATGGATCCATTGGTTAATTATTTTAAGTTGTGCTGCCCAATAGTACAGCTGAACGTTGGGCAGCGCAATCCCACCCTCATACCAACTTTTTACCAACTTGTCGTAGGCTATACGCGCCGGGCCATTATTCCAGAGTAGGTTGGAGACTAACGCAGCAATTTGTTTGAAATATCTCGGTGGGACAAGATGTGGGGTGTTTTCCAGTATATATAGTAACCTGGGAAGTGCCATCATTTTATATAGAGCCGCCCTTCCGAGGAGGGTCAGGGGCAGGGTCGCCCAGTGCTTAACGTCTGCACGTAGGCGCTCCATGGGTGGCTTTAAGTTGTTGGCAAAGAAGTCCGCTTCATTATTTGTGATGACGATGCCCAGGTATTTAAAGGAGGTCGTCGGTGATGCCAGAGGGCAATCTTCCTGTAACCTCGGTTCCGGGCCCTTCAGTGTGTATATTACCGACTTTGACCAGTTCAGGGTATAGCCTGATGACTTCCCGTGTGTGTTGCAGAGATTCAGCAAGGCTGGGATCCCGTGTTCAGGTTCAAGCATATAAATGAGCATGTCGTCCGCGTACAGGGACATTTTATCCTCCCATCCTTCCTCCGACTTGATCCCCTTGAATAAAGGCGTGGTTCTAATCAGGATTGCTAAGGGTTCAAGCACTAAGGCAAAAAGTAAGGGTGACAAGGGGCATCCCTGCCTAGTCCCCCTGCCCAGCGGGAACGTCGGCGAGATGTGGCCGTTGGCTACCACCTGCGCAACCGGTTTCGTGTAGAGTAGTCGTATCCAAGCTGTAAATTTTGGTCCAAAGCCCATACGTACAAGCACCGCAAAAAGATATTCCCACTCCACTAGATCGAAAGCCATTTTGGCGTCAAGGGAAAGAAGCACAGCCTTCTCCAAGAGGAGGTGCGAACGAGCCAGTACCCCATGAACCCTCCTGAGATTCAGAGCTGTACTTCTGTGGGGCATAAAGCCTGATTGGTCAGGGTGGATCAGGGTGTGCAGGTGTGGCATCAGACGGCTGGCCAGAAGTTTAGCCAGCACCTTGGCCTCTACATTAAGCAGGGATATTGGGCGATATGAGGTACATTCAGTTGGGGGGTTTCCCGGCTTTGGTATGGCCACAATCGTGGCTGTACGCTGGTCAAGCGGTAATTCCGCCCTTTCCAGGCTCTCCATATACATGTCCAGTAGAGGTCTACTGAGCTCTGAGGACATCTATTTATACCATTCCACGGGCAGTCCATTGGGACCCAGCGCTTTGCCTGACTGCAGCGCCTGAATCGCCAACTGAATTTCTTCCCCCGTCGGGTCCACCTATAGGTCGCGCATAGCATCCTGTGTTATACTGGGGATGGCAATGCCTTCAAGCGAGATCGATGCCATCTGTGTAGTGACGACATGTTCTGGGGTGTATATCTCCTGAAAATGGTCTGCCAGTGCGCGCGCAATTTCTTCTGGATGTGTCAGCAGCTGGCCGTCATAGGAGTGGAGCCTCTGAATACCCCTCGCACCTCCCCCTCTCCTATCTAACCACGCCAGCATTCTCCCCGCTTTGTCGCCCACATCATAGATTCTATGCGCCGTGTTTGTGATATAGCCCTGGACTTTCGTTGTGAGGTGGGCCTGGTATTGTCGCTGCCTCAACTGCAGTGTGTGTGCTGTTTCCGGGGTGGGATCCGCCATATGGGCAGTGTTTGCGCCGTTGAGTGCCAGTTCTATCTCTGTGAGGTCTCGCCGGGAATCCCGTTTGTGCCCCGTTATTGCTGCTATTGCTGCACCCCGGAGGACCGTTTTATACGCTTCCCACAGGACCGATGGCGAGGCCACCGTTCCAACGTTTTCGTCAAAGTAATGTGTTGTCGCCAATTTAAGTTTCTTCCTGATCTTAGGGACCTTTAAATAATTTGGGTATATTGGGTAGATTCTAGCGCATTTCTTTTCTCTGGTGGTAAGAGATAGAGAAATTGGTGAATGGTCAGATATGCCTCTAGGCAGGATGTCTATTTTGTCTACAGACCCCAGCCCAACCCCTAGGAACAAAAGGTAGTCTATTCGCGATAGGCTATTGTGTGCGGCGGAATAAAAAGTGTATTGAGTTGCCGCGGGGTGTAGGTGTCGCCACACGTCTGTAATGCCAATTGCGTCTAGAAAGTCAGGGAGTGATGCAGTTCCTCTTGGGCGGTCTCTGATGGGAAAGGTATCCAGCGTAGGGTCTATTATTGCATTCAGGTCCCCCCCTATGATCATACCGCCTTCAGGGAGGTCTAGGAGGAATTTACCTAGGGCAGGCAATGCTATGGAGTGATGTGCCGGGGGGATGTATACGGAGACTACATTAAGTGGCCTCCCCTCCCACTGGCCATGTATGGCTGCGAAACGACCCTGGTCGTCCGTCTTGTGGTGCGTTACTATAAAGGGCGATGTCTTTTTCAGTAGTATCCCAGCCCCCCTGGAGCCTGTAGTGAATTCTGCATGTATTGCCATCTTATAGCCGCGCCTATCAAGCGCTTTACACGTTGTCCCTGCAAGGTGTGTCTCTTGGAGTAGTACTAGATCTGGGCTCTGTTGTTTAATGGCCTGTAGGACCAAGCCCCTCTTTATTTTATCCCCTAAGCCTCTGACGTTCCAAGTCAGCAGGCGCAGTGGAGGCACTTCTGTAGTCGTAGGGGTACCCTCAGTGGGTGTAGCATGAAGTGGTCGGGTCATTGGGTCGTTGGGATAGCATCATGTAGAACATGTCGCTAGTCTCCGTGCAGACGTTGCGTTTCGTGTCGGTGCATAGGAGTATGCTGGTATTTGGTGTGACTGTATATCGTGTGGTTTGAGTGATGACTTCGAACAGAAACGTGAACAATAAAACTTTCCCCCATCCCCCATCCCCCCTCCCTGCTCCCCTGCTCCACGGACAAACCCCCGCCCGTTTCCCCAACTTTGCAGAGTGCCTCAGCCCTTCCCCAACTATCTTACTTGCTCGTGGGGTTGGTGAGTCCCCTACAGGCACCGTCTTTGCCCACCCTACTCAGCTGCACCAGGCCCAAGGTCCATCGCGTCGCACTCAATCCGTCCCATATGTAGTCTATCTTCAGACAGGGGCTAGCTGTCCAGAGTCAATTGGATCCTGCGCCACCTCAGACTCTGTTCCGCCCATGCCGTCTCGATGTGCCGAAGGTCCGGTCTGTCTGTCCATATGTTTGCCGTTACGATGATTCGGCCGATCCCTATGTGAACGGTGAGGTTGCCCCACTTGCCTCCAGCCATCAAGCCAGTCCTGTGCCACTTCCGGCTTGTCGAAGAACCATGCCTTCCCATCGGCTACAATCCGTAATTTGGCAGGAAACAGCATAGAGTATGGCAATTCTCCATCTCGTAGTGCCTTTTTCACCTCCGTAATCGACTTCCGGCGTCTGGCCAACTCCGCTGTGTAGTCCGGGAAGAAAGCCAGGGTCGAGTTTTGAATCTTAACAGGTGGTGAGACTCTCGCTGCTTGCAGGATTGCATCCCTGTCTCTAAAATTGAAGAGTCTGGCCAACACAGGCCGCGGCGTGGCTCCAAGTTTGGGTGTTCCGCCAGGGACCCTGTGTGCCCTTTCTACTGAAAAGAAGTAAGACAGACCTTTGGGTTGCAGTTTGTTTTTTATGAGATCTTCGACGTAGAGGTCCATAGCTCCCTTCCCCTCTGTCTCCGGAAGTCCAACGATGCGTACATTATTTCTTCGAGAACGCCCTTCCTGGTCGTCCAGCTTGTCCTGTAGAAGCCTGGTGACTTTTTCCATACGTTCCATGGCTATTTGCAGCTCCGATGTGTCTTCTACAAGAGATTTCGTGACTACCTCTACCTGGGATACCCTTTCAGTCATTTTTTGGAAGTCCGCCCGTAGCAGCGTAACCTCAGAGGAGATGGAGCCTACTGTAGTTTTGACGTCTGAGAGGGTTCTCATAATGTCCTCCAGCGTCACTTTCTTGGTCCCTTCCTGTTCTTGAGTAGTGCCCGTGGAGTTTCGCCCAGTACTTTGCGATTGTCCGTGCTGGAATAGGCAAACTTATCCAATTTAGCCTGGGTTGATCCACTCCTGGTTCCTTTGCCCGTCATGGCTCGGGGTTTGCGGATAATGGTTTGGTTCCGGTCTGTACCGCAGTCAGTGTTTTGCGACGACCTTTGTCCCGTCGGCGTTGGCCAGGGAAGAGCGGACTGGCGTGGGCCCCGCGACCTTGTGGGCACGGAAGAGCGTCCCTCTCTGAGTATTGTACCTTTTGGTGGCAGGGGTGTCTAGCACGCCTCGGACAATCCGGTTACTAAAGAGCCTTCCGCCGCGTACCTGTCGATGTACCACAGACCCCTCTCCAGTCTCGCCAATCCCTTGAGGTACGAATCCTCCGGGCTGCCTCTGTCAGGTAGGTCGCTAAACAGGTTGGGGCGACTGCGGTTCTCAGCGCCGCTATTCTGCGCGTCAAGTGCGCCGCGTCGCAACCCGTCTCCAGTCGTGCCCCGAGCAGGGACGACTTCGTTAATCCTCTTGCTGGGCTTTCCGAGCTGGGTCAAGTCAGTTTCTGCATAGCCAGGTGGAATGCCTTGCAGGGTATTGGTAGCACCACTGGTGGGTCACACACGGTTCCGATTTCACAGGCCTGGCTGGAGTCCTACCAGAGTTCTTCCCGCTTGGCGTCCCCCCCGCTGCTCCCCTTCTGGGTCAGGGCTGCTGTTGCCACTGGGTCAGGACGATCGTTCCTAACCCCTCCGGTGCTCAGCCTTGTGCGGTCACTGTGTCCTGCGGGACCCCGGGGGCATCTGCACTCACCGCCGTAGGCCAGCGTCACATGGGATCGGCCGCGCCGCTGTAGAGGGTGAACGGGGCTCTCGTCGCGGCCGCACTCCTTCCAGCGCAGTTATTCCGATCAGATCGCCCCCCGTCTGGGTGCCGTATAGTCGTGCGGGGTGCTGCCGGCCGCCCGGTCTCCCGCCTGTATCCGCAGTCGCCGGCTTTCTTCGGCAGCAGTCTTCAGGTGCTGGTAGGTGTGTCTGCTGGTCCACGTCTCGGCGGTATCTCAGAAGGTCCTCCCAGTGTTTCCGTCGCACGGCCGATTGTTTCTGTGTTCCGGTCAGGGTGCAGGGGAGTGCCTCCAAAATCAAGCCGGCCCGGCCTCACTTCCGCCGGGACCGGACAGTCACGCAAGGTCGATGCTCTCCTCCGGTCGCAGGCCCAAGTTCGCCAGTGCGGGATTAGGCAGTTCCCAGCCTCCGTTTTTCGCCAGGGTTGGGCCGGATGGCGCCGCTTCGGATCCGGACCCGATTACCGCCGCTTCGGGTGAGTAGTTTAACGGATTAGTGTGCCGGATTGTTAATTAGGCCGCAGTGCCCTCGGGAGCTCTCACACTATGCTGCCGCCATGCTTGGCTGCTAGCCACGCCCCCCCCATTTTGCTATTTTTTTTTTTTTAAGTGCCATGTGGCACACATACATGCCCTCAGGGCATGAATATGCGCCACATGTGCACACGTGCTCATTTCAGACGTGCATCAGAGTGTCCTCATGACACCCTTGCACCCTTGAAATTGCATTCTAACTTTGCGATTCTCTAATTGCTAATCGCAAATTGAGGATGTCTTCCCATTCACTCTTATGGACCTCCTAGCCCATAGGAATGAATGGCAAGGTATTCCTTACTTGCGAATCTCAATTTGCGATTCGCAAATAAGGAATATGTAGGATTCGCTAAATTTTTTGCAAATCGCACATAAATTGCATTTTGTGTTTCTCTAATTGCGATTCTCTAAAAATCGCAATTTGAGAATCGCAAAATGATTTCTTCATACGTATGCCCCCCAGTTTTATAAGTCTTTGAAGGATGAAAGTCTGAGTTGAACATAGTATGTGAACGTCGTACCAGATTTCAGCAGTTATGGCCAAATCCTTGAAGAGTGGGTGTTTTGTAGGGCTGTCACTCTGCAGTGGAAGCGAGGGCCATTTGGCCCTACACCTAATCCCTGTTAGTTGTGTCAGTCTTGCTGCTTAGAGTCTTGCTAGACTACCTTCGTGATTTGCAAATGCACCTGTTTACGAGCAGTTGAATGGGTGACCTCTTAAGAGATGTGGGTATTGTTTTCTTAATAATTGACAAGTGTGATAAATGTATTACTGTCCTTTAGGTATTTGCAGGCGCACAGTGTCTGAACGAACACATGGTTCTCAGTTTCTCCTTCATGTTACCATTAGTGAAAATATTGAATGACATTAGCGACGACTGTACTTCATTTAACTCATGCCATCAAATCGGTGCTGTGTCGATATAATTTGCTGCAGTGACCACCACACTGTAATCCCATGCTAAACGTTGCAGTTACCCAGTCCCCAAAAGTTACAATAGTATTTAGTTTCTAGTTACTAGTTCTTTTGACCCATGCAATTTTAATTATTTTTTGTTTGCTGCTTCCCTGTTTGCAGTGAATTTCGTCAGCTGGAAGATAAAATAGAAAACTTGAAAAGAAACCACAGCCTGGCACTCGGGAGACAGAAAGGTTTTGAGGAGGAAATCATTCGATTTAAGAAGGAGCTGCGGGAGCCGCAGTACAAAGATGCGGAGGAGAAGTACAGAGAAATGATGATTGTGATGAGGACCACAGAGCTGGTTAACAAGGACCTAGATATCTATTACAAGACCCTGGATCAGTGAGTAACACCAACTCCTCTCTATTCCTCATAAAAGCACAGCAAAATGTATCTGCTTTCCCAGCGTGTACAAGGTGGGACGCTCTTCTTGCAGAGTATTTTTTACAAGTGTGAATATTTTAGGGCTGGAGGTACCATGTTAATCTGTTTGTGTTCACTTGCAACGTTGATTCAGTAGTGGTGTAAGGACACCTGCACACAATAAGCAACATTGATCTGCAGAAGTGGGGAAAAGATCGAAAGTCGAGGCATTATGTACTACAGTGTGAAGGAGTCTCAGTTGTGAGCAGAAGTATTTGGAGCTTTCTTTTGCTTCTGTGTTCCAGAAGCATGGTTTGAAATCAAACTTATTTGACAAGTGGACTGATGACATCTAACTATTTTGCTGCAGGTGGGGTGCTGGAGGGTTTATAATTTGGCTCGTAGTACCAATCACTCCTCTAGCCCCACGCATATCCTACATACTATAAATATGATTCTGAATCTGCTCAGTAATTTTCTTAACAAGGAAATCCTCCCCTGTTGAAACATTGAAAGGAGTCAGGTTAGTTGCACTTATTAGGTTTCTGCAGTTTTATCGGTTCAAGTCCAAGGTACAGTCTTGAAGAAATTCCAGTACTCTAACTTTCTTTGTTATGAATACTGGACAATTCACTTTTCTGTCGACATCATCAGTAGGGCAACTGTCTGTTTTGGCATATTTTCAGTAGTCCACATAAGTTCTGCTATCGGCATGATACCCTTACAATGCAGCTTTTACTTCATGGGACTTTACATAGCAGGTACATTTTTGATTACTTTACATCACAGTATTTTACTTCACAAGTTACAATATGTTTGAGGCACATGTGGCTGTAGAAACACATGCTTTCCATACTCCAGCCATCTATTGTTGGGTCTAGATGTGTGCAAGTTGTTTTTCTTTGAAGAAGTCTTTAGAGTCACAAATTTGAGTGGATCTTCCTCTTGCTGATAATGCACCGACTACATTGTTAGATTGCTTTCTTTCTGCCATCGGGTTTAGATGTTGTGTGCCTTCGCTCTCGTGTTAGAGTGTTAGGGTGCTCTTTTCGTTTCGCACTACACTTTCACCTGCATCGGTATTGTTTTGATCGCGCTCTCCTATTCTGCATATCATGCTATATCGCTCGTCGAGTCGACGCGCTTCCACTGCGGCTCACACAGGGCCTGGCCCTTCGAGGTCATCTTACTCAGTCTCCATTTTTTTTTTTTAAACAAAATTTTTATTGCTTTATGCATAGAGAAGACGGCAATATGACAAAAGAACATCATTAAATCCATCCCCTTAAAACCACTATCACACAACAATTACAGGTACAGTGGAGTCTGCATTGGCCCCAAGTGGCGCGAAGATCGGCCGCAAATGTCCAGATGACTGGGTCATAAGTTCAGAAAGGCAGCAGCCCACGACTCTGTCAATCATCCCCCACTCACCCCCAAATCCGAATCCACAACTCTTAAAAACCCCGCAAACCTCCCCCACCCGTGCAAACCAGGAAACCAACCCCCCGAAGCCCATGTCCCGCAGCCCTACCCCCCCACCCTCCCCAGGCGTGTCGGAGTACAACCCGTGCAACCTGGAACCCATCATCGGTCGTTCTAGCCAGAAGCAGGCCATCAGACGTAGGCAGAAAGTATCAACGGTCGTCACGTGAGAGGGGTAGCAATCCAGGGTGTAGATTCTCAACCAATGGCAGCCCACATTATGCTACCGGGGGAACAGGGCTTCGTGCGGGGGATTCTTCGTTGTCAGCTTCCGTGAGTGTGAGTTCCAAGACCAATCTTTCCCAGGCCCGTGCCCTCTCCAAAGCTGGCTCATTGCCTGATCTAAGTGCCAATTGCAACCGGACCTCCCCTTCGCAGCGGGCCCATTTACTGAGTTCCGCCTTCCACCGCTCTACTGCGGGACCCCTAGTCGCCTTCCACTGGGAAGTTATGGTACGCTTCGCTAGGAGCAGCCCCAGGTCCAAAAATTTGCTAGTAATTTTGTTCTTTGAGGTGTGTGGAAAACAATGTAGTACGCAGTGTGCCATTGAGGGCTGTAAATCCCGTTCAGTAACCTCCCGTAAGAGTTCCACCACCCCCTGCCAAAAGGAGCCCAACGCCGGACAGGACCAGAACATGTGTTGGAAATCAGCCAACTCCGCCGGACAGCGCGGGCAGGCCACTGAGTGGGGCGGGAAATATTTATGTAATTTATCAGGGGTCAAGTACGCCCTGTGAAGGATATAAAATGCACCAGCTGAAACCTCGCGTTGCGCGTCCCTTTCCAAGCCCTTTCCACAATACCAGCCCACGCTGCATCAGGGATCTCTGTCGCTAAGTCCGCCTCCCACTTCACCTTCAGAGCTAGGAGTGGGGTCAAGGCCTCCTCAGTCATACGTTGATAAAGGCATGTGATAGCCTTGATGGTCCCCGCAGCCACTACCACATACTGACATCCCATGGCCACAGGCGGCTCGGTCATACCCAACCCCCAATGCTTACGGATTGTTGCTGATAGCGCCGCATGGACTAGGAAGTCTCTTCCAGGCAGTTCAAATCGGTCTCTCAGAAGGTCAAAGGGCAACAACGCGCCATTCTCATACAAGTCACCAATGGTCGCCAACCCCTGCTGTTCCCAGGTTCCCAAGCGTCTCCATGTGCCCCCATGTGGGAGCGCCCTACACATTTTGAGTGGGATCTCGGGCGCATACGGGACGTTTATACCCCCCCTACGCAGGTATCTATGACAACATTTCCTGGCTGTGGAGAATTCCTGGGAGAGGTGCAAATCCCCCATCGGGAGGCACAGTACAATCCGAGACAAAACCTGAACAGGCCCCGCCGGCTCACCGGACTCGCCCTCCTCTCTCGTGGCTCTCACTACCCACTGTGTAAGCCACTGCAGCTGAGCCGCTAGGTAATACAACTCATAATCTGGTACCGCCAGCCCTCCCTCCGCACGGGGTCTCAGAAGCGTGCTGTGCGCCACCCTGTGTCTGTCCGATCCCCATAGAAAGCCATTAACCATCGTCCGTAGGTGCCGGAAATAACTAGTCAGAATCCAGATCGGGAGGGTTCGAAAGAAGTAGAGCAATCTCGGCAGGGTCACCATCTTAAGGAGTGCCACTCTCCCCGCCAAAGACAACGGGAGCGTACCCCAGAAATCAAAGTTCGCTCTAGTGTTCCTGATCACCTTCCCTACATTACCCTACAGAATGTCCCTTCCGTCATGGTAGATCGCCGTGCCCAGGTAGTGGAGACATCTCCCCTCCCAGGTCACCCCTTCAGAAGAGTGCGGACATACCCTGCGCTCGCGAGTCGGGAACAGGTACGACTTTGCCCAATTAACTTTGAGCCCAGCCACTGCACTCAGTGATTTCAATAGAGATTTCGCCCACCACAAGGAGTCTGCAGTATCCGCCAAAAACATCAAAAGGTCATCGGTGTACAGCGCAATATGATGCACTTGCCCGTAAATGTCTAATCCCTGGTATGCCTGACCCAACCATAGCCCTCGCCGCCAAAGGCTCCACCGCTATGGCAAACAATAATGGGGAGAAGGGGCAACCCTGACGAGTGCCCTTACCCACGGCACGGAGCCGTCGTATGTTAAGCGCGGTATTGCGGGTCGGAATAAAGCCGGACTGATCCACATGAATTAGTGCAGACATGTGGGGAAGCAAACGCGTCGCCAGTATTTTACTCAAAATTTTATAGTCCAGGTTGAGCATGGACAACGGGCGATACGCCGACCTGTCCCAGAGCTGCTTGCCCGGTTTCAACAGTGGAACAATGATCGCCTCCTCGGTAGTCTCCGGCAATCTGCCTAACCTTTTCGCCTCATTATAAAGCCACGGCAGGCGGAGCGCCAGGAGGTCAATGTAGGTGTGATAAAATTCCGTCGGGAAACCATCCGAGCCTGGAGTTTTGTTTCGTGCCATACTTTTAATGGCTACTCTCACCTCCCTCACCTCTATTTTACCGCCCAGTAATTTTGCATCTTCCTCGTCCAGTTCCGGCAGGTATATCCCTTCCAAAAATCCCCGCAAGTCGACCTCCGATGGTAGTACCCTACTGCGGTGGAGCTCCGTATAATCGTAAAATAGCTCATTAATTCCCTGTTGATCAAACCGGGCTACACCCAAGTGATCCCTTAGTTCCAGGATAGCCGAGCCTCGGCGAGCCGGATTGGCCAACTAGGCCAGTAGTGCTCCCGTCTTGTCCCATTCCGAGTGCGCCCGCATAAGATAGGACTTATAGTCAAAACAGCGGAGACGTTCTACCATGGTCACCGTAACTTCCCTCACCTCCAATAGGGCCTCTTGCTTATCCGGTCGTTCCGGCCGTTCTTTCTCTAGGGAGCGCATTTTCTCATCCTCCCGGTGGATATCATGCTACTGCATGATATCGGGAGTCTTCCGGACTCCCGATACCGTTGTGATGCACCTCCCTCTCACTACAGTTTCAAAGGCATCCCATTCAATGGTGGCTGACCCCGCGGACCACTCATTGAATGAAAATAGTTCTCTAACCTCGAGGCTATCGTGGACCGGAAGACCTGATCGTCAAGCGCCTCTGGGCGCAGTCTCCAGGTGGGGATTCCCGGGTGAGGCTGAGACCTCCGCAGCTGGACTAGTAGCGGGTTATGGTCAGAGACCGTGCGCGTGAGATATTCACTCTGACACACCTCTCCATGTATGTCAGGGGAGCTCAAGAAGGCATCTATGCGAACATGTAATTCGTGGAGGGCGGAAAAGAAAGAATAATCCCTATCTAATGGATGGTGAGCTCTCCATGAGTCAATCACCCCCCACTGTCGCTGGCAAGCAGAACGCGCAAGCGCCAGTTTACCCGCCGGTGCATTTGGTAAAGGGGGATGTGAACGGTCTAAGGCAATGTCGGGCACACAATTAAAGTCCCCTCCAAGGAGCAATGGACCCACCAAGACCGAAGCCAGCTTACGGGACAACGAGGAGAAGAAGGTAGGCTGCTCTACATTCGGGGCATACAAACATCCCACCGTTAAGTCTCTGCCATCCAGTTTCCCCCGCACCACCACATATCTACCCTCTGGGTCAACTAGCTGCATTGTGCATTGGAAGGGAACCCCCGCCCTTATCCATATGCGCACCCCCCTAGCATAGGCCGAGTAGACAGTGTGGTAAACTTGCCCTCTCCATCTCGTTGCAGAGCCTTCCCTTCTTTCGCCAATAGATGCGTTTCCTGTAGGAAGGCGATATGAATACCCGTTCTGATTAAATAACAATGAATCTTGTGCCGTCTATGCATGGTGTGCATCCCCCTAACATTCCATGTGAGACATTTATAGCCTAAGGCGAGTCCCATAGCAGACAACATTGTACTCGATAGTTCCCTCCAGAGAACACCCCGACACGCCCAGGCCCCTTAAAACATACACCAGAAACAAAACGGTCCAAACCTACCCAACTCCCTCTCCCCAGGACAGACATCCAACATGGTAGCCCCATCCAAACCAAGCAAACAAAGCGCAGATCGATTAGATCAGGTCAGGCTAAATGGAACGTCAATTCAAAAAGGTCCGAATGCCCCCTCCCCCCCAAAAGTTCAGATCCAGTCAGCAGGACCCTCCCCTAATATAGCATTATCAAGTATCCGTAACCAACTGCCTCCCGACCCCAGTACCGGTGGTCAAGACTCATCACGCTCCCCAGTACCTTACAGAAGGGTCGTCAATGTCCTTACAGTCCCCTCAACCAAATATTTCATCCGCAGTTTGCGGAGTGACTATCGGTAAGTCGGCCTCCGATAGATCATGGGCACTGCTGAAGCCAGGACTCAAATCGCCAGTCTTGGAGCGATCCGAAGTATTACTGGAGGGGCTGACGTCTCCCTGGCTGATGGCCGCCACCGCCAACACCGCCTTGTTCCGTTCTTGTTGCCATCCAGCAGGGGAGCCAGGTCGTCGCGTCTGCGACACTTCGGTGGAGCGTCGTCGAGGCGAGGTCGCAGGTGAAGCGCCTCCACCAGTCTCTCTCCTGGTTTCTATCCAGTCCCAAGCCGCTTGCGGTGTGATGAAAAAGTGCGTGTCCCCCTCAGCAGTAACTCTCAATCTGGCCGGGAACAACATGGCATAGGACAGCTGCAGTGTCCGTAACTTCCGTTTGACCGTCAAGAATGAGGCTCGCTGTCGTTGGACGTCCCTGGTGAAATCCGGGAAAATCATGACTTTACTGTTGCCAATTTGTAAGTTCTGTAGCTCCCTGGCCTTCTGGAGAATATGATCGCGATCCCGGTAGTGTAGGAGTCATACCACCATCGGGCGTGTTGGGGCCCCAGGCCGAGGCGGGCGAGTTGGAACTCTGTGGGCTCGTTCCAGGGCATAAAATGGAGAGAGCCCTTCCGGTGCCACCTCTGCCCTTAACCAGGTTTCCATGATGGATACTGCATCCTGGCCCTCCTCTCGTTCCGGGACACCCACAATACGGAGGTTATTGCGTATAGAACGCCCTTCGCTGTCCTCAGCCCGGAGCTCCAACACCCGGACTTTCTGCGCCACTTCAGCCAGCGAACTCTTCAGGGCAGCTACCTCATCGGGAATGCCCTTCATGGCCGCTCCGAAGTCGCCACCCGTTCCTTCAACTTCCTGTGGTCATCTTTCAAGAGAGATAGGTCCGAACCTATGGAGTCCATCCGTTTCTCCAGCGCTTCCCTTGAGGCCACGATGGCTTGCATAATGTCACTCAGTGAAGGGTCCCGTGGCTGGGCAAAGCCTCCAGGACAAGACGCTGTCTCTTCCTCCTCCATGGAGGGTCATCGAGTCGCAGCGTCTCAAAGTCCTTCTTTCTATTCCCCCTGACCATCTTGAGTACGAGCTGCAGTTGCCAGGCCCTGCTCCGATCACAGGTATCAAATGAATCCAGTCGGTAGGTAGTACAGGTCGGGCGGGAATCGCCATCGGGCGGGAATCGCATCGGGCCCAGGGCACGTGTAATCGGCGATCCTCAGGGATGGGGCCCGGGCCTTCGCTCCAGTGCTCACCTCAGGTACTGCAATAGTCGTTCCCCAGGCTCTGGGCCACCAGGCCCGCAGAGAAAAGGCAGCAACCCCTCTCACAACTGCACCGCGGACTCCTTCTCAATCAACGTGGCGCTAGGGGAGGCACCAGCGTTGGTCTCCCGCTCCCCTCTCAACTGGTTAGGAAGACTCCTCAGTTTGGGGGGTGCGGGACAGGGTCCTCAACAGGGGAGAACTCCAGGAAGGACCCCCACTCGCAATTCATGGACCAGTGCAAGGCGGTTGACTGCGGGAGTCCAGTGGACAGAGTATGTTCGCGCCCTGCAGCCGACAGGGCCCGCAAATCACGCTAAGGGAGCGGGCCCGTTCACCTCCGCGCCCTACCAGTGCGTCGGCACGGGGCTACCGCCCCGGGACGTGGAACCATGTGTAGGGCCAAGACGAAGCGCAATTCGTGGGCTCGCATCTCCAATGAGGGCTGCTACTGCCGCAGCGCACTCCGTGGCACAGCGCTAGCCCAGTATTCCCAAGCCGGGCCCCAGCCTGGTCGCCGCCTAGCTCTTGGGCTCCAGGGTCCTCAGGCAGAAGATCCTCTAGCACTGCTCCGGTGTCACGAGGGCGCCGCCATCTTGAGGTCAGGCAGGTAACCCACAGTCGCCTCTCCAGCCCTCGGTGCTTCTCTGCAATCTCCTGCGCTGGGGTTCTCTCACCTTCCGCCCGTGTGGCAGGAGCTGTGCCGCTAGCGGAGGGGAGCTCCGGTCAGGCAGCAATTCTCGCGACCCTCGCCGCCATTTTGGGAACCTCTGGGCAGTTCACCGCAGGTGTACTTCCAGAGTCCGTAACTCCGCAGCCAGGGCACCATTCCGCTTGCCCCACCGCTCAGCAGGGGCACGGGTGGCAGCGGTAGGGCCTCCGGAGTCGGGAACCCGGATCAGTGTTCAGGATGGTGACGGGAGAAGGGCGGCCGCGGAGGAGCTCCGAAATCCGCTGCCGTCTACATCGCCGTCCAAGCCACACCCCCATCTTACTCAGTCTCCATCAGGTTCTTCAGAGAATGCTGTGCTGATGATGGAACAGACGCCCTTCCGTTACTGCCCTCGCTGCCATGTGAAATATCCCCAGACTAACTTACTGTGATCTGTGTTTGTTAACGTAATACAGAGAGGCCTATTACTCCTTCTGCTCTAAAAAAAACCCTCCTTGGAGACCACCTAGCATGTCCGCTCAAAATGCAGCAGAGAAGCATCGAGGGTACCCTACATCTTCGGCCCTGATGATATCGGCGAAGAAGAACCAGAATACTTGTCAGACACCCCACAAGGCTTACCTCTGCTTGTGAAGCGATTCCGCAGAGACGACAAGAGCTACCGCCCCTGTACCCACCTGACCCCGTACGGAAGGATGTACCCGGCAGGGATGAGATGGAACCAGGGAAAGGAGCAAAATAAAGATGTGAAGGAGACTTGAGGCAGCGGTTCTTGTAGGACCGTGGTGTCAACTAAGGGAGAGACAAGAGAGACCCAATTAGAAGGAAAACCAGACCCCTCCTCTCTTCCTATGTACACCTCTAAAAACACTCAGGTGAAAGCCAACAGAAAGACTCACCATGGCTTATGAAGACCTTGCAGTCAAGGAAAGTATAGGTGCTCCAGGAAGATAAAGAATGTAAGCGCTCCTGCGCAGTAATAAGAAAAGCAAGGATAAGGCGCGTCAGCGCGCTGCTATGTACCCCCAGAACTGCGCTCCAGCGCGGCAATGTCATGTGAACATAAAGCGCTCCTGTGCGGAAACAATGTACCAATCATAAGCGCTCCAGCGCGGTTTTGTCATGAAAACGAACACGCCCCTGCGCGGGTTTAATAAACAAGGATAAGCGCTCCAGCGCGGTTTTGTTAAGTAAATAATATAGCGCTCCTGCGTGGAAAAATATGTCCCCTACACAAGCGCTCCAGCACGGTTTCACCAAAAACAAACAAGCGCCCCTGCGCAAAGAACGGGTGTTTCCGATGTAGCGGAAACCAAGAATGGACGCGTAGAACCAGGAGTCCTCTGTAAATCCTTCAGCAGGAAGGCGTCTTCGGTCAGGACCTCGAACCAGGATTCCGGCAAAAATCCGAAGCAAAGAGCCGGCGGGAAACACAGAGTTTATGCGAATCCCCCGGAAGTGCTCCGTCGCAGAGGGAGGACCTTCAATGACTAGACCGGTTTTCGGCTTCCACCCGGAAGTGAGGATTTCGGTCTACTGCTCGTGTCTAGAGGTGACTACTGAACGGCAAAGCGCCGTAAACATGACAATACTCTGAAGCATCCATAGTAGAAGAAGAGGCGTTCTCCGTTGAGGGCAGTTCTGGCTCCGACATCAAACTCGACTTCCAAATGCAGTAAGTTAACCCAGCTCAACAGTCTGAGTACGGTACCCCTCTATCCCTCAACACTATGTTGAACACTTGAAGATACACATGGCCCTCTTCTTCAAGAGGACAGCTGTCTGGCCATGGTCAGCACCAACCAACTGTTTCGGACACCCCTCCCTCAGGCTTGTGTTTCGGCGCCAAGCAGAAACCTTCGTGGCCAGCACCTTGGTGCCGAGCCGACAATTGGTGCTGAGAAGTCCGCCAACTTCCACAGCTTCGACACCAAGTGGAACTTTGGCACCAAAGCAATAACAGGGCTCAAATCACAAAGCTTCGAAGCCGGCTCTGAAACAGATACTGGCAAGCCAATAGAGTAGATTCTTAGATAAACTGCAAGAAAAGCTGGACACTTGACAAAGACTGATCCATCTTCAGCCTCATACCGGTGTATCCTAGCCAAGCCTTCGCTCCGATTCCTTCACCATTGAAAAGACAGTTGTCTTTCCAGGAGGCTCTTGACTCACCAATACCACTAAAACAGAAAAAGAAATCGGACAAAGCCACTAGCCCTTTATCTCTCCTTCCACCTCCACCACCATCAGACTCAACCGCTCCACCATAGTCTTTTGGAGATCCCCTAGATATTTCACCTCAAGGGTCCCTGTAAGATCAAACAGGGGGCACAGTGCAAGACATAACACCTTTGGTACACCACCACATAATGACCCCTGGAACGCATATGATATAAGCCTTCAGAGGACACTGACCCAAATTTAGCAGCTTCACACGGAACCCTTAGAAGAGAATTTCCTCTTCGAGACCCTTTCATCTACACATAAGGCCACTCAGTATATACATATGCGCAAGGGCATGTTATGCCATACTGAGGACATTTTTAAAGACCCTATGAGGGCTTGACTAATAACACCCAGGGTCAATAAAAAATGCAGAGACGCCCGCCGCCTGAAAAAGAGAGCGAGAGTATTGATGCGGCGGGTAAAAGGGTTACAGCACAATCTGCCAGCCATTTGCATTTTGCCAAGTCAGTGGGGTTGCTTGTTCGTGGTAGCTGTTATCACTGGGATGAAATGGAGGGCCTGCTCCAATAACAGAAGAGCAAAGGAAAAGAGGACAGGAACTTATCTCAGCTAATATCAAACACCTCTATACGCTGTGCCTTAGACTTTGCTGATAGTGCAGCTAGAGGCAACAATACCAGTATCTTGCTGCGGTGCCATGCAGGACTTCACATTTCTGATTTTAAACCAGAGGTGCAGGAAAGTCTCCTCAATGTACCTGTTGATGAAGAACATCTTTTCAGTCCCCAAGTTTACCAGGACCTAGAAAAGATTAAAAAGGACACAAAGCCAGCGAAATCGATGGGGGCCATTAATACACCTACTCCACGTGGTTCCTTTCGCTTTTCCAGCTATTGTGGAGGTTTCAGGACAACCTCTTCTGGTGCTACACCCCCTACCACGGTAGTCTGAGTCAATATGCCTCACCAAGAGGTTACTATAGAGACTCCTGCAGGGGCAACAATGCCATGAGTAGAAGTATGGGTGAACAATGACTTCCATCTCCTTCCCTCCAACCATGCAACACCTGTGAGTGGATCGATTGCAGTATTTTCTACCCACATGGTAATCAATAACATCAGACTAGTGGGTGTTGGACATTATCCAACATGCTTATTGTCTGGCGTTAAACATAATCAAAAAAAAGGTTGTAATGCGGGAATAAATACATATAAAACAATTCTCCAATGTGATTACCTTAATTAGTCACTGGCAATTTCACATGGCAATCCCCGAAAAAGATGGATCTTTACAGCCAATTTTAGACCTCAGGTCTCTAAACCATCACATCCTGTCAGAGCATTTCTATATAGTCACTGTCCAAGATGTGATCCCACTTCTCAAGTAAGGCGACTTTCGAGCAGCACTTAATCTAAGGTATGCCTATTTTCTTATTCCAATAAATCCTGCACGTCGCAAATACCTCAGATTTCTTATTTCAGATTTCTGATAGTCGGCAGACATTATCAATTCAAGGTCCTCCCATTCAGGGTGACTACTCCACCACGGATGTTCACTAAATGCATAGTAGAGGTAGCAGCACATCTACACAGACAAAACATCCATGTCTTCCCTTGACTGGCTCCTCAAGGCCAATACTCTATCATCTATGCCAGCAACATACTCAAGCTACCATAAATCTGCGTCATCGCTTAGGGTTCACAATCGGTGTCGCCAAATCTCACCTTCAATCTTTAAAGGTTCAACCGTATCTAGGAGCTATCCTAAACACACAAGTGGGACTAGCCTATCACAATACTGTAAGAATCCAGAACTTTCAAATGTTGATTCCTTAGTTCCAACCCAATCAACAGGTTGCCACAGTCATGCGGCTCCTAGGCATGATGGTTTCCTGCATTGCCATAGTACCACATGCCCAACTACACATGCGTCCAGTACAGGAATGTCTAGTGCAACAGTAGTCTCAGGCACAAGGTCAATTGGAAGATCTAGTGTTGATAAACAGCCACACTCATAGCTCTAATAATTGGTGGAACACCAACAGTCTGTTAAAAGGGTGGCCTCTCCTCAACCCTGTTCCCCACATCTTTCTGAAAAGGGACTCATCCCTCACAGGCTGGGGGGCTCACTTAAAACATCTCACAGTACAGGGTCTCTAAGATGCCAAACACCAGAACCTCAACATCAACTACCTAGAGCTTCAAGATGTTCATCTAGCATTGAAAGCATTTCTACCTCCCCTGATCAGCAAGGCTGTCCTATTCCGTACAGACAATATGACAGACATTTACTATTTACAAAAATAGGGCGGGGCACATTCTCTACAGTTGTCCCACCTATCTCAGACCATTTGCTGTTGGGCTCTACATCACAACATTTATCTGTTAGCTGAACAGCTTCTTGGAATAGATAGCGACTTTGCCAACCTCCTCCGCAGGATGCAGCAACAAGCCCACGAGTGGGAACTCCAACCCCCAAGTCCTCCTTCCTTACTTTCACAGGTAGGGATTTCCTAAAAATAGATCTTTTCGCAACCACAGACAACGCAAAATGCCTAGGCTTTTCCTCCAGGTTCTCACTCCCAATGCTCCATGGATAAATTGGTCAGGGATATTTGCCTACACTTTTCCGCCTCTCCCTCTCCTTTTGTTTTTAGTTTCAGAAACGTAGGGAAATACCCCTCATGCTCATACAAGTAGCTTCCACATGGGCTCGACAGCCCTGTTTCACAACACTACTAGACCTCTCAGTAGTTCCCCACAAGAAGTTTCCTTTCAAGATGGAACTTCTCAATCAGAACCATGGAGAAATCAGGCACGCTGATCCCAAGGCATTCAACCAGGCGAATTGCCCCCTGAGGTCATAGAATTTGATTACCTCAGTCTCCCACATGAATGTATGACCATTCTCAAAGAAGCTCTAAGGCATACCACTAGAGCATGCCACACGGCTAAATGGAAAAGATTTCTTGATATTGTAATAATAAACAAATTCATCGATTTAGTGCCACAGTACAAAGCATTGTTTGTTACCTGTTGCATGTACAGCTCTCTTGACTCGCATTCACATCCACATGGTTACCTTTTGCTGCTCTAGCTGCTTATCTGCAAAACAGACAACACATGTCTTTATTCAAAGTACCACTCATTAAAGCCTTAACGGAAGGACCTAAGAGAGTGAATCCACCCCGGTTTCCACTTGCATCTTAATTGAACCTTAACATAGTACTCGCAAGACTTAAGGGTCCTACTTTTGAACTCCTACTAAGTTGCCTCCTTCAATTTCTCTCTTGGAAGGTGACATTTTTAATTGCCATTACCTCACTTGGACGTGTTAGTGAGCTTGAGTCATTAACCTTAGAAGAACCTTTTTTCCAATTTGAGAGACGGGGTGATCCTTCGCACCCGCCCCAAATTCATTCCAAAGGTTGTCTCCCACTTTCACCTCAGTCGATCAAGTTGCCAGTGTTTTTCCCTCAACCAGACTCAGTTGCAGAAAGGGCTCTTCATACATTAGAAGTCAAAAGAGCCCTTTTGTACTACATTCACCGAATTAAACCTTTCTGGAAGTAAAACCTATCTGTTTCTTTTTCACCTCCTCATAAAGGAAAGCCTATATCCAAACCATGCATTGCCAGGGGGATAGTTAAATGCATTCAAACATGTTATGTTCAAGCCAAGCGAAATTTACCTACACCCCCTAGGGCTCATTCTACCCGAAAGATAGGAGCTTCTATGGCCTTCTTAGGCAACATCCTCCTAGCTGACATATGCAAAGTAGCTACATGGTCTACACCACACACCTGTGCTAAACGTTATTGTGTCGATGTTCTAGCATGCCAACAAGCTAATGTAGGTCAGGCTTTCAGAGAACTGCAACACCAACAGGTTAGCCACCGCTTTCGTGATCACTGCTGTACAGTCTATGCAAAGCTTGTGTATTTACAGCCACACATGCCTCGAACTGATTATGTTACTTACCCTGTAAGCATCTGTTTGTGGTATGTAGTGCTGTAGATTTACATGCGCCCACACGACTCGCTGCACACCTGTGGCTATTGCAGTTCCCTTTATCTTTTTAAATGTGCATGGACATCTCTTTACTTACACTTACTTTACACTCCATTCTCAGCCACCTGCGGGAAAACAATCTAACAATAGAGTCAATGCCCATGCACATTATCAACCAAGACAAGAGGTCACTCAAACTCATGACTCTAAACACTTCTTCGACAAAGAACAACTTGCACATATCCGAACCCAACACTAGATGGCAAGAGTATGCAAAGCATGTGAATCTACAGCACTAAATGTCACAAACAGATGCTAACAGGGTAAGTGACATACTCCTTTGAATTAAATAATTGTACGTGTGCATACATATATAATGAGATAAGGTGAATTTAAAATTATTTTTAAATTGGTCGGTTTTTATTAATTTCTTCATAACTAAGTAATATAATTAATACATATTTTTCAGTTTAAAATATGTTAATACAAATGTATTGGAAGTTATTTAATAAGTAATATATATTAGGTTATTACAAAATATATTATGTATTAAGTATAGATTTATTTTATTGAAAAACATATTTCCAAAGGGTATACGATATTACAAAATAAATATATTTCATCATTCAAATGTAATGCTTGCGTTTTTTAGGGTGGTTATGGAATTTTAGAGTTCTGGGATGGGTAGAGTATAGGTTTAGTAGGAGGTGTTTACGGCTCATTGATGGGTAGTGTATTGGGGTAGTAAACTCTTTTTAGAGTTTGGAGGGTGAGTAATGTGAACAGAGGTAGTATGTTTTTTTAGACTTCAAGAGTGGGTAGTGTATTGGGTAGTAAGGTAAGTTCAGGGATGGTTAGGGTCATATAGTATTCAGTAGTAGTAAGAAGATGTTTAGCGTTCCTGGGTGGATAATTAAGGTGACTTTTGCAACCAGTTTGGTCATCACGCAGCTAATGGCTTCTCTCCCCACAAAATGTAACCTTTTTTGCAGTAAGGTTATCCTTTTGGTTGCTTGATAGGGTGGAAGTTGACCACAGGTTGTGCTTTGTAACTTATTGAATCATTTTGCAAGTGGCTTGTATTGAGAGACAAGGACATATGGTGTTAGAAGTATGAGATGTATATGGATTTCATTTAATTGAACTTGTATACCACTATTGCGTAAGCGGTGTACAAAGATTGTTGAGCTAAGTACCACTGAAGATACATAAAATACAAAAGTAATAATGGTGCACAGAGGAGCGGTTCATCTTTGCTTGTAGAAGTGCTAAATCTGTTGGGGAATTCCTCATGAAAGAGATGGTATTTCAACAAGGACAGAAGAAGTGCAAGCAGGGAGCAGAGCGGATGAATTAATATAGTTATTTGTGAAGGGCATACATAGCCAAAGGCGGGACAGTGCTGTACATGGTCAAAGGCAATAATACACTCAACAAATAATTTGGGAGGTAGTTGTTTGTGGACTACTATTGCATCATGATGTAGTATTCTTTGAAGAGGTGCCTATTCAACTCTTTCCTGAAGTGTCGATGAGTAGGGGTGTCCTGGATGGATGCAGGATGTTGCTCCAAATCATGGGTACATAGATACAAAAGTCCTGTAGCCTTGGTTTTTTAATTTTTTGTGGGTAACAAGGACCCCCTGATATGGATCGTACTCCTGGGTCAGGGAAAACAATTTTTGTGCAAAGGTATCTACCCAGGCAGACAATTAGGACAGAAAGCTGGCTATTGAAAGAGACACATATTCATGAACATCTAATTGGTAAAAGTAAAGCAATGGACTGAAATGATATCAAAGGGTTGATTTTTAATATAATTATAAAAGATGTATGGATACATACGATACAATAAAAAGATGGTTACATGATATGAGTAAACATGACTTCATTGGACAATGGATATAAAACAAACATATCAATGTACATAAAATGAGGGGTAGGGGGCTTTTTTTTTTTTTTTTAATTAATTTCTCCAATACAAAAAAGTATCTAGGGCTGTGTGTCAACGCGTTTCGACAAAATCATTTGTCTTCATCAGGACAGATCGGTATCCAGCCACTTTTTCTAAATAAAATAAAATAAAACAAAATCACAAATAAATCACAGTACATTGCTAATACTACTATTTACATAGACAAAAACTAATTCAGTTTAAAGGAAGCTTTTCCTTCTTTTTTTCTTTTTTTCTTTCTTTTTCTTCACATAGCCAGACTTATATCATAGTACAACAATGGTTTAAGGACACAAAGTTGGAAAACACTTACATATTTAATGAACATCACACTATTGTCAGTAACGGGATGAATCCTAAGAATAGTTATTTAATAGAAAAAGGCGTAACATGTCGAAACGCGTTGACACACAGCCCTAGATACTTTTTTGTATTGGAGAAATTTTTTTTTTTTTAAAAGCCCCCTACCCCTCATTTTATGTACATTGATATGTTTGTTTTATATCCATTGTCCAATGAAGTCATGTTTACTCATATCATGTAACCATCTTTTTATTGTATCGTATGTATCCATACATCTTTTATAATTATATTAAAAATCAACCCTTTGATATCTTTTCAGTCCATTGCTTTACTTTTACCAATTAGATGTTCATGAATATGTGTCTCTTTCAATAGCCAGCTTTCTGTCCTAATTGTCTGCCTGGGTAGATACCTTTGCACAAAAAAGCCTTGGTTTTTTTAACACATCTTTCTCTCCATTCTGATAGCGTCCTGGGTGCGGGTTTGCAAAAGCCTTTGGAGATGGGGCGCTTGTCATCCAGATAAGCGAGGTTGCAGGTTGTGAGGCCTTTGTAAGATAATGCAGCTGGTTTTGAAGGATTGAGAAGCCTGGATAGGGGAGACAGCAGAGTTCCTTCAAGAAAAGAGTGATGTGTTCATATTTCTTCAGGCCCTGGATGAGATGCTGTAGCATAAAGGATGCCTTACTGGGGCCAACATGGAGTCTGGGAGGCAATGGAGTAGGTCCTTTCTACCATCTTGATGCGTGAGTTCTAGGGCTTGCATAACAGGACTCAGAGCTGGTACTAGGCCATTTATTGTCTTGGCAGAGTGATCCCTGAGGAAAGTATGTTAATTGAGTGAGATTGGGGTTCAAAGTGAATCCAATTGATTTGACAGTGGACAAAACTTTACCTTCAAAGCCATCCAGGTTCAGGTCACTGAGTCAGAGTTCTACTGTTTTTTGCCTATTTGTCTTAACAAATAGCAGAAATTCTGTCTTGGTGGGTCCGAGCTTCATGTAGGTGCTGAACACTGATGACTGGGTGAGGTGCAGGCTGTGTCTGAGACGTCTGAGGTGTTGGATGCCTGGAATTGAAGAGACTTTAAAGTAGATCTGTGTGTAATTTGCAGTGAATAGAGCCGCAAAGGGCTCCTTGTAGGATTGAGGCTAAATGGGGACAATATGGAACTCTCGGGGACTTCCCAGGTGGTAAGGGTTCATCTGTGACATGGAGCTGCCCATGTGAATGACCCTATAGTCTGTTGGAAAGGTAGAAGAAGAACCATTGAGGGAAATTGCCTCTCAATCCGATTTAAGACTTCATGGTATGCATGAGGATGTGATGGTTAGCAGGATCGATGGCAGCTGAGAGGTCCAGCAGTTTCAATAGGCAAGGGTTGTTTTCATCTGTGGTCCGTAGGGAGTTGTCTACAATGGGTAAGTTAGATGGCTGCATGCTACATCATGAACTGAAGTCAGATTGGTAATGGTACTCGAAATGCTTGGCCTTGATGTGATATCTTTGAGACAAGCGTACACTGCATTTTCAATGGTCTTGCCGATGGAGGTTAGTAAGTGATGGGCCAGTAGTTGGTAAGGTCATCTGGGTCTAGTTTGTTTCTTTTGAGTGGGATGATCTAGCCTGTCTGGAGAGCTTCTGAGAAGATGTCTTGAGTGAGGGAGGTGTTGACAGTAGTGATCAGGGGTGACCGAGCTTCTCTAGAGAGAGCTTTGGTAAAAGGCGAGGTAAGACATTATCTCCTAGTAGGTGTCTTTTAGGGACTTGAGTATGTCTATGTGAACTGCTAGAGATTGGGCTTTGAAGGATGACCATTGATGTATGCTACAAGAAGGGGTGGGTCTAAGGGGAGAAGCAGGCTTGGTGTTGTCAAGGTGCTGTTGGATCATCTGCATTTTTTGACGAAGTTGTTGATAGTTTCATTTGTGTCTGAAATATGGGTTACTCGGTCCAGACAGTGGATTAAAACAGTGTGTGGTTGTTTGGAAGAGTGTTCTGCTTCCGTTGGCAGTTTCAATAATGGTGATGTTTTAGTATTTTGCTTTGGTTGATGAAATGGGTGGGCCTGTAGAGGAGAATGAAGGCAGCAGGCGGAGTTCCAGAGAATGAAAAGTGGCATGTGAGTATCTTGATGAAGGTTAGTCTCATTTTCCAGAACCCAGAGACTGAAACGACGAGAGGCCCTCTCCCGGCACCCCATAATCTAATTTATTTCTAGCCCTGGCCCTGCCTGTCCCAGTGTTCCACTCCCTGCTGTCGACTGTCTGCCGCTCGCCGCCAGTGCCGTGATAAGGACTTGGAAAGTTGCTGCATATTTGTGCCTGGAGCGGGATTTCTAGACTTGTTTATTGCCTGTATCCCGTTTTCGCTGTGCCTGGGTTGGCGTCTCCTGTCAGCGCTGCTTTGTGGACTGGCTCCCCTTGACTCGCTGGTGTGAGCGTGAGCAGCAATCTGCAAGCTCAGTCAACCGCTCCCAGCTGGAGTCAGAAGGGTTGAGCCCAGCGTAATCTATCTCAGCGCGCTTAGCCCGGGGGACTGCGAGGTCCAGAAACCCCAGCTGGGGTCAGCTGGTTCCTCTTCCCCCAGGCGACACGCCCACGGCCACGCCCACCAACGAGAAGGATAAAGATTCGTGACACCCGCTTCGCGGGCGCCACTCACCGTGATAAGGACTTGGAAAGTTGCTGCATATTTGTGCCTGGAGCGGGATTTCTAGACTTGTTTATTGCCTGTATCCCGTTTTCGCTGTGCCTGGGTTGGCGTCTCCTGTCAGCGCTGCTTTGTGGACTGGCTCCCCTTGACTCGCTGGTGTGAGCGTAAGCAGCAATCTGCAAGCTCAGTCAACCGCTCCCAGCTGGAGTCAGAAGGGTTGAGCCCAGCGTAATCTATCTCAGCGCGCTTAGCCCGGGGGACTGCGAGGTCCAGAAACCCCAGCTGGGGTCAGCTGGCTCCTCTTCCCCCAGGCGACACGCCCACGGCCACGCCCACCAACGAAACGTACAAAAACAGAATCACATCCCGCGGCGCGGGACGCGCGCGGGACCAAGGCCGGGACTAAGCCCGGACAAAGGGCGGGCCGTCTGTGGCCGTCCGGGGACGACCGAGGACGGGACGGTCTATCCCTCTAACATCTGCATTAGGGATTTATGATCATTTATATTGTGAATAGGTCGCGCTACACCATAATCTAGGTAAGCCAGATTTACATTCCCTGTTCTTTCCTTTGAGTTGACGAACAACTAAGGATCTTATATTGTAATATAAGTATAAGTACTGGAAAATAAAAACAAAATTCTCTTATTCACACTAAAATATTTTTTATTTGATTTAAACATCTGTCAATCAGCTGAGACGACCACAATTAACTACGAACACTCTGCCCCAATATGAGGGCATTAAAACAATTACGCTCACGTACAATTTACATGAGACGTATGGGTACCGACGCAGCTGTTAGGAAATCAACTGATAAATCAATGAAACCGGGACTATTATCTTATACTCCAGCTATAAATAAATATTTTTCTACTCTTTCCTCAAAAAATCATTCACTTGTATTTACATCAGAAGAACAAGATAAGTCAGACCTCATCATGGATAGGGTACAGCATGAAATGTCTCTCTCCTCTGTTCAGAGACATCATGAACAAGACTTCCTAATTACAGAGAACAGCTCGGTAAAAACTCCTTCTCCTGTAGAATGCCAAACATCGCCCATAGATATATCTCAAATAAAGTCTATGACACCGACAAAACTACAAGACAATGTGCAAATTTTGGAGCTATCTGTAAATAACAGCATGAAAGGAGAACATGAAAAATCAGAAATATTACTCAGTCAAAATCAGCCATTCACCAGTTCACCGGAAAAATCACCTAAATTCTTCTTCAACTGTGCTAATTCCATTGACTCTAACTTTACAAATCTTAATTTAAAATCTGAAAACAGTGCTCCTCCTTTGTCAAAAGCATTATTTTCACTGCAGGAAATTCTAGAATCAGTACTTACCCATCTTGGACAAATTTTGGCCAATTCTGATGATACACTAGATGTTCAAATAGGAATCCTAAAATTTTTGGTTGAACAAAAAAGGAAAAAAGATTTATCCAAAATAATTCCCAACGACCATGAATCAGGTAAAAACTCTCTAATAGAAGACTGTCTTTCTAATGGGATAAAAAATCTAAATCAACTGGAAGTAAGCACCCAAACAACCGATGTGGTAATAATTGAGACCAAAACTAAAGAAATAAAAAACAAGAAACAACATCCTATTACCTACTCACTCAAAAAATTGTTTAAAGAAGAACAGGAAGCTACCAGCGGTAAAAATAATAAGATCTATCCCATCTTCTCTAGTAAAGAAAATAGTAACAACTCAGATCGTATAACTTGGGATACACAACTAGTGTCATCAGGAGTTATTACTGATCAGGAGCCTAGTCAGACAGAAAAGACTGGAAAAAGTAATGAGCGGGAAAAAGCAAAGGGTAAGAAAAGGAGAAGAAAGTCTTTGAGAAGAATACAGAAGAAAAAAGGGATTAAACTTACATTTCAAAAATCCATGCCATCAAGTTCTGAGAGTTCTCAATTAATTAATAATACAACTCAAGCAATAATTCCACTGGTGAACATATTGAATCCAAAAGCAGAAGAATATCGGCCGATGACAGAATATCGATCACCTGTGCACAAGTCTATGGTCATCAATAAATTGGATGAAGTGCAATCTCAACACTGGGAAAAAGTCTCATCAAAACTTATCATAATAGAAGAACTGTTTCCAACAGACAAAATGCCTCTCAATCGCAGCAGAATAATTAACCTTTTGCAAGAAATTTCATCTTTGAACTCTATTACAAGTAAAGAAATCGACCTGGTACTTTTTCCAAAGAAAGATAACAATAAAATAGCACAGGTATCCTTTTTTTCTCCAGTTCTTCCTAGAATAATCATTAGAGAGAAGGAAATTCTCCACAGAAATGGTTACGATGTATATTCAGTACCCGACTTCAAAACCAATCCACAAATTAATTGCATAAATGGACAAATTCAGAGAAGAAATGATGACTATGGTTTCGAAAAGGGAGAAGGTGTATTAAATAACAACAGAAAGGACACACTCCAAATACAAGTAAAGCATGGTGAGAGGTCAGTTTGGTCTTGGGAACCAAAAACAAGTGACACCGAGAACCCTATAACATCCTGGGCATGGCTATCAGAGACTCTAAATAGCAAAAAATTGGATAAACCGCAACAGCATCAGGTTTAGCAAAGGACTGTTGTTATTAACTTGGAATTTGGCAGGGAAATCTGTTAAAAAAATGAAAATTGCAATTAAGGATTCCCCAGACATTATAGCCTTGCAGGAAACATGGTCGACTGATCCCTTCAAACAAAAAGGGTATTATGTCCATGAAACACCGGCAAAAAAATCAAAAAGAGGACATGCCAAGGGAGGTCTGGCCTTTTTACTTAAAGAAGAATACTCCTGGTCACAAGTAATAATAAATACGAACACTGAGAATCTGCAATGTATAAGGATATCACTTAAACCTCAATCATCAGCCACGAAAGAAAAAATACTACTCTTTAATATTTATGTGCCTCCTAATTGTAATTATGATTCGCTGTTTGACCATCTGATGGAGACTATCTTGCATATTATAGAAGACCATCTCCACATACCATACATCATCATGGGAGATCTAAATGCTAAAATTTCAAATAGTGAACTCAAGAAATGGGCACTCTTATTCAAAGAGGAATCGTTGGAAACATCTCTCCCAGAGTTACCGAAAGGAGTCAAATCGGATAAGAGAGGACGCTCACTTTTATCAACTCTTCCGATACTGAATGGGACAATCTTAAATGGTAATACCAACGGAGATAGACCGGCATCTTACACGAGACGGGGAAATGGATGTCCCTCTATCCTTGATTACTTTATATGTGGGACTGGAGAGAAAGAACAATTTACCCAACTCTCGATTCAATTCAATGAGGAAAGCGACCATGCACTACTATATTTAACAACTAACTGGAATGTCTTGACCTCCTTTCAGAACCAGTCAATATTTTATAAACCAAATACGGAAGTAAGCGCAAAAAAGCGCTGTTTATACTGGAGCATTGAAAATTTAGACCATTTGAGTACTCTATTTTTTCACACTCAATTACTGACTACTACCTACTCAGATGATCCTATAGAGAATTTTGAACTTATCATCGACAAACTTAAGCTGGCCTTGCAAAATAAACTACAAACAGATACACAGTTAAAAAGAAAACGTAACAGTAAAAACAAAAATTGGAATCAACCAAATATAAAACAACTTAACAGGCTGATCCGAGCCCAGTATTTGAACTTCTCGCCTGAAATAAAAACGGAAATTAATAGATTAAAGAACCAAATACGGAGAGAAAAAACCAAGCAGAAAAAAATGAAACAGGACTCTAACTGGATTGATATCCAACTGGCAGCCAAGCAAAAAAATCAACGCAAATACTGGTCCTTGATTGCGAAATTTACTGGAACCAAAAAAAAGCTAGAAGCAACTCCAGTCTCAGAGGAAGATTGGGATACATACCTCAGTGAGTTGTACAGACCAAATCAGTTTAATAAGGTAGGAAAGGCAGAAGACCGATCAATGGAAACAAATGAGTTTAAGATCAATAAAACTTCGTCAGTATCTATCGCTATGAATATAAAAACAGCAAGAAGCACGGGCGCTTCTGGCCCCGATCAAATCCCTATCAAAATCTACCAACTTGATCGGAAAAAATGGGGTCTGGTGCTTTCACCGCTTTTTAATTATATATTCGACACCGGCAAAATGCCAAACTCCTGGAAGGGAAGCATAATTATCCCGATTTACAAGAAAGGGGAAAAATCTATACCAGGAAATTATAGGCAAATAGCACTTATGGACGCGGCTGGGAAGATATTTGCAGCAGAAATCCTGGACAGATTGAAAGATTGGGCATTCACAAATGGACACATCCCGATGTTTCAGTCTGGATTTCGCCCGAATCATTCTGTTACAGATAATATAGCGATCTTCCAGACAATTTTAGATAAATATACATTGGGGAAAAAACAACCAATTTATACAGCGTTCATCGACTATTCGACGGCCTTTGACCGAGTCGATAGACCGACACTGTGGTCAAAATTAAGAAGGATGGGCATTTCAGAATCACTATTACAACTCATAGTGAACTTACACAGCAATACCTGGTGTCGGGTTCAAATGGGGCGCGATAAGGGCCTGACGAAGAAAATACTGACATTTAATGGCCTGAAGCAAGGGTGTCTTTTGGCTCCAATTTTATTCTCCTTGTATATAAGTGATTTACCTGCCGAACTTCAATTAGGATCATGCACTCCTCCAAAGATTGCCACTGAGTGCATACACACACTGATGTATGCGGATGATATTGTCCTCTTTGACCTCACTCCGTTTGGACTCCAGAATCTCATAGATATCCTACATAATTACTCGAGGAAAAATTATCTTATCCCAAACATAAATAAAACCAAAGTGGTTGTATTTTCAAAAAAGAAGAAATGTGTAAGGTACGAATGGAAGCTAGGAGGGAAAAAATTAGAGCAGGTAAAGGAGTATACATATCTTGGGAGAATTTTTTCAAATAATTTGAATAACATCAAACAAATAGAACATCTTAAAAAGAAGGCGGACCTGCATGCTGGGGCCATGTCACGTTTATACTCAGCTGCTGGGAACAGACACTTCTTTGCACTATTACAAGTTTATAAAGCGAAGATTCCACCACTTATGTCATATGCCTCAGAATATATCCTTACAAAACAATGGGTATATATGGACCAACAAGAAGGCAAAATATTAAAAAAACTAATGAAAGTTTCCACATCTACACCGGTACAGGCATTGAGAATAGAATGTTCCATCACGAGTGCATATGCTACTTCAATAACAAGCATCATCAGGTGGGCTTATAATTTACTGCATTCAAAAGAAGGAACTTTGAGAAACTTGTTAAAAGTTGAGACATTTAAAAAAGATTCTGCTCACTTTACCTTTTTTAAAAACATGGAAGATGCATTCCAGCTTGCGAAACTTAGTCTGGAAATTTTGTCAACCTGGACGCCGGCACAACTAAAACTCTTCTTAAAGAACTTCTCGCCCAAATTGAGCTATGAGCTTGACCATAAGCATTGTAAAAAACTATCTGTGTACAGGACCTATGCAGACTCTCAGGAATACAAACAAAAACAGTTGTATTTAGGATACACTCTGGTACACGGTGCAAGGCGAGCGATCTTGATGCTGCGTCTAGGTATACTCCCAGTATTAACTTTTAGTTCTTCGTGGAGTCCGGATAGAGCTGTGGAATGCACCCTCTGTCAAGGGGGCATACAGGATTTGGCACACCTTCTTTTTATTTGTCCAAACGAGAAAATCGTAAATGCAAGGTTAACATGTATAGAACCCATCTTCCGATCTTGTAGAATTGCTAACACTAAGGACTTCTTAACACTATGTAAAAATCCACCTAATGAATACGTCTGTTATAGAATTTTTAAGTTTCTGAAAATTTCGCTGAAAATGTATTAATTGTATGAAATTTTATTGTTTTTTTATTATATTTTATCAAATTTGTGGTCCTCAATAGAGTACCGTAACAAATAAAAACTTTTTGACTTTGACTTTGACTTTAGTCTCATTTTCCTGCCTCGGGCCAGGACCAGAAGGTTTTATGGATAGCAGCAATGCTTCCACTCTTCCAGTAGGCTTGCATCAGGCAGTGGATGCTGTAGCCTCTGCAAATAAGGATACCCAAGATGTGCAAGATTGTGAAGGTGAGTCATATTTTATGATGAACAGTGCATCAAGCTTGTGATTAGTGATGAGCTCTGTGATGTTTGGAGCATTTAGCCATGTAAAGCATATCGTAATGAACAAGAGTTGAAATACGTGTTTGGTAGTTAGTGGGCGTATGGTAATTAATGATGTATGTATAAGGTTGTGTCTATGTATTGTGGAAATGCTATGTGAGTGTATAGCATAGGTCTTGTTATGATTGTGGCGATCAGTAGTGTGAGGTCAAGGGTGAGAGTCCAGAATTCATGGGGAAAAGAGTTCTGGCCTGAGGCTCTTCTTTGCCTTAAGGGGCCAAAACAGGTAATGCCATTGTCTGTGTCTACCCTGTGCTGGTTTCGCCCTCAGGAGTTGTTTGAAGTATGGAGAAGGCAGGAAGATGTGTCACGTCTGCAGAGATGGATACTGGGAAATGCAGTCCTCTTGTCTCGCTTCTGCTTTTAAAGATGGTTCTGGCAGGAAATGAGTAATGTTACTTCCTGAAGAGTTGAATGTTTGGAAATGCAGTGCTGTTACTTCCTGGAGAGGTGGATGATGGAGAATTATGTCCGATTGTCTACTTCTCCCTTTAAAGATGGATTTGGCGGGAAACAAGTAATTTTAATTCCTGATGGGTGGATTGTAAAAAATGCAGTGATTTTTCTTCCTGTAAAGCTAGATGCTGGAACCTTCACTCTATCCTGTGAGGGGTCTTCTTTTTAACGATAGTTTTGGTGTGAACCCAGTTATATATAACTAATCGAAGAGTTGGAGCAGGCAAATGCAAGATGTCACTTCCTGTGGTGATGGATGATGGAAAGAAGGAGACAGTTCCACAAGTTAGGATCAAGAAAAGCAGAAGAATGGATTTTGTGGGTTGCTAATGGGGTGGGCAAGGGACACCATCCTAAACTGGGATGATCAGCGGAGAGAGCGAGAAGGGCCTGATGTAGTGTACCTTTTTGTAGTTGCAAAACCTACAATTCACAAAGTTACAGATTAAGACTATAAGAAGTCAAGCCCTAACATACAAAAGTCACATTGTGAAAATGTAATATCGTTCCAACTCGCAAAGCTTGCTCTGCCACCCATAAAGAATCGCAATGGGTGTGTAAGGTGTAGATTGCTTTCCTTTGCAAATCTCCCTGGAATGTATCAATGCCTTATGACTGAAGTTGTAAACCATTGATCGCATAACTCCCACAATGGAATGGTAACCAGTTGCATAACAGATGCTGTCTTAGTGGGATTGTTTCCATATTTTCACTTGGGTCATATGGGGAGGAGCAGAAAGCCATCTACGAGACTCACAGTATGATCCTCCCAATTCTATTGACTGAACGCCAAGTTTTATTTTTAAAAGGCAACTTTATGCTTGGCAAATAGCATCATCAAATCAACGAATATCCTCACCGCTCACTTCAACCACTCCTCAAACACAGTGGCCACATCGGTCAGCCCAGGGGTGACTGCAGGAGGAGATTAAGGCCCCTTCGCCCACTTGCCCATAATCTCAGAGGAGGAGCAAATACTGGATGAATGCTTGATGAAAAGACTAATACTTAACCCCTTCAGTGCTAATGACAAGGGTAACTCGTCATGGAGTTTCCATTGATTTCAATGGAAAGTCAATGGACCCACTCCCACACCCCTTAGCAGCCAAGTGGTTAAAAGCACATCAACAGGCACTCCAGGCCCGCATGGAATTCCTCAGACGTTTTTCAAGATCAACCCAGCAAAATGGGCCGAAGACATGGCCCCTCTTTTCAGCGACGCTCTATCAGGTGCTAAAGTCCCAGCATCCTGGAAGGGGTCTATCATTTCATCAATCTTTAGGAGAGGCGAAAAGGCAAAACCTGAAAACTACAGACTGATAGCCTTAATCGATAACGAGGTGAAGTACTACGCAAACATTTTGCTGGACTGACTCCTTGACTGGGCTTACACCATTTCAATCATTCCTATGAATCAGATGGGGTTCACAAAAAAACTGGAACCCTGACATACATCATGGGACTGACCCTGCTGCTTGAAACCCCTAAATCTTCAATGCAATCAATTTATCTGCGTTTCATAGCTTATAAAGCTGCCTTCGACTGCGTCACACAAAACCTGCTCTGGAGCAAGCTAAAGAAATGGGGCGCACCGCCAACTCTTCTAAGAGCAATTGAAAACCTATATTCAGACACCTAGGTCAGAATAAAGCTGGGGAACGGGGCAAATCTTTCAAGAACCATCCCAATGTCCCGTTTCAGTTAGGACGAAACTTACTGGGTGACATTTTCTCGAATTACTGTACATACAGTCATTATGTGGAAGAGAACAGCACAGCATCTAGGGCAAATGTATATTTTGTGAAGCATGACTGATGTTTGATAATCAAATTACTTAAGCTTCAGTCATGCTTTGCTTAAAACCACCAAACTGAATGCCACAACCCTTCTCCATTCCTTCTCCATGATGCTGTTCCCAGCATTCTGGAACCAATTAGACTGATGCCATCATGTGTTTTGTCCTGCAGCATCAACATTGCAAAGTCTAGAAGTGTGATTATTCTACCAACCAGCTCTCAGGTCAAACAGAGGCTGTGCAATACCAAGAGCAAATAGTTCCAGTGTGCAACTATTGCACACTACGTTGGTCTTGGGTGATATTTGTCCTTAGACCAGGAATTAACCAACAGGAATATTGCAGCTCCATGCCATCTTGACAGAGCATGCAACACATCCAAAGTATTCTGTTCAGCGACCTGCGTGGCAGCAGCACAGGTCCAAACTACTCATTGACCCCACTGTGCAAATCTACCAAAGGGTAGACAGTCCCATTAAAATTTGCTGGTTCATACACTAGCATGGACTTTTTTTTACAAGAACCTCCTCCATTAATAGCTGTCTCCAGTCACTAATTTAGGAAAAAGAGAGTTTTTGTTGCACTGCAATAGCAGTGCTGTGGACGGCATTGAGTGATAGACGCTGCTTGCTAGTAGACAGCCACTTTGCGACAGACTGATGCTGTACAGCAAAGTAATGTAACTCCAAGTGATGAGTGCCCAAACGATATGATTAAGGGAAATATGGTGTTTAGAAATGGGTATCCTACCCTCTCCCCAAATTAAGGAGTTTCATGGGTGTGTAGTTCCTCCCAAAAATTGACTGAGTGTAGTTGGTTTTGAGTGGAACTAACAAAGAAGGCTGGGGCCGATTACAATTTTAGGAAGAATCCTTCTACCCAAACTAAAAAGAATATTGTATGACTGAAGTGGTATGGAGCGATACAAAAGGGGATGATGGACGGAGCGTTTGAGCAAATCAAACACTCACCCCCAGTCAACTGATCTGGGTTTAATCCATCACCATTCTTTAGCCCACTCAGCCACCCCATTTCAGACATGGCTATATGTAAATCAGTCTGACCCTGTGCCTCATGGGAACAGTCCAGCCCGAACTGCCAAGCCATGTTTTCCATGGACCGGAAACAAGCATCCTGGGACCGGTTTTGGATTCATAATCCTCATCAGCCAGGCTATCTTAAATCCAGTGGCCAAGTGAGCAAGGGACTCACGTCTGAGCATACCCTGCCACACTTAGGGCGAACAAAGCGATACAAAAGGGGATGATGGACGGAGCGTTTGAGCAAATCAAACACTCACCCCAGGTCAACTGATCTGGGTTTAATCCATCACCATTCTTTAGCCCACTCAGCCACCCCATTTCAGACATGGCTATCGCTTTGAAGTGGTATGGAGACATGGCCATTGACAAGCTGTTCATCATTCTGATATATCCATGCCCACTTGTATTTGAAAGTGAAGCCCTGATCATAGAGTAGAGAGATACAATAAGTTCTACTTTGGGTTCCTGCTATAGAAGGAACAGGCAAGACTTGCAGAATTTACCAGTTAACAGGCAGATATCTACATCCCATCGCCCAGTCCTGGGCGATCCAGCATTCCTAACACAACACCTGATGCCGGAAAGCCAGGTTGTACAGGGATCCACAAGTGGAATAAACCCCAATGCCTTCCTGACCACGCTGCCGGATTCCAAGCGTGTTGAAACGTTCAGAAAGCTCATGTTCTCCTACACCAGATTGGCATTACGCTCAGTCAAGCAGCCCTCTGTGGCGTTATACCCACAACCTTTTGGACACCTTCACTCTGGTTCTACCTGCGCTGCTGGATGATCTGCGTTCCCCGCTTGCACAAGCCATTAACGATGGCTGTGGTGAGGTGGTGCAGGGTCTCTTCTGCGAATGGAGAGAACCTTGACTCGATCTCTTTTCCACCGCTGAGAATACCCAATATCAGCAATATTGTGCATTGGTGTTCCCAAGTTGGCTCTCTCTTGGAGAAACATTCCTCCTGGGGTGGAGTTCAGGACTTCCATACACCTTTCTGGCCCTATTTTTACTGCATCGAATTCTGAAGACGTTCAGGAATGACCAAGCCCAAGTCATCATAGTGTCTCTGGACTGGGCACGGTGAGTGTGGTATCCAGAACTCCTGGTCCTGAGCACCACCAATCTGGCTGCTACTTTGGGTGGATCTTCTGTTACAGCAACAGGGCAGGGTTGTGCATCAGAGACTGTGGAACCTTCACCTCTGTGCATGGAAATTAAGCAGTGCAATTGACAGCATTCAACCTTCCTCCCTATGTTGTCGATGTCAACTTGCTAGCCAGATATCCTTCCACCAAATCGGTGTATACCTGCTGATGGGACAAGTTTGTAGCTCGGTGTGCTACTCTGCAGATTGACCCAGTTCAAGCCAAACTTTCTGTAGTGTTGCTTTTTGTGTTATCCCTAGCTCAGCTAGGACTTGCTTTTGGCACAGTTAAAAGATACTTGTAACCGCTTTTGCCTTTACTGCCCTTTATTTAAATTGCCTGTTGTGATGCGTCTTTTCTTTTTTTCGTTGAAGTTTGCAACATATGTTTACACCCTTTCCTTTCATTATGTCCTGGTGGGGACCTCAGCCTGGTCCTTACATTCCTGGCGTGTTCTCCTTTTAAATTAATGCCTAGCTGTTCACCCTCAGAAGTTTTTTCTTGTTGGCATAACATTGGCTCGACGGGGAGCCAGTGCAGGTCTCTCAGGTGGGCGGAGATGTGGTTGTGGCGGAATTTCAGGGAAGAATTTCAGAACAAGGGGGTTATGGTCACTAGCAGGGTTTACTTCTATTTTAAATTCATTAACAAAGTGAATGTACCTACTAGAAGCCATGGCGAAATCAATTACACTCATTTGGCCCCCTGTCCCTTGGAAAGTTGGTATTTGCAAAGATTCACTAGTGGTTGGCATATCTAAAATACAGAGATCATTTATCATAATAATGTTATTCAATGCCTCTCCTTGTGACGTGTGCTTAAAATGCAGTAGTGGCTGCTCATTTGTATCGGCCAAGCCACAGGCCCTGGTCCCACTAAATTTGCACAGAGAAAAATTAAAATCCCCTACCCACATAATGAACAGAGGAGATGGGCTATTCGACACATTAGCAATCTCCCCTTGTAACATATCAATAGCGAATGTGGAGTTAGGGTTAAAAATATTGTAATACCAATTAATCAAAAGCATAGGAACTGGGAACAGATTCGTAATCAGAAGCAGTTGGTACCAAGGAGAATCCACACTTTAAGTGTTTTTACAGTATTATATTTTACAGAAATAGCAATCATTAACCCACCCTTTGCTCTTCCTGCCTGTGATGGTTCAGCATGGACGTTGAAGGATTGGTAACCATCCAAGTCACGATCATTTCTGCTCCAGGTTTCTTGGAGACAGATAATGTCGAAGTTTGCTTTATATTTAGACCAAGCCTCATCCTGTAACCTACGGGAAAGACCTGCTATATTCCATGTAATTAATCGGAAGGTACATCCATCTAATTGGTTACTTGGAGAGACTGGGCTAATACGTTCTACAATTGGATCACTATCTCTACTAACGACCATTTTTGCCACTGCTGGTTTTTCCACTAGCAATCTAATTACATTTTCAGAAGGTACTTTGCCAATTTTCTTAGCCACGATATCCCCAGTAGGGCCATTCACAAGTCAGTCCACCCCCTCCATCCCTCTGAGTGGCTCAAATCGATTTCTCAAAGGGATATACTGGGTCGCCCAATCAAATTGGTTATCACCATAGGGTCTCCCCCCTACAATGATTATATGTTGGACGAGGTGGACCACTATTCATATTGGGATAGAAATAACTTAGACCTATGGATTAGATATCTCCCATCCTGCCAAACCTTGGTTCTTGACAAATATAGTCGACCACCCGGGGATCTCTAAAATTGACAATAATGCAGTCACCCTCAAGGTCCTTCTTGCTGCGACCCAACCAGCTCACCATTCTGACACTTAAAATCTCTGTTTTAGAATAAGGGGTGAGCGTTCGATTTTTATTCAGCCAAAAAGTGACTTTATTTTTGAGCTCTCTGTGTGACTCTAGTTGGTTTGTCCTAATACCTGGGATGCCTGTCAATATGATAGTATACGGTGATGATTCAGGGGGAAGATTTACACAAGGCAGCTGCTGTGTGGAGTCAACTTTGCCCAATAATTGTTGTCCCTTTAGCTGTTTCCCAATGGTTTTGGAAGCGATGCAGACTAGTCGCCATGTTTACCCCCCAAACCCCTATCACTAATAGTGCATTGGGGATTACTCACTACCGAGTTTTTCTCTAAACTTACAGCAGTGGGTAATTGAACAGCCCTACTTGATTTGGTGGATTTACTGAGCCCTTGAGATGGGGTAGCCAAGGCTTTTGTGCCTTCTCTCTCCAAACCCTTTGTCAGCTTGTCCAACATAGATGTGTTTGCACTTACTAACTTTTTCAATTGGCCAAGTTTCAAATTAATTACTTTTGACCTTTCAATAATGGTAGCATCAATGATTTAACAAGTTTTCCTATTTCTCCCAATAGCCCCTCAGTTACACTACATTGGGTTGGTAATTGGGTAGAGGCAAGGGACACCCTAGTCCAGGTAGGGGATTAAACTACAGTGGGTGGGGCCTGATTCACATTTTGTGTCTTTGATATTTTTGCACGACCACCCTTCCGATGTCCTCACCCTCTTTTCATTTTACTAGTTGTTACTATTGTTCTAGGTTTTGTACTCACTTCTAGCACCTGCTCTAGAGCTTTTGTAGGGGATCTCTGTGGTGATACAAATTTAGAAGCTGTGCTACTCGAGACACTTGAGTCGATACTACTTGGAGTAAGGCTTACGATGGAACAAGCCGCCAGATCATCATCAGGCCCCTCCAACAATGAACACGGGCTAAAACTCGAAACAATCGAAGGATCTATTGGTCTACTTTGTTCTGGAGTGGCCGCTGACCTAATAGTGCCCAGAGAGGAACGCTTCCCAGTTAAAAGGTCTATGGACAGGCGTTTTTCTGTATAAGCTATTTCTTTTTCCAGAATTACCGTTGCCCGTTTAATAAATTGATCAAGGGTCCCAGTAGCCGCCCCGCCATTTGTGGAAAGCGTGATCTTTTTCCCCCTCCCTGGGCGTGGCGCCAGTTAGTAAATTAACAAATATAACTTAACCGGCAAACAGAAGGGCCGGCAAGCTGTTTCCTGACAATAAAATTAACTCTTCGCTACCAGCCAGCAGCAAAATAAAAGGTAATATATGTAACAACACTTAACAATACCAAAATTAAAGGTGTAAAGAACTAGGCCCAGCCCGGCCTCGATCGTCCTCGGACGGCCTCAGACTGCCTGCCCTTTGCCCGGGCTTAGTAGTTTGGAAAGTAGGGGACCCCTATATAGACAAATTGCTAGTTATACATAGGGAAAAGAAGTCTGTTTTGGAAAGGCCTATAACTAGACATACGAATCAATTCAGTATATATGTCTAAAACCCACTATTAACAGACTGTCAACAACTACACAAATATATATCTTTAAAAATGTATTGTTTACAAAAATATATTTTTTTTGCTTATTTATAGATAGATATTTTTTAATACATTTCAATACATTTTATGATATATTGTTATTATTTTTGGAATTTCTCAAATATATACAGACATACACATAAATGGACATTAAAAAAGAAAGAGAGACATGATGCAGGCAAAGCGGTAGATGCACTACGCGCGTTTCGGCTTGGGAGCCTTCATCAGGTGACCCGTCTTTGACACTATAATTTAAGACATAAATGACAGTCAATTGTACACATAATAAAAAAAACGAAAATCAAACATTAGTGGGCACATATATATCTCCTTGTTATTGTTTGGATTTTTTTGAAAACAAACACATTCAATTTCTCAATTGTTTATATACATTTAAGCCTATATACTGCTTTATTTTATACATGTCATAATATTTCACAGTCTTATATCTAGCCACTACTGACTGCCGTACATTTCCTAAGGTTGATGTTGTTCACCTCCGTATTTTGATGATATGGCCTATACATAAAGAAAACATAGATATATTCATTTTCTTCTCACATAAAGATATATATATATATATATAGACTTTCAATCAGTAACTGTTTTGAACCTTGGTCGAGTAGTGCATTTCTTGTTTAGGGTATCTTAGATTTAATACCTTTGAACAGTGATTGAAACCAATATATCAGTAATGTTGCATAGAGAGAGCCAGAACAATCATTTATAGGCATTCAGAACAGATAAGAGCACATCTTCACCATCAGGTTATATATGCGAAAACCTTAGTTTTTAGAGTACTATGTATGCATAAGAATGTCATGGTACTTACTATAACAAATCAGGGTGTAGACAGAAGATAGTTGAACCACATATAAATGAAGTCCTTCAGTCCCTTGATTACCTAAGTACGATAACAGATGAATAAATGTTGTGGAGAGCGACGAACTCCACATAAAGAGTAGATAGGGAATTGTGAATTGATATAAAATAGGGTAGTGCTGTTAGTTTAAAAGAAACCAATAACTAGTGATTATTTAAATATAATGAAAGACATAACCTACAACCTTATATCCCAATTAGTGTATCACATAAAGATCTCGTAGAAATACTTCTAAGATATTACTCGAAGCGCTTACCAAACGTCGTTTTATGATACGGATAGATTCAATTTAAGATAGAAGTTTAGAGTCCTAAAAGACAGAAATTACATAACCATATGGATTTGTCCTTCTAAGCGCTACGTTTTCCTCAGATTCGTTACAAAAAGTTCAAAATACTTATGTACCTTCACACTCATGGATGGTGAGTCGTATTAGTTGCTTAAATGTTGGAGACGATTATTTCTGGAAAAGGTATCCACAGGAGTATCATCAATATGAATGATTACTCTAAAATTGTAAAGAGAGCCTGGTTTGTAGAAACCCACTCATATATCTGCAGAAACACAAGGATAAGTGTAATATTCGAACAAATACTAATAAATACCTTAAGTTTAACGGCATCTAGCGATGATTTCAAGCCAGACTGTAGGTGATGCAGAAGGTTACGATGGTGCTGAAAATGTAAATATATTTATGAGAATATCGCTTGTGGCGCATGTGCGGAGACCTATATAAAGGCAGGATTGGGCAATGAGGAGACATATTGCCCTGAAGTGGCAGAACTAAGGTATTATTTTATTGCTACCATGTTACGGCATCTGGTACTGGATGGGAGCCGACATCCCGTGTCGGAAAACAACGAGTATGGGAAGGCGCCAAATTTAAAGGGGCGTCCTTATCAGTATTGTATGTCGAAATGAAAGGCGCGGACTAGTATTGTATAGTGAAAGTCATGATACCAAAGGACGGACAACTGCAGTATATCGAGAAAGAGTTAGAGTATATGTAGCGTGTATGTAAATCGCGTATTCTGGATGAAATAAATAATAAAGATAACGTAATTTACGTGCATCTACAAAAAACATTTAGCCAGTGGTACCGAATTATATGAAATAAGATGTTTATGTAGAGATACATGGTAAGGGAACTAACAGTTGCAAATAGCGAGGAATAATATACAATAAACGACGGACAACATCGGTATCTCGAGAAAGAGTTCGAGTGCATGTAGCGTATATGTTAAATGCGCATTTTGGATAGAATGGATGATAACCGTAATGTTATCTAAGGGCTTAGCCCGGCTTGCCCGAGCGCGTCCCGCGATTCGCGGGTATGGGCATGACTATATAGTAGGAGGTGGGCGGCGGGAAGAGGCAGCAGGTGCGGCAGATCAAGAGCCGCGAAGACTGCTGGTCCTCGCAGTCCCGCTCCTGCAGATTAGCCACAATATCAGGCCCAAAAATCGGCGTGCTATCCCTGTAAGCAGTTATACACTGGTGGAGTTGTTGCAAAGTTCCAAAGTAGCAGGCAGAGTCCTCTGATACCCAAGGTCCACGACTACGAGCGGCGCCCGCGGAGCGGGGGCCGCGAGTCGTAATAAAGTGCTGGGAGGTGGGAGCGGTAAGAGGCAGCAGGTGTGGCAGATCAAGAGCCGCGAAGACTGCTGGTCCTCGCAGTCCCGCTCCTGCAGATTAGCCACAATATCAGCCCCAAAAATCGGCGTGCTATCCCTGTAAGCAGTTATACACTGGTAGAGTTGTTGCAAAGTTCCAAAGTAGCAGGCAGAGTCCTCTGATACCCAAGGTCCACGACTACGAGCGGCGCCTGCGGAGCGGGGCCCGCGATCGTAATAAGGTGCTGGGAGGTGGGGGCGGGAAGAGGCAGCAGGTGCGGCAGATCAAGAGCCGCGAAGACTGCTGGTCCTCGCAGTCCCGCTCCTGCAGATTAGCCACAATATCAGCCCCAAAAATTGACGTGCTATCCCTGTAAGCAGTTATACACTGGTAGAGTTGTTGCAAAGTTCCAAAGTAGCGGGCAGAGTCCTCTGATACCCAAGGTCCACGACTACAAGCGGCTCCCGCGGAGCGGGGGCCGCGAGTCGTAATAAGGTGCTGGGAGGTGGGGTCGGGAAGAGGCAGCAGGTGCGGCAGATCAAGAGCCGCGAAGACTGCTGGTCCTCGCAGTACCGCTCCTGCAGATTAGCCACAATATCAGCCCCAAAAATCGGCGTGCTATCCCTGTAAGCAGTTATACACTGGTAGAGTTGTTGCTAAGTTCCAAAGTAGCGGGCAGAGTCCTCTGATACCCAAGGTCCACGACTATGAGCGGCTCCCGCGGAGCAGGGGCCGCGAGTCGTAATAAGGTGCTGGGAGGTGGGGGCGGGAAGAGGCAGCAGGTGCGGCAGATCAAGAGCTGCGAAGACTGCTGGTCCTCGCAATCCCGCTCCTGCAGATTATCCACAATATCAGCCCCAAAAATTGGCGTGCTATCCCTGTAAGCAGTTATACACTGGTAGAGTTGTTGCAAAGTTCCAAAGTAGCGGGCAGAGTCCTCTGATACCCAAGGTCCACGACTACAAGCGGCTCCCGCGGAGCGGGGGCCGCGAGTCGTAATAAGGTGCTGGGAGGTGGGGTCGGGAAGAGGCAGCAGGTGCGGCAGATCAAGAGCCGCGAAGACTGCTGGTCCTCGCAGTACCGCTCCTGCAGATTAGCCACAATATCAGCCCCAAAAATCGGCGTGCTATCCCTGTAAGCAGTTATACACTGGTAGAGTTGTTGCTAAGTTCCAAAGTAGCGGGCAGAGTCCTCTGATACCCAAGGTCCACGACTATGAGCGGCTCCCGCGGAGCAGGGGCCGCGAGTCGTAATAAGGTGCTGGGAGGTGGGGGCGGGAAGAGGCAGCAGGTGCGGCAGATCAAGAGCTGCGAAGACTGCTGGTCCTCGCAATCCCGCTCCTGCAGATTATCCACAATATCAGCCCCAAAAATTGGCGTGCTATCCCTGTAAGCAGTTATACACTGGTAGAGTTGTTGCAAAGTTCCAAAGTAGCGGGCAGAGTCCTCTGATACCCAAGGTCCACGACTACGAGCGGCTCCCGCGAAGCGGGGGCTGCGAGTCGTAATAAGGTGCTGGAAGGTGGGGCCGGGAAGAGGCAGCAGGTGCGGCAGATCAAGAGCCGCGAAGACTGCTGGTCCTCGCAGTCCCGCTCCTGCAGATTAGCCACAATATCATCCCCAAAAATCGGCGTGCTATCCCTGTAAGCAGTTATACACTGATAGAGTTGTTGCAAAGTTCCAAAGTAGCGGGCAGAGTCCTCTGATACCCAAGGTCCACGACTATGAGCGGCGCCCGCGGAGTGGGGGCCGCGAGTCGTAATAAGGTGCTGGGAGGTGGGGGCGGGAAGAGGCAGCAGGTGCGGCAGATCAAGAGCCGCGAAGACTGCTGGTCCTCGCAGTCCCGCTCCTGCAGATTAGCCACAATATCAGCCCCAAAAATCGGCGTGCTATCCCTGTAAGCAGTTATACACTGGTAGAGTTGTTGCAAAGTTCCAAAGTAGCGGGCAGAGTCCTCTGATACCCAAGGTACACGACTACGAGCTGTGAATGCTTTTCCATTTAGAGCGCTGTACATAACGAAAATTAACAAAATCTGCACATATAATTTGTGCCACCTTGAAACTACCCAGTGTTTTAAACAGGCAGGTACTGTCAGGTACTGAGTACATTTTAAAGGGAGAGCTCCGCAGTTTTTTTCATCACCCTTGCCATACAGCCTTCAATGAGCTGTGTGAAAGCAAGAAAGGTAAAGACCTAGTGAACACCTTGTAGCTCCCATTATAATGATTTTCAAACCCAACAAAGTGTCGCATTTTATTGCCAGTGTTTGCACAACATGTTGTGTTCTACGTTACATGGGAAGCACCCCTTACATCGGATACATCGCATCGCGATGACTTTGCAACGCGGCCATTACATCGTGCCCGTCATGACATCGCATGTTATCAGAGCGCATGCAAGTACATCGCATTAGCTAATACATCGTTAACGATGACATCGAATTAGGTTCAAATGGGAAGCGCTGAAGTGGGAAGCGTTTATTTAAGCAAAAATGCACATGTTTGTTGCCCGTCATGACATCGCATGTTATCAGGGCGCATGCAAGTACATCGCATTAGCTAATACATCGTTAACGATGACATCGAATTAGGTTCAAATGGGAAGCGCTGAAGTGGGAAGCGTTTATTTAAGCAAAAATGCACATGTTTGTTGCCCGTCATGACATCGCATGTTATCAGGGCGCATGCAAGTACATCGCATTAGCTAATACATCGTTAACGATGACATCGAATTAGGTTCAAATGGGAAGCGCTGAAGTGGGAAGCGTTTATGTAAGCAAAAATGCACATGTTTGTTGCCCGTCATGACATCGCATGTTATCAGGGCGCATGCAAGTACATCGCATTAGCTAATACATCGTTAACGATGACATCGAATTAGGTTCAAATGGGAAGCGCTGAAGTGGGAAGCGTTTATTTAAGCAAAAATGCACATGTTTGTCAAATGAAAAATGTGTTACAATGAAATGGCATATGAAGCAGGAAGCGTTTATTTAAGCAAAAATGCACATGTTTGTCAAATGAAAAATGTGTTACAATGAAATGGCATATGAAGCAAATGAAAAAAGGGAAGCGTTTATTTAAGAATGGGAAGCGCTGAAGCAGCGCATATGAAGCGTTTATTTAAGCAACATTAAAACATTAAAATGACAATGACAATTGTTAAAATGAAATGGCATATGAAGAAAATGAAAAATGGGAAGCGTTTATTTAAGCAAAAATGCACATTTTTGTCTAATGAAAAATGTGTTACAATGAAATGGCATATGAAGCAAATGAAAAAAGGGAAGCACTGAAGCAGCGCATATGAAGCGTTTATTTAAGCAACATTAAAACATTAAAATGACAATGACAATGAACAATGTTTATTTAGCGCATATAAACAATGTTTATTTCAAGATTTTTGTTATGTTTATGTAAGTATTTGCAATATGCGCGCAGTGACAATGCAACAACAGGTGGAGTAACGGAAACATAGACAGACTTTGGTGCTGACAGACACAGTTCGCGCCGGCAATGATTTCACTAATGTTTATTTAAGGATTTTATTTTAGTTATGACACTGCGCCGGAAATGATTTTAGTAATGTTTATTTAAGTATTTTATTTTACTAATGGTGCTGACAATGTTTATTTAGGTAAGATTCATTAAAACCGGAAGCAGCGCATATGACCCGCATATGAACAATGTTTATTTAGCGCATAAGAACTATGTTTACTACATCTTTTAGTAATGTTTATTGAAGTATTTGCAATATGCGCACAATGAAACTACAACAATAGGTGGACTAACGGAAACATTGACAGACTTTGGTGCAGACAGACACGGTTCGCGCACGCATACGAACATATACATTAATATATGGCTCGATGGATGGCTGGATGGATGGATGGGTGGGATGGGTGGATGGATGGGTGGATGTATGGAGGGAGGGATGGATGGCTGGATGGGTGGGTGCTGGAGGATGGGTGTCATGCAACAACATAAACCAAGGTGATATGTTATGTCACTTAGAAAAAAACACAATAATCACGTATGTACATTTTTATTTGTTAAACACCAAAAACACGTTTTTGTTTTATATCTTTAGTATCGAATAAAATACATGCAGAAATTATACTGACGTTTTATTCCATCCTTTTATTTGCCTTTAAGATTGTAATGTATTCCGCTGAAAATATTACTTACACGCACACACAAGAAAAAAGACGCAATACATTGGTCGAAGGCATACTTTTAGAGGATACAAATCCACATATGCACATATGTATTTCAAGTCATTGCTGCTACGTAATTTCATAATGAGGCCTTGAGTGCGTTTAACCCCAAGCGGTTGCCGTGGCACTTCGTTTATCCTATTAAAGGCAAAGAGCATGCATTACACAAATGGGCGCAAGTGTACACCAAACCATCTGTAAATTATTCTGTGGACGGCGCACCAGCGTGTTTTTGTCAGTGCAGTGCACATGCATCACCTATCTCGTGTCACATTATCTCTGCTCTGTCCTTTTAAGTAATTGAATTATTGCACCAGACACTTCAGATGCCGTCCCGGCGCGGGAGGACAGGATTGCACCCCCCGAGCGGAGGAGGCCGAACCCGCTCCCCCACCACTGCCACCCTGCAGAAAAGGCAACAGCACCACCCCCCACCCCTATCCCTCCCGGCCTTCTCTCGACCAGACCAGCCGCAACTCCGGAAAGTGCACCAAGCCGCAGCAAGGCTGCTATGGCGGAGTGGCCCGCAGGCTGACCAAGGTACGGGAGCTGCGAGGAACATGTGCTGCTTCTGGACACAGGAGACCAGTACCAGGGCACCGTCTGGTTCAACTACTACAAGGGTGCGGAGGCCGCGCACTTCATGAAGCGCCTGGAGTACGATGCCATGGTGAGCGGCGCACAGCGCCTTCAGTGTATTAAGCGCATCATCTGCGGTCACTTGGCAAAGGCATTTTGAATTTGCTGTGCACCAGAAAAACACTCAAATCACTCCGAGATGGACGTGTCGCGTCCCACCCCTATCCCTCCCGGCCTTCTCTCGACCAGCCTTCCCCGACACGACCGCCAAAGTCAAGGAGATAGTCAGCCGCAACAAGCGGCGGTGCCAGGAGGACCTGACCGATATTTATCCGGTGGCGCAAATAAATGCAACGTGGGCCAAAGTATTTTTGATTCAAAAGGCTGTCCACAGGGTACGGATACGGGCACAAATGGCGGAAAAAACGGTGGGCAACACAATATATACCACCCCCGCCCGCCCCCCCCCACAACAAACTATTGGCTGCCAAGATTTGTAACTTGGTGAAACATCGCGTTGTCACGTCGCGCGATGTAATGTCGCCGATGTGATACGCGATCCTAGGCCACGGCCGCATTTCCGTTGCAACGACGTGCGATGACAAAATTGACGATGTAACTGTCAGTGTGATGTATTGGCCGCGATGCGAACGGCCGCGATGTGTTGCTTTTCGATGGATCGTCATACAACCGAATGGCGTGCAGGGCTGTCTCTGCTCTTCATGCTAAAGTGCTCACTGTTATCATAATGAACAGCATAACAGGTCACATTCGTGGCCTGCTGAGGTAATCTGCAGAAGTGTTGCTACCTCCAGACACAAATAAAGTTTCAACAAACTGACCTGTCGTGCCCACAGTGACGATTTACGTGGTTGTATGACGATCCATCGAAAAGCATTATGATAACAGTGAGCACTTTAGCATGAAGAGCAGAGACAGCCCTGCACGCCATTCACCTATTTTTAGTCCTCTCTGTAATGTAACAGTATAAACGTTAAACGCCGGGCTCATGCGTTATATTGTTTCGCATTTGAGGAGGTTTGTCATTTTTTTTATTTTACTCATTGCTGTGCTTCCGATTGGATTCTTCAGGATTCCTCTGTGCAGTGCCGTGTGTGGCTAATAAAGGTCCAGTGGAACACCTAGTAGCAGCCTGTGACCCTGCTCCCTTTCCCTGCTGCATGGATATTCTTTTATTGCTTATGGTACAGCTTGGAGTCCGAGACTCCCTTCTGGTATAGCGTGCACTTATTTTCTAAGTGGTCACTCCACTGCAAACGAAAAAAAGTCAAACACGTTGTCATATAAAACGCCAATAGCTCTAACTTTCACAAATGCGAGATCGATTGCATTGTACATTTTTTGCCTTCCTGTTGGGGTTTTGTAGATAATGCTCGGTTCACCATGCTTTCAGAGCATGACCACAGTAACGTAACGCAAAATGAAGGGCCCCGTGCAGAACGCGATGAGGGGCTCCTAAGACTCCCATATCTCACAAATAATCAATGACTTTGGGCTGAAAGGCTTGCCCCCTTACCCCAGCCCCTGGGGGCTGGGAGCCTCCTTTCGCTGCAGGGCAGGGTCTTTCATGCCTTACTCCCTTGTATGCCCAGCAGTATTCAGTTCAGTGAGCGCGGGGTGTCGTGCTTGTTAACACCGTTGATTTTAAATTACACCGTTGATTTTAAATTAACTTCTTACAATGTTCCTTATTCAGAGAATTCGTAGCAGTGTTTGCCGCCCCGCGATCTGATAGACCCACGGGCTGTTGTGGGGGATCCCGGGCACTTCTGCGGAGTGTCTGGCCCTGATCTTGTCAGATATGTTTACCTCACTTCCTGCCAGTCAGCATGCCTATGTGTGCAGTGCGGGAAGTCTCACTTCCGTTCCGTGACGTTGACCTCTAAGACTGGCTTCCCCACTTCAAGAAAGATATGATATGCACAACGGGGACAGTTCTTTAAATACTCGTCACTAAAATCAGCTCATCCGCATGGGAATTTTTTCATCTATATTAAGTGGTCAATAGATTGCACACCATATTTCTCACATACTAATACCCTTGTTATCTATTTGTTTTATTTTATTTAACGCATTTTTATAAAGCGCGGACTTTACCCGAAGGTGTCAGAGCACTGTACAATAGAACCCGTTACGTTACATGAGAGAACTGTTGCAGGACTAGAGCAAACAAAAATAGCATGACCAGACTGTATAAGCAAAAGTAAGAATAAATATGACAAATTTTACAATGACTAAAGAACTTCCTGGCGAACAATAGGAGGCCATAGAATCAAAATAACGCAGGCAAAAGGAACACAATTTCAAACACAGCAAGCATAGGATGTATAAGCAAAAATATAAACATATGTGACAAATTTACAATGACTAAAGAACTTCCTGGCAGGGTCTGAGAAGGAGGGAATTAGTTCTGAAAGTGTCTTTGGAATAAAAGAGATTTGAGGTCCGCTTTGAAGATCTGGATGGAGGTGATGGCACAGAGCGAAGGAGGAAGCGAGTTCCAGGTTCTCACCGCTTTACCTGAGAACGATTGTGCCAACAGTTTTTCTCTTTTGAAGGGGGGGGGGTTCAAGAAGGAACTTTTTCGCATTCCGAGAAGGTCTTGAGCCTCCAGACAGTTTGAGTTTATTCGCCAGATAGCGAGGGGAGGAAGAGTGCAAAGCTTTGTGGGTGATGCACGCTGTTTTGTAGATAGCTCTAGCCTCGATGGGAAGCCATCGGAGAGAAGAAAGGATAGGAGTGATGTGGTCACTTCGCTTGGACCCTGAAATGAAGCGAGCTGCTGAATGGAGGACGGATTTGTGGGGGGAGGGGGGAGATTTGGGAAGGCCAGTCAAAAGAGAATTACAATAGTCCAGTCTAGAGAGAACTAGCGATTGGACCAAGGTTTTTAGGTCATTCTCTGAGAAGAACGGACAAATCCCCCATAAAAGTCGCAGTTGATAACGTGCGCTCTTGGCCATGGAGTTGATGTGTGAGATGAGGTTGAGTCTTTTGTCAAGTATTACACCTAAGGATTTAGCGCAATCCACAATGATGGGTTTACTGTTGAGTAGATTTGATTGATCCATCCAGGCTTGAACAGGAGAGAGAGCTAGATATGAGGAGGAATTCCATTTTGGAGGGATTGAGAATGAGTTGGTGAACTAGCATCCAGTTGTGAATAGTGTTGAGAGTAGAGCTGAGTAGTGAGAGATCATGAAGGGAAGACACCTTGAGGTAGATTTGGGTGTCATCCGCATAGAGATGGTAGAGGATTCCAGATTTGCTTAGAAGGTTCCCTAATGGTTCCAGATAGAGATTGAACAGAGTGGGAGCAAGGATAGAACCTTGAGGGACACCTTGACCAACCACCAGTGGAGACGAGAGACTATTTGCAATCTTGATCATTTGGGATCTGTCTGTGAGGAAAGAGGCAAACCATTTGAGTACAGTGCCTTCCACGTCCATTGTCTGTTGAAGAATGTTAAGGAGGGTGTTGTGATTAACAGTGTCAAAAGCTGCAGAGAGGTCAAGAAGAATCAGAAGGCACGATTCCCCTGAATCGAGAATATGTAGCGCATCATCGATCATTTACAGCAGGGCTGTTTCAGTGCTGCAGTTTTGAATAATTCAGAAAAGGGGGTGGTGATGAACAGAGTGTCTGAATTAAGCAGACCACTCCTACCCAGTCCAAAGATCAGGGCTTGATCCATCACCGTTATTTAGCTCACTGCCCCATCCCAGCTCAGAACCTGGCTATATGCAAATTAGTCTGTCCCTGGCCCAGTGCATCATGGGAACAGGGCAGACCAAACTACCAAGCCAATTCTTCACCAGAAAGGAGACAAGCTTCCGGGGACCGGTTTCTTCCATTTCAGGCGTCTTCGGCCCAGCTTGCTTGAATCCTGATGGAGCAGTGAGCAAGGGACTCATGTCTGAGTATACCCTTCCCTTTGCCCTGTTCCCATCATGCACTGGGACAGGAACAGACTAATTTGCATATAGCCAAGTTCTGAGCTGGGATGGTGCAGTGAGCTAAAAAACGGTGATGGATCAAGCCCTGATCTTTGGACTGGGTAAGAGTGGTCTGCTTAATTCAGGCACTCTGTTCATCACCACCCCCTTTTCTGAATCATTTTGTCCACCATAAGCGTGGAAGGGTATACTCAGATGTGAGTCCCTTGCTCATTGCACCATCAGGATTCAAGCAAGCCGGGCCGACAACGCCTGAAATGGCAGAAACCGGTCCCCGGAAGCTTGTTTCCTTCCCAGTATAAGAATTGGCTTGGTAGTTTGGTTTGCCCTGTTCCCATCATGCACTGGGACAGGAACAGACTAATTTGCATATAGCCTAGTTCTGAGCTGGGATGGTGCAGTGAGCTAAAAAACGGTGATGGATCAAGCCCTGATCTTTGGACTGGGTAAGAGTGGTCTGCTTAATTCAGGCACTCTGTTCATCACCACCCCCTTTTCTGAATCATTTTGTCCACCATAAGCGTGGAAGGGTATACTCAGATGTGAGTCCCTTGCTCATTGCACCATCAGGATTCAAGCAAGCCGGGCCGATGACGCCTGAAATGGCAGAAACCGGTCCCCGGAAGCTTGTTTCCTTCCCAGTATAAGAATTGGCTTGGTAGTTTGGTTTGCCCTGTTCCCATCATGCACTGGGACAGGAACAGACTAATTTGCATATAGCCAAGTTCTGAGCTGGGATGGTGCAGTGAGCTAAAAAACGGTGATGGATCAAGCCCTGATCTTTGGACTGGGTAAGAGTGGACTGCTTAATTCAGGCACTCTGTTCATCACCACCCCCTTTTCTGAATCATTTTGTCCACCATAAGCGTGGAAGGGTATACTCAGATGTGAGTCCCTTGCTCATTGCACCATCAGGATTCAAGCAAGCCGGGCCGACGACGCCTGAAATGGCAGAAACCGGTCCCCGGAAGCTTGTTTCCTTCCCAGTATAAGAATTGGCTTGGTAGTTTGGTTTGCCCTGTTCCCATCATGCACTGGGACAGGAACAGATTAATTTTCATATAGCCAAGTTCTGAGCTGGGATGGTGCAGTGAGCTAAAAAACGGTGATGGATCAAGCCCTGATCTTTGGACCGGGTAAGAGTGGTCTGCTTAATTCAGGCACTCTGTTCATCACCACCCCCTTTTCTGAATCATTTTGTCCACCATAAGCGTGGAAGGGTATACTCAGATGTGAGTCCCTTGCTCATTGCACCATCAGGATTCAAGCAAGCCGGGCCGACGACGCCTGAAATGGCAGAAACCGGTCCCCGGAAGCTTGTTTCCTTCCCAGTATAAGAATTGGCTTGGTAGTTTGGTTTGCCCTGTTCCCATCATGCACTGGGACAGGAACAGACTAATTTGCATATAGCCAAGTTCTGAGCTGGGATGGTGCAGTGAGCTAAAAAACGGTGATGGATCAAGCCCTGATCTTTGGACTGGGTAAGAGTGGTCTGCTTAATTCAGGCACTCTGTTCATCACCACCCCCTTTTCTGAAGCAGTTTTGAATAAAGCCCGACTGGAACATGTTGAGGAGATTATTGTCCATAATGTGTTGGGACAGTTGTTTTACAACACATTTTTCTGTGATCTTTGAAAGAAAAGGGAGATTGGTGATGGGGCGGAAGTTATTGAGGTCATTTGCATCTGCAGAGGTTTTTTTTAGAAGGGGGGTAACCTGTCCTGTTTTGAGGACACTTGGGAGGGATCCTTGACTGAGGAAGAGATTGACTAGCCTGGTCCAGTAGGAGAGAGTGTTAGTATAGAAATCAATGGCAATGCCACTGGGAATGAGGTCAGAGGAATGGTTGGACATGCCTTTCTATAAAAAAAAGCTGCTAAGTTTTGAGTAAAGTTCATTTGCCAAGTGTGAAAATACACACAGTCCAATTCTAAGAGTGGCCGTGAGTCTGTTTTCCCTGCCCATCCGAATTATCGCCACCCAGTCTGTAATCACTTTAATGATTGGTCATATATCCCCTCCGGTTTTGTGATTTTGGTAGTCCTTATAGCAACTACGAAAACTTCCTATGCAGCCTGTTGGGCCTGGGCTTCTAATCAAATGTGATAGCCCTTCAGTGGCCTAAATCCTTATTTGATATTCAATATTCCATTGTGCTCCGTTGCCTTTTGGCTAGGTTTGCGTTAGCGAGGTACCACATACATGCATTAAAAAAAGTTAGAGCAGGAGGTCGCTCCTTTTCCTATCTGACGGCCATTGGCCGGAACAAACTCCTGTCAAGCTCATTGATGAACATATGAGGCTCAGGAAGAAGCTGAAAACGTGTTTTTTCTCAGAACATAAGTACCGATGCCCAGGAGTTAGCTGCCTATGACCCAGTTGTTTATGTCTGACGTAGCTAAACCTCTTTTCAAACAGGTTCTCGCTTTCCTAGCGCCGTGATGTCCCTTGTGATGAATGCTGCGCTCTACAAAAAGAAAAATAAATACATATATCCCTCCATCATTACTTTGGCTGTTGTGTCCAGATCCTGCCGTCCTGTCAGTCTTTAATGTGTGCTGGAATTGCGTCACCATTTTCCTTGGAAGAGATGCGTCAGAAACATGACAACAAATGTCGCCCCAGTAGAACCCGACTACTGTCCGAGAGTCTGGCTGAAAGCCCCAGCCTTCAGAGCAGAGAGGTCGTACGCCCCATCTGGAAGAGGACTTCAGATTTCTTTCTTTCAACAGTAGCTTTATTTTAAAGGTTTTAAATAGCGCTGGCTAGACCCGGAGGTATCAGAGTGCTTTACATGAGCATCAGATCATAGTTACAGGTTGCATTGTTTCAAAGGTTACACAGTTATTAGAGCATGGCAACATAGTTACTTGTAAGGTCAAGATAAACAATAAGCACAGATACGAAAGGGGAAAAGCAAGCAAGGGGAAAGATTCAGGGGAGGGGGAAGGAGCTGGGGAAGTAGACAGGTAATGAAGGCGGGAAAGATGAGGGGAGGGTGAAGGACATCGCATGGAAAGAGGAGGGGAAGGGTGACGCGACACAAACCGGTAGACGAGTCAAAGCAACATCCAAAGTCCAGTAAGCTGTGATCCCAGGGGAAGTGGTATCACTTCCCTATCGATTTTCGATTGCCATTATGTAGGCATTTGCTCATATAGGTGGTTACGACATGACTACACTTTGCAAAGGGCAGGGAATGCAAACATAAAAACCTATGGTGGCAGTGGAAAATGGCATAATCCCTAATCCATAGTTATCCCTCAAGCAGGGCTGTGTCTTCCATGCTTCCCACTCCCTTTTGTCAATTTTTTTCTAGTTTGCCACAACAAGGATTGCAATTCCAAGGAAGGCAGTCAAAGTATTCATCCCTCTCCAGACAAGTAAGGTGAAAATTCTTGGTTGCAATTACAGAAATCATTAGGTTTGTGAATGTGGTTCACTGCAGGCCCAGGTAAAACCACATTACTCTAGTCTAAATTATTGTCAAATCCTAAAGCGAAAATATTTCAAAATGGGTTACCAGTCATGATGAGCTACACAGTGCTCTTACTCTACCTTGCTTATTATATATATCTAAATAATTGTTAAATCTAGGATTACATTTTTATTAATTCATGCATGAAAATGTTACAAAACCCTGTGGCAAAAGGATTAAAGCGTGTTATTTTGCTCAGTTTGAAATTTATGATTTTAATAAGAAATTAGACTAATTCTTAGGTGCCCTATACTAGCAATGTAAATGGGTACCAGAGAAAGAATAGTATATTGACTATGCAATACCTCCATTTTTATGGTGCTTGTAATTCCGCGTGGGTATTTTAACCTAGAATAAATGATCTTCTGGGTGTTCAAGAGATCGTTCACAGGCTTGTTTTGCACGATAATCAAACAGTTAAAATGAGTTTCACTGTTTTCTTGTGTGTTCAGCTTTTAAAGACTTGCGAACAAATTGTGAACATTTTAAGTATCGACATAGCCTGATGTAGGGGGGCTATAGAGTAGAGAATTTAATAGCAACCTGACATCAAACATTTTTAATTTGGAGATCATGGTCGCAGAGGTTGTCTGTAAGTACATGATTGGTGGTGTTTTGCCGTACACTAATTCCATTTGTGATGTGGTAAAGCCTTTCACAATCACAAAATGGGTTCAACAAATCACCCCAAATATGTATCAATGGTTTGTGCAAACCATTGAAAAGTGTGAGATGCCTCAAAGAATGGAGTAGCAGATTGTTGAAGGGAATTAGTCCGGTTTGGACTATATCTGTTTGCAAATTGTCAGGCAACCCTTTGGGGGTGACCAGCTTTCCCTAATGCCTTCCCAAACATTAGTTGTTTTTTTACATATCTGGGTCTGTTGAAGAATTCAGGCTACTTAAAAAAAATCCTGTTTGGGAATGCAAATGCAGGGATGGTGGTCTCCTGTCCTCATAGGCTCCCATCCCTGCGGCTGTAGCCAATCACAAGGGATTGCAAATAACGAACTGTCTAATTAATTATTCATTAGACAGGTCATTGTGTGATCTCCTGAAACCGGAGATTTTTTTGACACAGCCTATTAGTACATTGGTTGCATAGAAAAAAATCAGACAGGTTGCAAATTGTCAGTGTGCAATTTGAAACCAGCGTTGGCGGCCTGGCTGTTTGGACATCAGGCCACATGACCCAAATTTGTATGCAAATGCAGAAGAAGTAATCTGAGTCACTTCATGAGGGCTGCTGCATATGAGGCAGTGAAAGGATTTGGAAATGACTGCATTGGGATAAAACGCATAGATTGTTTTTCCTGTCCAGACTAAAAAAAGAAATTCTCTACTCAGGCTTGAGACCTATGCAAGAAAAGTATCGGAAAACTAGGGTGGTGCTGATTGTTAAAGAATCTTCCAAGTGCACACAATTACAGCTATTCTACTCACATTATGTTGCCACATTATGCAGGTGGCTTAGTCATTTCACCTTTATGTTCAGCACTTTTTCCAGATACAGGGCTTCCAGAGATATGTTTGGACTCAGAGCCTGGTTCAGTCTGTTAGGGTACATGCCAGACCAGTTGTACCAACTGCTAGTTCAATCAGAAGACTCCGCTTTGGCTTTGTACTCTGTCACTTTTTTTTTATTAGAGGTAAGCAAGAAACACATTTAGGAGGAGCAAGATTACATTGTTGATAGGTGGCAACTACCTTTAATTTCAAATAACGGAAGCCTCAAGGAGGCCTATCCATGCCCCCGACCCATTGAAGAGTGGCTGGTGGTGGCGAACTGCAAGCCTAGGAGAACACTCTGTAAGATTGTTCTGTAAGCTTTGATGAATACAGTGTCTACGAGAAGATAGCCTCACACTAGAAAAAATAAAGTTGTCTCATTGTTGACGTATGCCTGTCTTTTGCTGACTCACTCAAGTTATTCGATTATATCATTATACAGAACGCTTGCACCGGTGTAGCTAAGAAGGGGAATTCCTCTGTTATAATTTTCTCAACCACAGCTTCTGAATGTCTTTATTCTTAGGTGAACTACATCGACAAAGGGCTTCCACTGGCTGTGTGGTTTATAGATAGGGATGATTGTTTCTTTTCCATTGCACATCACAGTGGGTGGGTTTCCTATTAGTTTACTTGCCAAATCAATGAGGAAGAGTATGCTCATAGATAAACAAGCATTGGAAATGCAATAGGTCTCGCAGCATTAGAGTTAGTGCTTTTAGAATTGTTTATGGGTTTTTGTGTAAATCTTTAGCATTTTTGTTTCCTGTAGCCAATGCTAAAGAATAAAAAAAAAAAGCCATAAACATTTCTAAAAGCTCTAACTCAAATGCTCCGAGACCTATTGCACTGTGTGAGGGTGAGGGGTTGAGGGTGAGTGAGGGTGAGGGTGGGTGAGGGTGAGTGAGGGTGTGAACGTTCTAATGTGATTAATAGTGGCTTATTCTATCAAAACTGAATTGATAAGTGGTTGAGTAGGTCTGTTAAAGTGATGCAAAACCCAGCCGCTCCCCTCTAGGGGTGTTATTTGGAGGACTAAGACTGACCCTGTATTCTACAAAGTAAGCCTGCCTAGTTGGGTAGACTCATAGTATTGTTACTAGAGATACAGACCGCTTTTAATGCAAGGACCTGCAACACTCTATGCTTTTTTTAGTAACTTTTGATCTATTTGATTGGGAAACACATTTTATTTGCAGATTTTACCAAATATGTATCTAGTGAAGGATTGTATGCCATAATTATGCGGAAAACGCCACATCTCCTAATTACTGTGGCCCTGATGGTAGGGTGGCTAGTCTTTGCCGAGGCTCGACTCATGGCCTGCAGGTCACTGCTTTTGTCGGTGGCTTGAGTGATGGCTTGAGTGATCGCTCGAGGGGATTGCTGGCTTGCCTTCATTGGAGGGTTTCTGACCGGTTAAGTGTAGTGCAGTGCACATCCTGTGATTGTCCCGTCAAGCTTGTATTGCTTGAGTGGTAGTTGCTGATCTTGCATTGCCTCTGGTTCTTGAGGCAGAACAGTGTTTTGCGCAGGATTACACGTTTTGCACGTGGGGAGGCTGGGGTGCATCGGCGTTATAGCACATCTCCGTATAGAACGGTGTATTAAGTATTTCTGTTGACTAGATAAAATGCCCTCCCCAGTACAAAGCATTTTTATCTGCATTATTTTGGGTGGGTACGTACTGTTTTGGTGGAGTGCTTCGGCTGTGTTGATTACGCATCAGGCTTCGCCCTCCTTGGAAGACATTGCATTGGCCCAACCACCACCCCTGCATAGGACACCACATGCAGCACGCTGCGTGGGGGCGGTCTCCTTGACAGGTGTTGACCAAGTTCGGTCTGTATTGTGCAGCACCGCCCCCTCCCTCCCGCGCACACACATGGATGCCCCCTACCCACAGAGGTGTGTGATGTTTGCCTCGAACACAGAATGTACTGGCACTCGCTGGCTGCCTGAACACCCGGGGGGGATGGGGGGAGAATCCATTGGCATGGCAACCGGGGAGGTGGAAGGGGGCATGACTCAAGAGAAAACACAGGGTGGCTGCCATGTTTTGCAACAAACAGTACGATTGCCAAGACGCTGGCTGAGACCGAAGCCTGTTCTAAGAAGCGCATGCAAGCCCTGAAATAAATCACCTGAGCACGTGCGATTTACGATTTTAATGTCTTATTTTTGCTTAGCACTCGCTTTTAGTTTAGACTCTCCTACATACCTGGTGCGACCTGTCCCTTTCCAGGGCGCTGCGCGCGGGGAGCATGATTCGTTGGGGTCCGAAAACCGGACCAGATGTGTTTGCTGAATGTCTGCCTGTTCGTCAAGGCGCTTTCAGCTGTTAGAAGCCCCGTTTGTTACAAACGAGACGCTGTTGTCAGTCTGATTTTAACCGATGCGCCTCCGGTGCTTGCCAGGGTCGTGTCGTCTAGTCTTTTGTTGCAAGAGCTGAAGAGCATCTTAAAACTGTTCGGTTACTGAGTTCTGGCGGCCACAGTGAGAACATCGCTGAAATTGTGTGTCCGTAACTTTGCAAGAAGTGAACTTTGTTTGCCAAGAGAGAACCGAAAAGTGCCCTGGAGTGGAGGAGGGGGGAGGAGAGTAGGGGAGGCACGGCCTAGCGGCCGTGCAATCAAGTAGTGAGGGGGCGGAGCTGGGGGAGGCTGTGGAAGAGAGTAGGCAAGGCGACACGGCGGGAGGGGGCGGAGCGGGTAAACAAAGACGGACATGCACGCGCCCGTGACTTTTAAGGTCAATGCGCATGCGCATAAGCTTAATGCGCATGCGCATTGACCTTAAAAGTCACGGGCACTGCAAGGAATCGCCACGATTCCTTGCAGTGTGGATAAAGAGTGGATAACTCGCAATACTCTCGCCTTGCTCGATGCGCATGCGCATCGACAGGCGAGACCTAATAAAAACGGGGTAGCTTTTTTAAATGTCCTTAAAAGGGAATGTCAACTACCAAAGATACTTCAATGAATAAAACAGAAGCAGACACAAATTATTCCCTAACTTCAAACAGAATGATTCATTAAATTCCTAATAAACCATATAATAAGAATATCGAAAATCTGTTGCAGGCGTAGTTCTCTTCATCTTAAAAATTGTAAATTTGCAACATCTGAATTTGCAGTTGCATACACTGTGGTTTTGCGAATTGCAGGGTTTGTGACTGCAAAACAATTTTGTACATCTGGCCTCTGGATTTCTACTGTAGTGTCCCTTTTGAAGAACAGAAGCTTTTAACTACATTGTGGGGCTGAGAGATAATAGGGTTGGGATTGTCTTCTCCCATAAGGAAGGGCTGGTACTCCACACATCCTACATGACGCACAGCTTAAATATTTTATTTGTGAAACTAAAACTTTGACTCAAAATAAGCTACTTCACCTTTTTGTTATATGCTGTGGCCCTTTAAATATTTCTTTATTTACGCTGTGGGAAGGTGATGATGTTGGCTTCCTGGGAGCTTCCGGGACCATATTTTGGGATGCCTCGCAGATTCTCATGTTGACCACCCTTTTCCCTTCTGTGAAAGTCTCCTGTTCGTCTGTTTAGACAAGCCTCCTGTGCGTATACTGCCAACATTGTCTGCTTTGGCACATGTACAGCATTTCATTAAGACAGGGTACATGCTTCATGGAAGGAAATTATCATTATTGAAAATCTGAAAGTTTGCATTTATGAGGCAAAAATGTCTTATGCATTCATGTCACTATTAGGTAAGACTGCATACGTCACTTTAAACAACGCCTTGCTATCTGTTCTGACAGAGATTGGTTTAGCATTAGTGGGAAATAAACTTTATTTTCTCCATTGACCAGGTATTCCTTTCAGTGGCTTAATGGCTAGAGTCACAATTTAATGCAAAGCAATATCGATCTAGAATTATCTGTAGATTTCATTTGAGTCTTAAAATAATCACCAGTTTTCCTGCTTCAAAACAGATTTGTCCAAAGGGTCAGGTAGACTTCTGCTTGCTAGTGCAAGAACCTCCTTTAGTTATCTTGGAGCAGGCATTTCTACTAAGAGGTAAAATATCATCCTTTTATGAACAGTGGACACAAATCACAAATGAGTAGTGTATACTCAGGGCCGGACTGGCCGCTGCGGGCATCAGGCTTTTACCCGGGAGGCTGAAAGAATGGAGGCCAGTTTTGGAGCAGCGAGAGGCGACTTTGCTACTGGGAGCCGATTTTGCAGCGATGTTGCACTATCGTCCCTCAGTAACAAAAGCAGCAGTGGTGGGAGCTGTTTTTGTTAAGCAGCAGTGCTTGACACATGCACCCCAGTCTAGCCCTGTGTATATACTCTATATCTCATCAAGGAACAGTAAAGTTTTACCCTTCCTTCACTCCTCTTTCATTTCCTTTAAGATTGCAAGGGTCATGCCCAGTGCTTACACTGTAAATTCACAATGTCCTCCTTTTAGGGGACAATCAAGCTACCTGCCAAAAAGAACAAGCATTGGCATAGCCAATTGGTCTCACCTTTGCGACCGTATATGTATTTAATTATGCAGCACAATATCCTTGGTGCAACATCAACTGTTGCATGGCTAAACACTTATAATGCCCCAAAGGCGAGACCTATTGGCTATGCCAATGCTTGTTTTAATTGTTGACACGAATATGAACAAGTAAATAATGGTATTTGAGCATTTGGTGTAGATGTGCAAATACTTTTATGAACAGAGCCCATGTGAGAGGAGCGATGGGGGCTGTCCCAGTGGTTTAACCGTCAATTGGATTTCAATTGCCACATTTCATACCCTGGAGCTCTCACCCATCCTCATTGGTTTTTCGATATCTATGAGCAGGACCCCAGGAATGATGTTTTTGCACCTTTGGTGTTTTTTACGTAATTATGGATTTGCTGCATTTGCCACATAATCTGTCGACTGCAGCAACCTTTTTTTGCTCATAAGGATCAAAAGTTATTAAAAATGCAGCAGTGTCTATTGCAGTGTAGTGGAAGGCCTTTCGCAAAACTAGGCTTGTCATCTTTTAGTTCCTTATTGCTGTATTTCAGTGTTAAACTGTTAATAATGAGGCGGAACCTTTGCCCAGACAGTGTTAACGTGAAAGATGACAAAATAATGCAGGAGTACGGTCACAGCATGTGCTGCATAACGCTATATAATTTAGTCAACCCTACTGCATAATATGATCTTCCCCGTCGCATAATTCCACTGCCTTTGCATGGACTCAACATCCATGAGGGGCATTACTCCCTTTGGATATACCGCCACACAAAGGAATACCACGTCTGTTTCCCTTCTCTTCTCTAAAATTGCACTCTCGTGGGCAGGCAGGCACAGCACACAATGACCCATGACTCCCTTCAGACCCATGAAGCACCCACAGCACCAGAGAACATTGCACGTGACTCCCTGAAAGCACATTTAGGGTGCACTCCCCTTCATAGAGCACCACCACTTGCACACTGCTTCATATGAATGACCCCAGTCAGTAGCCACCTCTCACTTGTTTTCAAGGCGAGTCTTCAGGGTTGGAAAGGCTCTTGGTAGCCGAGGGTTGTAATCCTGAAAAAGGCCATTTTGGATCAGGAGAGTTCGGTGTGATGGCTACTTCACTATCTCAGTGGTGAGTCACTTGTGATTTAGGGAGGTGTGGTCGGTGCTGCTATGTATGGCTTAAGTCTTCTACTTTGGGGAGCTATTGGAAGGGGGGTTAGCATCCTCTGAACTGTTTCGGTGGTGAATATCTTGTTGTGAAGTAGAAGTGGGTGTTTCGGTGGTCCTTACTCTGTGTTTTGGGTAAGTAAGTGTCTTGCTGTTTGGTAGAAGGGGGCAGTGGCCGTCGGTTGTCCTTTAGCTCTTATTAGTGGGTGATTAATAGAGAAGGTTGAGGCTTTGCTTGTTGCTGGCTTTCTGTGAGTGGGGGTTCCTCTTTTAGTAAAACAACACTGTTGTTGTAGGGGGTCCCTATATGTGGGGTGTAGCATCTGTGAGGTTCGTCTATTTGTCTGGGGTCACTGACAGTTGATGTCTCTGCATTGGGAGTAGCCGGAGTATTGTTGTATCTGTGATGTGGACCCGTCCGTAATGGGTCTGTTGCTGAAGAAGTCGCTTCCGGCTGCACATGGGGTTATTGCCTGGAAATTTGGACCTCTGCAGTGCAAAAGCCTGTTGTTGCCGGAAGCTCTCTTGCTAGGAGTCACTCAGAGCCCAGGGACGACCTGGTCCTCTATTTTTGAGTCGGAGCCTGAGGTTTACAGCTATTACTATGGCAACCAGACAACGAGACTCGAGTCAACATAGAACAAGCGTGCGCGGCAGCAGGGGGAGGGGAGAGAGGAGGGGGCCTGCGCCGGTTTCCCTTGCGGGAGCGAGCAGCAAGGTGCGATAAATGCTTACATATGGCGCCGCTGCTCACTCCCTCAAGGGAATCGCCAAACGTGCACGCGTTGCCATTAAAAGCAATGCAACACGTGCTCGTTTTTGGGCGAAAAAGGGAACCGATGGCTGAAGGTCTTTTTCCAACGCAGCGCATGCGCACTGCGTAGGTGAGACCTAAAAAGGGCCTAGTGTTTTACTCCATGAACTTTATTGTGCCTCATAAAGCAGGGGTCATACTACATATCTTTGATATCTGTATTCTGAATCAGTTTCTCCTCATTGAGGCGTTTTCACATATACATAGCTTTTGAGATAGCTGAGACCATGCAGATTGGAGATTGGATGACGTCTGAATTCTATAATGTCTACCTTCTTATACTGATCAAGATTGCCTGAGATCTACTGTTGGAGATCAACAATATATGTGCAGATGCTTACCCTTTGGACTGAACTCTTCTCCCAGGGTGTCCCTGGTGCTTTTTTCATGTGGAAACCTACCTTGATGTTCAAGCAGTTCAGTTGTACTTGATGGCTGGCTGGTCAAGGTCCAGTCTCCCAGGGTTTGCCAAAAGAAATTTAATCTGGTTAGCAACACCTTCTTTGATATGGGATTTTCAGTCCATATTTCCACAACACAGATTTCAGTTTATACAGACAGGTGAATAACCACACTTTATGTCTAGTGTGCCTGTTTTCAAAAGAATACATTAATTGAAACCGGCAGTAGAATTATTATTCCAGCCAACCTGTCACTTTGGCATATTTGTTTCACTGTTTTTTTGGCATGTGTCCTCATTCATTCATGATCTTTTGCGTTGGCCCAAATGCGAATCCTGCTTCAACATCTGAATGAGAACTGAAGTCTCTCACTTCACAGTACCAAAATTGTTGCAATTTTCAGTCAGATGGGTGAGTCTTTTAATTGGTGGATTCTAGGTCAGGACTTCTATAAATAAACTTCCCATTCATTCCAAACTCCTACCTATACACTGATCACAGTACCTTTTGACTCACCAATAGTGCTGGAAAGCACTGTTGGACAATAGCCTTTGTGAGCTCTAGGACAGAGTTCTGTGCTTCGCAGACCTATAGCTAAAGGTAATTTTTTGTCCTGAAATATTGTATTAATTTCCTCATGGGGAAGGATGTCCAAGTGCTCACAGCCATTCAGTGGCCCTACTTTATGTTAAGCAAGGGGCAGGGGTATTCGGTCTTACTCTATCTCTCTGTGCAACCTAGAGCTTTAGAACTGGCACTGGTCACTTTCTAAACTTCCGGAGTTTCTGATGAAAGTTCTGGGACTGACTATGATGGGTCAATATTTTTCAATCCATCAGTTGGAGATTGCCTGATAGAATATGGTCACGGAAGTGCCCCCTTGGATTGTGGAGTACATGTCTTAAGTTGTAAAAGAGGATTAGAATGTCAGTCAGCATTTGCAGAAACTGCAGGAACTTGTCCAGAAAGATTTGACAATTATTAATTAAGTCGGCTCTCATCTGACTTTTGAGAGGCAGTGAAATAAGAAATGGGGAGGTTTAAGGGCTATCCTAATTACATGGGTGGAGAAATATGTCTGTCTCTAGTGATATGGCATCCGGCCTTCAAATGAAAAATTGGGGAAGGAAGATTCTGATTCTGGAAGTGAACAGGTCCACTGACGGAGGACCCCAAGTGCTTTGTAAGTGTTGATCCAATGGTACATGGAGGTGCCAATCTCCGTAATCTCTTGGATGGCCACAAACTAGGCTAGAACTGAATTGAGGTGCCCTGCAAAATGTTCCGCAGTTACCAAAATGTGATGAAGACACAATGCTCCAATTGCTCTTTAACAAGCATTGATAGTATTTTTTAAAGGATGCCACCAGATGGTTGATATATTTGAACGCTATGAGATTGTCCTTCCTTAGGAGGATGGAACAATGAGTGTGCAAGAAGCTCTAAATAATTTATGAACATTCTTGACTCCTGAGACTATAATCTCCTGTCAAGAACTCATCGCAGGGAGCTCATATTTTAATTGGAGATCTGGAGTGGTATAGATTTATTTTAAAACTGATTCACCACCAGATTCGGACAGAAATGGGGTGCTCTCATTCTCTGATCCAACACGTTTAGTAATCATTTTGACAGAGGAACTTGATGACTAAATTACCCCATGTTTTGTCCTGCATGGACTTTTAAAACTTTGTAAAGTCAAAGATTTAGTTGGATAATTCCCCACATAAGCATGACATATGTACTCTGAATCAGGTATTGTTATAGATGACCTGTTACTACTGGCAGACTGGGTCTGGGCCAAAATGAAATATTCTTTCAAATGTTAATAGCACTAGCCCCTATAGAGAATACCCCACATGCGACCCAAGAATTTAGCGAGCATATAAGCAAACAATGGTCTTGCGTCAGATCTAAGAATACTCAAGGCTTCACCATGCTCTTTGGTACCCAATTGTTTACATACAGCCCAGGTGAGGTTGTGAGGCTGCACGCCTCGTGTGGTGCACCCTGGAAAGCCTGGACCCTCCCCCGTTGCAGCCACCTCCATCCTTGGCCTCACTCTGTTCTATCCCATTGTGTGCTTGTTGCATGACCCTTCAGCTGCAAGCAACGCACCCAGGAACAAGGAACTGGGACTTACCAGCTAGACTTACTGTGTGTCCCGTACACCTCACACATCCCCACAGCGGGAGGTAGGAAATCACTTTGTGAGGTGAGTGCCTAGGCTGCGCTGTGAGAGTGCCGTTTGTGTGGAGGGCGTGGTGTTAGTCTTTTATCGGTCATTTCGGGCTGTTTCCTCCACTTCCGGGTGAGGCGGGCGCAGTCTAGTTCTCACTGCATTTCCCCTACTTAACCCGATGTGAAAGCAAACGTGCAGCGGGCACGCCGCTGCAATGCCAAATGCAAAAACAACAAGTGATGGACTGAATGTGGATCAATGTCACACACTCCCCCAGTCAAAAGATCTGGGCCCAAATCCATCGTTTTTTTGCACTCCACACCACCCTGGGTTAGACAATGGCGATATGCAAATCAGCTCTGACCCTGTTGCCCCATGGGAACAGTCCAGTCCGAACTACAAAAGCCATGTCCTTCCCAGAACGGAATCAAGCATCCGAGGACCGGACCGGTTTCGAGGTAACACCTCTCTTCAGCCCGGCTAGCTTGATTCCAGTGGTGTGGAGTGCCTGGGACCCACGTCTGGGCATCCCCAGCGCACTTAGGGCGGCAATTGCAAAAACAACAAGTGATGGACTGAATGTGGATCAATGTCACACACTCCCCCAGTCAAAAGATCTGGGCCCAAATCCATCGTTTTTTTGCACTCCACACCACCCTGGGTTAGACAATGGCGATATGCAAATCAGCTCTGACCCTGTTGCCCCATGGGAACAGTCCAGTCCGAACTACAAAAGCCATGTCCTTCCCAGAACGGAATCAAGCATCCGAGGACCGGACCGGTTTCGAGGTAACACCTCTCTTCAGCCCGGCTAGCTTGATTCCAGTGGTGTGGAGTGCCTGGGACCCACGTCTGGGCATCCCCAGCGCACTTAGGGCGGCAATTGCAAAAACAACAAGTGATGGACTGAATGTGGATCAATGTCACACACTCCCCCAGTCAAAAGATCTGGGCCCAAATCCATCGTTTTTTTGCACTCCACACCACCCTGGGTTAGACAATGGCGATATGCAAATCAGCTCTGACCCTGTTGCCCCATGGGAACAGTCCAGTCCGAACTACAAAAGCCATGTCCTTCCCAGAACGGAATCAAGCATCCGAGGACCGGACCGGTTTCGAGGTAACACCTCTCTTCAGCCCGGCTAGCTTGATTCCAGTGGTGTGGAGTGCCTGGGACCCACGTCTGGGCATCCCCAGCGCACTTAGGGCGGCAATTGCAAAAACAACAAGTGATGGACTGAATGTGGATCAATGTCACACACTCCCCCAGTCAAAAGATCTGGGCCCAAATCCATCGTTTTTTTGCAATCCACACCACCCTGGGTTAGACAATGGCGATATGCAAATCAGCTCTGACCCTGTTGCCCCATGGGAACAGTCCAGTCCGAACTACAAAAGCCATGTCCTTCCCAGAACGGAATCAAGCATCCGAGGACCGGACCGGTTTCGAGGTAACACCTCTCTTCAGCCCGGCTAGCTTGATTCCAGTGGTGTGGAGTGCCTGGGACCCACGTCTGGGCATCCCCAGCGCACTTAGGGCGGCAATTGCAAAAACAACAAGTGATGGACTGAATGTGGATCAATGTCACACACTCCCCCAGTCAAAAGATCTGGGCCCAAATCCATCGTTTTTTTGCACTCCACACCACCCTGGGTTAGACAATGGCGATATGCAAATCAGCTCTGACCCTGTTGCCCCATGGGAACAGTCCAGTCCGAACTACAAAAGCCATGTCCTTCCCAGAACGGAATCAAGCATCCGAGGACCGGACCGGTTTCGAGGTAACACCTCTCTTCAGCCCGGCTAGCTTGATTCCAGTGGTGTGGAGTGCCTGGGACCCACGTCTGGGCATCCCCAGCGCACTTAGGGCGGCAATTGCAAAAACAACAAGTGATGGACTGAATGTGGATCAATGTCACACACTCCCCCAGTCAAAAGATCTGGGCCCAAATCCATCGTTTTTTTGCACTCCACACCACCCTGGGTTAGACAATGGCGATATGCAAATCAGCTCTGACCCTGTTGCCCCATGGGAACAGTCCAGTCCGAACTACAAAAGCCATGTCCTTCCCAGAACGGAATCAAGCATCCGAGGACCGGACCGGTTTCGAGGTAACACCTCTCTTCAGCCCGGCTAGCTTGATTCCAGTGGTGTGGAGTGCCTGGGACCCACGTCTGGGCATCCCCAGCGCACTTAGGGCGGCAATTGCAAAAACAACAAGTGATGGACTGAATGTGGATCAATGTCACACACTCCCCCAGTCAAAAGATCTGGGCCCAAATCCATCGTTTTTTTGCACTCCACACCACCCTGGGTTAGACAATGGCGATATGCAAATCAGCTCTGACCCTGTTGCCCCATGGGAACAGTCCAGTCCGAACTACAAAAGCCATGTCCTTCCCAGAACGGAATCAAGCATCCGAGGACCGGACCGGTTTCGAGGTAACACCTCTCTTCAGCCCGGCTAGCTTGATTCCAGTGGTGTGGAGTGCCTGGGACCCACGTCTGGGCATCCCCAGCGCACTTAGGGCGGCAATTGCAAAAACAACAAGTGATGGACTGAATGTGGATCAATGTCACACACTCCCCCAGTCAAAAGATCTGGGCCCAAATCCATCGTTTTTTTTCACTCCACACCACCCTGGGTTAGACAATGGCGATATGCAAATCAGCTCTGACCCTGTTGCCCCATGGGAACAGTCCAGTCCGAACTACAAAAGCCATGTCCTTCCCAGAACGGAATCAAGCATCCGAGGACCGGACCGGTTTCGAGGTAACACCTCTCTTCAGCCCGGCTAGCTTGATTCCAGTGGTGTGGAGTGCCTGGGACCCACGTCTGGGCATCCCCAGCGCACTTAGGGCGGCAATTGCAAAAACAACAAGTGATGGACTGAATGTGGATCAATGTCACACACTCCCCCAGTCAAAAGATCTGGGCCCAAATCCATCGTTTTTTTGCACTCCACACCACCCTGGGTTAGACAATGGCGATATGCAAATCAGCTCTGACCCTGTTGCCCCATGGGAACAGTCCAGTCCGAACTACAAAAGCCATGTCCTTCCCAGAACGGAATCAAGCATCCGAGGACCGGACCGGTTTCGAGGTAACACCTCTCTTCAGCCCGGCTAGCTTGATTCCAGTGGTGTGGAGTGCCTGGGACCCACGTCTGGGCATCCCCAGCGCACTTAGGGCGGCAATTGCAAAAACAACAAGTGATGGACTGAATGTGGATCAATGTCACACACTCCCCCAATCAAAAGATCTGGGCCCAAATCCATCGTTTTTTTGCACTCCACACCACCCTGGGTTAGACAATGGCGATATGCAAATCAGCTCTGACCCTGTTGCCCCATGGGAACAGTCCAGTCCGAACTACAAAAGCCATGTCCTTCCCAGAACGGAATCAAGCATCCGAGGACCGGACCGGTTTCGAGGTAACACCTCTCTTCAGCCCGGCTAGCTTGATTCCAGTGGTGTGGAGTGCCTGGGACCCACGTCTGGGCATCCCCAGCGCACTTAGGGCGGCAATTGCAAAAACAACAAGTGATGGACTGAATGTGGATCAATGTCACACACTCCCCCAGTCAAAAGATCTGGGCCCAAATCCATCGTTTTTTTGCACTCCACACCACCCTGGGTTAGACAATGGCGATATGCAAATCAGCTCTGACCCTGTTGCCCCATGGGAACAGTCCAGTCCGAACTACAAAAGCCATGTCCTTCCCAGAACGGAATCAAGCATCCGAGGACCGGACCGGTTTCGAGGTAACACCTCTCTTCAGCCCGGCTAGCTTGATTCCAGTGGTGTGGAGTGCCTGGGACCCACGTCTGGGCATCCCCAGCGCACTTAGGGCGGCAATTGCAAAAACAACAAGTGATGGACTGAATGTGGATCAATGTCACACACTCCCCCAGTCAAAAGATCTGGGCCCAAATCCATCGTTTTTTTGCACTCCACACCACCCTGGGTTAGACAATGGCGATATGCAAATCAGCTCTGACCCTGTTGCCCCATGGGAACAGTCCAGTCCGAACTACAAAAGCCATGTCCTTCCCAGAACGGAATCAAGCATCCGAGGACCGGACCGGTTTCGAGGTAACACCTCTCTTCAGCCCGGCTAGCTTGATTCCAGTGGTGTGGAGTGCCTGGGACCCACGTCTGGGCATCCCCAGCGCACTTAGGGCGGCAATTGCAAAAACAACAAGTGATGGACTGAATGTGGATCAATGTCACACACTCCCCCAGTCAAAAGATCTGGGCCCAAATCCATCGTTTTTTTGCACTCCACACCACCCTGGGTTAGACAATGGCGATATGCAAATCAGCTCTGACCCTGTTGCCCCATGGGAACAGTCCAGTCCGAACTACAAAAGCCATGTCCTTCCCAGAACGGAATCAAGCATCCGAGGACCGGACCGGTTTCGAGGTAACACCTCTCTTCAGCCCGGCTAGCTTGATTCCAGTGGTGTGGAGTGCCTGGGACCCACGTCTGGGCATCCCCAGCGCACTTAGGGCGGCAATTGCAAAAACAACAAGTGATGGACTGAATGTGGATCAATGTCACACACTCCCCCAGTCAAAAGATCTGGGCCCAAATCCATCGTTTTTTTGCACTCCACACCACCCTGGGTTAGACAATGGCGATATGCAAATCAGCTCTGACCCTGTTGCCCCATGGGAACAGTCCAGTCCGAACTACAAAAGCCATGTCCTTCCCAGAACGGAATCAAGCATCCGAGGACCGGACCGGTTTCGAGGTAACACCTCTCTTCAGCCCGGCTAGCTTGATTCCAGTGGTGTGGAGTGCCTGGGACCCACGTCTGGGCATCCCCAGCGCACTTAGGGCGGCAATTGCAAAAACAACAAGTGATGGACTGAATGTGGATCAATGTCACACACTCCCCCAGTCAAAAGATCTGGGCCCAAATCCATCGTTTTTTTGCACTCCACACCACCCTGGGTTAGACAATGGCGATATGCAAATCAGCTCTGACCCTGTTGCCCCATGGGAACAGTCCAGTCCGAACTACAAAAGCCATGTCCTTCCCAGAACGGAATCAAGCATCCGAGGACCGGACCGGTTTCGAGGTAACACCTCTCTTCAGCCCGGCTAGCTTGATTCCAGTGGTGTGGAGTGCCTGGGACCCACGTCTGGGCATCCCCAGCGCACTTAGGGCGGCAATTGCAAAAACAACAAGTGATGGACTGAATGTGGATCAATGTCACACACTCCCCCAGTCAAAAGATCTGGGCCCAAATCCATCATTTTTTTGCACTCCACACCACCCTGGGTTAGACAATGGCGATATGCAAATCAGCTCTGACCCTGTTGCCCCATGGGAACAGTCCAGTCCGAACTACAAAAGCCATGTCCTTCCCAGAACGGAATCAAGCATCCGAGGACCGGACCGGTTTCGAGGTAACACCTCTCTTCAGCCCGGCTAGCTTGATTCCAGTGGTGTGGAGTGCCTGGGACCCACGTCTGGGCATCCCCAGCGCACTTAGGGCGGCAATTGCAAAAACAACAAGTGATGGACTGAATGTGGATCAATGTCACACACTCCCCCAGTCAAAAGATCTGGGCCCAAATCCATCGTTTTTTTGCACTCCACACCACCCTGGGTTAGACAATGGCGATATGCAAATCAGCTCTGACCCTGTTGCCCCAAGGCCAAAGGCGCACATAAGGCAAGCCCATCTGCGCTTGGTCTGGACCAGGGGCCAGAAACCCTGGTCCGTTGCAGTCAGCTTTTAGATGTTATCTTATTTTCCGAAATCTCCGACCTTCTTTTGACATGTCTCGCCAGGTCTTTACTCAGGATTCTCCCCTCTTACTCTTGCACTTGTTGCCACTTTAAGTGTACTCCTAACTTTCAGCTGGTGGCCTTGCATGACCTCCAGGCAGGGCGTGGTGCTCCTTGTCCTTCTCCTAATACTTTAACTACTGCTCCGCCTAACAGCAAATTTCGCTGTTTCAGTTTAAACTGTCGTTCCCTACCTAAACATCAGCTCCATCTTTTTAACCCCTTCGCTGCTAGGCCTTTTCTCTTCCTGTGCTAAGCCTTTTTTTGGCTATTTGGGTTAGTTCGCACTTAGGCTCCTATAACTTTTTGATCACATGAGGTATCCATGCCATATTTGTGTCCTTTTCTTCCAACATCATGGGACTTCTAAAGGTACCCAGGGTTTTTGGATTACGCTGGAGGAACCCAGAAATTGGCCAAAATACAGCTACATTTTGTTTTTTTGGGGGTGGGGGATGGGAAAAAGTGCTGTAAATTAATGTCTGTTTTTTTCACTGCAAATGGTATCAACAAAGGATTTGTGGTGCTGAAATCACTATCTTCCCAGCTTTCAGGGACTGGCAGACTTTAGTAAGAAAACCAACATTTTTGGCATTTTACTGTGACATAACCTATTTTTTATGCTTTCAACCTTCTTCCAGTTAATGGCAGAATTGAGTATAAAAGCAATAATAGATCCTGGAAAGCTATACATTTCAAAAAAGTAGACCAAATTCTGCATTCTGCAAGGGGTCATTTGTGTAGATCCTTCATTGTTTTTTTATAGAAACTAACAGTTTAAAGTAGACAAAAATTGAAAATGAGTTGAAAAAATAGCCATTTGTGCCAACGTTTTCAGCTGTAATTTCTTCTGAGTATGACAGATTTTTTAAAGCAATATACCATCACATCCGCTGGACCTTTCTGGTTATGGGGATATATAAGACTACGAGGTTCACCGAGAACTCTACGAACCCAGAGCCAATAACTGAGCAGCATCTTGCAATGGTTTTTTATTGTGTACCGGGTATATAGCAATTCATTTGGAAAAATGTATACAGTGAAAAATCATGATGATAGGCACCTATGTATTTCTGAAATTAGAACAAAATATAGAGTGTAGAAACAGTAGCTATTTGTACATCTCCGAAATTGTGAGTACCCATACTAGCATGTGAATTATAGGACATTTTTCAAAGTTACTTCTTTTTTACAGATTGTCTTTCATTTGGAAGGCAGAAATGCATCGAAAGTCAATAGGTAATAACAGTTGCTCTACAATTCTTTGTTACCCTAAGTCTCCTAATAAAAATGGTACCTCGCTTGTGAGCCTAGTGCCTGCGACAGGAAACGGCTCAAAACGCAACGTGGACACACATTTTTACAGTGAAAACCAACCCTTTTTTGCAAAGTGCCTAGCTGTGGATTTGAACCCTAGCTCTGCCGGCACCTTGGGAAATCTAGCAAAACTATAAATTTTTGAAAAGTAGACACCCAGGGAAATCCAGCTTGGGGTGACTTGTCTTGCTCTAACCAGAATCAGTTACACAGAATCCCTTGCAAACCTCAAACTTTGTTAAAAAAAAATGCACACATTTTCCTCACATTTCTGTGATGGAAAGTTCTAGATTCAGCGTGGATTCACAAAATTCCACCCCCTTGTATTCCCCAAAGTCTCCCAATAAAAATAGTACCTCACTCGTGTGGGTGGGCCAAGTGCCCACGGCAGAGAAGGGCCAAAAAAGTATTGTGAGACATCACAATTACCTATCACAAACCAACCCGGCTTTGCAAGGGGGTTCACCCGGGTTTTTGGCCCCGGGCTTGGCGGTCATACAGGGAAACCTACAGAATTGGCTAAAAACGTATTTTAAAATGTAGCGCTTAGAATTTGCAGTGCTATACCCTTAATCCTTATGTTTTTTGGCTCTTCCCAGTCACAGGCCCTTGCCCCACCCACACAAGCGAGGTATCATTTTACTCTGGAGACTGAGGGGAACGCTGTGGGGTTGGACAATTGTGCCTGCACAGTGATTCCACGCAAAAATACGTGGAAAATGTGGGTTTTTTCAGATAAATTTGAGGTTTGCAGGGGATTCCGGGTAGGAAAACAGTGTGGGATCCACGCAAGCCATACCTTGCTAGACTCCCCCGGGTGTCTAGTTTTCAGAAACCTGTAGGTTTGGTAGGTTTACGCATATGGCTGCCGAGCCTGGGGCCAAAATCCCAGATGACCCCCTTGCAAAACCAGGTTGTTTTGTGATAGGTCATTTTGATGTCTCCACAATACGTTTTGGGCCCTTGCCTGTCGTGGGTACATGGCCCACCCACGCAAGTAAAACCATTTTTATCGGGAGACCTGGGGGAACGCTGGGTGGTAGGAAATTTGTGTCCGCCCGGTGATCCCACAACTTTCCAACACAGAAAGTGGAGAAGAATTTGATTTTGTCAACTAAATTTGAGGTTTGCAGGGGATTCTGGGTAGGAAATTGTTGGGCTGTTCACGTAAGCCATACCTCCCTGGATTCCCCCCGAGTGTCTAGTTATCAGAAATGTGTGGGTTAGGTCGGTTTCTCTAGATGCCCAGGGCCAAAAACCCAGTTGCCCCCCCCTTGCAAAACCAGTTTGTTTTGTGATGGGTAATTTTGAGGTCTCCACAGTACTTTTTTGGGTGTTTTCTGTCGTGGGCACTAGGCCTACCCACACGAGTTAGGTACCCTTTTTATCTGGGAACGCTGGGTGGTAGGAAATTTGTGGCGTTCCAGTGATCCAACAACATTCCCACACAGAAAAGTGAGGAAATCGTGATTTGTTTCCAGCTAAATTTGAGGTTTACAGGGGATGCTGGGCAAGAAAATGTTGGGAGATCCACTCAAGCCGCAGTGCCTAGACTTTCAGAAATGTTCTGGGTTTGGTAGGTCTCCCTAGATGGCTGCTGAGCCCTGGTCCAAAAATACAGGTGACACCCTTTAAAAACCAGGTCATTTTGTGATAGATATGTGGACACCTGTGTTTTTGGTCCCGGGCTTGCAGACATCTAGGAAACCTAAATAACCCAGACATTTTTAAAAACTAGTCACCTGTGGGAGTCCAGGGAGGTATGGAATATCTGTGTTGGAACGTTGTGGGATCACTGCACTGCACACATTTTATACCATTCAGCGTTCCTCTCAAGTCTCCCGATAAAAATGATACCTTACTTGTGTGGATGGGCCAATTGGCTATGACTTGAAAGGGCAAAGCACATGTAGAGATTGAGGGGGCCCAAGGCGGTTCTAGAAGGGTAATTTCTTTATATGGTTCTAGGCTGACGCTACTTTGGGCACCCACACAAGTGAGGTATTATTTTTCTCACCAGGCCAAGGGGAACGCTGGGTGGTAGGAAATTTGTGCCTGAGCGGTGATCCTACAACTTACCCACACAGAAATGTGAGGAAAATGTGACTTTGTAAGTAAATTTGAGGTTTGCAGGGGATTCTAGGTAAGAAAGTACTGCGGAATCCTTGCAAGCCACACCGCCAGCCAAGAGTCCATACACGCATACCACTATCGACACACACCACCAGCCAAGCACCATCCATGCACGCCGCCAGCCAAGCGCCATCCACACACTCCTCCAGTCAAGTGCTATCCACGCACTCCGCCAGCCAAGCGCCATCCGGGCATTCCACCAGCCAAGCGACATCCATGCACACCGGCAGCCAAGCGCAAGTCCACATACACCGCAAGCCAAGTGTCACTCCGCACACACCACCAGGCAAACACTAATCTACATACATCTTCATCAAGCGCTAGTCCACACACATCATTAGCCAAGTGCAAGCCCACACACGCCACCAGCAAAATGCCAGCCAAAGGTCAGTACACGCAGACCGTCAGCTAAACTTCAGTTCACATACACACACAAACTCTCCCTGGTTTCTATAGTTTTCAGGCCCCCGCTTGGGGGTAGATATGACTAGAAATAATACTGAAACAACCAAAATGTGTGCCTAAAAAAGGGGGAGTGACCTGTTGCTATGGGGCTTCTCCCTGACATGCCCAGAAGGGCAGAAAAGGGGCTATTGCCCTGATCTGCCTTTCCGGTGGGGGCAGAAAGAATTTTTGGGGTGTGGGGGCATTAGCATGCCCATTCTAGGCAGCCCCCCACCACTACCTATTAACAACAAACATAATCCCTGGTACCTAGTGGGCTTTCTGCCCCGGAGGGGGGGGCAGATCAGGGGCCATTGCCCAGATCTGCCTCCAGGAGGGGGTGGGCAGAATGACTGTGGAATTTGGGGGGGGGGGTCGGGTGTGGAAAATGCCATGCCCATTCTAGGCAACCCCCATCCCTACAGATAAAAAAGAAAATAATCCCTGGTGCATAGTGTGCTTTTGCCCCCCCTCTCGGGCAGATTGGGGGCTATTGCCCCCACCTGCCTTACATGGGGGCAGAAAGACTAGAATTTCGGGATGGGGGGGGATTAGGGCATTGGCATGTCCATTTTGGGCAGCCCCCACCCCTACTGTTGTAAAAACAAAAAAATCCCTGGTGCCTAGTGTGCTTAGATTGGGGGCTATTGCCTTCGTATGCCTCCGGAGGGGAGGGTTGGGAGGGGGGCAGAAAGATTGTGGAATTTGGGGGTTTGGAGGGGAATTGTCATGCCATTTTGGGCAGCGTAAAAAAAATCCCTGGGCCTAGTGTGCTTTCTGCCCCCGGGGGCAGATTGGGGACTGTTTTTTCTAATCTTGCTACTTTATCTGTTGTACCACCTCTCCAGTTTTTCTGGACTGATCATTTTGCAGTTCCTTTTACCATCAAGCTTCTCTCTACCTCTTTTACTAGGCTTACCTCATTGCCTAAAACTACTAAAACTAGTAACTGGTCTAAACTTAATTTGTCGGCACTTAACAAAGTGCACCTTGACAATATCCCTTCTCTTGTTTCCTCCCCTGTTCAAGACCAGCTCTCTGTGTACCAATGGCTTACAGCGGCCATTGATTCTGCACTACCTCTCTCAGTTAAGCACAGCTCAAAACCCATCCTCCTACCCCCTGGTTTACTGAACGTCTTAAACAAGAGAAAAGACGCTGCAAAGTCTTAGAAAGACAATGAAGGAAACATTATTTGTCTAATGCTAAGTTGGAGTATTTGGGAGCATTAAAGAAATATCTTGCTTGTTGCCGATCGACTTGCGCAGCCTTCTTTATTGAGAAAATCTCTAGCTCCCAAAGCTGTCAGAGAACTTTGTTTAAAGTTGTGAATAAACTCTCAGCTGCTATTGCTTTTTTGTCCCCTCCTTCGCTTTCTCAACCTCAATGCGATGAGCTAGCGCTGTTCTTTCACAATAAAGTCAAGTCCATCCATGGCCAACTTGCTGTGGAGGCCGCTCAACATGGGAATTTAATGTTTCCTGTCAACCCAATGGTAGGGCCCCCTAAATTTTTCCCTCAGGTTACTGCGTCCGGGGATTTTTTACAGATTAGCTCCTGGCTTCCTTTGGATTTGCCTTCCTTGAAGCTGTTGCTGAGATCTATTAAGTCTGGCTCACCTCTTAATCCTCTATCCCCTCCTAAGCTTAGTCTCTTGGACGAGGCTGCCCTCTGATTCCTAACCTTCTCAACACCTCCTTAAGTATAGGTTTGGTACCTCAGAGGTGGAAACATGCACTCGTCCTTCCTTTATTAAAAAGGATGTTCTTGATCCTCTGTTGGTCAAATTTTCACCCTAGTTCTCTCTTGCCTGTGTTCTCTTAAGTTTTGGAACAGCATATTAATACTCAATTCTCTTCTTTTGTTACAACTCGTAATTTGCTGCACCCCTCACCGTATGGCTTTAGACCTGGCCATCGTACCGAGTCTGCTCTTCTCGGGGCCACAGAGCATCTAAAGCAACAACTTGACTCCAGAGGTACTTCCGCCCTAATTTTGCTGGATTTAAGTACGGCTTTTGACACAGTGTCACATTCCATTCTGATAGATCGTCTTGAAGCCTCTGGCATTCTGGGTCTGGCTCTGAGGTGGTTGATCTCTTTTTTAAAAGACCGTACTTCCCATGTCTTTTTTGAATGAAGTAAGATCTAATACTCTAGCTCTAACCTTTGGAGTGCCTCAGGGTTCTATTTTGAGCCCTTTGCTTTTTAACATATATTTTCGCCCTTTGGCTGACATTGCTGAGAAGTTGGGACTGACTATCTTTTCTTATGCTGACGATACCCAAATTATCTTTTCCCTCTCCACCGCCCAGCACCTAGATCCCTCCCTGTTTCATCTAGGCCTGAGGAATGTCTCCTCGTGGCTGACCAGTAATGCCTTTAAGCTAAACGGCAATAAAACAGAGGTGCTTGTTCTGGGTGATTACCCTGAGCTTTGGGAAATCAAATATTGGCCTGATACTCTGGGCCCTGTGCCTGCCTTCATCCCCAAAGTCAAAAACCTGGGTTTCATTATTGATAAGAATCTTTTACTTAAACCTCAGGTATCCAGGGTTACGGCATCCTGCTTTGCTGTTCTTAGATGGATCAAAAAAAGCCTCCTGCTAATTCCACTGGCAGCTCAGAGAACGGTTCCGCTGGCTCTGATGATATCCAATCTAGACTATGGCAATGTGCTGTATCTGGGTGCATACAAAGCCTCAGTACACCGATTGCAGGTCATTCAAAATGCAGCGGCTCGTCTTCTTTTTCATCTGCCTAGATGCGCCTCTGCGTCTCCTCTGCTCCGCCAACTCCATTGGCTTAAAGTCAATAAGCGCATTGAGTTTGAGGCCCTTTCTTACATGTTTCGGGTCAAATGTGGCCTTGCCCCTTCCTATAGTCAAAGATTGGTAACACCTTATGCTCCGGCTCGACAGCTGAGATCCTCCAGCCTTTCACTATTTTCTGTCCCCAGGTTTCGACTTGTCTGTATGAGGGGTCGCTCTTTTTCTTACCTGGGCCCCAAGCTCTGGAATGCTCTTCCAGTTGATCTTAGGAATTGTCATTCTCTGTTAACTTTTCATAAGTGCTTAAAGACTCTGCTTTTTAGCGACCTGGCTTGATTCCTTTGTTTCCTACTCTTGTCTGTTGCCTAAAGTTCTCTGCCTCTACTTGTCCAGCATAATTACAAAAAGGGGGTGGTGATGGACAGAGTATCTGAGTTAATCAGAACACTCCTACCCAGTCAACAGATCAGGGCTTGATCCATCACAGTTTTTTAGCTCACTGCACCATCCCAGTTCGGAACCTGGCTATATGCAAATTAGTCTGTCCCTGGCCCAGTGCATCATGGGAACAGGGCAGACCAAACTACCAAGCCAATTCTTCACTGGAAAGGAAGCAAGCTTCCGGGGACCGGTTTCTGGCATTACAGCCGTCTTCGGCCCGGCTTGCTTGAATCCTGATGGTGCAATGAGCAAGGGACTCATGTCTGAGCATACCCTTCCACACTCATGGTGGCCAAAATAATTACAAAAAGGGGGTGGTGATGGACAGAGTATCTGAGTTAATCAGAACACTCCTACCCAGTCAACAGATCAGGGCTTGATCCATCACCGTTTTTTAGCTCACTGCACCATCCCAGTTCAGAACCTGGCTATATGCAAATTAGTCTGTCCCTGGCCCAGTGCATCATGGGAACAGGGCAGACCAAACTACCAAGACAATTCTTCACTGGAAAGGAAACAAGCTTCCGGGGACCGGTTTCTGGCATTACAGCCGTCTTCGGCCCGGCTTGCTTGAATCCTGATGGTGCAATGAGCAAGGGACTCATGTCTGAGCATACCCTTCCACACTCAGATGTGAGTCCCTTGCTCATTGCACCATCAGGATTCAAGCAAGCCGGGCCGACAACGCCTGAAATGGCAGAAACCGGTCCCCGGAAGCTTGTTTCCTTCCCAGTACAAGAATTGGCTTGGTAGTTTGGTTTGCCCTGTTCCCATCATGCACTGGGACAGGAACAGACTAAATTGCATATAGCCAAGTTCTGAGCTGGGATGGTGCAGTGAGCTAAAAAACGGTGATGGATCAAGCCCTGATCTTTGGACTGGGTAAGAGTGGTCTGCTTAATTCAGGCACTCTGTTCATCACCACCCCCTTTTCTGAATCATTTTGTCCACCATAAGCGTGGAAGTGTATACTCAGATGTGAGTCCCTTGCTCATTGCACCATCAGGATTCAAGCAAGCCGGGCCGACGACGCCTGAAATGGCAGAAACCGGTCCCCGGAAGCTTGTTTCCTTCCCAGTACAAGAATTGGCTTGGTAGTTTGGTTTGCCCTGTTCCCATCATGCACTGGGACAGGAACAGACTAATTTGCATATAGCCAAGTTCTGAGCTGGGATGGTGCAGTGAGCTAAAAAACGGTGATGGATCAAGCCCTGATCTTTGGACTGGGTAAGAGTGGCCTGCTTAATACAGGCACTCTGTTCATCACCACCCCCTTTTCTGAATCATTTTGTCCACCATAAGCGTGGAAGGGTATACTCAGATGTGAGTCCCTTGCTCATTGCACCATCAGGATTCAAGCAAGCCGGGCCGACGACGCCTGAAATGGCAGAAACCGGTCCCCGGAAGCTTGTTTCCTTCCCAGTACAAGAATTGGCTTGGTAGTTTGGTTTGCCCTGTTCCCATCATGCACTGGGACAGGAACAGACTAATTTGCATATAGCCAAGTTCTGAGCTGGGATGGTGCAGTGAGCTAAAAAATGGTGATGGATCAAGCCCTGATCTTTGGACTGGGTAAGAGTGGTCTGCTTAATTCAGGCACTCTGTTCATCACCACCCCCTTTTCTGAATCATTTTGTCCACCATAAGCGTGGAAGGGTACACTCAGATGTGAGTCCCTTGCTCATTGCACCATCAGGATTCAAGCAAGCCGGGCCGACGACGCCTGAAATGGCAGAAACCGGTCCCCGGAAGCTTGTTTCCTTCCCAGTACAAGAATTGGCTTGGTAGTTTGGTTTGCCCTGTTCCCATCATGCACTGGGACAGGAACAGACTAAATTGCATATAGCCAAGTTCTGAGCTGGGATGGTGCAGTGAGCTAAAAAACGGTGATGGATCAAGCCCTGATCTTTGGACTGGGTAAGAGTGGTCTGCTTAATTCAGGCACTCTGTTCATCACCACCCCCTTTTCTGAATCATTTTGTCCACCATAAGCGTGGAAGGGTATACACAGATGTGAGTCCCTTGCTCATTGCACCATCAGGATTCAAGCAAGCCGGGCCGACGACGCCTGAAATGGCAGAAACCGGTCCCCGGAAGCTTGTTTCCTTCCCAGTACAAGAATTGGCTTGGTAGTTTGGTTTGCCCTGTTCCCATCATGCACTGGGACAGGAACAGACTAAATTGCATATAGCCAAGTTCTGAGCTGGGATGGTGCAGTGAGCTAAAAAACGGTGATGGATCAAGCCCTGAACTTCGGACTGGGTAAGAGTGGTCTGCTTAATTCAGGCACTCTGTTCATCACCACCCCCTTTTCTGAATCATTTTGTCCACCATAAGCGTGGAAGGGTATACTCAGATGTGAGTCCCTTGCTCATTGCACCATCAGGATTCAAGCAAGCCGGGCCGACGACGCCTGAAATGGCAGAAACCGGTCCCCGGAAGCTTGTTTCCTTCCCAGTACAAGAATTGGCTTGGTAGTTTGGTTTGCCCTGTTCCCATCATGCACTGGGACAGGAACAGACTAATTTGCATATAGCCAAGTTCTGAGCTGGGATGGTGCAGTGAGCTAAAAAACGGTGATGGATCAAGCCCTGATCTTTGGACTGGGTAAGAGTGGTCTGCTTAATTCAGGCACTCTGTTCATCACCACCCCCTTTTCTGAATCATTTTGTCCACCATAAGCGTGGAAGGGTATACTCAGATGTGAGTCCCTTGCTCATTGCACCATCAGGATTCAAGCAAGCCGGGCCGACGACGCCTGAAATGGCAGAAACCGGTCCCCGGAAGCTTGTTTCCTTCCCAGTACAAGAATTGGCTTGGTAGTTTGGTTTGCCCTGTTCCCATCATGCACTGGGACAGGAACAGACTAATTTGCATATAGCCAAGTTCTGAGCTGGGATGGTGCAGTGAGCTAAAAAACGGTGATGGATCAAGCCCTGATCTTTGGACTGGGTAAGAATGGTCTGCTTAATTCAGGCACTCTGTTCATCACCACCCCCTTTTCTGAATCATTTTGTCCACCATAAGCGTGGAAGGGTATACTCAGATGTGAGTCCCTTGCTCATTGCACCATCAGGATTCAAGCAAGCCGGGCCGATGACGCCTGAAATGGCAGAAACCGGTCCCCGGAAGCTTGTTTCCTTCCCAGTACAAGAATTGGCTTGGTAGTTTGGTTTGCCCTGTTCCCATCATGCACTGGGACAGGAACAAACTAATTTGCATATAGCCAAGTTCTGAGCTGGGATGGTGCAGTGAGCTAAAAAACGGTGATGGATCAAGCCCTGATCTTTGGACTGGGTAAGAGTGGTCTGCTTAATTCAGGCACTCTGTTCATCACCACCCCCTTTTCTGAATCATTTTGTCCACCATAAGCGTGGAAGGGTATACTCAGATGTGAGTCCCTTGCTCATTGCACCATCAGGATTCAAGCAAGCCGGGCCGACGACGCCTGAAATGGCAGAAACCGGTCCCCGGAAGCTTGTTTCCTTCCCAGTACAAGAATTGGCTTGGTAGTTTGGTTTGCCCTGTTCCCATAATGCACTGGGACAGGAACAGACTAATTTGCATATAGCCAAGTTCTGAGCTGGGATGGTGCAGTGAGCTAAAAAACGGTGATGGATCATGCCCTGATCTTTGGACTGGGTAAGAGTGGTCTGCTTAATTCAGGCACTCTGTTCATCACCACCCCCTTTTCTGAATCATTTTGTCCACCATAAGCGTGGAAGGGTATACTCAGATGTGAGTCCCTTGCTCATTGCACCATCAGGATTCAAGCAAGCCGGGCCGATGACGCCTGAAATGGCAGAAACCGGTCCCCGGAAGCTTGTTTCCTTCCCAGTACAAGAATTGGCTTGGTAGTTTGGTTTGCCCTGTTCCCATCATGCACTGGGACAGGAACAGACTAATTTGCATATAGCCAAGTTCTGAGCTGGGATGGTGCAGTGAGCTAAAAAACGGTGATGGATCAAGCCCTGATCTTTGGACTGGGTAAGAGTGGTCTGCTTAATTCAGGCACTCTGTTCATCACCACCCCCTTTTCTGAATCATTTTGTCCACCATAAGCGTGGAAGGGTATACTCAGATGTGAGTCCCTTGCTCATTGCACCATCAGGATTCAAGCAAGCCGGGCCGACGACGCCTGAAATGGCAGAAACCGGTCCCCGGAAGCTTGTTTCCTTCCCAGTACAAGAATTGGCTTGGTAGTTTGGTTTGCCCTGTTCCCATCATGCACTGGGACAGGAACAGACTAATTTGCATATAGCCAAGTTCTGAGCTGGGATGGTGCAGTGAGCTAAAAAACGGTGATGGATCAAGCCCTGATCTTTGGACTGGGTAAGAGTGGTCTGCTTAATTCAGGCACTGTGTTCATCACCACCCTCTTTTCTGAATCATTTTGTCCACCATAAGCGTGGAAGGGTATACTCAGATGTGAGTCCCTTGCTCATTGCACCATCAGGATTCAAGCAAGCCGGGCCGACGACGCCTGAAATGGCAGAAACCGGTCCCCGGAAGCTTGTTTCCTTCCCAGTACAAGAATTGGCTTGGTAGTTTTGTTTGCCCTGTTCCCATCATGCACTGGGACAGGAATAGACTAATTTGCATATAGCCAAGTTCTGAGCTGGGATGGTGCAGTGAGCTAAAAAACGGTGATGGATCAAGCCCTGATCTTTGGACTGGGTAAGAGTGGTCTGCTTAATTCAGGCACTCTGTTCATCACCACCCCCCTTTTCTGAATCATTTTGTCCACCATAAGCGTGGAAGGGTATACTCAGATGTGAGTCCCTTGCTCATTGCACCATCAGGATTCAAGCAAGCCGGGCCGATGATGCCTGAAATGGCAGAAACCGGTCCCCGGAAGCTTGTTTCCTTCCCAGTACAAGAATTGGCTTGGTAGTTTGGTTTGCCCTGTTCCCATCATGCACTGGGACAGGAACAGACTAAATTGCATATAGCCAAGTTTTGAGCTGGGATGGTACAGTGAGCTAAAAAACGGTGATGGATCAAGCCCTGATCTTTGGACTGGGTAAGAGTGGTCTGCTTAATTCAGGCACTCTGTTCATCACCACCCCCTTTTCTGAATCATTTTGTCCACCATAAGCGTGGAAGGGTATACTCAAATGTGAGTCCCTTGCTCATTGCACCATCAGGATTCAAGCAAGCCGGGCCGACGACGCCTGAAATGGCAGAAACCGGTCCCCGGAAGCTTGTTTCCTTCCCAGTACAAGAATTGGCTTGGTAGTTTGGTTTGCCCTGTTCCCATCATGCACTGGGACAGGAACAGACTAATTTGCATATAGCCAAGTTCTGAGCTGGGATGGTGCAGTGAGCTAAAAAACGGTGATGGATCAAGCCCTGATCTTTGGACTGGGTAAGAGTGGTCTGCTTAATTCAGGCACTCTGTTCATCACCACCCCCTTTTCTGAATCATTTTGTCCACCATAAGCGTGGAAGGGTATACTCAGATGTGAGTCCCTTGCTCATTGCACCATCAGGATTCAAGAAAGCCGGGCCGACGACGCCTGAAATGGCAGAAACCGGTCCCCGGAAGCTTGTTTCCTTCCCAGTACAAGAATTGGCTTGGTAGTTTGGTTTGCCCTGTTCCCATCATGCACTGGGACAGGAACAGACTAAATTGCATATAGCCAAGTTCTGAGCTGGGATGGTGCAGTGAGCTAAAAAACGGTGATGGATCAAGCCCTGATCTTTGGACTGGGTAAGAGTGGTCTGCTTAATTCAGGCACTCTGTTCATCACCACCCCCTTTTCTGAATCATCTACTTGTCCAGCGCTGGGAGACCCTGTTGGGTAGCTGCACGCTTTATAAATTTATAAAATAAATAAATAAGCGGTTCATGCCTGTGGGGGAAGGCGCAGAAGGGGCCGGAGTTAGTCCGGTCTGGCTTGCACCTATCGAGCAGCCTGCTACCTCTCGCTGACTCCTTCACTCCAGATCACCCAAAGTGCTTACACAGGAAAGCCTGCTGGACACTGCTGCTTTTGAGCTGGAGGGGACTCGCTGTCTCAGGCTGCTACTGCCCTAAGGAGGAGGGACCAGCACTGCCCCTAGCGCTTTTAAGCGCCCGTCATCACCTGCGACTCAGGACGCCTCCTGGACACTGCTGCTGCTGTGCTGGAGGGGATTCGCTGCCCTTAGGAGGAGGCGCCAAAAATGCCCCCAGCGCTCTTAAGGCCCATCTGCGACAGGAAAAGGCAGGGCCACCCCCCTAAGGTCGTTGGACTGATCATTGAGGTACTGTGTGTTCTCTACTGGCTGAAACTCCCCAGGATCTAGTTTTCAGGAAGACAGGGAGAGCCATGGGGAAAAGGACAGCTGCAGAAGAGGGGGTCTGATGGTACTAAAGAAAAACAAAAAAACTAAAAATGTTCTGAGTCATGCAGTGTGGTAGAATGTGAAGAGATAGTAACTCCGCCATCACCCAATCCAGACCACAATTATAAGGCCTCTTCTAGCCTTGCAAGTCCTGTTGGGTCGAGACGCATTTCCACACATGTTTAACAAATTGAATTCGCACAGGAAAGAAGCTGTAACCTCTCTTTCAGTCTATACTGAATCACCTGCAGCTTGCCCCTTGAATTGATCACTGACCCGGGTAATCCAGATCTTGCTTGCAGGGACTGATTTTCTCTCCTCCGATTACTATTAGAAGATCCTTCAGATTTAGAGAAGCAGGAAGGTGAGGGGGTACCTGTACAGACACAACGAGATAGCCCTGCATGACCCGGTAGCTCTGGAGCTCATTCATGAACTAAGAACAGAAATTATTGCTCTTGGGTCTAAAATAGAAGCTCTCACTGGTCAGGTGAACAAACTGATAACAATAGGTGGGTGATTAATATTCCAGCAAAATTCCTGTCTCCCTGTACTGCCTGCTCCTCTTGGAAGAAGCATTCGTATGCCCCTAGTGACCCTTATACTTATCCATCTAGAGCAGACAGGGATGAAGCTGAATGTAGTAGAGTCCTACTCGTTATCCCACCGACAAAGGTAGCTACACATTCAAATACAAGAGGCACAGTTTTTCTGAAAGACCTACAACAACTTGAAAATACGCCCAGGCATTTCCACAAGCAGCCCCTTTTAGATGAGGCCCACTCAGCAATAGCTAGACCCGCATATTTTTATAACTAATCAGCCCAAACATGGTCAATTTGAGAGATACAAAGATGAGAACTCATTGAAGAACAAATCAATCCAGTGGATCCGCCAGGTGAGAGGGTGTAGGTCATTGATTAGGGAGGACATTCTGCACGCTAGCAGGCACCGCCTTTCCAACAGCCCTACAGACATAATTGAACTATTTCTGGTGGATGGGAGGCTAGTGCATAACTCTAATAGCCTTGGACGCCAGATCTTGCCCTCCCCCTTCTACTAACTTCCAATTTAAGTACCAAATGGCCTACAATCCATCTTTACTCTTGCCCACTCTCCCTTCCAAACAAACAGGCCAATCTTCCCCATTGGCTGAGATAGACTGACTTCTCTCAGAAGTAGCACATCCAGACATAGAACCCCCAGCCCTCTTACTTACTTCAAACCATGAAACCTTAAAGGCTGGTGGGTCCCAAGTATCAGATTTTAATTCAGTAAGGAACTTACGAAGCAATCCTTTTATCTGAAAGAAACAGGTTAGTATTAGATTCTTTACCTTAGAATATCCCTAGGCGTCAGACTAGATCCGGAAACTTTTGCATAGCAGCACCCTTGCGTGTCGGTAGGCGTCGTCAGCCGCTCCGCGTCCGTCGTCGGCGTCGTCGGCGTTGTGATGACGTCGCCGGAGTACTTAGACACCTCCCTCGCGTGCTGACGTCAGTTCTTCTTTTTTCCGCGCCAGCAAGCGCCGATCCAGAAAAAGTTGTACACTAGTCAATTTTTGACTAACTTTTTCGATCCTTTTTGATCATCTTTTCGAAGTCTCTCGACTCCGATGGTGCTGGTAGGGATGCCCGGGTTCAAACCCTGCGTCAATTGCAACCGACTGATGTCGGTTACCTACCCCCAACGCCGGTGTCTTCACTGTCTGGGCCCAGACCACGACGACAAGTCCTGCTCCGACTGCCGGTCCCTGACGTCCAAAGCTAGACGGGAGTGGTCCCGCAAGCGACTCGAGCTCCGGCAGTCAGCCCCGCGCCGCTCGAGATCCCGGTCCGGAAGGAGGTCGAGGTGCCGGTCGTGGGGCCAGAGTCACCACAGTTCCAGGAGTCGTCATCAGTCTTCGGGCTCGAAGTCCTCAGGTAAGAGGCACAAGAAGTCAAAGAGGCGACATCGCTCTTCTGATTTCCCGCGACGCGGCCGGGGGTTTGGGCGACACCGCCCCCGCGGCTCCGCTGGGAGAATTTTACTTCTACGACCCGGCCCCGTCCTTTGAGCCTGAGTATCAGGCGATAGGTGACGTGGGGGATTGGGAGGGGTCCGAGGACCCTCTGACACGTGAGTGTCAGTCTTTTCAGTACTGGACCGGTGAGCTTGGGGAGGCCAGTGGTCTGGACACTTCGCCCGACACTGGTTTTGTTTCCCCTCCTACCTTGGCTACGGAGGAGGGGGCTGCCTATAGTGTGGTGCTGACACGGGCTGGCAAGACCTTGGGCCTTAAGCTCCCCGTCGCGGCCGTGAGGATTAACCTCCTCACCGAGGTCCTTAAACTGTGGACAAGCTCGGCCGAGCCTCTGCTGCCTTTTAATGAGGCCTTGTCAGACGTTCTTCTGGGCACTTGGTCCAAGCCCGCTCTGTGGGACACGGTCGTGGACGTGCTGCCACAATGTCCGGAGGAGGCCCGGACTAAATTCGCCCAAGCCCTTGCGGAGGGTCGAGATGCAGCACTGTATTCCATCCGGTGTGGGCTGGATACCACGGACTCACTGGGCAGAGCGATGGCAACGACGGTGGCGATTCGTTGCCACGCCTGGTTGAGGTCCGCCAACTTTTCGGCTGATGTCCAAAACACCCTTATGGACATGCCGTTTGATGGCCGTCACCTCTTTGGCGACAAGGCGGACCATGCGCTTGAGCGCTTTAAGGACTCCAGGGCTACGGCCAAGTGCTTGGGCCTCTCGGCCCCGCGCCAGCAAACGGCTGCCTTTCGCCCCTTTCGTGGCCAAGGAAGGGGCCCCCACACGTCCTGCCAGCCACGGGCCACAGACTACCATCCAGTGCGCTGGCAGATGTGGAAACCGCCGTGGCGGCGGTCGGGGACAACGGCGAAGCCAGTCCACACCTGCCCCTGCAGCATCCGCCTCAAAACCCTCCTTGTCCGTGCTTTCAGGCCCATGTGACGCCAGTGGGGGGCAGGGTCCGCCATCACCACCACCACTGGCGCACTTTCACATCGGACAGGTGGGTGCTGCAAATCGTCCGAAGGGGCTACTCCCTCCCCTTCGAGGCGTCCCCTCCAGCCATGCCACCACAGTACCACCGCATGTCGGGGATCACTTGAAACTTCTATAAGAGGAAGTTACGGCCCTCTTGGCCAAGCGGGCCATCGAGCGCGTTACTTTCTGGTACCCAAGAAGGGCAAAGGGGGCCTACGCCCTAACTTGGACATACGGAACGTCAACGGCTTCCTCCGGAAGGAGAAGTTCAAGATGCTGACACTGGCTCAGGTCTTAGCTGCCCTGGACCCTGGAGACTGGATGGTAGCGTTGGACTTGTAGGACGCTTATTTTCACATCCCCGTCCTGCCGGCCCACCAGCGTTACCTGCGGTTCACGGTAGGCCACGAGCACTTTCAGTTTACCGTGCTCCCCTTCGGCCTTACCAGCGCCCCACGGGTGTTCACGAAAGTGATGGCGGTGGTCGCAGCTCATCTGCGCAGGTTAGGGGTTTCAGTCTTCCCCTACCTCGATGACTGGTTGTTGAAGGCGGGCTCGCCCCAGACAGTCGTCAGCCACCTTCAGACTATGGTCGACCTCCTGCACCTGCTGGGGTTCTCCATCAGTGTGCCGAAGTCACACCTGTGTCCCTCTCAGAAGCTCCTCTTCATCGAAGCGGTTTTAGACTCGGCGCAGTTTCGGGTTTATCCTCCCGAACAGCGGGTTCGGGATATTCAGGCTCTGATTCCGATCTTTCAGCCGTTATCCCGAGTCTCGGTCAGGTTGACGCTGCGGCTTCTGGGGATGATGGCCTCCTGCATCCTTCTGGTGCATCACGCCCGATGGCGGATGCGGGCTCTGCAGTGGGACCTGAAGTTTCAGTGGGCCCAGCATCAGGGCAACTTGTCCGACCATGTCTTGATCTCGGAGGGCACTGCAAGACAGTTGCAGTGGTGGCTTACGGACCGCGATTGGGTCAGCGGCAGATCCCTACCCCAACCGGAGCACGTAGTTGTGACGGACGCGTCCCTCCAGGGCTGGGGAGGCCACATGGGAGAGGCGGAGATCAGAGGCCTCTGGTCTCCGGCGGAGTCCCAGCTCCATATCAACCTTTCTGGAGCTGCGGGCGATCCGGCTTGCACTGAAGGCATTCCTCCCCTCTGTCTGGGGGAGTGTAGTGCAGGTGTTCACGGACAACACCACCGCCATGTGGTACTGCAACAAACAGGGCGAGGTGGGGTCGTGGACCCTATGCCAGGAGGCTCTGCGCCTCTGGCAGTGGCTGGAACATCAGGGCGTGACCCTGGTGGTTCAACACCTGGCAGGTTCCCTGAACGCCAGGGCGGACGAACTCAGCCGTCGGTGCATGATGGATCACGAATGGCGTCTGAACTCGGATGTGGCGCAAGGCCTCTTTCAGCAGTGGGGAGAGCCTTGGTTAGATCTATTCGCCACAGAAGAGAACGCGCAATGTCATTAGTTCTGCTCGTTGGAATTTCCAAGGCGACACTCGCTCGGAGACGCTTTTCGTCGCGAGTGGAGCTGCGGTCTGTTGTACACCTTTCCGCCTGTACCACTTCTGCCCAGAGTGCTGAAGAAGATCAGGTGCGACCTGGCCCAAGTTATTCTCGTGGCTCCGGACTGGGCACAAAGATATTGGTATCCAGAGCTACTCAGAATGTCTGTCGATCCCCCGATTCGTCTGCCTCTTCAGGAGGACCTACTGTCACAGCAGCAGGGGACTGTCCTCCACCCGAACCTGTCCAGTTTCCACCTCCATGCTTGGAGATTGAGCGGCGACTCTTGAGGCCATTTGACTTGCCTGCTGAAGTTTGTAATGTGATTCTGGCAGCCAGGCGTCCCTCCACAAAGCCGGTATACGCCTGCAGGTGGAACAGATTTGTGGCATGGTGCACAGCAAAGGTTGTGGATCCACTCTCTGCCCCCCTTTCCGAGGTTCTCCTCTTCCTTCTTTCTCTTGCCCAGCAGAGCTCTGCTCTGGGCACTATCAAGGGCTACCTTTCTGCCCTTTCCGCCTTCTTGAGGCTACCTGATCAGCCTTCTTTGTTCAAGTCCCCGATTGTTAACAAATTCTTGAAGGGCATCACTCATATGTTTCCCCCTGTTCCTTTCGTGATGCCCTAGTGGGACTTGAACCTGGTTCTGACTTACCTGATGTGCGCTCCTTTTGAGCCGCTTCATAACTGTCCTCTCCGTCTTCTTACACTTGAGACTGCTTTCCTAGTTGCCATCACCTCTGCCAGGAGAGTGAGTGAGCACCAGGCTCTTTCCTCTAAGCCTCCTTTCCTTTCTGTCCATCCGGACAAGGCTGTGTTGCGGACAAGACCCTCTTTCCTGCCCAAGGTAGTCACAGCCTTCCACATCGGGCAGTCCATTACCTTGCCCACCTTCTTTCCGCCTCCGCATCCCTCTAAAGAGGAAGAGCGGCTCCACCGTCTGGACCCAAAACGTGCGCTGTCATACTATCTGGATCGCACACGCCAGTTCCGGGTGGATGACCAACTCTTTGTTGGTTACGTGGGCACTAAGAAAGGGCGGGCGGTGCACAAACGGACCATCTCTCGGTGGGTCGTGTTGTGCATCAAGGCATGCTACTCTTTGGCGAAGAAGGAGCCTCCTGTTGGGCTGAGGGCCCATTCCACTTGGGCCACGGCGGCTACTACTGCCCTGGGCCGGGGAGTCCCCTTACAGGACATCTGTCAGGCAGCTACGTGGGCCTCGCTGCACACATTCCCAAGACACTACTGCCTGGACAGCCAAGTCTGGAGGGATGGCTTCTTTGGCCGTTCCGTCCTCCAGGACTTTCTGGTGTGATCATTGGTTCGCAGACCCACCACCGGGGTTGGTATTGCTGGGGTATCTATTCTAAAGTAAGGAATCTAATACTAACCTGTTTCTTTCAGATGCACAAGTTACTTACCTTCGGTAACGATATATCTGTAAGAAACAGTAGTTAGTATTCGATTCCTTACTGCCCCACCCATCCTCCCCGTTCTGCGAACCGATATCTAGGGTTAAGGTCATCCCCTTTCAGGGCCCTAGTTTCATGGCAACAGTGTTGGTTTTTATCATGGCTCTGCGTTTCTGGCGCAGAAAAGCTGTGTATAAGAACTGAAGTCAGCGCGCGAGGGCGGCGTCTAAGTACTCCGGCGACGTCATCCCGACGCCGACGAAGGACACGGAGCCGCAGACGACGCCTACCGACGCACAAGTGTACTGCTACGCAAAAGTTTCCGGATCCAGTCTGACGCCTGGGGATATTCTAAGGTAAGGAATCTAATACCAACTACTGTTTCTTACAGATATATCGTTACCGAAGGTAAGTAACTTGTGCAACAGGGGTCTCTTAGGCATCACAACAGAGTTCCGTACTAGAGAATCCCCTATTATTTTCCATCATATTGATATTCTAGCTGAATACCCACTGGGAGCTCCTAACCCTTTATTTCATTCTTCGCCCAAAGGCAATTCCAAGCTCAAGTGGCTCTACCTGAGAAGGATTGTGCCAAGCTCAGGATGGTCTCGTGGAATGTGGCAGGGGTCAGGAGGAAAATGTCCCTCCCTCATAGGCTCCTGTTTATTGACTCCTTTGATATTTGTATTCTTCAAGAAACTTGGAGAGTAGTACCAGTCCACATGCCGGGCTTTGTGTTATATCATCGTCCCGCAATTGCTTCCAAGCTAGGACACACTCAAGAGGTGTATTGATTTGGGTTAAAATAGCACTTTGCTGCAAAATCCACAAACTACCCTCAGATAGCCCAGACATTCTTGCAATTCATTGCAAGAAAGATGATTTAAAAAAATCAGTAGATATATTTTAAATACCCTGTAATACAGTGAGCAGATATACATTTAGGGCCACATGTATGATATAAGCAGTTTGAGATTACCAAATAGCGATTTTTACCGAATCGCTAATTGATAATTGTAAATGCTACGTATGTAGGAATCGCCAAAGATTTTACTATTCCTTTATATTTCCTTAATATTGATTTGAAAGACCCATAGGTGCGAATGGTTTTGCATTAGCTGATTTGCGATTACCTAATTGGTAATTGCAGAATAGGTAACGCAAAGGCAAGACTGCACGAGAGCCTAAGGCCCCCCCCCGAAATACTCTTGAAACAAGATGTGCATTAGGTAATCCCTGTTTTCATTCGCAATTTAGATAATTGCTAAAAAATTGTGGTATCTAAATTGCGAATCCCAATGCCTTTCATTCATTCAGAAAGGCCATTTTGCAAACGAGTGAATTTAGCAATTTGCATCGTTTGCAAATGCAAAATACTTTGATACATGTGTACCTTAGTATCAACATGAGTTACAAGAGAGGAATAACTATTACTAAACTGGCTACCAGGAGCAGTAAGAAAGAGGAAGGACTACAACTAGAGACAGTTTAGGAGGGTCGTGATACAACACCTGTGTTGCCTATTCCTTTGTGGTTCATTTACCCAAAGGGTCTATGGGTTACTCTAGTTTCTGTTTTCAATGCTATGGTTCTTTTTTCAGTTGTTGACTGCTTTTGAGAATAAACAGCAAGTGATGCATAACAGAAGCCTCAGGTCTTGACATAAAAATTATTCTTCAAAGTCTTTTCTTCTTAACGTTCAACAGTCTTACGGTTTTAGTAAATTGTTTATTGGTGTCACTTCTGAGGGTTGATTTGGAATATTGAGATTTTCTAATGCACAATGATTGCTTTGCTAGTGATTTAAATTGTGTTTTATGTGATTATTTTAATACCGAATACTGCACATTTATTGTATACCAGGATATCACTTTCATGAGAGTGAGGAAGAGACCAAGGATTTCTTGGAGGTTATCTAGAGGGTGATAGTTTGATTAAGGGTTATAAAGAATAAAATGCCCACAGTGGTATATAAAAAGCATATTGCTCATCCCCTGTGGGCCCGTGACCTTACAAAGAAACTGCCTTCGGCCCCGGTCCTGTATTATCGCCGAACTCATTAGTGACCTGCACTATTCTTATAACATACAAAGCGTGCCCTTTATCCCTTCTGTAATGTATGCATGTTTCAAATAAGCCTCTTGAATTGCCAGAGGTCACCCGCGTGGTGACGCCAGACAGTGCGAGACGTGTGTCTTGTCAGTTGCTTGGCAGGACGCATGCGCCTTACATGTGTGCTGCACACCTGGGGCGTCAGGCCAACATTGACCTTCCTGTTTGAGGACTCTTCTAAGAGAAGCTCCGTCAAAGGTTACGTGCCAGTCACTGGAACGATTGTTAGCAACATTTTTCTATCCTTTAATAGTTTCCACCTACAGTATTAAAAGCCTCTTATCGCAGAAGAACTGGCTTAGCCGCTCGTGATAGGCATCTCTTTGTTATGATGCGCCCTCTGATGAAGAGCATTAGAAGGGGTATGTTGAGTCATTTCTCTCTTTCGAGCTTGTGCGTCAGCAAGCATTTTGTAGGAAGTCAACTGCTGCTACTAAAGTCTCGTATTAAGTCTAGAATTCTTTGGTAGATAAGGCATGCAAATCATGTTTGGGGGTTGCCTGATTTGCATTCGGTTGCCTTTCTTTCCGTACTGCATTGCTCGAGTGCTGATATTTTGCGTGATACATAATTTTCAGATCTGTGTGAGCTTGATGCTGGCTCCCCAAACCAGAGATATAATGCTGCCATAAATTAAACTTGGAATCAGTTGTTTTGGTTTTGAACCTCACGATTGATTATTGTGAGGCGAGAATCTGCCAGCATAAATCTACACAGTTTTTGGATGGCTATTTGATGGTTCTGGGGAGAAAAGACTATTGACGTTCGTAGTTCGGCATACATCCATCAATGCTAGTGAAGTTAGTAGTTCTAAAGTCTGAACAGGCTTCCTTCTGCAGCCCAGCTTTCCTCCCGTAAGGGTGATCAGGCACCGTATCTGCATCTAGTTGTGAAGTGGTTCACATTCCTCTTTCGGTGCGCAACATGAATTTCACGGACTTAGACCATACATATGTGAATGTTTTTTGGACTTTTACTCTAGTTTACAGGGTCCAGAAACCCCTCAAAATGAGTCTCACATGGGGAAATGACAACTCATTTAAATGGGCTACTTGGAGAAGGCAGAGCGTGCCTGCATTCAAGATCGCCACCATTGTGTAGTGCTCAGGTCAGCCCTGCTGTTCATCTGCCCCATCCTGTGATGGGTGTCATTCCTCAATTATTTGTTTTTTCATTTATTTTTTTGCATTTTTATATAGCGCAAACATTAACCAAAGGTGTCAGAGCGCTTTTCTGAAGAAATATGTTTGGTACATGGGTAGTTACGGAGGGTTAAAATTTACCAAATGTTACCAAATATAATTACACAAGCTGTAGAATAACAACATCACATAAGGAAGCAAAAGTTATACAAAAACTATGTACAGTAAGTATGTATAGCAGTGAGACAGTAGGTATAAAGGACAGTGAAACATTTATAAACATCTGATGAAGTGGAGGTAGTGCAGTTCTGTGCCAAGAGTGCAGCATATACTCAATGGCGGGGATTGACTGCAATGACTTACCTAAAATATTGTTGCAGGAGGAGGGCTTGCAGTTCAGTTTTGAGGATCACCATTGAAGTAATAGTCATAGTGGTGAGAAGGTTTGGGGATAGTGAGTTCCAAATTCTGGTTGCGCTGCCTAAGAAGGATTGTGCCAGGAGCCGTTCCTTTTGTAAGGTCAGGGATTCTAGCAGCAATGCTTCGGCAATTTGCAGTGGTCTAGAAACTTCTGAAAGCTTGAGTGTGTCTGCCAGGTAACGGGGACTGGATGTATAGAAGGCCTTATTGGTGATGGAAGTAGTCTTGATTATTGCCCTGGCTTCAATAGGCAACCAACGGAGAGAGACCAGCATATGAGTGATGCGGCCATTCCTTTTGGCCCAGTAGTCAAAGCGTGCTGCTGAGTGTAGAATCATTTTCAGGCGGGAGAGATAGGGTTACGGGAGACCAGCTAGGAGGGAGTTACAATAGTCAACTCGGGAGAGCACCTGTGAATGAGTGACAGATTTCAAATCATGTTCTTGAATGTAGAGGCAGAGTCCCCAGAGAAGATGCAGTTAGTAGTGCACATTTCTGGTCATGGTGCTGATTTTAGACTGCACGTTGAGCTTCTTTACTGTTGAAGATATTGAGTGTGTCCTCCCAGTATTGTAATGGAAGAGTTAATTTCGAAGAGAAGATGAGGAGCAATTCGGTTTCGGACGGGTTCAGTTTTCGGTGATGAGAAGTCATCCAGGTTTGAACAGAGTTTAGGGAGACGCTGTTTGGTGAGGAGACATTTAGATATAGTTTAGATATAGTTGTATGTCATCTGCATATTTATGATACAAAATCCCCGCTTCCTAGTGGCTTCATGTACAGGTTGAAAAGGGTTGGGCAAAGATAGATCTCGGGTGACCCTTTGCTCAACCCCCATCAGCGTTGAATGACGGTCATCGATATATATATACATATATATATATATATATATATATATATATATATATATATATATATAGTCTTTGCAATCTGCCCATGAGGAATGATTCAAACCATTTAAGGACCACCCATCAATACCCATTCTATTTTCATCAAAGACTGATGAAGGGTAAAGAAGAATCAGGAGACGGGATATGAAATGTATCATCGACCACCTGGTGTAAAGCTGTTTTTGTGCTGTGGCCGATTGAAACCAGATTGGTATTCGTTGTTGGACGGGGCGATCTCAGAGGGCCAGGTTATGCTCCCCCGACCACCCCGGGACCCACCTCTCCCACAGATCTTGCCGAGTCTTCTCGTGTGCTCCCCACCCGGGGGGACTTCGAGTCTAGGATCGTACCCACTGAACTCACACCACACTTACGGACGGACACCACACCGTTGGTTTTCAGTAATAAGTTCTTTATCAAACAGTAAGAAGAAATTAGCACTCTTATTTACAAGCGATCGAGGGATCGTAAAGTCTTTGGGGCTTCGGGAAAGGGGAAGCGGGACAGTCTCAGTCTTTAGGCCAGTACGAAGCGTACCCTGCGCGCAGCTCTCAATCCTCGAGCCGGGGGATACCGACGATGATGGTCGCACTGGCTGCTTCACTCACTTCGAGTCGACTCAGGTCGTCTTGGTAGCGTCGATGGTCCAGCCAGACCAGAGTATTCCTCGAGCCGCGACGAGGTCAGCAGGGCTCGATCCGTAGATGTTCTTGAGGAGCCGCGACAGCGTCAGCAGGGCTCGATGGTCTTAGTTCGGTCCTTGCAAGGATGAGCCGCGTCAGCAGGGCTCGGAGGTCTTAGTTCGGTCTTGGCAAGGATGAGCCGCGACAGCATCAGCAGGGCCGCGATCAGATCAGCAGGGCTTTCTTGTCCAGGATACAACTCCCCGCTAGTTGTTGGGCGGCCCCTGATATAGTCCATTGGCCCTTTGATGTCCGGACCCTCGCAGGTGGAGGTCTCAGGCCTTGGGGGCTGGCCGTTGGAGAGGTCCGGCGGTTGGCTCTTTGATCCTTTGAAGATGCGTCTGGGAATTCCCAGACGCCCAGCAGGGTCTGGAGCCAGCACTCGGGGAGGCCAGAGGTGCAATCGAAACTGGCCCACAGGGGAGGCCCAAAGGTGTGACAGAAACCAGTCTCTCAGGGGAGGCCGGAGGTGCCATCGAAACTCCCTCGCTTATCTCACTCGGGGAGCCCTTTACCCCCCAGCCGGGACTGGCGCGCCTTGGAGTCTAAGTTTCACTGGGGCCGGGGTCATGCTTGGCCCAGGGATTCAGGGATCTCGTGAAAGGAAAATGGCTGCCGGTCCTTGTGGGGCATGCAGGTTCTGGGCGCTTGGAGCCGGGAGCGGGACGGGACATGTAAGGCTAGTCGTTGATTACGGGGTTTGGGCGTACAGGGAGCAGGGCGACCAGGGGACTCGGGGTGCAGGGCTACGCTAATGGGGTGCTGAGGAACGGGGGGAACCACGCCACGAGGCCAGGTCCAACACGCGTCCCCCCAAGCTGAAAGGCGGAGAGAAGTACCCATCCTCTTGGGGGTTCTCTTCACTGAGGCGGAAGAATCAGGACAGGCCGTCTGCGTTGGCGTGGTCAGCACCAGGCCGGTGCTCACCAGTGAAATCCATCCCCTGGAGGGAGATGGACCAGCGCAACAGTTTGGGGTTCTCCCCTCTCATTTGCATTAGCCATCGGAGGGGTCGGTCTGGACCCGGAAGTGAGTACCGAACAGGTAGGGCCTCAGCTTCTCAGGGCCCAAACCACTGCGAAGATCTCCCGCTCGAGGGTGCTCCACCTTTGTTCTCGAGGGAGTAGCCTCCGGCTAATGAATGCCACTGGCTGGTCTAGGCCTTTGTCGTTCACCTGGGACAGGACGGCTCCAATGCCATGTTCGGACGCGTCCGTTTGGACCACGAACTCTCGGGAGTAGTCGGGGGCCTGGAGTACTGGGGCAGTGCACATGGCTTCCTTCAATGCTTCAAACGCCTCTTGGCAGGCAGGGGTCCAGCTGACTTTCTTCGGCTGGTTTTTGGAGGTTAACTCCATGAGGGGGACTGCGATGCTGCCGTACCCTTTTATGAACCTTCGGTAGTACCCCGTGAGCCCTAGGAACGCCCGCACTTCCGTCTGGGTCGTGGGGGCCTCCCAGGCCACGATTGCATAGATCTTGGGCTGGAGGGGGGCTACGAGGCCGGTTCCGACCTGGTGCCCCAGGTAGACTACGGACCCTTGTCCGATCTGGCACTTGCTTGCCTTAATGGTGAGCCCGGCCCTCTGCAGGGCTGTCAGTACCTCCCAAAAGTGTTGGAGGTGCTCGGACCAGTGGGAGCTGAACACCGCGATATCGTCTAGATACGCGGCGCTGAATTCCTCCAACCCAGCCAGTACCTGGTTAACCAGCCTCTGGAAGGTGGCGGGGACGTTTTTCATCCCGAAGGGCATCACCCCGAAATGGTAGTGACCATCCGGGGTGGAGAAGGCGGATCTCTCTCGGGCCCCCTCTGTGAGGGCGAGCTGCCAGTATCCGCTGGTCAGGTCGAACGTGCTGAGATAGCGAGCAGCCCCTAGGCGGTCAATAAGCTCGTCTGCTCGTGGAATGGGGTGGGCGTTGGTTCTGGTGACTGTGTTGAGCCCGCGGTAGTCTACGCAGAACCTCAGCTCAGGAACAGCACCGGGGGCGGCCGCCTTCGGAATCAGGACCACGGGGCTGGACCATTCGACCACTCCTAGAGCTAGCATCTTAGAGACTTCGGCCTTGATGCAGGCCCGGACTCTGTCAGGGACTCGGTAGGCTCTGTGCCGTACCGGAGGGCTGTCCCCGGTGTCCACGTCGTGGACGCACCAGCTGGTGACGCCGGGGATGAGGGAGAAAAGGCCAGAGAACTGTCCCAGTAACTGGCGACAGCCCTCACACTCCTCAGGGGTGAGGGAGGAGGAGAGACTCACTCCCTCTATGGAGCCATCATTTTCCTTCGCACACAGGAGATCGGGGAGAGGCTCCGTTTCCTCTTCATCTCCGTCGTCAGTGGCGAGGAGCAAACTCAGCTCGGACCGCACGAAGTGGGGTTTGAGGCGGTTCACATGGAGGACCCTCAAGGGGTTCCTGGGGGACTGCACATCAATGAGATAGGTCACCTGGCTCTTGCGTTCCACCACCTTGAAAGGCCCGGTCCATTTGTCTTGTAGGGCACAGGGTTCCACTGGGGCCATCACCCAGACCTGCTGACCGGGTTGAAACTCGACCAGAGTGGCATTCTGGTCATACCAACGTTTCATCTCTTCCTGACTGGCCTCGAGGTTTGCCTCGGCCAGCTCTCGGAACTTCCGAGTCTGGTTTCGGAGGGCCAGGATGTATCTAAACACATCCGGAGGGGGCTCTGAGGCCGCCGTTTCCCAGCCTTCCTTGACCAGGCTGAGGGGCCCCCTGACGGGGTGCCCATAGAGCAGCTCGAAGGGGCTAAACCCCAAGGATTTCTGGGGGACTTCTCGGTACGCGAACAGGAGACAGGGAAGGAGGATGTCCCACTTGCGCCTCAGGGACTCTTCGAGACCCATGATCATTCCCTTGAGGGTCCGGTTGAATCGCTCAACCAGGCCGTTACCTTGGGGGTGGTATGGGGAGGTGAACTTGTACGTCACCCCACATTGTTGCCAGAGAGACTTCATGTACTTCGAGATGAAGTTTGTTCCTCGGTCGCTCACTACTTCTCGGGGGAATCCCACCCGGGAGAAGATCCCCATGAGAGCCCGCCCCACTACGGGGGCCGTCACCGTTCGGAGACGGATGGCTTCGGGGTATCGGGTGGCATGGTCCACCAGGACGAGGATAAATCGGTGGCCTAAGGAGGTCCGGGGGTCAAGAGGCCCCACGATATCGATGCCCACTCGCTCAAAGGGGGTACTGACCACGGGGAAGGGTTGGAGGGGGGGGGGCCTTGCGCCTCCCGCTGCTCTTCCCGCTGGACTGACACGTGGAGCAGGACTTGCAGTGGGCCTCCACATCGGAGCGCATGCCGGGCCAGTAAAAGTGCGTGACCAGGCGGTGATACGTTTTGTCTTGTCCCAGGTGTCCCGCCAGGGGTACATCATGGGCCAGGTTCAGGAGGAAGCCGCGGAAGCATAGGGGTACCACCAGCACCCGGGCTGACCCTAGCTCGGCGGACTTCTGTTCGCTATATAACAGGCCATTTTCCCAATAGATAAGGTGGGAGCCGGACTGGTCACCGGGGGCCTGCTGCCGGGACCCAACCAAAGACGAACAGGAGGTCTGTTCTAGGCAGAATTCTTCTCGGGGCGGTCCTCCCTCCTGGCGCCACTGGGCCAATTCAGGAAGGTCGTCCAAGCTCGAGGTCTGATCGACGCCAGGGCCGAGGGGACCTGCGTCAGGGATAAGGCTCTCACTGGGAGACAGCTCGGGGATTTCAGATGATCCGAGGACCTCGGGATCCTCGGGGACTGGCTGGGCGTGCTCGAGACTTACCCCCTCTGGGGAGGACACTCGGGCGGTCATGGAACGGGTGCTCACACAGGCCCATTCGGGCAGGCCCACCATCTCCAGGTGGGTCCTTCGTTCTACTTGCTTCCACGGGGAGCTCTCCAGGTTGTTACCGAGTAGGCAGTCCACGGGCATGTCGTGCGGACCGCTACTCGTAGCTCTCCGGAGACGCCCCCCCATTCGAACGGGACCTGAGCTATTCGGCAGGTGCGGATGGAATTGTCAGCTGCGATCACCCTGCAGGAGGCGTGGGGTACAATTTGGTCTTTGGTGACTAGGTGACACCTTACTGCAGTGATACTGGCCCCTGTGTCTCGGAGCGCCCCTATGGGGTGGCCATTGACGGTCACCTGCTGTCTGTACTTCTCAGTGTTGTCTGGCAGGGGGGCTCCGGGGACCATCTCCCTATCACCCAGGGAGACTAAAATCATGGTGGCTGGGTCACCCCCCTCGAAATCCTCCCCCCCTTCTTCCTCTAGGGCTACGGAGGCTAGCTGGCTCGCTGGGGGACCCGCAGCAGCGGGTTTCTTGAATAGAGGGCAGCGGGGGTCATTGGCATAATGCCCTGGTTGCTGGCAGTGGAAGCAAGCTTGGCTGACTCGGTGGCCCTGGTCTGGCCAGAGGAAACCCTGCTCTAGCTGTAGGGGGAGAGGTCCCTGACTGGTTTCTGGGGGGGCTTCTTGGGGATCCTACCTGTGACCCCCTCTGTCTACTCTGACCCCCCCTCCTCTCTGGCGGGAAGGTCCTTGCTCGTTTCGGCCATAGTCTCCCCCGGGACCCCGGGGGACTCTGGTGCTCACCCAGCGATCTGCCTTGACGGCCAGCTTCCGGGGGGTCAGCCAGCTTGCTGTCCAGAAGGTGCTGTCTCAGTTCCACAAAGCAATTCGCGGACAAATGTTCATAGGCGATGAGATCAATGAGTCCCTCAAAGGTGGACACCTTGCTGCCCTTGATCCACCCTTCCAAGGCCCGGCTGTAGAAATTCACATATTCCACCCATGTAGTGCCGGGGATCTTCTTGCAGTCTCTAAACCGTTGTCGATACATCTCTGGGGTGAGCCCATATCTCGTGAGGAGGGCCTCTTTCATGTGGCTGTAGGAAGTTTGCTCGGAAGATGGTAGATCGAGCAGGGTGTCTCTCCCCTCGCTCAGGAATCGACCCCACAGCCCGGCTCCCCAATCCTTCTGAGGAACTCGGTGGGAGGTCATGGCGACTTCGTAGGCTTTGAACCATTGCTGGATATCATCGTTTTTGTAATACTCTTTTACTACATCCTTGGGGATGTGGACTTTGGGTTCCGCCGGGGGATGGCTTCTCGGGTCCCCGAGGTTCGGCTGTCATCGCTCCGGGCCTTCAGTTCGATCTCCTTTAGGCCGCGCTCGAGCTCTAGCTGGAGTCGTTTGCCTTCGTGTTCTCCCTGGAGTTTCTTCTCCTCCAGTTCTCCTTGCAGCCGCAACTGCTCGATGGCCAGCTTCTTCTCAGCCAACTTGAGTTCTCCTTCTATCTTCAGGCGTGCTAGTTCTAGCTAGTGGTTTCTGTTGCGTTCTCGGTCGGTCATCTCCTCCGGTGACAGGCCTCTCTCCGTGTTGGGACTCCGCGTCGGGGACTCTGCTCTCTCACCCTCTTGGACGTGGGTTTCGGTCGGTGGCCCTCCCTCTCCACCGTCTTCTGCTGGCGGTGGGAGATGGGCTCCGGCCTCTACCCATGCTGTCAGGGCTTTTTGAAAGTCCTCCTTGGTGCTCAACCCAGTTGTCGTGATATGTAGATCTTTGCAAAACTGCTTTAGCTCTCGGTGCGTATAATCTTCCAGAAGTTCCATCTGGAAGGTGGTCTTGTCGTTTGTTAGGATGAGACTCATGGTTGTTCTTCGTTCGGGTAGTGTGTCAGTTCCTGTACGATCCCTAGACGTAGGTTCTTATCGCGTCGCTGCCACCAATGTTGGACGGGGCGATCTCAGAGGGCCAGGTTATGCTCACCCGACCACCCCGGGACCCACCTCTCCCACAGATCTTGCCGAGTCTTATCGTGTGCTCCCCACCCGGGGGGACTTCGAGTCTAGGATTGTACCCACTGAACTCACACCACACTTACGGACGGACACCACACCGTTGGTTTTCAGTAATAAGTTCTTTATCAAATAGTAAGAAGAAATTAGCACTCTTATTTACAAGCGATCGAGGGATCGTAAAGTCTTTGGGGCTTCGGGAAGGGGGAAGCGGGACAGTCTCAGTCTTAGGCCAGTACGAAGCGTACCCTGCGCGCAGCTCTCAATCCTCAAGCCGGGGATTACGGACGATGATGGTCGCACTGGCTGCTTCACTCACTTCGAGTCGACTCAGGTCGTCTTGGTAGCGTCGATGGTCCAGCCGGACCAGTGTATTCCTCGAGCCGCGACGAGGTCAGCAGGGCTCGATCCGGAGATGTTCTTGAGGAGCCGCGACAGCGTCAGTAGGGCTCGATGGTCTTAGTTCGGTCCTTGCAAGGATGAGCCGCGTCAGTGTCAGCAGGGCTCGGAGGTCTTAGTTCGGTCTTGGCAAGGATGAGCCGCGACAGCGTCAGCAGGGTTCGGAGGTCTTAGTTCGATCTTTACTAGGATGAACCGCGACAGCGTCAGCAGGGCTCTGATGTTCCAGTTCCGTGTTACGAGAAGGAGCCGCGACAGCGTCAGCAGGGCTCGAAGGGTTCAGAAGTTCAGTTTTCCCCACGGTTCAGCTGCGATCAGATCAGCAGGGCTTTCTTGTCCAGGACACAACTCCCCGCTAGTTGTTGGGTGGCCCCTGATATAGTCCATTGGCCCTTTGATGTCCGGACCCTCGCAGGCGGAGGCCTCAGGCCTTGGGGGCTGGCCGTTGGAGAGGTCCGGCGGTTGGCTCTTTGATCCTTTGAAGATGCGTCCGGGAATTCCCAGACGCCCAGCAGGGTCTGGAGCCAGCACTCGGGGAGGCCAGAGGTGCAATCGAAACTGGCCCACAGGGGAGGCCCAAAGGTGTGACAGAAACCAGTCTCTCAGGGGAGGCCGGAGGTGCCATCGAAACTCCCTCGCTTATCTCACTCGGGGAGCCCTTTACCCCCCAGCCGGAACTGGCGCGCCTTGGAGTCTAAGTTTCGCTGGGGCCGGGGTCATGCTTGGCCCAGGGATTCAGGGGTCTCGGGAAAGGAAAATGGCTGCCGGTCCTTGTGGGGCATGCAGGTTCTGGGCGCTTGGAGCCGGGAGCGGGACGGGACATGTGGGGCTGGTCGTTGATTACGGGGTTTGGGCGTACAGGGAGCAGGGCGACCAGGGGACTCGGGGTGCAGGGCTACGCTAATGGGGTGCAGAGGAACGGGGGGAACCACGCCACGAGGCCAGGTCCAACATTCGTCGAGTGGGTTACCTTTGATTTGTTGAGTAAACTACTTCGCTATACACCTTTCGGTGATTTTTACACGGTTAGGTAGGTTGGAAATCGGGCAATAGCTGTTAAGGTCATTAGTATCTGTAGAGGGTTTTTTGAGGAAAGTGGTGACTTGTCCAGTTTTCAGGCAGTCAGGAAATGTTAATTATATTCACCGTGAGCACTGTGGAGGAGCACACATAGACTTTCTTCATTGTAGTGTAGACATATTGCTCTTTATTTAATTTTCCAAATTTGCCAAAGATTGTTTCTAACCAACATGTGTCTCGTATAGGCTAATATGCCTCAACTTCTTAAAATCTAGAATAACCTATGAATACACAATAATTAGCCTCACATCATATTATATATCAACCGTCCATCACCGGAGCCCCATGATGACATAACAAAGATTCTTATTAGCAATGTGATATAGTAAGCAAAGATATATTTAGTATACCTGATCACACTCAATACGCATTCTCCATAATGTGTATATTTGTGTTCCTAAATAGTAAATCAAGAAGAGTGAGAATGTTTCTCTAACCACACCAAAAGCAAAAGGTGTACCTACATCTAATAAATTTAATAATCTGAAAATAAACCGTCGGAAAGCCCAAACGTGGTTACCAAATTAATATCAACACCATTATACATTAAAGAAAACCATACTTTAATAACGTACACTTTCAAAATATTTCTAACTTATTCTTTCTTGCCAAACACCGTGATCCAGAAACTATTGAAACAAAACAAAGTAGAAAATCAATCCTCCCGAACACAAGTATGTTCAATATATTTTTATCAGCCTTATTTCTCACAATTGGATATATTAAAAAAACAATAAATCAGGACACATGCTCTCCCGATTAGTAAAACTATATATTGATGATTATGTTCCCAGTTCCGTGTATTTTAACCTGTAATCTCCATAAAACAGCAGAAGAACTCACTCTAAGATACCTGCCCTCTTCAAACACAATATCAAAATGCGTCCATCAGTCCATAGTGTCTGTGAAGCAAAAGTAACTGTCATGACAAATCCTCCATCACAAAAACAGGTCATGCATGGCTTACGCATTTCCCAATGAGCAAGACGCACCACATCCCTGTATTGCGTGCGCTGACTTAATACCCTCGCGCCATGTTTATTTTGTTGGTGGAAACAAAAACAGGACTGGGAGCAATATCAAAGTATTTTCGAACATGAAAATATCAAATTACCAAGAGGAGAGTAAACAACCTGATCTAATTCTACCACAACCCATTTATGTGCTTGATTGTATCTGGTGGACAAATAGACCATTAGTACCAATTACCTGATTTAAGATTGGAACATTGGCCGCCATATTTACATGGTCTGCATTAAACATGTCACATATTTAAAGCATTATTCCTCTCACAAACATGTTAAACAGAATTATATAAATAAAACATTGATCGCTATTGTGAATTGTTGTCATTGTACATGGCACAAATTAACAACCCTCAAAAGAGTTTGCACATCCGGGGAGGGGGAGGGTGGATGTCATGGAATAAAAACTATTTTACTTTGGAGTCAAAGAACTGTAGATATTCTTCTGCTTTCTTGGACGGGTCATCAAATGTATTGCATGTGGAAGGGCTGTTAGCAGTTTTGACAAGATCATAGAGTTGCTTCTGTTGATTCTTAGCTGACTCCAGGAGGGATCTGAAGTGATTGGATTTCTCACAAAAGGTATGTCTTTTGTACAGGAGCCTTGCTTTTTGAAGACATGTGAGGTTAGGTTTCCTATAATTCTTAAGGCTTACTTTTCCTCATATCAGTGCTTGTTAAATCAAGAGGTTGAGGGTTTAGGGAGTTCATTTTTGCTTTGAAGCAGAACAACATCATAAAGCAGATGAGAGAGATATTGAATACTGGGAGTTCTGTAATGGGGCCGATGGGAGGTAATATTTTCTTGGCAGTGTTGCTGAGTATACTTTAAGTTCTTGAGAATGCACAATCATGTAATTGCTCTTCTAGGTTGACTCGTTGTCACAGTATGAGAAAGTGGCAAAGTGAAGGGAAAAGGGAAATAATCAGACCAGTCTACTGTTCTGGGTTCGTCCACTAAGAGCAGGTCTTCTTTGGGGGGTAATGAGGTCGAGTACAGACCCTTTTGTATGTGTTGAAGAGATTCCAGGCAAAGTGCCCAGGGTAGATTAACGTCTCCCAGAAAGATAATTTTGTCTCTTTGAGTTGTTTGTACATTAAAAAGGGCAATACATTCCTCGACAAAGGCTGTGCTCATTGAAAGGGGGATTGTGTTGAGTGCGGAGATCAATATTGAGGCTTTGGAGTGTGGATGAAGAACCCTTGGGTATCTCTTTGCACTACAGAGAGTCTCCACAGATGGCTGCAATGTCTCCCTCGACTCTGTTTACCCTGTCCTTTCTGATGGAGTAGTTTGGAGGAAATGGAAGATCAAAAGTCTTAAGGAATGTATCATTGAGCCAAGTCTCAGTAAGAATTAAGGGATTGAGATTGTAGTGTGTAATGGTATGTGAGGTTTCCAGCGTGTGCTTCATTGCAGATATGCATTTGTGGAGCATGCAGTATAGATCTGAGGTAACTAATTTGCTGTGAGGGGTGTCCGAGGTTTTGAATTGGATAGCAATAATGTTCCTCTTAGCCGGTGTCAGCTTTGGAGGGGTTTGGAGTTTGGGACAAGGTAAGGATAAATCTGAATTCTGTGTTTGATGAAGTTTTCTCCAGAGGTGGTGTCATTGAGAGTAGAGTGGGTGGGGGTGCAAGTTGGTCAACAATGTTGGCTTAGGAGAGAATGAGTGTACATCTTTTGGGGTGAGGTAGACTGCTACTCCTCAGTATTGAATCACAGGAATTGTATAGCTTCAACTGGTGTAGTGGAGAGTCTAGGCGAGAAGAAAGTCTGGTGCATAGATTGGATATTGTGTCATCTAGCTGGGAAAATTTCGAACAGAGGAACTCAAGTTTGCTTTCTAGCAGTGGGTTATGGTGTAAGGTGCAGTGAATAGGAGCGAAATGAGGTGAGGTGTGTCCTCAGTGGGACTGTGGAAAGTGGTCTTCGTGGTGATGGCTGGATAAGGTGGCGAGAGATACCAGTTGCTGTGTGTGTCAGTGTCATGTGGGAAGAAGGAGTAGCCTGAGCCATAGACAAGGAGCTGTAGTCTTAGTGAATGAGGGGAATACATGCATAGTAGGAACTGGGTAGCTGTTGATGAGAATGATCTCCAGTGTGTGGGTACCAGTGTGATGATGAGGGGTTATGATTGTTGTAGGGGTGGAGGAGGGCACTGGTGAGGCAGAGGGGAGTAACCCGATGTAGGTCGGTGATGTGTGTAGGTGTTTGTAATGTGGGGGAGGGGTGGTGTATAGCGAGAGGTTGTCATTGAGTGGGGGAGAAATTCCATGTGTGTGAGCAAGGTGAGAAGGGGTGATGATTGACTTTGGAGGGTGTGGTGTCGTAGGAAGGGCTAGTCTGTCTGTGGCCTTGCATGATGGAGTTATGCTAGTGGGGACTGGTTCGAGGAATTGAGGTTTCAAAGATGTTCGCAAGTGGTGCTTAGGAGGGTGGGATAATAGTGTTAGCTAATCGTGGTGAGGGGTGGAGTGGGGGTGTATTGTTGGTGAAGAAAGAGGGAGTAGGGGATATGAGGTAGATTTGGGGAGGTGAGGTAGACGTTGGGGGGGTATGTTTGAGATGGTGAGGCAGGGTTAATGAGGTAGTGGTTTGTTGAAGTGTGGGTTGAGGTGTGCTGGAGGGGCTGGGTTGAATGCTAGGAGAGTCAGAAAGAGCTTGCAGTAGGGCATTGAGCAGGATGAGGAATATGTGGTCAAGTAACGCAAGGCATAAATCAGAGGACCGAGTCAGTATCTTTCCATTATTGTAGACGGAGACGGTGATTTCTCCTTTAAATAGTGATGAGGGGACACTTCTAAGTTTGCAGCCATGTGGAATGTTTGACGAAGATGTAGCATTGAGTTCCTTGGTGGAAAATGTTCCAGGATGCAGTACTGCAAGTGAAGAAGATAAGGTCAGTTTTAGGCTTCCAATATCGGGGAGAGGTGTGAGTGTCACAGGTTCGTGGAAGGGTGGGGAGAGGGTTACAAAGAAAACCTCAATTTTAAAACAGCCTGGGGTTTGCTTCTAGTATTCAGTAGGTCTCCTTCCGGGACCCTCTTACTTTGCTTCAGTTCACAACAGCTACCAAGTATTTGTCTGTGAATTAATAGCTTCACTACACTTTGCTTCACTTCACAACTTTACCAGGTGTTTGACCATGTGAAACAGAATGTTGGTAGTTTCACACTGGGAGCAGTAGACTTTGCTAGATTTTAAAATGAGAACATCCTAACTAGAGACGATGGGCCTTGTTTAAGCCAACCGTCTGCCAGGGAGCACAGATGCCAAGTGCATTGCGGTGGCACTCAAGTCGCAGTGTCATGGGACAGTAAAGAAAGGCTGCTGCAGATAGACCCTGCCCTCTCAGGTTCTGATGCCACCCACCCCCTCACAGGTTGGCTGGGAAAGCTGTGCAAATCTGTCAGGGATGCCAGGGCAGAGGCAAAGAGTGCACCAAGTGGCAGCACAACATAGCGGGTGCTACTCCTCTGACTGATACTCTGAGCCTGGTGATGAATGGGTGCCTGACACCCGAATCAGCAGATAATTGAGGCCTCAGGTGACATGTGAGGGCTGCACCTCTCACATAGGAGAAACTACCGGCAGGCCCCACATTCTATTACTGGCCGGGCAGTATACGAGCATCAGCAACTCTTCGAATGATGCAGCGTATGAGGTGCGGCGCTGCACAACCTTCTAGTGTGCCAGTGGACCTGCTGATAAGACTTTCTAAGAACATACCCTGAATACCCTCTGGACCTACCACACTGGGAGCTGTATGTGTGAGGGGCCTGGATCTCTCAGGAACTCGCTCTTGAGGCTACTGAAAAGGTTTTGGATGCCCTGCTGCAGCCTTAGAGAGACCGCCCTTCACGGTTTCTATTGACGGATATGTAACCACACCAAGGTTTGGCTACACATATTATATTAGTTCTATGCCATTGTTTGGTGCTTAATATCTTGTTCTTGGCTATTTTTGTCTTGAAGGAGGTTTAAGGACCTTGGGTAAAAAAATTGCAGAGAGGGGCCATTGGTGGAGGGACTCACCACCTTTCTTCATCTGCAGGAACGCAGAGTCCTCCTGGACCTACCACTCCACTACTTACTCTCTTTCAACTAAGAGTGCTATTTGTTCGCTATCATTGGCACCATAATCTTCTCTCTTTTTTTACTTGACGCTCCTGGCCAGTCTGAAATGCCCCATAGTATAACATGTATTTGTAAAGCACACATTCATGCAGAAGGGTATTATTGCTCTGAATAACAGGTTTCTTGTTATCCAACTAGTTTGTACTGCTTTTATTGACCTCGGAAAGATGAAAGGATGAGTGGACTCACCTGGATTTGAACCTGTTAGTGTGTAGTCCTACACAGGTCCCTGCAGCGAATTAAGTAGTCTAGTGAGCCATCAAACTCTCCTCCGCCCTCACCCCATACCTCTCTCCAAGTATTGTCGCCGGCCACATAAACCTGTATATACTCCCACTGAAAATCATCACGGTGATTACCCATATTAGTTTTAGTGTAGGACTCCTACCCGGCCACCTTTCTGTATCTGTAACATTAAAAAGGAACTAAGTGACCTGGTCCTGCATGCCGCTGGCTATATATGGTAGATCAGCCATATTTAAGATGGTTGCGCTCCCTCGCTTATTATATCAGCTGCAGAACCACCCCTATCCGATTTCTCCTCGCTGGTTTTGGCAGGTAAATGCGGCCCTTGGGCAGTTCTTGTGGGATGGGGGTAGGGTACCCATGGCTTTACGGACGTACATCCTATCTACTTATTGTGGGGGACAGGATTCACCGGACATCCTGTCATACTATCAAGTATCTCACCTGCTTGTATTGAATGAATGGTGGTAAGGCGATCGGGAGTACCCGGCATATGCAGTAGAGAGGCGGCTCTTGGGAGTCCACTCGCTGCACCGGGTATTATATTCAGCACCGCTACGGAGATCTTTGCCTTCCGCAACGAGGGTTGTGTTCCAGATCTGGCTGCAGGCGCTGCGTAGGATGGGGTGGTGGAACACCCTAAAGCGGGAGACTCCCCTATGGGATAATGGGCGGTTGCCACAACTGGCGGCCTTGCCGGGATTTCGGGGTTGGTACCACATATGGATATCGGTCCTAGGTGACGTCATGAGGGGTCTTGTGTTGAAATCCTTCCAGGACCTTCAAGCAGAATATCATATGCCGCAGTCCCAGTTCTACAAGTACCTGCATTTTCGTCATGCTCTGCTACCTAGTTTGGTGGGATTAGAATCTTTGGCTGAGTTTAGTCCTCTGGAAGCCAAAGTCTTTATGGGTGAACTACCGGATCGTAAGATCTCGAGAATATATCAAACTCTGGTTATTCACTGCTCTTCCCAGCTCCAAAAACTCCGGGAGGATTGGGAGAGAGATCTAGATCCTTTAGAGGAGGAGGATTGGGTGGAGGCTCTGGCTGCCCCTCGAGAAGCGGCCATAGCAGTGCGCCTGGTCCAATTTAAGTACCTGCATTGAATTTATTATACACGTATGCGTCTGGGGAGGGCCGGGTTGATTGCCTCCCCTATGTGTCTTCGATGTGAGGAAGATGAGGGTACTTTAATACATACTGTCTGGCAGTGTCCCTCTTTAGATCATTTCTGGAGGGAGGTTTTCAATTGCCTATCAGAGGTGCTGGGCTGGGATCTTCCCCGCTCGCCGAAGCTAGCGCTCTTACATGTTATGGAGGGGATAGGCGGCAATGTCTACAAACGTCACTTGTTGCTGTTGGGTCTTACATTAGCCAAAAGAGACATAGCAAGGGTGTGGAAGGCACCGGGCCCCCCTCACTATCTCCCTGGAAGAATGGCCTGGACTTCTGCATAGGCCTAGAGAAACCCATTTTCATTGCCACGGGGTGCCCGCTCAAACATTTTAAAATATGGAAAAGGTGGGCAGAGTTTAGGGGATGGCTCCTGGATCCGGTCCCGTCAGAGAGGGACCCACGTATGTAGGATGGGGTTCATAGGGGATAGATGGATAGACAATGGAACCCTAGTGGGTATTTCCTATTCTAACATTAGAATGCCTCCAACCTGAGTTGGTGTATGGTGCGATAGGGGGGAGGTTGGAGGGAGGGCGAGTTGGATTTTGTTTGTATTGCCCTTTATTTTTTCTTAATACTATTTTGTAAAATGTCAAAGTCAATCCTAATTTCTTTTGATTCTGTGGTTGTCCCTGGGGTACAGGGCCCTGCAATATATGTGCTAATTGACAATAAAAATGTGTTTTAAAAAAAAAAAGGAACTAAGGTGACAGGGTACCACACACTTTTGGTGAGGAGCGATCAGGCAGCGAGATCTCTGCCTTTCCCGCTTACAAGAAGGGAGGAGCAGCCATGCTCTTCGGAAAGTCGGTGCCTGTGACTGTTCAGAGGGTCTAGTGAAGGGCGATTCATATTCATCCAAAATCTCTGTTCAGTATGTAAGTTATTCATGGTGTAATCTGTTTGCACTCCTAATGGTCAAAAGCTGCCTTTTTTGCAGCTATCCAGAACCTTTGCAGAATTTGGCTGACTAAAGACGATTTTAGAGGGTGACTTCACCATGACAGCCTACCTCGTCTTGGACAGGTTGGGTAGATCTGACACAAGCCGGGGAGGGACTGGTTTGTCATGTGATATGCAGAAGGCCACTCACTCATGAACCTATGGTGACTTTGCACCACCAGGAAAGGGATTATACCTTTGTGGCATGTGTCTTATGGTACTTGCAACCGCCTCAAATTCTTTCTTGCCTCTTCCGATTTATTGGTAGTTGAGACCAACATTATTCTTGATGGGGTTTATCGGACCAGCTCGCTTACGACTTGATCTAGGTCTCGTGGTGCAGTTCCCTTCCCCTTGAGGCGGATGCATGAATTAATATGCACACCTGGCAGAATTGCCCACAAGGGCTATGTGTTCTTGGACCAAAGACTATGGGCAGCTAGCAAGGTTTACGTTAGACGTCTTATGTCAAGAGGCTCTTCTCTTCGGAAACTAAAGCTCTGGGACAACCAGGTGGCACTAGATATTTTTTCCAGGGACTTGGTCAGATGTTACTATGATTCACCCTCTAACCCGTTCCTTCAAGACATAACTACATAACTATAGGAAAAGACAGACATATTTTACTTTATGCAATCCAGACTGAGCACGCCTCGCATCAACTGACAGTTCAGTTGGTGCAGCAGTAAAGATGTCTGCAACGCTGGTGATTTGTGCCGCTCACAGGAACTTTCTGGTCAACATACTTAGATCTGATACTTTTTTTAGATCTGTATGACCTCACTTGCCACTTGGAAGAGGAGTTCCTGGTGTTGAACATGGGATATCCCTGGGCAGTAGTATCTCTAAGCAAGGCTGTTGATGACATGTACTGGGCATAAACCCAGAAATGATGGTTTACTGATTAAATACTACAAGATTAACAAATCCAAATTTTCAATTTGTTGTACACAACATTCTAGGATGCTGAGAGTTCAGATAGCTATGTCCTTTAACTGGGCAATGACATCGCCGATATCGAAGCCCAGCAACAAATACTCACTACAATGTGCTAGCCATCGGTCCATTTTCTGGCATGAAGACATTGGTAAAGGGCCTTGACAATAGTCTTAGATGCTGATATCCTCCTTAATACAATCTACACAAGTGGACTTTGTTTTTGGTGGATCTTTGGGGATGATATGAAAACACTCCTTCACCTCCTCTGGCAGGTTAGGAATGAAGTGACGACAAAGTAGCCCTTTCTTTCGACACTGAAAAGGTTTTTGATTGGGTGTAGTGGGGCTTCCTCTTCTGGACCATTGAAAGAGAGGGACTAGGGTAGGACTTTCTAAATAAGATTTGCAGGTTATGTACCACCCCTCTGCCCATAAAATCTGCAACGGTATCTCTCTGATGCATTTTTGCCCACATTCCTCCCTTTTATTCAGTTTGGCTTTTAAGCTGCTGTGTCCTAAGTTGCACCAAACACCCTCTGTGGCAGGAATTGCCACACAGGGTGGGCTCAGGATAATCCTGTTGTAAGCTGACGCAGTCCTGTTGATGCTATTAAATCCAGTACGGTCCCCACCAAGTGTGATGTCACTGATTGAAGAATTCGTTTTTCTGGGTATTGCATTAATTGGACTTAAAGAGACGTAATGCGGATGTCCAAATTCATGTACAGATCGGTATTAGGTGCCCACTCCATCAGCTGCTTATCGTCTAATCTCAGTTACCTGGGTATTCTGCTTAGCCAAAGCTTACTTATCATGGTACAAGACACTCTCCAGTCTTTGTTGTTGAAAACACTGACAAACGTCTTGATGTGGTGGAGGCTACATGCTGCGAAGATGACTATAGCACCAAGATTTAATATTTTTTTTGTTGCTATGCTACCTCTGTGTATCACGAACCCTAGCCTAATACAAATTGTCTCTATCATCAAACTTCTGTTTGGTTGACTAGGTCGATATTTTAACCTGCTAAACTTCATGTGAGCACATGAACGGAGGCCTTTGCTCCGTCATGTTATTTGGGTCAGCAACTGGCCTACTGACGTGCCTTAACGTATTCTTGTGGGTCCGCATCAAGAATTGACTGCTGTCGGCGGAAAGCCAATAATGGTTATAATTTCATAAGTTCCTCTGGCAACATGGAAGAACGCTGGGATTCATACTCTGGACAAATTCAGAGATGGAAAGCACCTGAAATAATTTGATGACCTCTACACAAACTTTGGCTGACGTCTTCTCAAATTTGGAAGTTTGGTCAATTGTCCCGTGTGTAACGTCCAGATTGGGCTCCTCTCGCAGTTTCCATTGTTTGGAAATATTTCAAACTTTGAGGACAGTGCAGGGGAACGGTCTCCTGGTTAGATTGTACTATTATTGATTTCTTGTTTTCAACATCAGCAGCAGAAGTTAGAGGTTCAGTTTACTAGCAATTAAAGGTCTAACAATTTCGCATCAAACACAGAAGATGATGGGAGAAATATTTGCTGGGTCCAACTGATGTGGCATGGTGGGCGAAGAACAATGGATTTGGATTCGACCTGAGCGATAGCTAGTGGCCGAGATTGATTCAAGCATTCCATTAATCACTGTGTTTTCGCTGTCATTTTACTGTTCTAAATTCTACATGAATGGTTCCCTTACGGTTATATTTGGTTCTCATGAGTCCAAATTGTTGGACCCATGACCTACATGTCCGCCTTGACAGGTTCATGGCATCCACCGCACTCCTACGTCTAGTAACAGATGCGCGATACATGGGCCGCACACACTCGGACCATAACCCACACTTTCTGTTTCTATCCTGGGAACGCCCGCGCCCCCCTGTACCCACCTGGCGCTTACAACCCGCACTGCTGCTTGATGCGACCTTCCGCGATTCCCTTCTCACACGCACTGCCCAATACTTCGAGGAAAACACAGGCACGGCATCCTCCCCCCAGGTAGAATGGGACGCTTTCAAGGTAGTGATCAGAGGCCACTGCTTGAGAACACAGGGACGCATAGGGCACCAACTGGAAGGCGATCTGACTAGACTGGAATCTGACTTGCTTGACCGGCGAGGAGGAGGCCGTTGGGGGGGATGCTGATTCGCTACGGGAGGCGCAAGCGGAACACACGCGACTACTGGAACGACTGCGAAACATTAATTACGCAGCACACTCGGCAAGGACACACCACCTGAGCGACAGGCCCGGCAAGCTCCTAGCCTGGCTGATATCCCAGGAAAGTCGCGTGACCCCTGTAACAGCTATACATGTGGAAGGACAGGGCTTACTGTACACTCAACGACACATTCACAACGCGTTCACCACACACTATACAACACTATACCGCTCCCGACTAGCAACCCCTTGCCCTGATATTACTGGCTACCTTTTCCCCCTGCCAATGCCACAACTCAAACCTGCCCAGCAGACCGAATTGGGGGCCACACTTGACCCAGACGAAATCCGAGAAGCTATATTTCACTTGTCCAACGGCAAATCCCTGGGACCGGACGGGCTTCCGGCCGAATTCTACAAGGCTAACGCTGACATCCTTGTCCCGGAACTCCTGAAAATGTATACTGCTGCTGTGGAGGACGCGGCCTTACCCCCCCACACTAAATGAAGCCACTCTAATCTCTATCCTTAAACCTGATAAAGACTGCACACAGATGGGCTCTTACCGCCCCCTAGCGCTACTGAATACGGACTACAAAATCCTGGCCTCCACACTAGCCCGCAGACTGGCTCCTCACATACCTCATCTGGTTCACCCGGATCAGAATGGTTTTGTTCCAACGCGACACACCTCCCACAACATCCGCCGCCTCTTCCGGATACAAAAATACGCTGTTCAGCGATGGCCCAGAGCAGGATGCCTGATATTGGACCTGGAAAAGGCCTTTGACTCGGTCGAGTGGCCGTTCCTGAGAGCAGTTACTGAGAAGTGCCAGCTGGGGGATGACTACATAGCTATGGTGAGCCTCCTATATGATAGACCAACAGTTCGGGTCCGCACGGGCGCACTGCTTTCGGACGCACTCTGAGTACGGAGAGGCACTAGACAAGGCTGCCCCTTATCGCCCATACTGTTCTCACTAGCCATGGAACCCCTAGCCACGATTCTCAGGACCCAGGGACCAGCATGGGGGATACCACTGACGGACGGCCTGCATGCAGTGTCGCTCTATGCAGATGACTTACTGCTGTACGTTAGAGACATAACTGACATCCCTGCCTCCCTCACTGACGTCTTCCGGACATTTGAGGAGATGTCGGGTCTGCGACTCAACTGGGCCAAGTCCGGGGCCTATCCCTTCAGTCCGAACACGCCCGAGTGCGACATCCGCCTGGGCGGAGGGAGACTACAATGGTACCCTACCACCTTTCGGTATCTAGGTATACGAGTTTACCGGGACCCAACAGATGTCCTGGAAGGGAACCTCCTGCGGACGATCGCCTCAATTAGGGCACAAATCTACTTCTGGAACACCTTGCCCCTCAATGTACCTAGCCGAATCGCGCTGACCAAAATGATTGTACTGCCTAGGCTGCTATATTACTTCGCCAATCTTCCGGCGTATGTGCCCAACAGAGTATTCCGAGATCTGGAGGTCCTGCAGCGCAGCCTCATCTGGAATTCGGGCCGCCCCCGAGTGGCACTGACCAAACTGTATATGCCCACTGATTCGGGAGGCCTGGCGGTTCCCAACATTGAGTTGTACTACCTCTCGGCACAACTACAATGGGTGGCGGGATGGCTAAGCGGCAACCATCTAGACGACACTACCTCGGACACCGCTGCCTGGACGCAAACCCAACTTTGCACATTGTTCCAACCGCTCACCAAGGCTCCCTGCCCCTCCCAGTTGCACCTTGCAGTAGCACGCAAGTGCTTCCTGAGGTGTCTGAAACTCACACGAACAACGACACCATATGCCCCGATCTTGCCCCTACTGGGCACTCCGGGCCCGACAGGTGCACTAACTGAGACACGCCTGACAGCTTGGACGCAAGCAGGTGTAGACACGCTTAGCGATCTGTATGCGGATGGTGAGTTGCTCCCTTTTGCGACTCTAGCAGCTGACACAGGCCTCCCAGCTGGCCAGTTCCTGTTACATGCGTCCCTCTTGAGTACGCTTACCGCCTCCTGGGGCGACATGACAGTGGAGCCCCCGATGCACACCTTTATGCAATACTTGCACGTTATGGGCAACGGCTCACACATCATCCACTGGCTAGCGCAAGCCCTGCAGACGCACTCACAACCATCAACGACGCCGCTACGGGAAAAATGGGCGACAGACAGAGGACGGGACTGGACTGACAAAGAATGGGAGATGATTTTGGCCGGACCGACATACATTCCACGCAACCCCCGCTTTAAAATCATTCAATTCTACATCGTACACCGTGCTTACCTCACGCCCGACAAAATTAACAGATACTTCGCGACCACGACTGCTACTTGTCAACGCTGCTCCCTACATGGGGCCGACCTCTTACACATGCTGTGGCACTGCCCAGACATACGGCCATACTGGGACGGAGTCACAGCGTTACTCACCCACGACACTGATGGACAGCTGCCCCACACATGGGAGGCGTGCATCCTGGGCCTATACAGACGCACGAAACTTAAAAAGGTACAAGCGCGCTTCTGGGACATGGGTCTCATAATGGCGAAACGCCTACTTACTAAACATTGGAAAGCCGTGACCCCCCCACACATTCGACACTGGCACACTTCCTTCATCAACTGGGCGCGTGCGGAAAGCACGGTCCTCCTCCGGGAGGAAACCGCAGAGCTTCGAAAATTCCCCATCGCCCAACTCTGGGACGACCTCCTTAAGACATTCCAGCGCGCCTGCCAGGACCAAGGGATAACCTGAAGCGGCAAGCCCTGTTGCCACTATGACAGCACAAACTGACGACCACAGTGACCATGGCTGTGTCCCCCCCGTGTCGATTGTCTTGCATTACGGGACATCCTGCTGCGCCTCGCCCCGCGCCAGCTGCCCCCTGACCGGAACCCATATCGACTTCCGCCCTTCCCCCCCACTCTCTCCCTCCCCTGATCTCACTTGCTTCCCCACTTACAGAGATCTTTCTTTCCAACAGTTGTCTAGACATAGGGGATAATTAACTCACTGGTCAAGTTCCCCGACCAGACCCCCTCCCTTATTGCAGACGGAAGTAACCATTGCATCATGCAAATGGCAAGAAGCGGCCCCCTTACAGAACTCATACTGCCTGCCGACTGCTGAGCCGCGACAGCGCCCAAGGACTGCAGTAAGATGCGGACTCACACTGGAACCCCACTCACGTTAGGACACGACCAGGCTATGCAATACACCGATCGTCACCCCCCAGTCTTTTCCTTTGCGACCTCCTACTTGCAGCACTGGAGAGCCGCATATATACCACACCACCAGACATCCTGGTCTCCGTCCACAATGGCTGCAGACAAGCCACGCCAAGCTTCACTGCTTGCTCTTCTTCCTCAGTGAGCTATACCATCACACATCTTGCTTCACCTACGTCGGCATTACGCACACCCGTCTGAACCGCCACCCGCCGACAGCTCCCCACTACTGTCTAACCACGGCGGATACCCAGTTCCTCAGGGGGGACTCGAGCGCTGAACACGACAGCACTAATGCTTGACTAACTCTGCAATGTTTATGTTCATAGTAAAAGATAAAATGTAGACCTATCATTTATACACCTGAATACCAAACTGTTGTCCATATATGTTTATGAATATCGCCGCCGGACCCCCGGGTTACCGGCTAAATGGCTGTGTCATTCAACTAAGGATCCTCTTGACAATATATGGCCCAACCGGCCCTTGCATGTCACGGAATGTACAATGTATGGCAACAATGTTATGTACAATAAAGGTCTTCCAAAAACAAAAACAAAAAAATAAAATCAGTCCAAATTGTTGGAGAAATCTTTACGAAAACGGCAACATCCTACACATGCTGTGGTCCTGTCCCAAAATAGTACAATATTGGTCTAAAAAATGGGCGTCCATGCTGTAGTCCTGCCATTATTGCTTTGTACCACCTGTCTCCTTGGTCCTGCTGCATGACTTGTCTGATGTACCTTGAAAATCGGCTCACTGGAGGCGCTGGTTTGTCACTGCCATACCTGTTCTAAATTGAGCTTGCTTAGCATATGGAAACCCAACCAGCTTCCAACCCCTCCTACTGTTTTGAAAAAAATGATGAAAGTGGCGGGTTATGAGACAGTTGTTTATCAGCTTAATAACCACGGTGACTTCTTCAGTGTGTTTTGGGGTAGATTTATAAGACTTTGATAAGGCCTGTCAAATCAAACCCTGGTTCCTAGGCCCCTACCCTCCCCCTTCCTCATCTCAGACATTGCTTTCTTCTCGCTATGCTGAAGTACCCTGGATGAAGGAATCGACTGCTGTCTCGAATAACCGGGATCCCAGAAGAGTAATACACCATGGCACTGTGCTGGCAAGCCTTTTTAGGTCGAGCCTGGAATTCGCATCCAAAGGATGCGTCCAGGTGGAGACTTATAGCTAGCTGACTCGGGGGAATGAAGGACAAGAAACTGCCACGCGCTTCTCTTCGGCTGGATTACACTGCGTACACGCGCACCCACACTCACGCATGCGCACATCACAGCCACACGCATACACAGCCACACGCATACACAGGCACACACACACCCCCCCCCCGTCGCCGCTGCACCTACACACACACTAGCGCACCTACACGCACACACAGAGACCCCCCACACACACACACCAGCGCACCTACACACACGCACGCACACATACAAAGACTCCCCTCCCCCTGCCGCCATCGCACACGTACACACACACACACACAAGCGCACCCCCCTCCCCCCTAGAACTAAGCCCCACTTACCGCCATTCGGGACTTCGGTAGCCGGGGCTCTCCCTCGGGCATGGGAGCCCCGCTCTCAGGTACTCCGTGGGCGCGTGCGCGGGACTTCAGAAGACGGAAGTCCCGCCCAAAGGAAGTGGCTCCACGTCTCCTCCGTGTTTGCCTGTCTTCCTGCCTCGGCGGCCGCCAATGACAGCGCGGCCCCGAGCAGGGAGGCGGGCACAGCGTCTCCCGTCCACAGTACAGCGAGGTAGGCTCTCGCTTAGAGAAATCAATTGTTTGTTGCACTTCGCATTGCGCAGCATTTTCTTCCCTCGCTCCCTTTGCACCTTGCATTTTGTTTTTCATTTCCTCCCTTTGTCCCTAAATTTGTGTGTCTTTCTTTTCCTTCTGCCCTGGCTCTCTGCTTTTGTCAAGCCTTTGCTTGGGACCTTGCATTTTTGAACCCTTTCTTTGATGGTTCCCTCCGCCCCCTGGTTCCTCCATTCCTGCATATTTTGGGCCCTCCTTTGATCCTGGCTCCCGAGCGCGTCTCCCGAAGCATCCTCCTCCTGTTCCTTGCAGAAAGCTCTTCCCCGGGCCTTGGCAGCGGGCCCTTGTTTAAAACATGAATGTGTTTCTTGTCGCTGTGTCACCTGCGATCGTCTTCGTACGCCGATTTTATTCTTATAGTTTTGGTGCATGTGCTCATGCTATCCCAGTAAGATTTTTCAATTTTTGTATTTAATGACTTGGCCATTGAAGAAATATGCCTTAGCCGATCTCACTTGCTCTACTATTTCCTTTGGCATTTTTGAAAGGGGCCTTGTGGTTTATTAACATCTGTAAAGTGTACTAATAACTTACAAAATATTTAGTTGCTATTTTTCCAGAGTGTTTGTGCACTGCCTGGGATCCCCTGCCAAAGGGTGAGGTGACCAGGCTGCTAAAAATATTGTTCCTCTTTGAATTATTCATTAAAGCAGTTATTTTCGAATGCGTGCCAAAGGGCCGTATATGTGTCACGCAGAGAACTCTGAGGCAGTTCTATTACAGCGATCGCTGTGGGTACAGGCTTTATATATGACCAGGTTACCGCGTCTGATGGGAGTTTGGCCAGTGACTTTCTCAGTTGGCATTTCTTACTGTAGCTAGTTCAGCAGCGCGGAGGGCTGCAGTTTAGGCGCCACATTGCGAGAACGCCAAGCAATATTATATAAAGATGCAATCTTTGCTATCTGAAGATGTGTTATTGTGCATACAGCGTGGATACTGTTTTAAAGGGCCGGCGGCTGCGTTTCCTGGTTATTCATACTCCCCTCTTACAGCATGCAGCAATTAATCTGACTTCAGCTTGCTCCTTTTCAAGAAGCCCAGAAGAAAAATATGTTTGCATTAGAAAGACTGTGGTCTCAGATTATCTTTTTTTATGTAAATAAACAATCTTAATTCTGTAGTTAGGAAAAAAATTGTTTTAATTCGAAGTGGCAGCAATTTTAGGGACTAATATACTAACGACCCCACGAGAATGCAGACCTTAATGTTTCAGGTGATTCAGCCTCCTTACAGCTAGCTGCATTTAAATTGCCTGCCGCCCAAACTTCTTTTTGGGAATATCCCGTACAGTAATCGCCGCTCTCCCGTAGTATTTACCCAAACAAATACGACAAGGCTTCATCATATTTAAGGTGGAAACTGGCTCATTCAGCCCATTGGAAGTATGACGGAGCGTGTCTACAAACATAAAACGTGTTGCCGCGTTCGCCTGCTTTGGTGTTAATCCCCCCCCCTCCTCTCCATCCCTCCACCCCACCCCCCGCATTTGAAACTCTGAAAATACTAGCTACGTTTATTTGCATCTTCTGGAGAGAAACTTTCATCCTAACTGCCTGCTTGTAACCTTGAGTAGAATTGTAACGTGGAACCTTGAACGCTCCACCCTCTCTCACCCTTGTGAATTCATTTCGCATTTAATGTTTTCCGGAACTCTTGGCAGGCAGCATCCAATTACTCTCCCTGGTGATACATTCAGTTTGTGTAAGGTGAGCGATGTCGTAGAATATCTATCGCGAAAAGAACAGTTGATGGACAGAATGCAGGACAATGTCATACATTCACCCCAGTACAGAGATCAGGGCATAAATCCATCTTTTTAGGTCTCGGCCTAACCAGGCAGCCCACCCCCTCCCTCTCCAGCGCGCACCCCAGTCTCTCTCTGTTGCCACACGCATTAGTAGGCAGCCCACCCCCCTCCCTCTCCATAACAATTGGTTCGAAAATGCTCTCTCAATGTTTCAAGCTTTATTACAAATGTCACAAAAAGATGTTAATATTTCACTTCTGTTCTTGGATTTTCGTCACAATAAAATACACTGAACATAATCTTCACAAAAGTCATTTACAAAAGTTTAAGCTATTGCCATTATAAATTACAATAACTTTCATTTAAGTATTAATTATTTAAAAAAATTAAAAGCCATTGTTATTTGTAATATCAATACATCTAAGTCACGTAAATACAACACATATTGCATTACGAATGCTATAGGTGTCACATTTGCGAAAGTTAAAACTATTGGCATTGTCAATGACAAAGCTATTAATGTCGCTATTTTCAAAAACCAACACATTAATAAAAAAATTGTCATTTACTAGACCAATAGCTCAAACTTTCCTAATGCGAGACCTATTGCATTGCAAATGCTTGTTCTGTAATGGTGTTCATTGTGGCACCAACATGATAGGCCATCTTTTTCCCCCTGTCCTTGAGGGACACCCCCTACATATTTGTCCTTTGGGTTTAGTGAGAGTGCCCTGGGTACCAAGCAGGATTTCAGTATGTGGGGGCTGTCTGTATTCTGTCCCGACTATAGATATTCACGCACCAAATACCTGCCCCTCTGATCTGCCCGCTACATCCAAGGACTATAGGTGTCTGATGCGAACAAACATCCCCACATCTTGCATGGCCATTTCTAATCTAACAGACTCTACAGTGTAGAATCTACACACTTGGTTTGGACATCTGGTCCACCCCCAATCCCCATCACAACCGCCCTGCCCCCCCTCTCCCGCCAACGCCAGTTTAGGAATGTGCTCTTACGTGTGTCACTGTGCCTTAAGCCACTTTTGTGTTTGCTATAGCTGTAGAACATGTGTATCTTGAATTTTGTCATCAAGCCAGCCGAATCCGTCCTATGGCACCTTGAACCATTTCCCTTTTTACCCTTGCATCTCCTTCTCTCCAGTCGGACTGGCCCATCACTATACTCCCATATTGCACAACCAATATTGTTTCCTTCTGTGATATTCTGTTTTTACCAAGGTGTTCTGTTGTCATCGTAATGCCTTTTAGGACAGCTGAGATAATAGGAACCTAATGCCAACCTGAACTGGTCTGGTATGTGTTTGGAAATCCTTAATAAGGAATTACAATAGTTTATTTACGTGCAAACCTTTCTCAGCACCCAAACTATGCACAGACTATTTCTCCATCAGACAGCTGGGTCACTTATGCACTTGTTTGCAGATTATATAGTCTCTCTGTCTTCTTCTCCCGAAAATTATACATGTAAAGTAATTATACTGAATCTCGGTCCCCGTGGGCAAGGTCACCTCATCCCTGCCACACAGAAAATAACCAGAAGTGTTCAACATCTGCCCTATGATGGTGGCACAGTAAATATTGTTGCTGTAACAAGTACATGTGAGCAGGTGAGGCGAGTCTCTCGTTAGTCCCTTTGGTTTTACCTAAATATGGGGCTGTGCTTTAATTGACTTAAGGAAAAGGAAAGGATGAGGGTAAGCCAAGTTTAAGACAGGCCCTAGCCTTTGTGCAATGAGGTAGCCCCCCCTCACTGTCATACCCTCTTCCACTTGGGTTGGTACCCTGCAGTGGTGGCTGTCATTGGTGGCACATGGTATGTAATTATTGCATTCGGTCAGATTAGCGGTGGTGGGTCCCCGAAACTTCTCCGCCGGTTGCGCTTCGTACCTATTGACGACGGGTCCTGGCATGGATAGCTCATCTCAGTAGGTCTGACTTGCCCTAGTGCCAGACAGTTTATCTGTTGATTTTCCTGACAGTCTTACAACTATTGTGTCATTCTTTTCTCCGAAGTCTTCCCAAAGGGAGATCTTCTTAGCTCTCTTCCATTCATGGTGCCTTGGTAGGATCATGGCCCGCAGGCATTTATTTTTTTGCCTCCCGAGACAGAATTTCGGCTCCTTTGGAAACTGCAAGACCTTACAATGAAACTCTTGCTGAACGCACCAATCAGATCTCAGCAGTCTGTGCCACCACTCTAAACTCGGGTTTGAACCACCTAAGCTTGTTTATTCAGCTGGTGTAAGCCTTCCTTTCAATGATTCAAGAAGGTATGCGTTTGTCATATATTAAACATTTCAAAACATATTTACATTTTCATTCAATCCTCATAGGAAGAAACCTTCCTTAAGCTGTGGATGCAGTTTAAGGGCTTTTTACATACATTACAATGTTTTCAAAGCATTTAAAACGAAAAAACAAATAGAAAGAATTCACAAACAGTTGTACTTTGACTTTCAAATGTAAACAACATCTGTGAGTTATGTACACCTAAGCTTGTTCAGGTACATATGTTCTTGAATACATTGCCCTATGCTATTATGCGTCTCTTTCCAACAGCCAAATAGCCGACGCGTTTCCAAACCCTTCTCTTAATCAATGGGGTTCTTCATCAGGGCTGGGCTGTGTACCTATGGTGCAAAATTGAGGGACATTTAGTATCTCCTTTTCCCTATACTTTGTGAAAATTGGTATGCAGGCTAAACCTCTAGAAAGTTTTACCTTGTTTCACGTTAATGCAGGACGCTGTTTTCAGAACGGGGCATCGAGTAAACTTGGGTTTTCACCACTATCTAAATGAGGGTGAAGAATAACGATTCTTGTGAGTATTTCAGCATTGATGTTTGCTTATTATTAAGTTCCGTATAATAAGGGGCGCTGACACTTACTTGTATGTTATTTTCATCTAGTACGTCACTACATCAGTGCGATCTTGGTTAAAAGACTGCAGCGTGTTCCGCGGTGGTTGTTGTTCTGAGCAATTAAAAAATTAAATATCAGTTCGTGTGTAGTGTTCTTGCTCAAATTTTATGTGCGTTAGAATTATAACATGCTTACTTGTGCGAGGTGCGGCGGGGGACCCAGGTGCTGCTACAATTATTTCAGCTGCCACACTCTTTCCAATTGTGCGAACGAGTTATTCAAGGATGAATTGATATTCTGTTAGGGAAGATTCACAACGGAAAATTCCGTTACCGATTGGTCACGTTCTTTCTTTGACTGGCGCTTGGATTCATTTCCAGGGCCCAACCTTACCTTGCTCTGTTACTTCAGAGGCCGTCCTCGGGGGTCTGTCTACCGCATGGCTCTCACTCCGTTTGGAAATGTTCTGGGCGAGTTTCTACACCAGCGGAGTACGATCTCCTATTTAAATATGCCGCTCAGCATTGTGGGATTTGTAGTTTGACGCATAATTTGCGCTTAACCAAAACATATCTGACAATTTGTGATTGTAAGTGCAGCGCTATGGTTCACATATCCGTAGTCTGTATATTCTGCAACAGTGGGGGTCACAGGGGGCTCAATAGTTCAATCTTTGTAATTCGGACATTTCGTTCAGGCCATCCATCACGCAATTAAATTTGAGAATTAAATAAGATTCTTTTTGAAGTAGCATGGCATCGATGTTTCCTCCTCTAGGGGGAACTTTCATGGCTTGTAATATTGTCCACATGAAATCTGTCTCATTATGTTTGTGTTCAACAAAGTGCTGTACCATGGGCGCAGACAGCACTTTGTTTTTGATCCTAGATCTGTGTTGAGCTATTCGTTGATTAGCTCTTTGTGTGGTTTTCCCTATATACAACTTGGGACAAGGGCACATGATTGCATATATGACGTTAGTCGTTTTACAATTTGAGAATCCTTTGTGCGTCCATCTCACAGTATTGAATACAAATTCATCACCTTCTATTGTATTTGGGCAGGAAGCACACGTGCCGCATTTGTGATGGCCTATTATGGGTGGTAATTTCCATAATGTGCGTAAGTCCGTTCTTGCTTGGCTGATACCCAGATCAGCTCTTACTATCTGCTGTGCTATGCTTCTGTTCTTCTTTAGGGCAAACAATGGCTCCTCCATTGGAACATCTGAATTCTTAATCAAATGCCAATTCTTTCGAATGATGGCTTTCAACTTATTCGTGTATGGCCCGAATGTGGTGACACATACCGGCCTTTCGAGGGGTTTAGTTTCTTTTTTCGAGGCCAACAGTTCCTCTCTTGGGGTGTGCCATGCCCGTATGGTGGAATGTTTTAGTAGTTTATGAGGGTATCCTCTCTGTTGCAATTGGTCACTTAGTATTTGGGAATGGATCAAAAAGTCTTCCTTCCTGGAGCAATTCCATCGGATTCTCAACATTTGTCCGTACGGCAAGTTAGATTTTAAGCTTTTGGGGTGAGAGCTTGCGTAGTGCAAGATCGTGTTCTTGTCTGTATCTTTGCGGTGTAAAGTGGTTGTTAGTTTGTTTTCATAGGGAAAAACCACCACATCAAGAAAAGTGAGAGATATTCTACTAGATGTTATTGTGAATTTTATATCTGGATGTCTGGTGTTGAGCCACTGATGGAATTGGGCAAGCATTTCTTCAGACCCTTTCCATTGACACCAGATATCATCAATGAAACGATACCATTTTGTAATGTTCTGCGAAAATGGATTGTTGTGGTAGATGAAACGCTCCTCGTACAGGGCCATGAAAAGCACCGCCATTTCTGGGGCATAAGGACACCCCATGGCGGTGCCCTTCACCTGCACGTAGAAGGTGTCCATGAACCGAAAATAGTTCCTTTTGAGTGCTATTCTCGCCAAGTCAATAATAAAGTCTGTGGGGACTCTGTGTGGTCTGGGTCGTGTATTGAGGTAATATTCCATTGCTTCTAAACCCTCCTGTTGGGGAATTTGGGTGTATAGAGAGGTGACATCAAAGGATACCATCAACTCTTGTTCTCCATCAAATGGGATCCCTTCGATCTTATTAATAAAATCCCTTGTATCTTTGAGGTATGATGTTACTTCGGGTAGAAAGGGTTTTAAAAACACGTCCACATACTTTGCTAGTGGTTCCAACAGTGAATCACACCCGGAGACTATGGGTCTTCCGGGGGGTTCAGTCAAGCTTTTATGAATTTTCGGTAGAAAATAAATCACGGGGATGCGTGGACTCTTTTTGTCTAAATATTGAAACTCTTTAGTTCCTAATATCCCCATGTCACGACCCTCCGCAAGTTTTATCTGGATCTCAGCTTTTATCTGTGGAGTTGGATCCTCTTTGACTTCTCTGTACCATTCCGTGTTTTTAATCTGGCTATTGGCCTCATCAATATATTTTTGTCTGTCCCAGACCACCAGTGCACCCCCTTTGTCAGCGGGTTTTAACACTATGGAATCATCTTTGCATAGGTTGTTCAGAGCCATTTGTTGATCTCTACTAATGTTCCTCTTGAGGAACATTTTTTGTTTGCTTAATTGCGTGATGGAGGATAGAACGACCTGTTCAAAGGCTATTATTTCCTTAGGGATTGTGTATGTAGGAGGAACAAATGTGGATTTATTGGACAGGTTAGAGGGTTCGTCAGCTCTATTATCTTCTCTATTGTGAAAAAAGGCCTTGAGTCTTAATTTTCGACAAAACTCCAAAGCTTCAATTTTTAAATTAGTAAGGTCAGTATGTGCTGTTGGCACGAATTTTAATCCTAATTCCAATACAGATCTTTCATGGGCAGTTAATTCCTTATTGGAAATATTCACTATTGAGGTCGGGCTTACGTTTTGTACTGGGTTCTTCGTGTTCGCATTTCCCATGGTTGGGGCTGTGGTTTGAACCTTACTCTTCCTCTGCCTTCGCCCTTTTCTAAAAAAGGATTTCTTTTGGAAGATCCCTCTCTGGGGTCTGAGTCGTTTGTGGATTCTGAAGATGAACTCTCTGAAAAGGTTGTAAACCTGTTTTTAGACCTCCCCTGATATTGTGATAACACTCGTCGGGATTCTGTTTGAGTATAGTAATCCTCCTTGAGGTATGGGTAGACTGATTCTATTTTGAAAGCTTTGACGTCTTTGTCGAATTTGTTGGACCTAAAGTTAATGGTGTTATCTCTAAATGTTGCAATTTCTTTGTTGATTTTTTCCAGTAGAGCTTTCGCTTCGTCTACAGTATGATTGTCCTCTATGGCCTTGATCAACGCCTCTATCTCTTCCTTTTCTTTTTCACAAATTCTCTTAGCAGTTTCAACAGTGTGGACCATAAGGTCTCTACTGCATTTTGTTGCTATGTAACTAAAACCCTTGTGAGAGCCATGCGGTAGACAGACCCCCGAGGACGGCCTCTGAAGTAACAGAGCAAGGTAAGGTTGGGCCCTGGAAATGAATCCAAGCGCCAGTCAAAGAAAGAACGTGACCAATCGGTAACGGAATTTTCCATTGTGAATCTTCCCTAACAGAATATCAATTCATCCTTGAATAACTCGTTCGCACAATTGGAAAGAGTGTGGCAGCTGAAATAATTGTAGCAGCACCTGGGTCCCCCGCCGCACCTCGCACAAGTAAGCATGTTATAATTCTAACGCACATAAAATTTGAGCAAGAACACTACACACAAACTGATATTTAATTTTTTAATTGCTCAGAACAACAACCACCGCGGAACACGCTGCAGTCTTTTAACCAAGATCGCACTGATGTAGTGACGTACTAGATGAAAATAACATACAAGTAAGTGTCAGCGCCCCTTATTATACGGAACTTAATAATAAGCAAACATCAATGCTGAAATACTCACAAGAATCGTTATTCTTCACCCTCATTTAGATAGTGGTGAAAACCCAAGTTTACTCGATGCCCCGTTCTGAAAACAGCGTCCTGCATTAACGTGAAACAAGGTAAAACTTTCTAGAGGTTTAGCCTGCATACCAATTTTCACAAAGTATAGGGAAAAGGAGATACTAAATGTCCCTCAATTTTGCACCATAGGTACACAGCCCAGCCCTGATGAAGAACCCCATTGATTAAGAGAAGGGTTTGGAAACGCGTCGGCTATTTGGCTGTTGGAAAGAGACGCATAATAGCATAGGGCAATGTATTCAAGAACATATGTACCTGAACAAGCTTAGGTGTACATAACTCACAGATGTTGTTTACATTTGAAAGTCAAAGTACAACTGTTTGTGAATTCTTTCTATTTGTTTTTTCGTTTTAAATGCTTTGAAAACATTGTAATGTATGTAAAAAGCCCTTAAACTGCATCCACAGCTTAAGGAAGGTTTCTTCCTATGAGGATTGAATGAAAATGTAAATATGTTTTGAAATGTTTAATATATGACAAACGCATACCTTCTTGAATCATTGAAAGGAAGGCTTACACCAGCTGAATAAACAAGCTTAGGTGGTTCAAACCCGAGCCCTGGCACCTTATTTTCTTATTAATACAGTTGTCCTGCCAGGACCCGTAGGACAAAACCCCCCCTCCTACTTACAGTCTACCACTCTAAACTCAGCCTCTGGGTAACTGCTTATCTCATCCTTCCTTCCTTCCTGAGTAAAGATGCATGGTTGAGCTCCCTCCAAACTGTGACTGTTCTGGATTTTTTAAGTCTAGTTTAGTACATTTTTCTTATACAAAAGACAAAATCACTGGCATTGCCCGAGCTTGTTTTAAATCGTTTCACATTCCAGACTGTTTGCCTTTCATTAGAGAGAGCTTCTTTACCCCTATAATTCCCTGGTTCTCTGGATCAGAAGCTATAAATAACACTGCAGGTGTTGTGTGTCTGACAAACGGTAGCAATGGAACCAAACATCGTTAAAGAAAGATAAAAACAGCAAAGAAAAAACTAAACTAGAGGCAAATGGAATGAGTGTCCGAAAGATGTTAACAGGAATGCAGAGCAAGAGGAAAAGCAGATTTGGGGCAACTCTTACAGTGGGCCAGCTTTAAAATATCAGGATCGCATACTTTACTCACTCATGCAGTGCGATATGGTCCGGGGCTGATCTTGAGGCCCTTATTTGTGCTTCAGACGTCACTTCTGGTGGTATCACAAGGCTCCACAGACAGTCCCTTATCACACTGACAGGCGCCGGTGACTTCCCAGGATTCTCTTTGGCATCAGGGAGCCATGTGCATACGAGGAGTTTGCGGAAGATGCCCCTGCCTCTCAGAAAGAACAGTACTGAAGGTCCTTAACTTTTTCACTTGGTCACAGTGTCTGTACACACAACTCAAGAGTGACAAACAAATATTCAACATCTTTTTTTACCTGTGTCATTCATGTGAGTTGATATTAACATTCCTCTCCCTTATACACTGACCCTACTCCTGAACTGGTTCGTGTAGGTACTGTGGGCAGGATTGTTGGACAGTCAGGCCTCACTGCCTAAAGCCCGTTGGCAATGGCACTGCAAGCATCCACACAAAAATGCATTATTCGCATTACTTATAAATTCGGCGCCAACGTATAAATCTGAACAACACTTTCCTAAAATGAATACACTACGAATTTATCTTTTAAAGTTGGGTGCATATTTCCCCTGGGGCGTGTTTTCCCATACATTTCCCAAAGTAAAACCAATATTGGAATTCCAAAAGTGGTGCTAAGTGTTTAGTACTGGGCAAAATCTGTGTCTGGACATAAAGCCAGGCTCTGTGCCCAGGTGGAAACGTGAGCACAGGGTACTGGGCACGCTGGTAACAAAGGCTGTAGCCAGCAAGCTCCGTGGTCTTGAAATGAGTTTGGGCTACAGGCCATGCCCAGTGTGAACGAAGATCGCACCCTATGGCCTGTGCCCAGGGCGCATGGCCACAAGCCATGCCTAGTGTGGACTGGGGCATTTCTGGGCAGCTGCTAAAGCATAGCATTCCTAACACTACGCTGAACATTATTCCTTAAGGGGACCTTAAATAATTTAACAATCAATGTAATAAAAAAAATTGAAAGTACATGCAAAAATTCCGTTGAAGGATGTTAGTGCATTTGCAAACCTAAAGCTCCTTAGTCATGCTTGGCTATGTTACCTGAAGCTTCTACAGCTCTTATGATGCGAGGGCCCAAGATCTGGGACTTTTAAAAGTGAACCATATTAGAAGCACTTTGATGAGCTACATGGTTTCGGAGAAGTGGACGCCAAAATCTTACAATATGTGCATTTGTACTGCTCAAACGGTCTGTGAAACAGTGAGGGTGTGAATTGCTGAAAGGGCCATGAAGCGCTGAGTAAAACCACATATTCTAGCTAACCAGAAGTTACTTTCAGCATGATTGTGAAGGGACTGTAACACAGTCTCAAACAAAACCAAACTAAGTGCCAACTGCTAACTAAGGCAGAAAGTCTTTTCCCTCCTGCTGGTGGTCAGGGAGACGGTAGCAGCGAGGTCTCAGGCTGTGGCTGAACACAAAGAGGGAAACCGGCCTGAGGTTTGCATGATGGGAAGTCATTACTGCTGACCACAACTGTTTCATTGCACACAAACAGTCCCAGAACACCACAACTTCCTGTGAAGAGAGGGGCTGCTCTCTTGCGGTACTGTAGTTTTTTTACACAGCTGCGTCACCAGAGGGCGCACTTGTTCAATAGTGCCTGAAAGACTACTTACTGTATCCCTCCTTGTCTTTTCAGACCATCCTGCAAGAGTGCTGCTATTGCCTTAATGTTAATACATGTCACACTGCTTCTGAAAGAATTGGGCATGCACTGTGAAGTGTACAATCAGCATTGCGTTGTTGTGGATGCATTTATTTGTGCTTAGTAATGTAAATATGTGCCATCGTGGTGTTGGAACAGTGATATGGCCGCTCACGTGCTTCCATCCTGTAAGTTTGCTTACAGTGAGAAGCAACGTGCACCCATTTGGTCTCAAGTAATTGAAATGTCGCCTTCATCTTAGTCTAAGGTGGTGTCTGTTTTATCCTTCAGTAGATGAACATGTCTAACCCATATCCAAGGTTCTTTACGAGACTCCAATAACATAAATACATTGCTCAATCCAAACAAAAAGAGACTGGATTCAGTAATGTCCAATTGTTGCTTTATGGCATAAGTGGTTCGAGGTTGAAACGTGTCAACGGTACCCAGGAGCAAAGGCCAAGAAAAATGTAGCTTCTTCTCTGTGAAAGACCCTTTTCAATCCCCAGAACACCCTTACGTTTTAAGAACTTGGTTAATAATGTAGAGTGAACAAAAGTGTTTTTGGTCCAATACTTTTAATTTTTTTAATAAAATATCACTTTAAAGTTAGGTGAAGTTTTGTTTCTCACTGTCCTCGCTACTTGCTGAAATGCCCACTTTTATCGTGTTCATTTGTGTTAATATATTTACTAATTATTGATATTGTCATGTATTTTGACAGAGTATTTTTTTTTGTAAAACATGAATACATAAATATCATTGAGTGAGTTCCCACATCAGTTTTGTAAATATTGCTGATTAATGGTTGTTGGAGAAAATCTTTTTCTCTTTTTCAAGTTTGTTTTGCTCCAGTCCTAACATTCCTTACGGACAAATTCCATCTATTATTATATCCATAATATTAGGGGTACTGTAGAGTCCGTGAAGTGGTCCTTTTGATGGCCTGGCTCTGAACTGGAAGAGCGTCTTGACTGAGAGAGCAGAGGGGCAATTAAGCTAACATCCAAACTTGCCCTGTGATTTCTGAACTCTGTCCCCATGATGAAGAGGTTTGGCCAGTTCCATGTCGCCCTTAGGGCCCCCATCAACAGTGTATTTCTCCCCAGTGATAATGAAGATGTGATTGGCAATGGCATCGCATAAGAGGTTTCATCCAGCAGGCGGACATTTTATTGTGCCAGGTTGTTCAAAAGTGCATAACTAGGTGCAGACTGGACAAGATGGATTCTTGAAAAGAAAGGTGGTCTAGGCTCCGCTTTGTTCATCACGGTACCCCTGAACACTTTTTTTGCTGCGTTTTCATCCCCAGTCAAACTACCGGGGTCATTATTTTATGGCAATCTCCCCACTTTGTTTCATGAGTGGCACTTTACCAGTTGAGTACTTGGAACTCTATTTCATGAGTGGGGTTTACTCTCGCCTGCTGGCATCCCCGTCACCTCCCCACTCCTCTCTCGAACCCCTACCACAAACAGCAAGGGCTGCAGCGCCTACTTCCCCTTCGGTGCTGAACTCCTCAGGCATGCCTCCCCCACCCTCCGCCCTTCACAGCCGCTTTGCAGTGAAATGAGAGTAATGCTTGAGTGTTGGTTATGAGTACGTTCTCATACCACAAGCGCACTCAGCAGTATAAATCCCAGTATTCTCTCCTCCCACGAGCACTCTCATGCCCTACACTCCGTCCAGGAAGAGAGCCATGTCACACAGAGCACTCTCAGGTCCAGTATACATTCCGAGCGTACACTAAAACTCCGCACATACATCTCCAGCAGTTTCTCAAACACCCTGCTCACACTGCTCTCACACCAAGCGCACGGCTCTCACACCCAGCTCACACGGCTCTCACACCCAGCTCACACGGCTCTCACACCCAGCTCACACTGCTCTCACACCCAGCTCACACTGCTCTCACACCAAGCGCACGGCTCTCACACCCAGCTCACACGGCTCTCACACCCAGCTCACACGGCTCGCACACCCAGCTCACACTGCTCTCACACCCAGCTCACACTGCTCTCACACCCAGCTCACACTGCTCTCACACCAAGCGCACGGCTCTCACACCCAGCTCACACGGCTCTCACACCCAGCTCACACGGCTCTCACACCCAGCTCACACTGCTCGCACACCCAGCTCACACGGCTCGCACACCCAGCTCACACTGCTCTCACACCCAGCTCACACTGCTCTCACACCCAGCTCACACTGCTCTCACACCCAGCTCACACTGCTCGCACACCCAGCTCACACTGCTCTCACACCCAGCTCACACTGCTCTCACACCCAGCTCACACTGCTCTCACACCCAGCTCACACTGCTCTCACACCCAGCACACACTGCTCTCACACCCAGCGCACTGCTCTCACACCCAGCGCACTGCTCTCACACCCAGCTCACACTGCTCTCACACCCAGCTCACACTGCTCTCACACCCAGCTCACACTGCTCTCGCACCCAGCGCACACTGCTCTCGCACCCAGCGCACACTGCTCTCACACCCAGCTCACACTGCTCGCACACCCAGCTCACACTGCTCTCACACCAAGCGCACGGCTCTCACACCCAGCTCACACGGCTCTCACACCCAGCGCACACTGCTCTCACACCCAGCTCACACTGCTCTCACACCCAGCTCACACTGCTCTCACACCCAGCTCACACTGCTCTCACACCCAGCGCACACTGCTCTCACACCCAGCGCACACTGCTCTCACACCCACGCGCACTGCTCTCACACCCAGCGCACACTGCTCTCACACCCAGCGCACTGCTCTCACACCCAGCGCACTGCTCTCACACCCAGCTCACACTGCTCTCACACCCAGCTCACACTGCTCTCACACCCAGCTCACACTGCTCTCACACCCAGCTCACACTGCTCTCACACCCAGCGCACACGGCTCTCACACCCAGCGCACACGGCTCTCACACCCAGCGCACACGGCTCTCACACCCAGCGCACACGGCTCTCACACCCAGCGCACACGGCTCTCACACCCAGCGCACACTGCTCTCACACCCAGCGCACACTGCTCTCACACCCAGCTCACACTGCTCGCACACCCAGCTCACACTGCTCTCACACCCAGCTCACACTGCTCTCACACCCAGCTCACACTGCTCTCACACCCAGCTCACACTGCTCTCACACCCAGCTCACACTGCTCTCACACCCAGCGCACACTGCTCTCACACCCAGCGCACACTGCTCTCACACCCACGCGCACTGCTCTCACACCCAGCGCACTGCTCTCACACCCAGCACACTGCTCTCACACCCAGCGCACACTGCTCTCACACCCAGCGCACACTGCTCTCACACCCAGCGCACACTGCTCTCACACCCAGCTCACACTGCTCTCACACCCAGCTCACACTGCTCTCACACCCAGCACACACTGCTCTCACACCCAGCTCACACTGCTCTCACACCCAGCTCACACTGCTCTCACACCCAGCTCACACTGCTCTCACACCCAGCACACTGCTCTCACACCCAGCGCACACTGCTCTCACACCCAGCTCACACTGCTCTCACACCCAGCTCACACTGCTCTCACACCCAGCTCACACTGCTCTCACACCCAGCTCACACTGCTCTCACACCCAGCTCACACTGCTCTCACACCCAGCACACACTGCTCTCACACCCAGCGCACTGCTCTCACACCCAGCGCACTGCTCTCACACCCAGCTCACACTGCTCTCACACCCAGCTCACACTGCTCTCACACCCAGCTCACACTGCTCTCACACCCAGCTCACACTGCTCTCACACCCAGCGCACACTGCTCTCACACCCAGCACACTGCTCTCACACCCAGCGCACTGCTCTCACACCCAGCTCACACTGCTCTCACACCCAGCTCACACTGCTCTCACACCCAGCTCACACTGCTCTCACACCCAGCTCACACTGCTCTCACACCCAGCACACACTGCTCTCACACCCAGCACACACTGCTCTCACACCCAGCGCACGGCTCTCACACCCAGCTCACACGGCTCGCACACCCAGCTCACACTGCTCTCACACCCAGCACACTGCTCTCACACCCAGCTCACACGGCTCTCGCACCCAGCGCACACTGCTCTCACACCCAGCGCACACTGCTCTCACACCCAGCTCATACTGCTCTCACACCCAGCGCACTGTTCTCACACCACTCAGCACTCACACTGCTCTCGCACCCAGCGCACACTGCTCTCACACCCAGCGCACACTGCTCTCGCACCCAGCGCCCGCTGCTCTCACACCCAGCGCTCTCGCACCCAGCGCACACACACTGCTCTCACACCCAGCACACTGCTCTCACACCCAGCTCACACCTCTCTCACACCCAGCTCACAATGCTTTCACACCCACTACGCCACCGAGATTAAGAACAGCCACAATGCCTCTAAAACCATCTTTAAAATCCTCAAAGAGCTCAGTGCCAAAAAAACAGTGGCTAACCCAAACACCTCACCCGCACTGTGCGATAACATGGCCTCATTCTTTTTAGAGAAAATCTGGAAAATCTACAGCGCCTTTCCCATCATTCCCCACTTCATTCCCTCGACTGACCTCAACAGACCCAACCTGTCTAGTATCCCGGCACTCAGCCAAGAAGATTTCACTAAAATTTGTAACAAAATAAAATCTGGCTCACCTGCAGACCCTCTCAAACCCGAAACCTTCAGAGAAGCCGACATAACAGTCCTAGGCCCCCTGAGAGACGTTATAAACTTGTCTTTCTCTACAGCCAGAATCCCCACCAAATGGAAACAAGCCTGGGTATCGCCTATTATCAAAAAGCCCACATTGGACCCTAACTTACCCGAAAATTTCAGACCGATATCACTCCTCCCATGGCCAGCCAAGGTAGCAGAAGCCCATGTAAACGCCATCCTGACCAAATACCTGTAATCGAATTCCATCTTGGACAGGTCACAACATGGATTCCGGGCTGGACACAGCACCGAGACAGCCCTACTAAAAGTGACAGAACACCTCCGTACCATTCTAGACTCTGGCGGAACGGCAGCACTGATTTTACTTGATCTCAGTGCTGCCTTCGATACGGTGTCACACGAGGTTCTGCTGTTCAGGCTAAAGGAGGTCGGGATATCAGGAAACGCCCTTGGCTGGTTCAGAGACTTTCTATCAGGCAGATCATTCCGAGTCTCCACCCCCCCTATCTCTCCAAAGAATGCCCCATTGAGCAGGGCGTGCCCCAGGGGTCAGCTCTTAGCCCCACCCTGTTCAATGTGTACATCCAACCCCTGGCAGAGGTAGCCAGGAGGCACGGAATGTCTCTTGTGTCATACGCTGACGACACACAGCTAGTGGTGGCATTAAACGACGAGAGTGGCCACGGCGCCCAAAAATTCCAACAAACGCTCGTCGATATCACAGATTGGATGACGGCGAACTACCTCCAGCTCAACGCCGGAAAAACGGAAGTGCTGCTGGTGGGAAAAAAGACAGACACTTGGGGTAACAACTGGTGGCCAGAAACCCTCAGCCAACCACCTGAACCAAAGGACTGTGTCAAAAACCTAGGAGTCTGGGTAGACTCTGCCCTAAGCTATACCCACCATACCAAAAAAGTGGCGGCCACCTGCTTCGGCCTTCTACGGAATCTTAGGCCTATCCTAGGATTTTTCGACCATCAAACCCGTCAGATGATAGTCCAGGCAGCCATTCTCTCAAGGCTGGACTACGCCAGCTCCCTCCTGCTAGGAGCTAACGTGGCAGAAAAAAACAGACTTCAGCGAGTCCAGAATGCCGCCGCCAGGGCTCTGGTAGGACTCCCCCGCCATACGTCTGTGGCTAGCGTCCTTACAAAACTCCACTGGCTTCCATTGGAGAAAAGGATTCACTTTAAAACGCTATGCTTAGCATTTAAAATCCTAAAAACGGCATCTCCCCCCATGCTCTGCCCACTCCTGTCAGTCTACGTCCCCCGGCGTACTCTACGATCAGAGGGGCAGAATTTAGCAGCCGTACCTCGCATCAAACTAGCCAGGATAGTTGGCCGTTCTTTCAGATATCTGGCCACCAAACTCTGGAATGACCTCCCAGACCAGATTCGAGGGATGCAGGATTTGCTATCCCTTAGAAAAGCAATCTAAACACTCCTTTTCTGTTAAACAGTATTCTCCCTTTTTCTCTCCCTCTGACCCCATCCCCTGTCTCATACAGAAAGCGCCGGGACGCCCCTTCGCTGGGGCAGCCGAGCGCTATACAAACACATATAACATAACATAACACCCAGCGCACACTGCTCTCACACCCAGCACACTGCTCTCACACCCAGCTCACACCGCTCTCACACCCAGCTCACACCGCTCTCACACCCAGCTCACAATGCTTTCACACCCAGCGCACACTGCTCTCGCACCCAGGGCACACTGCTCTCATACCCAGCACACTGCTCTCACACCCAGCGCACAGCTCTCACACCCAGCGCACATTGTTCTCACACCCAGCGCACACTGCTCTCACACCCAGCTCACACTGCTCTCGCACCCAGCGCACACTGCTCTCGCACCCAGCGCATACTGCTCTCGCACCCAGCGCACACTGCTCTCACACCTAGCCCACTGCTCTCACACCTAGCACACTGCTCTCACACCCAGCTCACACTGCTCTCACACCCAGCTCACAATGCTTTCACACCCAGCGCACACCGCTCTCGCACCCAGCGCACACAGCTCTCACACCCAGCTCACACTGCTCTCACACCCAGCTCACACTGCTCTCACACCCAGCTCACACCGCTCTCACACCCATCTCACAATGCTTTCACACCCATTTCACAATGCTCTCGCACCCAGCGCACACTGCTCTCGCACCCAGCGCACACTGCTCTCGCACCCAGCGCACACTGCTCTCGCACCCAGCGCACACTGCTCTCGCACCCAGCGCACACTGCTCTCGCACCCAGCGCACACTGCTCTCACACCCAGCGCACACTGCTCTCACACCCAGCTCACACCGCTCTCACACCCAGCTCACAATGCTTTCACACCCAGCGCACACTGCTCTCGCACCCAGCGCACACTGCTCTCACACCCAGCACATTGCTTTCACACCCAGCTCACACCGCTCTCACACCCAGCTCACAATGCTTTCGCACCCAGCGCACACTGCTCTCGCACCCAGCGCACACTGCTCTCGCACCCAGCGCACACTGCTCTCGCAGCCAGCGCACACTGCTCTCGCAGCCAGCGCACACTGCTCTCGCAGCCAGCGCACACTGCTCTCGCAGCCAGCGCACACTGCTCTCGCAGCCAGCGCACACTGCTCTCGCACCCAGCACACTGCTCTCACACCCAGCTCACACCGCTCTCACACCCAGCTCACACCCAGCTCACAATGCTTTCACTCCCAGCGCACACTGCTCTCGCACCCAGCGCACACTGCTCTCACACCCAGCGCACACTGTTCTCACACCCAGCGCACACTGTTCTCACACCCAGCGCACACTGTTCTCACACCCAGCGGACACTGTTCTCACACCCAGTGGACACTGATCTCACACCCAGTGGACACTGATCTCACACCCAGCCCACTGGTCTCACATCCAACGCACACTGCTCTCACACCCAACGCACACTGCTCTCACACCCAGTGGACACTGATCTCACACCCAGCCCACTACTCTCACACCCAACGCACACTGCTCTCACACCCAACGCACACTGCTCTCACACCCAACGCACACTGCTCTCACACCCAACGCACACTGCTCTCACATCCAGCTCACACTGCTCTCACATCCAGCTCACACTGCTCTCACATCCAGCTCACACTGCTCTCATACCCAGCTCACACTGCTCTCACATCCAATGCACACGGCTCTCACACCCAGCGCACACGGCTCTCACACCCAGCGCACACGGCTCTCACACCCAGCGCACACGGCTCTCACACCCAGCGCACACGGCTCTCACACCCAGCGCACACGGCTCTCACACCCAGCGCACACGGCTCTCACACCCAACGCACACGGCTCTCACACCCAGCGCACACGGCTCTCACACCCAGCGCACTGCTCTCACACCCAGCGCACACCGCTCTCACACCCAACGCACACTGCTCTCACACCCAACGCACACTGCTCTCACACCCAGCTCACACTGCTGTCACCCCCAGCTCACACTGCTCTCACACCCAGCTCACACTGCTCTCACACCCAGCTCACACGGCTCTCACACCCAGCGCACACGGCTCTCACACCCAGCGCACACGGCTCTCACACCCAGCGCACACGGCTCTCACACCCAGCACACACAGCTCTCACACCCAGCACACACGGCTCTCACACCCAATGCACACGGCTCTCACACCCAGCACACACAGCTCTCACACCCAGCGTGGCCCCATGCATGGTAAACTCTCTCTGGGAATCACTCTTTCACATATTTTATGTACCACTAGGTTCTAACACTCATGGCACTTTCACAGTCTCTCTCATATCGAGCGCACTCAAACCAAGTTTAACCTCACACCACAAGCACTCACGTGCACCATTCTCAATACGGAGAGCAGTCTTTCACATGCAACACAACCACACTGCAAAGCTTTAATGACGTCCATCTCACTTTCACACTCAAACACACACTAACACTTCAAGGCCTCTGTTTCAAAACCTCGCTAACCTCTTACACCTCACAGCTTGCCTTATTCTCTGTCACACCCAAGGTACACATCTCTAACCCATCACTCTCTGGAAGTGCTACGCATTCACGTCATCAACACAACTTCACACCCTGAAAATAAGTCACGCCAGATCACTTTAACCCCCAAACTCATTACGACACCCAACGTATCCCCTCACAGCCCCAGCACTTACACTGGCTACACACACAAATCCCCACAGCACTCTCATAACCGATCCTGTCGCACCTCCGAAGACTCACAGCCGCTTGGCAGTAGGTAGGAACAAGCCACTTGTAGCAGAAAGACTACTAGCTGTACTCCCTCCCCCAGCGTGGCGCCTGCAGCAGCCAACTTCTGGTCCAGTAAGAAGGCAACACGTGCATTGCATCTAGCTGTGCTGGCATCTTGTGCAACTAGCGAGTGCTTTGGTTAGTGCTGGGTATACAGTCCCAGCACCACCAAGTAACTTTAGCTCCTTCCTGCTCACCTCAGCATGCCATGAATCCTGGAGGCACAGTGTCACCGGCACTGGTGACACAACGTGTTTTTACAGCCGCTCTTTGGCCGTATGTCTGATGACAGAACCATTCCTAATCCAGGAGCTCAAGACGTGATAATTACACAATTCCCCAAGATCCAGATATCTAAAAATGAAAAATAAATTTAGCAAAAAGCCCATTCACAAGGCCTTACTACACTTGACTGAAGGTTATAGTGGTTGGTTCTGTTTTAAAGAAATTCGAACCCAGAAAGATAACCAAACATCCAGTCAATATTGTGAAAATCATTCCACGTGAACCCACACCACTGAAACATGACACTATGATATCCGTGAACAACCCCTCGGAGAGAAAGTTCTATTGCTTTCATTATTAATCGTGCCAGAGAGAGCGGGGAGATCCAAACAGTTGTATGGAAAGGTTTTCCAGAATAGTTCCTAACAGTGCAACCACCAACGTGGCTGTGGTTAGAGCCATCTGTAACTTCCAGTTGTGTGAGAATCAGTCCAGACATGTCCCCTTTCTAACAAGCCGAACCACATTATAGCTCCTATTTTGGATAGGGGAGGATCGCAGACAATGCGCAACAGAACAAGCGTATCTCTCTTAATGTTCTGGAAATGGCTGTCGCTCGGCCCATAATGATCCATGTTTGTTGTTCTCGCTAACTGTGATGCCAAGGCAAAAGTCTTCAAACTACTTTTTAATGGAAACAACTACTGCCATTTGTGCAGACGGATATATTCTCACCCAGTGCACGATCAAAGCCAATAATGCCAGTTGGCACCCACCAGGCCTGCTCCTGTCCTTTGGAAGCATCATCCTCTGGTATGAACCGTTGAAGGCCTTTCCAAATTACCAAGGAGACAAAGTCTGTAAGGCAAAGTCTGGAAAAGATTCCATGAGATCTAGCTCCAAGGCTGTGTCCTCAGGCCCTTGCTCCTTCCTATCAAGACTCCACAATTGGATTAAAGTTTTGGAGGAGTTGATGCCTTCTCCCCTGATTCTTCCAAACAACTGCATGCCACCCCACCCTTCCTAGATGCATTTTTGTAATCAAATAAAGAAACTTGTTTGATTTCTCCTGTTCATACATATATCTTTCTTAGATAACAGGGGTTCTCCCCAGTGCTGACATCGGAGAGTTAGAAAGTTCCAGAAAAAAAGGTACCAATAGACTCTTAGGTTATTTCTTTTACTCCCGGTCCTTCAGTAGTACTTCCGGTACTTCAGTAGATAGTAAACCATTGGAGAAATATGTGCTATTCTACACTTATCTGGCCTAACTAGTTGTACCCTCGAAAAACATTTGAAAGTTAATATTTGCCATGATGCATTGAATGGGTAACAGGTGAGGTCAGAAGCTCACCTCAAAATATAGAGATGAATAGATAGGGTCATGGAGAATCCTACATTTTGTTCTAGTATGGGCAATCCTTCCAGTTGTAGTCCTATAAGTACTAGAAAATGCAGCTTTTCAGTTGTGGAAATGTGTTTCTTGAAAAAGACTTTGTTAGGAAGCCTAAGAAGGCTCTCTCCTGAAATATGTGACTTCTAGTCTGGGTAATTTATATGGCTACACATCTTTTGTTAGGGCTACTAGCGATCTACATGCAAAAGGCAGAAGAGAACAAGATAATTGCCCAGAGGCTGGGACTCTCATGTTCTACTGCTAAACTCTAGATTACTTTTGAAAAGGTTCCTCTGTTTTTACGTTATGAGAATTTGCAGTGCCCAGATCTGTGGCACTCTGGGTCATTTAGCTAAGGGTAATAGTGTCTATAAAACAGGTAGGCGAGTGACAGACCAATCAGCAATCAACAATTAGATGTGTGCCATGTGGTGACGAGGAGTGAAGTTAAGGAGACGCAAAGTCTCCAAGCTTTTACCCGACCCCTGGCCGGGACACAGTGCAGATTTCCAGTGATGTAGAAGGCGGTAGATCCCAGGCCAGCAAAAGGAAATAAAAAATGTCCCCTTGGAAAGCTGTTGCACCCTTCAATCCGTGGTTCGAGATCACCAGCGCACAACAACTGAGTATTCGATAGTCCACCAGTGAAGCATCGGTAGAAGTCTGGTCGAGGCCTTCTAGCCATCATCTCCACTGTGTTTGCAAACACCTGGCGAGAGCGAGAGCCAGGCTGGCTGCTGAGTAAGAACCGTGTCCACCTCCTTTTCAACTTTGTTGAAACGCTTTGGCAGAAGTATGATCACCAGCGAAGAAAGAAGGAAATCACAAGTATAGGCCTTGTTGACCCGCTCTTCCTGCACATGCGGCCACATCTCCTCGTGCTAAATGACGTGCTGAAACGGATGGAGAAGCGTCATCACCAAAATTATTCCTAATCGAATTCTTGTGCACACTGCTGCCATGAAACCCAAACACCAGTTCCTTCCTCATTTTGCTCCACCGCAGACATACTCGACAAATATGAAAGTTAAACTGCGAATGGTGCATTCATGAGTTCTGCCATCCGACCTCCTCCGGTTGTTTCTGCCGATCATGTCTGTGCTGTGTGGGGCTGTTTGCTAATAATATACTGCAGAATTAACTGTGAATTTGTTCACAACCTGTACTAGTGGGATCTGGAGTCCTATTGCTCTTCTTGTACTCCCAAGTGGAGTGGATGTAAGATCGGCATTATTATACATTTTTTGTGTATTGTTTTGCAGTTAAAATCATCGAAAATGCTTCATCAGCTTCCAGTAATAACTCTGTCGTGGTCCCAGGATTCCAAAATTGATTCCTTTGGGGGCCCCCCAGTAATCAGTAATGATTAAGTGGGAGTCCACAGAAGTCAAAAGGTTGAGAACCACGGATAGTTGACGTTTATCATCTAGTCCAAACAGAATCAGTAGGCATTTCATGAATGTCTGTAAACAAATGATCAAAGAATTGTTTTCATACGCTTCTCTGCTACTGAGATACTTCATTAACAGCCTTTATCTACACTTCACAAATGGTATGCTTTAGTTGTTTTTGTAAATAATGCAAACAATGATTTACGAGTACTTTGAGAACGAAGTTAGTATCGTATCCAAAATAGAATGAACAAAGCATATTTAGTACTATCGTACTATTCCAGGCCTTTGTTTAAGCTTATTGTGTAAGGCTGAATGTAACATTTTAGAATGTTGAGATTTATATAATAATAAACCATACTATGATTACATTTATGGGTGGTATCAGTTTCTCCAGCAAACTAGAGTAGTTTGGCTGGATTCTTCGGACTAAGAGCCGTACAGTTACTTGATGCTTTTTTCTATGTTCTGTCTTTTTAGAGCTATAATGAAATTTCATAGTATGAAAATGGAAGAAATCAACAAAATTATCCGCGACCTTTGGCGAAGTACTTACAGAGGCCAAGGTACTGATTTATCATGTCATCATCTTATAAATATGTTATAATTCGTTGTATCCATTAAAATTGGACTTTAGGTCAAAACATGCTTACTGCACTTGTGATGTATGAAAGTTAGGTTGTATTTATTCCTTTTAGACATGTTCATGGGCTTTTTGGGGTTTGTAATGCATGCGTTTCCGTATTTTCCTGCTTGGTGTCCTGACCTCGTCTATTTATGGGGCTGCCACAATATGTATGAATAAAGTAAGTTTCCGGTGTTCAGCTGGAAATGGGCCATATTTGTGACTTCACTTCATTGTGGCTGAACTATCTGTTGGAAATCTGTGTAGTTTGTTACGAGTTTCATTCTTGTAGTTCTCACCTTTTTAAGGTACTGTTTTAACTAGGTTTGCCCTTTACTCTTCTTGCAATCAGTTGATCAAGAGCGTTGCATTGGTTGCCTTTGAAAACACTCACATTTTTAGGGAAGATCGATATTTCTCAGGCTCCTTTGTATGTGGTGCAATACAGGCTGCATTAGTGTGTTTTTTGCATTTATTTGTGTTATTTTGTATGGCACTCGGTCCACCAAAGGGCAACCTGAAAGTGATAGAAGCTTCCAAAAGAGGGAAGGGGGCATAAGTACTGGGGCAGATTGAAAAGTGCCAAGTCTTGAGTGATCTAAGATTCATGAGCCAGGTTTGAGATGGAGATGCAGGGGAGGAAAGTTCATAAAGGAGGACCTTTGCCAATTCAGACTTGTTTGTACTTTGCTGTGGATAGCTAGCAGAAGTCATGAGGTCTGGCGGTTGCATGTACATGGGCTGGGACTGCCGGCCACCTCCCCCCTTGACATACTGACTGAATTACCCATTCAACCAGTCAACACATGGGGTCTTTGGAAGTCAGGGGGTACAGGGCCCCCCCCTGGCCGTATTTATTAAAATATAAAAACAAATCAAAAATTTTAATCAAATAAACATTTCTGACAATTATTAAAATGCACACTTTTCAGAACATTAGATTGACATCCGTTTCGACATGGTATGATGGGCTAACCTTAACAAATATCTAGTACAGCGTGTTTCCTAACCGAATCTAATCATCCTGAAAATTAAACTGCATTCTAATATTAATAAAGTCCTACGGCAAGGTCGCCAACCGGTGTCAGATCCTTTTACAGCTGCGCTCTCACGTTCGAGATGCGCATGCGCAACCCAGGGCACGTTACACCCACGTGCGCTCCCTGAACTCCATTTAACCATAACAGGAGGGCCCAGACACTCGCGCACCTTAGTGACGTCATAGTGTTGTGAGGGGTGGCTACCAGCCTGAGGAAAGCGTAGACTCCCTCCCCCGCACCCTTTAAAATACTGGATATCATATCCTGCCCCTGAAGTTCTGAGAGAGACCAATGGCCCCTCCCGCGGGCGGCCCCTTTCGTGAATGGGTCCGCCCCCCCGTAAGGACCTTAAAATGCTGCTCACCGATTAATAACCTTACCGCCACAGGCCAGGTAGTTGACCGACTATCTGGCCCCCCCCCAGAACACACCCCTTATAGAAAGATCATACTCTCCCTGCAAAAACTTCCACCCATGCCAAGATATTTCTTATAAAAAGGGCATTCCCCTCCTCAGTCAAGTGGACCCCGTCCCGCAGGTAGAAGTGCTCTCCCCAGATGCAACCATGAGGAATGGTCTGTAAGACCGGAGTTCTAAATAACTTGTCCAGCTTGTTGTTGACCCTCTTTAACGAGCTATTCAACGCGCTGACTGAGTCCCCCCCTCTCCATTGCATCCTCGGTATCAGCTGTGACCATACCACCACACTACCCGGTAACCGCTTCGCTAGCCATCCTGCTGCTGATATAATCTCTTCCAGGAGGACCCTTCTACCCAAACCTGTCAGATCATTACCCCCTAGATGAAGGATCACCGCCGAGGGAGGTGTAGTATGTCGTGCTAATAAGTCCGACATATAGTCCCTGAACTGATTGAGGCGGAGCCCCCCCCCTGCCATGGAAGGAGACCGTGCACCCCCTGCTCTCCACCCTCTGTTTACCTGATCCTGCAAGAAAAATTGGATTAGCACGCTTGACATACGAATGCCCCACTACCCAAACGACCACTCTCTTCTGTCTGTCCTCCTGGTTCCTCCATGATGTAGATAAGTTGCCTTGATGATCCGTGGGTAGTTTCCGTCCTGCGTCACAGGCCCGAGAAACTGTAAATAACCAGAAAAACAGCAGGTATTAGCAATACTCCACATGGCGGCAGCTCTCACAACATGTGCAACCGCACGTAACGTTTGTAGGCACTTGAGGACCATCTCCCAATCCTTTGCACACTAGTTGTGGTCAAACCCCTGGCTGTTGCTTCAGTGGCTGCCCCTATCCGGAAGGAGTGCGTCCCAAACTCTTTGTGGTTATAACCAGCCCTTGCCATACTCATGGCTAGTACCCTCTGAAACTGAAATCTGGTCAAAGGGGTCCCATCCCCATGCATTAGCAGTGACCCCCCACACTCCTGCGCCCGCTGTCTTATCAGATCCTCAACATGTGTCACCGGGCAGCAGGGATTGTTCCTTGCACAATGTAACGCCAGGCTTTGGCCCCTAGCTTCCTGATCAGTTTTTGATTTCCTGATGATGATCAACATAGTGGCGCCCTTTATGCTGATATCACGCAGCTGGAGGCCGCCTACCCTATCACCTTTATTGGCCGCCACCAGTTCGCCCACCCTGAATGCCCCATAAAAGGCTAAAGAGAATGCTGCTTTAAAGAAGCCCACCTCGGACGTAGAGCTACATGTGTCCGGTAGAGCGAGGAGAACTGCTGATAAGCGTTCAAAACCTATTGGTTTCCTAGAATCTGTGGAAGGGGGCTGCATGCGCCGCCATCCTTTCAACGCCTTCTGAGCCAGGAAGCTGTTCGTAGGGTCCCTACCCCCTTTTGCACGTGCGAAAAAGGAGATAGCCGCCTTGTGCCTGTTGGCTGTCGCCGCCGTGCGCCCTTCCCTGTGTAAGGCGCCTATGTACCCATTGAAGCTAGCCTCCATAGTCCACCTACTCTCCCAGCCCTGGCCCAGAAAGTGACAGTAAGACCTGAACGCCCCTTCGTATGCCGTCCTTGTCTTGGGTGCTAGGCTGGCTGCCACGAGGTCATGTAGTTGGGGGCACCAATTTGCCAGAGAGTCGACGGGAAGTGGGCCGGGGTTGTCTCTGCCTCCGGCAAGTGCTCCCTGAAAACCTGCATCTTAAAGCGAGAAAGGGCATCAGCTGCATTGTTTAACACCCCCGGGACATGTTTTGCCCTGAAAAGTACATTCAATGTCATGCAACACAGCACAATTTCTTTGATCAGGCGTAAAATGAGTGGACACCTTGCAGCTTGCTGGTTGATGCATTCAACCACTGTCATATTGTCTGACCAGAAGATTACCGATCGGTTGGCCAAATCCTCGGGCCACACTTTCAGTGCCACCCAGATTGGGAAGAGCTCGAGGAAACCAATGTTCACCGTCAGCCCGCTCTCCTCCCACCAGGCGGGCCACTTCTGTGCCACCCACTTCTTGCCGAGGATTGCACCAAACCCTACACTGCCTGCCGCATCGGTCCATAAACCAAGGTCCTCCGAGGACCGCGTGGGTGCACCCCACAGCACTCTGCCATTGAAGTCCTCCAGGAATGCAATCCATATCCGCATGTCCTGGCGAACCTCAGCAGATAGCCGTGTCCGGTGATGTTTTTCCCGAAGACCCCTCATGGCCTGTGCAATTGAGCGTGAAAAGGGGCGTGCCATGGGAATTACTCTTAATGCAAAATTTAACTGCCCCACTGTCTGCTGCAACAGTCCTAAATTCACTTTCTTCGCTTGTAGGCACAGTCCTAGTGTATTCTTGAATCTTCGAATCTTTTCCTCTGGTAGTCTAAAACAGCCCTCTACTGAATCCAGCTCAATGCCTAAAAATTCGAGGCATGTTACTGGCCCAACTGTCTTCCCCTGCGCCAACGGGACCCCGAAAGAGCGCATGAGCATGCAAAATTCCTGCAATGCTGACGCACACTCCCGTGAACCCGCCGGACCCAGGAAAAGAAAATCATCCAGGTAGTGCATGACCCACTGGTGACCCGTACGTTGTCTTAAGGCCCATTCCAGAAAAGAGCTGAACTGTTCAAAATATGCACATGAAATTGAACAACCCATGGGCATACACTTATCCATGTAGTACTTCCCTTTGAAAGAGAAACCTAGAAGGTGCTGGTCCTCTGGGTGAACAGGGAGCAGTCTAAAGGCTGACTCGATGTCTGATTTAGCCATCAGTGTTCCCGCGCCCAAACCCCTCAGCATGTCCGCTGCCTGATCGAAGGACGCATACTTCACACTGCAAACTGAATCATCGATAGCATCATTCAAGGATATACCCCTAGGTGCAGACAAATTGTGGATGAGCCTAAATTCCCCTTTCTCCTTCTTTGGAACCACCCCCAAAGGGGAGCACACAAAATTCTGCGTGGGAATAACATGAAAAGGTCCCGCTACTCTACCTAAACGCACCTCTTTACCTATTTTCATCGCCACCAGCGTGGGATTGGAAAGAACTGATAGCTGATTTCTGCACTGTGATGTCCCGACATACCCCCCAGCAGGAATTCGGAAACCATGTGTGAAACCTTCTTGCAACAATCTAGCAGAGGTGTGGTTAGGGTACCTGTTCAGCCAGGGGATCATAGTTGACACCTGAATGGGTGAATGTGCTATAATGGGATGGATCTTACTATTCGGGTTTCTTCCTACCCCTGTTTCCCGAGCCACTGCTTTTATTTCGGCATGTTGTTTCTGGGTGGGAAGGGTGCCCGCATAGGTTGCACGCGTGCCTGAACTTACAGGTGCCCGGTGCCCTGTGGCATGTCCGCCTGTTGAAGTCCCAACATACCCCCTTCGCCCCTCCATTGACTCTCTGTTTTTGGCCTGCCTCCCCCCCCTGTGCTGATCGAAAGGGCTGTTGGAACGGCTGTTGCGGCCTGGGGGAATAACCTTTATTCGCGGTAGAGCTAGTGCTTGCTCCCTGACCCTTCTCAAATTGCGAATGCCATGACATAGAATCCACCTTGTCCCATGTCAAAGTCTTATCAAATTCTTTAGCCTTTCTGAAAGCTACATCATATTCTTTCCACACATCCCCCGCATGATTCTCATGGAACATTGCGATTCTACTCTGATAGCAGTTCATAGCTGGTTGCATTCCCGTGAAGCGTTCGCCAATTACTGCGCCGTACACCGCAAAGGCCCTCACCCAGTTGATGATGTTTTCTTCCACCCTAAATTTGTACAATTTTGCTCTCCATTCACTAGGCAACAACATATCCTTCTGTGATTTTGCATACTCCCATTCTCTGTTATCTATCAGTAATGAAAAAATATTAACATATTTGTCAGCCCATATCATTTTTTTCACACTTTGTGATACATGTTGTGCTAAACACTCCCCCCTGGAGGGCAATGTTCCCTCGCCCAGCAGTGGCAAGGCAGTCTCCTTACCATTGTTGCTGGGTAACGTCGCTTCCGCGGTCTTGGCACCGCCTCCATCGTTCGCTGGACCTGTTTGGGGAGAAACTGGTGCAGGTGGCGTGGCGCCCCGGCCACTAGCCAACAGTATCTGAGTAATCAATGTTTGCTGCTCTGCCGTGAGGGCCGTATTGGCCGGCAGCGCTCCCCCACCTAACCACGGGAGGACCGCTGCTACCTGGGCTGCCAGGTCTGTTGGCATTGGCCCCGACGCGGGGATAGAATTAGGGACCGCACTCACGGGCACCGGAATGTGCGGTGGCGCCACAGGCGGCACCGGTGCCGCCACCGGGATGGCCGGCACGACTGGCACTGCCACTGGCAGCTGGGGCACCGGTGCCGGGACGCCCAACGGGGCCTGAGGTGGAGGGATAGGTGCAGCTGGAGGTACACTGGGAGTAGGACTCTGTGGCCGACCCCCCACCCTCTTATTTCTCGCCCGCCTGGGTGGTGTCACAAATACGCCCCTTGGCTTGGGTGGTACTATCGTCCGCTTAGGTCTCCCCGATGGCCCAGCCTGAGCATCCACCTTAGCCCCCAATTCCGCTACAGTCCTATCAAGTTTATCAAACTTCCCCAGTCGCTTATCCATTGCAGACATTCTGCGCATCATTTTTTGGAACATTACACCCACGTTCGCATTCCCATGCCCCCTTCTTGCAGACATATTTATGAGCACACCGTGCTCCGTACCTGACCCAGTTGAAGGTGCACGAACTGGAATACGCGGACCCAGATCCTAGTCTTGTTTACCTGACCCGGTCTGTAGTCCTGAAAAAGAAAGTACGTTAAACTTCCAGTTGAGGGTGCACGAAATATATAGGCCACCGCTTTGTACTACCTACACCCAACAGGGTATATCCTTCTTTAAGTTGTAAAATCAGTAAAATGCGATTAACAGTTCAATAGTAAAAGCACGTTCAATATCGCCCCTTATCACAATGTGGGGGCTTCCTTGTTTAGCTTATAATCTAACCCCTTGTATATTGGTGGCCTGTACAGGGATTAAAAGAAACAGTCTCATGTACTTATTTAATTCGTAAATAAGTCGTAAGTCAAACCACGTTCACGTAAAACCAATTATTTAAACCTTGTGTGCCTTGACCAGATCAATCACTTTTATAGGACACACTACAGCTCATATACTTTAAAATGTAATCAGAGCACTTAACATATCACCAGTTGCATTATATGAAGCCACATTCACTGCTAAATTCGAGCGTTTTCACTGCAAGCAACCTCCCTGGTCTCCCATCCGCACTGTGCCCTAGCTTTCTTTGCTTAGCTTTTTTATATAGTTGCTGGCAGCTACAGATGCACGCTGTTGTGTGCCATATAACTTTTAAACACGAATTTCAAGCAAAATAAGCACAATTAATTTCGAGCAAAGTAAGCACAATTATCGTTAAACGTACTACCTTGCACCGCTGTTGTGGCCAATTTAAAACTGGCTTTTCCCCGCACGTTCGCTAAGCCTTCCTTAATTAATTTCAAGTAAAGTAAGCACAATTATCGTCAAAAGTACTACCTTGCACCGCTGTTGTGGGCAATTTAAAACTGGCTTTTCCCCGCACGTTCGCTAAGCCTTCCTTCAGCCGCCCACCCGCCCCGCAAAATACCTCGTGTCCTGCTGCTCTCTTTCAATCGGTAACCACTGCACGGCCGTGCAACCTCCTCTCTCGCTTTATCCTGGCCGCGTTCTCCCTGCTCCGCCTCAGTGGTGTCCTCACAGCAGCAACCGCTCGCCTGGCTCCACGACAACAAGACAAATTCTCCCGCTCCGTTTCCAAACGCGTCGGTCTGGGCTCCCGGAAACTCCAAGTCCTCCGCAGCGACCAATTCTCACGCTCCGTTTTCAAATGCGTCGGTCTGGGCTCCAGGAAACTCCGAGTCCTCCGTAGCGACAAAGGAACCTGAAATAAAAGAAAAGAAAATTACACAGCCCCACGGTGGGGCGAGGAGCGAGCCTGGGGAGCGCGGGCACAAAGAGGCCGCTTCCCGCGCTCCCCAAGCTCTTAACCCCTTCGAAGCCGCGGCCCCGCCCCCTCACCCCGGAAGTGCTCAACTACTTCCGGGGCGAGGGCGGGGGCAAGCGACCACGAAGGGGAGCGGGGTGTGGGAGGGGCCGGGCCCCGCCATGCCTGCGTGGGGGCCGATTGGCCCCCCCTTCTCTTACACTTGATTGGTAGCTGGATGACTGGTCATGATAATATTATAGCTAAGACTCTGGAACTTGATTTCAGTAGGTTAAGTCATCGTGGTCAGATCTCTCTAAGCCAAAGATGAGACGAATATTGTGGTTTTGAGACGGCTGCAGGTTGTTGCAAGTTTGAGCGGAGAGCTTCCCATATGAATCACTGCAGTAAATTCCTGGGACATGGCGCCTATCAGGACGAATGATAGCCAGTGTGCCTTGCTAGTAAGATATTGGTGGCAGAAGAGTCTCCGGTGATAAAGTGCTAACTTGGTTGTCCCATTCGGTTGTGGACATAGGAGATCTCAGAATCAAAGGTTGTGGACTTGGTGTTTGTAGCCCAAAGGCGAGCCAGAGCAATGGTCAAGTTGCCAGCTGTGAATCTTCACCGCTACACCTAAAAACAAACACTGGAAGCACACTGAAATAAGCAGATGGTACCAGTAGCGGTCGGTGGTGGGAGTAGCTGCCAGGCGGTGACGTGGGGAGTGGGAGGGGCAGGGCAGGTGGTAGTAATCTATGGATTACAGAGGATTACAGGTAAGTAAACCTATAAAACGAATTTTGTTGTGTGCAGTGCATCGCAGTTGGGGATGCAGTGCGTGCAACGAAATTCGTTTAATTTATTTATATGTTTACTTATCTGTAATCCTTACTTATCTGTAATTCTCCGTAATCCATAGATTACTACCCCCCACCATGCCCCTCCCCACGTCACCGCCTGGCAGCTACTTCTACCACCGACCGCTACTGGATGGTACAGTCTCCCTTGTTGGTAATCAAGACAACACCATATTACCGTATCTTGCCCCTCTACAGGTTGTTAGATTGTGTACAAATATTTATTTTTCTCTTAGATATTGAATATGTTGAAATTCGTTCTGATGCTGATGAAAACGTGGCCGCTGACAAAAGAAGAACGTATAACTACAGAGTAGTGATGATAAAAGGCGACACCGCACTGGATATGAGAGGGAGGTGCAGTGCTGGTCAGAAGGTATGTGCCTCTTCAAACTGACAGTATTATATTTTGTAGTTGTTCCTCCACATTCACCATGGGAAAGACTGTGCAGTAATTCTCATGTTTGTATTATTACCTTCATTGATCTCGGTGATAAAAATAAGTGTACAACAAATGATGTTATAATAATAATAATCCATACCTGTAAAGTGCGAACGTATCACCCCTTAAGGTTTCAAGGGGCTGTTGGGGAGATTAAGTGAGCTATTTCCCAGAGTCACATGATGCTGACCTGAGCTGCCAGCCAGGGATCGAACCGTGAGCCCCACGCTCCGTAGTCAGTCGCTCTAGCCGCTGCGCCACACTTCTCCCTCCCTCTATATGAAATGTAAAGTTATTAATATACATACCAAATACCGAGACTGTCTCCAGGTGCTGGTCTGCCACAGAAGGGGCACCTGCAGTTACAAAAGAGTCTTGAGTTTACATCCAAAGGAGGAAATATCTGCAACTTGTTGAATGGTAGTGGGAAAGGTTTTCCAAAGGAGAGTCCAGTAACCTCAACTAGTGACCACTTGCTGTAAAGAACATAAGAGATATGTTCTTTACACAAGAGACAGGATTTTTGTTTGCAGATAATAGGGATCTAGGCGTTCTGATAGAGGCTTCTAACTACATATTCCTCACCTTTTCAATTTCCCCGGGTGTTGGCCTTGATCCAGAGAATCTTTATTGCAATTCCCTTGCGCGTCTGAAGGTGGTGTCCTGCAGCTCTGCGTTGGATCTATTCCACCCGATGTGACATCAGGTCTACTATATATGCTAAATGCACCACATCCGTACCCTGATATGAGTTCCTTTCTTTCCACACCTTCCAACACAGATCCAGTGCTCTACCAAATCCTGTCAGACTGACAGAAATTCTTTGCCAGCAAAATTGACAATGACATGTCCCCTCCTAAAACCACAGCAGTTTACACCTTGTAAGGACTGCAACTTTCAGATGCTGGGTAACGGACACCCACTATGTCTGTCTCTGGTGCAGAAGGCGAGGCTAACCCAGCAAAGATGGCGGACACAGCATAATCATGCTCTGCATCCCATACCCACCATCCATTTATAATTGCCACGATCCGTGCCGCTGTCCCCTGGCTTAGGTTCTTTTGGAGACGATAGAGTCCCGGTTTCAAGTGCAATGGGGCGCAGAGACCTAAACTACGTGGAGGTGACCACAGCCTGGGCAGAGTGTACATTATAGCCTAACTGGGGGCACTCTCACCCTATGAGATAACTCCTCTGAATACGGGGTTGTCGACTTAGCTGGTTACTTCCTTTAACCCGGCTCTGAGCCCCGGTGACTCTTTTTTTTGTAGGGGCTAAGGATGCAGTTTTCTTCCCTATGGGAGTGCCTTTTAGATCCATACTGTTGGGCAGAAGAAAGTGACTCAATCACAGGCTGTGTTTTTAATATAGAAGCGTAGTGAGGAGACGCTACTTATATGATGATAACTGATTTCAGGTCCCACGCAGACATGATATGATATCCCCCACTATTGTGATCTGGCGGTCAATTTGGGTGCTATTTTTTGGTATGCAATAATGAACCGACTTCTCCTTGCAAAACACTGCCAATACCAAGGTGTATAGAGTATACAAATGTTTTCAGATTGTTATCCTCTTGTAACCTACGTACTGAACTAAAAACTAATAGAATTGGTTAAAAAATAAAAACGTCTGTCTCTGGTGCCTCGGCTTGAGACACGACTCTGTGTCGTGCACCTGGTGCACAAAGATGAATAAGAAGGCTATCTGCGACTGCACAGCCAAACTTGCTGTTGCAGAACTTCAAATGAAATTGAAGGAAGCCTGGTCGTGGTCTAAGGTGCGGACATGCTCTCGATCCCGAGGGTGTCTCATGACTGTTCATCTTCAAAGTCCTTTTTGGTCTGGACATTTGGGAGTTTACCTCTGCAGTGACTGTAGCATGCTAATCAGGTGCAGCCACGTGTTTTGTGTCTTCAATCATTCCTGTAGGAATGAAAAAAAACTACTATTTTCTAAAGCCTGGCATGATTTTAGATTGTGTTTTCCTACTAGACTTTGTTGCAGCACACATTGCCAGCTATGTAAAATATTTTATGTGGCATTCAGATTGTAATATTTGATTGAAAGGTGTTTTTCAAACCGATTTTGCAATGTGTAGATTACCTGTGCTGATGCCACCAGTGATGAATTTAAATGACTGTTATATTTATTACCCTTAAGGCAGTTGCAAATATGAATGATATTCTTCCTGAGCGTGCTCAAGTGGATTCCAAAATGTATGCATGTCTCTGTCTGTAATTGCACCCCGGTCATACATTTTGAGGATTCTGCTGCTTTGACTAAGAAATAGTCTCAAAATGGCTGCGGTCGGTGGGAGGAAACCCCTTGAACCTGTCAAATAGGGGCATCTGGGATTGAATAGATCCTGTAGCACCTATCCCCTTGTAGTAGAGTTGCACATAAGATCGAGAGGAACCAAGCCCTATTCCACACCATGAACACAGATTGGCTCAGATATGGATTAACTGTGAAGCCCAGAGAGCTGAATTGGCAAATCCAAGGATATAGTTGGGTGGTAGAGGGCAGCCGTGCACATCTGAGAAAGAGAATCGTCTTTTTGAATGTGTTCCATGGAAATCTTCTGTACTTTCACTGCCACAAAGCATAAATGTAGGAAAGAAAATACAGCACCTTGCTACAAAACTGGGAGTGGGAGTGAATTATGCTAGGAATGGATAGGTCTACTCACCAATTACTGACTGGTTTGCTATTTAAAATACAATCGTTGACCCACTGCAAGGGGATAATCCTGGATCTGAAGAGTAGAGATGTCCCTGTCGCCTTGCTAACGTTCATTAGAAAGTGGCCTCCTACTCTAACTGAAATACTACTTCCAGCTTTTTACTCCAGGACTGGTGATGCAAGTCACTGGTTTACCCACAGTGATAAGGAGTTTGAGGGCTTGCCAGTCAAGCTAGCTTGTCCCTGCTGTGTGGAGGGTGGAAAGGTCCTGAGACGGTGGAACCTGGTGCATGTCTAGGTGATTTGCAGTTACCAGTCGATTCAGCTGGATCTGGGCCTGCACCAGCTGTCACAACTGGAAATAAATGTTAGACAGACCTGCAGATTTAAGGATTTTTCTTCAAGGTAGCTCTGCTACCAAGGCTTGTGGGAAATCTTGACACTTTGCTAGAAAACAAATAGTTGAGGGACTCTTTAATGTTCTCCAGTTCTTTTGCATTTCTTAGGGAATATCATTGTACAGCTTCTTTCAATGCTACAGGAATTGTTTTGTTTCATAAGTCTTCTTTAAGAAAATATTTTTTGTTTTAAATTAATTTGATTTGGATGTATATTTACATAACTGTACTGCTGTTTAGCTGAATTACCACATGCATTTTCTGTGATGAAGCCTTCCAAATTTCAAAACGTGAGCAAAGCATTCCTCCCAAAACCTATTTACCGTCTTCAGGGAGATTTGTTAGGTGCCGCGAGAGATCAATTACTGCTCTAATCAAAAATTGGCGATATTTGATTCCCTGTATTGAAATGGATTTTACATAAGAAGCCGAGTGAGATACAGAATATTGTTTGACTGAAATATTCATCCTTAGGAACAAGATTGGTGGTTTAGTTTTGTATTGATATATGATATGATCCAAGTATCCAGTTGTCTTGAGAAAGCAGCTAAGGATGAGTTGTTTGGTTCCTATGCCATGGTATATGCCTGAATAAAGTAATGCTACAGTTTGAGAATGGGGTGTGGTCCTTCCTTATGGTTACTTTGCAACAACTGTCCTGGGAAGCTGGACAAATCGACAATCAAAATGTATATATGGTGTGTAGCAGCCTCCTCGGACTTCATTTAGGTGTGAGAGCTCGGCTGCATGGCAACGCCGAGATTTAGCAGCTCTGGAGACAGTTGTGGGTTGAGAAGTGTGTGAGCCAACAGGATAATAGTGTATTCCTTTATTCAAATCTCCCTTTGGTTGCTGCCGATTTTTACTGGACGGATCTAGGGCCGTGGATTCTCCAGAAAAGGTAACATGCCCATCTCGGTGGTATAAAGGCATCTCTTCTGACAGAGGAGGAAAGGATCCCATTTGTCAAAGAGACTATTCAACCATTCTCTCACCGACCTAAAGACGAACAGAAAATTCAAGGAAAAATGTATTCAACTTGTGACACAGATTTGAACAGTAACAGGCTGTAGAAATACACAAAATGTCGCTCACCTAATAGTTGGAAGTGAAACATATCCAAAAGGTTTGCACATTTGAACATTCTCAGCATATCAATGTTGGGAGGCAGTTTTAGATAAAGACTGAGAGCTTAGGGGCCGATTTAGATATCAAGGGAGGCCCGTTTCTCCCCCAGGGCCCAATGAATGCAGAAATGACTGCCAAGTTGGCGGTCATTTCTAAAGCATTAGCAGAAACCGCTTTCTCTTCCCCTCCTGTCTATGCTTTTCAGTTTGGTGCAAGGGTCCATCAGCATGACAGTGCCTTCTGCCAAACTGTTCTGTTTTCTTTTTTTTTTTTTTTCAAAAAAGAAAATCCTAAAGTGGGATATTATTTTTTAATATAAAAAAAGATAATCCTCTCCTATACCCCCTATTTGCCTCCTGTACCCCTCCCCCTCCTCCAAGGCCATGTACCTCAACTTTGGGCTGCCCAACCCCTCTAGACCATCTTTGGGCTCCATGGGCCTGGGAGGGGCCCCTACTGGTCTGCTGGTGGGTTCGCTAACTGCATCAGTCAGGCCCCTCGGATCCATTAGCAGATACAAAGCGGTGCCGGTCGAGCATCCTCAACCTTCCCCTGCTCCCGCTGCAGTAAAGATGCCCTCATCACCACCAACGCCCATCTGTGGCACCGCTCCACATCATTCCAGACTCCTATACAGAGCCGGATGGGCATCTTCTGATGCCAGCTACAACGCTGATGGGGGGCAGACTCCCCATATCGTAGCCAATGCTTTATACCTACGACTGGCCTGAATTGGTGATGATTGGGAGGGGTCTGTGGGCCCTTATGGATATCAACCATTAGAAGGTCCCAAGGGCACCTGGTATGAGGATCTCGCAGATGCCAGTGGATTGGTTACTCTCAAGAAACTGGCATGGTCTCTCCCCCTACCATGGCTATGGAGGAGGGTGCCTCATTCGCAATGGTGGTGTGGTGGGTGTCTGATGTCCTGGGCCTTGCACTACCCTCAGTGGCATTTAAGACAATGTCTTGATGGAGGGGCTTCAGCCAGAAGTTGCCCCCACCAAACCATTATTCCCATTTAATGAAGCCCTGACCAACATCCTATTTAGGGCCTGGTCAAAGCCCTGCATAGGGTCTGTGGTGCATGGGAAAATTGCCCATTGCCACGCCCCAGGGAACACCAGTTCCACACCCAGCACCCCACCCTGGAAAGCTTGGTGGTCCAGAATCAACCCCAACACATTTTCTACCACTCTACCAGATAGGGAATCCAAAAGGGCAGATACCTTCAGTAAGAGGATGTTCTCTTCCTCCAGCCTGGCACTGTGGTTGGTGAACACCGCTTGCTTCTTGGCCCGGTACTTCAGTACGATCTGGGACTCAGTTGCGCTAGTGCTGGTCATGGTCTTGGAGGAGGACCAAGACATATTCTCCCAAACAATTGCTGATGGGAGGAATGCTGCCAAGTTCACCATAGGATGTAGGCTGGACAAGACAGACTTGCTGGGCTGAACGATTTCTTTGTCAGTGGCCCTTAGGCACCACTCGTGGGTGAGAATGACTGGCTTTTCGGTCGATGTTTAAGCCTCGCTCATGGACATGCCCTTTGATGACTGACGTCTTTTCGGAGAGAAAGAGGGCTGTGCACTGAAGCACTTCAAGGACAGCAGAGCTACTGCCAGGTTATTGGCCCTCTATATGGCCCACGCCAACCCCGGTCCTCCTTCCATCCCTTTTGGACCATGGAGGGGGCTTTCAACCACTGTCTCTACACTCCTAGCCAACAAGTCCAGGAGGTTTGCAATACTGTCATGGCTTAGGACGTGGTTCCCGCATACGACATGGGACAGAAGTCAGGCCAGTCTACCACCCACTGGCTGCCACAGCTTCCAAACCCCTTCATTTTGCCCTCCAACCATCATGGGTATCTAGTGGGGGACAGGATATGCAACCACTGGAGGTCATTAACATCCAACTGTTGGGTTTTGCAGCTCATCCAAAGGGGCTATTCCCCCGACTCTGTGGCCACCTTTGATGCCCACTTACGGCTGACAGAGGACCACTTCTCCTTACTCTGTCTGGAAGTGTTGGCTACTTGGGCAAGGGAGCTAGAGAGAGGTTGCTGGCATCAGAAGTAGATTGTGGTTCAGGCAGTCGTCTCCCACCTCCAGACAATGGCAAGCCTCCTGCTTTAGCTGGCGTTCCCGATCAGCATGCCAAAGCCACACCTGACTCCCTCTCAGATACTCCCTTTCATCGGAGCAGTTCTGTACACAGTACAGCTTTGGGGCTTTCTTCTGAAGTGGTGAGTCCAGGACTTTCAGGCTACAATACCAATATTTCAGCTTCTAGCCTGGATTTCTGTGAGAACAACCCTGAGGTTGCTGGGCCTCCGTGCCGCTTGCTTTCTGCTTGTTACACATGCCCACTGGCATTTGCAAACTCTGCAGTTGGACCTGAAGTCCCAGTGGCACAGCATTTGGGGAATCTCTCCGACATCGTTCAGATGGAACTACAAAAGACCTGCAATGATGCATACTGAACTGCAATTGGGCCAGTGCCAGACACCTTTCCCTACCCCACCCAGAGCTGACTGTAGTGGCAGATGCAATGTAATCTGGCTGCTGTACTATCTTCTTGTGGGACCTATAGTTATTGTACGATTCCATCGATTTCCGAGCACCTAGAGACCTGCAGGTGATTGGCGCGATATAAATCTAAATTAACAATAACAATAACAAGATGCGTCACTTCTGGGCTGGGTCGGCCATCTGGGAGATGTGTAGATCAGAGGACTTTGGTCTCCAGCGGAATCCAGGCTTTACATCAATCTGTTAGAGCTTCGGATGATTCGGAGGGCATTAAAAGCTTTTCTTTCTTCAATTAGGGGAAGACGGGTATAGTTTTTCATGGACAACACCACCACCATGTGGTACTGCAACAAACAGGACGGATGGGGTTGTGGATCTTCGGTTCAAAGGCCTTGCACCTCTTGACATGGCTGGAATAACAGGTCATATCCCTGGTGGTTCAACTCCAGGCGGGCTCTATGAACGCCAAAGTAGACAAACTCCGCTGTTGATACCTAGCAAATCACGAATGGTGTCTCCATCCGGAGGTGTCACAAAGAATGGGGAGATCCTTAATTAGATCTTGTTGCCTCCTTCGAGAATGCACAATGTTGACTGTTTTGCTTGCTGTAATTTCCAAGGCAACTCTCACTCAGAGATAGTTATCGTCTCGAGTGGAACTCAGGCCTTCTATTTGCCTTCCTGTCAATACCACTCCTGTCCATAGTTCTCAAAAAGATCAAGAACAACTGGGCCCCAAGTCATCTTAGTAGCTCTAGATTGGGCACGGAGAGAATGGTATCCTGAACTCCTGAGCAAGAGTATCTGTCCTCCAGTCAGAAGTATTGTCTTTCACAGCAACAGGGCAGGTTACTGCACCCAAACCTGTCTACTCTCCACCTTCATGCATAGATATTGAGTGAAGACAGTTGAGGGTGTTTGATCTTCCTCCAGAAGTATGTGATGTCATTCTGGCAGCCAGGGGTTCTTCTACTAAAACTATTTACTCTTGTCCATGGAACAAGTTTGTGGCTTGGTGTACATCTAAATCTGTTAATACTCTGTCAGCACTCTTGTCTGAGGTTCTTCTGTTCATTCTATCCCTGGCAAGGCTTTGCTTTGAGCACAGTTAAAGGATATCAGTCCTCCATTTCTGCCTTTCTACAGTTGCCCTACCAATCTTTCCTGATTAAGTCACCTCTTGTGACCAGGTTCCGTAACCACATGAATGCTACAGCAATTCATGCTCTGTGCTGAAGATCCATATGTACCATTGTTCATGACGAGCTCAGCTCGTCATGAGCACACAAGCAGTGTACTGCATGACGAGCTGAGCTCGTCATGAGCATGGAAGGGGTTAAGGTTTGCAGCATATGTTTCTACCCACAGCCTTATTTATGCACAAATGGGGCTTGAAATGTAGTTCTCACCGCCCTCATGTGTTCCCCTTTTGAGCCGAAGCACACCTGCCATCTATAGCTCTTAATTCTCAAAACTGTTGTCCTTGTGACGATGACATCTGCCAGGAGGGTTGGCAAATTGCAGGCATTTTCAGTTAATCCTCTCTACACTTTATTCTTTCTAGGCAAGCTGGTTCTTGGAACTTGAGCATCCTTTTTGCCTAAGGTCATCACACCTTTTCATGTGGGGCAGAACATCACCCTGCCTACCCCTTTCCCCCCTTCTCATCCTTCTAAAGCAGAGGAGAGACTCCACTGCCTGGATCCAAAAACAGCCTTATTGTTCTACATTGTTCGAACCAAAGAATTCTGAGTGTACGATCAACTCTTTGTTGGATTTGCAGGGGCAAAGAAAGGAAAGGTAATTCAGAAGAGAACCATCTATCGTTGGATCATTCTGTGCATTAAGATCTGCTATACAATGGCCAAGAAACAGCCCCATGAGGCTTAAGAACTCACTCAACCAGAACTACAGCTGCGAATACTGCATTGGCTAGAGGAGTCCCAGTCCTGGTCATCTGTCAGACGGCTACGTAGGCATCAATATACACGTTTGCCGGACAGTATTTCCTCGACAATCCGGTTTGGCGAGATGAGCATTCATCCAGTTCTGTCCTGCAGGACTTCTTATTTTAAAACAGTCCACAGACCCACCTCCAGGGAGAGATTGCTTTGTTTCTATTCTAAGGGAAACAATCTGTGGCTAGAAGTCTCTCTCTGTCAAATGAACAGGTTACTTATCTTCTGGAACACCTTATCGGGTATTGACTTTATTTAGCCATAGATTCTTTCATGTGTAAATTTTCGTATCCATGTTTATTAGGCAATTATCTGCAATCGTTCTCACCTTGCAGCTAAACGGGGTTTTTATCTATGCACCTAAACGCCTTACTGTGCATTTAGAAAGGGGTTGTTTCTCCATTAGGGCTCTGGGGCTGCGCCTTTCTGTAATTCCTACACGTATTAAATACAAATATTAAATAGTTTGATTTATTTAGAGATATGATCTTATCTCTAAAAACAAATTGATGTATTGAAGTCTGGGTTGTCTGTCTGTCCTAGACTGCTCGCTCTGCCTCCCTCTGATGCAGAAGATGGAAACCAGGTAGTAAATCAACTTTCTACACTGTGACGCATGACGCAGGGCTTTCTGTTATGAAGCCCTTTATTGCCTTTGTGATCTATTGTGGTATCCACTGTAGTCGTGTGGAGCTATCAGCGTTGGAGTTCTGGACTTTTTTGGTACCGTCCAGAGGTGTCAGGGACAACACCCGAAGACCCCGGAGTTCAACCTGTCTTGGTACACAAATAAACAGAAACACGGGCTTCTCGATGGTGGCGTCAAAGACCAAAGGTTTATTACTGCAGGGACACAGAAGTCACAGAAACTACACATGGGCAGTATCTAGGAGCCTGTTCGATTTGTACAAAGAGGGTTGTTCCTTATATACTAAATATTGGGCTTCAGGCAAATTCTTTACATGTTACCACAGTTCTAAACATTCGTGTCTTATACAATAAATATTTGGCGTTGCACAGGAATCGTCAACAGTATCTGATGTCAAAACATTACAAATGAGGGGTTCCCACTAGTCCATCATAATCCCATGTCAATTCTTCATTCAAGACCCGGACCGCCTCATCGTAAATTTCGTTACCACCCCCTACTAAAGGCCCAGAAGGAAAGGAGCAGAGCCAGGTGTGGAAGATAGAAAGACAGGATAAGAAATGTTTGTGGGTCGTAAATGGGCACGGTTACCAGCTTCGGCCGCCTAATCATGATCAGGCCAACGAACACAAGAACCAGTATAGCAGGACTGGCCTCAGGCTGGGGAGGCAGCTCTTGCCGAGTCATGCTGCCACAGCGTTGCTGGCCTAAGGTGCACGTGTCATTTGCAAGGTGAATCGCCGGCCAAAGCCTACGTGTCCTTCAATGAAAAGAGGTCATTGCGTGTCCATTGACTATGTGAGGGCAAGGAATACAAAATGGCTTCCGCGTTCTAAGATGGATGCCATGGGTAGATCACAAATGTGTTGGTAACAGGAGTGCTCTTGCTCGTAGCATAGCGAAAACACCAGGATATACTAAATGGATCATTTGCGGTTCACCGATACCAAAATTATGTATTTACGACAATGTTACAAACACGAGTTAAATCGTCACGGAACCTCAGACCCTCCTTTTGCCCTTACATAGGCAATTACTCAGTCTATATCAGAGTCAGAGTCCATTTCTATGCTCAATAGGTCAGCGACATGTCGTTGTATCATCATCCTGCCTCGTGTTTTTTCTCCTAATGTAGGTGGTTTTCTGAAACAGGTTGCAGCACAGAGACTACACAGAGCGGGACCACATTGGATAATAAGGCAGCACGAGAACAGAAATACTAGGATGGCGCCAATGACCATCAGGACCTTCCATCCCCACGCTGATACCAGAGTCCAAAACCACTCCATGAAGGACCAGTTTCCCTTGTCTACGTGTATAGAGTCGGAAATCTTGTGTAGCTTAGAGATTGCTTCATAGACTGTTGGAGCATTATTAGGAATAAAGACACAGCAGCTCGATTGGATCATTCTGCATACCCCACCTCGATCTGCAAGTATTACGTCTAGAACCATACGGTTCTGTAACGTCATGAGACGATCCGCCTGAAGCTCAGCTGTTAAGTTACTAAGGGCACCTGCAGTTTCTGTAATAGTAGATTCAACTACCCGTGTTAGTTGGCGAAGATTTCTACTATTGGCCATAGGCCCCCAAAACGGAAGGAAACCTTTGAAGAAGTCTCCAGCTTCTTGACCAGCGGTATCTTCCTTGCTGAAGACACCTCTTGCTAATCTGGGTTTATGATAATCTGAAGAAGCAGTGTATGTCGGGGGTAACAATCGAGCAATATAACATGAACCTGAAAAGTCAGCAGGCAGCCATGTATATGCTCTGTCCTGACAAATGAAGTAGGTACCCCTAGCAGTCAGAAAGGCAGGGGAGGAGTTAGACGGAAATACGTAAGTCTCAACGCACTCACTCTTCCCTAGCTGAGCTCTCGGATTTCTCCCATTTCCTTGCAAACAGACCTGACCTCGGTGAGGCACGACCCAAACTGAAGTGGAGCTTTTACGCTTGCTTTCTCCCAAACTAAGGCGATACTCTGTAGAGTTCCAACTCAGATACACCAGTAATTCATCTCTAGGATAAGATGGAGTATTATTGACGTCTTTAATCATATCAATAATTCCCTGGACTAAAGCTTTGTTGGCTGAGTTGTATTTAGTGGACCGTGGTGGACGCGGAGGATAGGTCTCAAGGGCATATGAAAAAATGGTCTGAAAGGCCTGAAATGATCCATTATAGCTAAAAGGCAAGACTAGATAGGGAATGCCTTTATCCATAGTGTGAGGTATCAAGCCACACACCCAGCAGTTTGTAGTATTAACTATCAGTTGGTGTTGATGCAAGAGCTGTACAAATGTATTATTAATAAATTCTGAGCGTCGAGCTTGTTCGTGTTCAGGAAATGAGTGAAAAGAATGCATAGAAGAAACCGTAGAAGTAGTAGGATCAAGGGGAGGTACTGTAGCTACTGGCACAAAAATCAAATGTACGCCAAAGACGATTCCACCCACCAGCGTTATCAAAACAATTAAAAATGCAACTGCACATTGCATTAGAAAGCATTTGCTGTGTAGTATTCTGTACAGTCTATTTCTGCGAACATAAATTACATTTTCTCGTTGTAGCTCAGGAAGCTCCATCTTCTACGACCGTTCGCGACCACTGATGATGTGTACGTAGATGAAAATGCCTCTATCAGCCCTGGGAGTTCCCAGAACTAACAGAAAGATCGACCTTGTGTCAGACCCCTGCAGATTCAACTAGGCACACAGCCACGACCCTACGGCTACCCAGACGGCAAGGCAATTTTAAAACAAAAAGAAACAATACAAAGTATTAGCAAACTTCCTGGCTGGAGGCAATGTATAGAAAATGCAAATCTGAAAATAGGCAGTTTTCTGCTTTATTTGTCCATCTCGTGAGAACGTAAGTTGTATCTCAGTTTTGCAGGAGCTGTCTGATCTGGAAACAATGTATTTTCAGCTGACGTTGCAATGTTCACGTTCGCAGATGGCAAATGTTCTTTTGGTGCAGATGGCAAATGTTCAGGGTTCAAAAGAGCAGTTTCAGGAGGAGAGTCAGAATTTGGTGAATCCGTGATCAGTTCTGCATCGCTGAAAGGTATGAACCTGGGGACTCGTTCCGTTTCAGAGGCACCGATTCCTTTCTTTACCCAGTTGTCGTAAGGAAGTGGCAGAGGCACACGTTTAGCATGTGTCGTGTGGATCCAATGTTTCCTTCCGGCCACACGAATAGCAGTTCTCGTTGCTAACAGGACCTGGAAAGGGCCAATAAATCTGGGCTGAAGATTTTTCGTTCTTGCAAAATTTCGGATGACCACCTGATCACCCGGTTTCAGCTGATGGCCTGGACTCTCCGGTGGCTTTGGCAATGCGTCGAAAACCTGTTGGTGAATAAGACTCAATTTAGCAGTCAAGTCGAAAAGGTAATCAATTAACATTGGGTATTCCAGCTGCTTAAATTCTTTCGGTCTAGGTACCCCCCAAACATTTGCAGGACGACCGAAAACTATTTCGTAAGGACTAAGCCCTACTCTAGAATGTACAGTTGCTCTTGTTGATAGTAATGCCAAAGGCAATGCGTCTGGCCAGGACAAACCCGTGGATGCTTGTATCTTAGCGAGTTTCAGTTTAAGGGTGCCATTGTAACCCTCGACTAAACCCGCGGACTGGGGATGATTTGCACTATGAAATTTTTGCCTAATCCCTAGGCCGGCGCACACACTCTGCATAACTTTCCCTACGAACTCACTTCCGTTATCTGACCATACAATCCGTGGCATTCCGTATCGGGAGAAGTATTCTTTAAGAAGAATTTTGGCAGTGGATAAGGCAGTGTTGTCCTTCAGTGGGTATGCTTCGATCCATCTGGAAAAAGCACAAACTACCACTAGGACGTATTTCAGGTTATTACAACGGTCCATGTGAATGAAGTCTAGCTGGATCACTTCAAAAGGGCAGGAAGGAGGAGCGAAGTGACCTGCAGGTGTGGGGATTCCCTTGCCAGGATTATGCATCAAGCATACCATACAATTTCTCACCACTCTCTCTGCACACTTACTAATTCCGTCATTCTTCCAGACCGGAGCCAACATCTTACAAATCCCTTTTGAACTGATGTGCGCTGTTCCATGTGCCATCGTTACTACTGCAAGCACATACGCATCAGGTAACATCCAACGCTGTTGTTCCGACAAATCAATCCAACACCCACTCGAGTCCAATTTACCCGTGCTCTCTCTCCATGCACGTTTTTCCTCCTCAGTCGCCTCTTTCTGAATTTCCTTCACGCTTTCCACTGTGTCTTCACACATTCCAGACTCAGAAATCCATCTTGCAGACGTTGCAACATACATTCTACTCATCATATTTCTAGCTGTCTGTTTTGCGATCTCATCAGCAAAAGCATTCCCTCGACCAACATCATCCGTGATTGCTTTATGAGCACTGCATTTCACAATCGCAACTTCAGTCGGTAAGGTTAGAGATTCCAACAAGTCATTAACTAGCTGACCATGTTGAATCTTAGTCCCATGGGACGTAATGAAACCTCTCTCTTTCCACAAGCGGCCAAAACTATGGGCCACGCCGAACGCGTACTGACTATCTGTGAACACATTCACTCTCTTTCCCTTAGCTAAAACGCACGCTCTTGTTAGCGCGATCAATTCTGCAGCCTGGGCAGAATTCTGACTCACTCTTGCAGTCTCTACAATCGTACTCAAAGTCGTTACTGCATAAGCAGCAGTCACATCACCATTCTCCAATTTGAAGCAAGACCCATCAACATACAACGTGCCATCTGGATCTGACAACGGAGTATTTTTTAGATCGATTCGTCCTTTTGTTTCTTCCTCAGTTCTGAAACAACAGTCGTGTGGTTCGGAATCACTCGACTCTTGGCTAGTCGGCAACAATGTTGCTGGATTCAATACATTGCATCTTTTGATCTGAATATGACTAGCTAATAGTGTCAATTCATAGCCTGATAATCTAGCACTGGTAAGGTGTTGCGTCTTGGTTCGGTTCATGAGTGTATCCACAGCATGAGGAACCATAACTACTAGCATGTTGTTCATGACTAAACCAGCAGATTGTCGAATGGAAGCTGCAGCTGCGGCTGTAGCTCTCAAGCAACTAGGCAACGCTCTAGCTACGGGATCTAATGTTGATGAAAAATACGCACAAGGGCGTTGTTTATCACCAAATTTCTGCGTCAACACACTCAATGCACAACCTTCTCTCTCGTGGACATAGAGCGTAAATGGCTTACTGTAGTCGGGTGTACCCAATACAGGTGCTGAACACAGTGCATTTCGTAACTCAGAAAAACTCTGCTGACATTCAACAGACCATGGTACCGGACTCGGAACACCTTTCCTAGTCAAGGCTACTAATGGTTTTGCTAAAAGAGAAAAATTTGGGATCCATTGCCTACAATAGGAGGTAATACCCAAAAAGGCACGCACTTCTCTCTGCGTGCTAGGAACATTCATCTGTGTAATTGCTTTTATTCTCTCTGGGGTCAACTTCCTTCCCTCCTTTGACAAGAGATGACCTAGGTAGGTCACTTCTTGGCAGCAGTATTGCATTTTTGAAGGTGACACCTTGTGATTCAAATCTGACAAGTGATGCAATAAAGAAATCGTAGCTGTTTTGCAAGTTTCCTTGTCATCGGCAGCCACTAGAAGATCATCGACATATTGTACTAAAGCAGAACCACGAGGAAGTACGAAGGAATCTAACTGACTTTTTAATGCTTGACTGTAAATGGATGGGCTTTCACAATAACCTTGTGGAGCGCGTTTAAATCTAAAACTTCGTCCTCCTAGAGAAAAACCGAAAATATCTCTGCTTTCCTCGGCTATCGGAATGCTGAAAAAGGCATTTTTCAAGTCGACAACTGAAAACCATGCTGCTGTAGCGGGAATTAACGTTAACAATGCAGTAATGTCTGGTACCACAGGAAACTGTGGGATCACAATTTTATTAACCTCTCTAAGATCAATTACGAACCTATATACTGGAGGCTTTGTAGGGTCAGTTCGTTTCAAAATAGGCAGTACAGGACTATTACAGACATTACCTCTAGTCTCCTCTACAACATCTTTCTTGATCAGTTCTTGTACTATCAGTAGGAGCGCACGCTCACCTTCACTGGAGATTCTGTATTGTGGAATTCGTGGAAGTTTGACATTTGCTTTCAAAGTTACTACATAGGGTGGAATTTCCAATAGACCTACATCATTAGGACCAGTCGCCCAAAGAGTATCAGGGAGTGAACGCAGCTCTGGTGGGAGCGCATCCATCGACAAGTACATCGGGGAGATGATTCTTTTACCCAACGTAAGCTGTACTCCCGCTGGAGAACAGTACAATGTCGCGTACAGGCGTTTTAACAAGTCTAAACCAAGCAGATTTTCGTTACAACCTGTCGTCAAAATCAGGGGTGCTTTCAATTGACGGGGTCCAACAGAAATAGACAAAGGACCAGAAACAGGGTTGTGAACAGGGGCGCCCGAAAAACCTACTGAAACGTTTGTTGAGCCAGACAAAGGTGCGCCAGGGAGTTTTGCATGTATGATAGAACTTTTTGCTGCACCAGTATCCAACAGAAACGGTTCGACTATACCTGATGTTGCTACTGCGACATAAGGCCCACTCTGATCTACTGGTACTGATACTACTCCCTCTCTTTGTCCATGGCTGTCCTAGTATTCACTTTGCTGACCTTCCTCACTAGCTTCATAATAGTCTTCAACATAATACTGTGGAGACCTATTCTGTTGGGCAGATTGTCCATTTCGCTGGTCGAAATAATTAGAGGGGCGATCGCTTGTCTGTGGAGGCATAGCACCTCGTCCTCGACCTCTAGAGTTTTGCATAGAACTACCACGACCTCTCTGAGCTGCCGCATCATTATTTTGTGTTCGAACTGGACACTCACTTTTGTAATGACCTTCCTTTTTGCAATAAGCACATTGATTCCACTGGTATTGTGGCCTTTGAAAGTTATAATCCGTTCTTTGATATGACCCCTGCTGCATATTAGTTTGATTCATGCGAGGCGGATAAGCTTGTTGTAAAAGTACTTTAGTTTTTAAATCTTTCGTCTTTTTATCTGATTTTTCCTTCTCTTCTTTATCCCTATTTTCATAGTACTGAGCAGTCGCAAGTATTTGCGCAGTTGTAGAGACAGCCCACGCACTTTCAGAATTCTTTAATTTACTACTAAGTTCTGGCAACAGATTGTGCACAAATTTATCGACAAATAATCTCTGACCTCCTTCTGTGCTCATATCCTGACCACTATGATCCACAAAAGTCTCCTCGAATCTTGTGAAAAAGTCGGAGACGCTTTCGTCTTTCTTTTGTTTGCACGCGGACAATTTGTCCCAGTTAACGCGCAATGCTGGCATCAAGGTTTTCATTAAATCGATTATTCTACCAGGCAAATTAGCAATTAGGGGTTCTGGTTTGGAACCACCTATTTGTTGACCATCCGCTGCAATTATAGCTGCCCAGTCACCACCTAGGGCAACTGGATGATTCTCTTTACGAATTTTAGCCCAAATTGGTTGCGGTACTACATTACCAAACAGCAGATCTATGTCAGTTAAATTTAATACACAAGCGTCAACTGTTTGAGCTAACTCTTTGTAGTACCCTGCAGGATTTTTACGCGGATCTGGCAAAGCCTGTTTTACTGCTAACACTTCAGCTCGCTTCCATGGAATATGTATCCATACTCTCTGGAATTGGGCCGGAGCGGCTGCAATACCAAGCGGTGCATTAGCTTGCACAGCTTCGCGCCAAATTGGTGGAACCTCTCTCATTGGATATTGACGATTTCGTTTCGTACTACGTTTCTCTAACTCTCTCGGTGAAAGAAGGGATGAGTCGGATCTATAACTTAGAACCAGTTCCATCGCTTCTTTTATATTTTGTCCAACTATCATACCTGTAGCAAACTCTTTCTGAACATTAATTAATTCTCCTAGATTTGATTCAGGGTCATCCTCTTCCAATTCCTCACGTAGAAGGAAACACATTTCATCGAACACATATCGTTGTGTCGGTTCGTTCCATTGCATAAATGTATCTAATACATTTTGTACATTATATCTTCCAACTTTCGAAACCCATCTAAGAGCAGTGGAATCTAGTATTCCTCTTTCTTCAGTACTGGGAAGCTGACTACGTCTCTGCACAGAGTCAGAGGTAGGAGTCTTAATCAGAGTTTTATAGAAGGGAGATAGAATATTAGAGACAGAATCAGTGATTCTTCGACGAACAGAAAGCGGAGTCATAATATTAGCAGAGGCAGTGAATAGAGTAGCAGTTGGAACAGATAGATCAGGAACAGTAGGAGTAGCTGGAAAATTAGCTTGTGAAGTAGCAGGTGTGAGCGACACAGGCATAGGTAAAGAAGTCGGCAACCCTAGAAGAGGGGTTGTCGAAGGAACATTAATATTGACCACAGGAGGTACAGGAACTTGATTCAGGGGAGCGAGAACAGGGACACCAGGTTGTCCAGCAACCGGTAATTGAACATTCGGTATAGGTGGAGCCGTAGCACCTTGTGCATACGGTGGGGGTGATCGTAACAAGTAAGACAACAGGGGATCCTTTTCAGGGTCCTCTACTATCTTAGCCGTACTCGATGGCAAAGCAGGATAGCACTTGTCTATCGCTAAATTACGCTCTCTATCGGCCACCTCCATCGCTTTCTCAGACTCGTTGAGTTGCAGCTGCCTAGCAGACTGTTCTAAAGTCAACTCTTGCTCTTTCTGTTCTTTCTTCAACTTTTTAATTTCTCTCTGTTTAGATTCTTTTCGCCAATAACGGAAAGAATCAAACATTGCCGGCCGGGCTTTCTTCTTAAACAACCTTCTTTCTAGATTATCGAGAACTTCAGGTTCAAAACTACCATGTAGTGGCCAACTAAGGACACCATCTTTTTCTGTATAGCGGATCCATATCTCGTTATAAGAGATAGGGCCCACACCAAATTTGCAATATAGATCATAAAGGGGAGTTCCAATCGGAGGAACCAAACACGAGTCCTCCAACTGGGAATCACTGTTGCAACTAAAACAAGACAACATACAATTTTTCCGACTTACCATTTTATAATCCGGAACACAAGACAAACAAAACACAAAAAATGCGCACTTGAACCGAGAACTTAGGCCTACCAGAACTGATAATTGTATCGATACCTGAACTGAACAGAATGATTATCGTAACCAGAATAACCAGTGATAACCTTACAGAACTGAACTGAACTGAGAACTAAAAGGATTATCCAAATAGGAGCAACCCTCACAAAATAACCAACTAGCAACCACTAAATACTTAACTGAGGCACTGAAGACGTCACCAAGGAGAAACCCGTCACGTTTCGCCGTACTGAGGACTGCACCTCGGGTCCAAGACAGGGCGACGGTCAAGGCAACGGACCACTGCAGCCGTCTGAACGGGAACCCTCGTGGAAGAGGACGTCGGGGCCACTTTTGCGATATGCCGGGATCGATGAAGTGGGGCGCCTCCCTCTGAAATCTTCACACGAAGCTCCTCGAATTCTTCAGGCTTTTGGACCGGTACCGAATGACGTCGCCCCGCGTTGGGCGCCAATTGGAGTTCTGGACTTTTTTGGTACCGTCCAGAGGTGTCAGGGACAACACCCGAAGACCCCGGAGTTCAACCTGTCTTGGTACACAAATAAACAGAAACACGGGCTTCTCGATGGTGGCGTCAAAGACCAAAGGTTTATTACTGCAGGGACACAGAAGTCACAGAAACTACACATGGGCAGTATCTAGGAGCCTGTTCGATTTGTACAAAGAGGGTTGTTCCTTATATACTAAATATTGGGCTTCAGGCAAATTCTTTACATGTTACCACAGTTCTAAACATTCGTGTCTTATACAATAAATATTTGGCGTTGCACAGGAATCGTCAACAGTATCTGATGTCAAAACATTACAAATGAGGGGTTCCCACTAGTCCATCATAATCCCATGTCAATTCTTCATTCAAGACCCGGACCGCCTCATCGTAAATTTCGTTACCACCCCCTACTAAAGGCCCAGAAGGAAAGGAGCAGAGCCAGGTGTGGAAGATAGAAAGACAGGATAAGAAATGTTTGTGGGTCGTAAATGGGCACGGTTACCAGCTTCGGCCGCCTAATCATGATCAGGCCAACGAACACAAGAACCAGTATAGCAGGACTGGCCTCAGGCTGGGGAGGCAGCTCTTGCCGAGTCATGCTGCCACAGCGTTGCTGGCCTAAGGTGCACGTGTCATTTGCAAGGTGAATCGCCGGCCAAAGCCTACGTGTCCTTCAATGAAAAGAGGTCATTGCGTGTCCATTGACTATGTGAGGGCAAGGAATACAAAATGGCTTCCGCGTTCTAAGATGGATGCCATGGGTAGATCACAAATGTGTTGGTAACAGGAGTGCTCTTGCTCGTAGCATAGCGAAAACACCAGGATATACTAAATGGATCATTTGCGGTTCACCGATACCAAAATTATGTATTTACGACAATGTTACAAACACGAGTTAAATCGTCACGGAACCTCAGAGTCAGGATTTTGGGCATCGCAGGTTGCATCCCTGCATGATGCCAGACGTTCATCATTCAAAGGCATAGATGCCTCCATTTCCCATTCTTCACACGTAGGAGTGGATGCCAGCATGTGTTATTTGGTGTCTTGTCCTCTGTAATGGTAACTGTTATGATACTAATCTTGTGTTATGTATATTGTGCTGAGATACCTAAGTCATACCGAACTTTTACGCCGCACCACTTTCAAATGTCACCAGCTGCCACTGCATTTAGAAGCCTCACACGTTTTGAGAAAATTTAAGGGCACTCTGAGATTTAGTATTTTCCTTGATTTCATTCATTTATCTACTCATTAGAGAACTGAAACTTGATATCGTAGCTCAAGTCTAGACATTTCTATAGTTTGCTGTTAATTTGTTTTCTTTCTTAGCCAGATAAGTTCCTCTCCTTTACAGCTGCTTGGGGCAACTAGTGCCCGATTTGATCACTGCTTTTTGAATAAATGCACTTTAGAGACTCAATGCAAAAGCAGGTTTTCTTTGCAACGTGTATGCAAGAGATAGACAAAATGCTTCATTATGTATGGGAAGTCATAAGTAAGTAACCAATTACACAATTTGAAGTAATGATTGCTTAGGGACAGATTTTTTTTCATTTCACAATGTGAATCTCTGCTTATCTCTTCTTCCTGGTTTTTTTCTCCAATTTCCCTTTGCTTCTTACGTGCTCCCCCCTCTAGCAAAATTCACCAGTATTCATTATGTCAGCCACCTAGTATGATTTTGTTTTGGGTATTTGCATATCTAGTTGGTTGAAAACGAGAGCATTGGTATGAATAATTGGAATTCCTTCAAAACGCCCCATTAAAATGCTAATCAATAATTACGCTGTTTTGCTGTCTTTTGCAGGTCCTTGCATCACTCATTATACGACTGGCCCTAGCAGAGACATTCTGCCTTAACTGTGGCATTCTTGCTCTCGATGAACCCACCACCAATCTTGATCGAGAAAATATTGAGTCTCTTGCGCACGCCTTAGTTGAGTAAGTACTGATAGCCATAAACTTTGTTAAAAATTTATAATTGTACTTGACGATAGAAAAACCCTTTATTTTCCATGTGCTCTGCAACGGGTACACTCATGAAATTGTAAAGGGTGTGGCTGTGTGTGCGTTTGTATACTTGCATTTGTTGCTACTTTGTCCCAGATATAATTAGTCTGCAACGGTTTATTTTAGTTGGCTTATGTTTGTATATGCATTTAAGGAACCCAATAACACTCTACATTCAACCACTGTTTACCAGTCTGTAAGTCTACGACTGGTTTTACATGGGGAAGACATTGGTGCTGTGGCCAAGTTATCTTCCTTCCTTTGTCCAATGACAGACACAAAAAAAATGAACATAGAGAATGAAACAAATCATTATTGCCATTTGAGGAGTCAAATTAAGTATTAATACTTGACAATATTGGGTATTCACTTTTTTCTATTTATGATTTGGTTCTATGCATATTTTATATGTAAACAGCTTTGATGAAGCCTCCAGGCCTGTGCACCACAGCGGGAAAATGTGTTGGCTGGTCCTTCTCTTACAACCTTTCTGTGTGATGTTAATAATGACTTACTCACACCAAGGATCACATCAACGAAATACTACATAGAAAGTTATCCTGCTTTTCACTTAATCCTAACCTTAATGAAACAACTGGTATCGTGTTTTTGAAGAGATCATACTCGCTGTGTCCATCCCGGCCAGGTGGGAGGGCAAAGGTCGCCCCTCAGGTGGACTAACAACGTGGGTAGCATCCCACTTAGGCTGTGAGGCCTCACGCTTACCGGTGCCATCTGATGATATCCTTGTGGTTTTACTGTCGTGGCCGAACCAAGCGAAACTCGCCTTGATTAATATCTATTCTAGGCCAGTGGGAGTTGCTAGGGAGTCGCCTACCATTGAGGAACTCTCACTCTTCTTAGCCGAAATACCAAGAGATCTACCCTATGTAGTGGGAGGGGATCTAAACTCCCACTTTAAGCCGCTGCCTGGCCTCCTAGAGGGTTTCCCTATGGAAGAAGAGGTCAGGTGGTTGGTACCTCTGGTAGAAGCCCCCCCGAAGGCATGGACACCGGTAGCATTGCAGATCACAGCTCTCACCCGAAGATTTGGAATTAGAGCCTGCAATGGGCGTACTAGTTCCGATTTACCTAGCAGAACTACCTATAACAGAGCGGGAAGAGAATCCCGCCTGGATTATGTCCTGGTACAGACAGTGAATTGGCCATCTGTTCAGGATTTCAGGGTTACTGAAAGGCTGGACAGCGATCACAACGCTTTGGAACTTGATTTCACTCATCCCGGCCTCCAAATTCCTATAACAACTGTGGAGGAGAATAAACCTGAACTTCTATTGTCCAATAATAGGAGAAGAATCAGGTGGGAAAAACTAGCCTCAAGCCAGGAGACGCTCTCGAGGCTATATGCAGGGCTAATCCCTATTTTGGAGACTGTGGGAGATCTAGCCACTGAGGCGGGCAATAAAGACTCACTTGGCAGATTATACCAGGCTCATGAGGACCTCATAAAGGGAGCCGCCCTCATCCTCTTTAGCAATGTTCAGAATCAGAGGAGGGGGCAGCTACATAAATCCTCATGGTATAATACAGCCTGCAGAAAGGCAAAGGAAGAACTTCTCAGAATCATCAAGGAGGGCTTAGGGGGTGAGAAGCTAAAAGAAAGCAGACAGGCATACAAAAAACTAATTGCCCATGCTAAAACTGAATGGGAGGAGAATCAATGGGAGGAGCTTACTAATTCCCTCGCAAAAAGAGACCACCGAATGTTTTGGAGAGTAGTGAACGGGGGGTCGGGGAGCCTCCACTCAGCTATTGAGCCTAATATCGCAGCAGGGGTGTGGCAGGCACACTTTCAATCCCTTTATTGTTCTGAGCTGGGAGAAACTAGGATTGACACCGGTATTGGTCGGGCTGATTATGAGGGGGATCTAATAGTAGTGGGGGAGGTTAGGGCAGCAATAGCAGGACTGACTTCGGGTAAGGCGCCAGGATTGGATGGCTTGCCCGGGGATTTATTCAAGCAGGAGCCCGATGTTTGGGCCCCCTACCTTGCCGCTCTGTTTAACGGAGTTCTGAGTGGCATGGAAATCCCGAGTACTTGGCTGGGGGCAGAGGTGGTTCCCATATTCAAAAGGGCTCGCCTCTGCTCCCAGCCAATTACAGACCAATCAGCCTAATTGATGTGCCACAGAAGCTGTTTGCTAGGGTACTGCTGAACCGGCTTCAGGACTGGGTGTAGGAAACGGGGGCCCTCAGTCCCTATCAGGCGGGCTTCAGAAAGGGAGTTTCGACAGTGGACCAGGTCTTCCGACTGAACATCATTTATTGGAGGGCAGCGATATTCGAAGGCGGCAGCTTATACACAATATTTGTGGATCTGAGGGCCGCCTTCGACCTGGTGCCCAGAAGGAAACATTGGAGTGTCCTGGCCGAGATGGGCGTACCCCCGGACATCCTGATAATCTTACAGAGATTGCATCATAATAACTATGCTCGAGTGAGGTGCGGGAGGTCTGGGGAACTGACGGATAGATTCCCCGTTGACAGGGGGGTTAGGCAAGGCTGTGTGCTGGCACCGACCCTGTTTTGCCTCTTTGTCAACTGGGTAATCGCCCATCTGAACGGCACTGAATATACCGACGCCCCAAAGCTGAACGGCAGCAGGGTGCCTGCAATTATGTTTGCAGACGACACCTTACTGCTGTCTAAAACCCCTATGGGGATTCAGAGGATCCTTGACTCATTTGTGGCCTTTTGCTCAGACAGGGGCCTAGAAATGAATGCTGCAAAAACTAAGTTCATGGTCCTGAACCCCAGCCAAAAATTGCGCCCGAACCCATACCTGGGAGCATCACGCCTTGAGAGAGTCGCCACCTTTGAATACCTAGGTGTAACCCTGAACGGAAATATGTCCTGGGGACCACATCAGACCAGGGTCAACCTCAAACTAGTACAGACCACTGGGGGTATCATGCGGATGATGAAAGGCTCCACATACCGCCCATTGGGGCCGCTCATCCAGATTTACAAGGCGCAGGCCAGGGGTGCTACTATGTACGGGGCGGAACTATGGGGCCATACATCTTTCCGCAGTCTGTCCTCAACTGAGAACAACTTTATCAGACAGATAGTGGCACTTCCGCCCAGCACCCCACTCATTCCCCTGAGGTTGGATCTAGGACTGAGACAAATAGCTGACGAACTAGGTCTCAGACCCATAGTCTTCTGGCGAAGACTATGGAGTAGTGAAGAACTCTCGCCTTACAGGGCGGAATTGAGGAAGCTTTTAATCCATCCTAAAGCATTACAGATCCCCTGGATAAAATATATTCAAAAAACCTGTACGAGACTGGGGTTCCCTGACCTCTGGTCTGATCCTGCCAGTGCCTCACCAAACATCTCACGGAGAGCTTTGGCCAATGTTTATTATGAACAGAAACTAGGCATTGCCTTGGATTCCCAGGGGGAGGGGTCACTAACTTCCGCATTTGCGTTAAGTAAGGACTCTTATAGGCTGGAGAGGGTTTTGGACGCTATATCCCCCGTGCTGGCCAGGAAGCTGTTTCTCCAATGGAGATATGGCACATTGCCTCTGCGATCCTTCACCAGTTCCTGGTCAACCCCGCCCTCTTCCAAGCAGTGCCCGACATGTTCCTGTGCCGAGGAAAGCGATCTACATGTGGTCCTGTTTTGTACAACTTACAAGGCAGCTAGGAAATATTGGCTCCTTCCGCTTATTAGAAACCTTGGTTGTAGGGAGTATCTCCCGATGTACAGAATTTTAAAAACCGACGTCTCAAGTCCAATCGTTTTTGCATTAGCAAAATTTCTCTCCAATGTCTGGCATACCCGCACCCGTATCCTGAAGTCACAGGTTTCCATTTCATTTTAACTCTATAAGTCCAATGCGATTTTAGTAGTTTAAATTACAGAAATGAGCAATTTACAGTGTATAAATTTGTACTGATTGTGGATGATTTTACAATGGTTGTATATGTTTTATTGTATATCTTTGATGGCCATATGGCCGAAATAAAGATTGCTAAAGTAAAGATTTGGTTCTATGCATATTTCATATGTAAACAGCTTTGATGAAGCCTCCAGGCCTGTGCACCACAGCGGGAAAATGTGTTGGCTGGTCCTTCTCTTGCAACCTTTCTGTGTGATGTTAATAATGACTTACTCACACCAAGGATCACATCAACGAAATACTACATAGAAAGTTATCCTGCTTTTCACTTAATCCTAACCTTAATGAAACAACTGGTATTGTGTTTTTGAAGAGATCATACTCGCTGTGCCTGACTAACCTATACCTTTACTAGTTGTTGGAATGTTTTTGTGTGGATTCTCAGAGGTGTGGCTCACTGATAGGTTTAATCTTTAATCTACAAAATGATAGCCTTGTCTAAGAGACGTAGACCCCAAGGATTACTACCTCTATTCTGTAGTATGTTACACAGAATCCAGAGTAATACACCACTCTCAAGAGCCTGTAATGTAATCATGTTTCTCTATTGTCCATCATTTTCCTGCATTATTCTTTCCTGAAGCTTTTAGTCAACAAGAATATGCTTTCAATCTTTCCTTTCAGTGGATCCATAATTCAGTGTATGTCTCCATCACATTCCATGTTAAGTCTACGTAGAAACTTTGGTAAATTGGCATCAGAATACGACTATAGCTGAAGGGCACTTCAGTAAAGCAAACAAATAATATACAAAAAATCATGTTTGGGTATTTTGTGAGTTGGTAGAATAATCAGGAATAATATTCAGGTTTGTCGTACATAAGAAAAAAATCTTATGCAATTGTAGAGTGCTTACTTTCGATATTGGGATGATGTTCTCTGATGGACTGTATATACCTCAGATGTGCCATATCGCGACTGCATAGCTTTGATTTCTGTAACATTTTTGAAACCCTGTGTTTTTCCTCTTCAGGATAATCAAGAGTCGATCACAGCAACGCAATTTCCAGCTTCTTATAATTACTCATGATGAGGATTTTGTTGAACTCCTCGGCCGTTCGGAATATGTGGAGAGCTTTTACCGAATCAAGAAGAACATTGACCAGTGCTCCGAGATTGTGAAATGCAGCGTGGCTTCCTTGGGTTCATATGTTCACTAACTGTAAAAAAGTGTACGGAAACAAAATAGGAGAAATTACAAAAAAAAATATATATGTAAAATAAGTTTCAAAGATTTAAAAATATTCAATAAAAAGTTATTTCGTTTTGCTGCTGCATTGTCTTACTTTTCTTCGCTAAAAGCTGTAATCATTTGTTTGATATTTTAGTTAAGATCTAATGCAAAATGATATTAAACAACAGCCTAGATATTCTCCATTTGGGTTCACCAGTTGCTACGGCAAAATGAAAATACAATCCTGATGAAGCAGCAAAACAGCAGGCACTTCAAGGTAGGTATCATAAATCTTTTCAGTGCCTCCGTTGATTTGCTCTTACGGTGATAAGATGAGTCCCTTCCAAGCTTTATTCACCCTTTTTTTAAGTCAGTCCTGTATTATATGCCTTCACTATCCTCAGCATTTTTATAAGTAAGTGTCAAGACCACGTGACTTGCTCTTATTGGCTGGTTGGGACTGTAGTGTATTGCAGGGCTTGTGTATGTGGGTGCAGGTCATGTGTTCTTTTCCATTCTCGGGCTGCACTTCTTCTTCAACCTTGTGGTTGTTTGAATATTGATATGGTTTGTAATAGGCCCGAGCTAACAAGCTGAATGGCAGGCGAGAGGATTCCAGTGAACGTTTCAGTTCATCCTGGGATCCGAGCCGGCCGGTCACTGCCAGTCGTGGGCAACTGATTCAGAATAAATCTTTAACTTACCTGCAGTTTTTGAGATCTTCATTTAATACAATTTAGCGATGAGGATTGACATCGCCCGCCAGCGTCTCTCAAAAGCTAATAGATGTCCTGTTTGCCGATCTCAAAGGGGTACAAGCATAACAGGAGGATAGTCTTGTCTTTAGTAAAACGTTTGAACAACATAATGGTATTCTGTATAAGGTTTTATCGATTCTCACACAAACAGGTATGACTGTCAGAAAGTACAAGTGCAAATTTGCTACCAAGAATTTAGATTACTTGGGTCATACCATCACCGATTTGAGAATCAAACCCACATTCTTGCTGGTTAAGGCTATGATGCTCTGTGTTCCTTTTTAGGTCTTGCAGAGTACTATGCTTGGTTTGTGTTTGGGTATGCAATAGCAGTAGAACCTCTAAGATCTCTGTTGCTAAGGGGCAGAAGTTCATTTTGACGAAGGACATGCAGACTGCTTTTGATAAAGTAAATGATTTGATTGTGAAGGCTCCAACTCTGTCTGCTTTCAGGGATGAGTGTCTGTCTATGATCACTGTGGATGCCAGTCTCCAAGGGTTACAAGTGGTCTTAAGCCAGAGAGTAGGTAGCAGAGAACAGACCATTGCATTTGCTTCCAGGTCTCATGTTATCCTGATTGTTTTTAATACGCCTGAGAGATAATATATATGAATGTTTACAAGAAATATCAATCTTCGAGATCAAATTTGTATATCTATACATAAAATGAAGTCAACACAGAGAGCGATGATTCATTATATTTTTATAACTACAAAAAAAACTAATAAATAAAATGAATATATTTTTTTCTATCACCTATGTGTGACAAGTCTTATATGTGTGGGATATAATCATCTAGATAATCATTTCATCAACCTAGAACTTTTCATGTATTTGTTGTCAAATGTCTGACTGACTTAGCTACAGACCTTTACTCAAATTAGCCATTTTCTCTATGTGTAGCAAGTCTATTAGATATATAGGGGTCCCCCTTTAAAAAAAAAAAAACATTGGAAGACAAGCAGGATGCCTTTGCACCCCGTTCCATACCCCGAAATGCCTTTGGACAAATTGGGCATGGATTTTTCAGGATAGTTTGTCTCACATCCTGGTAAAATAGTGTATGTCATTTTGTTAGTCACCTAATTTTCTAAGTGGTTGTACCTTTCATTTGGCAATTCCCCTTCATCAGAGACTGCAATCACATTTCTGAAACCAGTGTTAACCCTTGAGGGGTCATCCAGATCTCTTGTGACCGATAATGGTTCACATTTTGTTTCTGGTCAAATGTGCAAATTTTTGAGCATACATGATATTAAACACTTGAAAGTTACATTGTACTCGCAATCATCTAATGGCTTGGTAGAAAGAGGAAATAAAATAATTAAGGAAGGGGTACAGACAGCTCTTGCAGCGAAGATGGAACCATTTTTAAATCAATAAGTCTGGGAGTACAACACAACACCTCATTGTACCACGGGTGTGACTCCATTTTTATTGTTAAGAGGGTGTAAAGATCATTCAGCTCTGTTCCCTATTTGGCTGAGAGACTGTGTTCCAGCAGATGTGGGGGAGAGTTTCGCTTGGAAAGAAAAGGTCCAGGCAACAGTCTTAGAAAACCAGATGTTTTATAAGAACAATAACAATAATATTTAATTTGGTTTTGCTGTTGGAGATCAGGTACTGATAAAAAAAACAGGAATGGTCAATAAAGGGGAGTCTACCTTTTCTTATGCAAGAATTTCGAGAGTTGGTAATGGTTCATTCCTTTTAGAAAAAATTGTCAAAACTCAAACTGCAACAAGCCGGCATTCTTAACTGTGCAGAATTGTATTGCTTTGAAAGTATGTATTGCAGTGCTTGTGTGTGTGTTGATGCAGCTCGTGCGTTATGTACCACCCTCGAGCTGCACCTCTCCTTCAACTTTGTTGTTGTTTGAATATTGTTATGCTTTGTAATGGCCCGTGCTGACAAGCAGAGCGGCAGGCAAGGATTCCAGTGATCGTTTCAGTTCATCCTGGGATCCGATCCGGTTGGTCACTGGCAGTCGTGGGCACCTGATTCACAATACATTTTTAACTTACCTGCAGTCTTCGACATTCTCATTTACTACAGGGTCCAACCACATTTAAATTCAGTGACCTTGTTGATGTACAGAAGACAGTGCCCCTTTCCAGTGAGATCAGGCATAGAGATGTAGGAGTTCATCACGTCTGCGTTTTGTGCAGGTCTACAAAGAATTCCAGTTTCTTGTCTCTGTCTGTCATGTATGGTAGCCATCTCCGTTGCAGTCTACACAAAATGTATAACATACTATATACTAAAGTGGCATGTACTTCCAGCCAAATGATATTCTGAAATGGGACACATCAAATAGGAGTGCAAGTGTTGACATTAAGTTATGATGCTCAACTCCCTGAAACCCTACTTAACTGAAAGGAAATGCGCCTAGCACAGAGTTACCAGAATCCAGACTAAGACCTCGATTATGAGTGCCCTACACTTTTATGGCATTCCGTAGATGGATGTTGGTGCTCTGGTCGCAGTTAGAAGAGGAATGAAGTTTGCCTTACTCAATGATTGGCTCAGTGTGATAAATTCTGCACTCCCAACAGTTCCCTCAAGCCCTACAGCGCATTGATTATCTTTTGGTGGGGCAAACATGCTGACTTTTAATGGGTGAAAGAGGTCCAGTAAATACCAAAACGTGTTGTTTTACCAAAGAAAGCCCAAACTCCACTTCACTGTCCCATTTTGAAAGCTAAGCTCTTATACGAGATTAGCCCATAGGAAAAATACCAAACTCCAGAGTATCAAATTTTATCAGGCACAATATTTGCCTGGCACATGTAGTCAGGGTCTAAGTCTTCATTCTATGTGGATAGTTCAGATTTGTCTTATCCAGAGTATTCCACCTGTTAGAAATGGGGGTCTCTTGTTGGCAGAGGTAGGTACCTTTATCCAAATAGGGGCCCTTGCATCTAGTCAGGGTAAGGGGGATACACTTGTAAAATAAGCCCTGCTCACCCCCTTCGTAGCTTGGCACGAGTAGACAGGCTTATCACTGGGGCAGTGTGTAAAGCATTTAGGAACACATACAGTAATGCAGTGAAAACACTACAAATGGACACCACAACAATTTAGGAAAAATAAGTAATCTTTATCTAAACCAAAATAAGACCAAACAACAAAAATCCACAATACAGGTATCAAGATATCCTCAAAAATAGGTTATTCACTCAATTAAAATTTGTTGCAACAAATAAGTCCACCTGGAGTTGTTGGATGGCAGGTGGACAAATAAGTCCACCTGCCATCCAACGCTAATTCCCTGCGTTTGGATGACAGTGAACTAGCGGCGTTTATTCTCCGCTCCTCTCTGGACATTTCGTAGGTGCTGGGCCGGGCCATGGCTTCCTCTGTCGCCCTCCGTCGCCATCCTTGGCTTAGGGACGGCGTGTTCCCTGAAAATGTTCGGGAGCGGCTGATTGATCTTCCATTTGACGGCATCCTGTTATTCCATGCCCTGGCTGACTCCGCCATCCAAAGGTTCCTGGCGGGGCTCCGTCCTCCTCCTTCTCCTCCGCCTTATCCTCCTCCTTCCCCTCCTCAGTGACTACTGAGTTGAGCTGGTTCTGGACTTTTCTTTGGGTCGGTTGTTCTTGCAGTGGAGCGCGTTTTATGGCCATTTGAGTCCTCCTTGCTGGGACTATGGCGTAGTTGGCTGCTGGACGGCCCCTTGTGACTGTGACAAATACAAATCCTAAAGTACGGCCCGACCACAAAGTCTGCGGCATCTGGGCGCGTAGTTAAGCAGACCCCCAAAGAACAGTACCATGAAATTGATGACGGCAAAGATCGTGCACGGTGTTGGGGAGGTGATGCTTCGTTGGCGCTGAGGAGCATCGGTTCCATACGACCTCAGGGAAGGTGAAGCCTCCATTCCTTACTGCGGTGCAGGGGAGGTGAGATCGTTCCTAACTGTGTCGGGGAGGTGACGTGACTGAGGCGGCGGTTTCTTACCATGGTGCGGTGTCGATGGATTCAGGAGTCACCGACGTAGAGTATCTGTTCCGCGTTGATGAAGCACCGGCATTGGTAAAATTGGGGCTGCGGTGCGAGTCGGGACGTTGCATCGTGGATGCCACAAGCGGTGTCCTCGGCTCCGGTGCAGGCAGCAGCCTCGGTGACGGCTTCGGTGTCGATGCGACATGACATCAGCAAGAATCGTGCCTACAGTGCAAGTCGGAGTGGTGCTTCGTGCTCTTCACGGTCGGTGCCTACAACTGTGGTGCAGGTAACGGCATCGCTCGCCGGGGTCGGTGTTGCAATCTCCTTCTGTGGCAGCTGAAACAGTAGTTCCAGATCCAGACAGACAGAAGAAGTGAAGTCTTTTTGTCCCTGAGACTTCAAAACTGGAGGCAAGCTCAATTTCAAGCCCTTGGAGATCTTTTCCTCAAGCAGGTGACAAAGTAAACAGCAATGTTTTTTCTCCTTTCCTTGGCAGCAAGTATCCACTGCAGGCCAACCCCAGACAGCAAACAGCACAGGGACAGTATTCCTCCTCAGCTTCTCAGCCTCTTCTCCTTGGCAAAGGTTCCTCTTGATTCCCAGAAGTGATATAAAAGTCTGGGGTCTGGGCCCCTCTTTTTAACCTCTTGCATGCTCATGACAAGGTGAGCTCGTCATGAGGCACACTGGAGCTGTGCTCATGACAAGGTGAACTCGTCATGTATAATGGGATTCAATAAATATCAGCACAGGACGGGAAAAGCCTTAGCAGCCAAGTGGTTAAACATAAAAACCCTTTGTCCTCTGAAGGCAGAGAGTGTCTGTACCAAACCAAAACCAGTTCTGTCCTCACTGGTGCAGCTTTCTGGCTGGAGGTGGAGACAGCTTTGTTGAAGGCAATCTGAAAGAGACACGTTAGTATTAGATTCCTTACCTTAGAATATCCCCAGGCGTCAGACTGGATCCGGAATTTTTTTGCGTAGCGGTACCCTTGCGCGTCGGTAGGCGTCGTCTGCGGCTCCGCGTCCTTCGGCGGCGTTGTGGGCGCCGTGATGACGTCGTCGGAGTACTTAGACGCCGCCTCCGCGTGCTGACGTCAGGTCTTCTTTTTTCCGCGCCAGCAGCGCAGATCCGGAAAAAGTGGTACCTTGGTCACTTTTTGACTAACTCTTTTTGATCTTTTTGATCTCATTTTTTGAGTCTTCGACTCCTACTCGGTGCCAGTAGGGATGCCTGGTTTCAAGCCCTGTGAGGATTGCGACCGACTGATGTCGGTAACGGACCCTCACCGTCGGTGTCTCCACTGTCTCGGCGTCGACCATGACGACAAGGCCTGTTCCGACTGCCGGGCCCTCACTTCGAAAGCTAGACGGGAGCGGTCCCGTAAGCGGCTCGAACTCCGGCAGTCGGCCCCGCGCCAAGAGAGGTCCTGGTCCGGACGGAGGTCGAGGGACCGGTCGCGGGAGCGGAGCCATCATAGCTCCGGGAGTCGACATCACTCCTCAGGGTCGAAGTCGTCAGGTAAGCACAAGAAGTCGAAGAGACGTCATCGCTCTTCCGACTCCCCCCGACGCTCGCGCGACGCGGCCGGGGGTTCGGGTGGCACCGCCCACGCGGCTCCGTCGGAGTCGCAGGCACCGCGTCCGGCTTCATACCCTTCGGTCCCTGGGCCTAACGCGATGCCGGAGGATATCGAGCGGTTCCTCATGGCCATGAGGTCTCTCTCTCCTCCGACGGGCTCCGCGGCGCCTTCGGGCCCAGCGGAACCGTCTGGGGATCTTCGCGGGTCGGGCGCTCCGGCCCCGACACCGTCGGGTGCTTCGGCTCCGACGCAGCCAGCGCCGCAGGGCCCCGCTGGATCCGGTTCCGGATCCGTGTCACCGCCGGTGGACTTAACGACCTTCCTGGCACCGTCCCCTCAGGTGTCACCACCGGCGCCGTCCTCGGGCGGCGCCGTCCCCGACGCGTCCCTCGACCCAGTTCCGGCGCCGCTGGGCGCCGCATATGATGCCGTTCGGGGAATTCATTTTCCATGAACCGGCCCCATCTTTTGATAACCCTGAGTACGAGGGGATGGGTGATGGGGAGGATTGGGAGGGGTCTGTGGACCCTCTGGCACGTGAATGCCAGTCTCATGAGGACTGGGCAGGTGAACTTGGGGAGGCCAGTGGTATAGACACTTCGCCTGACACTGGATTTGTCTCACCTCCTACCGTGGCTACGGAGGAGGGGGCAACCTATATTGTAGTGTTGATGAAGGCAGCCAAGGCCTTGGGCCTTGAGCTCCCCGTCGCGGCCGTGAGGACTAACCTCCTCACTGAGGTCCTTAAGCCGCAGTTATGCTCAGCCGAGCCTCTGCTGCCGTTTAACGAGGCCTTAACCGACGTTCTTTTAGGCACTTGGTCCAAGCCCGCTATGGGTTCGCCCGTAGATAGGAATGTGGCCAGACGCCACCGCCCGGCCCCGGGCGACCCATGTTTCCTGTCCACCCACCCCACCCCCGAGAGCCTGGTCATCCAGGCCTCCAATTCTCAGACCGCATTCCCGTCGGCTCCGCCGGAGAGGGAATCCAAGAGGTACGAGCAGTACGGTAAAAAGATCTTCTCGTCCCTTAGTTTCGGATTGCGGTCTTCCAACACCGCATGCCTCTTGGGCTGCTACACCCACTCTCTGTGGGATACGGTTGCGGAAGTGCTGCCAGAGTGTCCGTTGGAGGTACGGGCCAAACTCGGCCAAGCCCTTGTGGAGGGCCGGGATGCAGCCAAATATTCTATCCGGTGTGGGCTGGATACCACCGACTCACTAGGTAGAGCGATGGCAATGACGGTGGCGGTCAGACTCCACGCCTGGTTGAGGTCCGCCAACTTTTCGGCCGATGTCCAAAACACACTGATGGACATGCCGTTTGATGGCCTTCGCCTCTTTGGTGACAAGGCAGACCATGCGCTTGAGCGCTATAAGGACTCCAGGGCTATGGCCAAGTCCTTGGGCCTCTCGGCCCCGCACCAGCCTTTCACTCCTTTCGTGGCCACGGAAGGGGTGTACCCACACGTGCTGCCAGCCACGCTCCGCAAGGTAATACCCAACGCGGTGGCGGCCTTGGGAACCGCCGTCCCGGCGGTCGGGGACAACGGCGAGGTCAGTCCACACCTTCCCCCGCAGCATCCGCCTCAAAACCCTCCTAGTCCGTGCTTTCAGGCCCATGTGATGCCAGTGGGGGGCAGGGTTCGCCATCACCACCTCCACTGGCGCACTGTCACATCGGACAGGTGGGTGCTGCAAATCGTCCGAAGGGGATACTCCCTCCCCTTCGAGGCGACTCCTCCAGCCATGCCACCGCAGAACCACCGTGTATCGGGGGATCATTTGCGACTTCTGCAGGAGGAGGTTACGGCCCTCTTGGCCAAGGGGGCCATCGAGCGCGTTCCTGGGCCAGAAGTAGGGCGTGGTTGCTACTCCCACTACTTTCTAGTACCCAAGAAGGGCAAAGGGGGCCTACGCCCTATCTTGGACCTACGGAACGTCAACGGCTTCCTCCGGAAGGAGAAGTTCAAAATGCTGACACTGGCTCAGGTCCTAGCTGCCCTGGACCCAGGAGACCCGGATTATAGCTTTGGACTTGCAGGACGCTTATTTCCACATCCCCGTCCTGCCGGCCCACCGGCGCTACCTGCGGTTCACGATTGGCCACGAGCACTTTCAGTATACCGTGCTCCCCTTTGGCCTTACCTGCGCCCCACGGGTGTTTACAAAGGTGATGGCGGTGGTCGCAGCTCATCTGCGCAGGTTAGGGTTTTCAGTCTTCCCCTACCTCGACGACTGGTTGTTGAAGGCGGGCTCGCCCCAGACAGTCGTCAGCCCCCTCCAGACTACGGCAGATCTCCTGCACCGGCTGGGGTTCTCCATCAATGTGCCGAAGTCACACCTGTGCCCCTCTCAGAAGCTCCTCTTCATCGGAGCGGTTCTGGACTCGGCGCGGTTTCGGGTTTATCCACCCGAACAGCGGGTCCGGGATATTCAGGCTCTGATTCCCATCTTTCGGCCGTTATCCCGGGTCTCGGTCAGGTTGACCCTGCGGCTTCTGGGGCTTATGGCCTCCTGCATCCTATTGGTGCATCACGCCAGGTGGCGGATGTGGGATCTGCAGTGGGACCTGAAGTTTCAGTGGGCCCAGCATCAGGGCAACCTGTCCGACCACGTCCTGATCTCGGAGGGCACTGCGAGACAGCTGCAGTGGTGGCTCACGGACCGCGATTGGGTCAGCGGCAGATCCCTCCCTCCCCCAACCGGAGCACGTAGTTGTGACGGACGCGTCCCTCCAGGGCTGGGGTGGCACATGGGAGAGGCGGAGATCAGAGGCCTCTGGTCTCCGGCAGAGGCCCGGCTCCACATCAACCTGTTGGAGTTGCGGGCGATTCGTCTAGCACTGAAGGCATTCCTCCCCTCTGTCCGGGGGAGTGTTGTGCAAGTGTTCACGGACAACACCACCACTATGTGGTACTGCAACAAACAGGGCGGGGTGGGGTCATGGACCCTTTGCCAGGAGGCTCTGCGCCTCTGGCAATGGCTGGAACGCCAGGGCGTGACCCTGGTGGCTCAACACCTGGCAGGTTCTCTGAACGCCAGGGCGGACGAGCTCAGCCGTCGGTGCATGATGGATCACGAATGGCGTCTGAACTCGGACGTGGCGCAAGGCCTCTTTCAGCGATGGGGAGAGCCTTGGTTTGATCTGTTCGCCACTGAAGAGAACGCGCAATGTCATCAGTTCTGCGCGTTGGAATTTCCAAGGCGGCACTCGCTCGGCGACGCTTTTTGTCGCGTGTGGAGTTGCGGTCTGTTATACGCCTTTCCCCCAATTCGTCTGCCTCTTCAGGAGGACCTTCTGTCGCAGCAACAGGGGACGGTCCTCCACCCGAACCTGTCCAGTCTCCACCTCCATGCTTGGAGATTGAGCGGCGACAGTTGAGGCCATTTGACTTACCTCCTGAAGTCTGTAATATCATTCTGGCAGCCAGGCGTCCCTCCACAAAGTCGGTATACGCCTGCAGGTGGAACAGATTTGTGGCATGGTGCACAGCAAAGGCTGTGGATCCTCTTGCTGCCCCTCTCTCTGAGGTTCTTATCTTCCTTCTTTCTCTTGCCCAGCAGGGCTCTGCTCTGGGCACTATCAAGGGATACCTTTCTGCCCTTTCAGCCTTTTTGAGGCTGCCTGATCAACCTTCTTTGTTCCCTATTGTAACAGATTTCTAAAGGGCATCACACACACGTTCCCTCCTGTTCCGTTTGTGATGCCTCAGTGGGACTTGAACCGTGTTCTAACTTTTCTGATGTGCGCTCCCTTTGAGCCACCTCACAACTGTCCTCTCCGTCTTCTTACTCTGAAGACTGCTTTCCTGGTTGCCATCACCTCTGCCAGGAGAGTGAGTGAGCTCCAGGCTCTTTCTTGTACTCCACCTTTCCTTTCTGTCCACCCGGACAAAGTGGTGTTGCGTACTAAGCCATCTTTCCTGCCCAAGTTTGTCACGGCCTTCCACATCGGGCAGTCTATCACATTGCCCACCTTCTGTCCGCCACCGCATCCCTCTAAAGAGGAAGAGCGGCTCCACCGTCTGGACCCAAAACGTGCGCTCTCATTCTATTTGGATCGCACACGCCAGTTCCGGGTGGATGACCAACTCTTTGTTGGTTACGTGGGCGCTAAAAAGGGGAAAGCGGTGCACAAGCGGACCATCTCCCGGTGGATCATCTTGTGTGTCCAGGAATGCTACTCTTTGGCTAGAAAGGAGCCCCCTGTTGGATTACGGGCTCATTCCACCCGAGCCACGGCGACTACAACTTCCCTGGGCCGGGGAGTGCCCTTACAAGACATCTGTCAGGCAGCTACGTGGGCATCGCTGCACACGTTTGCAAGACACTACTGACTGGACAGCCAAGTCCGGAGGGATGGCTTCTTTGGCCGTTCTGTCCTCCAGGACTTTCTGGTCTGAATATTGGTTCGCAGACCCACCACCGGGGTTGGTATTGCTGGGGTATCTATTCTAAGGTAAGGAATCTAATACTAACGTGTCTCTTTCAGATGCACAAGTTACTACTTGTGTAACGATATATCTGTAAGAGACATTAGTTAGTATTAGATTCCTTACCGACCCACCCATCCTCCCCGTTCTGCGAACCGATATCTAGGGTTAGGGTTATCCCCTTTCTGGGCCCTAGTTTCAATGGCACCAGTGTTGGTTTTTAACATGGCTCAGCGCTTCTGGCGCGGAAAAGCTGTGTCTAAGAACTATCGTCAGCACGCGGAGGCGGCGTCTAAGTACTCCGACGACGTCATTACGGCGCCCACGACGCCCACGACGGACGCGGAGCCGCAGACAACGCCTACCGACACGCAAGGGTACTGCTACGCAAAAAAATTCCGGATCCAGTCTGACGCCTGGGGATATTCTAAGGTAAGGAATCTAATACTAACTAATGTCTCTTACAGATATATCGTTACACAAGTAGTAACTTGTGTGACAGGGCCCATGCTGGTGAAAGGAAATCTCCTCCCCCTACTCTCAATGCAGCCCAGGTCTATTCAGCCCAGCCCTGACTCATCAGACTTCTAGAGCCACAGCTGCTCTCCAGCCCCTATCATCCAAAGCCAGGCATGCAATACACAAACGTAGCAGAGGCACAGTGGATGGTTAGGCAAGAAAATACCTATTTTCTAAAAGTAGTATTTTCAAACACAATGTAAAAATCACCCCACTAAAAGATGCATCTTAACATTCTGGGTTCAGGCATACTAAACCTTACTTTCCCACCTTGTTCCCAGGGCCAGTTATGTTTATAAGATGTTATAACAAACTCTCCATTCTGTCCTATGGGAACAGGTAACCTTGCAATAGTGAAAAACGAAATTGGCAGCAATTCACTATCAGGACATGTTACACACACCAGTGCATGTCCTACCTTTCACATACACTGCACCCTGCCCACAGAGATACCTTGGGCATACCTTAGGGGTGACTGACATGTAACAAAAGGGACGGTTTGGGCCTGGCAAGTGAGTGCACTTGCCAAGTTGACATGGTAGTACTAGACTGCACACAGGCTCTGCAATGGCATGCCAGAGTCACCTTTTACAGGCTGCTTCTGTGGGTGGCCCAATCAGGGCTGCAGCCCACTAGCAGCATTTGATTTACAGGCCCTGGGCACACACAGTGCACTGTACTAGGGTCTGACTAGTAAATCATGGTATCACTAATCCATAACATCTGATAGAGACTACTAGCCGCAGATTCCTTCACATAAAAATATTCCCAGGCGTGAGACTGGATCCGGAAACTTTTTTGCCACAGCATCCCTGCGTGCCAGGGGGTGGGGGGGGTGGGGAGGGGGGGGGGGGGGGGGGGGGGGGAAGGGGCATCACGAGACTCCGCCCAGGCGTCAGTGTACGTGATGTCAGCGAGGTCACATAAGTCCCACCCCGGCGCGCCTTCGTCAGTTTTTCCTTTTCCGTGTGCAACACGGATCCGGTCTCTGCTCTGACCTGTTTTGGGCCCCTTTTTTCTTCCTCATTGACTATTTTTTGGTGGAACAGTGTGCGAATGCCTTCAGGCTTCAAGACTTGCACGTCATGTAGGCATCTTATGTCGGCAATGGACCGTCACCTCATTTGTATGTGGTGTTTAGGAGAGGATCACGGCACCACTGATTGTGAGGCGTGGCAACAGTTGAAGCCGAACTTGCGGCGGGAGCGCCGTATGAAACTTCTCTCGGCGCATCTCTCAGCCTGGACAGAAGGCTTCAGATACAGACGTTGACGTCGTCCTCGCCCTTCTCCGATGTCATGAGAGCGTCGCTCCCTGGTGGGTAAGTGTCGCAGTTTGTCCCCGGGGGCTGTTGTTTGGCCGGCAGGGGGCGTGGGCTCTCCGCAAGTGATGCGGCCCAGCGTGTCGGCCTCCTATCCACCTTTTCCCGGTGATGGAGCGTCGAGAGTCCAGATGGAGACATATGCGGCAGCTTTGCAGGCCTCGCTGGCGTCTCTTCCTCCTTCCCCTCCTGGGGCATTGGCGGAGTACTTGCCTTGCACGGGGCCCTCCGCAGCGCCACCGATCGCTCCCGCCCGGTGCCGAATGGTTCGGCTCCAGACTTGAAGGATGTGGTGCTGTTGGGGTGCGGCCCTTTGGACTACGGTGCCTCTGCCTCGCTGCAAACTCCTGCTGGAGTCCCTGTGGTGTCGCGGGAGGTCGCAATGGCTCCGGTTACAGCCCCGAGCCCCTCTTGGTCCTTGGACAAGGTGGTTCTGTCTGCTGCCTCTTTGGAGGGCGAGTCGGAGGTTGAGTCGCCCCTAGCGGCGTCGCATGGATTGCGGGGCCACCTCCATTACATGCTGGGCCGAGGCTGGCGAAAGGCTTCATGTCACTCCCCTGGTCCCTCTTGTTCCTCCTCGCAGGCGGCTGCCTTGGCGGAGGTCGAGTCGGCGCTGTTCCGGCGCCACCCCTTGGCCGCTTTGGATCCGGCCTGCTCCGATCCCCGGCGCGGTGTAACTTTGAGGAGCCCTATCTGTCGTCTCCTTCGGCGCCGGATGACGTTGCCGTCCTGCCTCAGGCGGAGGACTCTACATTGCCAGACAGGCGTCGGGTCACGGATTCGTCTTCGAACGCTCCCTCTTCTCCGGAGGTGGGATTTATACTGGTGTCATCCTCCCCGGAGACAGGCTGCCGCGTGGTGTCTTTTTCACCGGCATCATCGAAGGACAGCTCCCCGCCATTGCAGAGTCCGAGGTATTCATCGGGGAACAACCGGTCCCCGATTCTTTAGTTCCTTCTGACTTCCAGGTCTGGCTTTTGCGTGCCCCGCTTGGCTTCGGGACGGCCGCCTTAGTTTGCAGCCGTCGCCCACGGAAGAGCTGCTTTCTCCACCGCGGGGCCCTACGGAGGCGGGTGCGGCCTACGCTCACGTGGTGTCCACGGCTGTGGGCATTTTGCGCATGGGCGACCCGATTGCTCACTTTCCGGCAGACCATCTCTTGGAGGTTCTCCACCAGGGCTCTGGTGGGAGGGAGATATTGCTTCCCTTTAAGGGTTCGCTCCTGTCTTCCCTGACAGGGTTTGGAGGCGCCCTGCCTTGGGGGATCCGGTGCCTTAACACCTTCTGCACCTGCACCTTCCAGCGCCGCGTGACCCGGCATGTCTTTCCCTACACCCCTCTGCCTCAAGTCCACTTTTGCAGACAGCTTTCCCCTCCCCGCCGCCACTGTTGGCTCTGCCGTCTCGGGAGGCTCGCTGGCTGGATTCTTGGGGGCGCAACATGTTTGCTTTGACCAGCTCTGCCCTGCATGCCCTTAACACCTTTGACCCTGTCACCAGGCAGGTCGCTCCCCTCTCCGCCACGCAGCCCCCTGTGTGACCTGTGACCCTCTGCCGCCGCCACTGCCCGTGCTCAGCCCGCCTCGCCTGCGCCCCCACTGGTACTTGTCTCTGTCTCTTTCCTCTGTGCCCATTTTTTCCTTTTTGTACCCCCTTCCTCTGTGCCCATGTTTTCATTTTGTACCCCCTCCTCTGTGCCCTGCTGCTTTTGTACCCCATTCTGCTGTGCCCATCTGTGCCTTTTGTTTTTAACTTCCCGCTTGTTTTGGCCCGTCTCTCCCCTTGTACCCCCTTCATTTGTTGCCCCTCTCCCTCTGTTTCCCGCCGCTGCAGCCCCGCCCCCTCCCACCCCATTGGCCGCCCCGCTCCCACCTCCCAGCTGCTCCTCCCTCCCTCTGACCCTCATATGGAGGCCGCGCAGCGGGCACGCCAAAGGCAAGCCCGGCTGCGCCCGTCCGTGCCTGGATGGCGCCCAGCGCCATAACCACTGGACCCCGCACCCCCCGCAATGCCAGACTGCACTATGACTCCAACACCCTCCACGCACTCAACACCAGACGAGACCACCCCTGCTACCGGGCCATCCCGAAGCGCACCCAAGGGCCCTTCGCCTGCCGGAACTTCAGATTCACCAGCATCCAGCCCACCAGACCACCAACCAGAGAACCCAACCACCTCCGCTGCATCCTCCTCAACACCCGCTCGGCTCGCAAGAACGCCATCGAACTCTGGGACCTCCTAGACTCCACTGCCCCCGACGTGGCCTTCCTGACGTAGACATGGCTAAACGTCGCCTCGGCACCAGACATCGCCATAGCCATCCCACAGGGCTACAAGATCACCTGGAGGGACCATACCAACGGAGTTGGAAGGGGAATCGGCATCATCCACAAGGACACCCTCAGTCTCGACCAACACCGACGACACCCTCACCACTGCCGAGCACATGCACTTCCAGATCCCTACCGACCCCAACACCACCCTCAGAGGAACACTCGTCTACAGACCTCCCGGACCAAGACCACAGTTCAGCAGCACCATCGCCGACCTCGTCAGCACCCACGCCCTCGCTTCCACGGACTACATCCTCCTCGGGGACCTGAATTTCCACCTCGAGAATAACAACGACGCCAACTCCACCGCCCTGATAGACAACCTCGCCAACCTCGGACTCAAACAGCTCGTGACAACCCCCACCCACCCCGCTGGACACACACTGGACCCCATCTTCTCCACAAGCCCCCACGTCTCCTTCAAACACACCACCGAACCCCACTGGACCGACCACAGATGCGTCCACTTCACCTTCAGGAAACACACCACACACCACCGCACCCAACAGCTGCCATGCCGCTGCTGGAGCAAGGTCACCAAGGACCAAATGACTACCACCCTCGCCCTGAGACCACCCGCCGACACCGTAGCAACCAACCTCAAGCAGTGGATCAACGACTGCGCCAACGCCGTCGCCCCTCTCAAGACCTCCACAACCAATCACACCAACAAGAAAGCTGCCTGGTTCACCGAAGACCTCCGGACCTCCAAGAGCACCTATCGGAAGCTGGAGAAGAAATGGCTTCGCGATCGAACACCAGACAGCCAAACAGCCCACAAGAGCGCCACCCGCAAACACCACCAATTTATCAGGATCGCCAAGAGGACCGCCTTCAAGGACCGCCTCGACAACAACGCACACAACACCAAAGAGCTCTTCAGCATCGTGAAAGAACTCTCCAACCCCAGCTCTAACACCAACGACATACCACCATCACAAGACCTGTGCGACTCCCTGGCCACCTTCTTCCACCACAAGATCACCGACATCCACAACAGCTTCAACTCTGAGACGACCACCCCCACCAGCGGCCTGACCGCCTGGTCCAACGTCAGCGACGAAGACACCATCAAAACCATGAACTCCATCCACTCCGGATCCCCATCCGACCCATGCCCTCATCACGTCTTCAACAAAGCCAGCACAACCATCGCCCCCACCTCCGGAAAACAATCAACAGCTCCTTCGAGACAGCAACCTTCCTGGAAAGTTGGAAGCACGCCGAGATCAACGCCCTTCTTAAGAAGCCCAAGGCGGACTCCAAGGACCTCAAGAACTTTCGGCCCATCTCCCTGCTCCCGTTCCCGGCAAAAGTGACAGAGAAGATTGTCAACAAACCGCTAACCCGCTACCTCGAAGACAACAACATCCTGGACCCTTCCCAATCGGTTTTCGCAGCAACCACAGCACCGAGACTGCCCTCATCGCCGCCACTGACGACATCAGGATCCTAATGGACAAAGGAGAAACAGCCGCCCTCATCCTCCTGGACCTATCAGCAGCCTTTGACACAGTCTGCCACCGCACCCTATCAGCACGCCTCCATGACGCCGGAATTCAAGAGAAGTCCCTGGCCTGGACCACATCCTTCCTCTCCGACAGAACACAGAGCGTCCGCCTTCCACCCTTCCGCTCAAAAACCACCGAGATCATCTGCGGCGTCCCACAGGGATCCACCCTCAGCCCAACGCTGTTCAATATCTACATGGCACCGCTCGCCCACGTCGCACGTCAACATAACCTCAACATCATCTCCTACGCCGACGACACCCAGCTGATCATATCCCTCACAGAAGACCCCCCACCGCCAAAGCCAACCTCCACAGAGGAATGAAGGCCGTAGCTAACTGGATGAAGGACAGCAGTGTGAAGCTGAATTCAGACAAGACGGAGGTCCTCATTCTCGGACCCACCGCATCAGCCTGGGTCGACTCTTGGTGGCCCACATCACTAGGCACAGCCCCTCATCCCACAGACCACGCACGCAACCTGGGAGTCATCCTCGACTCCACCCTCTCCATGACCAGGCAAGTCAATGCCGTCTCTGCATCCTGCTTCAACACCCTCCGAATGCTCCGCAGGATCTTCAAGTGGATCCGCCCCCCCTCACCCCCCCGACACTAGAAAAAACATCACCCAGGCCCTCGTCACCAGCAGACTCGACTACGGGAATGCTCTCTACTCCGGAACAACAACCAAGCTCCTGAGAAGACTACAACGAATCCAGAACGCCTCGGCACGCCTGATCCTCGACGTCCCCCGACGCAGCCACATCACACCCCACCTGAGAGGCCTGCACTGCCTCCCCGTCAACAAGAGGATCACCTTCAAACTTCTCATCCACGCACACAAAGCACTACACAACGCCGGGCCTTCATACCTCAACAACCGACTCAGCTTCCCCAGCCGAAGCCTCCGCTCAGCCAACCTCGCCCTCGCCACAGTTCCTCGTATCCAAAAAAGCCACCGCCGGCGGCAGATTCTCTTCCTACCTCGCCGGCAAGACCTGGAACGCTCTCCCCACCAGCCTACGACAGACTCGGGACCTGCTGGCCTTCAGAAGACTTCTCAAGACCTGGCTCTTCGACCAGTAGCGCCCCCCCCACCGCCCTCTAGCCCCTTGAGACCTCACGGGTATGTAGCACGCTTTAAAAATGCATTGATTGATTGATTGATTGATGTGTGTTGGCTAGGGCACCTTATGTGTGTGGGATTAGGCTGGGATCCGCAACTTCACTGGAGACTGTTCAGGTGGATTTACGGCATCATGCATTGGATGGCAGGGAACTAGCGGCTTTTATTCTGCGCTCAGCTCTGGACATTTCGGAGGTGCTGGGCCGGGCCATGGCTTCCTCTGTCGCCCTCCGTCGCCATGCTTGGCTTCGGGACTGTAGGAAGGTAGATCCCTGACTATGGTTGCCCCCAACCTTTTGCCTGGTGTTTTGCTGGTTTTCTGACTTAGTTGACCTGGGACCCTGCTATTCAGGGCCCCAGGCCTACTGCTCTCTCTGTAAAATGGATTCCATGTACCTTAGGTACATATCTAATTGGATACTGAGTCACCTTATCAGTCCCTGTACAGTGTACCTTAGGTACCCAGGGCCTACCAGGGGCTGCAGCATGTATTATGCCACCCCTGGCTGGCCATCCAAATCTGACACAACTGGCTGCACGACAGCTGGGGCAAGGTGGTGTAATCACCATTTGCTTTAGATATAGTATACCTATATCTAACCCTAAAATGGACACATGTATTCCTATCAGTCACTCCTATGGCAGGCCTTAACAATCCTGAAGGCAGAGTGCTTGGAATCATGTGAGATGGTGCTCTGGCATGAGCTGAGCCCGTTTGCAGCTTGCGGAACCAAGTCCTAATAGCTGTTCCATGATAACGCATACCATATACTCTTAAGTGCATTATAATCCTCGCGGTTATATGCCAACTCTGGTATCGCTTTATCAAAACATGTCGAGTAAGGTGTCATACGAATTGGAATACAAACCCCTCGCCAATTCTGGCGACGGGGTTAGCATTCCACCCTTCTAGAGGGACACGACATGTATGTAACCTGTAACCCCAGTTAAAGTCAGACATAGCCTTAGCTCCACAAAATGGATGCTGCCACCGAGACACAAGTCTGCCCTCCTGCTGCTGGGAGTCCTCCCAGAGCAGGAGGCAAGGACAAAGGGTTTCCTGTCAGGGGCGGTGCCAGCACCGTCCCAGACAGGATTTTGTGTATCCTAGGTAGGCAGGGCTTTAGAGGAAGGTGACTGCAAGTGGCACCCCGGTGCTCACTGTGCATAGGCCGGCTGGAACCAGTTCCAGGGGCACTCCAGCCCCTGCTCTGGGGAAAAGCCCGCCAAAGGAGAGGGGTGTAACCACCCCCCTCCTGGTCCCACCCATAGGGCAGGACTTAGTCGCGTGCCAGCCCCCTTTTTCAGGATAAAGGTAGGAACTGGCCCCCTTCCAAATTAGATCATCTTTGAATCCTGAAACTACTTTCTGCAAGAAGGAACTCAAGACTCTTCTCAAGATTTCTCCCTTGTGACTAAGGAGTAGTCACCCTGCAGCAGCAGGCACCAACCAAGTATCGCGGTTTGTTGCCAGTCTCTCCTTCGGATCAAGACTGCTCCAGCACGACGAGAACCGGCTTCCCTGGCACCTCTGACCTCAACCTACATCATCAGCCCAGCTGTGATCCGTGGGTGCGACGAGACCTCGAGGGACCGGCCATCTTCAGAACTGCACGACGCTTGTCCAGCACGACTCCCGAGTGACCCTCGACTGAGTGCTTTGGGGTAAGAGAAGCCCCGACCCTGAGCAGCTCCAGCACCGAAGTTCAGCCCCCCTGCATCCACGAGATCTGCGTGGGGCCCTTCTGCTCTTTGCTGCTCACCGCGTTGTCCAGGTCGCTTGCCCGTTGGCTAGTGGCCCTCTCACGACGCTCCACGACGACAAACACTGCTGGTCTGGTTCCTCCAGACTAGCCCTTGCTCCCCTCCAACAGAGGAGCACCCTGGACCCTCCTGGTCCACTCAAGACGCCATTTTAGGTCCACCGCGTGGGCCTTGCATTTGCCAAGACTTGTTGCCCAATCCTGGGTCCAGCGACGTCAGCAGCAGATACCTTCGTGGGACAGCTCGCACCTCCATCCTGGTCGCCGACAACGCCTCCTGGTCCGAGAGACTGCAGAGCCCAGCAGCGCCCACTCACCTGGTCGAGGTGACTTCGTCCGGTGCCACTCTGGTGCCCACCTAAATCACTGGCTAGTGATTCAGAACTTGGTCCTCTCTGCTTTCAGGTCTTCTTCTTCCCTGATCCAGGCTTGGATCTCCACGAACTCTCTTCACTGGCCGCCTGCCAGCAACTTCTTTCTTCAGGCTCCTGGTTCTTCAACGAGGGTTTCCGACGTAACTTCAACCCTATGGAGCCGCAGCCCCTGGGCTAGGTAAACCAAGTACTCCGGTGCTTCAGCATAGTCCAACACCCTAAGTGTTCGGATCCACTCCCGTTTTCGACCCACCTAGTCGGGTTCGCCCGAGAACAGTAACTTTGTGACTACTAGCCTCCATAGACTTTTTCCCGCCTTACGCGTGAGAGTTCCCACTCTGCACACGACGTCCACAGGCCTCCTGCAACTAATCTAAGTGTTTAGCATTGTAGGACTAGCGTTTCTAAAGTCTATGAGAATAGTTACTTACCTGCTAGTAGTTCGCATTCCACTTTTGTAATATATGGTTTTTCGTGCCCCTCTGGCATTTGTGTAAATTGTGCGACTTAAAGTATTTTCTTAAGAGTTTTGTTGTGTGCTTAGCTCCCTGACTCATAAAGAGTTCAGGGTAGTCTTGTTATAAATAAATATCTGTTTATTTTCATAACAACTTGTGTGGTGTCCTTTCACTTGGTGTTCAAGGGGTAATGTGATGGTAAAACAGCTGACTTAACACGCCCTCTAGAGTCTTAGCCTTAGACTGCTCGTATCCATGCTACTAGGATAGCTGGTCTATAAGGTTGACTTACAACCAATCATCAATAAGGGTTGTTTGGACTGATACAAAGTGCTCACTAGAATAGTGAACATTATATATCAGGCCAACTTCTCACATTGGTGAGCAGCGGTTGGGATTTGAGCTTGCTGTTGTTTTACCACACATATCCTAAGAATATCATTTGAAAGATCACATAAGTACTAAAGGTACATTTAACTTAGCTTAGAATACTCTGAGTTCTACTGAACCAGCTGTTGTAGCTCCTAGGGCCTAGCACACCCTAAACTACAACTCTAGCAAGGGATCAGTAGGCAAACAAATAGTGTAGGTAAGTGCACCACTTACACCTCACTAGAAAAGCATGTCTAACCATGGAGAGTCCACTGAGACTCCCCTGGTAAGCATTGACCCTCCACAGGTCACTTCAAGATATGCAGCTCTCAGTTTCCAGGAGATGAGACAAGTGTGTACCTCCAGGAAACTGAAACAGGGGTCTAACCCCACCATTCCCTTTCTGATAGGTCTCTTAGAGACCTATGATGCGAGAAAGATTTCTCAACTAGATGGGAATATGCCAGCCTTAGAGGGTACCACTGGGGATCCAGACCTCCTTGACACTGACAAAGCAGTTGAGGAGGAGGATCTTGAGGAACTCTCTGGGGATGAGGCAGACAAAGGTCTTGAGGTAGTCAGAAGGCTAACTAGGGTCAACTTAGACTTGCTTGGGCTAGGATCTGGGGGACCCCCAGTACTGACCCTAAGTAGGCCTAACCTTGGTGTTAGGAGAGATAGATCTCTTTCTAGGGACTCCAATAGATCTCTGCACTCTAATGCCTCTTCTCAGAGGAGGAGGAACTCTCCCCAGAGGAGATTGACTTCCCCTCAGAGAATGGAGCATGAAGCTAGGATGAGACAGGCTACTCTGAGGATTGAAAGGGAAGAACTTGCCCTGGCCAAAGATAAGCTTGCCTTTGCAAGAGAGCAGCAGATGAGTGGGTTAGCTCCCACTGGTGGCAGCAATCTCCCAAGAGAAAAAGAGAAGGGTTTAGATACTAAACACCTGACAAAGATAGTGCCCCCCTTTAAACAAGGGGATGACATCCAGAAATGGATGGCTGCTTTCGAGAGGGCCTGCACTGTACAGTGCATCCCCCAAAGTCAGTGGGCAGCTATACTGTGGCTCTCCTTTGATGGCAAAGGTAGAGATAAGCTCCTCACTACTTGAGTTGAGGATGCTAACAATTACCAAGTCCTGAAAAATACACTGGTTGATGGGTTTGGCTTAACCACTGAGCAGTACAGGTTGCTGTTCAGTGATACCCAGAAAACTCAGTCTCAGGATTGGGCTGACTTTGTTGATTGTGCCACTAAGGCTTTGGAAGGCTGGCTACTGGGTAGCAAGGTTACTGACTTCACAGGATTGTATAATCTTATTATGAGAGAGCAAGTCTTAAATAATTGTCAGAACCAGTTATTACACCAGCACCTGGTAGACTCTGATCTGACCTCTCCACAAGAATTGGGTAAGAGGGCAGACAAATGGGTCAGAACCAGGATTAGGCCTAAGAACCAAGGTGGTGACCAGAAAAAGGAATCAACCAAGCCTCAAGAGAAGGGTGGGAATAAATCTGCAGATCAAACCACGTCAGGGCCCCAAAAATCCTCTGAGGGGGGTGGGTCCCAGAATCCTTCCAATGCCCAGAAGAAACCTTATTGTTATCCCTGTAAACAGGTGGGTCATTTGAAAACTGACAGCAGTTGCCCAAAGAACAACAATAAGGAGAACGTACCCCCAAGTAACATTCCCAAACCTCCTGTTATTACAAGTAGTAATCCCCCAGGTGGTGGGAGTGCCCCCAAAAATTTGGGTGCATTTACTTTGGGAGTTCCTGGGGACTCTGGCCTAACCAGGTCCCCTGACTTAGATACTCTTGTCTGTGAAAATGGCATGGGGTTTGCCAACTTCACTACTTGTCCCAACACTTTGAGCAAGTACAGACAGGAGCCCCTCATCAATGGTATAAAAGTTGAGGCCTATAGAGACACAGGGGCTAGCATCACTATGGTGACTGAGAGTCTAGTCCCCTCAAGGCAACTTTTACCTGGTGCCACATACCAGGTGACCAATATTGATGGAGTACAGAGAGATCATCCCATGGCAGTGGTCAATCTCAGCTGGGGAGGTGTCACTGGCCACAAGAGAGTGGCAGTGTCACCAAACTTGCCTGTAGATTGCCTACTGGGGAATGATTTAGAGCTCTCAGCCTGGGCTGAAGTAGAGCAAGAACCCCATTTTAGAATGGTAAACATCCATGGTAAGGTTAGTGGGGCAGTGATAGCCACAGCCCCAGTCCAAGATGTCCTCCCTGAACAGGTCAGGAGGGCTGTGCCAGTCACAGCCCAATCTCAGACAACTTCCTTCCCAGAACAGGTTGTCAAGGCTGTGATGGTCACAGCCCACACCCAAACTGAGCCCCCTCCTGAAAAGGTTGGGAGAGTTGTGATGGCCACAGCTCAAACTCAGACAGATGATAGTGTTGTGAAGCCTGAAACTATGGATCACTCCACTCAGACAGAGAGCATTGAGGAGGAAGAGAAATCTCCCTCCCACCAGACTTTAGTAAGGGTCAGCCTCCTCAGGGAACTGATCTGACCCCTTGTGAAGAAACTGCCACAGAGGTAGTCAGGCCTAGCCTGGCAGAACCCCTGATGTCAGTGGACCCTTCCAAGGTGGGACCCAGTCTGGAGCAGGTAACCTGCCCCTCTCTACCCTGCCTCTGTCAGCCCAGGGCTGTAGAGGTCAGGGAGGCCAGTGTTGGACCCCAAAGGGCCCCCTGTCCAAAAGAATCCCCCAATCAGCAGATTAAGGGCACTGAAGCTAGCAGTCCTAGCCAAGTGAAAATAAAACAAACTCCTGAGGGATCCCCCTTAAATTTAGTTAGGGACCTCCCCCAGATGGACACTGTTGGGCACAGCCAGACCTGGGACCTAAGGGCCCCAAACCTGACCTGTCCCTCCAGTAAGCCAAACAGAGGGACCCAACCTCCAGCTGTAGGTAGCCAGAGGTTGACCCTGAGAGCCCAAAACAACTCAGTCTTGGAAAGAAAGGCCTCTATGGTGGAAAATGATTGGAGGAAGCTGAGCCCAAAATTAGTGGAGCCTCACTTCAGTACTCCATTTCAGCACCAGCCTTTTACTTTGCCAAAACACACCACAGGTAGAGATTCCCTATGGTGGAGACCCTCAGATACCCTTAGGGTGAGGGATTGCTTAGTGGACCATGACATAGGGGGTAACCATGCCAGTGCTGGTACTTCCTTAAATGGCCACTTAGGCAATATAGGCTTACCTGTCAAGGATAGCCTTATCTCCTTTCGTTTGGGGGGGGGGGGGGTTATGTAGGAAGGTAGATCCCTGACTATGGTTGCCCCCAACTTTTTGCCTGGTGTTTTGCTGGTTTCTGACTTAGTTGACCTGGGACCCTGCTATTCAGGGCCCCAGGTCTACTGCTCTCTCTGTAAAATGGATTCCATGTACCTTAGGTACATATCTAATTGGATACTGAGTCACCTTATCAGTCCCTGTACAGTGTACCTTAGGTACCCAGGGCATAGGTGTACCCAGGGCCTACCAGGGGCTGCAGCATGTATTATGCCACCCCTGGCTGGCCATCCAAATCTGACACAACTGGCTGCACGACAGCTGGGGCAAGGTGGTGTAATCACCCTTTGCTTTAGATATAGTATACCTATATCTAACCCTAAAATGGACACATGTATTCCTATCAGTCACTCCTATGGCAGGCCTTAACAATCCTGAAGGCAGAGTGCTTGGAATCATGTGAGATGGTGCTCTGGCATGAGCTGAGCCCGTTTGCAGCTTGCGGAACCAAGTCCTAATAGCTGTTCCATGATAACGCATACCATATACTCTTAAGTGCATTATAATCCTCGCGGTTATATGCCAACTCTGGTATCGCTTTATCAAAACATGTCGAGTAAGGTGTCATACGAATTGGAATACTAACCCCTCGCCAATTCTGGCGACGGGGTTAGCATTCCACCCTTCTAGAGGGACACGACATGTATGTAACCTGTAACCCCGGTTAAAGTCAGACATAGCCTTAGCTCCACAAAATGGATGCTGCCACCGAGACACAAGTCTGCCCTCCTGCTGCTGGGAGTCCTCCCAGAGCAGGAGGCAAGGACAAAGGGTTTCCTGTCAGGGGCGGTGCCAGCACCGTCCCAGACAGGATTTTGTGTATCCTAGGTAGGCAGGGCTTTAGAGGAAGGTGACTGCAAGTGGCACCCCGGTGCTCACTGTGCATAGGCCGGCTGGAACCAGTTCCAGGGGCACTCCAGCCCCTGCTCTGGGGAAAAGCCCGCCAAAGGAGAGGGGTGTAACCACCCCCCTCCTGGTCCCACCCATAGGGCAGGACTTAGTTGCGTGCCAGCCCCCTTTTTCAGGATAAAGGTAGGAACTGGCCCCCTTCCAAATTAGATCATCTTTGAATCCTGAAACTACTTTCTGCAAGAAGGAACTCAACTCTTCTCAAGATTTCTCCCTTGTGACTAAGGAGTAGTCACCCTGCAGCAGCAGGCACCAACCAAGTATCGTGGTTTGTTGCCAGTCTCTCCTTCGGATCAAGACTGCTCCAGCACGACGAGAACCGGCTTCCCTGGCACCTCTGACCTCAACCTACATCATCAGCCCAGCTGTGATCCGTGGGTGCGACGAGACCTCGAGGGACCGGCCATCTTCAGAACTGCACGACGCTTGTCCAGCACGACTCCAGAGTGACCCTCGACTGAGTGCTTTGGGGTAAGAGAAGCCCCGACCCGGAGCAGCTCCAGCACCGAAGTTCAGCCCCCCTGCATCCACGAGATCTGCGTGGGGCCCTTCTGCTCTTTGCTGCTCACCGCGTTGTCCAGGTCGCTTGCCCGTTGGCTAGTGGCCCTCTCACGACGCTCCACGACGACAAACACTGCTGGTCTGGTTGCTCCAGACTAGCCCTTGCTCCCCTCCAACAGAGGAGCACCCTGGACCCTCCTGGTCCACTCAAGACGCCATTTTAGGTCCACCGCGTGGGCCTTGCATTTGCCAAGACTTGTTGCCCAATCCTGGGTCCAGCGACGTCAGCAGCAGATACCTTCGTGGGACAGCTCGCACCTCCATCCTGGTCGCCGACAACGCCTCCTGGTCCGAGAGACTGCAGAGCCCAGCAGCGCCCACTCACCTGGTCGAGGTGACTTCGTCCGGTGCCACTCTGGTGCCCACCTAAATCACTGGCTAGTGATTCAGAACTTGGTCCCCTCTGCTTTCAGGTCTTCTTCTTCCCTGATCCAGGCTTGGATCTCCACGAACTCTCTTCACTGACCGCCTGCCAGCAACTTCTTTCTTCAGGCTCCTGGTTCTTCAACGAGGGTTTCCGACGTAACTTCAACCCTATGCAGCCGCAGCCCCTGGGCTAGGTAAACCAAGTACTCCGGTGCTTCAGCATAGTCCAACACCCTAAGTGTTCGGATCCACTCCCGTTTTCGACCCACCTAGTCGGGTTCGCCCGAGAACAGTAACTTTGTGACTACTAGCCTCCATAGACTTTTTCCCGCCTTACGCGTGAGAGTTCCCACTCTGCACACGACGTCCACAGGCCTCCTGCAACTAATCTAAGTGTTTAGCATTGTAGGACTAGCGTTTCTAAAGTCTATGAGAATAGTTACTTACCTGCTAGTAGTTCGCATTCCACTTTTGTAATATATGGTTTTTCGTGCCCCTCGGGCATTTGTGTAAATTGTGCGACTTAAAGTATTTTCTTAAGAGTTTTGTTGTGTGCTTAGCTCCCTGACTCATAAAGAGTTCAGGGTAGTCTTGTTATAAATAAATATCTGTTTATTTTCATAACAACTTGTGTGGTGTCCTTTCACTTGGTGTTCAAGGGGTAATGTGATGGTAAAACAGCTGGCTTAACACGCCCTCTAGAGTCTTAGCCTTAGACTGCTCGTATCCATGCTACTAGGATAGCTGGTCTATAAGGTTGACTTACAACCAATCATCAATAAGGGTTGTTTGGACTGATACAAAGTGCTCACTAGAATAGTGAACATTATATATCAGGCCAACTTCTCACAGGGACGGCGTGTTCCCTGAAAATGTTCGGGAGCGGCTGATTCCATTTGATGGCATCCTGTTATTCCATGCCCCGGCTGACTCCGCCATCCAATGGTTCCTGGTGGGGCTCCGTCCTCCTCCTCCTCCGTCTTATCCTCCTCCTCCTCATCCCCCTCCTCCTCCTCCTTCCCCTCCTCAGTGACTACTGAGTTGAGCTGGTTCTGGACTTTTCTTTGGGCCGGTTGCCCTTGCTGTGGAGCGCGTTTATGGCCATTCGAGTCCTCCTTGCTGGGACTATGGCGTTGTTGGCTGTTGGACGGCCCCTTGTGTTTTTGTTTGCACAGACTTGGCCCTGAGATTAGGCCTTCTGTTTCCTCCTGGGCTGCGTAACAAGCCTTCCACAGGGTTTTTTCTTTCCCCGTGGCTCTTTTGTGTTTTTCCTCTGCTGCGGAAGTTCTTCCAAAGAGGGTTCCCATATCCTGGGACTTAACGTACCCTATGTGGAGTAGTGGTAGCTGTTATATAGCTTGCGCTCTGTTGGGAGTTGTGGTCGCCTTCGGCTGCCGGTTCTCCATGGCATTTATGTATGTTGCTTTGCTTCTTGAGGTTGCATGCGTGGCCCCTCGTAGTGGTGTGTCCGGGCATGTCCTCACCTTCCTGCTCCTGTCCTGAGGGCTTGAATGATTCTGTGTTCTCCCTTGTTAGGCGTCGCCTGCACGGTCTTCCTGGGGCCCCAGGCTGTTTTTCTTGCTTCTGGCGACTTATGACTGTCGGCGCCGTTCTGGCTGGCCTGTTGCCTTCCATCTGTGGAGGGGCTCGCCTTCTTTCCCTCGTTTCCGTGGGCCTCTAGGCTTCTTCTTCTTCTGCTTGGATGGAAGCTCTGTTGCCTTGTAGGGGAGTGGGGTGCTTCGGCCTCTCTGGCCTTGCTCTTGGTTCATCTGTTGCGAGTGTATGGGCCTCTTTAGTCTTCTTTCTTCCTCCTACATCCTCTTGGGGTCAGTGGTGTTCTGCTGGTGGGGGTCCTCTTGCCTGGCAGGGACGAGGTTTCTTACCTGGTCCCCTATGGGCCCCCCGGTCTGTCCAGGCTGGTGGGGTCCTTTCGCAGACCCTCCTTCGTCGTGGGTATTGCTAAGTTATCTATTCTATGTGAAGGAATCTGCGGCTAGTAGTCTCTATCAGATGTACGAGTTACTTACCTTTGGTAACGATGTATCTGATAGAGACAATTCTAGCCGCAGATTCCTTCACGGCCGCCCTTCCTCCCCGTTCTGCGAGGACCCTTGGGTTGGTCTTCGGTACTCGCCTCACGGTGGTGGGCTGTGTCTCCTGTGAGTGCCTTCTTTTGCTCTTGACGGGTGACTCCGTCTGGTTGCAGTTCATTCCTCCTCTTGGCTCTTTGGAGGATGGGGTTACGGTGCTCCTATGCCCCGCTGCTCTGGGTACTCCAGGTTTGGGTCATTTGGCCGTGCCGTGCCTTGCCCTTGTTCCTTCGGGGGTGGTTGCCCTCTATGCTGGAGTGGCTTGGAGGCTGTTGTTCCTGTCTGTCTTGGGACTGGCTCCCCTTCCTTGTTTCTGGATGGGGGTGGTAGGCCTGCTACATGTGTTATGACTTGGTACGCATGTTTCTGATGGATACATCTGCCAGTGGATTCCTCACCTTGTGAATAGCCCCAGCGTCAGCAACATTTGGAAAATTCTTTTGTAGCTCTTCACGCCCACGTGGACGACGTCACAGAAGCACCCCTATTATGGAGTCAGTGACGACAGCAGAGCCGCGCGCGATGCCGTGCTTCTGTAACGTCGTCCATGTCGGCGTGAAGAGCTACAAAATAATTTTCCGAATGTTGCTGACGCAGGGGATTTTCGCAAGGTGAAGAATCCACAGGCAGATATTGTATCCACCAGAAAGAACGTTACCGAAGGTAAGTAACTTGTTCTTCTTGTCTCCAGGGAAAGGCTGTCTATGTACTGGCAGGATGGCTGCTCAGGGCCCGGCTCTGTTCTTTCTTCTGCTCCTTCCTCTGGACACTGCTGTGTTGCACTGTTCCTTATGGTGCCGTTTGTCTCTTTTTTTCTACTCTTTGGCACACTGTTCCCATGCTCCCACAGTTTTTTGTCTGGTGGCTCCGCATTGTGGTGCGGAAAAGTTCTCCAAAGAAAACTGGCGTAGGAGCGCCGGGGTGGGACTTATGTGACGTCGCTGACATGACGTACGTGGACGTCGCCTGGGTGGAGTCGCGTGATGCCGCCCTGCGCCCGGTGCCAGGGATGCTGTGGCAAAAAAGTTTCCAGATCCTGTCTCACGCCTGGGGATAATTCTACGTGAAGGAATCTGCGGCTAGAATCGTCTCTACCAGATACATTGTTACCGAAGGTAAGTAACTCGTACCACAATTTACAAAGGGAGCACTTGCACTTTGGCACTGATCAGCAGGGGCAAAGTGCCCAAATCATCTAGACCAGCAAAACGGAGTCCAACACACAGCAAAAACACAGGAGGCAAAGGCAAAAAATGCAGGGTCTGAGGTCGGCCAGCCAGAACTTGCTCACCCTTCCTCGTTTTAAACTGGCTACAAAAGGTGGGAAATCCCTCTTTGTATTGGGCGTCAAGGCTTGGAATAAGCTTCCCCCTCTCTACGCTCCTTTTCTCAAGAAACCTCTTTTAGGAAAGCATTAAAAACTTGGATTTTCTCTTTGCCCGATGCCATGTGTAGGACCTTGGTGTAATTGTGGTGTAGAATGCAGGACATCCTTTTTTCTCCCTCCAACTCTTTCATCTAAGTTGAATGAGCGCCAAGATACTCCTTGGAGTGAAAGTTGCGCGATAGAAATGTCTCTTACATTACATTACAGGGGAGACCCACGCCAATGGTGCCAGGTCTAACACCACCATTAGGCTGGGGTAATACGAGGAGACCAGTAAGAATGTATTCTTGGTTTGTGTCCTATTCCCAGGAGTAGTGCAAGCCCTAGAAATTTTTTCAACGCCCAGAATAAAGTGGAGCACAGGTATGCCTGAGAAATAGGCACCAGACTGCCTCCATGCTCCTCACAAAACTGTTTGGCAGGCAAAATCACTTGGTGCTCTATTTGTTCAAGGAACACATCATCGCTTAAAATATAGTAGTCAATGGGCAAAACATTTGTAGTATTGACTTTACATCCAACATCTGCAGCAAATGGGGGCACTCTGCAACTGAAATGTTTTGGGGTCTGCCAAATTTGCATTATCCCTGTGCTCCGTGTGGTACCTACCTGCCCTCCAGATTGGGCCACCCTGTCACTTGTGTACATTGCAATTGGAGAGGAACATCACAACTGCCATAGCCTTGTTCTTCCGAATCACTAAAAGAGATGAATCACCATCAAATGGAATTACAACAAAAAAAAAAACCACTTTCTGAATCTGATTCATGATTCTCTACCTAGGATGATGTCACAGTATCATAGCCGGCCTCAATTATTTGAGTTAGGACTTGGACAACCGTCCTTCAATGAGCAACAATCTCTATCAACTGTGTAAATCCTTCCTCATAAAATGTACTGCAAAGTAGACTGAAGATGTACTTGTAGACATGTCAATGCTGTGTTTGAGATATGAGTTGAAAGTTAAAAGTGAGATTGTACCATAAAAGTAATAGCGACAAGAACCACATCTTCCTGGACAAAAGCGGGAAACCACACATAGGGTGTCATTTAGAATTTGGCAGACAGGGTCCTCCATCACAACAGGTAGACTTCCTTCAGGATGACGGTCGTTAAGTCTTCTACCATCCAGACGGACAGGACTCCGTCCTCCCAGGGATAAATCTAGCACTTAGTTTTTAGGATGCATGCCACAACACCAAAGTATAGTAAATCTAATAGAGAAAAAAAAAACTTCAACTTGCAAAATACACAATAAGTCAAACTAAAGTGCAATACATTTTTCAGACTTCCTTTCCCTGGGGGGATGCCATGGCCCTATCAACCGGGGAGGAGAAAATGCTGAAATTTAATTATGCTCCCCAAACAGATTCACGGTTTTGGCAAATCATTGTTGTTGGGGAATCTGCCAGGCTGTCGCCACTCTTAAATATATATTGGCCAAAATCAAAAAAGAAATTTGATCTCAAAAGCACATATTGCTGTATTAGACTTTGGCCCTGACGGGAGCTACTTAGTGTGAGGATGTGCTTCTTGTGAAAGGGCACAATGCCATTACTCACATAGAAGTTAGCCTGTGTCTGAAGAGGGCTGACCCCTTTCCCATTATGTATGCCATACTGAGCCAACGACAAATGTCAATGACACAGCAATTGACCCATTGAAGAAGAGGGCTGTCTATAAGAACCTTTAATATATAATGCCATCACTCACAGAGTTATCTAAGGGCTGAAAAGAGTTGACCATTTGCCCCTTCTTGTAGTGAGCCCAAAAATAATTTAATAACCCTGGGGGACATCAATCCATGCCCAGAGGGATCGACCCCCCCTTTCACCATGGCAAAAAAACTTCCCTAGTAGAATTACTGTTTTGGTGATGTGCTCTCTGCAGTGATCTCGTATCAGGAATCCATGGCAGAGATGCACCATTGGATTGTGAGAGCTCTCCCCTTTCCAAGTGTGCCCTTATGTCATGTTTCTTGCCCAGGGGTGGCAAAATGCCCTCAGTCAGGAGCTTTCATAAAAAAAAGTTATATATATAGTACTTCTATTTTCCATTCCCTGGGTGGAGGCAATCACATCATTTTGTGGGCCCAAATGGCCCCAGGTAGATGGAAAAATGGCCAGCAATTACTTCAACCCACTTGTGTGGGACTCTTAATGCAGAGAGGGCTAATTTCCCCCCTACCACCACCACCACCCCACCCCAAAAAAATCCTTGTCGCCTAGTGGAAATACTGGTATATTTTTCGGAAAGGGTAGGCGATCCACTTTTCAGCGATGCTTCTCCCTTGCTTTGGGAAGCTTGCATGATGAGAAAGCCCACTAAGTGTGTGGAGCACCACTTGCTGCAGGTACATATTGCCCTGTGGGAATAATCACAGCGGTGTGCTGAAATGATTGATCAAGTTATGGCTGTTGCAGAAGGGATTCGGTCTCGTGCCACATAAATATTTACATTGGGGAAACCTCCAGTCCAAGCACCGGAGATTCCTCCTGACCCCCATAATGGGCCCACTGTTCATATCCATTGCACTGCTCAGGTAGGGCGGTCAACGCGAACGGTTTATCCCCTGCATTAAAGGGGTTAATAAGAACCTTAATGATCAATGTAGGTATGGTGCTCTTTGGAGGTTTTTGAGCTAGAATGAGGCGCTCCCAAAAAGCAATGAGAAACAATATGAAACAAGCATTGGCATAGCCAATTGAGATCGTCTTTGGGACCTTATAAGTGTTTAGCCATGCAGCACATTATCCTGGGTAGTACAATTATAGCTTAATTCGTAAATATGTGTAAGGCTATATAAAGCCCAAATTACATCCACTTATAAAAGAAAAATAAACTGCTCACCAAATAACAAGTGCATGCTAAACTGCAGGCACATGATGTGTATCCCTCAGTTTGCACTACTGTCAGTTGATCCTGGGACAACAGAGCTATACTTAGTTTACATAAATCTTGGTAGCACGAGAATCAGCAGAGCTACCCCACATGTGTCACAGTTCTCATTAATGCCTGAGTCAACACAGCTCTGCTTCAGGTTACACTGCTCTCATCAAGGCATTAGACAGAAGAGGTACCTCCTTGGTTGCACATCTCCAAGTAACGTTTCAGGCAGCAGGGTTAGCAATTGGGTTACATGGATCTCATTAATGTCTGAGCCAGTGGATACTGTAAGACCTTCCCGAGCTCTCATGAACATTTGGAACCTCATGTCTTCCTCTTAGGTTGCACAGATGTGACAGAAGCCATGGGCAGCACAGCTGTTTCTTAGCATACACACATATCTCAGTAGCAATTATGATAACAGAGCTGCCTCTCAGGTGACACACCTAATTTTCCATTACCATCACTAACAACTGGGAGAGCAGAGCAATAGTTAATTTACAAATATGTAGGCAGTACGAGGGTCAGCCAAACTACCCTACATGTGTCACAACTCTCAATGTCTGCATCAGCACAGATGTACCTCAGGCTACACTGCTCTCGTCAAGGCCTCCGATAAAAGGTCCTTCTCTGGTTGCACATCTCTCAGTAATGCTTAAAACAGCAGAGCTATTGACTGGGTTACATCCCTCTCAATGTTGAGACAGGAGAGTTCTATCAGGGGCCCCAAAGCTGTTGTCAACAGTTGGGACAGCAAACCTACCCTAACGGTTGCATGGATTTTATGACTTGCAACAGCTGTCCTTATTAGAAAAGCATGTGTATGCAGAGTTAAGCGTCAGGGTACACAGCCGTCACTAGGATGTGAAACAACAGTGCTATACCAATGGTTACTCTCTGGCTACACACCTCTGTAAGGAATGAGATAGCAGAGCTGTCCCTCAAGCAAAACTGTCCTCAATATGTCATGTCCTCATTTGTGAAGTGCTCGGAAACACCTACAGCGGAGCGTTCCTTCAGGTTACACACCTTGCGCTCAATTGTTAGATTCTAGAAACATCTACAAGGGAACCCAGTTACCAGTAACACTTGCGACAGCCGAGCTGCCTATTAACCTATTCAGGGCTATTGAAAGTATTCAATTTTGCTGCCACAAGTTTTTCCACATAACTGTGAAATTGGCCTATTTCCACATGATCTATCATCTGCTGCATAATCTGCAGATTTTAACAGAACATGTTTTTAGCTCAAAAGGATGAAAAGTATCTAAAACGTAGAGACATCAGAATCGATGCAGCAGATGACCCTTCACATAGGTTGACTGGTCACATTCCAATTTCTTATTGATGTATTGGAGTGTTATACCGGTATAAATGAGGTGAAACCTGCGCCCAGACAGTGGTGTTAGTGTGCACAAATGACAAAATAATGAAGTAAAGCTATCGAAAAATTGCCACACAAATGACATGATCTGGCCTCAAATGTATGAGCTAGCCTATATCAGATTAACACTCTCAGTATCGAATGAGGCCAGAGCCTTCTTAGGTCTCACTGGGTGCTATAAGAGGTTTGGCAAGGGATATGGCACCATTGTTGCCCCCCTTGACCGAGCTGACTTTGAAGAAGTAGCCCAGGAACGTGATTTGAACAGAGGCATACCAAGAAGTATTTGACTGCTGAAAGCAGGCCGAGTGCACAGCCACTGTGCTCAAGGTCCATGACTTTTCCAGGACATTTACCGTTTAGACAGATGCCTCGGAGCATGGCATAGGGGTAGTACTTTCACAACTTAATCAAGTGGGCGTAGACTAGCCTGTAGCCTTCATCTACAGGAGGTTACCTCCCAGGTGGAGTGCTATTGAAAGGGAAGCATTTGCAGTGCTCTGGACACTGAGAAAGGTGAGACCATACCTGTTTGGGACTCACATCCTGATTCATACAGACCGCAGGCTCCTCAGGTGGCTAATGCAAATGAGGGGTATGAATCCAAAATTATTGAGGCAGTCCATTTCCCTACACGTTATGGACTTTAGGGTGGAACAGAGACCAGGGGTAGACCACGTTAATGCTGAAGGTCATCAAGTGTTTTCCTCCTTAGTGATGAGAACTCCCTAGATGTTGGGTAACTCTCCCCACTTTCTGCTGGAGGGTGGGGGCATGTGTTAGACCTTACAGCCTTAGGTTGGTCTTCCCCTAAACCTTTTGCCTGTTTACCTCTTCTTTTTTGCTGATTATTTTTGTTGGCCTTAGGACTGTGAGCACTTTACCACTGCTGGCCAATGCTAAAGTGCATGTGCTTGTCCGCTAGACATGGTAAAATTGGTTCATCCACAATTTGGATACTTAATTTATCTGGAAGTCCCTAGTAGAGTGCAATACCTGTGCCGAGGGCCTGAACATTATATGCTACTAGTGGGCCTGCAGCACTGATTTTGCCACCCACACAAGTAGCCCTCTAAACATATCGCAGTCCTGCCACTGAAGAGCCTGTATGTTCAGTTTTACTGCCATGTCGACATGGCATTTAAAACCCCTTGCCATTCATTAAAATCCCCTTATATTACACATAAGTCACCCCTAAGATAGGCCCTTGGTAGTCCATAGGGCAGGGTGCTGTATAAGTTAAAGGTAAGACATGTACTTTTAAGTCTTGCATGTCCTAGTAGCGAAAAACACCTACATTTGTTTTTCACTACTGTGAGGCCTACTCCTCTCACAGGTTAATATTGGGAACGACTTATTACACTTTTAAGCTGCAATTCCTGATTGAGAAGCTCTTTCATATTTGAATGGTAATGGTAAATCCTTTTTACTGGTAAAGTTGGATTTAACATTAATATTTCAAAAATATCACTTTTAGAAAGTTGGTATTTTTCTGCTCTTAAAGCTCTGTGGACCAGATGTGCATACCTCTGTATTTGAAATTCCCTAATAGTGAATTTTTGCAATTTGCTATTAGGTCATCACAAACAGTGATGTACTACAGTATATTTTAGACTGTTTGCGATTCCCAGTGGGTCGCAAGTAGACCTTCTTCATTAATGTCCATGAGGTAGGTCACAATTTGTGACCCATTGGGAATCACTAAAATCACAGGGATGATGGCCTGCTGGGGTCAGCAGACCACCATGTCTGTGATTGCCTTTAAATGAAGCAATTTTCTTTTTTAAATTCAGACCATTTTTCATAAAGGATAACAGGATGTGTTTCAAAAAGAAAAATGAAAAGTTCTCTTTACATTTTTTAAGGGTAGGCAGTGGTCTGTGGCACCACTGTCTGCACTTAAAAAAACTTTTTTGCAAACATTCACAAAGGGAAAGGTTACTTTGGGGACCCCTTCTCATTTGTAAACGGGTTACCACCTACTTGAAGTAGGCGGTAAAATGTGAATGTTCTGCAAATGCATTTTGGACTCAAAACATTCACACAATATCAAAGTCTCACCACCTGCTACTGGGCCTGGAATAGGAAGTGGACCCAGGTGCTTGCTCCAGTCAAACTGACACATCTCCTGTCTACGGCAAGCAGAACTGACACATCATTGCAGTTGCTGGAGCAGAATCAGCATTTTACACTCAAAGCCGCTGTGTCGTTCCAGAACCACTGCATTGCCCCCTTTGCGTGGAGAAGATCGACTCATCACCCCTCTAGCAGGGATTAACCCAGTGCATCACCTTCGCAACCGCCACAATTGGAATCGGCACTTCGCTCAACGGAACCGATGCATTGTCACAGTTGCGTGGAGAAATCTGGGGCAACACCCCAGCTGCGTGGGGATCTTCGAAGCATCTGGTGCTGTGACAAGGATTAAGGTACTTTCGCTCAGCCGGCCCTGCATGGGTTCCATAGTGAGCCTGCTCTTCATCGCGGGCAGCCTGAACTCTTGACTTTGTCCTGGTCCGGTTGTGACTAGTTAACTCTTTGCACTATATGCTTCTACGCATTATTTTTTGCATTTAATCTTCAAAACTTCACATCTTGACTTCTACTTATTGGAGTTTTGTCGTTTTGGGCTTGTTCTGTTTATTAAAATCATATCTATTTTTCTAAACTGGTGTGGAGTCTTTATGTGGTGTTTTCACTGTGTTACTGGTTAAAGTGTTGCACAAATATTTTAGACATTGCCTATTAAGTTAAGCCTGACTTCTCTGTGCCCAGCTACCAGAAGGTGACCACGGGTTAATTTAGGGTGTGTATCTGACGTACCCTGACTAGGTTTGTGGTCCCTACTTGGACCGGGTGCATACCTCTGCCAACTAGACTAGACCCGATTTCTAACACATTAGCATTACCGATCTGGAAACCCGACCCTGAATGAAGGAGCAAGTTGACAATGCCAGGTCATCTGTTTAAAAATATAGTGCTGGAGTCAATTACCTGAATGACTCAGTACACCACTGATGGGATGTTGGAAAGAGCCTGTCTAGTTTTAGCAGACACTTTGGTTCCTTGGTGCTTTGTTCTTTACCAAAGTGACCCTACCCCTACTTATCTATGAATATATGTGGTATTTGTGTAATGTGAACCTAGCCACCTTAAAAGATGCATACAGATCTCCCATGTACAGACCAGCGAACCACAGAGCTGTAATTGATTGACTGACCAAACAATTAAAGGAAGTCAGAAGGTTAAAAGTATGTCCAAAGAAGAACTGGACTTTGAAAATGGGGAACAAGGCTAGGACTTCTTAACTGAAGAATTGCAACAATTGTCAATAGATATTGAGCTAATGTTTTACCACTGGAAAACCTCATGAAAGTTTACTATAACTGTAACATACACAGTCATTAGAAATAATGACGCTTACTGAAACTGTAAAGGACATAGCAGTAACTTGAAGCATATACTTTGGAGCATTACTAAAATGTCTTATTTTGGAAAAATATTTTGACATGCTAGTCATGGTTCTGCAAAATGTAGTGTCTGGCATTTTTTTCTAATCACTAGCAGTAAACATCAGTATTGTACGTTTTGGCATGTGAAAACATGTCTGTGCTAAGTAATTTAACCATTTCTTGAAGGTTGATACTCCCACACTGGAAAAGTGAGTCAGCACTAAGGGCCTGATGTACAAAGCCATTTTGTAGTCGCAAATTGTGCTATTTGCAAAATCATAGGGTTTGCGACCACAACCTATGTTTGCTTCGTATTATACTAATTTATCGAATCCAAAATGCATTTCCAACTAGCAACAGGGTGTTACAGATCCATTCCAAAACATGATTAGGAAGGGATGTGAAATGGGTATCCACTCCTACCTGCGTTTTGGAATGTCCTGTATCAATGGTTTGTGACTCAAGTTGTGGTTGTAATCCATTAAAAAGTCACCAACTCCTCAAAGGTGATGGTAACACACAGGGCAAGCTGCCCCTGTGGTACAGCTTCCGTTTGGTAACCATAACAGGTGAACTCAAGAGAATGCGGCAATTCGTCCAATGTGTTCCCAAATCAGTTTTTTCCATTAATGTCCCCTATAAAGAATTTAGGATATTTTTAAAAACAACTTGTCTGGGAATAGAAAGGCAGAAATGATATGCTGTTTCATACTGGCCACCATGTCTGTGTTTTTTGCCAACCACATGTGGTCACAATTAGGGACCTGCCTTATTAATATTCATTAGGTGGGTAGCTTTGTGACTGACAACATCACAAAATAAAATGATGGACGGAGTGCTGAACGTTTTCAAACACTCATCCCCAGTCAGAGATCTGGCTTTAATCCATTGTTATTTTGCTCATCATGTCACCCCAGTTTGGACCCAGCCATATGCAAGTCAGTCTTGACACTGCTCCCCATGGGACCAGTCAAGCCTGAACAGCCAAGCTAGGTCCTCGGTGGACCAGAAACCAGCATCCTGGGACCGGTTTCTGTGTATCACCCCTCATCAGCCAGGCTAGCTTGCATCCAGTGGCGCTGCAAGCAAGGGACCCACAGCTGGGCATACCCTTAGCCACTTTGGGCCCACATACCAATTTTTGCAGGCAGTATTTTTGTACTTCAGACTCTAAATGTGGGTTTATGGATTGAATGCAGGCATAATTTAAACACTTCATTTAAAATGAGAGAATCTGAGCACCTTTTCTTAAGTGTTTTTTTAACAAGCTATAGGCCGCTTGATTACAAATTCAGAATAGAAACTATAATGTAATTAGCATGGTGCAGACCTACTTGCTAAATTATTTCATTATACCTATGTAGAGATAATATAAATAGATGTTTAAAATACCACCCCTTCAAGTTGTACAATTTTAAACTAACATTTCGACCTGGCAAAATAAGCCTTTTGCCTGACTAAAACTACCTTTTTTATAGTCATAATCGCCCCTAAGGTAGGCCCTAAAGGCTCATAGGGCATGGTGCACGGTATTTAAAAAGTAGGACATATGAACTTACATTTTACATGTCCTGGCAGTGAAAATCATAAAGTCGTTTTCACTTTTTTCGGGTCTATCTCTTCCATTGACTAACACTGGTTTACCCTAATACATGTATTAAGTGTTAACTTTGAGTTGGGATCAGATAGCGATACACTATTTACACTCAAATGAATTGTAATTTAAAATGTTCTTTAATGGTAAAGTGAGATTTTAACCCACAGTTCTGAAAAGGCCCTTTTAGAAGGTTGACATTTTCTTGTCTCAATCATTTGTGCCTTCTGCCACTGTCCTGGGTTACATGATTTTCAATGGTTCTGCTGTTGGCGTATGTATATTGCTTCCAGATAGTAACACAAAAGGGGGTAAGTGTGGGTAGTATGGACTGTCCTGATAGGATTACTGGGAAGGGGCAGCATCCAGCCCCACTTCATAGGGCTTTGGCTCCTGCACACACAAAAATATCTGAAACGACTGCCCTGCCTTTTGTCATCCCCAGACAATTTGGGAGCATTGCCGGGGGAGAAGACCTTTCCACTACCAAATGTGAGGGTAGTACAGGGGGTCCCCACACAGGAAGGTCGGCATGAAGTATAAATATTGGACCTCCAGAGCCACCCTTCAGCACACTCCTGGACCTGTGTTACAGAAGGATTGTCCTTCTGCCTGAGAACTGCCCTGTTGCTTCAAGGACTGCCTTGCTGTTTGAGTAGAAATATTGGACCTGCTTACCTTCATCCTAGGGTAACCAGAGTCACTCCAAGGGTTGGTTGGATGACCACCTGTGTGAGCTACAGGGACCCCAAAAGCATCAGAGACCTCCCTACAACTGCCCAGACAACCTGCTGCAACTGGACCTGCCTCAGCCCTGCTGCTGGCCTCTGCTGAAGTGAGTCTCTGATCCTCAAGAGGCGCCTCCCCAGGTCCTGAACCCTTGGATGGCATCAGAGTGTACACCTCCTGAAGAAAAGGTTAGACTTCTGAAGTTTGGGTTCCACATGACCGTGAACGGACCCAAGACTCTGAAGCTTGCTTCAAGTGAGACCACCAGCGACGACCGGCAACATGAGACCACACCTCCTGATACAGCAATGACAGTCCACGATGGCCACCAAACTTAAGCTACAGCAACCATCGTCCATGATGCCTGACCAGCTCTTTACGCTACAGTTACAACTGTCTGTGATGCTCAACCTGCTCCTCACGGCTTCCTCTAACTCAAATGGACTTAAAATGTAACTTTATAGCTGGACTAATCTGGTCCCTGTATTCAACCCACAATCCATCGTGGTCAGTCTAAATGTGTGACTTTTCCTCAGTCTAGTGCTTTTTTAGGCACTATTTTCCCTAAAAACTCTGAAATCGAATCTCTTTGGTTCTACTGATTGTATTTTTTGTTCTGGTATTGTTTTAATTATTATAATTTACTCTATTTTTCTAAGTTGGTTTGGGATTTTTCTTGTGCTGTGGTTTCACTTTCTTACTATTTGTGTGCTGCATAATTACTTTATACATTGCCTAACTGTTTTTGTGTCAAGCTACCAAATGGTTATTTATTTAAGAAGTTTTGTAGAGCGCAATCATGATCCTAGATGGTATTAGAGCGCTTTACTGAGAGATGCGACACACATAAGGGGAGGCAATTGTGGCAGAACATCACCAATAGACAAATTTAACAGTAGGTATGTTACGACAAAATAATAGGCAAAAGAATATGTCAGTATAATACAGCAAAAAGAGTTGTTGTGACAGTAGATGAGGAGTAGCCGATCAATGGGCTAGGAAGGACCCATAAGTACTTGGTTTATGTAAATCAGGACCCCGCCTAAACTTCAAGTCAGAAAGGTACTCATAAATAACGCTTTCACTTCCTTTTTGAAGGACACTGTTGATGGAATCAGTCTTGTTTCCGTAGGGAGTTCCAGATTCTCCGGGTGATTCCTGAAAAGGAATGATTGTAAGTTTTTGTTTTTCTGAATATTTTTGGTTTAAGCAGCAAGGTACTGGAGCTCCTGGAGGAACGGGCACCACCCGACAGCTCAAGTTTTTTTGTGAGGTATAGAGGAGTGTTGAAGCGAAGGGCTTTGAGGGTCATGCAGGCAAGTTTTAGTTGAATCCGTCAGTGACGGCTGGTGAAATTTGAAACTGGTGGGTGTATGCAGAACGAATCAATGTATGCGAGTGAGCGCAGCGAGCAAGCCTGATGTCAATAAGGGGGGTTGGGGGGGTTCTCCCCCGTGAAGACATTTTTTAAAAAGTGGCATCTTTTTGGTGCAATTTTCAGCACTATTTGTGTGATAAATGGACTAAAAATTCAGTTCTTCTAGGCATTCATTAAAGAAAAAACTCATACATTATTTCAGAGAATTGCTGGGTTGCCAAGCAAGTCTAACTTCTGAAGAGGGGTGTGAGAAGGTGGCCTGATATATGATGTTTCCAATTCTGGAACCACCTTGTATCAGTCCAAGCTATCCCTTATGGTGTCTGGTTGTAAGTCAACCTTGTAGACAAGCTATCCTAATGGTAGCATAGACTAAGCAGCCTTAAAGGCTTAACTCAAGAGGTCGTGTTAAGCGAGCTGTTTTACCAATCACAGTCCTGTAATATCAAATGAAAGGACACCACACAAGTATATATTATTAAAAATATATGTATTTATTACTTAAAATAATCCCCAGTATTCTTTATGAACAAAGGGGCACAAGCGTTAAATCAAAAGCACAGTATAACATACAAGTTGCACAATTATGGATGAGGGCGGGTGGCCACTCAAACCATATATTAAGAAAGTGGTATAAGAGATACCAATCGAACAGTGGTTAGGCCTAGGGCCTAGGGAATCACTGGGAGCAGTCGGGACAAGCAATGCTGAAGTCGGGAAAAGTCCGCGGGATTCGGGTGCAGTGCTAAAAGCACACGCATGCACCAATGCAAGTCAACGGTGCGTAAAAGTTACACAAATAGAGTTTAAGGATACTTCCGCTGAACCTAGAAGGACAAAACTTTAGACACAGACCCTAGAGGTGTGTACCAGTGTGGGAACACCGGCGTTGCAATGTTACCTCACCCACAGGAAGCGGGTGCATAGGGTCGAAGTGGCGTCGGGTTTCGTCGTGCAGGTTCTGGGTGTTTGAAGCTGAAGAGGCTGCAGGCGCTGTGAAGAAGAAGTGTCCGGTGGGATCCAAGGGTGGATCCGGATAGAAAGTACCTGAAAGCAGAGGGGACAGAGTCTGGGTCACTCAGCAGTGACCAGGGTGGAACCAGGACGGAACCAGGCAATGTCGGGCGCAATCAGGTCACTGTCGAGGAGCTTCTCTCCGCTGTCACGTGGGCTCTGGGGCATCTGCGATGTCCAGGAGCGGGTCACGATCTGTCCCACGAAGGCTCTCGCTGTCGGCTTCAAGATTGGAGCAAACAACACTTGGCAAAAGCAATCCACGCGGAACTGGGAGATTGCTTCTCACTCGGACCAGGAAGGTCAGAGTGGGGGCTCCTTTTCAGGGGAGCTGGTGCAAATCTGGAGCAACCAGAATCACAAGTCGTTTTTTGGTTTTCGTCGGCACAGGGGCCACAAGCCAGCTGGCAAGTGACCAGGCCAACGCGTTAAGCCAAAAGAAGCAGAAGGGCCCCACGCAGCACTCATCGAGTGTGGAGGGCTGAACTTCGGTGCAAGAGTGGCTCAGGGTTGGGGCTTCTCAAACCCTGGTGTACAGCTTCGAGGGTCACTCGTGGGCTGCACGGTCAGCGTCTCGAGGTCTTTCCAAGATGGTGTGCCCCACGCTTCCGGTCGCCTCCACGGGTCTCAGCTCTGCAGGGACTGTGGATTGGGCTGTTGGAGGGCAGGCAAGCTTGATCTCGTTGATCTCTGTCGCTCGAGTTCCGGAGGGAACTGCAACAAAGCAGACGTCAAGGTGCTGGATGGTGCCTGTTTGCACAGGGTGGTCACTCCTTGACCACAAGGGAGATTCTTCAGTCTCCTACGTTGAGTAGGATGTCGAAGGGTCCAGAGTTTCATTTCTTATGTTTCATCAGGATAATCTGAAGTGCATTGGCACTGCTCCCACTCTTATTCGAATCTGGGGGGCTGAATTACCTGCTAGGTCCCCTCCTATGGGTGGGACCCAGGAAGGGGGTGGATACACCCCTTTCCTTTGATCCAGGCCGCGCTGGGACTGGGGCTGGTGTGCCCCAGAACCGGTTTGACCGGATTATGCAAGGGGCAGCCTTGTGCTCCCCATGCAGTGTCTGGTTTCTTTCAAACCTCCCAGCTACAATCCACTATCTCCTGTCTGGGGGGGTGTGACACCTCCCTGCGACAGGAAACCCTTTGTCCAGGCCCCCTTGGCTGGGTTTCGGTCAGCTTCAGGGGGTCAGACTTGTGTCTGTGGCAGAAGCATCCATTTTGTGGATCTGAGGCCCTTTTAGAAATTAACCGCATTTCAGTAAAGTAACATGTCTTCTCCCTCTAGAGGGGTGGAATGCTATCCCCGTCGCCAGAACTGGCGAGGGGATAGTATTCCAAATCGTATGACACCTTACACGACATGTTTTGATAAAGCCAAACCAAAGTTGCTATATAACCGCGAGGATTATAATGCACTTAATAGTATATGGTATGGCATTATCCTGAAACAGCTTAGGGAGTTGTTCCCGACAGCTGCAGACAGGCTCAGCTCATGCTAGAGCTCCATCTCACATTAAACCATGCACTCTGCCTCCAGGGTTGATGAGGCCTTTCATAGGAGTGGCTCACAGGTTTATATGTGTCCAGATATAGGTTTAGATATAGGTATACTATACCTAAGCAAGGGGTGATTACACCACCTTGCCCCAGCTGAGTGATCAGCCAGTTGTGTCAATTTAAGAACCAGCCAGGGGTGGCAAAAGATATGCTGCAGCCCCTGGTAGGCCTTGGTGGCACCTATGCCCTGAGCACCTATAGTGCATGGTACAGGGGCTGACAAGGAGTCCATTTCCAATTGTGGTATGTACCTATAGCACATGTATTAATAATTTAGAGAGAAAACAGCAGGCTGGGGGTCTGATTAGCAGGCCCACAGCCTCAGTAGTCGAAAACCAGTGAAGCAAAAAGCAAAAATTTGGGGTGACCATAGGATAGCAGACCCTACTCTCCTACAAGGGGTAGGGTAAAAGCAAGACTGCTTTGGCTCTACCCTTTCCAATAGAAAACACTAGTTAGCGATCTGAACAAGTTCAATTGACAAACCTGGGGTCTAGGGAGGGTCCCTCTCCTGAGAAAGATTGACAAATTGTGCATTTTAAAGCAAATGAATGCAGCAATAAAGCAAGGCTTATGAAGCAGTGGGAATGTATAGTTTGCAAGCAGTGGCAGACGCCGGACAGTACAGAGAAGGGGAATGCAGCGTCAGAAGATGACCAGAGGGAGCGTGTAGGGAAAGAGCATACACGCAAGATTAGAAAATGCATGAAGGAGGGTGCAGGGACAGAGGATTATAACAAGGATACTCCCGCAGTTGATTTTAGGTCTAGGGGAGGGAGAAAAAAAAGGACCTACTAGAGAATAAATCTACACATTTAAAAGGATGCAACACTTATGAGAAATATTCAAATAACATGTCTGCCTGAATATTTCTCATAAGTGTTGCATCCTTTTAAATGTGTAGATGTATTCATGTTGAAAGCAAATAGGTCAGGTTAGAGGTATTCTCTTGTAGTTGCAGGGACAGAGGATACATGGAGAGGGGGTGCAGGGTTAGAGAATGCCCAGAAGGAGGGTGAAGACAGGATTTACCGATGGAGGATGCGGTTGCAGAGGATCACAGGGTGCGAGGAGGGGATGCAGTTGCAGAAAACACGCTGACAGCGGATGTACAAAGTGGGATGGCGAGGGCAGCTGGATGGAGGCGCTCACGCCGCTTTTACGATCAAAACGACACACACACAAAGGAACCTTTAAGCTACCATGTTCCCGAAACGCATTCCGTCAATCATGAAGGGCTCGCACGGTGGCTAAACACACATTTATCAGATCTAATGACGGAATTTCGTTACCAGATACCAACTGGGCTGACTCTGAGTCTCACTCTCTCTCCCTGTCTCGAAAGCACCATTTGTGTTCTCGCGGGGGAAAAGAAATCTGTAATTTTCCCATAGTAGCTGATCAAGCCTGCCCGTGAGAAATGCCTTGTAAAGGACAGAAAAGTCATTGACAAGTGGTTGATGCGCTGAGAATCTATAAACTGAAAATTCAAAATAACGTGCATGTTTGGCGCTCTCTGGATTGTATGAAACAGAGACCGGGAATGTATGCCTTCCTGCAAAACGCAACCGCTTCTCTGCCGGTATCAGCCAAGCCTTTCCAAGTCAGCATGGAATGCATCTACATGACACTGACATTTCCAGCATTCCCCCATAACCAATGTGCCGACTGGCCTGTAAATACAAAGAAACCCTCTAACGTAAGATAATTATCACGGTTCATTACCATACTTCACCATACAGCTTTTAATAAAAAAAAATCCAATGATACCATGGCGGTCAAAGGTCTTGCGATATTGCCGTCTTTATATGACGTGGTCTGTCGGACTGCAGTGTCACTTTTCTACGATTTTGTTAAAACTAGTCCCCTGCAGGAAAATGCATGATTTGCTGCATGTACATTTTGTTCATTACATCAGCTCTCAAAGATACATTACGTCTCTTTTAGGACACAAAAAAGGGAACTGTTAAATGTTCATGCTTGTGCACTTGTTGGCATGCTGTTGCCATCTGCTAATGAAGGCCCAGAGGTGAACTGACAACCATTGTTGACTAAAGTCATCTGTTTCTTTTAAAGCCTTACCAGACTCTAAATGAAACAGGTGCAGAATTGCAGAAAAGGCATAAAACGGGGTGATTTGCATAAATCCTATCTCTGGTGCCTTTTTTGATATCTGTTGGTGCTAATCCCTACTAATTGTTTCAATTAGGAAGCAGGAAAGGTGACCGTGAAGTTGACATCCTGTGTCGGAACATTCTGCAACCTTATTGGTTGCATTGTAGCCTGCACAAGCACACAGAGGCTCACAGCTATCGCTGATCCTCGTCACAGCCTGCTTGCAATGCCAGGGCAGACAAGGATTTGTTAGTTGGTTAGATATACATGTGTGTTCTTCGGGTGCAGCTCTGAACTACAAGTAACCTTAGCCGGTGCCAGAGCAAATCTATACCAGGCCATCACCTGGGGTGTCAGCACCAAAGCCTACCTTATCTTCACTAAAAGCATCAAATGTGGTCCTCGGGCCATGCTTGCGAGCGGGATGCGTAGCCCCAATCTTTGCATGTTCACACGTAGGTAGCTGTGTGCACCCCATTTATAAAACATGCTGTGCATGCGCTCACTGTGAAAGACATCACATTCTGGAGAGTGTGTAGCTCTAAGTGCTTGGAGCCTTTCAGATCTTTGAGGAGAGCTCTGTAGACCAGTACAAGGAGAAGTACAGTACTACAATATATTCATTGGGAGCCCCTTGGGGTCAAAGTGCAGGGTATCCCTCACAGCAGGGCCCCTTTGATTGACACCGCAGTTTATGCTTTGGAAGGCTGACTGAAGGCTAGAAGAACAAGAATGCCAAAAACGCCTTAAAGGGTATTGCAGTGTATCATGAATCCACTTCTGTAAGCCGACATCAATATTGTACGTCAAAACACACAAGATGATGGACGGAATGTTGCACAATGGCAGAACATTCACCCCCAGTCACAGATCTGGGTTTACTCCATCGTTATTTTGTTCACCAAGCCACCCCAGTTCAGACATGGCCATATGCAAATCAGTCTTGACCCTGTGCCTCATGGGAACAGTCCAGCCTGCACTGCCAAGCCATGTCTTCCCTGGACCGGAATCAAGCATCCTAGGACCGGTTTCTGGCAATCAGCCGTCTTCAGCAAGGATAGCTCAATATTGTACGTAACATAGGTAGTCACACTTGGCTGTTTTACACACAATAGAAAATATTTTAAGGATAAGGGTAACCTTGAATGGAGTAGGACATGCAGCGGCTATGTGATTCAAAGGTGGCTAGACTTCTCATTTGTATTACGATGTAAAGCAACCATCTTTATGTCACCACAACCTTGGTTTTTATAGATTCAACTAGATTCCTGTTGAAATATCCACATTTCACTCTGCCGCCCGCAGGTGACTCTTCACGCTACTGTCCGCCTTTTCTCAGTGAGCACATCCCCACCAAATCGATTTCTTTAAGCTGGCTACAGATGGAGGGCTGATGTATCTACAAATCAACTTGTGCAACCCATAACCCATCTTGAGTTGAGAATTGCTTCATTTGCTTGCACAATTTAGGGCGATGTGGCTAGTGGGGCAACAACCCAGTGCCCTCAATGGATGCACCACCACTGATTTGATGATATCTGCCTGTGCTTTGAGACCACTTGTGGCATCATGCACTGGTGGCCCTTTTAACAACCTCTCCACTCCAACTGCTGAAGAGTGGAGCACCCCTGGGTGAACATTTCAAGAAACTCTCAAGTGAGAAACAAGACGCACTAGGAAGAACCGGGGGAGTGGGTGTTCAAGGGGAGAGGACTGATACACAGAGAACATTACAACACTAAGATTGCAGAAATGGAGAAAGGGCTAGTCTGCGTATACAGAGGAGATACATATGTGGGTGAGGAGATAGAGCTCATGAAGGAATGCAGAGGAGAAGAGGGTTTATTTAGCATTTCAGAATCGAAAATGACACATTCGGTAAATAGGACAATGGTAGACATTGGGTGCTGTTGTGTAGGAGGGTGAAGAGCCGTGCTTTCCCTGGCGGCCCCAAACAGACCTTCTGCTATAAATATTGCTGACATTCTGCCCCACCTACACGTATGGCCTCACATCTGTGAGGACCTTGGTAGTGTGTTTCTGCTGGCGGAACAAAGTGGGCAGTACCAGAAGAAACATGAGTGCCCTCCCGACTCTGAATGGACTGGGTGGGCCGTCAGTTGGTGGACAGGGTACGCCACCTGTTAGCCAAGCTCACATCAGGGCCTAAGCAAGAGAGGATTGCATATAGGGGACATATAAATTACAAAGGGCGAGACCAGTGATGTGAGAAAGTGATGATTGAGAAGAAAGAGAAGGATTGAAGAGACATTGGGAGGGGCAAACAAGGGTTTAAGCTACAGAAACAGGATGGCAATACATAGGGAGTAGGGGAAACTGCATAATAAGCAAAAAAAGCATTGTGCGTGATTAATTAAAAATATTACAGATTAAATCAACATTAAAGGACGCTGTTACTATGTCAGGTGAACTATACCACTTATAGGCACGTAATACCACATTTCGTAAATAAAATGCATTCTTCTAAATTACATACTTTTTCTCAAAATTAGCTTGCAGATGTTTTAGTTGGCGATTGCTTCCTGTATATTGCAAGCTTTGGCAAATCCACTAGGATTTGAGATGCTGGCTACCGGCCTATTGGCAAAGCCAGTGCATGTGTGTGAATTTAGTTTTGAGTTTTTCAATAAAGACTTGCCGTTCTGCATAGCAGACATTTAACAAGGACAAAGCCCTTCCTTACTGATTGGACCAACAGGCACTGTGAGCATATCTTGCACATTACCCCAGCGCAGCAGTAGAGGCAGAATAGTGGCCGGGGTCCCCTCCATACTAGTGTTTATCTTTAGTTTTATAAATGCTGCTGCCTGCATGGGTTAATAGTTTAGCACCCATTCTACGCTGAGCATGCAGTTGCCAGTTTTTGTTGCAATCACCTTCCATTAGTGACAACAACACACTGCAGCACCCAAGGCTGTCTTTATGGGAACAACACGTTTTAATTGTCTAAATTTAACACCCTGGCATTGCTGACGGATTTCTTGAACACGCTTTGACAACGTATCGCAGTTTAATCTTTATCTGGAACCATTAGGGAACCTCCTAAGCAAATCTGGAATCCTCTATCATTTCTATGCGGACGACACCCAAATATACCTCAAGGTTCTTCCCCTCATGATATCTCACTACTCAGCTCTACTCTCAACGCTTTTCACAACTGGATGTTAGTGCACCAACTCATTCTCAATCCCTCTAAAATGGAATTCCTCCTCTTATCTAACTCTCTCTCCCCGCCTCCTGTTCAATCCTGGTTGGATCAGTTGAATCTACTTAACAGTAAGCCCATCATTGTGGACTGCGCTAAATCCTTAGGTGTCATACTGGACAAAAGACTCAACCTAATCTCACACATCAATTCCATGGCCAAAAGCGCACGCTATCATCTGCGCCTTCTTTGGGGGATTCGTCGGTTCTTCCCGGAGAATGACCTAAAAACCAAGGTTCAATTGCTAGTTCTCTCTAGATTGGACTATTGTAATTCTCTTCTGACTGGCATTCCCAAATCTCACCTCTCTCCCCTCAAATCCGTCCTCCATTCAGCAGCTCGCTTCATTTCAGGGTCCAAACGAAGTGACCACATCGCCCCTATCCTGTCTTCTCTCCGATGGCTTCCCATCGAGGCTAGAGCTATCTACAAAACGGTGTGCATCACCCACAAAGCTTTGCACTCCCCTCGCTATCTGGCGAATAAACTGAAATTGTCTGGAGGCTCAAGACTGTCTCGGAATGCGGAAAAGTTCCTTCTTGAGCCCCCCTCCTTCAAAAGGGAAAAATGTATGGCACAATCGTTCTCAGGTAATGCGGTGCGAATCTGGAACTCACTTCCTCCTTCGCTCCGTGCCATCACCTGCATCCAGAACTTCAAAGCGGACCTCAAATCTCTTTTATTCCAAAGACACCTTCGGAACTAATTCCCCCCTTCTCAGACCTCGCCAGGAAGTTCTTTAGTCATTGTAAATGTGTCACATATATTTATATTTTTATTTGTACATCCTGTGATTTCTGCGTTTGATTTTGTGTTCCGTTTGCCTGAGTTGTTTTGATTCTATGGCCTGCTATTTTTCGCCAGGAAGTTCTTTATTCATTGTAAAATTTGTCATTTATATTCATATTTTTGCTTGTACAGTCTGTGCTTGCTGTGCCTGAGATTGTGTGCCTTATGCTTACGTCGCTTTGATTCTATGGCATGCTATTTTTATTTGTTCCATTCCTGTATCAGTTCTCTCATGTAACGTAACTGGTTCTATTGTACAGTGCTCTGACATCTTCGGGTAAAGTCAGCGCTTTATAAGAATGCATTAAATAAAAAAATAAAAATAAAATAAAAGTTCTGGAATAGCAAGGAGGGCCGGGACAGGTCAGGACTTTGGGGCACACTGCGCTCCTGTCTTGAAACCCCTGACTAGACATCTGTGTTTAGGTCAATGTCCTCTCTTGAAGGGAGCGTCTACGCTCGCTCCCATGTCTGATAAGACATCTGTAAAGGGCATGTGCCCACTCGGAGGTTAGTTCCAAATACAAAACGGGAGGTCATGAACGTCTCATTGTCGATTAGTATGGAAGTGAAACCGAGTATAGGAGAGGTGCAAAGAAAGAGATTAACTCATACTCCTCGCAAACATTGCACACTTGAAGCGAGTGGTTTCTGGCTTTACATGCCAATGGCAACAGCGCCGATGGCTAGGGTTTCATGCGTTCACCACAAATGTGAAGAGAGTCGGGGCCGGCATGACTCGGGTGGTACGCGCGGGGAGGGGGGATGTAATTAAATTAAATAAAAACAAATAAACTTACCAGGATGAGCCATCTCCTCTACCGGTCCCGCGTTGCATCATGTCTCTGAGTCCTCTCATGGCAAGTGGCAAATCATGAGACTGAATGCAACTGGGGGGCAGCTACTCAACTGTATCCTGCCATTTGGCAGGGCATGGGGCGACCATACGTCACCGCCCGAGCAGGATCCTATCTTCAGACTCCTGTACTACAATAGGCATGCGCAGCATGCCTAATGTGATGTCAATGGAGTCGGGTGCTTAAATTAAAAGCGCCCCTCGCAGATGCGCAGTCGGAGTCCAACTCTGGACTCCTGCTGCTCTCGCCAGCGTGCGTGCACGTTTATTGTTGAATGACAGACTGACTGTGCTCATGCGCACTTGAGTCTGTGAAGCAGCTGCCAGTACAGGCCGGAAATGTAAACAGACAAATTGCGTCTGCTTACATTTCCAGCTGCCCGTGGGCAGTTTTTCTTGTTGAATCTGCCTAGTGTGGAGCTGCCCCGACGCCCCTATGGACCAGCCACCCCTAGTATCCGTGCTTCGAAAGGTAATCAATTTAGAGATTTCAAGTCAGGGGAGATGTGATTGCTCTTCTTGGAACCTGTGAAGAGCCTTGCGGCTGCATTCAGGGAAGCTCGGAGGGGCAGTCTGTACCTCGAAAGACAGCAGAGTGTTGCACTGCCATATTCCAGCCGTGAAATGACTAATGCTTGCACTGCAGACTTGAAGTCATCAGGGGAAAGGAAAGGTTTGAGTTTCCTTAGGATGCTCATTTGGAAGTTTGCTCCTTTGGTAGATGCTCTGATGTGATCCTGCATGTTCAAGTTCTTATCAAGTACTATTCTCACGGATTTCATGAAGTCTATGATTTGTGGTGTGCAGTTGAGAGTGGAACATGTTTCCATATATTTCTCCAGGTTGGGGGCTTGCGTGTGTGGTTCACTTTGACAAGGATTGTGATTGTTGCCTGAGTGGAGTTTCCTCCCCTCATCAATGAATAACCCAATTTCTTACAAGTGCCCCCTCATTTTCTGTACCTTTTAAAAAAATAACATTCTTGTTTTCATAGAACTATTCATTACTACGTTTACCTATAGACAGCTTCAGAGATCTTCTGCCTCACATAATCAATAAAATTAATAAATAACAAAAGACATATAAGTACATTGTTAGAAGCACGATAGGTTAGCCCTCGTCATTGATTTATCTTTTCAAATGTCATTCACATTTTGCTTCTGCCCATCACAGCATGCATAATTGGGTAATGAGTCATTCCACATCAACCATTAGCTCTCTTGCACCATCGGTGACTGCATTTTGCCTGGTCACTTGTGCACATTCACCTAAAATGAAATGCACCAATGCAAGTCTGGTGATCAACTACGCTTACCCTTCCTGGTTTCTTTCTAATATTCATGTTTCTTTGAACTATCTCATCAGGCTTACAATAAATCAAAGGCAATAATAGGTTTCCGTGCGCCTATAAGAATCATATTTTCCATTCCTTTTTCTCTCCACTCACCGTGCTCTCTCTTCCTCATCATCTATGGTCTTCCCTCCATTCCTTCCTCTAGAACTTCTATTGCTTCTTATCACCTCCCCCAAGACTGACCAGTTACCGTAATATGCTGCATTTATGTATTGCCCTTGATCCAGCGTGGCTCTCAAACAACCCTCCCAACTCATTCCACTTAACCCAGGAGCTGATTTATTTTACTCATCTGTGGGGCCCATAGCACCCTGAGTCACACATTCACACACCACACTGCTCCCGGGATCAGTGAAAACAGAAGGCGAGCTGCTGGACAGCAGAACACCCTATTAACCAATTTTACATTTTATACATTATATACTTATGTATAAATAAACAATTTCTCCTTCCCTAGAATTTTAGGAAATAACATCAAGGCAGCCCACTGTTTAGGTCGATGGACCAGCTAGTAGAAGTTGATGGCAATTAAGACCAGCTCAATCACAATATTCCCATTATTATTTATTTTCTAACTTGTCATGACTTTTTTTTAAATGAAAACATATACTCTTATTTTTTTTATAGAGAACATGCATCTAAATTTTAGTTAGAAAAAGAAATATAATTTTTAAATCAAAATTTAAGCATTTATTAATACATTCAAGAAATAGAAATTTAGAAATTATATTACCAGTCTGCCATAGACGTTGACAGAATTGCAACAAAACAGGTTCCCAAGCTGACTGTCTTTCTAACCTCCTCGATGTCTACCTCCTATCAGGACTCCGCATTCAATTCTTTGCCACATCAACATTTAAAGTCCAAAAAATTCAAAGTCTTTACGCACCACATTTAGGGGCCGATTAGGATTGCGGTGAATCTGCATCCTCCGGGCCGGCGGAAGCCACCGCCGGCCCATAGGATGCGGATTCACCGCAGCGGTGGCTACAAAGACCCCCTGCCAGATTAGGATGGCCGCTGATCTGCAGGGTGTAGCCTGATATTTGGTGGCGGTGTCTGCAAGACACCGCCAGCCAAATTAGGAAGCATGTGTAAACATGCTTTTCCGTGGCGGTTTTTCCGCCGTGGAAAAGCATGTGGACCTTTACTTCTGGGGGGCACTTGCGGGCCCCCAGGGTGAAGGGGGCCCGCAAGTGCCCCCTTGGTACCCCCCTGCATTTGCATTCACAAAGCGGCAGGCACAGCGCGATGCCTGCCACTTCGTGCATGCTTCAAGCAGCACCCTCCGCAATGTTAAAGTTACAGGATGTGACCGCCAGGGTGGCGGTCACATCCTAATTCGCACGGAGGGACCGCCGCTGCCCCTGCGGACGGTCCCTCCACCTCTGGGGTGGCGGACGGATGCAGGTCCGTCCGCCATCCTAATAGGCCCCTTAGTTCAGTCCGACAGCATGTGGTGCGCAATAAAATTCATGGAACAAACCTTTTCCCTCTTTTGTACAGGCTCTTTTATACCCATTTTCCCTAACTATCTAACTCAAAATTGAAACTTTTAGGGTCCATACTCATTTCTCATTGGTTTATTAGAGGGGTAGTGAAGATCACCTCATGTCCTCTTTGTCCAAACTGGTTTTACATTTTTGCTATGTCATCTTCGCACATTCCCACACGGTCAAAATTGTCCATTTTGCAATCTGTCATCCTGTCCTTGTATCTTTTATATATCATGTAATTACAGCACGCAAGTTTCCCAGGCTTTTAAATTCAAGCATCCTTTGGCACAACTCCGGTGTCCCAGGCCAAGCTGACCTTGACATCTCTACCCGAGCACAGGCCGTTCAAGCATCTCTCGCACAGTCGCGCATGTGTAGAGCCATACTTCTCGAAGTCTCGCATAAACAGCCATTTTCAAACTAGACCGCACGGGCCTCAATGGGAACTAATATGAAAACAAAACACAACAGACGTTAGATTTAGAATTTTAGCCCCTCTGTTTACCTCCCGCCATTCTATTTTTCCCTGTTAGAGGTTACCTAGCCAAAGGCACAAATATGCGTCATTTACTTACCAAATCTATTCGTTTTACCACACAAATACTCGATAAAAACACAAATACACACCTTTATTTATTTTTCAAAATATTTTTGCACCATATTAGTATGACTTCTTCACATTATTAGTACATTAGTTTTTTATGCAAATCAGCAAGTTAGTTTTTCCCACGTGTAACTTTATTCTGTGTATGCTTTTGGTTGATTAATTATCATGCTCCACACTGTTAATACATGTTATTGTTATGAGGGATTGACTTTACAAGAGGTACACAAAATTTTTTGTCTTTTCCCCTGCTCCATCAACTCCTCCTTTTGGTGATTTCATCACCACACAACACCCCATTAAATTTCAATCAAAACATGTTGCAGGTTCTTTCATTTGGGTTATTTTAGACTTTAGTATCCTTCATATCCAGCCTTCTTGTATTATTATACATCTTATCTTTATATTTCTCCAACTCCATTTCACCCATTTCACGTTCTCTTTCCTTGTTTTCTTCTATTTCTTCTTTTCTCAATTTCTCAGTATTTCTTTTTCTAATACATTTGCATGCTAATCTCAATATTAGTATTATGAAAACTATTACACTCAATGGAATTAAAACTTTCCCTATTATTGATCTGCCTATTTCTACAAACCACTTCTTTACAGCAGAAAAACTCTTACTAAGTTTTTCCAGAACACCATCAACCTCCAGTGGAGTAATTTCTTTGTGTATTTCAGTAATGTTTCTAATATACCTTTGAATATTCTGACTTTTGTCCAGGATATATGTACAACAGTGCTGTACCTATAAAATTCCACAGACTCCTCCTTCTTTTGCACATAATATATCAAGAGCAAGTTGATTTGCATCATCATAGCTCTCATAGCAACCATTTCAGTATTTACCATCAAAAATCTTCTGCCAGTATCTGTTGATAAACGATCTACTATCGTTGACAATTTTTGAATTTTATTTGCATTAAAAGATATACCCACTGGTATCAATGCTCCAAAAATGTCACCTACTATTTCTAAGAAACTTTCCCTTCTTCTACGTGTTAATGGTTTACCCATCGCATGAATTAGTTCCTCTATCTACATGAAATATTTTTGGAAAGCCCAAACCTATATAGTAAGACCCATACCAATGGTCCGGTAATCTATAATAAGCTTTGTTTCCACATAAAAAATAAATTCCAGGAAAAACAGGATCTTTTCCACCTTTAAATCCCCATCCCCTTTGGATAATGTATGTGTCTTTACATTCACTTGCACCTACAAAATAATTGTTATACAAAGTGTATACACAATTCCCCTTATTGTGGCATATCTATACCTATTGCTACATTCATATTATTCTTTACCATCAAGGACCTTGCGCTTGAGAATGCACTCGACGATGTTTGCACCTAGCGGTATTGTTTGCCTCCTTGCCGCTCGCTTCCTTTCAGTCCAGCATTTTGACCATGCCCAACGCGTTTCGAGGCAACCACGTCTCTTAGTCATGGACTGCTCCACAGAGGCACAAAAGATATCACCTGTTTTAGCATTCACCTTTTATTGAATGACATCGCCCCCAGTGGGCGTGGCTTACAATGAAGCCGATTTGCATGATGGTTATAGTAGTCCAACAGGTAAGTTTCAGTGCATGTCCTTTAGTAGGCTTTGTGCCCCTGTGTATTTTTCGAGCTTGAATTTAAATCCTATAGTAGGAAGGACATCTTGAGATACGGGCTTAATTTAGCAGAAAACATTGTGCTGATACGGAGCGGGTTCGCGCCTGTCCGCAGCTTTCCTTGATGTGTAGGAATGGTGCACCTCTCCCACGGCTCGGGCAGCCGTGCAAATAATTTACCATCAAGGCCCTTGCGCTTGAGAATGCACTCGACGATGTTTGCACCTAGCGGTATTGTTTGCCTCCTTGCCGCTCGCTTCCTTTCAGTCCAGCATTTTGGCCATGCCCAACGCGTTTCGAGGCAACCACGTCTCTTAGTCATGGACTGCTCCACAGAGGCACAAAAGATATCACCTGTTTTAGCATTCACCTTTTTATCAAATCACATCGCCCCCAGTGGGCGTGGCTTACAATGAAGCCGATTTGCATGATGGTTATAGTAGTCCAACAGGTAAGTTTCAGTGCATGTCCTTTAGTAGGCTTTGTGCCCCTGTGTATTTTTCGAGCTTGAATTTAAATCCTATAGTAGGAAGGACATCTTGAGATACGGGCTTAATTTAGCAGAAAACATCGTGCTGATACGGAGCGGGTTCGTGCCTGTCCGCAGCTTTCCTTGATGTGTAGGAATGGTGCACCTCTCCCACGGCTCGGGCAGCCGTGCAAATAATTTACCATCAAGGCCCTTGCGCTTGAGAATGCACTCGATGATGTTTGCACCTAGCGGTATTGTTTGCCTCCTTGCCGCTCGCTTCCTTTCAGTCCAGCATTTTGGCCATGCCCAACGCGTTTCGAGGCAACCACGTCTCTTAGTCATGGACTGCTCCACAGAGGCACAAAAGATATCACCTGTTTTAGCATTCACCTTTTATTGAATGACATCGCCCCCAGTGGGTGTGCCTTACAATGAAGCCGATTTCTTTGTTGGTTATAGTAGTCCAACAGGTAAGTTTCAGTGCATGTCCTTTAGTAGGCTTTGTGCCCCTGTGTATTTTTCGAGCTTGAATTTAAATCCTATAGTAGGAAGGACATCCTGAGATGCGGGCTTAATTTAGCAGAAAACATCGTGCTGATACGGAGCGGGTTCGTGCCTGTCCGCAGCTTTCCTTGATGTGTAGGAATGGTGCACCTCTCCCACGGCTTGGGCAGCCGTGCAAACAAGTTACCATCAAGGCCCTTGCGATTAAGAATGCAGTTGACGATGTTTGCACCTCGCGGTATTGTTTGCCTCCTTGCCGCTCGCTTCCTTTCAGTCCAGCATTTTGGCCATGCCCAACGCGTTTCGAGGCAACCAATGGCTAGATGTAGGTAAATCTATTTTACCACTTCTTAAATACCGAATTTTACCGATTCGGTATTTAAGAAGTGGTAAAATAGAGGGGGGGAGATGTAGGTAATTCCAGATGTGGAATTACAGAATAGGTAATATTCGGTATTTACCGATTCGGTAAATACCGAATCCGTATTTCCTATTGATTCCTATGGGCTGTGAAGCCCATAGGAATCAATGGGAAATACCGATTCTGTAATTACAGAATCGGTAAATACCGATTTTAGCAAGGGTGCAGGGGGTGTCACTTTGACACCCTCTGGCACCCCAAAAATTGACATGTGCGCCATGTGGCACACAGACATGCCCTAAGGGCATGTCTGTCTGTCACATGGCATAGGTGTGCATGCACACATGTGCATGAACACCTGAATTCGGTATTTTAACACCCAATTGGATTGGGTGGTAAAATACCGAATTTGTAGGGCCTTTGGGACTCTGAAGAGTCCCACCTACATCTGAGATTTACCGAATCGGTAAAAATACCGATTCGGTATTTTACAGAATCGGTAAATTTACCGAATCGGTAAATTTACCGATTCTGTAAAAAAGTGCCCCTACATATAGAAAACCCATTTACCGGTCGGTAACGGCCGAAATCGGCCGTTACCGGTCGGTAAATGGCTCCTACATCTGGCCTCAATTCTCTTAGTCATGGACTGCTCCACAGAGGCACAAAAGATATCACCTGTTTTAGCATTCACCTTTTATTGAATGACATCGCCCCCAGTGAGCGTGGCTTACAATGAAGCCGATTTGCATGATGGTTGTAGTAGTCCAATAGGTAAGTTTCAGTGCATGTCCTTTAGTAGGCTTTGTGCCCCTGTATATTTTTCGAGCACTGAAACTTACCTGTCATCTAAGGAGGAAAACAATTTTATAACAGTTAAACCCATTGGAATATCGTTAATAACATTGGAAGAAATTAAGGGAGCTCTTAATAAAAGTGCCAGCGGTAAAGCTGCTGGCCCTGACAGGGTCCCAATCGATGTTTTCAAGCACGATATCGAATTCTGGTCACCTATTTTATTGAATTTCTTTAATGCTACTTTTGATGGGAAACTGCCTACATCTTGGGTTGAAAGCATTATAGTCCCGATATCTAAAAAAGAGGATAGAGGAAATCCTAAGTGCTTTCGTCCCATATCTCTCCTTGACTCCACATCAAAATTGATGGGGAGAGTCCTACTGGGAAGACTAGAAACCTGGGCCTCTGAGAATAACATTCTCTGAGAGGTCTAATGAAAATAGTACGTGGGGCCCTCATATTAATCTATCAAGTTTAAAATGTATACTATGTATAGAGGGCATTTTTAGATTCTCGAAAAAAATAGGAAATGAACCGATAAGGGAAATGCTCTCGCTTTACAGAAGTAAGGCTATTTCGATCGCATGTTACGGTGCAACACTAAGGGGGAGAGCAAATATTGCCCCCTCCAAATGCAGGAGAATACGTTTTTAAAACGTTTATTAGCAGTTCCAAGTTCTGCTTCAAACTGTCTAGTCCATAGAGAATTGTCTGTCCCTTACATTAGTGATTTTATAAAAACAGCAGGGTTGACATTACGGCATGGGATTTGGACGCGTGAAGAAACTGGGTTTACAAAGAGTATAATACTTGACTGCTTGGCCCTAGACAACAGTAGGGATATATTGTGGCTTGAATATGTACAAACTTTATTAAAAAGCTGCAAATTAACTTTAGAGCCAAAGGAACCCATGTCAATTGCAGTCTATAGTAAGAGAGAATTGAAAACAAGGTTTATTGCTGCAATGGACTTGGTAAGGGTGGGCGAGCATGGTGCAAAACAAAGTGTTGTTTCTTACTATGAACGCCCCGTTTTTATGGGCATACAACTGTACCTTGTTATAGTAAGAAATGTCCAGCAGAGGTTCCTACTGACCAGATTAAGATTTGGTATTTTACATTATTTGGTTGCGTTCCCAAAGACAAGGAATAAATACCAAGTACTACCAAATTGTCCATGCGATGGAAAATCTCCCCAGACCACGCTGCATTTTTTATTATTTTGTGATTTTTATAGGGACATTCGTATACTCGTTTTGAAACATCTTTTTAAAACAAATACATATTACCATTATAAAGTAGCTTTTAATATTATATGTACTTTGGAGGATGAAAAAAATATGAGTGCTGTATGTAACGTCATTCAATTGTCAATAAGGAAGAGAAAGACTTTCTCCCATTTAGAGGCGTTAACCTATGAAAATTATGTACATAGAAGATGGATAATAACATGCATAATACCTTAAAAGATCTATAACCAAAATCGAATGCACTTTATATACTACACGAGATGATTCCATTTTAATATTAATGAATTTATGAGTTTTTAATGAAATTTAACTAAATTGTTTCCTTGGATCTATGTTGAAATATTGACTGTATCTGTGAATTGATTTATATATTTTCTATCATGTATTTTTAGTATGCTTTTATGGTCATGAAAAATGTACCGAATAAAGATTTTTGAATTTGAATTTGACTGTGTACCATTCTGCATCATGTGGAATCTGATACAATATCACAGCTGGATTTGGTACAATTGGACAACATGAGACAACAATTTTGTTTACCTTTCTTAAATCCTGTACTATTCTAAATGTTCCATTTGGCTTTTTCAGTCCCATTATAGGTGAATTAAATGGGCTACTCATTATTTCTTTCAGAATTCCTTGTGCAATCATTTTGTCAATTGCAGGGGTTACTCCTTCAATTATTTCTGGTGTTAATTTATACTGTGGTATATTCGGGTAAATATCTCTTTCTTTTTCAGAAATCTTTACAAGACTCACATCTTTCATTAGACCTATATCTTCTCCAGTAAAGCCCCACACTTCCTATTTGACTATTTCTTTGAACTCATTTGGGATTTTCTCTCTGTCAAACACTGGAAACATTTCACCCGGCTCTGAATCTATTATTGGCTTAGTCATTTTATACAGTATGTCATCATCTGCTGTTTGGAAAGCAATGCCATCTGGTGAACAATAAATGGCACAGCTCATTTTACAGAGTATGTCGCGTCCAAGCAAATTAACAGGACTGCTGTCACATACCACAAACCAATGCATTTCTTTAAAATTTCTAATTTCCACTTCCACTGGTTGAGTGAGTGGTGTTTTAATCTGCTTATGGGTTACACCTGCAACTTGGATATGCTCACCTGAGAGAGGAAGGTTCTGAATTTCTACTGATCTAACAGTAGAACGGGTAGCCCCTGCATCCACTAGGAAGGTAATATTTACACCATTCACCTTTCCATTCACAAAAGGACCAGATTGATCTACCTCCAAAGTTGCGCCAAGCACGCACTCCACTTCCTCTCCTAGGCACCGTCAGTAGCTCTCATCTGAATCATTTCCATCTGATCTCCACCAAAACTGTGGAATTGCAGCTGCACGCAGTGATCTCTTTACCTGCTCTCCTCCTTAGATTCCTGTCTCTGCACTGTATTTCTGGAGATTTACACTTTGTGGGAGAGGTGGTATGGGTACCTGACTCTGTGGAGTAACTACCTGTTGCTGTGGCGATGAATGTGGATTTACCTCATTCTGCACCTGTGGATTAATTGATTTATTTTCCGGATTAACCTTTGGGGGTAACTTACACCCGTTTCTCCAATGCCCCATCTTGCCACAATTATGACATGGCCATTTCTTTTTTGCTTCATCTCTATTCATTTGTCCTTTCCCTTTATTCATATTGCCCTTCATTTTTGCTTGACCTACTTCATTATTTTGATTAAGCAATTGCGCTTCTTGTTGTTCTGCTACTTTCACTTGTGCCCACATAGCTTTTTCTTTAAGCTTTCTCTGTTTGGCATCAATTTCATCACTACAATATTTTGCATATCTTAGTACATTGTCTACTGAACTGGACTGCCAGCACATCATGTGGTGTTTTATCATTTCATCTATTTCTGGTCTTAAACCAAATACAAACCTGTATACAAAATACTCATATCCTTATCACTTAATGTTTCGTATCCACTGTATTGTTTAAAAACTAAAAGCAATCTTTCATAATAAGCATGTACAGATTATTTAGGCTCTTGTAGAGTTCTATTGATTTTTACCCAATCTGTTTCTTTTGGAGGAATTTTACGTTTCAAATATGTTATAACTTGATCATATTTTCTCATTACCTCTGGACCTGGTGCACCTGGTTTAGCATCTCTTGGATATTCTTCTTTTGACCAATCAACAGTAATTTTACATTCTGTCCGCAAATCCACAAATCTGCAGGTACAACTATGTCAAATAATCCATCTAAATCTTCCCACAATACTTTTGACATTTTCACAAACCTGTCTACTTGTCTATGCCATTCTGCAGGTTTTTCTTGTAATCTTGGAAAATCATTTGTAAATGATAATGTATCTTGTCTAGTCCATGGCACATGTACATAACCTCCTCCTGGTTTTTCTCTCATGGGAAATTCGGGCACTTCAGATTCCTTTTCTTTGACAGGGAATGCTAAGGATGTTTTATCACTGGCCTCTTCCTTTTTCTTTATCCATCTGCTTCTCCATCGATCTACATCTCCCCATTTTCTCAGTAACACAATTAATTCTTTTATTTGGGTCAATCTTCCTGAGATATTCAAATTATCTATATCCTTTTCAGTAAAATCTACTCTGTAGGGTTTCTGTAACATTTTTATTTTTGCAAATTCCATTCCTAATTCGTTCGCTGTTTCTTCTAATTTATCATGTACATTTTTAGCTCTCCAAGTTATACTTTTGAACATGAACATAAGCTCTTCATCCTGATATGTTTTTAGTCTCTCAGTTCCAATAGTTCCAATAATCAGTTTTTCCATATCTATTTTTAATCAAACTTTAACCCAATCATTTAATTCTTCTGCCGTTGGCCCTATCGGAGTTTTTGTCAATTCTATTTTGTCTATACTTCTCTTTGGAGTCTCAGATGCTGACTCTGTTCCCATAGGAATTCTATATATTGGGCTTTGATTTATAGTCAAATCAGGTGGTGGTTTTCTAATAGTATTTCTGGTTTCATTTAAGTCAGGATAAATCTTTTCCTTTACTTTTTGCAAACTTGGATTCAATGGAATTGTAAACGGAGGCTCATTTATTCTTTGATTTTCAAAAACTGGTGTTACTGGACCTATAGTTACTGGCACAGTTACAGCTTCTATATTTCTGGCGAGTTCTTGAATTTTCTCAGCTAATTCATTTGTTGATCACATTAATTCAGAAGTACTAGGATTTTCAACTGATTTTAACTCTTGTTTCTCTGAGCTATTTATTTTTTCAGAATATTGTTTTGGGGTTCCTGTCAATCTAGTCTCCATTGGTGGTGTATTTGGTGTCACCACTGCAGAAGTTGGCTGATATGGAGGGGGTCTTCTATTTAGAATCTCCTCATCTTTGGTGTCACTGATCCCACAACTTACTTTTTCTAATTTTACATTTTTCCTCTTCAGCATTTCTCCATCTTCTCATTCTACTCTCATGAGTCGTTCCCCATAAACCTCTCAGACTACATCGTATCTCCTTTGCATTATCAAATCTCTCTCTTTCCAACTCATGCATCTCTTCTTCTCATTCCGTCAATGCTTCAAATAGTGTCAGTCTAGGTTTCGGTTCAAGTCTCATAATCTTCTCTTTCAAATTTCGGAATACTGCTAGGCTAAATGAACCTACTTCTGGAAATGCCAATACTCCATCGTTTTTAGTATACTTTGCCCAATTCTCTAGCAAAATGAAGTATGATAGCCATATTTCGTCATCATGTATAATGCGGTGGAGGAAGTATTTTTGCCGCTCTAGTAACTATTTCCTTACCCTTTTTTTATAAGTTTTTAAGTTTCTTAAATCATGAAGGTTTCTCCCTATCTTGTCCATAATAATAATAATCCTTTTTTCCACAGACTTTCTTCCTTCAAAACAACCGTACACTCTGTCTCAAACTGCTCCAATATGCTGACCTATCCCAGCGCGATTCACACTAACGCACCAATCAGAATAGAACATGTCACAATCACTTCGACCTATGCTTGCGCAGTCCTTGCTAAAGCACCAATCAGCACTCAAAACGTCTTAGTCACGTGGACCTATCCTAGCGTGACTCTTGCTGATGTCAGCTCTGCTCTGGCTTCTGCTGAACCCTCCTTTACTAAATTTATCGACACAACATTTGTGTATTTTATACAACTTAAATCAGTTAGTTATGGCACAAATCATTTCCAGTGCCTGTTTCACTAAAACCAAAGTAATAGATTATTCAAACTCACAAGGATTCTGTATTTCCAGTAGACAGCGCTTACCTCTTCTCTACCACAGAATTTAATTTCGCCGATAAAGCAGCACTTCCCTCTACTTTACCCTTCTAACAAGCTTAGATGACAAACCCGCTACTCTCCCAGGGGTAAGTTTTAATCAGAGTACATTTGACTCCTGTTCTTAGAGCTGAAATTGTACAAGTGGCCTTCGCTATACACTCACCATTCTCACATGGAAAATGTCCCTAACAATAACATACGACGATGTTACCACTTTGAAATCAGACAATGTAGTGCGCAACTTCTCTTGCCACACATTCCTCTGCCTGCAGACAGAGTGATCAACTTCCTACTTCCCGAAAGCTTCAAAATTCCGACTACACATAACGTAATACAAAGTCAACATAAAATGTTAGTCATAAATCTTGAACATATGTTTTATATACACCTAACTGGTCAAACTATACATTACTTATCCAAACTAACCTATAGCAACCAGACCTCTCCTACCAAGAAATCTGACCCAGCGCGGCTCTCAAACAACCCTCCCAACTCATCCCACTTAACCCAGGAGCTGACTTACTTTACTCATCGGTGGGGCCCGTAGCACCATGAGTCACACATTCACACACCACACTGCTCCTGGGATCAGTGAAAACAGAAGGCGAGCTTCTGGACAGCAGAGCACCCTATTAACCTAAATTTAAATTGTGTACATTATATACATATGTCCAAGCAGTATTCTCCCAACTGTCTCTAGCACTCCAGCCGGTAATGCCTCCGAGAAAAGGGAAACGGACACCAGATTTCGTGGTTCAGCAGGTCTCGATTTATTTTAGCCTTCGTCAGATGTGTCTCGGATACCTGAGTATCCTTGGTCACTGGCAGAAACGCAGTCTGCTTGCTATTTTTATGCCGTGTTTTTTTGTTGTGATGCTAACACCCCGATCACATGATATGGTAAACATAGACAAAACACTATCAGTATTATTATGTTCTCTCTTTTCTCCATTTCGACATCATAGTTGTAATACATTGTATGCATACATCGCGAAATATATTATTAAGCAACACACTTGGTAATAGAGATTCATTTGCAGGAATGCAAAAAGTCATACAGTATTTTGTTCATTGTTGTCACGAATTAAAATATGGCATTTAGATGACTAATGATAAACAGAAAGAGGTAAGAATGTACCCATTCATATATATAATTGGCAAATAAATATATAAATATATAAATACATAAATACTATTTTTATAAAAAATCATTAATATAAAAAATTCCAATTCGCTACAGTACTGAAGATTGAAATATATGACAGAATAAATTCCTGTATTTCATAAATCACAAGAATGTTGTATTGGAGTTGTATCTCAATGGGTATGTGCAAAATCCGCTTTGTGCAAATGTTATGCTAGTCAAAATGTTACTAGTAATAGCCGCCCTGGAAGTGTTCAAAATAGTGCAAATATGTGATTGTGCAAATATGTATATATACAAAATTTCTCCTTCCCTAGAATTTTTGGAAATAACATCAAGGCACCCCACTGGTTTGGTCGATGGACCAGCTAGTAGAAGTTAGTTGATGGCAATTAAGACCAGCTCAATCACAATATTCCAATTATTATTTATTTTCTAACTTCTCATGACTTTTATTTAAATGAAAACATAGACTCATATAGTTTTTTTTATAAAGAACATTTATCTAAATGTTGGTTAGAAAAAGAAATAACATTTTAAATCAAAATTTTAGCATTTATTAATACATTCTAGAAATATAAATTTAGAAATTATATTACCAGTCTGCCATAGACGATGACAGGATTACCATGAAACAGGTTCCCAGGCTGACTGTCTTTCTAACCTCCTCTATGTCTATCTCCCATCAGGACACCGCATTCAATTCTTTGCCACATCAAAATTTAAAGGCCAAAAAATTCAAAGTCTTTCCGGACCAAATTTCGTTCAGTCTGACAGCATGTTGTGGCGCGCAATAAAATTCACTGAACCAACCTTTTCCCTCTTTCGTACAGGCTCTTTTATACACATTTTCCCTAACTATCTAACTCAAAATTGAAACTTTTAGGGTCAATACTCATTTCTCATTGGTTCATTAGAGGGATGGTGAAGATCACCTCATTTCCTCTTCGTCCAAACTGGTTTTACATTTTCGCTACGTCACCTTTGCATATTCCCACACAGTCAAGATTGTCCATTTTGCAATCTGTCATCCCGTCCTTGTATCTTTTATACATAATGTAGTTACAGCATGCAAGTTTCCCAGGCTTTCAAATTCAAGCATCCTTTGGCACAACTCCGGTGTCCCAGGACAAGCTGACCTTGACATCTCTACCCCGAGCACAGACCGTTCAAGCATCTCTCGCACAGTCGCGCATTCGTATAGCCATACTTCTCGAAGTCTCACATAAAGAGCCATTTTAGAACTAATATGAAAACAAAACACAACAGACTTTAGATTTAGAATTTTAGCCCTTCTGTTTACCTCCCGCCATACAAATTTTCCCTGTTAGAGGTTACCTAGCCAAAGCAACGAATTTGTGTCATTTACTTACCAGATGTATTCAGTTTCATACGTCTTTATTTCGATTTTTACATCATAAAAGACAATCTACATAAAAGGAATAAAACCGGATCATATATACATACATAAAATTTAACAACATCATATTTCATCCAAAACAATTCATCATTTTAAGACAAGAATTAAACAGTACATTTTAAAGACTCAGTATGAAAAAGATATCCATAATTAAAAGTTATGGTCAATGTACATGAAGGTGTCTAGCTCTGATAACCCAGGCCCACCCTAGGTACTTTGCTACTCCTATAACCAAATCTCTGAGGTGTTTGTTCTTAGAGCCCACAATGCCTCTGCACTCCCTCCAATATTCAACTGACGGCAGATAGGCCTAATCCATTTATTCCTTGGGGCTGAATAAGCTGGACAGGCAAAGAAAAAATGACCCACACTCTCCTTTTGGTCATTACACCAGGGACAGTACTCAGTTGTATAACAATCCCATTTCTTGGAAAAGGACCTTACTGGCAGAGACCCAACTCTAAACTGATGGTATGATTTTTTGTCCAGGCTCCTGGTAATTACATCCCAATAGTTCTCAAGTAGGGGATCCAATTTGTGCACCAAGAATCGACCCGTTAGGGTGGTAGCATCTGACAGTGCAACAAATTGGTGTCTAACAGAAACCCAGAAAAGCATTTTAAATTCTTTTTTGGAGGGAAACACAGTAGACCCCGGATTAGCCCACAATTGGTTTAGTCCCATACTTTCCAAGATTAATTTCACCTCCCGGAGCCATGGGATATTGCCAGAACCCGTGATTAATCTCACTTCCGCTAGTTCGTTAGCAAAGAGACTTAGATCCGGCGACGTCCAGATCCTTCTCCACAATGCTACGAGCCGGTACCGTGCCATCTCATTTATCGGCTTACAGCCCATATCCAGCAAAAGGGGTTTGATTGGTGTGGATTGGGGTAATCCTATCAGTTTACGCAGAAATTTATTTTGTGCTCTTACTAAGGGAGTTAAATCCTTAAAACCCCATAGTTCGGCCCCATACAATATTGCAGAGCTAATTTTTGCTTCAAAAATCTTCAGTGCTGGTAAAACCCTTTTAGTCAAAGACATTCTTTGCTCCTGGATTAGACAACCCGTAAGGCGTACAGATCTTAAGTGGAGAGCGTCAACCTGTGGGTTCCAGCGTAGGCGATAGTCTAAAGTCACTCCAAGATAGGTCATAACATCCACTTGTTCGAGGGCGACTCCATTCATGCTGACAAAACTTTTAATGGGATGATTTTTAGTTAAAACCATAAATTTAGTCTTGCTCACATTTATTTGCAGATCATTTAGTTGGCAAAAATCCTCAAATCTATTAATCGTTTTTTGGAGACCACCACGTGTCTTAGAGAGGATTAATGTATCATCTGCAAAGATGAGCAATGGGAACTTGGTCCCGCCCAATATAGGTGCATCAGTTGGAGTATCTGCGAAAAACGTCACCACCTGATTTATAAATAATAAAAAAAGAGTAGGTGCCAGAACGCACCCTTGGCGGACACCCCTCGTGACGGGAAAGCTGTACGTCACCTGCCCCTGTCTCCCCCACCTCACCTTAGCAAAAGTGCCCTCATGCAGTCTTACCAGGATTTCAAGGAGTTCGGACGGCAGTCCTAGCTTACCTAGGACATCCCACAATTTTGCCCTGGGCACAAGATCGAAGGCGGACTTAAGGTCCACATAGGCGGCATAGATGGTCCCACCGCCCAACAGCACCACCTTCCAGTATATCAAAACGAATCGGAAGACCTGGTCGATGGTGCTGGTGCCTGATCTGAATCCAGCCTGTAGTGGTGAGAGAATACTCTCCATCTCCATCCACCCTTGAACCCTGGCAAGAACCATCCTGGCAACAATTTTCTGCAGGGAATCTATGAGACTTATGGGGTGATAGTTACCTGGTACCGATCGATCCCCCTTTTTAAAAATGGGAAGAATTTCCGCTCCTTTCCAAGACTCTGGGGTCCTTGCCCCCTTGGCGATAGCATTTGCAACATGAGTAATATAAGGAACCCAGAGTTTGGGATCAGATTTAAATAAGTCAGCTGGGATGCAATCCATCCCGGGAGCTTTCCCTGCTTGAACACACCGGAGGGCGGACTCCGTGTCATCATTCGTAAACACCAAAGGGTGACAGAGAGACGGTGGCGTTGGAACCCAAATCTCCGGGGCGTCACGAAGTTCATATTCGGGATCTTTAAACTGAGCCGAGAAAAAGTCCACCCATGCTTCCGCCGAAACATAATTAACTGGGGACTGTGAGTCTGGGTTTCTGCCCCATTTAACAACTTCCCAGAACTTAGTCTGGTTGGAGGAAAGGCTGGCCTCATATAGATCAGACCAATAGCACTCGTCCCACTCTCTCCTCGCCTCCCACTGTACCCTCTTGTACTTTTGTCGTGACAGTTTAATATCAAGGGTTATCCTAGATTTGATAGCTTTTTTGAGCCCACTATAGGCCTCCCTGCATTTTTTGTTATACCATTTCTGACTGGAGCTAATTATTTTCTCTTTCCCGAGCTTCGGAGGTAGGGTAAGGAGAGCCTTTAGTTTATAAAAGAACTGCTCGTATAGATCACTAATCTGGTGGACTACTTCCATATTATTAGGTAGATCATATATGGCACTCAAGGTTGATGAAACTTCCAGAGATATGCCATCTAGCATGGCAGGATCCGCCAGGACCCTACACCATCTGACCCTCCTCCTATCATTTGTTAAGACTGCCTCTGCAGTTACACACGTTGCTGCTGGAGACCTGTCTAAGCCACCAGAGAGCTTCAAACTTAGAGACAACGGGTTATGGTCACTCTCGGGACGAACCACAACTACCATGTCTTCCAGGAGGGACCAATACTCCATTTTTACCAAAATATAATCGATTCTGCTTTTACTAGCCCCGTTATCAAAAGTAGGCTGACCGGCTTTGTCAGAAATCGTACGACCATTGGCTGCCCTCAAACCCCACTCTAAGCACAGCCCTAGCCAGTGCAAAGCAGCCTCGGAACCCTTCTTAATATGATTCAGAGTCAGGTTCGGAATGTTCCACATAGCATCTTCCTCAGAACACAAGTCCTCACCCTCACTCTTCAGGGGTTCAAAGGTGCAGTTTACATCCCCCGCTATGAGTATTAAATTATCTCTCCCAATCAATTCGAGATAGGAGTCCAACTCCTCTATAATAGCCGGGCTTCTCCCGCCGGGGAGGCCTCGAGCATAAATATTAATAAGAATAATGTCCTGGTGATTTTCCCTATATAACTTGATCCCCAGAAAATCGGGGTTTTCCACTAGGATTTCCACCGGCCTGTAGCTGATGGACTGCCTAACCCAAATTACTAGGTCCCCTGATGCTCTACCCTTAGTACCCCTGATGGCCGGTTTATAAAAATTAAGAAAGCCTGCTCGAAAAAGTGGTTCAGGAGCCCAGCTCTCTTGAAATAATAAAACATCAAAAGAATCAACAAAATCTACCCAGTCATCTGAGGCTATTCGCCCTTTGAGCCCTGCAATATTCCATGATGCTATTTTAAGTACTCCGTCCTGAAGGGAAGGGGCATCGTAATTCAAAACCATCGAGTCTCGACCTAGATCCCCACCGTTAATAGGCGGAATACCGTCCAGGGAATTGCCCTTTAAAACACTCCCAGCAACCAGATCCATCTTCGAGTGCCTCCCCTCCTGACTAGCTAAACATGTTCTACTAGGTAGATCAGCTTCCCCATGTTCAAGGTTGCCTGAATGACTCTCTCCGTCGGGTACTGGACGGAGTCAATCAATACCCTCCAAACCAGAGAGTGCTTCAAAGCGATTAAACAATTGTGGGGTGAATGGAGTGTATGTGTTCCTGTCTGTTGGAAATCTCCCATAAGTTCTTCTGGGCCTTAGGGGATTACCAAAGGGGACATTATTTCTTTTGGGATAAAAATAACTAAGACCCAATGACTGCACATCCCCCATCCTCCCAAATCTAGCTTCCCTACGTATAAAGCGAACCACCCAAGGATCCCTGAAATTTATAATGATACAATCACCTTCCAGGTCGTTCTGGCAGTGTCCCACCCAGTTTACTCGTCTGACACTCAATATCTCCGGGGCAGAGGATGGAGGGAGGGGTCTGTTTTTGTTTCACCAAAATACAACTTTGTTTCTGAGGTCCCCATAGGATTCAGGTGTGTCTTCCCTAAGGGTTGAGACACCTGTTAAAACAATCGTATAAGGAGTGGCCTCAGAAGGTAAGTCGATACAAGGGGAGCCCTGTTTATGAACTTTCTGAACCAAGGCAAGAGGGTTTTTGTCTTGGCTCCCCAAAGCTCTGGTACTTGGTTTGGTCAGAGTGGTCGGTTTGGAACCACCCCTTGCAAGGTTCAGAGCTTGGGCAGCAGTAGAAGACTTGGTATTGTGCATTGTGTCAGCTTTCAAGCTCCCACCCCTAGATGTTACCCCAACAGGATTATTAGTAGCAGATCGAATATTAGTTTGTTTAACGGGAGGCTGAAGTGGCCGCTTAGTAGTAACAGCGACTCCCGAGGGATTTGATATGCTAGTTGGAATGAGGGGTGTAGCTTGAACATTTAGTAGCTTTTTTAATATACCAGTATTATCTTTTACAAGATTCTCCAATAAATCCAATTTCGAGTTCATAAGTCTAGTTCGTTCTAGTAATGGTAACATAAGTGTTTTTACCTGTAGTTCTATTTTACTTAAGAGGCAATCGTCTTTACTAGAACACTCAGGGCTATTGGCTAAATTCCTAGGTGATACTTGGGGAGGGGACGAGGGACTAGTTGTAACCAGAGAAGGCTGGGAGCTGATAATTGTTTCAGGGGCAAGGATAGGCTGGGGAATACTATTTATTTTGGGTATTTTAGAAGTACCCCCCTTCTGAGGGCCCTTACTTCTCTTCCTCTTACAGGCTATATTCCGTTGGGACTCCCCAGAAATAGGATCGGGTTGGACAGGACTAGCATTTAACACACTTTCCCCTTCGCTACTTCCTATAGAGATACTGGATTGAGAGCCACCCTCAGTTGAGTTCAGAAACAATCTCTCCACCTCTGGATGAACATTCACCAGCACAGGGTCCAAAGTCAGGATAGAGAGCATGGTGGATGCCTGGGGACTAACCACTGTCGCAAAGCGACCTATAGAGGAACGCTTCCCCATGATAAGATCGAGCGATAGACGTTTCTCGGCAAAGGCTATCTCCTTTTCCAAGATACAAGTCGCCCTGGTTATAAAAGCATCTATGGGACCAGTTACCACCCCACTACACGTCTGCAATTGCACGGATCTTTCTTTTCCCGAACGTAAGGGCAGGATTCAAAATGAGGACGAAGGCCAGGTATTAATGGGGCACCAAGGTGAACAACAATACCTCCCTACGTAGACAGAAACAGCAAGACAAAAACAAAAAAGGTGGTGGCCCAACCCAACCTCAGCCGACCTCGGACGGCCACAGACGGCCCGCCCTTTGCCCGGGCTTAGCCCGGCTTGCCCGCGCGCGTCCCGCGTGCGCGAGCCCATGGTCAGTTAAATAGGTGGAGGTGTGGGCGGGAAGAGGACCAGCTGCGGCAGATTAGCAACGCACTGCCCGCTGGTCCTCGCAGTCCCGCTGGGGTCCGGAATGAGTCAATTTACTACCCTCCAACAAAGTCTCCTTACTCGAGCGGCGCTCGCGGAGCGGGGGCCGCGAGAAGTGGGCTGGAGTCAAGGGGATAAAGGAACAAGCAGGCACAGCACTCCCGTGAGTTCAGGAACACAGGAATCCACCGAGATGCAGTCGGCACGGCACTTTAATCAATCAATCCGGGAGGTGGGGCGGGAAGAGGACCAGCTGCGGCAGATTAGCAACGCACTGCCCGCTGGTCCTCGCAGTCCCGCTGGGGCTTGGAATGAGTCAATTTACTGCCCTCCAACAAGGTCTCCTCACTCGAGCGGCGCCCACGGAGCGGGGGCCGCGAGAAGTGGGCTGGAGTCAAGGGGATAAAGGAACAAGCAGGCACAGCACTCCAGTGAGTTCAGGAACACAGGAATCCTCCGAGATGCAGTCGGCATGGCACTTTAATCAATCAATCCGTGAGGTGGGGCGGGAAGAGGACCAGCTGCGGCAGATTAGCAACGCACTGCCCGCTGGTCCTCGCAGTCCCGCTGGGGTCCGGAATGAGTCAATTTACTGCCCTCCAACAAAGTCTCCTTACTCGAGCGGCCCCCGCAGTCCCCTGGGCTGGAGTTGGAGTCAAGGGGATAAAGGAACAAGCAGGCACAGCACTCCCGTGAGTTCAGGAACACAGGAATCCACCAAAATGGAGCAATTTATTATAACGTCGATTCAGGCAAGGAGAACTCATTCAGAACAGCAACTTAGCCAGGAAGTAACCTGCTTCCTGGTTACTCAGGAGTAAAAACCCCAAATGTATTCATTTTGTCACACAACTACTCGATAAACACACAAATACACACCTTTATTTATTTAAAAAAATATTATTGCACTATATTAGTATGACTTCTTCACATTATTAATACATTCGTTTTTTTTGTAAATCAGCAAGTTAGTTTTTCCCACGTGTAACTTTATTCTGTGTATGCTTTTGGTCGATTAATTATCATGCTTCACACGGTTAATACATGTTATGAGGGATTGACTTTACAAGGGGTACACACATTTTTTGGCTTTTCCCCTGCTCCATCACCCTTCACCACACATCCAAATACAGATCTTCTTGCAAGGTGTGAGCAGCCTACTCCTCCTTAGTATAGCCATGAGTGATTGATTGCAAGCACTATACTGTTCAGTCTGTGTCCTAACTTCTACCCCTACTCTCTTTCACTCTCTCTTGATGAATGGGTCTGTGTAAAATGTTTTGATATGTTTGTGCAAAAAAATAACAATAACAATACATGAGCAATGGCAAGATGTGTCACTGCAGTGGGTGGGGGTAGCGGGGGGGGGCGAGCGGCATTTCAGTGACAATGTATGCCAGTCTTTACCTCTAAAGAGAACATGAATGGAACAAGAACATGGCTATGACCAGCTCTAAGTAAATACAACTTTGGTGAAAGGTGTAAGCGAGAACCAAGTGATCAAGGTTGGGGGAAGGGCCCACGAGGTGCATGTGCTTATTCATGTAAGAAGAGTACAGTTAACTGTCTTCCCGAACAGGCAATGTGCACAGAGCACAAAAATGGGACATCAGAAGTGCATTTGTCCCTCGTCGGATGACCTGAAAAGAGGACGTGACATATATGAGAACATTAAGGATCACTTGCCCAATACTGGAGGCTTGGATATATCGTCTCTTGGGTCTATTTTGATTGGATGTGAATATTCTGAAACCGAATTGAATAGTTTTCAGCAACCATGCCTACCAGGATCCCCTTTTTGAGAATCCTTCACCTACTGTTTTGGGCTAAATGGAGTCTTCAACTATACAAACATAAGCCTTGAAGAAGTTACTTTTTTAAGGAAACACGTGCCGGCTGCCATCTTCTCACACCAACTAAGAAGGTTCAAGAATGAGACCTCCACATGTTGATTTATAAACAGTAACACAAGATACAAAATTATTTCTGTCATTTGTCTATTTGTACACTGTATACTCAAATACCACGGATAGTATGAAACTCTGTCAATGAGAAATGAATAGGAGTTCTTCTTTTGCATAACTGATTTCCTCAAATTGTCTTTTTCCAGTGAGTTGGTATACTGAATTTTTGATCGGGAGCTATGTTTTACCATACATGAATAGAAATATGTAATAAAATGAGTACAGAGGTACAACTATTTTGTATAATTTGATAAACTCGTTCTTGTGATGAAAGGGGACATTGCATGAAAAAAACTTATACTGCTCTGCTTAGGGGGGGGTCTAAAAAGGAAACTGTTACCTGTGAGGATTGGAATGTAAGTACTTTCTTTACAGTAGACATTGTTTTGGTCTTCTCTTTCAGCGATGGGTAAAGGCCACACTCGCCGATTCCACTTCAGGTAGTATCTTGTCATGCTCACATTCACCCCCTAAGCGACCCGTGTATTGTAACACTTTCTGTGGCCATAACATTTCTGGAATGGACAAGGCCACAGAGGGGATGTTTACCCGCACTCGTAATTCATGCCCAAAGCAATGTGAATAAGTAAACTGCATACATTCCTTCATTTATTTATACAAAGTTACAGCGCCATCCATCATGTAGCAGTGACCCCGAGTAAGTGTGTGGCAGCAGTGGTTTCAGATACAGCTAGACAGGTCAAAGTGACAGGCTTCCTTCCTTGTCAAGCTTTAATGGAATACATGTTACAAGGGAGGAGGAGTTAGGACTTTATTACAGAAACAGGTTCTCTTTTTGTGTGAGTGGGGAGCAGACACTTCTATGGTATTGTGTGGTAGCCTGTGAACAGCAGTCTTTCTTCTGCGGTTGGCGTCCCTTTATGCCAGTGTCAGCTGTTCGAATTTAAAGTGGGCATCGTGTTACCCACATAGTCTCGGTGCCACATATCTCTTATCTCGGTAATTCGCTCTGCTGTTTCCTGGCCCAATTCCACGTCACAGATGATGGGGCAAGGTTTCTCTCGTAAAGAGACTTGCTTGGATTCAACCCTCTCGAAACAATATATAATATTTTAATCAACATGTTTTGTCTTACTAACAATGCACCACACGACATTTCTAGTATCTAAGAGAAGCTTTTCAATGTACTTTCTACTAACCGTAACTCGAGTGTCTTAAAATGGCCAGCGCAATGCGGGAAACTTTTCTACGCATGCGTCTGTCACACTCTGCTTCTGCACACTAGAACTAAAGATGGCAGCTCAATATTTTCATGTGCTAACGCTTGCATTGCTGCTTTTGTTAAATTGTTCGTTCTGCTTAATTCCTAACTCTGTAGTTAAAATTAAATAATGGGAATAGAGTAGAGATAAGTGGTATACAGTGTATTCATTTATTCTTGTTCTAAAACTGTTCTTCTTTGACTTTGCTATTAGCTCGTGTTTGGACCAATCAAGTACGATGTTGCTCTATCTTGGGTCCCGCAACTGCGCATGTGCTGCGTTATCAAGAGTCCACAAGCCAAGGCATTGAATCTATGCTAACGACAGTCTTGCTCGAAGATGTGCCTGGGAAACTCACCCCGCGACCTCTCGAGAGGAAGAAATTATTATTATTTTTTTTTTAAAGCTTTTTTATTGAAAATTAACAACAACAATAACATGTTACACAAGGCAAAAATGGATCGGAAATACAGTCATGGGTCCATGTACTCGGCGCTTCAGCAATGTAGCATACATAACATAGTATAGTGTTTCGTGGGGAGGGGGTAGCAAGGAAACCAGCAGCAATAGAACGTAATTAATATTTGGAATGTCAATCAGGGGGACAAGGTGGCATCGGGAAACAAATCTTGGGGAGGGGTGCATATATTGCCACGGTATGCGTTCCATTGCGACCAGATTCTGCCCCACTTCTTGGGCCGTCCACGCGACAGATAAACAATCTTCTCACGAAACATGCATATTCTCTGCCCACAGCGCTACAGTCGGAGACCTATGGGAACCCCAGAGCTGTGCAATATCTCTTTTGGCGATCATATTACCAAGGGTCACCCAGGCAATCTGTGTCGCAGTGTAGTCATTGGGCTCCCAGACATTCAGGAGGCAGCGCCTCGCCTCTGGCAGCAGTGCCACCCCAGTGACCCTCTCCATCACAACATGCACACGGGACCAAAACTCGACCATCGCCGGGCATTCCCACAGAATATGGAGAAATGTACCAGTCATACCGCAACCACGCTTACATAAGTCATCAGAGGAGTATCCCATGCGTATCAGACTCGGGCCAGTGACATACACACGGTGGAGGATCTTAAGTTGAACAAATCTAAGGCGTGCGGGTATGGCGACTTCTTTTGGCGAGGACAGAGCGGACTGCCAGTCCTCATCATCTAATTCTAGACTGTCGGCAATCCACAAGGCCCTCAGGCACACAAGCAGGTCAACCCTGTTATAGAGAAGCTTCTTGTAGATTAATGAAATAGTGCTGTCGGGCACATGTCCATCAAGAATACGATCCTCAAGAGGCGAGGATTCAGGAATAGCTGTACCCACAGCAAAGATCGACAGTAGAGCATGCCGGAACTGAGCGTACCTGAAGAATTCCCTGTCCCCGAGCTCATACTCCGCCTTAAGCACCTCAAAGGTCTTAACATCACCTTTGGACCAAAGATCCCCCACCTTAGCGATTCCGATCATGTCCCATTTATCAAATCCTTAATTTACCCAGGCATTCAGAGTCATACAAGGGGGTCGCGCAAGTGAGTCTATCCTTCCATCCCAAGGCCGCAGTCGCATCATGCCACACACGTACCGCGACTTTCGTTGGGCCAGTCAGCGATGTATAGAGCCTCCTGGAATGCAGCGCCCTATTGAAGTTCCCCCCTGGCAGAAGGTGTTTGTCCATGGCAAAGGCAGGGGCGGGACCGGGAACATGCGTGGCGTGGTTGACCGCACTCAATTGGGAGGCCCAATAGTAGCGCCTGATGTCAGGAAGGGCGATGCCTCCATCATACCACGGAAGCGTGAGTGTAGACAGAGCGACTTGTGCACGGCCATCTCAGAACAGTTGCCGTTGTAGACTCTCCACCTCCGAAAGTAACGAGAGGGAACGGGGTCAAACGAGTTCTGGAGCGCATACAAAAATCTAGGCAGCGACATCATCTTAAAGAGAGCCGCACGACCTAGCGGTGACAGTGGCAAATGACGCCAACGTGTAACATCTAACTTCAGCCGTTGAAGAGGACGCAGCAAGTTGCGCTCATACCGAACGGTGGGGTCCAAGGAAACATATATCCCCAGGTACTTAAAACCGGACTCAGTAATTTGAATCGGAAATCTACGAGGCAATGGGGGGAGACCACCAGCTAAAACGTATACACAGGTCTTAGTCCAATTAATAACGAGTCCCGAGTTCTTCCCGAAGGAGGTAAGAACATCGAAGAGCACGTATAAGGATTTCTGAGGGGAAGTTAAATATAGGAGAATGTCATCTGCGTATAGCGAGACACGATCCTCGAAATCGGGAGACCAACGAATGCCTTTTATGGAAGGCTCCCAACAGAGCCACTCCGCCAACGGTTCCAATGCGAGGGCAAAAAGCAGAGGAGACAGCGGGCAGCCCTGCCGAGTACCGCGTCCGAGTGTGAAAACACCGGACGCCTTCCCGTTAACCACCACCTGGACAAGGGGCATCTCATAAAGAAGTTTCACCCATGCAATGAACACGGGCCGAATCCAAATTTTGAGAGGGTCGCCCAAAGATAAGGCCATTCGATAGTGTCGAAAGTCATGGTAGCATCAAGGGAAGCTAAAATGGCTGACTCAGTGAGAGTCCCAGCTCTCGCGAGGACTCCATGGAGTCTCCGAAGATTAAGGGCGAATGAAACCGGACTGATCCGGATGGATCAGGTCCCCGATCACCCTAATCAAACGATTAGCCAACAACTTAGCCAAAATTTTTGGTTCGGCATTAAGCAAAGATATAGGCCTATATGAGGCACAACGATCCCGTGGCTTTCCTTCCTTGTGAATGACCACAATTGTGGCAAGTCGCTGATCAGCGGGAAGGGAGCCCGAGTCCAGAGCCTCGAGGAACATATCCTTCAAGTGGGGCGCCATTTTATCGGGTCGCAGTTTGTAAAGTTCAATGGGTAGTCCATTGGGGCCCATTGCTTTGCCTGAGCGGAGGGAACGTATAGCCTCCGCTACTTCATCCACCGTGAGGGGCGCATCCATGAGGTCTCTGTCATTGTCACAAAGGCAGGGCAACGCAATGTCACGAAGCAACAACTGGGAGTCCTCCTCGTCTCTGTCGCAGACAGAGGCATACACCGTTTGAAAGTGGTCAACAAAACACTCAACAATCCCAGCAGGGTCAGTGACACACTCACCATCCAGCCTCTCAATCACGGGGACAACACGATTCGCTCTTTCCTTTTTGTCAAGCCAAGCAATCAATTTACCGGCCTTATCACCCACATCGTACATCCTGCCCTGTTGCTCCATGTATATCACCCTAGCCGCGTCAGTAACGACGGACCTGTAATCGGCCTGCTTCAGACTGAGGGAATGCATTTTTAAACGTGTTACTCCTGTATCAAGGTCACTCTCTAGTGCAGTTATCTCAGTTTCCAGGCACACAAGCTCCTCATTTTTAGCCTTTTTAGCAGCGGCAATCAGTGAAAGAGAATGCCCACGAATGACAGTCTTGATGACAGTCTTGAAAGCTTCCCACAAAGTTACAGAAGAAGAAACAGACCCCACATTGTCATTAAAGTAGTGATCCACGGCTTTAACAAGTTCAGAACGAGTTTTTGGATCACGAAAGTACCAGGGGTTAATAGGAGCCACTCTGCCCGCATTGCCCGCACCCATCGCAAGCCGAAGCCACGAGGGGGAATGATCAGAAATACCCCTGGGAAAATGATGAAGGAGGATTGAGCTGATGGCATTAGAAAATAGTCTAACCTAGAAAGACTACCATGTGCCCAAGAGTGGAAGGTGTACTGAAGCTGTGTAGGATGCAACAACCGCCAGCTATCAACGAGCCCAAAGGTATCAAGGAAGTCACTCAACCACATATGGGATCTAGCCAAGCCCCTGGGGGGAAAACGATCAGATGTACCAGAGACAACGGAGTTAAAATCCCCTCCAAGGATGAGAAGGCCCTCAGGCAACCCCAGTAGGACCCTACCCAAGTCGGCATACGTGGAGGCCTGAAGGCCAGGGGGGATATATACCGAAAGTATAGACAGTGTCTTCCCTTCCCATCTACCCGTGAACGCAGCATAGCGCCCTCTATCATCAAGTATAACTTCATCAATTTCAAGGGGGAGAGAAGACCGAACCAGAATGCCAACCCCCCTGGAACCAGAGATGAAACCGGAGTGAGCAATTAGGCGGTATCCACGTCTGTTCATGGCCCGACACGTATTCCCTATAAGATGCGTCTCCTGTAGAAGAACTACATCGGGTGAACTGCAACACTACCCCTCGCTTTATTCTGTCGCCCAACCCATTAACATTCCATGATAGTAGTCTCAACTCACCACCCCCCATCCCCGAGAAGAAGCAGAGCGCCCCAGACACAGAACCCAAAGACAGAGACAGTTAAATAAAACAATTGAATGCCTTGTGAACTAAAACAAACAAACACACACACCCCCCACCCCCCAACTGAAACCCGTTACAACACCCCCCACCCTGCACCACTGCGTTAGACTAAAAATCCACCCCAACTTGCAGTGTGCCTGTCGCCCCATCAAGAAACTAATCTACACGAAGAACCCCAGGGGAGGAAGAGACCCCTTCACCCCCACCACCCTCAGGCCAATAGGAAGGAAGAACTAAAGAATCATTGTCCAAACTCAGCTGGAGAAGTTGAAAAGTTCAGACGTCGGGATCCATCAGTCACTCCTGCTCCGGCAAGCCACCTTCGGCTCCGCCGGGGTGCTCAGTACGATCATCCTTTTTTGGCAAAGAATCAAGCCAGTTACTGACACTGTCCGGGCGATCAAAGAAAAACATTTGTTCCCCATACTCAATACGGAGTCTGGTCGGGAACAGCATGGCGTACTTAAGGCCCAAGTCCCGTAGCCGTCTCTTGACTCCCTGGAATCCCATTCTCTGCCTCTGAACGAACGGGGTAAAATCCGGGTAAAAGTTCACGGTGGCATTCTCGAACTTCACAGGGCCCTTGTCCCGAGAGGCTTGCAGGATGGCGTCTCTATCCCTGAAGTGGAATAGTTTAGCAACGATAGGTCTCGGGGGGGGCACCCGGCTGAAACTTTCCGCCAGGGATTCGATGTGCGCTCTCGACCGCAAAGAACTTAGTGAGTCCGGTGGGAGCAAGATAATTGGTGATCAGATCTTCCACCAGGAGGTCGGTCGCAGAAGCCTCGGGATGTTCAGGGACCCCAATAATGCGCACGTTGTTGCGGCGGGCCATATTTTCATAGTCCTCCAGACGACGGGCCAGCACATCCCGGGAAGAACGCAGATTCCCGATCTCGGTCTGAATGTCCGTTACATCAGTGGTCAGGCTGGAGGTCTTCAGATCTAATGCTTTGACCCTCGCATTAGTCTTTGCCAGGTCAGCTCTAATCAGCGTAACATCCACGGCCACAGTGTCGATCTTGGAGGCAAGAGCCTCATACTGTTGCCCCATAGAGGCCTCCATATTGGTGATAGCACTCATCACATCTTGCAGCGACACTCCTGGCGTCGTATCGGAGGCAGCCCTAGGTTCATCAGGCATGGGGCCAACACTACTGGGGGAACCCTTCAATTGGGAGTAGTGATCCATGATGTTTGTCTGGGTCTGACCCCCTCGGTGAGGCGTCTTGATCTTGCGTCTCTCCGTCTCGGGTCTGGTGGCCATATTGGAGAAAGGACCCCGTAGGGGCCCGAGCTACCTGGTGAAAATGGCCGGCCTGGATGTGGTCAAAAACAGTGAAAGCGGCCAAAATCGAAGTATGCCAATAGAGCAGAGTAGATGGCAAAACGCCAGAAAGACACACCACGGTGTGAAAGCATCTAGCCGTTCCTAGGGTAGATCCAAGCTGCGGTTCAGCCGATCATTGCCGGGAGTAGGAAAACGAAACTGAAAGTCAGGCAGGAGACCGCTGGTGGGGAGACCCCTCCGGCCGATGTTATTCAACTACTCCCCGGTCTGGCCTCGGGGCGAGCCGCAAAGTTTAAGATGGCATAAAAGTGGATCCCAACGTCCGATTTCAATTCGTCAAAGAGCGTCGGGATCAGCAAGAGTTCGTCTTCAAAAGCCCATCGTCAAAATCAGGATGTAGTAAGGATATGAACGAAGGGCAGCGCGGGTCTCGGGGGCCCTCTGCTCACATGACCATCTTGGATGCCCACGAAGCTCCTCCGAGAGGAAGAAATTTTGACAAATTGTTTAACATTGTATTTACTATTAGAACATCCATTGTTGGATGGAATAAAATGCATGGGAAAATTAAAGTTATGAGCGGGAAGATAATTTGCATTATTGAATCAAGTGACCTCATAACTGGTATGGTGTGATGACCTCTCCTCATCTTTTGACCAATCAAATTGAGGGAATACACACATTTGCAACATTGGGAGGTGGCACACTGCCCTGGAAAATGGTATAACTAAGGTAGGCTTAGCTAGTTAGATTGTCCGACTTGTCCGAATAGCTGACCTGTCAGTGATCCAACGCACTCAATAGGCGATCGAGAGCAGAGGTGCTGGCGGAGCACTCTGTCAGAAGAATCGATAACCCAATCGGGGTTCTGGGACGGCGATTCGATAACCCAATCGGGTTCCTGAGGGAGAAGATTCGCTAACCCAATCGGGGTCCAACTGTTAGCCGCAGTGAGGGGTGTAATGCTGGCGTTGCACTTAGCTGAGTGTACCTGGTTCCAACCTGAATCCATCCTAATTTGGTCATCACTGGTCCTGAACTACACCTGTGCTGTCTTATTGGCATCTGAACTGCAAGAAGTCCTGTCTTTTATCCCAGCCCGTGGCTGAGGGTTGGTCTTCACACCATTGTAGGTAAATATAAAATTCATGTGGGTATGTCATTGTACTATTTCCTTTTCTTACCCTTCCTATGTTTCAATGCTTAAAGAAAATTCCATAATATTTTTGCATCATCTTGCTTTGATTATATTCTTCTTAATTGAACAAGCTGTGACTAATTTGGTATTTACTGACATTTACGAATTTACTTACATAAAGTGTTCAAATCTTTCCCGAGTCTGTGGTTATTTTTAATGTGTTTTTTTTTAAATGAGTGCAAATGTTTATTTACTACCTATTATTCTAACTCCCTTGATCCCTTAGGACTTTAGGTACCGGTGACAAGGATTGGTAAGGTCAATGGTATAGGTCCTAAATGGTTAAAATAATATTCTGATTTAGCGTAGGTTTACCTGTTCAAAGTGTGTATGTTTTATGGGCCCAGGTGAGTATGTGTAAAAACGAGTAGGTTGGACCACACTCTATCACAGAGTAGTCCCCCAAAAATCCCTTCCAACCTCTGAACTCAATATTTAAAACGATTTGGGGTAAAGGTAAGACAGCTCAGCTCGGGCTTCATTGGGGTTTTGTCAAAGGTGCTGATACTGAACAACGAAGTCCCCTCTGAGGTGTGCCCTTCTCTTCGCTGCCCTGGCATGGGTGGGGTGCGCCAGGATCCGGAGCACCCTCCTCGAAGAGACCGTGGCCGCTGTCGGTTCCTTTTCCTCAAAGTCAAACACGGTGAGTGCCCGGGCCGTGAGGCGTATGCACATGCACAAGAACGATGTCACGTTCAGCATGTTGGTAAGATAGCTCAGTCTGTTTGTGCACTTACTGTAGGTTTCTGTGCATGGCCTAAAGGGTACAGGCTGGAAACGCCTTGCTGTTGATGTGTACGTCGGAGCTGTGAAAGCCCGTTCCATATGCTGTCCAGCCGCCAGGAGTGAAACCTTTGAAGAAACTCGATCGGTTGCTGATTTATCCCTTGCCGAACACAGAGGAAAGTGCCTCGCAACCAAACAGATGTGGATGTGGGAAGCCCAAAAAATTCCCCGACACTATCCTGTCCTCCTTCATCGCTTGATCCGGCGGCTTGGATCTTGCTGCTCTATCTTATGTGAACCCAGAGATACCGCAAAGAAACACACGGGACCCAGACACATGAGGTTCCCGGAATCACTTGACTCTGCCCCCTGGTGTCTGTTCTAGTTGAATCTCCACGCACTTGGAATTGAGAAGTTAATCTTAGTGTTGGGAGTGTCGGAATATAGTCTATCTTATATAGTTGATTGTATGCGGGTTCGTCATGTCCCCCTCCTTCTGTCTGATCGCCCTGATGAAGGTGTGGCCTTAAAAATCTGGCACTGCCCCGAAACGCGCGTTGGCGTGTTATAACCTGTCTGGATATATTTTTGCCATCTGATCTCCCACGTTGTTAGCGGGAGTGCCATCTGGACAGAGGAACTGGGTTACATCTGATTGTGGAAGAATGATGGACCTGAATGAATGAGTAATGTTTGATGTATGTCTGACCATTGAGTGTGTATGATGCATTGAAACGTGTATGTCTGTCGGATGTTTGCTGTTGAGACCTGTTGGAGTGGTTGTGGGATATGTATTAAATAATATAATGTGATGCTCGTTTTGATCTCAATTAATGTTGTATTGTTTTGAAATGTTTTACTGAAATCTATAGAGAAAAATGAAAAAATTATGAATTTAAGATAAATAAAATGATTTTTGGTATTTTTATAAAACTGTGGTCCAATTTCTGGTGTCAGTGAACTCTCATATGCATGGCCTAGATTAAGGACTCTGATTGAGCCTATATATTAAACAAATGGGGCAGCCTCTTTATGTGCTTTGAAAATTTTGAATAATAGTCTAGCCTGCTCACCCTACAGTCGTCTGGAGTCGATAAAGAGAGCGCGGATGCGCTGGGTGATAAAAACTCTTATTTTACATTATTCTGTTCCTATAGTGTTTTACATAAAAGTAGGCAGCGGACGTAATTGCTTGTTACATCACATTGATGAAATTACACTTTTAGGCCACACCACCTAATTACACTTCGTTTGTGACAACATTTTACTGCAATACTAGCTTAGGAACATCCAGCGGCCCTAACAGGACAAGCTGTTGATTTTACCACTCCTGATTTTGTGCTTTTTTGTTTTAGCACAAAATGCATCCATGAGTCAAAAAGTCGTCGTGTTGCAAGCAAAGTATTAACTGTTCTGATGAGGACCCCATATTAAAAGGGATCGAAACGCCGCCGGCCCACACTTCTGACCCGTTATATTTTGTATAAACTTTCTTTTTGGGTGCAGAATTGCTTTGTTCTCTAAATAAGGGACCCTAATGTTGTATCTGATTGCTGGCCACACCTTGCTATTTGCCTGTATGTGTTCTGCTTTTTGGTTTGTCTGTTTTTAACACTTGTATTGTATTTACCCTGGCGGTGTTCAATTCTTTAATGTGTCTCTTATTCTTATAATAAATACATTTTTGCTTATAGTCATTGGAACAAATTCCTGGGAATTATTACTTTCCACAATTATTGTGTTCACATTTAATGCTTAGGGACTATTGTTCCTTTAATTACTGAATAGGCCTTGGCAACAACCGAAAGGATTTTTCATTACTGTATCTTTCAAATGCTTAGTAGTAATAAACTCTGTCCATCACAATGAAAAAAGATGATGATTCTGTTTGGATACCAGATTTTTCCTTTTATTGAATATTGTGAGATCACTGTTCTGTAGAGACACCCTGAGGTGTTCCATTAAAAAAATCCAGTTCTCTCGTTATTAATAATCACATGTTTACCTCCCCCTTTACATATTGTTGCTTGCTTGTCGTCTTTGACCCTTCTCCAAAGCACTATTTACATGTTCAACGGCTATTAAAACTGATAGTGTAGATACATGTGAGAGTGATCTTTGTCCAGTGCACACCCCAAAATGAATACAGATAAGGTGCACAGCACTTGTGCATATCTGATCGTCATTTGTTTATTTTCTCCTTTTCAGGAAGACTGTGCCACATTTGTTTCAGATATTTTTGAGAACACGAAAGTGAGCAAGTTCATTGGTCAATACATGTTTTCCAGAAAGCGCAATATCAAAAAAGATGCAGGTGACAGCGAGATGACCTCAGAAAGGCCTTTGGGTCGTTGTAGCCTCGTCACATGCCATTGAAGTTTAGCCATGAGATCAGATCACAATGTTTGCTCTTTACTAGTGCTTGATGCTCAGACTGACAATTCTCTAATATAGCAGAGGCTATAACAACAATTCTGATGATTAAATATTATATAAAGTAAGTTTGAGTGGGTGGTCAAACACATCTTTAAACCGCACTATACTGTGTTCTTGCTAATTACCGGTGTGAGAGCGGGTGCTCCTCTCCTCCGCTACTGGTCAAAGAGCCACGTCTTGAGGAATCTTCTGGGTATAAATATGCCCACACTTGCCCTAGCAAACACACAGTGGTTCGGAGCAGCTTGACTATCTACTTGCCCAATGCAGCTCGCTACAGCAAGTGCCTAAAGAAGCCGACCCTCCAGCTGACGCACTGACAGAGAATCTGTCCTTTCTCTTGCTGAGAATCCAGCTCCAGTGTTTCCAAGCTCCCCTTGTGGGGTGTTGGGAAATCGAGTCCGAGACAGAGATACCATACCTCCTTCATTCTAAAACCAAGATACGGAGCTGATTGGACCCTAAAAGATATCTTGGTTAGATTCTTGGCAAAGAAAAACTAAACCTATGCTACACCTCACTTACTTCTTCCCTCGTACTAGACTTAGGTTAGGTACATTGGGGTGGTTGTATTTTAGAAGCACCAGTTGAGTACTTTTTAGCCTTTGTTATTTATGTATGTATTTATCTATGGTCTAGAAACCATACAATGCTTTTACAGTATTATTTTATAATACTCTTCTTACTGTACGCATTATACTTTGCAACCGTTATTACGATTGTAGCAGTTCACTTTACTCGCATGAGAAAGAAGACTGTTCAATAAAACCGTTTTATTGAAAATGCCCGTCTCTCTATTTTTCTGCACCTCTTATGAAACGAAGCATGCACGATTGACTGAGTAAAATATCTATCTATTGTTTTCACGACTCTGAAGATCAGTTTTATTCTTGGGGAAACAAAGTTGTCATGTTGATGCGGTTGTCAGAAATGAATCCCTTCTTGCTTATTCGAGAAAGTTTCTAGTGACCTCTGAGCTAGTTGGCACTCACAATTAAGTCTAATTTATTTGATAGAGACCTAGTCGAACTAAGTCCTACGTCAAATCTATAGGATATGTTATTCCAATGCGCAAAGCCTATTGGGAATATAGGAACTACACTACATGGCGCCCAACGTTTGGTAAGGCACTAATTTAACGCTAGATACTAGAGTAACTCAGTCGTGCTTTTCACAGAGACCACTTTTTCCCGTAAAATACTCCAATAGACGTCTGGAGTAGGTAAAAGGATAAAATATCCGCCATTACTGAGTAGGACGAAAATCTTATTTATTAGTTTTCGGTTTGATTCAACTTTGAAGGATACAGTGTTCCAAAATATTGTGCACCTTATCTTTGTTTCCTTGAAACTTGCTCTGCAAACTTTCGGTTAACAAAATGAGTGACCCCGAGAACGGAAGAGCTGCAGCTGCAGCCCGACCGGGTTTAGACATTACAGGTTTCCAAGAAAACGACCCGGATGCTATAATCATCCTGGAAAACCTAAGGAAAACCATCACTATAAAGCTTATAACAAATGGCCTATTATCAAGTGGTGGTAGGGTAATTTTTGTCATAGAGGCACACGAATATCTGCAGACAGAGGTATTCTATTCATGAATAATCTTCCCTGAAGCAAATGCAGTATCGCATGTGTGCCACTTCTACAAAGTAGAGGATAATCCAACGGAATACACTCCTTTCGAGGACATTGAAATTCCACTAACTTACCAAGAGCATCAGCTCTGGTTTAAAGGCGCCCTACAACATAAAAATCACATTACCAGGCTCGGTTCACTAGGTAGACCAGGAGCAACATGGCCGGTAATAGCCAGCTATACACCACACCCTGACATTGAAGAAATGTCAGGTGCGGAACTATTAGTTCAACTAAAACAACTAATAAAAACACATAGACAATTGGTTCAATACGTCATGCGGACTCTAACAGTCCAACCTCCTATAAGGATTCCACAACATACCCCTCACCAGGGGAACACAAATAAAATTACACCACAGACTATACAATCAGTCATTGGTGCTTTGCTTGCAAAAAGGGAACAAATTCCATTTTGGATAGCTCAAAAAATTACTCAAATCGAGGCAGTATTTCCTGACAGTACACCTCATGAGAAACACAGAATTTTAACAATCTGTTTACCAATGGGGATCGCACCACACCTGGAGGACTGTGACACTTGGGGTACAGTCTTTGCTGCAATCTACACAAAAACACATGGTGTTCCGTCAATGGCGGTGATACCAGACGTCCTGAAACAGATTCAAAATGAATACGGGGCAGAGCCTGCTTTAAATCTGGGTATGAAATTACTGAAAGATTTCAAACATGTCCCAGCTATAATATTAGCTAATATTAAAGGAGAGGCAGCATCTGTGGCGATCCGCCAAAAAATAAGGGAAATTGATATAACTGAGCAACCATATGAACTGGCCAGAATAATTGAAAAATCCTATGAAGAACTAGGTAGGGATAGTTTGGGTGGGAAACCAGTCAAGCCCCAACAAACAGAAAGTCCTAATAAGGTCTTTATTAGAAATACTCTCACTACTCCTAAAAAGAAGTGGGAAAATACTAAACAAACTTCTAATGAGAAGCGTTCTCAGATCTGAGGAAGGTCTCCTCAAAAGGAGCCCTCGGAAAAGAGGTATAACCTCAAGAACAGTAATTTGAGAAAACCTGATAGATATCAAGATACTGATACATGTTCCTCTCGTACCTTTCAGACTTCCTTACAGAAATCGGAAAAAAGAGGACGGTCAGAACACAAGGAAGAGCGCGTGAAGTCCAAAGACGATCAACAAGTTCCAAACAATAAGAAAACCTAATTCACCAAAAAGAAGGTAGCAGGTCTAAACATCAGACATGCAGAGGATCTTGAGGACACTACTCAAGAACTGGGAGTGGGCCCAGACAATGCTGGACAGCGCAGCAGACGTCACCATAGATGGATGATCTTGAAGGATCATCTGGAGACTGTGGACTTGAATGAGTACATTCAAGTTGAAACAGCTGATACCAGGGTTAGTGTACCCCATACGTTATATGAAGTAACACTCCGGATGGAGGGGGACATAACTAGGAAAATAAGAGCACTCTTTTGGGAAAAGCTCTCTAAGGGTTATGACATTCTTCTAGCTGAAAAAGACTGGCCACCAAAATGTGTCAGGGAGTGCCCACACAGCGAATACATCATTATGCCAGCCTTCTCCAACCATATTCCAATTCACTGAAAATACACCTATGCCAGAAAATGGGCTGTGGCCCAGGCTCCAGCATTATATAAAAATCATGTAGGATTGGATGAGGATTCCCCTCACCACAAAATCCAGTTGAAATCACAACCAACTGCTCAGAGGCAGTATCCAGTGAAGCAAGAAGCTAAAAAAAACAGGTCAGGAAGATATTAGATCAACTTGAATACCAAGGGGTGAGTGAAACATGCACCTCGTCCTTGAACAATCCTTTGTTTCCTGTCTTCAAATCAGACAATACATATTGTCTAGTTTTGGACTACTGACATTTAAATTCTTGTTGCAAAACCTTTGCAGTACAAAATGCACACAGTGCAGCACTGATGAATAACATTGTGCGTAAAAAATATAAAACTACTTTCGATATTTCTAACGGTTTCTTTTGTCAAAACATTGCACCTGAAAGCAGGAACTTGACCGCTTTCTCAATTATGGGGACACATTCCTCCAGGGAATCAAGAATAGTCCGGGGTTATTTTCAGCCAGAGTAACAGAGTTACTACAAACGTATGATGATGAGGCATTATCGTATGTCGATGACATCTAACAGACGATGATTTGGATAGACACTTGAACAGAGTGAATACCATTATACTTGGATTCGCCTCTGAAGGGTACAAATTCAACTTTAAAAAATCAAGAATTGCACACCTCAATGTCCTATTTTTGGGATACGAGTTATCAAGTGAAGGCAAAAGCCTGGCAGCCAACTTTTTAGAAAAGTGTGCGCTACTCCAACCTCCAAAAATGCTGAAAAACTTACAGTCAATTCTAGGTTTCCTGAATTTTGGAAGAACTTACATTCTAAATTACGCAGAAAGGGTTAAACCTCTCTACGAATAAATCAAACCTGATTTCAAAACTACTAATTGTACTCAAAAACACACAGAAATGTTGCATTCAGTGCAAACAGATATGTTAGCAACATCACATTTACAGACACGATTAAACGTACGCAATCTTGTAATCAGAATAATTCAAGGAAGATGCGGATTTACGTACTTAACAATTAATGAAGGAGAAAAAGTACCAATTGCTTACAAATCACACTTGTACACACAAGCTGTAATGAAATTCACTTCAACAGAAAAAATTCTGACAATGGTTCAAACTGCAGTAACAAAAGAGAGAGCTCTTGCACAGGGTAAACGCATAATGGTCGTTACTCCTGTACCTGCCTTAGAGGCAGTGACAAAAGCAAGCATTCCGAATGCTAAGGCTTTACAACCAACTCTGCCCACTGAGATTCTGCCTCTAGAACAGTACGAATGTATAATTTATACAGACGGATCAGCACAGCCCGCAATTGGGGGTAAACAAGCTTATAGTGCTGCGTGCGCAGTTGTTAAAGGTCGCTGGCGCGATGGAAAATTCAGACCTATGGTCACAAAAACTCAATCTATCGGAGACTGTACAGCTCAGCGAGCTGAACTACAGGCTTTCAAGATGGCGCTTGAAAATACCGATCACGAATTCCCCACACTCATAGTGTGCGATTCGTATTACTGCGTCCAGTCTTACAATGAATACTTGCAGAACTTGGTTCAAAACGGTTTCAAAGATACAAAAGGTGGCACAATAAAGCATAAGTTGCTTTGGGAACAAGTAGTTCAATTACAGAAAGAACTACAAAAGACTCATGTGATCCATACACTGAGTCATCAACGTGATGGCGTTCACGTTGCAGGCAATTCATTGGCTGATGAAGCTGTGAAGGCAGCTGTGCAAACAGCTTCCGTAGCTGCAATCACTCGTTCAAAAACTAAAATAGACAGCGAAATAATGCAAGCTGTCACCGCTTCCAATAAAGACAGCGGTAAAATGTTACCAAAAGGCTTTCCACTCAAGTACTCATATATAACTGATGCAAATAAAGTTCCTTTTGCTCGAATCCCTGGAGTGGGGGTAGAGTAATTCCAAACATGGAACATAGATTAGGACTAATCTTAGCAGCACATGAAGGGCTTGCCTCTGCACATGCAGGAGTTTTCGCCACAGTGTCATTATTAAAACAAAGATACTGGTGGCCGCGCATGACGAAACAGACCAGAAACTATGTTTTGGAATGTGAAATCTGCCAGAAAATGAAGGTTTCAACAATGAAACGCCCGGCGCAGACGCCCCTGTTAATTTCAGATAAACCATTAGCTTGTGTTTACCTGGACCACTGTGGTCCCTTACAGAGGGATGGTAACTACAAATATATCATGGTCGCAGTGGATTCATGCTCAAGATTCATTTGGATGTGGTCTCATTGCTCGGCTGACACTCAAACTGTTATAAAAGATTTGCGAGTCTTTATCGGCACATATGCAATCGGCACGCTACATTCTGACCAGGGTCCTGCGTTTAGCTCCAAAGCTTACAAGGAGGCCATGGCCAATCTGGGCATTGCATTGCGGTATTCAAGTCCATTCCACCCTGAGGGAAATTCGGTTGTGGAAAGAAAAAACCGGGACATAAACCAATCTATAACAGCTAGGGTATTAGGCTCAGGTGACGGGTTAGTCAAACATCTAATAAGTGTCCAATGTAGTTTAAACAATCTGCCAAGAAATTCTCTGGATGGAATCACTCCATATTAAATACTTTTTGGTACTAGAATGCTTGTCCAGGACCTCGATCGTCACACTTCAGTGGTGGAACAAAAACCCTTTGATATCAAAGACCGTTTGGCTGTTTTGGAGGACTTAAGCGAGAAAAGGAGAAGTCAAAGCAACACAATACAGAGCCAACGACCACTGAAGGAGAACCACCCGTCCCAGCAAGGCCTGTCTGGATTCCAAAGATTGGGGATCTAGACAGAGAAAAGATCGCGGATAAGAAGGGATTTGGGCCTTCTTACCGAAAACCAGTACCTGTGCTAGCAATCCACGGACCAAGAACAGTGTTACTGCCGCCCCTTGCTGGAAGAAAAGAGAACAGGTTTGTAGCCATTGACCTGGTCAAACCACATCATGTGGCCGATAATAAGTAGTAGGCCCAGTGGACTACAAAGATGTAGCAGAAGACCAAATCTTGCTACTATCCAATAGGTTCAAACTGAAAGACTCATCACCTTTGAAGAATCTGCAGTAAGAAAAGAAGGACTAAGCAATAAAGCAATGGAACTTGTGCCTTTTGAGACCCAAATACAGTTCGTCAATACACTCAGTGGAGTGGTGTGGCTCACTGGTTAGAGGCGGCAGACCTGTAAGCAGAGAACGGCCCGGGACCAGTGTTCAATTCCCGACGTGGCAGGGTCGTGGACCAGGGTCAGCGGACTCGATAATTCTCGCCTCGGTGCCTACTCTAACCAGGGATCACACTCGGCAACTCTGGGCATTAGCTTGCCTCATCTCTACAACGGCCCCCCACAGACGCCGGGGATGCCTGGTTTCGCCTTGGAGATACCCAGTAGGGACCATCTCACAGGGATAGCCAGGACGGTTTCCCCAGCGGTCTACAGCGCCACGACGCCTCAGGGCAGCAGTGCGCTTTACAAGACACATACATACATACTCCTGTCTACAATGATGTAGCATCTGAGTACACTAATATGACAAAGGAACAGGTAGCCCCAGTAATTTCAAATAATCCTGATGCAATTCCAACAATTGACAGAACTGCCTCTGGCTATTTCATCAACTTTGATATGTTTTCTGAGGATCTCAGTGAGCCTGAAATGACGGCAGTAAATACAACTTTTAAAGAACAAGTAACAGAACTTTTTCAACAACTTGGCATACTTTTTCTCCTACTTTGGCTAGCCATGGTATTAACTTTGGGAATGCATATAAATGGAAGATATGATAAAATGGACATAGCAAGTAAGAACATCAACTTGCTCCTGAAGCCACACAAATCATATCATCTTGAACAAAGAGGCTTGACCTCAGTGAACATCACAGCCGTTCCTATACCTGGAGGTATAGTATGAGACAGAACTGATTATTCCACATCAATTTAAGGTTTCCTTGAGTGACTTTGTTTCAGTCAGCACGTTTTCTGATGATTGGGACTTTGAGACTGTTTATAATATGATGTCAGACTTAGAGATGTGTGCAAAATTTACAAAACATGAATACTTAGAAGGTTCATCAGATTATGCACAAATGTATCGCTATAATCATTATGGTCATCATTATTTGCACAAATCTGCAAACCCTAAAAATGTTTATGCTTTCAATCAATGGGAACATTGTCCAACGCCATCAAAAGGTAGCTCAAAAACATTATATGAAAACATTTCCATACTTCTCAGGTTTTAATGTCACAAATCCGGAGACATTTTCTGTAGAAATGTTAATAAGACAGGAATGAAAAGTATGTTAATAAATACAAAGCAAATTTATTCAGCAGCCTTTTATGCCCGGCTGTCCTCATTAGGCTTCAGCTTTTGGAGTGACAACATAGAAACAAAAACTGTCTGGGGATCAAAAGACTGGCAAGTGCAGGGAATAGAAGCTTTATTTCGAGCCTGCATTATCCCCGAACAAATAATGTTTTTGAATGACACTGTTCAACAGATATCCTGCCTTAGCCTGGCCAAGATAAAAGATTTGAACAAACCGTCCATACCTATACCTACACCTGATAGTCAAAACACTTCAGAGGGAGGGGTCGACGTAAAAACTATTTTATTTAAAAACAGAACTGATCCTGATTGGAAGATAAGGTTAATCTGGCCCACATACATGAACAACTGTCATAGATTCCTGAACAAGACACAAGGGTTTACAGTAACTAGGTCAGATCCAAGATATGTCCAGAGACAACATCCAGGGATAGTAACAACATACAGTGTAGGAAAACTGTGCCTTGAGTGGCTACAAAAATCTACACTCACAGAGGTTAAACAACACTTATCTTTACTTAAGGATGGCGTTGATTTATGGGACTTCTTACTAGGTCCTGTGAAACGATGTCATAAATGTTTCATATACCCAGGTATATATGCCATTTATAATGAAGCTTGAAAAGCGACACAGGCAGAGACTGCAGAAAGAATACGAGAAATTGATCGTATTAATTTAGAGAAAGCATCCGGAATTTATTCTTTGGACAGCATAGTATCCTCTGCCTTAGACATAATGGAACAGGACTTGCTCATGCTACAGCATGGAGAATCACAATTACGTTCTATAATGCTTTTAGGCTGGACGTTGCAAAATCTTCGTTTTGGATATGTGCCATGGCGTCTAATCAACACCGCGTCATTGTTTTCTGTATTTAACCTTACGGATAAACAAATCACTTTGGCACAGAGAGGAGCAGACTACACGGTGCTGAGCATTGAAAAACTGGAAAGATTACCATTAACTGTTTCAGAAAAGCCTGCAACAGAATGGATAATACACGGGATAATCACTCTGCCTGTCACAGTTTTCAATTTTCAATACTGTTTGAAACATATACCAGTTGCCGTGTATGAAAGGTTGGATAAGGAATACATAACGTCAACCTGGGAATTACCACACACACACAAATGTTGGAGTGGGGGAAAAGAGGTATTTCTTAGTGGTACACAATGCAAGAGCGCACTAAGCGGTACACTTTTATGTCAGGGTATTAATTTACATGGAGCCAGTGAAGGTTCTTCTAACAACTTATCCTGCCACCTGCAAGGTTCTCCTGCAGCAGTGATAGATCCAATTTTTAGGAAGCTTTCTAACGGGAGCTATATAATGTTGAATGATCACAGCTGTTGTAGAATGATGCCAGGAATAGCCTATCTCGTAACTGTGTCAGCCAGGGTCACTTGTTGTATGCAAGTATTGTTTCCTAAAGCTAAGACAGATGGGGAGCCGCCGCTATGGCCTTCACTGAACATCTCTTCTATTCGAATTGATACTTTAAGCAGAATGAAAGCCATTCTTTTACAAAAAACGGTGCCACTGACCTCGTCTAAAGAGATGTATGAACTACAAGTTGCAAGGTCCTCTGCAGAGATACATGCCCTATTATCAACAAACTGCCCCATACATTTCATAGAAATGTTAGGTCGTATCTTAAAAAGGAAAGAAAAATAAACCCAGTGAGTGAACAAACACACAAATTAGTAGTAAAAGAACCCTCACTCACCACATAGTGGTGACATGCTTCATCATGGGGTTCTCACTGGAAGGACCGAATGCCCTCCCAGTGTGCTACTACGCCTGTTTACAGCGGAGCTGGTTATTTGTGTGTTGAATAGTGCCAACCAAAAAGATGTGATAAATGTGCAGGAATTAAAAAATGCCGAGTTGTGACTATCAACTATTTTATTAAGAGTCCAACTCGGATTGATTAAAAGGAGGTGAAAACAGGACTTATACCACGGTTTCGTTATTGAAAACCTCTAGTCCTTATAAATCGGTCAACATGTTTCTGCATGGGAGACAAAAAATCGCTCTGCATTCGTCAGGACCTTCTGATAAATCTTCCGGCGGTGTGCACACACTAAGGCGCACCCGACCGTGAAGATATATGTGTGAAAAAGTAAAAAAAGGTAAAACAGACTTTTTACTCACGGTTTTACCCATGGGGGCACTCACAGTATTTACTGGGGCCCATTCAATTATAGATATTATTTCAGTGCTCCATGGGTAACCACAGCAGGGGTATGCTTCACGCCGTGCTACATTACAGCCGGCGGCTCCCCGTAGAAAACCTAACTCCGTTCACTTCCGTGGCCGAATCCTTGGAGCACTGAAATAATATCTATCATTGAATGGGCCCCAGTAAATACTGTGAGTGCCCCCACGGGTAAAACCGTGAGTAAAAAGTCTGTTTTACCTTTTTTTACTTTTTCACACATATATCTTCACGGTCGGGTGCGCCTTAGTGTGTGCACACCGCCGGAAGATTTATCAGAAGGTCCTGACGAATGCAGAGCGATTTTTTGGCTCCCATGCAGAAACATGTTGACCGATTTATAAGGACTAGAGGTTTTCAATAACGAAACGGTGGTATAAGTCCTGTTTTCACCTCCTTTTAATCAATGCGAGTTGAACTCTTAATAAAATAGTTGATAGTCACAACTTGGCATTTTTTAATTCCTGCACATTTTCACATCTTTTTGGTTGGCACTATTCAACACACAAATAACCAGCTCCGCTGTAAACAGGCGTGGTAGCACACTGGGAGGGCATTCGGTCCTTCCAGTGAGAACCCCATGATGAAGCATGTCACCACTATGTGGTGAGTGAGGGTTCTTTTACTACTAATTTGTGTGTTTGTTCACTCACTGGGTTTATTTTTATTTTTATTTCCTTTTTAAGACATCATGATCGAGTTTATTTGATACTCGACCACATCGCTCTTTTGTTGTTAATTCAATTGTCAAGTTTGGGGTAGAAGAGTGACTGTATCATACCCTGACTCTCTTATTGTGACTAGGTCGTATCTTAAACATGTCAGATACCAGTGGTATTGTACATATATTTAAGACAGTTTTTTCGGGACTGTTAGCACCCTTTGAAGCAGTCCTGTGCATTTTGCCAAACTTCGTGCACTCTGTGTTCGGCGCCCTGCCTCTCATTTTGGTACTCGTAGCAGGAATACTATTCTTGTTCCTTCTGCTCCGATATGGCAAGTCCAGTCAGCAACGACACCCAGATTACCATCGAGAACACTCTCTTGGCATGAAGTGTCGTGAGCGCATCATACAGATGCTGGGCCTGGCTTGCTTAAGAGACCTGAATACCACGTGGTTCCTAACATTCTGACCAATCTGGCAAGATTGCATCTTACCTGTTCTACGATGCCTGCTATGTGGAGAAGAATGCGTGTTGGACGTCTGTCTAACACTTCCATCAGCACTGCCAACGGATGTTGATACTTTGCTTGGTTCAGTAACGGCCCATGCTTCATGTTGTCCCCAGCGGCTACCAATCCTGATGACGGCATTCATTGAGATCTAACAGACGCAATCTGCTGACGGTGAGATATGTGGATCGACAGGCACACAGGTACCATCTCCATCTCCGATGAACATTGCTAATGCGGCTAACGCTGATGGCGATGCTTCAAATTTTTGTGCTATCGATTTACTTAACCCCTTCACTGCGGCGGCTATTCCGCCACAGTGCTAAGGGGGCGGGCGGCCGCATGCTGGTGACGGAACAGCTCCGTCACCAGCCGCGGTTGAGCTGTGCTCGTGACGGAGCGGTTCCGTCACGGCACCGCCCTTTCAATAGAACGCGCCACGCAGGCGCGCCGAGCGGGCCGTGACGGAACCGCTCCGTCATCAGCACAGCGCGACCGCAGCTGATGACGGAGTGGTTCCGTCACCAGCAGGGGAGGGGTTAAAGAAGTGGTCCAACTTTCACCTACTGTGGTAGACGATTTCTTTGCCAGCTTAGAAGATTTGATGTTTTCTCCTAATAACGAGAATGACTTTTAAATTTAGCACACAGCGTTCTATGGGACTCTGTATTCGACATTCACTTTTCATAACAAAACTTCCAATCTTAGAACTCTATTTGTCTGTGATTTGACTTTTTCCAAAATTGAACTTTTGGCACAAAGTAATCTGCTTAAAGTAGAACGATTCTTAGAGAACAAGAATTCTTTGAAACACTTCCAAATGACAATATTTGACCTTGTCCACAACCTAAACAGTTTATATATTCTGTCATGGAATGGTCTCGACCTTTCTTCTGTATTTAAGAGCCATTTCATAAATGTTATTTCATGACTCATTCTGATAAGCATTTTCCAGTGTCACACTACATGCTTTGAATGAAAATATAGTTTTTTAAATGTGTGCGGCACAAATGCTCATCTTTCATGTACAACCATTTCAAATGCATTTTATGTATTTTGTGAGGGATTTTTACACATCATGCTTTAGATATGTTTAAAATGCTTAGAATTTAGTAATATCGAACATAATAAAGTGGAGTGAATGTTGTGTAGCATTTTAGAATCCAAGCGTAATTTACCGATTCATGCCCTTATATAGCTATAATTCACATTGCCCTTATATAGGCATAGAAATCATACCCATATTTGGACATAACCCATCCAGTCCAAATACAGGCATGGCTACTTCCACTAGTTCCAAAAAGCCACAACGATTTCTTTGAAAACTCGGCTTCAGCGGTCAGGGACATACCCTTACTTGAATATTGATTTGTCCTAGAAATCATGGCGTTTTCTAAGAACTACCATTCCCTTGGGGTTCTTTGGTGAAGTTATTATGTCTGACTTTACGTCAAACTAGACA